>NC_138028.1:24874283-26279531 GCF_964106645.2 Podarcis pityusensis
TCTGTTTTTTTGGAGGTATGTAAAAAGGTAAAAGTAAAGGTGCCCCTGACTGTTAGGCCCAGTGCAGATGACTCTGGGGTTGCACGCTCATCTTGTTTCTATAGGCTGAGGGAGCCGGTGTTTTGTCCGCAGACAGCTTCCGGGTCATGTAGTTATACAGTGGTACCTCAGGTTTACATATGCTTCAGGTTACAGACTCCGCTAACTCAGAAATATTTACCTCGGGTTAAGAAACTTTGCTTCAGGATGCGAAACAGAAATCATGTAGCAACGTCGCAGCGGCAGCAGGAGGCCCCATTAGCTAAAGTGGTGCTTCTTCAGGTTAAGAACAGTTTTCAGGCTAAGAAACAGACCTCCGGAACGAATTAAGTTCTTAACCCAAGGTACCACTGTATAATAGTACCACTGTATAATATGCTTAGGGAAAGGGAAGGGGCATGATTGAGTGGCCTTCCACACTTTTTACTAGACCTGAAAATAAATATCCACAAGTAGATGTTTAGCTCAAAAGCTAAATGCTTTAAATGTGTCGGCAGCTCTTGATCATTTTGATTTTGGCAAGCTTAAAAATACCAGCTCTCATAAGCTGGACAGCTGTCAAATACCATGTTATTTCTCTCTCTCATAAAAAATGTAAACAATGTCCACTACGCAGTTTCCCATTAGAGGATTTGTATAGTTCCTCATCACAATCCTGGGTTTGCTGAAGTCAGGGTGGGGTGGGGTGGGGTAGGGGAACAAAAGCGAAGGCAGGCTTACACCACAGCAGAGACCCATGGAATGGGAGTGATCAGGGAGACACACTGAGAGGGTAGTTTAAAAAAAAATGGAAGAAGTTTGAATAAAGAAGGAATGGAGAGTCACTGAGAGGAACATTGTGCTTTGAAACACAGCAGAAGTTTGATAAAGAGGCACTGAGATGAAAAAAGTGGTGATTTTAAACAATGGCAGCAGTCTTGACTAGAGTAAGCAGGGAGTAACACTGAGGGTCGAAGTGGCAAGAAGAGAGTTTGGAAAGGTTCTCTTGTGTTAGTGTCTGTGTTGTACCCATCTCTGCTATTTCTCTTTGTTAAGGACTTTTTTTTTCTTAAAGAAAAACAAAACAACCCCTCAGTGTTGTTACTTTTTCTGGCAGCTACTGGAAGATCACAGCAGCAGCTCAGGTGGAGAAGGACGCAGATAGATCTAGCAAGAACCAGCTTAAGAGAGAGATTGTGTGTCTACATCTAAGAACTTTGGAGGAGGGCCAAACTGTTTATACATTACTGTTTATATTTCATTTTTTGCTATAGTGATTTTAATTTGTATTATATAGCCTTGTATATGTGATTTACATAAAAACACTGTTAATGTTTTTTTGTTTAAGAATGATGCTCTTTGGTCCTCTGCAGGGACTCACAGAAATGATGTTATTTCTGTGAGTCCCCGCAGAGACCCTTAATAAAGACCTTTGGCAAAACAACGTTAAAAATCATACCAAAAATAGTTACAAAAATCCATAGTTATAAAAAGTCTTCCAGCAAACCACATGAGAATTTAAGGAATACCTGGATGATATTATACTTTAAAAAACTCTAAAAATATAATTTTTTTAAGGATATTTGTGAACAAATTCATTTCAGCTCTGGTTTTCACAGTAATCTCTGCTAAAGGAAAAAAGCCAGTGGCTTTTCATTCAATTAATCCTGATGGTCTTGGCTGTCCTAATTTCTGAAGGTCAGGTAATATTGAATTCCTATAGCATATTGCTTGACTGAGCTGTATGATTCCAGATGCAGAGAAACTTGTTTTTAAAAATAACGACATTGGTGTGACTCAATAAGCAGCCCTAACTGCTCTGTCCCTCTAGCAGCCTGTTTCAGGTGTTTTAAAGGATGTGGAAAGGGAAAAAAACATTCCCTGATCATCTTGTTCTTGTTTGGTCCAGCACAAGTCTGTAAGCACAAGGGGCCCCCCACATGATGAAGCATCAAGGTAAACGGGCAGGCAGCTGAGTCAAGCATCTATTATTGTTAAGGTAATTTATATACTGCTTCACACGTCAAAGAGTTCTCTAAGTGGTTTATAACATTATAAAAACTATAATATGTAAATACAACCCCCTAATAAAAACCTCACATTTTAAAGCAACATAGAACAATGAGATAAGATCATGTTAAACTACAATATAAACTTAAACAACTAGCATATGGCAAACCATAATAACGGCTAGCAGACAGGAATATAACAGAGAAAAAGCTATTCCCACCCACCAAATACACAAACCACATATTTATACAGTAGGTAGCACCACTCTCATTTCTGTTGCTATCTCCCACAGTGCCTCCAAGTGTCCCTGTTTAAGCAGGACATCCCTGATTGACATTCTGATTCCAAGCCTGGATGTCCGATTCTGGGTCCTGCGCTCTGGCCATATTTTGGTTCTACACTCAGCGGCGTAGCGTGGGTTGTCAGCACCCGGGGCAAGGCAAATAATTTGCGCCCCCTAACCCGGGGCAAGGCAAGTAATTTGCGCCCCCTAACCCGGGGCAAGGCAAGTAATTTGCGCCCCCTAACCCCTAACCTACCGCCGCTGCCAGCTTCTTCTTGCTGCTGCCTGGTCTGTTTCTGGTGTGGTTCTCTCCCGCGCTCAGCGCTGCGCTGGGGCGGCCCACTGCACTGTCCCTCCTCCAGATAGTCCCTCGCTCTCTCTCCGCACCACCACGCCTGGGCACCCCACCCCCCTCCCACAGTGGGCGGCGACCCAGCGGCTCGGATCGGATTCGCACAGCCAGCACTGCAGTGAGAGAGAGTGAGTGAGCCAGGTAGGGGGCAGAGAGCTGCGAGTGCGAGCGTGCCCCCCCCTAGATGTTGCGCCCGGTGCGGGCCGGCCCCCCCCTGCACCCCCACGCTACGCCACTGTCTACACTACAGTGCAAGAAGAAGATTTCTCCTGACACCATGCGGCCCAGAGGAGGAGGAGGCAAGTGGGACAATGGTAGGAGAAGGGGGAGGGGAATGGGAGGGAGTGGGACAGATGATGGGGGTGCCTTGATTTCCCTATTAGAAATGTGTGGGATGGTATGCTTCCTCCTCGAAGCAAAAAGGTGGGGAAGAATCACACACACACACACACAACACACACACACAATCCCCAGAGCTCCCTGCTTTTACCAAGGAGACCCAAAATTGTTTCCTCCTCCTCATAATACCCATGAAAACGAAGTTGGAAAACTGTTTTATAGTGCCTCCTGCCCCAGCCTAGGAGTGGGTCAGTAACCCATTTGAGTCCTCCATGACCAGTTCCAGAGCCTGAGAATACTCTACTGCCAGGAACATTTTCCCCAAGCCGCATAATTATAACTCTTCACAGTGAGCAGCCCCTTATGGAACTCACATTTCCTAGTTCCAACCCTGGAATGGCTTGGCAACCACTCATAATTAATATATAAGAAATGGCGGAGGAGTTTTCTGGCACTGTTTTGGGTTTTTTATTTTGCCTTGGCAGATCTTAAACTTGATGTGTAGGAGAACAAGCACCACATATGAACTGGCCAACATCTCTGTGTGAACTTCCATGCAGCCAGAATCAACTGATTTATTCACTCATCACATGACATGGGTCATGAAAAGAAAAAAATATATATGCAAATCTAAGAATAAAATTAAGCCCCTCCAAATCAATGCTCGTAAAAGCAATCAAACACATCCGAGGCTCGGGTGGTGGGTGGAAAAAGCTGAAATGTTTCTTCAGGGATGAAAAAGGAGACCATGCTTTGAGTCTCATATAACTTTCTGCACAATAACAGCATTTTAAAGTTATATTGATTGTATTTGCAATTTCCCCCAGGAAGGTTTTCTCCCATGCATTTTGGTCTTAAATCTCTGTAAAATGCAGACATCAAGTAAGGTTCTCCACAAGATCCGCACTGCACATTCAGTGTCTCAAGTTAAAAATAGTTTCTCCACGCTAGAATGACTGCCTAGAATAAGGTTACCAGACGTCCCCGATTCCCGGGGACAGTCCCTGCATTTACAAATCAGTCCCCATACAAAATCCATTGAAGTTGAAAATTATCCCCAGATTCATTGAAAAAAATCTGGTAACCTTAGCGTAGAATTACCATAAACACCACCTGGAACCAAAGAATGTGGTTGCTCTCATTGTTGAGTGCTTAGAAAGATCTGAGAAACACAAAAAAAACCACACGTGAACATTTAACCCTGACAAAGAGTTGCCTTTACTCTCCTTTAGTCTGTACCAGAGGTGGAAACCTATGGCACAAGGAAGAACAATTGGACATTATTTGTTTACAAGAAACACATGTGACGAGGCTCCACAGAAAAGTGTTAATAAATAAAAGATTGGGCCAGGAATTTGTATCTTCGGACAAAGTTAAGAAGAGAGGCGTAGTGATATATGCAAAAGAGAGCCTGTCACCTAAATTCCTATTTAAAGATGAACATGGAAGAATCTTGGCCATTGAGATACAATATCAAGGAGAGAAACTGCTGATATTAGGAATTTATGCACCTAATGAGGGGAAATCGGAATTTTACAAGAAGTTGCAGGAGACAATGCTGGATTATCTAGACTATAACAACATCATAATGATGGGAGATATGAACGGGGTCGTATCAACTAACATGGACAAGTCACAAAGTCAAAATGTTACAAAAGACGGCAGACTACCTAAAACCTTTTTTGAAATGACTGACAATATGGACTTGATTGACATTTGGAGGACAAAGAACCCACTAGGAAGAGAGGGAACATTCTTTTCTGAAGCCCAACTGACCTGGACAAGAATCGACCAAATATGGATTTCTAGAGGCCTGGCACCTAAGGTTAGAAAAGTGGAAATCTGCCCAAAGACCTGCTCTGACCACAATGCAGTAAAGATGGATATGACACTATTACCAACTGGATCCTTTAGATGGAAGATGAATGACAATTTGTTTAGAGATCAGGAAATTACCAAGAAGGCCCAAAAAGTTTTGAAGGACTATTTTGAGATAAACATGAATAATATGGTGGAAAAAAGAATAATCTGGGACGCAAGCAAAGCTGTAATGAGGGGATTCTTGATACAACAGAATGCAGTGAAGAAAAGAACACATAATGAGAAAAAAGATAAGATCTTGGATAAAATAAAAGAATTAGAGAAGAAATTAAGAGTGAATCCGAAGTCACAGCCAACTCTGAGAGAAATTAAACTTTATCAAACACAATATTCTAAGCTGATAAATCAGGAAATTGAATGGAAGGTTAAATTAATGAAACAAAAAACGTTTGAGTCGGCGAATAAATGTGGAAAACTGCTAGCTTGGCAGTTGAAGAGAAGACAAAGATTAAACACTGTTACAAACTTAGAGGTTGATGGAAAAAACATCCAGAATCCGGTGGACATTAGAAAGTGTTTCCAGAGATACTTCAAAAAATTATACACCCAAGGGCCGCAAGATGATGTTGAGATTAAACAATTTTTGGCAAAAAACGGATTATCTAAATTGTCACAAGAAAATAGGACAATCCTGAATTCTAAAATAACACGACAGGAGATCGAACAAGCTATCCAGAACATGCAACTTGGCAAATCTCCAGGACCAGATGGGCTGACCTCCAAGTACTATAAGACATTGAAAGACTATTTGATACAACCTTTGATGGAGGTCAGCAATGAAATTATGGAGGGGAGGAGGGCACCGGAGTCGTGGAAGGAAGCATTTATCACATTAATACCAAAGTCGGAAGCTGAAAAGACACAACTTAAGAACTACCGTCCCATCTCTCTCTTAAATGTGGATTACAAAATATTTGCAGACATTTTGGCAAATAGATTTAAAAAAGTTTTAAATGAAGTAATTCATAAGGACCAGGCTGGCTTTCTCCCAGGAAGACATCTGTTTGCTAATACAAGGAACATTATTGACATTTTGGAACTTCTGCAAACAGATATAAATACAAAAGCAGTTTTAATTTTTATAGATGCGGAGAAGGCCTTTGACAATATCTCCTGGAAATTTATGATGGGAAATTTAAAAGAGATGGGAGTGGGACGGGGTTTTGAAAATGGGATTGAGGCGATATATTCAGAACAGAAAGCTAAACTGATAGTTAATAATGTGGTTACGGAAGAGTTTAAAATTGAAAAAGGGACACGACAAGGTTGCCCTATTTCCCCTTTGTTATTTATTTCGGTTCTGGAAGTGCTATTGAACATGATTAGAAGGGATCAGTTGGTGGAAGGAATTCAGGTCGGTCAGAAACAATATAAATTAAAAGCTTTTGCAGATGACCTGGTTTTGACCTTGCAGAAGCCAGAGCCCAGTACGAAAAGAGTATTACAACTGATTAATGACTTTGGTCGGGTGGCTGGATTTAAATTAAATAAACAGAAAACTAAGGTTTTGGGGAAAAACTTGACTAATACAGAGTCAGAACGGTTTCAGAATGAGATGGAACTTAATGTGGTGAAAAAAGTGAAATACCTAGGGGTAAACATAACAGCAAAAAATCTAGGTCTATTTAAGGACAATTATGAAAAATGTTGGACAGAAATTAAGAGAGACCTAGATAGTTGGACAAAATTGAAACTTTCTTTGTTAGGCCGAATTGCTGCTATTAAGATGAATGTATTGCCAAGGATGCTGTTTTTATTTCAAACACTTCAGGTTTTGGACAAAACGGAGTGCTTTCAGAAGTGGCAGAGAGACATTTCCAAGTTTGTCTGGCAGGGCAAAAAGCCCAGAATTAAGTTTAAGATATTAACCGATGCAAAACAAAGAGGGGGCTTTGCCCTGCCAGACTTAAAGTTGTATTACGAAGCCGCAGCGTTCTGCTGGCTAAAAGACTGGCTACTTCTTGAAGACACTGATGTGCTGGATTTGGAGGGGTTTAACAATACCTTTGGATGGCATGCATATTTATGGTATGACAAGGTTAAAGCAAATAAGGCCTTTAAGAACCATATTGTCAGAAAATCATTGTTTAATGTCTGGTCAAAATATAAAGACTTGCTGGAAAATAAAACACCAAGGTGGCTTTCACCTTTGGAAGCCAAGGCCCGAAAAAGACCCAATATGGAGGCTAAATGGCCAAAATATTGGGAAATATTAGAAAAGGATGGAGACAAATGGAAATTGCAGAGTCTAGAGAAAATGAAAGACAAAGTGCGAGACTGGTTACATTACGCTCAGATCAAAGAAGTTTTTAAAAATGATAAGAAATTAGGGTTCCAGGTGGAGAAATCGAAACTAGAAACAGAATTGTTAGAACCAAAGATTAAGGTACTTTCAAGGATGTATAACTTGCTGTTGAAATGGAATACACAAGACGAAACGGTTAAATCGGCTATGATAAGGTGGGCACAGGACATTGGGCATAATATCATGTTTGAGGACTGGGAGAGGTTGTGGAATAATGGACTGAAATTTACTGCATGTAACGCCCTGAAAGAAAATGTAATGAAAATGATTTATAGATGGTATATGACCCCAGTCAAACTTGCTAAAATTTACCACCTGTCTGATAATAAGTGTTGGAAATGCAAAGAGTGCGAGGGAACGTTCTTCCACCTCTGGTGGACTTGCCCTAAAGTGAAGGCGTTCTGGGAAATGATCTATAATGAACTGAAAAAGGTATTTAAATATACCTTCACTAAGAAACCAGAGGCTTTCCTTTTGGGTATTGTCGGCCAAGGGGTGGCAAAGAAGGACCAGACATTCTTTATGTATGCAACAACAGCAGCAAGGATACTTCTCGCAAAACATTGGAAAACCCAAGATCTACCCACACTGGAAGAATGGCAGATACAACTGATAGACTACATGGAACTGGCTGAAATGACCGGCAGAATCCGTGACCTGGGAGAAGAGAGGATTGAGGAGGACTGGAAGAAGTTTAAGAACTATTTACAAAAGTATTGTAATTTGAGTGAATGCTAAATAAGATGCTAGACTAAAACAACTGAGCACCACTAAATTTAGAAGCTTTTTTAAGAAAATAAGTAAGACTGTGAAAAATTAGCTCCTTTTGAGAATTATATGATTATGAAATATAGAAGGGATATAAGAATTTAAACAAGATGATAAATTGCTGACAAAATGTTTTAACGATGAAAATGGGAGCGGGAGGTGTGAGGAAGTCCAAAGAAAATGTGAAAATATGTTAAGATCGATGTTACATGGTTTATTATGTCTATTTTTATTGTAAAATTTAATAAATTGCTTTAAAAAAAAAAAGGAAACCTATGGCACAAGGGCTGCAAATGACCATCCGCTTGATTTTATGTGGCATTCTCCCAGATTCCAAAACTCGCTGCAAGCAATTGCTTCACACCTCTGTCAAGTGTTATCTCTCTCGCTCCCAGCAGAAAGAGAAAGAGATTTAGGGATCTGGAGGTAGCACTAGGTCTATCTGCCTTCCCTTACAGATATCTTGGCTAATTCTTTAAAAATAAGCAAATACATGCACAAATACATATGCACCTTAACTGGGAAGATCGAAGTATGAAGTCTAAGAGGCACAGTCAGAATCAGCAACCCATTAACTTGCCATTAATAATACAGTTTCATCCTCTCTGCATTTATTCAACACAGTATATCATGACAATTTGGTTGATTGAGAGATATGATTCATCTGTATGTTGAAGGGAAGGTTGATTCCCATCCTTAGCAAATCATCATTCAATATGGTTCTCCATTGGATTTATTATGGGGTGGGGACAGGGTACAACAATGGTTCCAACGCCCTCCTAGTCAAGCAAGTTCAAGGGCTTTACACTGTCTTTATGCAAATTCTTTACACTGTCTGTCTAGAACTGGAAAAAGTCCGGGGGGGGGGGGTACCATGAACTTAAAGTTAACGGTAAAGGTACCCCTGACAGTTAAGTCCAGTTACAAATGACTCTGGGGTTGCGGCGCTCATCTTGCTTTACAGGCCAAGGGAGCCGGCGTTTGTCTGCTTCCGGAGACAGTTTTTCTGGGTCATGTGGCCAGCATGACTAACCCGCTTCTGGTGAAGCCAGAGCAGCTCACGGAAATGCCGTTTGCCTTCCTGCCAGAGCGATACCTATTTATCTACTTGCACTTTGACTTGCTTTTGAACTGCTAGGTTGGCAGGAGCTGGGACCAAACAAAGGGAGCTCACCCCGTCGTGGGGCCTCGAACCGCCGACCTTCCGATTAGCAGGCCATAATTCACAACTTGCAGACTGTACCTAGTTTAGTGGGCCACCAACTATGTAGACCTGACATGTACTGTCCTTTTATCCAATAAGATAAGGGACTCTAATGTTCACTTGAAATAGGAAATGTTCTACTGACTATCAGAAAGAACTGCTAATGTTTCTTTTCAGAGAAGAGAATGGGAAACCCCATGGAAGATGGAGCTGGGGTAGCAAAGGACTGCAAGTATTGTCTAGTTCTGAGACGTTAGTTTTACTGCTACTCATCCCCTTGCCTCCAAAATGTGGATATTACTACTTGCAAAACCCTATGCCGATGTATTGGCAGCCTGTAATAATAATGACTGCAAAGTGCTGAGAGCGTGATGGGAGCCACATAATAAATTGCTAGAAGAGACCGAGATTATTGGCAGGTCCTCCCTTATGCAGAGCTCACTGTTGCCTCAGCTTTTAGAGTGAAATTACATTGCAGAGCTGATGTGTCACCATCTTTTTGGTGACAAAGAAAGCATTTATGAAGCCTTTTATTAAATCTTTAATAAATTGACTTCCCACACATAGAAAATATTTCTTGGGAATTAGTATCATTTAAGAACTAATTACAGAAAGTGGAGACTGCACAATTCTCATTCCACTGGCTCACACTTGCTGAACAACAAGAACCAGTATATGTACAATCAGCAAGGCAAAAGATTATGGATAACACTGGTGAAAAAGGCGTGAAATGTCAAAGTGTTTCAATGTGAGACTTGCAAATCCAGCCCGATTGCTATAGAGGCAGTTTCTTTAAGTACAGAAGTCACAGTAAAGGTAAGGTAAAGGACCCCTGGATGGTTAAGTCCAGTTGAATTTGACTGTGGGGTACAGTGGTCATCTCTGCTTTCAGGCTGAGGGAGCCGGCGTTTGTCCACAGACAGCTTTCCGGGTCTTGTGGCCAGCATGACTAAACCGCTTCTGGAGCAACTAAACACCATGACGATTGCCAGAGTGCACGGAAATGCCGTTTACCTTCCTGCCACAGCAGTACTTACTTGCACCTTTATCTACCTTTATTTATCTTTATCTACTTGCACTGGTGTGCTTTTGAACTGCTAGGTTGGCAGAAGCTAGGACAGAGCAACGGGAGCTTACCCCGTCATGTGGATTCAAACTGCCGACCTTAATCGGCAAGTCCAAGATGCTCAGTGGGTTAGACCACAGCACCATCCACGTCTTAGAAATTACACTAACATAAGCACATAAGAAGATCTTGCAGGATCAGGCCAATGGCCCATCTAGTCCAGCATGCTGTTTTCACAGCGGCTGACTAGATGCCTGTGGGAAACCTGCAAGCAAGATTTGAGCACAAAAGCACTCTTCCCTCCTGTGGTTTCCAGCAACTGGGATTCAGAAACATTGCTACCTCCAGTAGGATTGCTTTTCTGGGGAACAAACACAAATTGTTGAGCTTTTTTGGGGAAACCTAACCCAAAATATAGTGATTTTAAGCTTTGGGAGCTGTTTCCCACAGTCACCATTTTTACACCCCAAGACCAGGACATGTCAGGAATTTTCCTGCCGTATGGCAAGCCTAGCCTCTAGCTGTGGAGACAGAGCACAGCCATCATGGCTAGTAGTTATTGGTAAGTCCTCCCCTCCATGAATATGTCTAATTCTCTTTTAACGCCCTCTAGGTTGGTGGCCACCACTCATTCCTGTGGGAGCAAGTTTCATAATTTAACCATGGGCTGCATAGTTGACTGCAGCATAAAATAAGTTTGCTATCAGAATCCTTAACTTGTAACAGAAATCATTTGTGATATGTGGTCGGCAGCTCAGGTCTTCAGTTGCCTGTCCCTTCCCAGTCCATAACAATCTGGAATGAAATTTTGATTTCCGAATTGTCTTCCAGACTCCACTTTATAGTGTGAAATGATATACCTGCGGCTAGTGTGTGTGTGTGTGTGTGTGTGTGTGTGTACGTGTGGCAGCCTGTTGACAATGGCATTTTAAACAACTTCTTAACTAGAGCACTGACCACTTTTATGTGATACAACACATGCCATTTTTCTCCCTTGCTCCTACAAGATGTTTCATTGATCTGTAAAGATATTTCTTTTGCTGCATTCTTCACTGTCTACTTTTATGCAAAGACTTCATTGTTGGGCAGACCCTTTATTGATACTGAGAAGACTTGCAGGCAATTTGTGCTCCATTAATGGCTCTGCTGGGGACAATTTGCACGCTTGCAGAGGTGCGCATCAAGGCACTAATGTCAAATATGGAGATAAGATATCATCTGATGCTTATAGCTGAACATTCCTTTGGAAAATGGATGCTCTTGACTCCAACATGCTATTTGCTTGAACTAGGTGAGCGGTGATTGCAGCTCATCTTGTATTGTATGCTGGAATGCGTTCCACACACTTTGCCCACTGTCTTTCCAAATGAAGCCAAATTGATGAATGAATTATCTAAAAGAACAAGGGGGAGCTGTATTCAGAAAACACACATTTTAATATTGTCCACCCTTTCACATAGCAGAAGCAGACACCGCTCTTTATCCATAGATCTCAGGGTGGCTCACAACATAAAAATATGATATAAAACCACAAAATACTTAATGAAACCAAGAACAACAACAAAACCACACCCACAAACCAAAAGGGGAGGAAGTTCTATTTTTCTACAATGGCTGCACCCACCACAAATAATAGGCACGGGCAAACCAATCTGAATCAGGACCACAGCAGGGGATATTGGGTTAAAGCCCTCCTGAGCCAGGATCCTTATCCAGATATGGGACCTCATAACCAGCCGCTTCTGAAAGAAAAATCCTGAACAACCACATGATTTCTGTAACATGCAGTTTGGCTCCTATTCCCTTCATAGAGCTACAATTACCAGTGTTCCCTGGGATGAGGGATTGATTGCCAAACAACTTTGAGATCTGTAGCTATGGGAGGGGACTAGGCAGTCTCCTAACAACTCTTAGCCCACTTAACAAACTACATCTCCCAGAATTTGGGGGCGGGGAGAAGCCATAACTGTTTAAAGTGGCATCAGGGTATTTTAAAGGTATGGTATGAATGTGGCCTAAGTCTTTCCTCTACCACTTACATGTGGTAAGCCACTCTTCCTCCATCCCTCTGCAGCCCCTGTACCTCTCAGAAAATATTCTCTGGAAAGTTGGGTGTAGATTGGGTCCTTCCTTAAAGAGGGCACATGTTGCGGTGAGACCTGGCAACCAAACCCTGTGTTGTGAGTGGGTTTGATTGAATAGCCAAAACACCCAATTGTTAGGTCCCTTGATGCTGGGTTTAATCAGGTCAATAGGACATAAGCTAAACAGATCAAGGGACCTATATACACCTATGCACGTGACCCAGAGCTTCCTCTTCCAGTGCGTGCATCAGAACACCCACCCACCTCTCCTATATTTAGGGCTGTGCACTTGACCTTGCTATGCCGTCGTCTGTCATTGGGACAGGGGCACGGCAGAAATTTTCTCCACATGGCTGATTGGCTGGTGCCATTTGGGCTTCGCCTGCTACGTAGGAAATCGTCACAACTTGTAAGGTTGCAGATAGGCTCTGGTTCAGGTGATAGGGATGGGAGAACGCTCTTGCCATCCCTATGTGAAGGGTATTCCGTTAAAGCAATCCAGGGACTCGGTGGTTTGGTCAACCCCTGAGAGGGGGTTGTGCCCGTGCCTGAGTCCAGGGGGGGGCATTTGGGTGGTAGAGATAGCCTGTTCCCAGCTTTCTGCTTATCTAGGTGTTCACCCTTGGCTGACCTATGCTGGTGCCCTGGGTCAGCACTACCTGCAACGGTGCAGGGAGCTAGTCGAACCAGAGCCTATGCAACCACTCACTTGCTGTAATCAATAAAGTTGTGGCCTAAATTCTGCCAAAAACCAAACCAAAATTTGAGTCTTGTCTGGATTTATTTAAAGGGGAGGTTTAAAGGTCTGAACACGCAACCTCTGGAACAGTGTGGGAGGCAGACTGTTGGGGAAGGGGGAAATGACAGAAACTGGCTGCCCACCTTTTTCCTTCAGTGGGAGCCTCTGATGGATTCAGCTCTTTCCACAAATGGAGGGAGCCCTTCCATTCTCAGAGGATCCAACCCACAGTCACCAGGTGCAGCGAAATCAAGTTATGTATATTCATGTGTAAATCAAGCCTCTGTTCCCTCCCTTTGTTTTGTTCTGGGTGTGTGAGCTAATTCCTAGTTGCCTGACCACTACCCCCCCCCCCCCATTTTGGTTACCTCTAGTTAGGGAGATAATATATCAGTTGCTCTCCCTCGTGGTGTTTAAGTTTCACTAGAAAACTTTTCCTGAAGCTAAATGCAGGATTCAATTAGTGGGGAGTTAATTTCCCCACTTTCAGCGACTGATCCTAAAAGTGCATGCCCTTTATGCAGGCAAACAGCAGGTAACCCACACAGATAGATAGATATATATACATACACTTTTTAAATGGCCAGGCTCCATTTGCAATGTTTCGAAACACCATCTGTCATGATTTTTGTGTGCGCGCTTGCTATCTCATTAATTCTGTGCTTTGCTGAACCTCCTTGCATTTTCATGGACACATATGGAGGTCTTTTATTTTCCCCTGCCCGGTGATAGGTGCTGTGAACTTCTGGCTAATTGATAAACATAAATTATCAATTGCCTCTCAAAGTGTAGGCAAAAATGTATGCCTGCTCTGGGATCTGTGCAAGCTTGGGGGCTCTTTGTCTAACCTGTGATTTATTTTATTTTTATGAAATTTCCCACATTGTGGAAGGGCTGTAGTTCAGAGGTAGAACATCTGCTTTCCACACAGAAGGCCTCAGGTTCATCCCCCAGCATCACCAAATAAGGCTAGGAATGTCCCTTGTTTGAAACCTTGGAGAGCCTCCACCAATACAATACTGGCCAGTTCATAAACCAGCATAAAAATACTCAATACAAACCTGTTGATCTTATTAATTATTTTTTTTCATCTTTTTATTTATTAATACAAACCTGGAGAGTGATACATATTTTCTGATGGTTGAGCTAAACATCAGAAAAGGTCTGTGTAAAGCAGAAGAGTCTCAAGTTCCACAATTTATATCAGGCTTTCCCAAACTTGGGTCTCTGGCTGTTTTGGGGCTACAATTCCCATCACCCCTGACCACTGAAACCTACTAGCTAGGGATCATGGAAGTTGTAGTCTAAAAACATATGGAGTTTGGGAAACCCTGACTTAGACAAAGACCCCCTTCTAAAGACTCTATTTTTGTAGAAGCAACATGTGGCGTCCTTGATAGTTTCTCTACAGCTGAACATAACGATTGCGTACACAAATACGGAGCGAAGAGGTTCCTTGAGTAAGCTGGTCACAGGCTCTTCGGGGCTTAATATATGAGCAGAGAAATCCAAACTATAGGATGCTCGTTTAATTTATACTGGAGTAATTTACTCCAATTTTACTGTGTAATTTACCCCAATTTCAAACTCCATTCAGGAGCAGGGCTTCTGATAGCTGAGCTTGAGCCTGTCAGAAGGCAAACACGCCTTTAAAATAGAGTTTGGCTTACACTACTTTTTTGTGGTGGGGGTGTCAGTTTAATTTCTGCTAGGCTGCTGGGTCTCATTACCAAACTGAATGGAGTTTGGAATAAGGATGTGTCTCCCTTGTCCTATCCTTCCCCTTCCCCACAACACCCCCTTTTCAACACTTAACCCTGGTCTTGGCTGAGCCTGGGCTTGGCTGCATCAACTAGAGATTGACCTATTCCTTCCCCACAAACTTCTAATCTCGGCAGATCTAGGGTTTGAACAGTATGTGTGTCTATGTGTGTATGTTTCTACCATAGATAAATAAAATAACGATAGTATATTTTCATTAGTTATACAATCATCATCATTCTAGTTCCAAAAGCTTCAGATTATTCTAAACTTTCAGATAACAGGGAATAACTAAGTACCTTGCAATGACTGCCTAATCAAAGCTCATTTCATCTCACTAAATCAACAAGGCTAAGCTGGCCTTTGTCTGAATAGGTTATTAAAACAAAGAGAGTAATGAAGCATCGAAAGTAGGAGATTACCTTTGTGGCTCACGTTAATCTGCACGGACATTTTTTATTTATTAAAAAAAAGTGTCCATTATCTAACGCTGAACTAATTTTCAGAACGGAGAAATGATTTTCATATATACACGCATACACCCTCACCGTCCTCTCCCTTCCAACATTTCAGCTGCTTGCATCAGCTATTCAGGTCCCCAGATGGAAGGGTAAGATATAGAATTCAAATAATATCTGGGAAGAGTAAAGAACTAAGCAGGATAATGATGTGTTAGATACTGTACACAGTATTTCTAGGCCATTAACAAATAAATGGAATGTAAACAAATCAATAACAAAAGCCTATGAAAAGCGTTAAAAGGCAAAACATTCCTTTTTAAAAGAATACTCTTTTCAATGTGTAACTGGAATGGTGAACCAATATTAGCCCTGGGGAGCTGTCAGTTGACTTTTATTGCTATTTGTTTGGTCTGTCTTCCTCATGCTAATGATACAAGCCACAGTCTGAGCTCTATCTCCTCCATACTGCCAAGTGTATTTTTAAGAGAGGAATTGGATCACTGTATGTATGCATGTGTGTAGAAATAACTACCAATGCTGTATGTGCTGACACCATGCCAAGTAAAGGTAAAGGGACCCCTGGCCATTAGGTCCAGTCGTGGCTGACTCGGGTTGCGGTGCTCATCTCGCTTTATTGGTCGAGGGAGCCGGCATACTGCTTCTGGGTCATGTGGCCAGCATGACTAAGCAGCTTCTGGCGAACCAGAGCAGCGCACGGAAACGCCGTTTACCTTCCCACCAGAGTGGTACCTATTTATCTATTTGCACTTTGACGTGCTTTCAAACTACTAGGTTGGCAGGAGCAGGGACCGAGCAATGGGAGCTCACTCCGTCATGGGGATTCGAACCACCAACCTTCTGATCGGCAAATCCTAGGCTCAGTGGTTTAACCCACAGCGACACCATGCTACTCCCCTCAAAATTGGGATGTAGCTGGTGCTGTGGTCTAAACCACTGAGCCACTTGAGTTTGCTGATTGGAAGGTTGGCAATTCGAATCCTCATGACGGTGGTGAGCTGCCATTGCTCTGTCCCAGCTCCTGCCAACCTAGCAGTTTGAAAGCACACCAGTGCAAGTAGATAAACAGGTACCGCTGTGGCGGGAAGGTAAACGCTGTTTCCGTGTGATCTGGTTTCTGTCATGGTGTCCCATTGTGCCAGAAGTGGTTTAGTCATGCTGGCCACATGACCCAGAAAGCTGACTGTGGACAAACGCCAACTCCCTCGGCCTGAAAGCGAGATGAGCGCTGCAACTCCATAGTCGCCTTTGACTGGACTTAACCGTCCAGGGGTCCTTTACCTTTACCCCCGCCCCCATTTTTTAATCCACTACATTTTTTCCATGGAAATTTGGGGTGCTTCAGGAATCTGATCTTCATGAATTCTGATCTTCATGAACTCTTGACCCACTCTTCCTGGTGCCCATTGGGACTGGTAGAGTGGGAGGCAGGAAGCCAACAGAAGGTGGCACCAATGACAAGCAGAACCAGCTAATTCTAAGTTTCTCCTGTCCTCCCTGTTACATACTGCTAGGGCAGAACTGAGGCTTAGCACCCTAAGCATTCACCTTAGCATCTACATGCCGGGGGGGGGGGAGTCATAAATTAAATTGTTATAACAAAAGAAAAAAACCATTATGTAATAATCCTATAGAAAATTATTTTGCTCTCTGGAGCCATCTGGTGTTCCATCTTTATAATGAATTCAAAATGTTGGTTTTTTTTACTAATGTAACCGAGTCCTAGGTGGCCTATTTTCCCCAATGGACCAGTCTCCCCTGTGAACTGGACTGATGTGCAGCTTCAAATTTCTCAAGTGTTACAACACAGTTCATAGTTCAAAAACTCACCGAAACCCAACTGAATGTGTATTTTCTGAAAGAAAATGCATGTCGAGAAAGCATATTTAAATATAGGTGCTTAAATGGCATTTTCCAAGTCAGTTCAGAATTAAATAATTCTCAGGTGAATACAGACATGGGATGAAACGTTCTTTGTGAGTGAGCATGTGCCAATGTTGCACACACTTGAAATAGACTAATTTGGTCATCTCTTCTTAAAATACTGTTCCCCCTCTTCCACTGTCACCTGAGGGGAATATTAAGTTGAAGTTTCTGGGCTGATTCACACATGCATTTATATCTATTGTTGTTTCTCTCTCTCTGCTTGATTACTATACTTTGTTGACTGGCAGCTGAATGGGTGAACTGCCTCTGCTGAAAAGTATTGTCCAGGAGGTGATATGAAAGTTCTATTTATAATGGTTATTATCATGATTGCCCATCCACACATTTATGTCATCACTCGATGCTGCAATCATCTTGAACAGCCCACAGGTGTGAACTAGACCTACAGTGTTGTAGTCATCAAGTGCTAAACATTCGTATATTAACCAGCTCAATTTATTTTTTCTGGCATTCACGCTGAAACTCCATTTTAATTCGTTCTTCACCCACACACTAAACTGTGGTTGTCCAGATTCTGTCCCATGTCTCTGGATAACATTTCAGACATCTCACATTTCATTGAGAACCTTCCCTTCAGAGTGGGGTGTGCAAAACATTTGGATGAATCCTGAATCCTGAACATTTTGGGACAGATTTCAGGCTTGTCTGAGCCAAAGTGGGATTTCTGCAAAGCATAACTATGGCTGTTGACAACTGGCAGCAGGTCATAAGTCCAAGAAGCCTGAGAAGGGTCAACTAATCTCTCCACAGTCTCAGACAGGTAAATTTAACTCCATGCTCTGATGTAGCAGGTCACAGCCATTTTAGGGCTTGAAATGTCATACCATGTTTTTCTCTAAGAAAGTGAAATGAGGGCTTCTGAGAGATTTCTGCCTCTGAAGCTCCAATGAAGAAATCCTATGGTTGTTTAAAATGGGATGAAAACAGGCTTTGTAAGAGATACCTCATATAACAAACCAGAGAGGTTCCTCGTATATTAAACCAGAGAGATTTCTCATATAATAAAGCAGAAGGTAGCAAATATATAAGCACGTGATATGGAAACTCTTCATTGTCTTTCAAAATAGGGTATATGGTTTATGCATACTTTGTGTGACTTTTGCTGCTGCTGCCATTTCACTTGCCAGTTCACTAAACTACATTGTTGTTTACTTTTCCTTACTGCCATGATGGAAGAGGCATATTTGCATGGAACTGAAAAGCAACATATGGATAAATGCATGCTAATACCAAAAGAGCCGTGATAACTGCAGCACAGGAACCAGAATTCAGTTGTATTCGGTGCTAACCAACAACAAGGCACTGCTCAGCAAGCAGTTCCATGCCCTGTGGTATTTCACTTCATAAGTTGACACTCTGAAGCCGAGAGCACTCAGTGAAGTGCTGCTCAGTGCCACTGAGAGAGGTAGAACCTCGATCTCTAAACCTGTTTTTCTAATGTATGAATGATGTCAGCAGATGGCCTGGTTCTTGCCCTTTCTCAATCTGCATCGCTACACTGGTGACTTGTTGCTGCTCCAATATATAACGCATTAGCAATTTTCACTTGTAAATACAAATAAAATCAAGAACAAGAAGATACAGAGCATATATATATATGCGCTCATTTTCTTGTCAATATGTGTCAGTTATTTCACTGGGCAGCAGATTCCACAGGTAGACATTTTCTTTCCCAGCCTCTATAATTTTCACCTTTTTCGCTTAATTCTCTGTTCAGTTTGATAGCACTGTACATAAACTTTGAAGAGCTTTGATGCTAAAGTTATTTCTGCCGCCACCTGCAAGCTGTTGGCGTTGATGGAACTACAGCTGGTGTTGATGGCATCTACGAGAATGCTTGTTTACTGTCTGACTGGCTGTTTGCTATTTGTGTTTTCAGCCCTTCGAACATTTTTACTTCTTTCCGTCTGATCATAAACGGAGATTGCTCCAAACGGAAGCGCTGGAGCCAATCAACCTTGGTCTTGTGTTTGAAATCTGTAGCAAGAGCAATGTGCCACAGATGGCCAGAACTGAGTGATGTGCAGGGTGGGCTGGTGCAAAGGAAAGGAGGGAAAGGCCCACGGCAGCTTCCATAGTTGTACAAAGGAGGGAATATGAGTAGTGGCAGTTTGCCATAGTGGGGAAGGTGAGGGCAAAGCCTGGCTGGCTGATGTTGCTTATGATTCACATGGGTTTAGGTCCCGTTACGAAGGATGGGTAGAAGGGGCCTCATGGATATGCAGTGACCAAAAGTTGCAAATGCCAGGAAAGGTGTATAGTAGAGAGGGAGTAAAGTCGAGGTTGTGAGATCAATCTCTTGGGTTTTATGTCCGGATGATTTCTTCTTTAGTCCATAATTCAGAAAGTTATTCAAACTCTTCCTTAGCTTGGTGGGCCTTTGGAGAGCAGTAGGGCCACTGAAACATCCATAGCCCTGCTGTACAAGGTGGTTGGGCAGGAGGTGTGGGGTGGAATAGACAATAAGGCTCAGATCAGGCCTGATGCCATCACATCCTGATGGCAGTGGGGCCACCTCAGCACCAGCCCTGGAAAGCCTTGTCCTGCAGACAGAAGGAGGGATTTGTGCCAGCAGAGTGGTGGTGGCATCACTCCACAGGTGACTTTGGGGTAGGAGGGCTACAGAGGCTATTGAGACTGGGAGAAGAACAGCACTGGCCCAAACCAAACAACACGCACCGTGATCACTATGTAACTCAAGACTTTCAAAATCTGCTATAACTGCCACAAATTGCAGCAAAATGGCCACTACCTTCACTGATAGTTAATTTTGGCAATTAATTGAATCACCTCTTCCAAATGAGTGCACTTTCAGGCAGTTCCGTTAGAAATGCTATGGATATGGTGTTTTGCTATGGTGCTAGCACTGGGCCCAGCCACTGATCATTCTTTGATAATGAAGTGCTTGTTCTGAATTATGAAGCAATTTAAGGATGCCTTTTGACTTCAGTCGATGATATTGACTATTTAATTGCTAACATTATTTCAGATGATCTATGATTTAACAGCTCCAGGGCTGAATATTAGCATGGAAGACTTCCTAAAGCTATGTCCAGAGACATCAAATTTTCTCCCCAAATCCATTTTGTGTTAAAGGTGCCACTAACATTTCATCCAGAGTGAAATTTGAATGTAATTTGAGAGTCATTCTTCAAGAGAAACACTTATGAAAGAACAAGACGTTCAATAAATGCTTTAAAATTATAATTTTTAAAATTACGTTTCTATCCTCCCTTTCTTCCAAGAAACTTCAGGTTGTGTAAATGGTTCTCCCACTTTCCACTTTATCTTCAAAACAACAGTTAGGTAAGTTCACTTGAGAGATTGTGATTGGCCAAGGTCACTGATGACCTTCATAGCTGAGTAGGGATCTGAAACCTGGTTTTCTAGCTCCTGGTTCAAAGCTCTAATAGCTACACAACTCTGGTGCATTTATTTACCATCAATATGCATTGTATATTTATTTATTATCAATTTATTTGCATGCACTTATTGCAGTACTGAGACTGCTGCATCCTATTTGCCCTCCAAAGCCATCAATATGCGTTCATCAATGCAAAAGCCACCTTTCAGCTGTAGGACTTTCGATGAGGCATACAGATACTGATAAAAAACAGATACTATAAAAACCACAAAGATAAAACCACTGAGTGACAGAATATATTTATTAATCTGCTTTAACGATTTATAGATGGGGCTATTGCCCTATTTTCAGGGTGGTTTACAACAATTCTTTAAACTTTAAAAAATGCATTTAAAGCATATAACAACAATATATTAAAAACCTCCTAAAGCCTTTCAAAAATGAATGTAAAGCCAGGAGCAGATCACAAGGCCCGGGCAATAGAAAGGGTCTTCAGATAGTGCCAAAATTCCATCAGGATATGTTCCAGGCAAGCCAATCAAGAGAGGGCATTCCATAGCTGGGGTGGGATACTGCGAAGGCTCCTTCTGCAGGCAGAAGCTTCAGATCCATTCTAGATTCATTCCAGTCTTTTTATTCTGCCTATGAGTCTCCCTCTGTCTGCTTCCCTTTTCCCTTCTGCCTTTGTTGCTTCTATGCTGCCACTTTCCCGTGAGTTGTAGGGAGCTAGGTTGTTGTTACATACTCTCTACTCCTCTCCATTATCCTTTTTTTGTTGTTGAAACATTAGGGTGTGCCTGGGCACAGCAGCTACACCTTGTGTGCACACCTATGAATAATACATAACATTTCCAGTGTTATTTGTGTCCAAAGATATGGGAAAAGGTATCATGCGAAGAAAACGTAGTTACAGTGGTACCCCTGGTTAAGAACTTAATTCATTGCGGAGGTCTGTTCTTAACCTGAGGGACCACTTTAGCTAATGGGGCCTCCCACTGCTTCCCACTGCCGCCGTGCCACCGGAGCACGATTTCCGTTCTCATCCTGGGGCAAAATTCTTAACCCAAGGGTTAACTTCCGGGTTAGCGGAGTCTGTAACCTGAAGCGTTTGTAACCCGAGGTACCACTGTACTGGGCTTTTGCAGTCTCTCTCTCTAGTATGCAGAATATTCTAAATGGGTCATACTGACTGGCCCCTGAGAGTGCTGCAGGAGCAGTTTGCAAATAGGAGGTGCTTGTGGGGGTGGGGAGTTGCCCCTTGTACAGGCAGGGGCTGTACATGCGACTGCTCAGATTTCCAGCAGTTCTTTTTAGAACTTCTGCCATGACACATTATCACTGCTGTTGCATTTTCAGCCCCCACCTGCAAGTGTTGGTCTACACAAATGTTGCCTCCCCCCTTTGAGCAGCTTCTAGCAGTGAGCTCAACAATGACCCCACACAACCCACATGGGGCCATTGGCTGATGCCAACCAGTCCTCCCAAAATAATGTGCTTTCAAAAGCTTTGTTTATTTAAAAGCTCATTAGGCAGGATTCCAGAAAACTTATACCTTTGTAAGCAATTGTCCAACATGAGAAAAAACGATGTTTTCTGAGCTAATTTGAATTATTAAATCAAGTTTTATCCCTGTCTAGAAACCCAGGAACCTTTAAACCCCCCCTGTCAACCATGGAGCCATTGACAAACTTGTCAATTCTGGTTTCAAAACCAGAAGCTTTTGAAAAAGGTTTTCAAAACCAAAAGGTTTAAATACTAAAACAGATTAAAATGCACACAAAATTTATAATCTGAAATGCAGTTTTTCACCTTTCTGCAGCAATTTGTAGTTGTTTTTCTAAAATTCCTTTTGAAAATTTGGCGGTTTGCAGTTTTGACTAAAATGTTCTTTTGGTCAAATAACGCAGTTGTAAATGTGTTCATTAATATGTGCATTTTTTTTGCACACTATTGTAATATATGTTTTGGTTCACATATTGGCTCAAGAAGTCCATATTAGGTAGTCTCTCATTAAAATGCAAATACAATCTAATTTCTCTCCAATCCCTACCTATAACCTACCTGTTTATGCCCCTGCTATTGCTGGTTTGGTGGAATCTCTATTCCTCCCTCCCCTCCCCCCCCTTTTCTGGTACATGGAGAGCTGGGAATTTTTCATTTTTTATCACTTCCTGTCCCATGACTTAGTTGCTTCTGCCTGCCATCACAGCTGCTGCTGTCGGTCTGAGGGAGAGATGATATGGGCGGCTACATGGGAGCAGGTGGTGATATGGCTGTGAACAGATATGTTGATGGGAGGCAGAAATGAGACTTACCGATATGGGGAGGCAGGGATTGGACCCAGTTCAACCAGTGCTTTTTTCTGCAGTGGACCCAGTTTAACCAGTGCTTTTTTCTGGATTGGACCCAGTTTAACCAGTGTTTTTTTTTCCTGGATTGGACCCAGTTTAACCAGTGTTTTTTTCTGGATTGAGCCCAGTTTAACCAGTGCTTTTAAACATATGGATATGTTAAAAGTATGGCACTTACTGTGACAACTTTATGGTGAGCCCTGGCAGCTTTTTTTCTAGAAAGAAACCCACTGAGTTTAACTCAAAACTGACTCCAAATAAGCCACACCATTTCCCTATTTAAAAATAGCACTGTTTCTTTCCATCCCAGCTTGAGGAGGCAGTCTGCCCATCGCTACTTTAGTTACACTGAAATGCTTCAAACGAAAGGTAACCTTACAACACCAGCCCAGCTATGCTGGGCAATTTTTATTTTTAACAAAGATGTCCAAATAAAGTTCAGTTTCAACACAAGGTGAGTGCAAACAAAGGAAGATCTAACACTAAAAAAAAGAAGCACTTCACAAAGATGTCATTTTAGACCAGGTGGTCATTGTGACATGCTGTAGCAATTGACATTGCAAACACAATGAGTTTTTCAATTGCATGAGCAAACAATGCTGTCTGATAGGTTGGCTATTTATCTGGCAGTAGAAGCAAATCATACCAGGGCCTGTAAAGCCTGTGAAACTATCAATAAGGCCTGCCAGACCTCTCTCCCTCTCTCTTGGTACTTTATACAGAGAACCACATAGACCATGTGGAGCCAACATGATACCCTCCACATGCTGGGAACTATTATGCTGTCTGGGCCTGACGGGAGTTGCAGTCCAATGACAGCTGGAGGGTGCTAGGTTGGGGAAGGCTGATATAATTCAGCATAAAGGTAAAGTCCAGTCGCAGACAACTCTGGGGTTGTGGCGCTCATCTCGCTTTACTGGCTGAGGGAGCCAGTGTTTGTCTGCTGACAGCTTCTGGGTCATGTGGCCAGCATGACTAAGCCACTTCTGGTGAACCAGAGCAGTGCACGGAAACATCGTTTACCTTCCTGCCGGAATGGTACCTACTTATCTACTTGTACTTTGACGTGCTTTCAAACTGCTAGGTTGGCAGGAGCAGGGACCGAACAATGGGAGTTCACCCCATCATGAGGATTTGAACCACTGACCTTCCGATTGGCAAGCCCTAGGCTCTGTGGTTTAGACCACAGCACCACCCGCATCCCACATAATTCATTATATTTGGCCACAATAATTCCCCCCCTCTATTTAGAAATCACAGAGAGGGAAGCACAAACACACCTCCTGGCCCCGCCATGATGTTGCCATTCCACTGTCCCCTCTTTTGTCATCCATATGTTGATCTGTGGGTGTCACCAACCCGATGCCTATGGGAAGCCCATGAGCAGGACCTTAGTGCAGCACCTTGTACTCTCACAGATAGCCAACGGAATAATACATTTACATGCCTATAGGCATCACCTCTGCTCTGACTGGAACAATCTCATTCAAGACTTCCAAGGGGTGCTTCATGAAGCAGTTGCCCGGACTGGCTTGCGCTTTGCTCTCTAACCCTCTGTGTCAGGCCCCTCCCTCTGTCTACAGCGAGCCCCAAGGGACCCTCTCTGTTTCTCCTTGGCTGTCTGCTCTGTGACATGCAATAGACACCTTGTTCTGGGATGACCAGGGGTGGGGGGTTGCAAACTGTCCACAGAGAAGTTGTCAGGGTGGCTCTGTGGTGGAGCTGTCAAGTCTGATTCTTGTGGGCGGGGGCACTTGACTGTTTCCTCCTCTTCATCCTCCTTCAACCTTCCAGCATCCAGTACTTCTTAGCTTTCCTCCTCCTCTGGGTTGTGGCTGGTTTCCCACTACCAGGTACCAGGGTCCAAATCCTCTCTGTGTGTTTTCCTGGGGGGTGGGGTGGGGTGGCTCTTGGTCAGGCGGCTTCCACCATTTGCCCTCATCCAGCCAGTCCCTGACAGCAGCATAGGACATTTACCCCATTATTACAAGTCACAGCTCTGTGATAACAAAACACAGGGCACACGAGCAACACTTTTCAATATGAATGAATTCTTTTTATAGCTACTCAACTTAAAACAAGAAATACGTTGCAGTTTGTAAGGGGGGGAGGAATTATTTTCCTCATGGGAAAAAGAAAAACCCTCACAACAGGAATTTAACCACACACCAAAGCTAGCCTGGAGAAGTGAATCTCTCGCCTGTGAAATGCAGGAGTGCCTTTGCTGTTGATTGAGAAGGCAGAGTTAGGCTTCTATCAAGAAGCACCTGCCATGTGTTTTGCTCTTGGAATGTCTGCCTATAATATTTGCTCTGCTTCACAGTCTGTTACGACAATACACTGGGATGATGCTTTTACTGTTTGTTTGGGAAGGCAATGAGGGGTGGAAGCTTTTCAATTACATTATTCTCAGTGAAATTAGAACAATGTGTGAGGTTTTAAGGGGAAGCAGAAGAAAGGAAGGCAAAGAAAGTGAAGGTCACACACGCAACTGCGGTCAGTGATAGTGGTATGATGAGCAACCAAGGTCATGAGCATCTATAATCCGTATGGTTCCCAGGATAACTTGTGCAACCTCAGGAAATTGCTGCCCTATTGCCCATGGCAAGCCCCCAAACCTGACTAATTTCTTCACAGTTTGTTGGATTTCCCACTGCAATGTTAATTGGCTATGGCAGCCTCCTTTGCTTCTTAAATTAGGTGCTCTTGCATATGTTTTGTGATCCGTTCCCCAGATGGCAGAAGCAAAGGTCATAACAGCATTTGTATTGTGGAGAGAGAATGCAGCGCAGCGTTACAACTCAGAGAGATCTAACATTTGTTCCTGGTAGGGAACGATGCTTTCAAATCATCCATTGGAAAAAGTGCCCAAATGAATCAGTGATCAGAAATGCCTAGCAAACTTCCCACCATTTGCCCCCTGACCACCAAAAGGTAGGCCCCATAAGGTTTGTTTGTTTGTTTGTTTGTTTGCAAACCATAGCTACATCAACAAAAGCTGGTATTAGAATAAAAATAGCCTCAGAAATACGGATAGGGGACAAATTTGGTGTGGTTACATTTTAATGCAAATCTACATTATTTGCATTAGCCCTCCCTTTCCAAATCAGATAATATTTGATTAATATTGGTTATGAAGCTGTCAGAAAAATCACTGCCAGTTCTTCTTTGGCACAGAGAAATGAAAGAAAAACAAAAACATCAGAGGAATAGCTTATAGACATGAACTATACTGTCTTCCAGGTGGGAATAGGCTTGTCAATTTCTTTCTGGAAGTGGTCCTCTGTGTCTTTAACAGCTTCAAAATAGCTAAATATTCAACCAGCGCCACTTTTTCCTTTGTTACATGCTGGATAAACCTACATCTTTTGAATTTCAGACTGGGATGGCATGAGTAGCCCATTTTCAGTAATGATAGCCTACTATCCACATAAGTTATTGGCACAAAAAAATGTGAACAGAAAGAGTTTGAGAGTTTCAAGTTTGGTTATATACCGCACAGTGTCACAGTTTTTTATATAATGTATTTTAATTTTGGATATATAATCAAAACAGTTAATGGGGAGCTTGAACTGCACCATGACAACAGCCTGCACTTCTGAGGGAGGCTGTTTTCATAATATGAGAACAACTGTTCTAAAAGGTTGCTGTTTGTGTGGGTGGTGCTTGCTGGAGTCTCAGTTGTCCAGCTTAAAGACCAAAAGAAGAAAGAAAAAGAAAAGAAAGACATCAATGCACTCCCAATTCTTCTGCAGTCATGGATCAAAGTTTTCTGCACATGACAGGAAACACCTGACATATGTTGTACCTGTCAGGTGGGTGATCATGTCCACTTGGCAAAATGGCCTATGGAAGATTGCTCACTGTTGGATCAGTTCCTTCAGCCTACAGTGGTTTCTCATCCCTGCCCTACACAGATCAATGACTGCCTTGTAGTATAAACACCAACAACTGGGAAACACTGACCTGCGAGAGCTCCAATTAGATAACAAAGGTGTTATGGGTTTTGAAGACGCTCAAACTCAGGGCGAAAGGGAGAAACATGCTAAGAGGAAGGCACGCTTGGCAAACCCTCACCATGATCAACTCCTGTCCGGAAACCTATGTCCCCACTGTGGAAGGGCGTGTGGATTCAGAATTGGTCTCACTGTTAAAACCGTGTTTATGGAAGACACCCTTACTCGGCTATGAGTGATCTCCAAAGAAGAAGACCCTACTGCTTGCAGATGTGAATTTGAGTTTGGTCACACTGCATCATGAATATTGTATTCTTTAATGCTGCACAAACACTTTGCTGTTTCCAAAATCCAGCTCCTACTATGAACGCTGGGGAGATTACATGATAGTTCAGTATGGAAGAGTGAAAAATATTACAAGAATACAGATGGTATGGAAAAGTAACAATATTGTGAGAATCTGGATATGGTGAAAATGTTTGCCAATATAAGCATTATTACAGTGAAAATGCTTTGGTTGAGTGATGCAGAGTAATTGAAAACATTATGAACATTTTCAGAGCATGATTTGGGAATGCTAGAACTGCAAGGCTTGCTTCAAATCCTGTCTGTTTTATTTTTAATGAATATTAGGGGCAGGTCTAATCAAACTACCACACTGGAGGTCAGTGGAAAAGATGTTCCATCCTTGGTTTACTCAGAAGGAAGCCTAGAGCTTTGGGTAAACAATACACTATGGTATATTCATTCAACTTCTACTTTTGCTTTCAAAGTGAAATTTTAATTGATTAGTTTTCTTTCTTTCTTAGCTCCTGGGGCTCTCACATGCTCTTTGTTCCCTGTCTTAAATACAAAGAATAAATATATTTACAGATAGGAAACTAGAATGTTGTTTGGCCGTCAAAAACAATTAAAGGAAGGAAATCATCTTGCAAACAGAGTAAAATTGCTTTACAAATGACTGGGACATGGCAACAAATAAAGAAGGAACCCTACAGTGCCATTTATTCACTTTTCAGTGGAAAATTACACTCTGAAGCATTTAAGATGACTGGAGCAACATTCATTTCAATGGACCGCTAATTGTAATCATGACAATTATCCTACACAACTGCATTATTATAGTGAAGCACTGTAAGAGGATTGAGGCATATTCCAAAGTGTGCAACAGCTGGTATAAGGGAATGCTTTCAAATGGCTATCTCACATGAAGAGATACAGATTTCAAACTGTGAATGCATTTAATGGCAAAAAGAAGGTCATTATGGTAGGTCTTTCGCGATGCCTTCCATTTTCTGCTTGACTTCCCTTATCCAAGGTCAGATACCCAAGGCTGCAAAACTGAAATCACTTCCCCCGTAGTAGCCCTGCTGATTTCCAGAGCAAGTTTCTGGGATAAAAGTCAAATCATGGACTGAACAATCTTATACACCGTATATCCCAAGGAAACCCTGATGAATAATAATAAAATGTGGATTTGGAAGGGGCCCTGAGGGTCTTCTTGACCAACCCCCTGCCATGAAGGAATATGCAGGTGGCCCACATGGGGAGAATGTTGCTGCAGGGAAACTGCAAGAGGGAAGAGTGCTCTTCTGCTCAAGCCCAGCTTGCATGTATCCCCACAGGCATCTGGTTGGCTACTGTGAAAATAGGATGCTAAACTAGATGGCCTGATCCAGCAGACTGTTATTATGTTGTGATTCTACTACAGCAGTCCATTGACAGACTGTTACATCTCCATCGTAGTGGTTTTGCTTTTGGCCTTACTTATGTATGCTTTAGGTACTGCAGACTGTTCTTATTTTGGGAGGGTCAAATGGTATTGAAGACAAGGCTTATGGAATGGGAAAACCCTTTGGTTCAGAGCTGTGGCTCATAAATAGCCTGATTGTCTGTTTCTTGTTCCAAGGGAGGACAGGGATTTTTCTCAGCTATGACCTCTAGATGCTGAAATGGGGGAAAGACGGCTCCACGGCTGCTTTGGTGACTAGGCCTTGTCCAAACTTGGCCACAATGTACCATAGTGCAAGTTTCACTTCAAGTGAAATTTCAAGACACATTTGCAAATCTTGCTTAGGAGAAGACACTGAAGGTTTTTCTTTGGGGAGGAGTTTCAATAAGGCAATGAAATTGGCTCATATGAGTGAGAGTGCAGGTTGAACACATCCTAGGTTGCCTCCATGTGAAGTTCTTAGGTGCTGCAATAACAGACGTCCCCATGCTCTTGATGTATTAAAAACATATCAACCCTGTTTAGGGAAGCTTTTAATGTTTAATAGACTATTGTATTTTAATATTCTGTTGGAAGCTGCCCAGAGTGGCTGGGGAAACCCAGCCAGATGGGTGGGGTATAAATAATAGATTATATTATTTTTTTTATTATTATTTTTATTTTTATTATTATTATTATTATTATTATTATTATTATTATTATTTCAACAGCACAAGCCTATGTGAGTATATTTAGAACTTCCACACTGTTCTTAGGGGCTCGTGAGTAGGATTTGAGCCTCAGTGTTTTCCAACAGATATTATGCCACTTTTCTGCTGCCAAGTCCAGGGCAGGATTTGTGTGGGGAGAGGAGAGAAACCCCTTTGATTCCTGGGAGGGGAGAAAATGGGAGGGGGAGACAACATATACCTGAGGTATTATGCTAAGCCTCAATCATTTTCTGTTCTTTCAGAAGCTCAACCCATCATCATTACTTAGTTCAGGCATAGGCAAACTTGGCCCTCCAGGTGTTTTGGGACTACAACTCCCATCATCCCTGACCACTGGACCTGTTAGCTAGGGGTGATGGGATCTGTAGTCCCAAAACATCTGGAGGGCCAAATTTGCCTATGCCTGACTTAGTTTGTTTCAGCTTGAAATGGAGCAGAAATTTACTCAATTTGCCTTTAGAGGCTTTAATATACCTAATTCACACTTTCCAAACCAGCACACGAACCAAACCATAGCATACCAATCCTATGGAATTCACATTTCTCTGAATGTTGCAATTCAGACACAAAATGTACACAAAATTACAGGGGTAGAGAGTGCATAGAAATGCATATAGGAGTGAAAATAATGGACCAAAGTGCTTGGGGAAATTGCACACAAAAATGTTCATACTAGCGGAAATTTGTACTAAAATGCTAGTGAATTTTTATTAGGACTTTTTTTTTTTAAAGTCACAAACTGATGTGGAAATGTGGAGAATTTAAGACTGGAAAAAATGAGAAACTGAAATTTGTCCATGCCTAGCTCAGCTCATTCCACTATTTCAACGAGGCACTAACTTAGCACAGGGCTGGGCAACCTGTACCCTCCAGGTGTTGCTCCACCCATCATGGCCAATGACCAGGGAATTCCAAGAGCTGTAATCTACAACAGCTGAAGGATCTCAGATCCCCAGCCTGACACTAACTAATTGCACAGAATGCAGTAAAACCTGGATTCGGATGAATTTACACTGGGGGAAAATGGAAGAAACTCTTTTTTTCCTCACTTTCCCTAGCATTTCATATTTCATAGCTTTCTGTTTTGACACATGTCCATGGTGATTAATGTTAAATAGGAAACTTTGCTGCTCCAAGCCCATCTTTGACAAGCACAACAAACTGGGAAACTCACCAAGAGGAACCTTCCTGTGAGGCATCCATTTTCTTACCTACAGCTGAGTCAGAAATGCCCATGTTTTGTCATGTTTTTATTATTATTTCTTGCGGGCACAGAAGCAAACAGGAAATACAAAGCATGGTAGGAACTAACTAGGAAATAACAAGAAAAGGGGTTACTTTAACTTGTCCAGTCTTATTATTTGTGGTGTTTGCAAGTACATTTTGGGTGGGAGTTTGGCTAAGGTGCTCCCGATGTTCTGCTACAGTGCCAAGACACAGCCTATTCCTCCCTCTCTAGACCCTCTGTTGCTACTGCCCATTAATGGGCCTCCCTCTCTAGGAAGATGACAAGATGTGCAATGTGCTCTCTCTTCTGTCTGCCTTTCCTGCTTACCTGCATGGAGAATGCAGGTCAGCAGTTCATGGAGGAAGGACAGGAGACGTCTGTCATTGGGTGCCCCTACTAAGGTGTAGGTCTCAGCAGGTTGCTGATGAAACTGACCCCAGATGCCCTTCCCATTACTTGTGACAAATGCAGATCACAGCAGTCTACTTTGTACTGCAAATGCTTTTCCTCCAAGTTGTCTTGGAGCACACCGACAGGGACCAATGTCTCATTCACTCTTCAGATTGGTGATATAATTCCTAACAGAATCATGACTTTATTACCAGTTTGATGATTGTTTGAGCTAGAATATGAGGAATTACCAAAAGAGTGGAAGAAGTTGTTTATGTATGCTACAATGGAGGCCCGGATTGTCTTAGCCCAAAAATGGAAGGACGATGATGCCAACAAAAGAAGAATGGCAAGTCAAACTTACGGAATTATGCAGAAATGGCAAAACTCACGGAAAGAATCAGAGACAATGTTAATGAAGATTTTTAAAAAGACTGGGAAACTTTTATGTTGTATTTACAGAAATACTGTAAAGAAATGGACTCACTAGCAGGGTTTGATTAAACACTTACAAGAAAGAAAATAAGATAAAAGGTTAAGTAAGGATAACAAGGAATGAAATTGATTATAAGATGTAATCATGAAAGAAAACTTGGTATAAAATTGATAAGAACTTAAGAGCATTAAGGTATATGAACATAAAAATAAGATAATAATTAAGCAGAAGTAGTAAATATTTAAAGAACCAGAAGGGGAAGTTGAGGGAAGACACAGAGAGGGTAGGCCCCCCACAAGGTCTGAGGAACAGTGGACCTGCTCCCTGCTGAAAAAGTTTGCTGACCCCTGGACTACTGAGCCATCTGACTGGCAGCAGCTCTTTGGGGTTTCAGAGACGGGGCATTTCCAGCTGCACCTCCTCATTTAATCCCCAAGACAACCTCATGAGAGTCTCCCAGAACCTAGTCCAATACTCTAACTACTGCACCACACTGGTTCTCCAGTGGCAATGAGGAGGAGGGTGGAGTTGGTGCTCACACATGCTCCCCACCACTGCCACACATGTTATTTTAAGTCTTAGAATGAAAGTCTGAATAGAGCTAAGCTTGAGCTCTAAGGTTATATATCTGATTACAAAGTTTAAAGAGAGAAATGCCGTCCCACTCCGACTGTAATTTGGTGACCCCACACCCTTTTTAACAACATGAAGGGGATGTTTAAACATCTTGAATAATTTGTTTTTCAAAAGTTTCACTCCAGTTTGAAATGTCCTCCCTCCCTCCCTTCTCTTTTCTAAAGTGCAAATAAGTTTAAATAGTACCACAAACAATTCTTGACAATTGATCACCTTGCATTACGGTCTCCCCTACCCTCCCGTTTCAAAGCATAAAGCTTTGTGATGTTCAAATAATATAAAGAACTCTGTTCAAAGCATCTTGACTCACAAACTTTGGTTACTTAAACTCTTTATATGCCACTTTTCAAGTGAACTTCCTACTGCAGTTGGCTTTGACACGCTGAAACAATAAACATCATTTAGAACAATATAATAAAGCAGGAAAGACTCAGGGCAAGATGGCTCCAAGGAAGACTTGTGGTGGCTTTTGGGAAGTGGGCAGGAAGTCACTGAATAAAGAAGTCAAAAACATGAAGGCAACTTGACAATAGGGTTGGGTGGGTTATAATACCATTACACCGTCCCTACCTGTTGCTAAGCAGCACAGTTTTGACAAGCTACTTCTACTTTTTTGGTTTTGTGAAGCTACAATACTTATAATAGGCAGGTGATGACTATTAGCAACTAAAGCAGGTTGTATGGATCACTGTGATCACTGAAAAGAATGGAGAGAATCAGACTAGGGAGAAACATGTCAGTGTGACCCTTTTCTCTCTGCATTTTCACAATTTTGTGCAGGTACATTAATCAAAACCCAACTCTTGGTGATGAGCAAGTGTGTGAACTGAAGTTTTTCAGAGAGTTTCATTAGCTATTTATAATGGTGCTAATGGATTTTGCCGAAAGTGCTAAAAATTAGATTGGCACTAATTGAGTTTGGATGATGATAAGCAGCAGTAGCTGTATGATTGATATAATCCACATTATATGAATAAGTGAAGCTGCTTTTTTACTGTAACAAATTTCAGACAGTTGGTTCATGCCTACCCCAAATAGCAGCGGCTGTTCAAGGTGTCAAGCAGAGTTCTTCTCAGCTCTGCTGCTTAAGAGTGAGCCTTGAGCTGAATGTTCTCAAATGACTCTTGGGGTGTGGGGAACGCCACAATGGCTATGTTCTACCTCCAACGTTGAAGGTAGTAAGCCTTCATGTCAGGAGAATGCTGTTGAACTCAGGACTTGCTTTTTGGTTTCTGGTTGGCCACTGTGAGAACTGGCTGCTGGATCAGTCCAATGGGTGATCTGGTCCAGCATCCTCTTCTCACAGGGACGTGGGTGGCGCTGTGGTCTAAACCACTAAGTCTCTTGGGCTTGCCAATCAGAAGGTCGGTAGTTCAGATCCCCACGATGGGGTGAGCTCCTGTTGCTCTGTCCCAGCTCCTGCCAACCTAGCAGTTCAAAAGCATGCCAGTGCAAGTAGATAAATAGGTACCGCTGGGAAGGCAAACAGTGTTTCTGTGTGCTTTAGCTTCTGTTACAGTGTTCTGTTGCGCCAGAAGCAGTTTAGTCATGCTGGCCACATGACCCAGAAAGCTGTCTGTGGAAAAACACTGGCTCCCTCAGCCTGAAAGCAAGATGAGCGCCACACCCCATAGTCGCTTTTGACTGGACTTAACCATCTAGGGGTCCTTTACTTTTACCAGTGACCAACCAGATGCCTATGTGAAGCCCACATGAAGGACCCAAGAGAACGCTCCTCTCCTACAGTTTTCAGCAACTGGTATTCAGAAGTGTTACTACCCCCAACCATGGAGGCAGACCATTGTCATCATGTCTAGTAGCCACTGAGATAACATTAAGATAACATGAGGCTATAGTTATTTAGATAACTAGACAACATAAGAAGAAAGCGTACCTGTTTGAGCTTTACTGCGGGTTCTTGTAGGTGTTACACTGACAAAAAAGACTAGGTTAGAAATTACAGCACCAGTCGAGAGTAGATGAATATACTGGAATCAAAATGACGTCATCTCATATTCTCATTTTTCTATGAGATAATAGGTAACAATCTAATCATGAAACAAATGTACTAAGCAAGGTGTTCTGGTAGCAATATTTGAAAGGCTTATTGAAGCTAAGTGAAAAGATGCATTTAGCACTAGAGGGGAAAAACTGGGATTGCAAATTTAATCTAGAATCATAGAATCATAGAGTTGGAAGAGACCACAAGGGCCATCGAGTCCAACCCCCTGCCAAGCAGGAAACACCATCAGAGCACTCCTGACATATGGTTGTCAAGCCTCTGCTTAAAGACCTCCAAAGAAGGAGACTCCACCACACTCCTTGGCAGCAAATTCCACTGTCGAACAGCTCTTACTGTCAGGAAGTTCTTCCTAATATTTAGGTGGAATCTTCTTTCTTGTAGTTTGGATCCATTGCTCCGTGTCCGCTTCTCTGGAGCAGCAGAAAACAACCTTTCTCCCTCCTCTATGTGACATCCTTTTATATATTTGAACATGGCTATCATATCACCCCTTAACCTCCTCTTCTCCAGGCTAAACATGCCCAGCTCCCTTAGCCGTTCCTCATAAGGCATCGTTTCCAGGCCTTTGACCATTTTGGTTGCCCTCCTCTGGACACGTTCCAGTTTGTCAGTGTCCTTCTTGAACTGTGGTGCCCAGAACTGGACACAGTACTCCAGGTGAGGTCTGACCAGAGCAGAATACAGTGGCACTATTACTTCCCTTGATCTGGTTTCCTCCAATATCTAGGACAGCCTGAGTGTCTTCTATGCCCATGTTTTGAACTCTCTGTTGAACCCAACCTGTCTTTCTTCTCTCTGTGTCCCTCCTACACTTGGTTTGGGTATGCATGCATGCATGCATGCCTATATGTGTGGGTAAGAGAGGAGGAATAATACAAGCTACATGTCAATGGTTTCTGTACCACATGAACATATATAAAGAAAAAAAGCAAGGAAGGTGACCAGTTCTGTGATTTCTAATGCAAGGAACAAAACAGCAATGGGCTCTTTTTCTCCCCTTGTCATTAAAAATAAATCCTTCCAATTCTGCTGCATCTTTTAAACAATGGGCTCCAATTTCAAATCTGAATTCATGGACTTGGGTACCAGTAGAGAAGGACATTGGGAAAGTGGGGAGATTGCTGCATATTGTTCACTTGATTTTCCTCTTTGGATAAAAAAGAGAGAGAAATCACTTTCTCTCTGAGTGCCCACACAACTCTCCCTCTTGTCCTTCTTTCCTCTCTTTGTTCTATAAGTGTAACTGATGTATAGTGCTCTCTCTTCAGCAAATCTGCTGTTATGTCTCTTTGCATGTCCAAAAACATTCCCTCTCACTCAGAAAACCCTCCCCTCTCCCCCTCTTCCTCTGCTCTGTAAGTCTGGCATGCAAGTATCTTATTCCAGCTCTATATTCAGCTTAAGATAAGAACTTGGGCTCTGTAGCTTAAGATAAGCTTTGCTAGAGGTTGGCTCTGTTGAAAATAAATTAAAATTTAGAATTTACCAGCGGAACAAGTTTATAAGTCTGGTGTTCTGATAATGCCCACGAATAGGGCTTGAACTTTGTGCTTGGCAGTAGTCTTTTGATTAAAATAGTCTTTTGCAACTTGCGACTGACCAAGTCAAATGCAGCCCACCGGCCAAATATTGAGGTGTCCCACAAGCTGGACATCACTGTTTGTCAACCCCCCACTCTACCAGTCTTAGGAAGGCAACAGAAACAATGGGCCCTGAAAGACTGCAGGAAAAAGCATGGCTGTTGTGCTTGTTTGCCTCTGCCGACATATATTAAAACATAGGTTGTCCCTTAATAGGAGTGGACAGTCCTTCGTTTGCTGTCTGATTCAAGACCAGTCTAGGGATTGAAGAACCCTAAGAAGTCTTGATGTGCACCAGCAGTTAGCATCTGGAGAGCAGATTTTGATTGTAAAATTGTAGGAACTTAAGGCTCTTGTAGTTTACAAAGCAAGGAACATCCAGCAACTTTCTCATTCACTTTTTGCTTTCCTCTATGCAGGGATGAACTGATTTTTCAAATGTAATCAAATGATACAAATTATTTGGAATCATAAGCGCATTTTGAATTATGAATAAATATTTTTGTGAATAAAAAGTCTAGAAAGCGGACTCCTATTTGGTTGGGGGATAGGGTTTTTTTTTTTTAATTATATAACAAAATCCCCTTTATGTGTCAATTCATACTTGGATGCTTATTGGATCAACATTTGATTTGTATCAATTAACTAATTTTATAACTTGTGAATGATTGATTTTAATATGTTTATCATTTCCATGGAAGAATACCTCCTATGAAGTTGAAACTCATGACTGAACAGTTTGTTTAGCTGTTTAATGGGTTGATCAAGGGATCACACTAATTGAAACTGAACTTTGGTTTGGTTTGAAATTGAACTAACCAACCATCATAACTTGAAGTTCTTGTGTCTGTAGATTCATGAATGGATGTAGTACATCTTCCTCTCCCTCTGCTGCTGTATTTTGCTATAAAGAACACAGGACACATAGAATGGTCAGCACTAGCAGCAATGATTGTTACTTGTTACTTGGCATTTGGCTGGGGCATGGAGGCAGAGGTCCCTGGGCAAGAGGCATACCCAGAGTGCATCTGGGAGCAAAGTCAGCTCAAAGTTGTTTTGAGACTCAAAGTGTATAGACACACAGGGAGATGAATGGAACCTAAATGCAAAGCCCAAAAATGGTTGCCAATGCCTTTTTCAGTGAACCTCAGTTCAGATACCTCAGATACCTGAAGGAGCTTCTCCACCCCCATCATTCAGCCTGGACACTGAGGTCCAATTCCGAAGGTCTTCTGGTGGTTCCCAACTGCGGGGGTGAAGTTACAGGCAACCAGACAGAGGGCCTTCTTGGCAGCGGTGCCCTCCCTGTGGAATGCCCTCCCATCAGATGTCAAGGAGATAAAGAACTACACAACTTTTAGAAGACATCTGAAGGCAGCCCTGTATTGAGAAGTTTTTAACATCTGACATATTATTATTTTTTATATTTTGTTGGAAGCTGCACAGATTTGGAGAAACCCAGTCAGATAGGTGGATATAAATGATAAAATTATTATTATTATTATTATTATTATTATTATTATTATTATTATTACTACTACTACTACTACTACTACTTGGTTGCCTGGAACTTAAACCAAATTCTTAAACCCAAATCTGGCCAACAGATTGAAAAGCAGTGGTTCAATAAAGGCCATTATTTGCAAATGGCAGCTGTGAGAGGGCCTGATCCAGACTGGGACCATAGCATGACCCTTGTGAGGAAGTTAGAAGAAGGTGTAACACCTCATGTCTTGTGGTTGGGGAAACCCAGCCAGACGGGCAGGGTATAAATAAATTATTATTATTATTATTATTATTATTATGGCAAGATCAGCTGAAGACAATATATAATTTAATAGAAACAGGAAGCCAAAATGATTCTCTTCAACCTACTGAGCACTGACAATCCTCATTCCCTTGCTTATTTAAATTTGGTTGCCAACTGGCTGAATGGTTTCTTCCATTAGCATCTCACATTTGCCCTTTCCCATTGCAGTCAATTGATGGACTGGGTGGCAATGAAGTGAACTTGATGAAACAAATGGGAAAGAGGAGCATTCAAAATATTCCTGCCAACACGCAGGCGAAAATAATTTCTGCTAATCTGGTAAAGAAAACATCGAACAGTTAAACTATAAACAAATTAAATGCATTACATTCTCTATTATGGTTCTAAAGTCATCTGGGCTTGAAATTAAGATTGGCAATCCATGACTGCATTTGGCAAAGGGATATTAACTATTAATTGTTCAATTTTCCAATATCCAGTCAGAAGTTGGCATTGTTAATAACTCTCTTTGCACATTCTCTGAAAGGTACACCGTGCAGCTGCTTAGAAACTTTCTCTAAACATGAATGGAGTTTTCAGATATGCAGCCTTCATTGACTTTCTTGCTTTGACTCCTTTGTCTTCTTTCAAGCTTGCCAATTCAAGCTAGATGCAGCGGCAGGCTGTCACTCGAAGGGCTAATCAACTGTAGCTCTACCCTGTGACTAGATAGTTCTGTCTCTGGGAATTGGGATAGTTGTCTGTCTTGAACAACAGTTAATATTTTTGGAAAGCCATGAAAGCTTTGTCCATTTAGGTGCCTTAGGAACATTGGAATCTGCCTTACACTGAGTCAAACCATTGGTCCAGCTAGCTGAGTATTGTCTACAACAGGCATCCTCAAACCTGGCCCTCCAGATGTTTTGGGACTACAATTCCCACCATCCCTGACCACTGGTCCTGTTACCTAGGGATGATGGGAGTTGTAGTCCCAAAACATCTGGAGGGCCGAGTTTGGGGATGCCTGGTCTACAATGATCGGAATTAACATTCCTGGGGTTCACACAAGGAACATTCACATCTCTGTCTGGAGATGCCATGGATTGAATTTGGGACCTTGTGCGTAAAAATCAGATGCTCTACCATTGATCTATAGCCCTTAGAGAGGTGGGATCTCTTACTGCTCATTTTTCATATAATAGAATAATATAATTGGACGGGATGACTGGGTCAATTAGTCCCTGCAATGGAGGAATCTTTTCCCCAACTCGGGACTCAGACTCATGACCCTGAGATTAAGAGTCTCATGTTCTACCAACTGAGCTATCCCAGAGCATTTTCTTACCTATGCTTTACATAATTTGTTATTTGAATGTTTTGCAAGGTTAGGTTACTTTGTTCTGTTACAGTTGATGTACTCATTTGAATATGCAGGTTGTCCTGGAGGTATTTTTATTTGGAAATGTGTCATATTAAGTTTTTTAAATAATAAATAAATATTCATTGTATGCATCGAGAAAGCTCTAGAATTAGCAACGGGGTGGGTTAGGGGAATTAAAAAACAACTGGATGAAGGACTAGAAAAGTTAATAGAAGGATGTAGTAAACTCTAGCCAGGTTTACTCTTAAGTAAGCTTGCTGCATCTAATGAAGCCTATTCTCATTGTGTGCATAGGAGGGGCTGCCAGAACGATCAAGGGGGTGGAGCAACTTCCCTATGAGGAAAGACTGCAGTGTTTGGGACTTATTAGGTTAGAGAAAAGGCAAGTAAGAGACAGCATGGTTGAAATTTTTAGTGTTATACATGGCATGGAGAAGGTGGATAAAGACAAGTTTCCCACCCCACCACCTCATAGCACCAGAATTTGTGGGCATCCAATGAAGATGAGTGTTGGAAGGTTCAGGAGAGATAATGGATGGCACATTCAAATTCACTCCCACAGGAGCTGGTGACAAATTCATGGAGGAGAACACAATAGCTATGTTCTACCAACACTATAAGTACGTGGGTGGCGCTGTGGATTAAACCACAGAGCCTAGGGCTTGCCAATCAGAAGGTTGGCAGTTCGAATCCCCACGATGGGGTGAGCTCCTGTTGTTTGGTCCCAGCTCCTGCCAACCTAGCAGTTTGAAAGCACGTCAAAGTGCAAGTAGATAAATACCTTCCAGCAGAAAGGTAAATGGCGTTTCCATGCCCTGCTCTGGTTCGCCAGAAGCGGCTTAGTCATGCTGGCCACTTGACCGGGAAGCAGTCTGTGGACAAACGCAGGCTCCCTCGGCCAGTAAAGCAAGATAAGAGTTGCAACCCCAGAGTCGTCCACAACTGGACCTAACGGTCAGGGGTCCTTTTACCTTTTAACAGGTTAATTGTAGAATCATAAGAGTTGGAGGAGACTTGTAGGCCATATGCTGAATCCAGCTTCTCATTCCTAGAAATCCAGAATTAGGACATTCCCATCAGATAACTGTCCAGACTCTGGGCCCCTCCACATTCATGCTTTATTGTACTCAAGCACCTAAATAAATAGGACTTAGTGCTTAATTTCAGCTGTTTAGAAATTAGTGCCTGACTTTCGATTTTCATTTTCCTCTTCCCTCCATGCTGTCTTGTGTGTCTTGGATTCTTTGTTTATTTGTCTCCTTGTTCGCTACTGGACTTAACTGTCAGGGGTCCCTTTACCTTTACCTTTACCAACACTATAAGAGGTACTATGCCTCTGAATGTCAGTCGCTGGGAACTGCAGGTGGGCAGTGTGCTCCAGTGCTCATGCCCTGCTTGCCAGCTTCCCACAGGCATCTAGGTGGCCACTGTAAGAACAGGATGCTGGACTAGATGGGTCATTGGGCTGATCCATCAGGTTCTTCTTGTGCTCTTAGGACAGTAGTCCTAGATCTTCAGCTGGAGCCAGTCCTGTTCCGTATATCTTTCATCTGAGCAATAAGGCTGATGTATACAATGAACAGAACCTCTTGCTTTGAACACATACTGCCAGTGGTGGGATTACTGGAGGTTTTTTTATTTTTACTTTTAGAAAGAGCTCTGATCATGTCCTTCTTTCAGTCTTGGCAGAATTGTTCAGAGTTCTGAAGAAGACCTGTATTAACTGCATAGGAACATACTGAATATTTGACCATATTTGACATTTGGCATCCCATATTTGGTAATTGACAGCATTTGCTATTTGACATGCAATGATATTTGACCTTTGATATTTGACAACCTGTATTTTATTCATAGTAGCACTTAATAGCCCACATATAATCTACAAGTAGCTATTTTTGTCATTCATATTTGCCATTTCACATATTCATTATGCCATAATCGGAACGGAATATCAGAAGCAGGCAGCCTATATTTGATTTTAATATTTTAAATCAACATTGGTTTGATGTACTCATACATCCCAGACAATTCTTTGCCCTCTCTGGAGATTCATTTTTATCAGTGATTGACAAGTATTTTACCGAGATACATAGGCGTTACTTTTTCTTTAACTGGATGTTGAAACCTAATGTGATTTTTGGGGGTGGGGGTGAGGAATCCTGCCTAAGCTGGCCACTGTGAGAACAAGATGCTGGGCTGGGTGGGACATTGACCTTATCCAGAATACTCTTCTGATGTTCTTAATGGCTTTATATAATAGAAACAACAGAGCTTGTGCTTCTCCAGTGTCTTTACAATAGAGAAATTCGTACAGTGGTACCTCGGGTTACATACGCTTCAGGTTACATACGCTTCAGGTTACACACTCTCCTAACCCAGAAATAGTGCTTCAGGTTAAGAACTTTGCTTCAGGATAAGAACAGAAATCGGGGTCCGGCGGCGTGGCTGCAGCAGGAGGCCCCATTAGCTAAGGTGGTGCTTCAGGTTAAGAACAGTTTCAGGTTAAGTACGGACCCCTGGAACGAAGCAAGTACCATATTTTTCGCTCTATAAGACGCACCAGACCACAAGACGCACCTAGTTTTTGGAGGAGGAAAACAAGAAAAAAAATATTCTGAATCTCAGAAGCCAGAACAGCAAGAGGGATCACTGCACAGTGAAAGCAGCAATCCCTGTTTCTGTTCTGGCTTCTGGGATAGCTGCGCAGCCTGCATTCGCTCCATAAGACGCACACACATTTCCCCTTACTTTTTAGGAGGGAAAAAGTGAGTCTTATAGAGCAAAAAATACGGTACTTAACCCGAGGTACCACTGTGCTAGCCGAATCTTACAATTACCATAATCTTACCATAAGTACTCAGAGTGCACACCATAATTCTATACCTCCCTCTTGCTTTCAGATACCAACCCTGCTACAACATACACTGTTGCCAGGTTCTGCATAGCAGCGCTCAAAATCTGTCGGATGATGACCTGTGCCACAAACTAGATTTAATGAACACCCATATCAGAGTGCTTTGTACATTGATAGCCATAGCCTTTTATATACTAACCTTTTATGCTCTTCCACATTTGTTTAATGCTCCTAACCCTTCTTTTAGCTCCTTTTAGCTCCTGTTAGATTCTTATAGTTTTTTATATAGACAGTGGTACCTAGGTTTGCAAACAGTCTGGTTTGCATACGTTTTGGATTACAAACATGTCAAACCCGGAAGTGCCTGTCCTGGTTTCTAAACTTTTTTGGATTGCAACACATTTTTGGAGGGATTACAAACAATTTTTTTTTTGGGAGGCCCCATTGGCAAAAGCGCGCCTTGGGTTACAACCTGTTTTGGTTTACAAACGGACCTCCGGAACGGATTATGGTTGTAAACCAACACTGTATCTTCTGTTTTAATAATTTTAGCTTTCCAAAATGTTTTGCAGATTTTAAATGATTGTTCCCCACCCTATTTATGCTGGTCTATGACTGTAATAAAGATTTGATTGAATGGCTTTATTTATTTTAATACATCCAAGATGGCACGGACCAGGTCCAGATCTACTTGTGTGATGGCCTGGGACTTGGGCTTGGACTCGGAACCAGAGGAGTCTCAGTCTGCACCGGATCCTCTGCCTCAGGCGGCATCTGAACCTAGTCTGGGGCCTGATTCTGAAGAGCCCCAGTCTGCACAGGTTCCCCTGCAACAAGAACCAGATGGGCCGAGTCAGGGGCCTGAGCCTGCCCTGGCTCCAGATGTGAGGATTACCTTGTTGCCCTCTGCTGGGCAATCACGTACAGCTGCTTCACTACCAGTTGGGTCAGGAGAGGCTGAGGTGGCCTCTGGGTCTAGTAACCCATCGACATCTCCCGAGCTGCAGAGGCTTAAATCTTAGAGAAGGAGAGACCTGAGTACTCGCAGGAGGAGTGCTTGCTTTTGGACGAGACAGGGAGGTGAGTCACTGGGGGATCAGGACCAGCCATTACCATGACAGAGATAAAAGGCTGTCAGACCCCGCCCCAGGTTTCGGGAGCAACATTGCTGTTTGCTAGAACCTACCTGTGACCCTGTGCCTGACCTAGCCTGGTTTCCTGCCTTGACCCTGTTGGACTGACTCTTTGCGGAACCCTTGGATTCGGGACCGAACCTGGACCACGTTGCTTGGGTTTACCCCTGGGCCCAGTACACTTAGCTTCAGCAAGGCAGTGGTCTCCTTTGTCCTCTGCCTCACAGCATTCCATATGTTAACACACTCTGAGAGAGGAGACCTGAGTTAGGGGCAGAGAGATATCCAGAACTGAGCTAAAGGTTCACTGAAAGCCATTAAAATGCCCCGAATGATATTTCAGCGGAGGAAGAAAAACAGACCTTTCCAACCACAATTCTTCTATTGGCACTCTGAGCCTGTTGATGAATGTTGGCTTACCTTGCAAATTGGCCTTAATGGGACAATGGCAGGGATAATTTGCAACCCAAAATGTGCATGTCTCCCCAACATCCCCCCAGCATTATTAAAAGCCTACATCACAAAAAGTATTGCAGGTAGGATGACAGTGAAAGTTTAGGTCAAAATCAAGCTAAGTGACAACTCAAAATCCCATAGGCTCGTGTGCTGAGAGACAAGGCACTTGCCATTCAAAACGGGTCCTGTTTTCTTCCCTGACATTCCACTTTGGGTTTGTAGTGGCTGCAAACAGCATTCCAATTAAGCCGAACCTGTCAGGGCTTCTACGCAGCCAAATGAGCACACAAGTGCTCAGAAGATGGCGGTAATTATCCTAACGAATTTGAGGGAGGCTGGGAGGTTAAAAAGGCAGCGCTTTGTCTACGCCGCACAGCCATAAAAAGGGGCAAGGCAATTGTATTTCTGGGCAGTGACATTTCTCTTGTTTCAATTCTGTTCTCATTAGGGTTGATGCTAAAGTGCATTCTGGGAGGGAGGGAATCTACAGTAAACAGGCAGGTGCTGCTCTGCTTTTAAGTCCTACTTCCCCTGACGGCAACACCTGCATGCGGCAAGGAAACTTTTGACAAAGTTCAGAGGCTAGAGAAACATATATAAGTGCTGATCTATTTTCATGCTTCCACATCCCGCCAGTATAATAAAGGCTGCCATCTAGTGCATTCATTACATGATTAGAAGCCCCCTTCAGCAGAGAAGGCTTGATCTGTACAACTAACGATGGATTTATAGGGCTAATCCAGAATAGGATTTTTTTGGGGGGGGAAACATATTCAGTGCACATTAGAGCACGTGACTATTGCAGATATTAAGATATGAACACAGCCCTGCAGTTTTTAATGTTTGACATTTATTATTTTCTGTGTTTTCCTGGAGGCCGCCCAGAGTGGCTGGGGAAGCCCAGCCAGATGGGCAGGGTATAAATAAGAAAATAATAATAATAATAATAATATTGCACAGCATGAAGCTACTGGATGCATAAAAACTGACTCCTTCTGGAATTATACACTGTCCAGACCCACAAGGTTGATTCAAAACTTTAGTTGCAGACCTTTCTTCAAAACAGAACAAAAAACAACAGTGATACATACAAAATAGTTGCATTCAGTATCTTGTGCATGTCCAGCATAGGCTCAGCACCTTCTAAGAAATAACTTTTTCCAGAAATCAAAACTTTCTCTCTTATCCCATTCCAGCCTGCATCCTGCCTAAAGCGATACAGCTCCTGGAGTGCCATTTACACATCCTTTGTCCCCACTGTGACGTCCAGAGAAAGACCAACTCACACAAAATGGAGACCCACAGATTAGCATATGCATAGAGTCTAATCCTATCTCTTTCATGTGATCCAAGTCAGGCATGTGACAGTCAATTATTAAACCATCCAGATGCTTAGAAACCCTTAGCAGGACACATTCTCCATTTCAGTGTCAGTTAAACAATTATACTTAACAGTGACTCAGAGAATCATGGGAACTGTGACCCAGAGAATCATGGGAACTGTAGTTTACCTCTCATAGGGCTACAGACCCCATCATTCAGGCTACTTTGAGGAAAGCATGAGTTTTAAATGTGTGTTGTATGTGCTTTAAATGTATAATCTGACCAGCTCCTCACCCCCAGTCTCCCAGAACAAGTAGAGGAATGAAGAGGGCAGTTATGATTGACAAGATGACAGAGCCTTAGGCTGCTAGGGAAGGAACGGGAGGAGCCTTAGAGAGTGGTTGGAAGGCAAAGACTTTGCAACAGCTTCATTGGGGCAAGACCCACAGGGAAGGGTGGCTGCAAGCACTAGGACTGAGCTGTTCAGTTTCTTTGAATAAAGAGTTAACTTCACTCACATCAGGTGTTCTACTGTTTTATTGCTGACCTATTCCTGACTGCAGCTCCTGGCAACACCCCTCTCTGGTACTCCTCTCTCCCTCCAAGGAGTGCCCTGAACATGAACAAGGCTCAAGAAGCAGACAGACTGTAGGGGTGGTGGAGATTTAAGTCAGTTCTCATTCAGTGAAATCCAGCTTGTGTCATCATTAATGATATTATTGACAGGCAGCTGTCAGTCAGGAAACTGTTTAAGGAGAACAGTGAACACAGGTCTCTGAACTGAGGAGCATTGACTCAGATTGATTTTGGAGAAAATACATCTTGTACAAGGACTCTCCTCCCTGCAAGAGAGGGGAGTGGTTGTGGGCGGGAGCCCGGACTCCGCCCTGGCAGGGGCCTTAGCCCCTGCCCCTCCTTACCTGGCCGGCCGGCGCCCACGCCCACCGGGGGCAGCCAACCAGGTGCCTCCGAGGGGCGTGTTCAGCAGCTTAATGCTGCGGCGCCGGCTTCTCCTCCCCCTCAGTCCTCGTCGACCCGCAGCGAGTCAGGTCAGGTCGTCCTTCTCATCGCTGCGACCACGTGGATCAACAGAAAAGGACCTTCTAGCAGGGAAGTAGCTTGTAGCTTTATTCTCGTGCTGTGCGCTCTTCTGCCTGTTGCCCTTGACGTCCCTTGCTCCTGCGTGTCTGTGCTTGCTGCCTCTCCTATTTATCCCTGTGTGCTTGCTGCCCCCTCTCAATCCTGCGTGCGTTGGCTGCAATCCCTTCGTGCTGCTGCCTTCTGCCGATCCCCCCCTCCTGCCTTCTGCCGCTCCCTCCCTTCCTCCCTTCCGTCGGTGATTTCTCCGTTAGAGCTCCTCTGACACGTGTGCGCGCGTTTGATTGGTGTATTGGTTCTCTGTGAGGGGCAAATTGGGTATTGCGAGGGGCAGCCAGCCTTTGCAGGCTTGTTTACTCTTTTAAATACTGCCACGTGAAGCTAGGAAGCAGGGGAACATATTGTAGAGCCTGCCTGAAGGTGTGCGTTACAGCACGTGTGTGTCTCCTTTGTTTACTGGTACTCCTATCAGCTAGCCGGCTCAGTGTGTTCAAGCCACCACGTGCCTTCCTGCTGTCCCTATTATTTGTCGTTCTCCTTGCCCACTATCCAGCTGAGTGATTTGTTTTTGCAGTCTCTTTGGTACAGTGATCCTACTTCCCCCCCATTCCCCGTCAGTTTAGTATTTCTTTAGACAGTAATTGTTAAAAACAACCTTGCCCCAGGTTTTCATTTCCCCCTCCCCTCGCCTAGAGGGGGAGTGGCTTTATTTCCTGTTGCTGCCTAGGGCAAAAACAAAGTGGGTAATATAGCGATAGCAAAGGGCTTTGTCCCACAGCCTTCTCATTTGTAAGGGACAGCGTTTATTCAGACAAAGTTGCCCCAAAAAATCACTGGCTCTCCCTGCCTGTTTAAATTGCATGTGGTTGTGGAGTTTTCGTACAAACAGGCTGTTTTGCCCCTTGGGGCTTATTTCATTTTAAAATCATTTTAGTCTTACCCCCATAGTGGGCATTCCCTGCCCTTTCCTTATTCATTTATTTTATTCTGCTCACTTTGTCTGCTGAATCTTATTGCAAGTATCTCATTCTGTTGCCATAGAAGCGGTTGCTGCCTGGGGGGCAGGAGCATAGTAGTTAACGATCGGTAGTTAAGAGCTTTTGTCCCTGAGCCCTCTCCTTTGTAAGAGGCAGCTATACTGTAGCTGCACCCCCAGGGTAATTATTTGTCACTAGTTAGCTAGATCGATCTGTTATTGTGTCTTTGACTGCCTTTTGTTTGTGGGCTTGAGTGGCAAGTTCTTTGCCTTCCTATTGCCAACTTATTGCAGCTGTTCACTTTATTTCTGTGTTTTGTCTCTAGTTGGCTTAGGCGGCTACCAGGCTAATTTACTTGTTTGCTTGGCAGCTGGTCAATTCATAAAACAGTATTTATTGTATCTCTGCCTGCCCTTTGGTTTGAGGGTCTTAAGGGACAAGTGCCTTGACCTTAACCTTGCCTGCTTATTGCCAAGCCATTGCTGCTGCCTGTTTAATACTGTATTGTGTGGCTGGGGGTTTATACTGTCTGGCAATTGATTCTAAGGAAACTATTGATACCTGGAAACATTGAGTGCCAGTAGAGTATTATTGTTTCCTAACCCCTCATTAATTGTTTACCTACAGCTTCATTGAATTGGATTAATTAGGACCACACTGAAAGCAACCAGTTTCGATTCTACATTTAATTTTGTCACTAATTGGAACTACACCATCAGCAGAAGGCTGTTGATCTTGTCTGAATCAATTTAAAATTCAAATAGTTTTATCCTGAACAATAGTGTACTAGTTAATCAATAATAATAACTAAACTAATCTAATTAATTTATACTATAGTAACATTAATTCATTGTATCATTCATAACAAATTAAATATTTTATTAATTATTAATATTTATTTACTTGATTAAATAAATATTAAATAGAAATTTATTAGTCCTAAATAAATAAATAAATAAATAAAATAATAATATAAATAAATAAATAAATAAATAAATTATATATATACATATATTTAAAATAATAATAATAATTAATAAAATTAAAATAAAATAATAATAATAATATAAATAAATAAAAAATTATAGATAAAATAGAATAAAAAAAAAAGGTTGCCTGCATTGGAATAGCAGTGTGCTTGGGCTTCAGCCTAGCCGCACGTAGTGTATCTTATGGCTCCAAAGAGGAAGCGTGCTTCTGAAGCAGCACGTAACTCGGCTGCCAGCACATCCCGTGGGCAGCGGGATAGGGGCAATAACCAAAAGCCCATTTCTCATCTCCTTAAAGCTTTTCGGTCGTTCATAGATGATTACGAACATCGCTTCACTGATGAGAATCCCAGTCCCCCCTCATCACCCGATGCGATTCCTGACACGCAGGTGGTCCCTGAGAGTCCACGATCATCCCAATGGGACGATCTACCCAGCACCTCGGCCGCCCTCTTCAATGAGTCCCAATTGGCAAGGGTAGGCTCGAATTCCAGGACAGAGCCAGTTAGAACCAGGTCAAGGTCACAGTCTTCTGCAGCGGCGGCGAGGGGCCGGGGGGGCAAGGCGACAGCTAAGTCTACCCGGGTGGATAATCCTGTCGCTTCTAGTTCTTCCAGTCGACCGCAGGATAAGAGGAATAGGGTGCAGCTACCGGAGCCAGCCTCTTCATCCGAAGAGGAGGAGGATCAGCGGGAGTCGGATACAGCCAACAACGCTGAGTCCGTGGAAAAGACATCAGGGAAGAGGCGTGAGAAGAGAAAGCACACCCGGAAGAAGAGCAAGTCGAAGAGGAAGGAGTCTGATGACGAGACAGGTAGTTCTTCTTCTTCTGATTATGATAGTGACGCGTCCTTGGCTTCTTATTGGGGGAAAGGAGAGGAGATTTCGGGTCTCCCGGACTGGGCACTAAATAGGAGAGCGAACAGTCATCGGAAAAGGTTTGGGGGGACACAGGAGTGGAGAGACGGTGCTTTAGTGAAAGATTCAGTCTCGTCCACTTATTCAACAGCAGATGTGATTCCGGGTGATCATTTATCCCCAAAATTGCGTGAAAAAATTTTGAATGGGGAATTTGTGGACATGTTCAAGTTAGTTCCCCCGGCTGAAGAGTTAGGGCGGGGCGAGAAGCGGCCTTCCCATGGCAAGCGTAGGAGCAAGTACCCGGCTGTGCCTAGGACATTCGAAAATTGGTTGGATGGTTTCCAGGCCTTCATGGGGACGATTGTGGCGGCTTACCCTAAGAGGGCGGTCCACTTAGTCGCCTACCTTTCACACGTTCGTACCGCACGTGCCCTGGCGGGTGAGACCGCTGCCATAAGTTATGATAAGAAGTTTCGGAGGAAGGCTTCCAGGATCCCATCAGCGCGCTGGGACCAGATTGAGAATGGCATCTGGTCAATTGCTGTGGGCCCATACGTGGAAAGGAGACCTGTAGAGCCCTTTAGATCGGCCGGGGCAGAACCCAGGAGGCGAAAGGTATGCTGGGAGTACAATAGGGGGTCATGCCAAAGGCCGGCTTGTAAATACCCGCACGAATGTGACAGGTGCGCCGGGGCTCATCCCGCAGCTTCTTGCTTTAAAGGGGGAAAGCAGCCCTTTCGTGGAGGCCGGGGGTTCCATCATCCCAGTTCCAGGGGAGCCCCCGCATCCGGGATCAGAAGATAAGGCGGTTTCGGAATTGGCTTTCACCCCGATTAAGCTTGCCCCACTTTGCGATCTCCTATCCTACTACCCAGATAAACAGGCGGCTTCTTATCTTCGGGAGGGTTTTTCCAAAGGCTTTCGAATCCCGGTATCGGGTCCCCTGATAGCAAAAGATTCACCCAACCAGAAATCCGTTAGGGAGAGGCCGGAAATTGCCGAACGTAAGATAGCGAAAGAGGTTAACGCCGGAAGAGTAGCTGGCCCATTCAATAGTCCCCCAATACCAAATCTACATATATCACCGCTAGGAATAGTGCCCAAGAAAACCCCAGGAGAATTTAGGCTCATTCACAATCTCTCCTACCCAAAAGGGGGATCGGTGAATGATGCCATTCCAGCTGAGTTAAGTTCGGTGAAATATGCCACATTTGATTACGCAGTAAAACTAATCAGGCGCTTCGGTCAAGGGGCACTCTTAGCCAAGTGCGATATAGAATCGGCTTTTCGCCTTCTGCCTGTGCACCCCAATGATTTCTGGCTGCTGGGTTTCAAATTTCAGGAGAAGTATTACATTGACAAGGCTATGCCGATGGGCTGCTCCGTAGCTTGTTCGGCATTTGAATCATTTAGCACGTTCTTGGATTGGGCCATACGCTTTCGCACTAACGGTTCAGGGGTCACACACTACCTAGACGATTTCCTTTTCGTGGGAAAGCCAAACACCGGGGATTGCGCCTCTCTGCTTGAGGCCTTCTCAGCTCTGGCCCGAGACCTAGGTGTTCCCCTCGCAGCGGAAAAAACGGAAGGCCCTACTACGTGCCTCACGTATTTGGGTATTGAACTGGACACAGTTGCCCAATCATCCCGCTTACCGGGAGAAAAGATTGACACCCTTAAGGATTTAATTCAGGCTACCCTCCCACTTAGGAAAATCACCCTCAGACAAGTACAATCCCTGTTAGGCCATTTCAATTTTGCCTGTAGAGTGGTTTCTCCGGGACGCCCTTTCTGCGCCCGACTAGCTAGGCTTTCGGCGGGTCTCAAGCATCCACACCACAGAGTCCGTCTCCCAAAGACAGTCAAGGCCGACCTGGAGGTTTGGGCGACATTTTTGGAGAACTATAATGGAGTGTCCCTGTGGCAGGATGTCCTTAACTTGTCCTCAGACTTTCAGGTCCAATCAGATGCTGCAGGCTCCCTGGGTTTTGGCTTGTACTTCAAGGGTCGATGGTGCGCTCAACACTGGCCAGCAGGCTGGCTAGGCAAGGACATCACGCGGGATCTCACTTTTCTTGAGTTCTTTCCAATAGTAGTTGCTGTGCATATCTGGACGGAGGAGTTCCGAAATCGCAGAGTGTGCTTCAGAACCGACAACCTTGCAGTGGTGAACATTCTAGCGCGCCAGTCATCCCGGTCAGAGAGGGTCTCCTCCCTCCTGCGGTTGTTCGTCCTCCGGTGCCTTAAGTACAACATAGTTTTTTCAGCCAAATTCATACCGGGGGTCAATAATGATATAGCCGATGCATTATCTCGCTTTCAGATGTCTCGCTTCCGGTCGCTGGCGCCTGGAGCACAGCTGTTACCCGAACCCTTTCCGGAGCACCTGTGGAGCGTTGGAGACGCAAAGTGATTAAGGGAGTATTAGCGTCTGTCGCACCATCCACCCTCAGGTCTTACAAGAAGGCCTGGTGTGATTTCTTGGGCTTTAGGTCCGGGGCTTCGGGCATTTCGGCATATGCACCTCCCACCTCCGATGACGTTCTTCAATACCTTTCACACCTTGATGACCTAGGACGCGCCCCCAAAACATTAAAAATACATGTAGCCGCCATTAGCTTCTTCGCTAAGGCCACGTTCTCCTTCGATCCATGCAGTGACTTCCTGGTCCGTAGGGCTATCGAAGGCTGGGGCAGGTTACAACCCCCTAGGGCTCTAGGCCGTAAGCCAATTTCTTATGGGTTGCTGTCACAAATTCGCAAAAAACTCCGATTAATTTGTTGGTCCCGGTTTGAAGCCCGCCTCTTTTCTGCGGCATATGCCATCGCCTTTTTTGCCGCCCTAAGGGTGGGCGAGGTCGTAGCCGAGGGTAGCGCGATGGGCGTGATGCGGGGCCTCCTTATGGAAGATGTACAGCTGTCCGAGGCGAGCATGGTAGTACGAATACGACAATCCAAAACCGACCAGGCCGGTAAGGGTGCCCTTCTAAAACTCACAGCTTCTGGGGGGCAAGGCCCTTGTCCAGTAAAGGACACCAGGCGGTATCTTTGCCTCAGACCACCTGGTCACGGTCCGCTTCTGATTCACGAGGACGGGTCCCCTCTATTGAGGCACCAATTCACCAGGGTTCTCCGCAAAGCTATTGAAGCTTGCGGTCTAGCTCCCAGGGATTATGCCGCCCACTCCTTTAGGATCGGTGCTGCCTCGACTGCCGCACGCTTGGGCTTACCTGCGGATAAGATTAAAGAAATGGGACGGTGGAAGTCCAACGCGTATAAGGGTTACATACGTTAGTCTGTGCACCGCTATACTGAATTCTACTTACCCGCTTCCCCCCTTTTCCTTTCCTTCTCAGCTGTTTCCGGGGGCACTGTGTGGATTTGCGGCCACAGCATCGTTCATTGGGCCCGCATTCGGGCGATCAGCTCCGGCCTTACCCATCATCTTGGTCTGCCTCCTGGGATACGAGTTGCCTGGTTGTCGCGCCGTGGCATGCGGTGGGATGAGCTTATGCCACTGCTGATTGACAAAGTTGCCATGTTTGGCCCTCCTGACATCCTTATCATTCACTTGGGGGAGAATGACCTAGCTAAGAGGAGAAGCGGGGACTTGTTGTGGTGCATAAAAAGAGACTTGGAGTCGATTGCGGCCTTGTGCCCTGGAACAATGGTGTTCTGGTCCTCCTTTTTGAAAAGAATTGTTTGGCGCGGTGCGCAGAACTGTATGGCCATTGAGAAAACCAGGAAACTCCTGAACCGGGCGGTAGCCCGTTGGGTGCGCTTTATGAATGGCCGAGTCATCTATCATGACCGTATCCGGATCGGCGACCAAGCCATGTACCGGAATGACGGAGTTCATTTAACGGACATTGGGAATGATATTTGGTTGGACAGTGTCATTAGCAGCATTAGGGATTGGTTGCAGCTGTGAGGGTATTGGCGGCGAGCCCCTTTGCGGCTCGGGTGGCGGTTAGGCATTGGATTCATGTGTTGTGATGTGTTAAGGGCTAGGTGTGGCCATCGCCTATGCTATCTACCGTGGGTTATTCCGTTAAAGGAATCCGGCGGTCGTGTATTCCGTCCGATGCCTGCTTGGCGGGAGGCCATGGCACGACCCTCGGTGACATCAGGGGGTGAGCCTATAGTTGGATGAGCATCAACAGGCTCCACCTACTGTTGAATAAACCCACCACCTATAGTCATCCAATGCCTAAGCCAATACCTTTTCACTGCTGTAATCAATAAAGTTGTGGCCTTTTTCTTGCCCATTAACCTTATACCACGTGTCCATGTGTATTTATTTCACTTAGCGGGGCCGGGGCCCTCGATCCACAAGGACTCTCCTCCCTGCAAGAGAGGGGAGTGGTTGTGGGCGGGAGCCCGGACTCCGCCCTGGCAGGGGCCTTAGCCCCTGCCCCTCCTTACCTGGCCGGCCGGCGCCCACGCCCACCGGGGGCAGCCAACCAGGTGCCTCCGAGGGGCGTGTTCAGCAGCTTAATGCTGCGGCGCCGGCTTCTCCTCCCCCTCAGTCCTCGTCGACCCGCAGCGAGTCACCCACCCTCCACTCCCTTTTAGCTCAGGGTATAGGTTTTTGGCCTTGCTATGGACCTTAGGTTGGTCGCCCCGGTTGTCTGGGGGGCCTGGTAGGAATTTTTCCATTTGGCATTCGGCTTTTTGGTTTTTTCGCCTACCTCGTAGCAATCGTCACAACTTTTGTGGTATTGGTGGGTAGGTTAGGCATTGGATTCATGTGTTGTGATGTGTTAAGGGCTAGGTGTGGCCATCGCCTATGCTATCTACCGTGGGTTATTCCGTTAAAGGAATCCGGCGGTCGTGTATTCCGTCCGATGCCTGCTTGGCGGGAGGCCATGGCACGACCCTCGGTGACATCAGGGGGTGAGCCTATAGTTGGATGAGCATCAACAGGCTCCACCTACTGTTGAATAAACCCACCACCTATAGTCATCCAATGCCTAAGCCAATACCTTTTCACTGCTGTAATCAATAAAGTTGTGGCCTTTTTCTTGCCCATTAACCTTATACCACGTGTCCATGTGTATTTATTTCACTTAGCGGGGCCGGGGCCCTCGATCCACAATTTAACCTCCACTAGAAGCTTGCTTACAGTATGCGTACTGTATTACAAAATGCACGCATTGGATTTTCTTGAGACTTGCAAGTTTTGTTGCCAGTTTTATAGAAGTCCTTGCCTGATTTTACTGCTGCCAGTTCCCTGCTATAAAAAATAAAAGTAAGAAAGCATGACACACAAGAAGCCAATTAACATGAGTGAAATAAAACAGAAGAATGGTTGATACCCAACATTTAACTTGCAGGTTTCCAAGACAGAGGCTAGTTTCCCATCCAATGGCCTTTTTACTGCCACCAACTTATCACAATTGGTTTTCCATCTTCCTACACCAATGGTTCTCTGACTTTTTTCTCTGGACTACACTATCAGAATAAAAATTTGCTCATGCCACTTTGATTTTTAAATTGATAAGAAATACATAGGAAAACAAAAAGAAACAACTCCTGGCAGTACTTTAGTTGTAATAGAGAACATAATATGATAATGGAACATCCAGAATGTATAAAGCAACACAGCTATATAAGAACATGACTCATTCCCAAAATATAATATTGATTGGCCCTCAATCTTCCCACCACACTTGCCATCCTCTCCTGACACACCAGTGTGGGGCACCCCTACACAATGGAGAGTTTATCTCCAGAGGGGACATCTATCAAACAGCTTTGTGGATTGTACCTCTGCAATCCCGGACCAACATTTTTTGTTTCTGATTTTGGTAGTCTAGGGTAGTGACTCATTTTGGGTAAAGAAGCTGTCGTTGTTGTTGAAATTTATTTTTATGTAGATCCTGAAAATACATATAACAAACAATCCTTATATACCCTCAGCCCTCAAGGAACATTCCATGCATATACAATGTAAAAAATACAGTCAAACATTAAGCAGGTTTGTATAATAGATTTGAATTTATTCCGTCAGTTAAGTGCCCTCTACTTTCCATCTTAACAGATTGTCCCAGAGTAAGCTGTGGGACGCTGGTGACGAGGGGACAACATTGTACATTCTGGTGTACTGAATAAACCATACAATTTCAAAATTGTTTTTGATTTTTGTGTTCCTTTGTGCTCCAAGATACTTTGTTCCACCATGCCTCTAGAGTTAAGGTAGTAGTTGATTTCCCGTATTGTGATAATAGATTTCTAGCTTCATACATGAAAGTGATTACTTGGTCCCTGTATTCTTATGGTCTCCTATAAAACAGATTTAATAAAGCTAGCCCTGGATCAGGTAAAGTTGTTACAAAATTCTTCCTCCTCAGAGAATCTTCCACTGCCCCCCTCCTTCATGTCCCATTGTGGAACCTCAGCTAGTGAGCCACACATTTGTTCCAAAAGGGGAAGATCAGGTCACTACCACCAGTGCCATTTCTGCAGCTGCATCAGTGTCTTCTGTGGGGGCTGAGCCTCCCTGTCAGAAGCTGATTGAAGCCAAAGGATGGGGATGTCTATTCCAACCCAACCTCCAGCTGCACAGATGGGGCCTTAGGACCAGAGCCTAAAGGTATCAAAATGTGCATTTAAATTGTCATCTTGAGGGAAAATACACCTTTAAATGTGAAGATATGTGTTTAAAATATGCTTTTAAATCCACATTTATGGATTTTGTGGGTATTTCCCCCCCTAAAATTGCAGATTTATGAAGAAGTGGAATGGAGTGGAATTATGAGGGGAAAGCACACAAACATGACATTCATTAGAAGTAGACTGGTTTGCCCATTCCTAGTGAAGTGGCCCTTCATTCCTGCGTGGTTCATTTACTCACACTTTATGTGCACTTTCCTACTTAACTTTTATTATAGCTACTTCTTCATAGCTGTCAGTTCTGAAGTGTTTTCCTAATTTTTTTTTAATGCCGCCTCTTTAAACCCATTTTCAGCCTTGCCACCTGAGCCACGTTGAACCATAATCACTTTATCTCTCTGCTTAAGATCCGGGGGGGCGGGGGACCAGCCTATTATTTCCAAGAATCTTAAGTTGCATTATAGAGGGGAAATTGCCTTTTCAATTTTTGTAAAATAAATATATATATATTGCCGTGCGTGATTTTGATTCCTGTTAAAGGAACAATGCTGGTTAACTCAGACTTAAAGAGAAGAATAGCAATAAAGAACATGTCCCAACTATGATGCAAACGATAAAAGACTCGTGTGTTTATGCACTCTTTTAATCGAAAGGACGTCTCCACTGGCTTCAGGATGATTTGGGGCAAAATAAAAAATAATAAAACATTTTAAGATAGGAATAGAGTTCTAGGGCTAAAGGAAGATTGGAAGCTTCGTGGAAAAATGAAGAGTAACTGATTTAGTACATAGCTGCAGTGGTGTAGCGCTGGTTGCTGGTGTCCAGGGTGGGAGCACATGGGCCTGGTGGTGGGTGCCAGCCTAGCCCTCATTGCAGGAGTGACCCCATCCTCACCAGAGCAAAGCAGGGTCATGCTGAGCCACCTGCTTGCCTGCATAGTATTGTTTACACTAACTGGCAGCAGCTCACTGTGGTTTCAGACAGTGGTCTCTCCCAGTCCTACCTGGAGATAGGGATTGAATGTTGGAAGCTTCTGCATGCAAAGCAGATACTCTCCTACTTAGCTGCAGTCCTTCAGTAAGGTAAAGGCAAAGGGACCCCTGACCATTAGGTCCACTCGTTATCAACTCTGGGGTTGCGGTGCTCATCTCGCTTTATTGGTCGAGGGAGCCGGCGTACAGCTTCCGGGTCATGTGGCCAGCATGACTAAGCCACTTCTGGTGAACCAGAGCAGTGCACAGAAACACCATTTACCTTTCCGCCGGAGCGGTACCTATTTATCTACTTAGAATCATAGAATCATAGAGCTGGAAGAGACCACAAGGGCCATCGAGTCCAACCCCCTGCCAAGCAGGAAACACCATCAGAGCACTCCTGACATATGGTTGTCAAGCCTCTGCTTAAAGACCTCCAAAGAAGGAGACTCCACCACACTCCTTGGCAGCAAATTCCACTGTCGAACAGCTCTTACTGTCAGGAAGTTCTTCCTAATGTTTAGGTGGAATCTTCTTTCTTGTAGTTTGGATCCATTGCTCCGTGTCCGCTTCTCTGGAGCAGCAGAAAACAACCTTTCTCCCTCCTCTATGTGACATCCTTTGATATATTTGAACATGGCTATCATATCACCCCTTAACCTCCTCTTCTCCAGGCTAAACATTCCCAGCTCCCTTAGCCGTTCCTCATAAGGCATCGTTTCCAGGCCTTTGACCATTTTGGTTGCCCTTCTGAAAGACATGCTTTCAAACTGCTAGGTTGGCAGGAGCTGGGACTGAACAATGGGAGCTCACCCCATCACGGGGATTCAAACCGCCGACCTTCTGATTGGCAAATCCTAGGCTCTGTGGTTTAACCCACAGCACCACCCGTATCCCTGGCAGTCCTTCAGTAGAAGAAGCTTATTCTCCCAACTATTTCTCCTCTCCCAACCATCTGTTCCCACTTTAGGTATACCACGAATATAGCATTGCAAATATACTGGCCAATGTTGAGATCCCAGTTTCAATTTGGGGCTAAAAACAAACTGCATGCAAGAAATTTTCTGTGCTTGCCTCACCTCCCCCCCCCCCCCAATACATCATCCTTGTAAGTTTTGAAAGTCTTCTTTTCACTGCTCAAGCTGGCTTTGTTCACTTTCTCTTTGCTTAATTCAATAATAAGATGTTCCCCTGACATTTAGAAATGCACAACCCACTAGTCCATATGATTTTGCTTTGCTCCTCAGTGCATTTTATTACATATCCCTGTAATATCCTTGTCTACACTTTCTGTGAACACTTCCAGATATCTTCCTTTTTCAAAAAATAATCCCTTATGAGTTTAAATATCAGGGATTTCCAAGAGGTTATAGCCTGTTGCAACCCGTACAACCTCTCAGGTCTCAAATTACAATTGTGGCATGGAAAGTGACTATGTGAAAATTACACCTTGCACATGTCTCTTTCCTGTGTCTCTTTGAGTTCTCTTCAGTGTCAGAAATAACTACTCATTAGCACTGAAAGATTCTGAAGCTGCCATGCAGCCAAGATGTTTTGTGTTAACAGCTGTGTGATGAAAACACACCATTCTTCACCCGCGGCCTAATTCTGAGGATTGCAGAGTGGTGGGGAGGAGAGCTGTAGTGAAAAAAACTTAAAAGAAGTTTGGAGGTCTTTGATTACTAAGAGTTGAATGGAAAGTGTAGCCTATTTCAGTAAAGAGCATCACTATGTAAAGCTGCAGAGAGAGAAAATGCTTTAAGCAGTAGATAATGGTAATAAACTATTAAGAATGTAAGAAGAATTTGCTGGATCAGGCCAATGGCCCATCTAGTCCAGCATCCTGTTCTCACAGTTGCCAGCCACATGCTTTTATTGTAAGAAACCCAAAATGCATCACTGTGAAGGAGACTGATCTGCATCTTGCGCAAAGTTGCAACATAAGCTTAATTGTAATTTTTTAAAATGCAGAATGTTGCTTGCATTTTCTATTGACAAAAGGGCAGAGAGCAAAAGGGGCTATCTATCAGAATACAAATTTGCAGTTGCCACCTGTTGACTGAAGCAGAGGTGGATTTGAGGGAGCATGACTCGTTCACCTGCACTGGGCTCTGAGCTGAGAGGGAGCTGCAGTGCCCTCTTAGATCAGAAGGTGAGAGGCAGAGGGGGGAGCGCCGAATTTTCGTGCCGCACAGTGTGCCACTGAAATTTGAAAGCCCAAAGTCAGCCACTAGTTAGTTAGTTAGTCAATCATTCTTTTAACAAAGTAATAGTAATAATAATAATAATATAATAAAAAATGTGACCCCATCCCCAAGACCATTCCATTGTAACTATCTAACCTCCCAAAATTTTAACACCTCTTGCAAAGGTTTGACTCCTTTCTGTTTTGACAGTACAAATTCTACAAATACCTTCCATATCTCCTCAGAATCATTTCTCCTGCATATTCCCCACCTTACCTTAATAGCACGTGTTAATTTATCTGTAATAGCTATATCCAGTGCTCCCCCCCCCCCAAAAAATGTGTAGGGGTATTCTCATTTTGACTCAAGAAAATCACCATTTTATAGTTCAAATCGGGGGGAAATAAATACAGTAAATGGACAAAAGTACAAAGATTCACAAAATGTTTGTGCCACTGTTTAATTATGTGCTCAAAGAACGAGCACATAATAGCTCCGGATGATCAAACCAGTAAGTGCTTCCCCCCCCAAAAAAATGTGTAGGGGTATTCTCATTTTGACTCAAGAAAATCACCATTTTATAGTTCAAATCGGGGGAAAATAAATACAGTAAATGGACAAAAGTACAAAGATTCACAAAATGTTTAGGTGTATGCGTACCCCTGCGTACCTCCAGAAAAAAAGCACTGGCTATATCCCACACCTCTTTATACCATTCTTCCATTTTATATTCACCTTGCCCCTTCCACTTCCCAGCTTTAATAACTTGTCAATAAATTTGTGAGCAAGTCCTTCATAGCCTGTGAACCTTCCACCCCACCGTAAATGGATAACAATGCTACCTCTAGACTGAGCAACTGGCTTGAAGTGGCAAAACACCAAAATTTGTTGCTGCCACCTGCTGGAACCGTTTATATCACAACACCCTCTACTTTTTGCATCTTGGTGGAATGTGCAATGAACCCCACCTCACTAAACTGCATTTTTGAATTAAACACAAGTAAGGCCAAAGATGACAGAATTTTTGTAGGCCTTTCTTTTGTCTGTTACTGGACTCTTGTTGATGCAACTCTTGTTTGCTGACTGGAATAAATACTGTTGTCTGGCCATATCTTGGGTGTATGTGAGTGAGTGAGTGGAGGAAAGTTGCTGTCCAGATATCCAAACTGTAGTGCCAGGGGGTGGGAGCTCAAGCCAAAACAGAAGAAAAGAGAAGAAGAAAATAACCTCTAAACACTGAACCGAGCCCTAGGGACTGACAAAAAGTGGGGGCTTGTTCAGGATCTAATTTGCACCGTCCGAGTCTAACCCATTGTGGAGACTAGAAGGCTGGGGGGTTGAAAACTGGTGGGAAGCTGGAAATAAGGGGAGAGAAGGGGAAAAAAAGAGTCTTATTTAATCACCCATTTCTATTTCTATTTCAAGTCTTTGGTGCTTGAGTTGCCTCTGAGACGCCCCCAAGCAGAACATGAACACAACAGCAGTCTTCTATTACTGTTTCCCAGAAGCATGCTACCTCTGATCCAGTATGACTAGCAACCATTGCTAGTTTTATCCTCCATGAGCATTTGTCAAATACTCATTTAAAGCCACTTGAATTTATGGCCGCCACCACACCTTGCAGTAGTGAATGCCACTGTTTAATTATGTGCTCAAAGAATGAGCACATAATAGCTGTGGATGATCAAACCAGTAAGACAAGCGATTACACGAGAAGTCCCAGCCATGCAGTATGTGGCTTGCTTAAGTGCTTTTTATCACTTGGGGCCATTTACTCATGTATGCTGGTCATTTATTGCTGTGTTTCTTCTATGCCTCAGCTGAGCTGTAAAATGGGATACATGTAACTTTGTTGTTTAGTTGATTAGTCGTGCCCGACTCTTCATGACCCCATGGACCAGAGCACACCAGGCACATATACCTGTTGTTATTGTCCATGGAGTTTTCTTGGCAGGGATACTAGAGTGGATTGCCGGTTCCTTCTCCAGGTGGATCATATTTAGTCTAGGGTTACCAGACATCCCCGGTTCCCGGGGACAGTCCCCAGATTTGCAAATCTGTCCCTGGACAAATTCTGTCCCCAGATTTGCAAATCTGTCCCTGGGAAATGTGACAGCGGCAGCCTCAGCAGCCCGGAGCCAGTCTGGCAGCGCAGTTGGCTCTGGCTGGCTTCAGGAGCTGCTCGCTGCCATGGTGCCTGCCATTTTCCCTCACTGAAAGTCCCCATATGATGTGTCTTGTGCACAACACATCATATGGGGACTTCCGGCAAGGACAAATGGCGGGCACCACGGCAGTGAGCAGCTCCTGAAGCCAGCCAAAGCCAACTGTGCTACCAAGCTGGCTCCAGGCTGCTGACTACAGCTGCCGCCACCACTGCCGAAGGGGAACTGGGGACGTCCGGCAGTACAGATCTCCTGCCCCTTCCTCCTTTGTTTTGACTGATGGGGGGAGACTCAGGAGTTGTGGCCGGCCAGCTGTTGCCCAGTTTTTTAAAACCTCTGCGCATTTATGTTTCACAGGGTGCGAAAGAAGGGCTTTGCAGCTTGCCTGGCAGAGAATCATAGAATCATAGAATCATAGAATCATAGAATCATAGAATCATAGAATCATAGAGTTGGAAGAGACCACAAGGGCCATCGAGTCCAACCCCCTGCCAAGCAGGAAACCGTGCGCCTTGCACCCCTCCTGGACAACGCCTGCCTGCAACTCCTGAGCCTCCCCTGATCTATCAAAACAAAGGGGGAAGGGGGCAGATCATTGGGGAAGGCTCGGGATATGCATGTGTGCTTGGGCCCAGGGTCTTTTGCCTCTCCATCCCCACTACTGACTCCCTGTTGCTACTCAGCTTAAAAAAAAAAAAGTGTCCCCAGATTCATTGAAAAAAGTCTGGTAACCATAATTTAGTCTAAACTCTTGGCTATGACCTGTCTGTCTTGGGTGGCCCTGCACGGCATAGCTCATAGCTTCTCTGAGTTATTCAAGCCCCTTCACCACGGCAAGGCAGTGATCCATGAAAGGGACTTGTAACAATGGATTTTGTTGTTGTTGTTGAGGATGTAATACACATGACAGACACATTTTGTATGCATGACATAATATGCATGTTTAGAAAACATTGTAGAGCTGCAGTAGAAGAAGAGTTTGGATTTGATATCCCGCCTTTCACTCCCTTTAAGGAGTCTCAAAGCGGCTAACATTCTCCTTTCCCTTCCTCCCCCACAACAAACACTCTGTGAGGTGAGTGGGGCTGAGAGACTTCAAAGAAGTATGACTGGCCCAAGGTCACCCAGCAGCTGCATGTGGAGGAGCGGATACGTGAACCCGGTTCCCCAGATTACAAGACTACCGCTCTTAACCACTACACTACACTGGCTCTCTTCAGTATACTGAAGTACAACAATATGACTAGCCCAAGATCAGGCAGTGAACCGCATGACACAAAATTATTAAGCAGAAATAATGGTACAGGGATGCTACATGACACCTTCCATGTAATGAATGCTTGGAGAGGATTGTAGATATACACCTGCTAGATGCACACCCTGGCTGGATCTAGACACGCCAAAGAAGCGATTCAGTTGTAAACTCATACAGGGAAATTCGGTAGGGAAAGACAGGACTCCACAGCGCCATGTGGTGTCACAGTGTTATATTGCATATATAACGCGTATAAAACCCTTTTTCTTTGCCAGTCCCCTGCTGCCACCATGCACCCTTGATAAAAGACTCTGATACGTAAGCATGGAGTATTCCTTCATGCAAAGTCTCCATGTGCACATCTTTCTGTGTGGAGACCATTTTCCAATGACCGCCAAATGGGCATTTTCAGGCAAGGGTGGTGGTGGTGAATATCACTGGCAGTAGTGGAGCAACTACTTTGCAAGCAAAAGGTTTCCGGTTCAAATCCTTGCTTCTCCGGGTATTTCTGGGAAATACTCCTGCCGGAATATCTGGAGAGTTGCTGCCAGAGTGTCAAAATCACTGAGCTAGATGAACCAAAAGACAACTTCCTGTGTTCCCTATGTCGCTGGCCCATGTGGCCTCCACAATCCACTCTGTATTTTCATTCAGTGCATGAAGGTGTACCTCATTTTAATCAGCACAGACTATTGCTACTCGACCAACTGGAGAGCTTTATGTTCACTTTCTGCTGTATTTCAAATGAATATAGAATTTGTTTAGCATTCCATCGCTATGATACTATATCTTCTGCCCTATATTATAGTTACACATCAGTATTGTAGACTGCTTATTTGCATTGAGCACAAATACATTTGCAGAAAATGCAGTGTATAAATGGACTATGACCATGACTTCTTTGGGGCTCCATATAGAGTTGGAGAAGAGAAGAAGAGAACTATCTGGAAGGATGAGAGAACAAGAAATCAGGTTAACTTGACCGTCCGTCCCTCCACATCACCCAGCCAAATTTCACAGACAGACTCAATTTCATCATGTCCCATTCCTTTTTCACTTTTGTATTAAGGATATTTGCCTGGGCAAGAGCCTCATCAGATTTGGCTGCGGAGATGGTAACTTGCATTGATTTGGGTGTTTACAAAGAGAAGCACAATTCATGTGTTATATGGCAGGTTTTTGCCCTGGCATAATGCCTGCCTCTCCCTAGAGAAGGAGGATTTATACAGAACGGAAACACAACTCCACCCTGCGCTGTCACACAGTGAATGGCAGTGCCATAATCACCTCTGCACTCTCCATTGGAATTGGATGGCTTAGTGCTCAGCAACAGCTGCTTTATTATTGTATTTAATGTCCATAAAGCAGGAAATATTGCATAATGCAGAGGAAACACTCTGACAGTTCTGCCTGCCTGCGAGCATGTCACTTTTATGGCACAGTTTGCCTTCTGAGGGGTTTCTTGACTAACAGGTGCGGCATTATACACATCAACAATTCACCGCCTAAGTAGAACAATAATGCAGCAGACGTCACGATGCTATAACTGACATAAGGAAATGAATGCACTAAAGAAGCAGAATGGATTGTCACTTCACCAGCTATGAATGCTGTATGAGCTGCTCATTGTCACAAGGCCGTGGGATTTTTTGTGTGTGTTGCTTTGATGACTCGTTTGCTTTGACAATGAGTTTCATGTAAGAAAGAGCTGTAGCATCTAAATAATAAGATTCCAATTAGGCAAGGAACAGGCTGGGGGATCTTTTCCTTCCTGTGGGCCATCTTCTCTGATAGGTCTTATGTGTTGCAGATATGAACACTGTGCAGTTTGAAGTGACTGGAAGCACATGAACTGACTCCTTTTAGAAGAAATAATTGTCCAGGCCCATAAAAATATCATGCTAACTTTTACTTGTAGAACTCTTTAAAAAGAGAACATCAGCTTCAAAGACATACCATAAAATATACATACAATGTCTTGTGCTATCCATCACAGCTCAACATCTTAGAAAATATGAAATAATACAAACAATACAATAAGCAAAGGTTTCTTTCTCTGCAACAGCATCCATTTCCCTTGAGCTGTTTTTCTTGAGAGCTTCATTTATATCTTCTGTTCCCTATGGCGTTTAGAGAAAGAACTAACAGCTACCAACCTTTCAAGATGGTGAATTTGCAACTCAATACCTTCATCACATGATCAAAGGTTCACTCTCAGCACAGAGTAGAGAGACAATCAGCAGGTAATCATTAACTAGTTACAGCTTAGGGTCCTTTAGAAACTTTCTGCGAAAAAGAACCCCAATTTTAGCAATACATATTTAGTCATTATCCATTTTTTAACTTCTTACATACGCATACATTTTTCATTTCTGTGTGAATTAAATCAATTATGCCAATAGTGGGTGGGGCCAGAAGCAAAAACTGGGTGGAGCAATGGATGTGACGCTTACTTTTGTACAAAAGACTGCATTCATCCAGCCATGTCAAAGGTTTTTACACACGCACACCAATATCTCTGCATGCACGCAGGCCACATACATTATCATAGCTCAAGGACACATTCTAGTCATGTCATGCAAAAACAAGGGAAGATTGTGGGGTAAGGGCTGTGCCCTATGGAGGAGATGTGGCCTAGGGAGAATTCTGAGGGTCCCCCAGGTCTGAGGCTTTCCACCCGAAATTAGGCCAAATGTTGGGAATACGTAGATTCAACAACAGGACTCCTTGTATACAATTACACAGAAACTACCTGGTTTGGCTTCTAGGCAATATGCTACTTGATGGATTTTTCCTTTGCAGAGTGCTCTTATCTTAAGTATCTTGATTCGCTGAGTTTATGGGCCATGTTAGCTATTCATTGGGCTGAATGTGATGACCCATTTCTGCATCTCTGACTCACAATTGGGCCATGCATTACAAAATGTCACAAAATAGTGTCAAGGAAGCTTTCTGAAGTTCTATAGAACTCTTCAGTATGGAAGATTTTACACAAAGGATGAGTAGGATGGGGATGAGGATAAATGAGGGTGTTCAAAAACCAGACTGGATACACAACATCACAATGGATCGGGACAGGGAGAATGAAAATGAACACTTATTTCATTGACATTTGCTAATGGTGGCATTTGCTTCCTAACAAATGGACACTGAATGGAAGGGACCACTTTTGGCTCAATTTTTCATTCATTACAAAATGAATGCATTTATACCCCCAATTAGATATATGAAGCTGGTCTGATGAGCTTCATGATACGGTACAAGTGACTGGCAGAAGTTTGATCTTCCTGCTCCAACCAAAATCCCTGCTCCAAAATCCCTGGCGCCATGTACAGATGCTTTCACTATCCTGGTGCCCTCCAGACGCTATGGACTACAACTCCCATCAGCACCAGCCAGCATGGTTCTGGCAAAGGCAGATATACAGTCTTCTCTGGAGCACTGCTGTAGGAGCATCAACAGCTACATGACCTCAACATAGGACTAAAGGGACAGGTGCCAGCACTGAATCAAGCAGAAGAATATATCAAAACATTGGCCAGGATTTTCACTGCATTTCTTTGTTATATTAATTTTTATTAGATTTTTTTCAAAGGTTTTTTTAAAATATTGATTTGGTTCTCATTGCATTTTTGAAGGGCTAAGAGAGAATGGGAGTCCATAAACACACAGAACACTAGGCATAGCTCTTTAGTTCTTGACTGCAGGACACCATGGTCTCATGACGAACCTTTGTAGATACATGAATAGATATAGAGGATTTGATCCTACCAATTAAATTTTTATCCATGTGTTCACTTCAGAGCACTGGCCATGGCCGGGGCTTTGTCTACATATACATATCTTAATAATTTCAAAGCCAGCTACATAGCTAGAAGGGTTTCAGGATTGTATCAAGTCATTAATATTATGTTTTCATTTCACTTTTGAATATTTTCTCATGCTTTATGCCTTGGACTATTCAGATGTGTTACCCATCCCATCATTAGAGCCATTTAAGATACCCCAAAATAGTCCCCCCTTAAAAAAAAACACCAAGATCCCATTACTACTTTACAACTTCTTATTTTGTTTTATGCAAGGGAACAGACAAAGTATATGCGGGCAGGGGGAGTGTTTAGCTTTAAGGAAATTCGTAAAATGTGTGGCATGTGCAGTGAATGTTAAATTACTGAACGTTAAAGTTTTTCTAACAGGTTTTTGTGTGTGTTTTGAGTGTGAAGATTTAGCTATACAACATAATTGCAAGTTGTCAAGGCCCTAAACATTTCGAATTGGTGAAGGTGCAGGTGTGCCTTGGTGCATAACAATCTGATGAAATTACAGGAGAGGTAATGGTGGGGGGGGAGCAAAAGGGACGCGGGTGGCGCTGTGGGTTAAACCACAGAGCCTAGGACTTGCCGATCAGAAGGTTGGCGGTTCAAATCCCCAAGACAGGGTGAGCTCCCATTGCTCGGTCCCAGCTCCTGCCAACCTAGCAGTTCAAAAGCACATCAAAGTACAAGTAGATAAATAGGTACCGCTCCAGTGGGAAGGTAAACGGCATTTCCGTGCGCTGCTCTGATTCGCCAGAAGCGGCTTAGTCATGCTGGCCACATGACCCAGAAGCTGTACGGCGGCTCCCTCAGCCAATAAAGCGAGATGAGCGCCGCAACCCCAGAGTCAGTCACGACTGCACCTAATGGTCAGGGGTACCTTTACCTCTAATGGGGGGGAAGTAGTTAAAATATTATGAAAATTGAAAATATTAGTTCATTGTCAGAACATCTCAATGTGCAGCTCAATGCAAAAGTAATATTTCATTGGTTCAAAGGTAGTTCAATTGGATATGGGATTTCCTTGCTATAAATATGATTGTTTCATAATAATTAACAGGCAAGCCTTGGCCCACATGGAGCTGTTTCCCTTGCACTCTAGCTGGCTTTGTTGGCTTTGCTTCCTTTAATTGTTGCAGAACTGAATTTCTGTAAAACTGAAAATGGATTGAAATAAAAAAGTCCCAGCCCAGAGAAACTTAGTTCTGTTTACCGGTAAGTGCCATCAATAGAACAAGTTAGCTGCAATTAACTTAAATCAATCTCAATGATTTCCCATTGATTTCAGAAGGGCCTAAGTGTATCCCGCTTTCTTTGGACTCATGCCAAAGAGGCTTTTTTATTTATGTTAAGGAGAATACAGAATGTTCATTGCTGTAGTCATACTTTTTGGATAGGTGTGCAGTAGATTTGGTGCTGTGTACTGCAGCACAATTAGCCCAGCTAAATGTAGACACAGTCCAATGCAGTTCTTTGTGTGTGTGTGTGTGTGTGTGTGTGTGTGTGTGAAGATCCACAAAACCACCCCCAAAATAAATCACAAAGGACACAGAATATTAGTTTAAGGTTTTTGGCATTAATTTGACCACAGCTTTATTGATTACAGCATGTGAGTGGTTGCTTAGTGTTATGTACTGAGTTGAATAGGATCCAAACTGCAGCAGTCTGATTGGTCCTAGAACAATAGGATTCAGAATGCAGCAGTCTGATTGGTCCTAGAACAATGCAGCAGTATGACTGGTCAGCAGGAGCCACCCAATCCAGCTCCAGATAGAAATGAATCCACAACCTGATTGGCCTACAGGAGAAGTCAGGAATTAGCCAATCACGTGCAGCCTATTGTGTAAATATTGTATATAAAGCAGATACTTTGAGGGGACTTTCATTTCCTCCTCACCACTATGAGCTGAATAAAGAGCATGAAATCACTTTACGACTCTGAGTATATTTCACTTAGGCAATTGGTTCGGACTACCTTAACCTGCACTCAGGTAGGAACAGGACTGACAACTAGGCTCCACCAGAAGTCAGTAAGGGAAAACATACTGGGGGAGCACAGAGGCAGATTTCCATCTCTTAGTTCATCCCAGATGCTCCCAGGGACTCAGGCATGGCCTTACCCCGATAGGGGATCGGACAGAGCAAATCGAGCCCATGGGTTCCTTTAACGGAATTCCCTAGCAGCAGCAGCAAAAGAAGGGGCAGGCACAGCCAACCAAATCCCCTCCACCAAACAATGAACCAATGCCTAACCGCCAACCCTACAAAGTTGTGATGATTTGCTGCACGGTAGACAAAAACCAAATGGCACCAGTCAATCAGCCAAGTGGCAAAATTCCTACCAGGCCGCCCGCAGTCCAAAAGCAGACAACCCCTAGACAGGCATAGCAAGGTCAAAAACAGTGCCCTAAAATAAAGAGAGGAGGGGAGATCTGCTGCATGATGCGAAAGAGAAAGCTCCTTGCATCTTGCAGTCTTTTAAATAGCCCCTCTGCACCAATCAAAGCCCAAAGAGCCAAACTTTCTACCCCAGCAACAGAGGGGCAAACAATGGGGTGCCGAGACCATACAAACAGGCCTGCCATAGCAACAAGGAGGCAGGTTAGGTGATCTCACCGCAACACGTGGCTCTCCATGATGGAGGACACGATAAATCACAAATGGAACAGACATATGTGTGGTGGTTGGATGGATAAGGGAGGTGAGCAGTCACAGGTCCGTGTCAGCTGTGGCAGGCTGGCAGGAGAGTTTTCAAAGGAGGAAGACAACTAGGGATGGGACAGAAATCCAATTCAGTTCACATGTAAAGGCGATATCAAATTTGCACTTTGAAAACAATGTGACAGCCATCCTTTGCGCTTATTTGAATTTTGTGATGCGGTTCTGCTACCAAACAGTGTTTACAAAAAATGCACACATTAGGTAAACATGTGCATAAAAATGAATATATTAGTGAAAACATACGCAAATGCAACGTATGAGGATAAAAATGTGTATGTTAGTCAAAACTGCATACAGAAATGTGCTTTTAAAGGAAAAATTCACATTAAAACGCCAAAGGAAATTGCTAATTGCTGTTGATATGTGGAGAGCTGAATTTAAGACTGGAGGAATGAGAAACTGAGAGAAGTGGAATCGACAAATCCTTCAATCCTCAGTGGCAACAAAGTCACAGTGAACCCCATAAGGAAAGGGTTAGTCACATGGTATCTGGAAACTTGCTTACTCCAGACACACCATTTGGAAGGCCTACTGGAAGTAGGAGAGTGGACACACACAGCATACATAGAAGCATTAATTAGTGGGAGGAGCTCAACCCTATTCTGGAGGATTATGGAGGCACGCAGGCACTCCCTACTTATACCAAACAAGACTATGGGCAACACCCTCTGTCCTCAGGGAAATATTTGTACTGTATCACATTACTTATAATTGCAGTCCACTCTGGTGGAATAGCAACTTTACCCAAAGTTCCATTTTAATGAATGTTAGTAGTAACCATCTTGGTCACCATCCAACAATTCATCTTCTGAAGTTCTAGGGAGCAAAAATGTTAAATACCTCTGTTTTTAAAGTCTAAGTAAAATAAGAATATAAGACAAACAGGTTTGCTCGGAATTCATATGCCCTGGAGGCATATGAGCCAATTACTTTTATTTATTCTCTAGTCACATGGATACTGTAAACTTTGCATATGATATAAAATGTTAAAATGGTTTCTGCTTGACTACTAATGTCCATTAATTCCTTGCTAATGTAACTTTTTATACCCCCCCCTTTCTGTTTTATGATATCGAAGAGCAAATGAATTTTTAAAAAGCAACTCCTGTAAATCACAACCTGTTTATGGTCCTGCGGTGAACCCTCTTTTTTTTTTATAAAAAAAAACTAATTAGCATTCTGCTGTTTTCTAGTTCAGTTAAAGGAAGACAGGCACTTATATATATAGAGAGAGAAATATATGTGGTGAAAGAGAGATAAACAAAAGATGAAGAATTCTTAAATGCTTGTGTTGTCCTGGGGCAGCATCAGCCAATTTCTTCGGTCTGAGGAGGGAAGCAGCAGGTTTTTCTAATGAAACAGTTCAAGGGACAGAGCAATCTGCTCAGCATAATATCACGATCCATTGCCTGGGAGCAATCCTCATACGCCATTGTTGTAGAAACATCTGGGGTATCCTCTCATTTCCTGATGGAAGGAGTATGCAGTATTGACTAATGTGGAGGTGTCTGCAATATCAAAGAAGGACAAATGGAGACCTTGAAGTACAAAGGGAAGAACCTTAGCTCGGTGTTAGAGCACATCTTTCCATGCAGAAGTTCCAAGCTTCAGTTCCTAACATCTCTGGTTGAATGGCCAGGTAGCAGGTGAGAGAAATTACCTCTCTCAGAAAATTCATACGTTCAGTAGAGCAGGCTTCCTCAAACTCCAGATGTTTTTGGCCTACAACTCCCATGATCCCCAGCTAGCAGGACCAGTGGTCAGGGATGATGTGAACTGTAGTCTCAAAACATCTGGAGGGCCAAGTTTGAGGAAGCCTGCAGTAGAGAGTAGGAATAAATAGAGAGTTCTCCCAGTGGAAGAATGTAGGAAGTGGAGTCCACCAGTGATCAGTATTGGGACTTCTGTTTCTTTTTGTTGATAAATGACCTGAAGTTAGGGGTAAGCAGTGAGCTTAGTTTGCTGAGTATAGTAAATTGTCCAGGATATTGAAAACAAAACAGGGATTGTGAGAAGCTGCAAAAAAGATCTCTCCAAACTGCACGGATAGGCATTAAAGCTGCAAATGTGGTGCAATATCCCATGAAGATTTTGGGCATTGCATGGCAGGACAGAGTCTCAAACGAAGGCTTGTTCTCCCAAGCCCACATTCTCAGGAATGCTTGCAATCCTGTCTCAGTGATGTCCACGCTGGCTTGAACATGTCCACAAAATGGAAAATGGCAGTAACCTCCCACAGAAATTACTGTGGCATCCACATATATCCCATCCAAGAGAAAGTTCCTCTTCATGTGGTCTCTGCTAAGCAACAAGTTTAATATTGATGTTGCATGATCCTTTGGGAAAGGTATGGAGATCAAGTCAAGATTCACATGAATTGGCCCTTAGTTTCATAGACATCCCTATCAGCCTTGGCTATTATTTTAATCATAGCTACTAAACAACATAGTGTTTGCTTAATTATCGCTATGTTTTTATACATCAAGGATGGCAAGCATCAGTGTAAGACAGAAACCCTTTGGGAGAAATGCATTTGACCATTCTAAATTAAAATGTGACTTTTTGTAGGATTTCAGTAATATCGTGAGCCTCCAGGGAGTGTTTATTTATTTTTTTTGGTCATTGGCTTTTACTGAGGATCTGTCCCTAGAAATCAATGCAAACAGGTTCCATTCATCTACTTGAATCTTACAGTACCTAATCTCAGAAAGTGCATTTGACTCTCAAATGCCCAAATGGCATTTCCGTATGTACCAAGGGACACAGCAAAATGATGCTGTAACTGCACTATGGAGGTTGCAACCTACTGAAGAAAATAGCGATGAAAATGAGAGAAATGCTCTGTCATAGCTCATCAAACATAGGTATTTTTTGTTTTTGTTTTTAATTCAAGAGGCACGTTTCTGCTCACTAAGCCCTGTTCCTCCTTTGGCATCTGACACCTCTTCCTCCTAGTCTGCTCCCTCTTCTCCCTCTGCTCCCTTCATCATCCCACCATCAATCCCCTGGTTTTGAGCCTTCTTCCCTTGGGGATTCCCCAGCTGGTGCCTCCTACCTGCGTCCAGCCAGTCATTGGCATTCAAGGGTTGTAAGTGTGTAAATTTGCCTCACATCTTTTTAGCATGAGTTTCTGTTGGGGGACAGTGGCAAAAATCAGAGTGGGGCTGGTTGTCTCTGTTGTATTTGGGTCTTCTGGTGGTCATTATGGTCCCCATATGTTAGTTGTTTTAATTTATATCAATGTTTAATTGTTTTAATTTATATCAATGTTTAATTGTTCTATGCTTCTTTCAAATATGGAATTGTTGCTGTAACTTTTCATATTTATTGTTGATATTTTTAGGATGTTTTAAACCTCTTAGAGACATCTTTGAAGTAAGAAATAAAATGTCGAAAGCTCCCCAAAGGCAGAGGTTGCACATTTCAAAGTTTTGGCTGCCTCCTAGCAGCTGTTTTATTTCCTGAGAATGACTATTACATCATTCCAGGAATTTCTGTGAGAAGAAATGCTGGCAGCCAGTGGGGGCTGCTATTTTATGGCAGTAACCATACCCCTTCCAAGAATGCCCAGAACACATACATTTATATAACTGAATGATGCTCCAGAACCATTGAATGAAAATTATTATTTGGTGAACAGTTATTTCTCAAGGAGACTGATAAACACACTTGGCACAGCATTAATAGATGTGCAGTAGCTGAATAAAACTAATTTTCTAATGTAAGTTCTATTCAAACATTAATGCCTTAGTTTTCCTGGTTATAATCTATCACTTCTGTCCCAATTTCTAATTCTCTTTTTAAACTGCAGTACCTGCTGCAACATGGAACTGTGGCTTTTTTATTTTTACTGATATGGCACCATGTCACTAAATCTGAAACGGTGGGAAAGAGCTGTATGCTAGGATACCACCCCAAATTTCATCATGTGAAATTACAATGCAAAACTACTGTGATTTTCTGAGTTAACCTGGTTGAAAATGAACATTACTGAGCAAAAACAGTGTCTAATTTGAGGAGAAAGGAACAAACATATTTTGTCTTTCTTAGTTCAAGCCTTGTAGATAAGAAGGGAGGCATTCAACCAAACATACAAAACTCCCTCAGAAATACACAGCCAATCAGAGCACATGCTCCCTCAGTGAAGTTCATGCCACTCTGCCTGGTTACAAAGCATTGCCTTCTACTGCCTTGCCTAGTGATACTAGCAGAACTGACCTCTCAGATCCACACTGAATGATCCCTGCCACATCCTTGGCCACCTCACAATAAGGCATAATCAATCCTAATCCACAACAATTCCAAAGGAAATCTGAAGTGCCCTTTGAATGAGGAGTAGAAGTGGAAGCCTCTTTCTTTGGGGTGGAGGCAGAACTTTCAGGAAATTGGAGGGCAGGTTTCAGCACTACTTCAAATAGTGTTTGAACCAAAAGTTGCTAACTCTACTCTTTTTACTATGAACTCACAATTAAGACAAGGAGGGTGGGGGGACTCTGACAAAGAAAAGCACCTTGAGCCTGAGGGCTTGCATTCATTGTCTCTTTGAAATGATTTCAGGAAGGTCTGCAGAGCTTATTCTTTCCTGATTCATTCCCAAATGCCCCAAAGCATAATTTCTCTAGCATTCCCAGTGTGAAACTCTCCTTCAAATTCTCTTTCATCTTGTACTGATCTAGAGGAATACAATATTATTTGAACTGAGTGATTTGAGTACATTTTTTTCAGCACCTTGGCTAGTAACAGTCTTTAAAACAATACTGCACATCACAGAAGTAAAAGGGACTCACTCAGATGGGTAATATATCACAAGATCTTAGGATGGATATTCTCTGTAAACTCTGTGACACAAAGGGATGGAGTTAAAGACCTTGTCATATATATATATATATACTCAGAATGGAAACGTCTTTAACATGCACATGCACTTCTGTTCCTCTGTGATTACCCCATGAAAATAGCAGAAAAGAATTACATGCTGGTATTATTATTATTTATTGACATTATATCACCCCATACCCACAGATTCAGGGCAGTATAACACCCCAAATTTCATCACTTTACTTCTGCAATTTTCCAGGTTAAGGAGGCTGCAAACAGACGTTTTCTGGAATCAAATAACATAGAAATGAGTGAAATATATGCTATCTTGCATTGCTTTTCTGGAAGTGGCTGTTGTGCTAAATATAATGTGGAAATTAATAGATATGGAAGCTTCAGGAAAACAGACAAAAATGCTGTGTGAATGTAGCCTGAACAAAACAAAAAAAAAAAAAAAAAGGAAGTTAAGAGACAATACAGTTCCAACTGCTGTTGCTGCTGTTACTTCACTCCTGGCCTGAGCACAGTTCAGAGGGCAGGGGCCTTCTCCCCTGGCTAGATGACTTTCAGATAGCTCCCTCATCTCTTCTCCAGAGGAGGATGACAGCAGCAAAAGGGAACTGCTGGGGAGGGCAATAGTGGTCAGTCCTCTTCTCCAACCTCTGATTCCAACTGCTGGTTCTGGTTTAATTGCACTCCAAGGAGCCTCAGCAGCTTGGCTGAAACACAGTTCAGAGGGGAGGGGGTCTCCTGACTCCAGCCCCACCCACTGCTACCATGAAGCTTCCTGGAAGATTACCCCTTAGGGAGTGCAGCCCCCATCATTAAAAAAAAAAGTCTATCTCGGCTTGAAGGGAAACCCTGATAATTAGCTGAACTTAGTGGTCCTGGGTCTACACAAAGCATCAGAAGCTACTCTTGCTGCTATTTAAAACAGATTATATTTGCTAGTATCAAGGCAACAGCTAGAAATGATATAGGATCACCCCCCCCCAACTTCCATTATAAACATTTTTCGTGGCTTGGCTGCTCAAACAAGCATTACTCTTTTGCTCTCAGGCCAATAAGAGCAGTCTCATAAGGTCAAACCTACTGTAAATGGAAATCTTTATCCTGGAGCGCTGAGACAAGGTGTTTCATTTCTTTATATTTTCCACTTCTTCTCGTTTTATTTCCCCCTACAGCCCTCGATGCTCTTTATTAGAAGGCCTCATACTGTTGGGGTTATTATCCTGGCGGAAGACCACAAAGTCGCTACAGGCTCCCTGTTCTTCACAAACCCCCGCTGTGTGGTTGTTTAGTTGTGAATACAAGGTTAGTAGTTGCCCTTTCCTTTAGCTGGATGATTTCTCCACGAGGGCAAGTCTTCTGGTAATAACTTAACCTCCTCCCCACCGAAACATCTTGGAATGGAACACTCCTTTGTGTCTCGGCCTTGAAAAGCATAATGGTTCTTGTTATCCGTGTGTTTACTCTGCTGCCTCTGTCCCAGGCCACGCATTATTTGAAGCAAGGTCAAAAAAGAAAAGGGGAAAAAAGAACAGTCCCCAAAACAGATTGTATCACAGAGTCACAAGGCCAATCTTGAGAGGATATGAACTGAAAGAATGTCAGCACCGGTAAAGATTGTGCTCTATTAGTACAAACCTGCTTGCTCCAGGAGCTATAAGACAGAAAAAAACCAAAACATTTTAGTAGGTCACAAAGACTGTTCTGTACATGCTTGTAATGGGACTCTGGACTCCAAGTCGCTCGTTTTAATGGTGCCAGGCCTTCATCAGTGAGCCAGCTTTGTAGACTGGTACCTCATAGTGGTCACGGTGCCACTGTCCTCAGGGAATTCTGGAAGCCAAATGCAAGTACCCGAGGAAGAGGATGAATCTGCTCTCCATTCCCTAGTAATGTTTTTGGAAAGGCCACATGTTAAATAAGCAGATGAGCAGACCCCTGGACGATCAACGTTTGAGTGAAATGGTGATTTTTGAGGGAAGCCTTTAAATTTTCTAGGCACAGAGGAGGCTCACAGATGTTGCTAGACAAGGGAGGGGCAATTTATATAGCAAATGGGGAACACTGAAATAATGACTTTTTTTTCTTTTTTAATTAATTAATCAATTACATTTCCACAGTGCCCTTCATCCTAAGATCCCAAGGTGGTTCACAGCAGGAAGGATGCTTCTTCATCTGCTACTCACATGAAAAGGTGCTCATGTGATCAAAGGGCAGTGGACTCATTGTAGTTATGTTGTTTCTTCCAAATATTCACTCTGAACTCACCAGCAGCACTGTTTATGTATCTTTTACCACAGGGGATGTTGTACACAGGGGATGTTGTATAAAGTAAAGGCACGGAGGAACTCACTTCAGTAAAAGTAATGATTGGTCAGGGGTGTCCTGGGGGCCCTCCTTCTCTCTTTCTCCTCCAATCAGAGGTTCTTCTGGGATATCTGCAAATCTCTCTCCCTCTCCCGGCTTGGTCTGAGTCCTTCTGCTTCTGCTTGCTGTCTTTCAACCATACCAGAGATTCCTTTTCTCCCTCCTCCCTCCCTCTTTCCCCTCAACTCTCAGTTTTGAAAGGTGCTTTTCCAAGACATGCCCTTCCTTGTGTTCATTGTCCTGCCGCCTTGGGCTTGCCCCTTCCCCCACTGGACCTTGGGCTAGTTGCTGCCTCACAGGCTTGTTGTGAGGAGAAAATTTGGAAGGTGGAGTACCACATATGTATTAATAAGTAAATGTGTTTAACAGTTCCCTAATCATGGGATATCATGAGATGTAAATATAAATAATAATTTATTGTGGATTAATGTTTCAAACTATGGAATAGAGGTAGGTGTTGTTGTTTTTTGTATTTTGGATAGTTCTGTGAAGATGTGATAGTCTACTGAGATCCGTAAGAATTCACATGCAGTTTTTCTGCATGACAGTGATTTTTTGGGGGGTTTTGTTTTACAGAAACGTGGAAAAATAGGAATTTGCTATGGACTGTAATAATAAACATGTGTGTATGTCTGTGTGCAAACCGTTTTCAGCTCCTTTATTTTGTCTTTTCAGAAGTTTACACCAAGTCATCATCTCCAACAAACTGTGCTGGACTACTGCATTATTAATTGTTTGGATACAGACAGCAATTAAATATAATTAGCTGGCTGATTATCATTTGCCAGTAGATTTTGCTAAGAATGCAGATGCTCCTTTGGGGAGTTGCTTTCTATTTCCTGCACCACTGATCTGATGCTGTTTAGAGAGAGCTCTTTTCCCCCCTATTTGCTGCTCCAATGATCTGGGGCAGGAAGAAAGTAAGTGTATGAAAAAAAATGCATGCAGTAGCCTGTGAATAACTCTATCACACAGAGTGAAACGCTAAAGCTTCAGATTGCCTTTGTTGCCAAGCAAAGATGCACAAGCACCAATGTGCTCATTAGGGGGTACATGAAAGGAAGGTCATGAAGGGGGGGAAGAAAAAATATGCAAACATTTTCAGAGCCAGAATGATACTGGCAGATATCCATCAAGAGATATTTGAGGAAAGGTACTACGTTGTTCTTGACAACAAAAATCTTTGTTTTTTATTTGTTTTTCCCCCAACATTTTTATTAATTTTCCAAATTTATAACAAACATATCAACAAACATAAAAAGAAAACATCAGAAAACAAACAAACAAACATACATACATACATCCTAACTGTAATAATTCCACTTTTGTTGACATTGTTGGGTGACTTCCTTAAATCCCCCTGGCTGAGTTTCCATATATATCATTGTAACAGTTTTCCAAAACTATTTTCACATATAATTTACTTAGTCCATTAACATCTTTCTTTCATTTCATTTTAGCTTTTAACATAGTATTCTACAGTATCACATGTTTAAATCCTAGGCCTATCTGATACTTGCAAGTAATTCTATTTAAGTCATCTTAACATATTTAGCTAAATAGTCTTTAAATTTCTACCATTCCTCTTGGTGTTCCTCCTCCTTCTGGTCGCGGACTCTTCCGGTCAGGTTGGCTAGCTCCCAAAAGTCCATCATCTTCATCTGCCATTCCTCCACTGTTGGTACTTCTTGTAGTTTCCAATTTTTGGCCAGCAAAATTCTAGCTGCAGTTGTGGCATACAAAAATAATCTAACATCTTTCTTGGGCAATTCCAAACCTATTATTCCAAGTAGAAAGGCCTCTGGTTTCTTAATAAACGTATATTTCAACATTTTTTTCAATTCATTATAAATCTTTTCCCAGAAGTCTTTCACCTTGGGACAGGTCCACCACATATGATAAAAGGTACCTTCTTTTTCTTTGCATTTCCAACATAAATTGTCACTCTTGTGGTAGATCTTTGCTAATTTTTCCGGGGGTTAAGTACCATCTATACATCATTTTCATAACATTTTCCTTTAACATCGTACAGGCAGTGAACTTGACTCCTTTCCTCCACAACCTTTCCCAGTCCTCAAACATTATGTTGTGTCCAACATCTCTTGCCCAATCTATCACCACAGATTTAACTTGTTCATCCTTTGTATGCCATTCCAACAATAAATTATACATTTTAGACAAATTTTTAACTTTAGAATCTAGGAACTCTGTTTCCAATTTGGGTTTTTCCAACGCAAAACCATTTTTCTTATCTAATTTATACAATTCATTAATCTGGTGATAATGTAACCAATTTATTTTATCCTTGATTTGATCACATGGTCTTAGTTTAAATCCTTCTTTATCTTCCAGTAATAAATCTGAATATCTCAACCAATTAGTCTCCATATTTGACTTTTTCTGGGCCTTTGCCTCCATTGGCGAAAGCCATCTGGGTGTTTTCCTTTCTAAGAGATCTTTGTATTTTATCCAAACATTATATAAAGATTTTCTAATAACATGATTTTTGAAACCATTATGAGCCTTATCTTATCATACCATAGATAAGCATGCCATCCAAACACATTGTCAAATCCCTCCAAATCTAAAACATCTGCATTATCTAGTTGTATCCATTCCTTAACCCAACAACTTGAGTGGACATCTTTGAACAAGCAGATGTCCAGAACAATTAGGTGGTTCATATATTGATGCTCTCCAAAGCCCTATTGAATTGACCTATTGATGGTGTTTCGTCTTTCTAAACTAAGTAAACTAACCCATTTCCTGATTCAGAGTTCATGAGCAACAGAATGAGGTAGGATTACTTTATGCTACAACTGTATGTAGCTACTAAGCCGAGGAACTGCATTATACTCTGGAATTCCTGTCAGTAAAAGAACTGCCCCTACCCAAACTGTCTGGCATTTTTCTTTGACAACAACATCCTGGTCCCCCCCCCCCTTGCATTATCCGCTGGCGTGTTGTGTACTCTGCACATGCCCCGACATACAAGGTAACAGTGAATCTATTGGAAGAAGGGGGACAGTGAGTTGGTTGCTGTCATGCACAGACCTTTCTGCCCACCTCACTTTTGCCTCTACATTGCAACTGTAGGCTAGTTTCTTGGGGCGGGTGGGCGGGCAGGTAGGATGTGGCTTAGGTCTTTTGGTTGCCAACTTCTATATTATGAAATCTATAAACAAAGAAAACAACTACAGCAAACGCTTTTAGAATGCACTCCCCCCTCTTTTAATATAAAATTTAATATACAGAAGTGGAGGCCTTTGAACCTTGTTATGAATCTGCCCTTCCCACTGAAATCTGAAATGGTGCCCTAGTACTCTCACTGCCTTGCAAAAACAAAATAATAAAGATGCTCATGGAGCCATGGAGCTTGGTCTGTTGCTGCCAGTCTTGCCCACTCAAAGCAGCAGCAAAAGAATCATAGAGAGGAGTGAATGCAAGCAGGGAGATATCTCTGCATACAGCTGCTTTTCCTTTGGTGAAGCAGGGAGGCGGGAGTTCTCCGTAGAAGTAACAGCCTGAGGGTGAAGAAGAGGGCTGTTGGTATCCGGTAGCAAGCTCTCTAAAGGCCAGTGACTTCTTGGAACTAGGAGTGCTCTCTGGGGTGTGAGGGTCAGTGAAAACATTACAATTCTTGCATAGGGTGTCTGGGGGGGAAACAGCCCATTGGTGCTGGCCTAGTAGGCATGTTGGGAAATTCCAACAAAAATAGAAACAGGTGCAGAAATTGCTGATGTTCACTTATTCGTCCTGGGTCCAGAACAGAAATCAGCCCAGTGAATGCAATTGGTTTTTGCTTTTGTTGTTGCTTTCAGTCCACAAACGATACACAACTGATTATGTCCCCACTCCAAGAATAAAATGTGTTGTCACCATTGAAATGAATGGAATGAAATAACGTAATGACAGCATAATTTACACAATTACCGGTAATGCCCTTCGCTGTGTAGTTTTGCCACATTGGGATGAATAGTATATATTGGGTGGAAGATGAACTGCAGTGGAATGGAAACAGTGCTGAGGAATATAGGGTGAGACAGAAAACGATGCCTTCTTATGTCCCCACAGACTAGTGAGGTGGTTCAAACTGCTGGATGGTAATGGAGGGGGTGAGAGGAATTGTTGTCAGGGTCAGGGAGAAGGGCCACAGGCAACATCATCCAAACACACATGGGTGTTTGGGGGCAGTCCCGCCCCCCCAACTCCAAGCTATAAGTTTTTTTAAATAAAAAGATAGGTTTCAAACGTTTGTGGAACATGAGATCTGAGGCTAAATTTACAGGCACTATTCTCCATCTGTGTGAGAGAAACCTGCCTGCTTCCACTTTTCCCTGTTTTTATTTGCACCCCCCCCCAAAAAAAAAATTCTGTGGGAGCCCATGCAAGCACATTGTTGCTGAGTAGATAGCTGCCCCACCATAGACACAGGTAGTTCACCTTAGCACAGACACTATCCATTCAGAAACCATCATGTCCTTGGATAATGTTAGCTGTGGCCTTCTCTGTATCAATATCTTCTGGTGCTGGAAGTTACAGGATGCGAATTCCCCCATCCCACCGCTATACAGTGGCCACTGGTGGTTTTACCAAGTGAATTGCTGCACCAGCAAGGCTGATTAAAAATGTACGTTAATTGGTTAAGCAATATGGCTGAATAACAGTTAATTGCCCTCATTTTTGGTATTAGTAGTTGTTTTTAATAGCTTTTTAAGGCCATGTGATAGATTCAGTATGCAGTCTGTCCATATGCTACTCATTTGGATTTCTTTGAATATACTCATTTGGATTTCTTTTCTGTGAATATGCTACTCATTTGGATTTCTTTGGATTTAAAAATGTATATAAAATAAGATTATATCTTAGGACAATGTGGCTACAACTTCACACAAATTTACAGAGTAAAGCTGTATTGTTTGTTCTGGCTTTTGCAAAATATTTATTAGTAGCATTCTCTTTAATCATGACCTGTTCAATATTGCGTTGCTATCTCTCTTTTTTTGGTGTTTGGGGGGTGGGGTGTTCCATTGTAAATATGTTGCATTTCTGTTTTCTTTGGGATTTATTATTCTATTAAGTTATCTCTCTCTATTCCTAGATATGCTATAAGGACAGTATATAACAATACCAAGCATTAATTAAGCGTGCTGCTTCTAAGGAGAGTTTTGGGTGTTCTGATGAGCTATGGACCCTCACTAATTTAATATGCTTCACATATATTACTCCAGTAATCAGTGCAATGATCCTTTGTGGTAGGCAAATGACATTAGTTCCATATTTCAGATGAACAACTGGCGAGGGAAGAAGTGAGCTAGTAGCTTGCTTGCTCATCAACAATGAGAAGGTTTAAAGTACTGTGGGGAATTATAGCTTCTGCTTCTGTTTTTTGTTTATTTATTACATTTTATATCCCACCTTTATTCCATCATAGACTCCAAGAAGCATAGCTGTCAACTTTTCCCTTTTCTTGCGAGGAATCCTATTCGGAATAAGGGAATTTCCCTTTAAAAATGGGAAATGTTGACAGCTATGAAGAAGTGGTCATCCATCAAGGCTCTGATCAGCAAACACCAGCTGTTCATTGATGGAAAATTGAACCCTCAAAGATAAACTGATTGCTGGAGTTCAAAGTGCTACACAGGGCTCTATACAAGTCCCAATGGTAAACTGATTATTGGGCCTTCAAAGTATCATGCGCAGCATGTTTGCACCTACCGAACAAACAAAAATGGGATAGCTGATGTCGTTGTGATATCAAGTGATTGACAGCTCTACTCACCTGTCAAACTTGGCTTGCAGGGATCCAATTCCCCACCCCTACACATATAAATGGCTTGTGCCACATTCTTGTCACAGTGCTGCTGCTTTTCACTGACTCTATTGTTGCATGGGATAGGCAGAGTCCATCTATTTGACAAACTATGCAGCATCCTTTTTATACAGCTCCCATAGTGCTGTGCAGCTAGGGCTGACCTAATACATTTTGCTGCCTGAGGCAAAGGAAAATACTGTTCCCCACCCTCCCATACTGAAGCCGACTGACCAGCAGTTGAATCTTACAGCATCTTTCACTGTACCTGAAAGTAGCAGACTAGCATGAGGCAGGCCATGTGGCTCCCACACTCTGCCCTGCAGCACCTCGCTGCCATTCCCCACCCAGCTTCATATGCCGCCTGAGGCAGGTGTCTCACTTTGTCTAATGGCAGGGCTGGGCCTGTGTGTATCGTGCTGTGACTCACTAATCCACAATAGCCAAATCTGGGTTAACGAGGATACTTTAATAGGATGCATAAAGTTTGCTCAGATTTCCATGCCAAAGGGGTCATCACATAAATCCTAGGAGTCATTGCAGAAAGAACATGACCTTTTCCGACCGTCTAGCCACAGAATGTGGTATTATTTTTTTTTGTTATTTTTCTCCCGGTAGATACTTTCTTCTTTCAATATTAGCCTTGGGACATGTGTTCATACCTTATAATTATGAAAGTCCTTTCAATCTTTGAACATGAGAGGGGTAGACAGCTCACAGTACACCAGGGAATTAATTAAACGAGAGATTGACCATCAGAATTGGACACATTTTGTTAGATACATATCCAAGATTAATTTGCCTGAAAACCTTTGAGGGTTTCCCCCCCACTTCAAATTGCAAATAAGGGTTTTTTGTTTTGTTTTAATGAGAGGCTCACACAACCTGTTTCACACTCAAAGCTGTTTACAGCTGTGACTAGTAGACTAATAGAAGAATCCCATAAGGGGTTACAGAGGAATGATGTGGTATCCCAACAATAACAATTTATTTATACCCAACCCGTCTGGCTAGGTTGCTCCAGCCACTATGGGCGGCTTCCAACGCATATAAGCCCAAACCTTGCTGATTCATACTGGACATGGCTGGAGGTGGGAAGGGGCAAGTTCTTTTTTTGGTACATCATATCCAGGCTGGTGTAGCTGACAGGCTTGAAGACTGGAGTTATCAGGTGATTTACAGGGTTTTAAATCCAGCAGACCCAAAGCTATTGCCCTCCCACACTCATATGAAATGCCTCACTTTGCTACCACGCAATGGGAGAATTACTGGCAGTAGCTTTCCAACTGCTAGGGTGAAGCCTGGACCGCTATAGAGGAGCAAGGGACAAGAATGGAAGATTCTCAGGCTTCCAGTGAGAATTCCCCAATCAATGGGAAGGGAAGAAAGTGGCAGAACCTTGTTGGGGGGGGGGGGTGAGTGGGGAAAGTGGAGAAGCATTTGCTCCCCATAATTTTCCTACGGTTGTCATTAGGGGTATGCTGATGTTCTAATATTGGATTTGGATTTTTTTTTTTAATGATCATGGTTTTTATTTTTAAAAAGTGGTTCAGTTTGCACAGCCTAATTCCCAATTAAGCCAAAGTCAGCCCGTTCATCTCTCCTGAAACAAGAGTGCTTGGGAGCTGCTGTTCTGCAATAGTGAGACACTTCCCAGTTGACCTGAAATATTCCTCCACCACTATGCTCTATGCCTTCCAGTGCAACTTCCCAAATGTTCCACTTTCACAACGGACAGGGATTCCTGAAAACAACATTAAGCAGGATAATTGGCGAAAACAGCACTAAGACCCATTCTAAACTCCATTGTGTGCCTCGGGGACCTGGCCTCTGTATATGATAAATGGCCCCTGCTCTTCCCCAAGCCTAATAGGCTGGGTTGTGTGTGTTTTTTAATTCACTGAGCAACATGATTTTTGGTGTTACAGAACCACAAAGTCCCTTAAAAGATCCAGAGCAGGGACTGTTGCCTGAAAACATGACTGACATATGTGGCTGGCAAGATGCATCGGCATTTTTCTTCTCATTTCCACTGGTAATAGGCAAAGTCATAAAAAATACATAATGGTTTGAATTCACTTTAGGGAGGCTTCCAGAGAGCAAAACACCATATACTAACAAACACACATCTGCCAGTTTATTTAAGCTCATGGTGCTGAAATGTGCACAGGGAGCTTGTGAGAAAAAATGGAGGAGAAAAGGCCAGGATAAACCATATATTTTTCATTTTACGTTGCTTATGTAATCTCCACTGGGCTATATAATACATGTATAATTTTCAGGACTGAGAATTGGTGCTGTGCAGATGGGCCATATTCAATTCCCTACTCAACTATGGGTAGCCGTGAGTAAGTCACTAGGTGACGTCACATGAGATACAGAGGCAGGTATGGGAGGAAAAGGCTGGGGTCGCAAAGCATGAGCCATGATGCCCCTTGTTTCATACTTCTGTGTTTTATGCAACAGCAGAGGAGGTGCATACATTTATCTCAATGGTGAGGTGTGTATTCTCCCTTGTGTACACAGCAGTCACTGTTGGAAACACGCCCGGGAAGGCCTCCAATTTCCCAAGTCACCGGGGCGTCTCTCCGGTGGTCACTCGCTGGCTATAAATCTCCCTCAGTCCAGAGATAATAAGTGACCCCTCCATCCTGAGAGGAGCACACTTGTCTTCTGGCATATCACAGCAGAAGAAAGAGTCAGTCAGTAGCTCTAAACTACTTTATTTACACAGAGAATCCATCAGCATGTATGTGCTCTCTGAGCACCAGTACAGAACAACATCACACACAGAAGTGAAACTTACTTCCAACTAACTTCCAAAAGTACTGAGACTTCCTGTCTCACGCTCTCTCAGACACTCACATGATATACACAACATAGTGCTACTGCTGGAGCAGCACGGATGGATAAAAATCCTAACAGACACATCTTGCTCTGATCAATATAAATCTCTCCCCAACTTGACATGAGAACTGGAAGTTTGATGAAGGAAGCTCCTTCCCACTGCTGATTCAGCATCCCATGTGAAGCCACCAGTGACCTTTTAGCCTTATCTATCGTACAAAGTTGTGAAAATAAAATATTGCTCTGAGCTTTGAGGAAAGGTGTGTGTGAGAGAGAGGGGTGGGTGGGTGAGACATAAGTAACAAGGTAGCACAGGATTGATATTTCTGAGCATTAGGCAAACCGTAAAGTCTGCAAAACTGTTAAACCGAAGCGCCAAGTGGCACGTGGATCCTGAACATGTTATAAGAAAATAACCTCAGTGGGCTTCCCATGCAGGATCACTGATCTAAAATCAGCAACAAAGCTCCATGAATGTTCCAGTGAATGAGTACATGTGTAAGTGAATTTGCACAGAGGAGGAAGAAGACGACTCCGTGCAAATGACTGCATATATAGATCTTCCCTTCTCAATCCATTTAAAGTGAAGCCATTGTTTATGTGGGAACATCATATGCGCATGGATGCTCCTGCAAAAAAATAAGGTCATTGACTTTAATGCAGCCGAACTGGTTTTATCTGCTTAATTGGATTGTGGACTAAGCTTCCTAGGGAGTGACTATCAATATATGATCAGAACAGAATGATAACTTTTTTATATACAATGGCCATTTACAGTATATATTAATGTACAAGAACCATAATGAGATTTCATTAGTATGCAGGCAGTCATGAGAAGCATATGGAAATACGTCTTACGGAAGATTATCATGCAATAAATTTCTCTAAAGGCATAAAAAATCTTTAGGATGAGTGATCTCCTTGAGAGTAATGCACACTCAAACTGTAGGAGTGGTATTTGCTCATTAATTGTATGAAGCTATTAACTGTGTAAAAATCATTCTTTTCTGCATATTCATTTGTCGTATAAAATCATTATCCCCTTCATAAACTTGTTAGAAATGTGAAATGATTCTTTTTTTAAAAAAACAAAAAATGTTAGTTACAGAAAGTAACATTATAAAACTAGTAGGAATGTTACTTCATCATTTTTGCAAAATAATGTGTCGGTTATGCAGAATCACTTCAGTTGATAAATAACGTTTTAAATAGCTTTATTGTCCAAATAGTCAGGCTGTTCACTATTCATCCTCAATAGTGCTTATTATGGCTCAGACATTCATTCGTTATATATAAAAATAAAAAGCTCTAAAATGAACTAGAACAAATATTACTTTCACATCAAGCTGAAAATGACACTCTTAGTTTCCGTTAAGAGTGGTATTCAGAATTCAAATGGTGGCAGCTGTTCCTATTTACCTGTCTTGTCACCGTTTTGTTGCCACAACTTCAAGTATGCTCACTAAAAAACTTCTTGCTGGTGCTTTGCATCTGTTTCTATCAGGTAACATTCTTGGAGAATAATGTTTAGAATCATAGAATCATAGAATCATAGAGTTGGAAGAGACCACAAGGACCATCAAGTCCAACCCCCTGCCAAGCAGGAAACACCATCAGAGCACTCCTGACATATGGTTGTCAAGCCTCTGCTTAAAGACCTCCAAAGAAGGAGACTCCACCACACTCCTTGGCAGCAAATTCCACTGTTGAACAGCTCTTACTGTCAGGAAGTTCTTCCTAATGTTTAGGTGGAATCTTCTTTCTTGTAGTTTGGATCCATTGCTCCGTGTCCGCTTCTCTGGAGCAGCAGAAAACAACCTTTCTCCCTCCTCTATGTGACATCCTTTTATATATTTGAACATGGCTATCATATCACCCCTTAACCTCCTCTTCTCCAGGCTAAACATGCCCAGCTCCCTTAGCCGTTCCTCATAAGGCATCGTTTCCAGGCCTTTGACCATTTTGGTTGCCCTCCTCTGGACACGTTCCAGTTTGTCAGTGTCCTTCTTGAACTGTGGTGCCCAGAACTGGACACAGTACTCCAGGTGAGGTCTGACCAGAGCAGAATACAGTGGCACACTGTTGGCTCATGTCAAGTTTGTGGTCAACCAAGACTCCTAGATCCTTTTCACATGTACTGCTCTCAAGCCAGGTGTCACCCATCTTGTATTTGTGCCTCTCATTTTTTTTGCCCAAGTGCAATACTTTACATTTCTCCCTGTTAAGGTCGTTTTGAAGTGTGATCCTGTCCTCTGGGGTGTTAGCCACCCCTCCCAGTTTGGTGTCATCTGCAAATTTGATCAGCATGCCCTTGAGTCCATCATCCAAGTCGTTGATAAAGATGTTGAATAAGACCGGGCCCAAGACAGAACCCTGTGGCACCCCACTAGTCACTCTTCTCCAGGATGAAGAGGAACCATTGATGAGCACCCTTTGGGTTCGGTCAGTCAGCCAGTTACAAATCCACAGAGTGGTAGCATAGTCAAGACCGCATTTTACCAGCTTCTTTACAAGAATATCATGGGGCACCTTGTCAAATGCCTTGCTGAAATCAAGGTAGGCTACATCCACTGCGTTCCCTTCATCTACCAGGCTTGTAATTCTGTCAAAAAACGAGATCAGGTTAGTCTGACACGACTTATTTTGCAGAAATCCATGCTGACTATTGGTGATCACAGCATTCCTTTCTAGGTGCTCACAGACTGTTTGCTTAATGATCTGCTCCAGAATCTTCCCTGGTATTGATGTCAGACTGACTGGGCGGTAATTATTTGGGTCCTCTCTTTTCCCCTTTTTGAAAATAGGGACAACATTTGCCCTCCTCCAGTCTGCCGGGACTTCACCTGTTCTCCAGGAATTCTCAAAGATGACTGCCAGTGGTTCTGAGATCACATCTGCCAGTTCTTTTAATACTCTTGGATGCAGTTCATCTGGCCCTGGAGACTTGAATACATCTCCTTAGTTATTCTGGGCTGTGTTTCCTTTGCTGAATCATTTGCTCCAAATTCTTCAGGTCGGGCATTGTTTTCTTTATCGGAGAAGACTGAGGCAAAGAAGGCATTGAGGAGTTCAGCCCTTTCTGTGTCCCCTGTTTGCATTTCACCATCTTCTCCTCTGAGTGACCCCACTGTTTCTTTGTTCTTCCTTTTGCTACGGACATACCCATAAAAGCCTTTTTTGTTGCTTTTAACCTCTCTAGCAAGCCTGAGTTCATTCTGTGCTTTAGCTTTTCTGACTTTGTGTCTACACGTGCTGGCTATTTGTTTGAATTCCTCTTTGGTGGTTTCCCCTCTTTTCCATTTTTTGTACACATCCTTTTTTAATCTTAACTCAGTTAAAAGTTCTTTAGATAGCCACCCTGGCTTCTTTAGGCACCTTCCATGTTTCTGTCTCATTGGTATTGCCTGACGTTGTGCTTTTACTATCTCCCTCTTAACAAACTCCCAGCTATCATGAACTCCCTTTCCTTTTAGTATTACTGTCCATGGGATCTCACCCAGCACTTCCCTAAGTTTTATGAAGTCGGCTTTCTTAAAGTCAAGAAATTGAGTCCTAGTATGCTTGGCTGCTCCTTTCCGCTGTATAGTAAACTTCAGAAGAGCATGATCACTCGCGCCTAATGATCCTTCCACTTCTACCCCACTAACCAGGTCATCAACATTGGTTAGGACCAGATCTAAAATGGCTGTTCCTCTTGTTGCTTCTCCCACTTTCTGGACAATGAAGTTGTCTGCAAGGCCAGTGAGGAATCTGTTTGACCTTATGCTCTTGGCTGAGTTTGACATCCAACAAATATCCGGGTAATTGAAGTCCCCCATTACTACTATTTCCCTTCCTTTTGCATGTTTGGCAATCTGTTCCAGGAAGGCATCATCTATGTCCTCCGTTTGGCTTGGGGATCTATAGTAAACTCCCATAATGAGGTCACTGTTATTCTTCTCTCCCTTAATTTGGACCCAAATGCTCTCACTTTGGCTTTGAGGTTCTAAATCTTGGATCTCTTCACAGGTATACACATCCCTGACATATAACGCCACTCCTCCTCCTTTCTTGTCTGGTCTGTTTCTCTGAAATAGATTGTATCCCTCCATTATTACATTCCAATTGTGGGACTTATCCCACCAGGTTTCAGTGATGCCTATTATGTCATATTTAGTTTGCTGTACCAAGAGCTCAAGCTCATCTTGTTTATTTCCCATGCTTTGCGCATTAGTGTACAGACATTGAAGTCCATTAATCATTCCCCCGTGTCTCTTATTTAAGGATTTTTTCCTCCCACCACTAGGTCTGCGTGCTGTTTGCTCCATTTGGTCTATGACATTTGGATGATTATCTTCATCAATTGATAGACTCCTACCTTCAGGAGCACTGTCTCCCTCCCCCACATTAGTCAGTTTAAAGCCCTCCTGATGAGGTTTCTGAGATTTTTGGCAAAAACATTTCTCCCAACCGTTGTGAGGTGCAGCCCATCGCTTGCCAGAAGTCCATCTTCAAGAAACTGCAGTCCATGATCTAAGAATCCAAACCGTTCCTGTTTGCACCATTTGCGAAGCCAGCTGTTCACTTCCACTATTTTTCCCTCTCTCCCTGGGCCACGTCGTTCAACTGGGAGGACAGATGAGATGACAATTTGTGCATTTAATTGCTTCAATTTCCTGCCCAGAGCCTCGTAGTCTCTTTTGATCTTCTGGAGGCTATTGCTTGCAGTGTCATTGGTTCCCACATGAACCAAGAGGAAGGGGTATTTGTCAGTGGGTTTTATGATTCCTTGCAGTCGTTCAGTTACATCTTGGATCTTAGTCCCGGGGAGACAGCACACTTCCCGAGACATCTTGTCAGGCCCACAGATCACTGCTTCTGTTCCCCTCAGTAGGGAATCCCCTATCACCACTACACGCCTCCTCTTAGGTTTGGTTGGGGTTCTTTCGTGAACTGTCCGTTCCAAGGTCGCCTGCACATTCCCTGAGGACTGACTTTGCTGCTCGTCTTCATATACCTGATCGACTGTAATGAGGGAGAGATCCTCAAATGGAGTCTGCTCTTCGTCTTCCATGCTAGGGGAGAGGACCTCAAAGCGATTGTGTATTTCTAAACAATCAGAGCGAACCCTGGGCCTCCTACTTCTTTGAGTCATGTTTCTCCATATATCTGGCTCCTGTGTTGATGAACTAGCCTCCTTCTCAGGGGAGTCCCCTGTCTCCTCCTTGGTGGAGACGGTGTGCTCTGTTGCTTCCAAGAAGAGCTCCAGCTCTCTAATTCTTTGGAGTGTAGCTACACGTTCCTCCAGTTGCTGGACTTTGTCTTTTAAGAGGGCAATTATACTTTGTCCACAATCACAGGAGCTCCTTATGCTGAGAGGTATACATGGAATTCCCACATATGCAAAGTCTTTCCCATTCACTTCGGAAGAATGTAAGGAGAGTCCCACTGGTTCTGAACTATCCTGTTCTCTTAGGGCTGTATCTAACTAGAGATATAGTGGTCCATTATTCCTATTTCTGTTTCTTTCTGTGTGTTTGTGTTGAAGACCCGTTACTAATCTCACAGCAGGGTCTTCAATCTCTAGCATCTTAGAGCCTCCCAAGTGGCATAAAAGTTGAGTTTTTTTAGCCACTGAAAAAAGTCTTCTCACCCTTAGTGCTAACTGCAGTTAATCAGAGTGAAAAGAAGCAGGTCAGCCACTGAGGACTGGCTCCTCTGAGAAGGTGCATGAGAAGAAAACAGAGGAAAAGTTGATGTGCATGCTTCGAAGCTAAGCATTTAGGAATACTGAAAGACTAAGGCACTTCAGTTTCAAGAGAATGGTAGGAAAGTGCCGCTTGGAGGTTTCATTCCTATCTTCTGAATGCAAAGCATAGCCTCTACTACAAAGCTATGGACCCTCTGCATCAATGCAAGATATCTGGAGCTACTATATCCCCACAAGATGGGTGTCTGGACCCTTCTTGAAGAGCCCACACTCCAATCCCATGGGTTCTACTGAGTGGTAGCTGCTCTGCAGGCTTTTAGAAATGGAAAGTTCCCAGCTGTACTTGGGGCTGGGGATTGAGCCTGCAAACCTTTTGCATGCAAAGCAGATGTTCTGCCACTGACTTTTAGCCCTGCACTAGGAGGCGCAACCCCCAACTCATGCCAGCCTACATACACGTACAGCATATATGCTTTTGAGGGTGAGCCCTATGGCTTTTATTTCAGTGACATAATCTGCTTTGCAAGGATGACACCAGCCTAGGTTGATAAGCACAAGCACCCTTCTAACTAACAGACTAATTCCATTTTCTGTTGGATGTGAGTGGCTGTAAAGCACTGTGTCTCAACAGGCCCAAAGTATTGTATGTATACACAAGTGCCAGCTTTCAGCTCTTTGCAAATGGCTCTCCTGTGCAGAGGAGGCTGAGCTATGGCTTCCCAGAGTCTCCTCTCACAGCAGACAAACAGAGAAATCAATATGTCTTGTCCAAGTTATTAAAAAGTGCTGCAGTTGCCTAGATCATTACGTAGCAAACCGAAACCATATTTCCCACAGAGGCATGTACTAGAGAACAGGCACAGCACCTCATTTCAAGTGACTGCAGAGCTCTCCAACTCATTTCCTTAGTGTGGCTTGTTTATAAGTGTGCAATGGTCCTGCTATTGATATATCTGGATGAGAACTCTTCAAGCTGTCTGAGGAGTATTTTATATACGGTATATGGATGAGAGAGGGAGATAGATGGATAGTTCTCCTTGGCCTGTGTTTATATCCTAAGATGGAAGATAGCAATGTCTGAAGTTGAATATTGCAGGACTGAATCTGAAAGCACAGAACATGAGCCTTCTGAAATATTATGAAATGATGGCAGGGAATAAGGAGTCAACATTTATGTGATAGACCATGTGACCCTAATTATGGACCACAAGCAGTGCTGAAGTTCCACTTGTACAAGAGGCTTCAGTGCATGAAAAAGAGCTTCCTCTACCTCTCTTGCCCCTCTGCCCTCAAAATCAATTCTGGAGGGTTGTCCCAGTTCCTACTCTTGGACACAGTACTCGTACTTTCAACTCATGGATTGCCAAAGGCTTTATTCCACAATATGTACAAGGCTTAAACATATAGGTTACACATTTCAATAGTTGAGAAGCAGGCTTCTAAGGTAGATAAGTAAGCACAAGCTAAAACGTTGTCTAAATACTTGATGTGCCTACCCCATTCTGCTTTTGAAGGACGGGGTGGGCATGGTCATTTGTGAAGTTTTTGTCTCAAGCAATGGGACTGGGGACACAAGTGCACTAAGGCATCTGACAGCACATTCTTGGAGATGGGACCTGAGTTTGCTCAGACAGCTCACTGTTCAACTCAGATTCATGCATCTTCCCAGTTGCCAGAGCAACCTCAATCTCAGGAAGTGGGGCGATGGCTGGCTGGCTTGATTCTCCCTCTTTTCCTGGGATGCTTGACACAGGCTGAGTGGGGATGTCTCATACTTGAACCCCCCCCCCCTGCCAAGAGACACAGTACTCGCCTCTCATTCCTCAAGGACTTCTTGTTGTTGTTTAGTCGTTTAGTCGTGCCCGACTCTTCGTGACCCCATGGACCAGAGCAAGCCAGGCACTCCTGTCTTCTACTGCCTCCCGCAGTTTGGTCAAACTCATGCTAGTAGCTTTGAGAACACTGTCCAATCATCCCGTCCTCTGTCGTCCCCTTCTCCTTGTGCCCTACATCTTTCCCAACATCAGGGTCTTTTCCAGGGAGTCTTCTCTTCTCATGAGGTGGCCAAAGTATTGGAGCCTCAGCTTCAGGATTTGTCCTTCCAGTGAGCACTCAGGGCTGATTTCCTTAAGAAAGGATACGTTTGATCTTCTTGCAGTCCATGGGACTTTCAAGAGTCTCCTCCAGCACCATAATTCAAAAGCATCAATTCTTCGACGATCAGCCTTCTTGATGGTCCAGCTCTCACTTTCATACATCACTACTGGGAAAACCATGGCTTTAACTATACGGACCTTTGTCAGCAAGGTGATGTGCCTCTCCCGAAATGAAACAACCCCAGACCCTGCAATCATCACTGAGGCTCTCTTTGTGTGCCTCCTCCGTGAGAGGTCCAGAGGGTGGCAACATGAGAGCAGGCCTTTTTTGTAGTGGCTTCCGACTTGTGGAATGCTCTCTCCAGGGAGGCTTGCCTGGCGCCTTCATTACATATCTTTAGGCTTCGGGCAAAACATTTGTCTTCTCCAAGGTCTTTGGCTAATTGAACAATCTATGGCCTTTTAAACTCTGTGTAGAGGGTATTGCTGTGTGTGTGTGTATTTTTGTGTGTCTGTTACTGCATTATGTATTTTGGGGATTTTAGTATTACAAACCGCCCTGTGATTCCTTGGATGAAGGGTGGCATAGCAATTTAATAAATAATAATAATAATAATTCCTCCTCTCTCTGACAGATCCTGCCAGGACCACACTTCTTTTCTTGTCACCACAGAGCTCATGACAGCCTCCAGAGAAGTTTTTGGAGACATCAGGTGGGAGGAGAAGCAGGAGCCCCATTGGATAGAACACTTAACTCTGAAGTGAGTCCCAGCAATTACAATGGGAATTGATTTCATGAGCCAGTAGACTGAGGATTGCAACCTGAGGTTTTTTAAAATGAATGAACATGCAAAAAACGGCAATAGCACTTGCTCTACTTATATATGGAGCTGAGCATATTTTGCTTACTGTTTTCCCCTTAGCTGCATTAATTTACACTTATTTTACTTAAGCCATTTTGTCATTGCCAGAGATTGCCTGCCTAACCATGGCATCATGTTGATAGGCTAGGTCTTCCCTCTTGTGAACTCCTACTAGGGACTGGCAGGTCAGTCGATTTCAGGTCCAGCTCAGTTTTGCATGTGTTCATTTATAACCTGTAAGCTGCTCTAGAAACTGTTTTACCTAATTATAGTGGCTAAACATGCTTTCAGTGAATAAATTAATAAGAAAGTCCATCCCACCCCATTTCTGCATTAATCTGTGATTATTATTTTTTAAAAGAAAAGTCCTCATGACAATTTTCATCCAGAAAATTGCATATTTAAATACAGATTTTATCTCAATGTATGAAATTGTAAATGTAAACACACATTTTAATGCACTGTGATTTTTTATAATGGACGTTTAACAGGATTGTTTTATTATATATTTTAATTATGGATGTTTATATGTTAAGGTTTGTGTAGCTTATTTTCATACTTTGTAAACTGTTCCACATAGCTGTCACCACTGGGCTGTGACTTTATATTTTGGCCTGATCTAAATTTGTTTCCTGATCACGTCTGGCACATTCAGTGCTGACATATGATAAGGGTAAATTAATATTTTAACCACTTTTCCTTGCTGAGGGGTGCTATTAAGCTCTGAAAGAATTGTTCCTTCCAGAGTTGCTCAGCTTGGCTGGGGATTGGATGTTGTAAGAGGCCTTCTCAGAAAGGCACAAAGGTTGATTAGAAATATCAACAGGTTCCTTGAGTCATGGTGGGGTTGTTCATTTAAGGAGAGGACAACTAGGGGTGCAGCTTCCTACAACCTTAAGTTGTAGATGCCCACACAGTTGTGCTGAGTTTTTGGATCACAAGTAGCTGTTCATTGCAGATCCTTGTTATTAATAAAAAGGTGCCCCTTTATTACCGTACTTCCATAACTCTTTCTTGTTGTCATTCTGGAGTGTGCAGCCAATTAGGTATTGTCCCTTTATATACCATCTCAAACCCAACAATTAGGTATTGTACCTTTTTATACCATTCTCAAACCCAATAGCAAAAAAATTAATTTCTATATAAGCACCCCCCCCCCCAGAATTATGTAACGTGAAGCAAACAAAGGCAAGCAGGATAACACCATTTTATGCAAGCACCAAATCTTCAACTCCTGTTTTTCCTGAAGCAAGAGAGTAGTTACTTAGTACTTATCAGAATCCAGCTCTCTGTAGCTAAGAGCACTAAACATTAAGACAAGAATTATAACCTGTGTGAAAGCTTCAATAATATCATTGTATTGTACCAATTCATTTCAAACAGACCTGCAAAGTTGTGCTTAGCTTCGGGGACACAAAGGATGTGTAATGGTTCTCTCTCCTTCATGAAAAGTCACTTGTCTTCTGCTTATGAACTTCTCAGGATAACAAAAGTAGAAAAATACTTTCCTATGAAGAGTTCCACTCCATTTAGCACAGTCTGTTGTTGTTCGATCCAGAATGAGCTGAAAGAAGGAAAAGTTCTGAAATTGCTAGGCACATTTCTCTCTCTCTCTCTCTCTCTCTCTCTCTCTCTCTCTCTCATACATATATTATAGTGTTTGTGTGTATAGCAGTACATGGCACCCCCACCACACCCTATGTTTCTAGAAAAAGAGGTGCCAAAACTGACCATGAACACCTCCCTTGTTCTCTTGCAATGGCAATGGCATCCACCTGAGAGGTGCTGGAACTAAGTTCTGGTGAGTTCCGACTAGGGGAAAAAAACCTTTAAAGGACTCGTATAAATAAAATAGTTGTTTGAGGTGATTACGCGACTCATGCTGCCTAATGGTAGAGCTGTCCCTGATATTGGGGTAGTCCCATTGGACATGTTGCTCATGTGGTGCAGGGGAAATGAGGTCAAGCCTGCTAAATTCTGCCCTCGTGTCACTTTTGCTGTTTCTGTCCATAAGATGGGGAGAGGTGAAATCTGAAGTGGGAAATCTCTGCTACTCATGGATTTAAAAACCTGCAAAGTTGTGGTTCATCATCATCATATATTATTTATACCCTGCCCATCTGGCTGGTTTTTCCCATCTACTCTGGGTGGCTCCCAACAGAATAATAAAAAGACAATAAAACACGAAACATTAAAAACTTCCCTAAACAGGGCTGCCTTTAGATGTCTTCTAAAAGTAAGATAGTTGTTTATTTCCTTGACATCTGATGGGAGGGCGTTCCACAGGGCGGGCGCCACTACCGAGAAGGCCCTCTGTCTGGTTCCCTGTAACCTCACTTCTCGCAGGGAGGGAACTACCAGAAGGCCCTCAGTGCTAGACCTCAGTGTCTGGGCTGAATAATGGGGGCGGAGACACTCCTTCAGGTATACTGTGCTGAGGCTGTTTACTACTTTAAAGGTCAGCACCAACACTTTGAATTGTGCTCAGAAAGCATGCTACCCCACACGTAGAGAAGGCATTCTGTTTCAGACTTTGGCCTTGAACTTGTGGAGGGTGTCAGGGCCAGAGATGTGGGAGGCACAGCTTAGCACACTCACCCTGACCATGTGTAGAATTCACATATGAGCAGAATATCTGAACAGGGCTTGCCACATTTTCAGCTTGGCAAAAGAATGAGTGTGTGATGGGTTAGCATCATCAAGACATTGTTTTCCCCTCCAAACCCTACTTTCTCTCCAGAGGATGATGCCTGTGTATGTGCATATATGACTAAATTTACTAAAGCCTTATGAATGATGAACACTCCCTATTTCCCCTCAGGATGGGTAGAGCACATGTTTTACAAGCAAAAAGATCCCGGGACTCTGGGGTTGCGGCGCTCATCTCGCTTTATTGGCCGAGGGAGCAGGCGTTTGTCCGCAGACAGCTTCTGGGTCATGTGGCCAGCATGACTAAGCCGCTTCTGGCGAACCAGAGCAGCACACGGAAACACCGTTTACCTTCCCGCTGGAGCAGTACCTATTTATCTACTTGCACTTTGTGCTTTCAAACTGCTAGGTTGGCAAGAGCTGGGACCGAGCAACGGGAGCTCACCCCATCGTGGGGATTCGAACCGCCAACCTTCTGATCGGCAATTCCTAGGCTCTGTGGTTTAATCCACAGCGCCACCTGCGTCCCTGGATGGTTAAGTCCAATCAAAATCAAATATGGGGTGTGGCGCTCTTCTCCGCTTTCAGGCCGAGGGAGCTGGCATTTCTCTGCAGGTAGCATTCCTGTGGCCAGCATGACTAAACCATTTCTGGTGTGATGGGACTCTGTGACAGAAGCCAGAGCGCACAGAAACAACCAGGAACACTAATGCAAGAATCTGGGTTCAACCTTATTTGGATATATATCACCCGAAGCTTAAATGTTAGCAGTTTGCCTCCAATGGACGTGGACAGATCCAATGTTATGTTGTAGCCTTTGGTTAGCAGCCTGCTAAGCAGAAGAGCTGTCACAATTGCTGTGAACAAGCCAAAGGCTATCACCTGAGATGGTGATATTTACATCCAAGGGATGCCTCTGTGTTTATATAGCATGGGGGTATCAAAAGCATGGCAAAAGACCAGACACTGATCTCCCAAGGAATGAACTTTCCATTTCTAATCATGGATCTTTCATTAGACCAGTGAATTATGAGTCTGGCAGGGTGCAACTTTTGATTGGATGCAGGGAGCAGAGGTGGTGTGGTAGGCTTCTGGCTGAAAGGTATCAAAGGCAGGCAGAGTCAGAGAAAGAGGGTGTCAGTGTCAAAAGAAAGTGTCAAGAAGATGAGAGAGAAGAATTGAGAGCTGGAAAACTGCTCAGAGAAGTCAGAAGGGACATCAGAGTGCCACCAGCCAGACACTGTCAGCAGGGACTTCTGATCAGAAAGAAGAAAGAGACCTGGAATCCTAAAGCCAGAAGCCAAAAGGAAAAGAAAGCTTCTGAAGCAGTCTTGTAAGAAGGCTAAAACTAGTTATGTCAGCTGTAAGACATTGACCTTTAGAAGCTGTAGTGTCCTCAAGGGTAAGCTTCTTCATTACCAACTCTTCATCAATGGGGATCTGACTAGTTGGAAGGCTTCTGACCAAAAACATCTGAATGAATCTGTGTTTTAAACTGGGGAAGGATTAGAACAAGGGAATTGGACTATTCTTATTGCATAGGGAAGTGACCTTGCGGTTATGCTAACAATTAAGCAAGCACTGTACAAAAACTATTTGGGCAATACACAACTCGTTAAGTCACCATTTATCCTATATTATAAATAAGTTTAAGATAATTTTTATTATATTTGATTCAGTTTAAATAATCCCTATCTCATTACTAAATATTATCCTAGCTACTACATAATGGGGAGTATATGTGATTTCACTAGAAGTTTGATGGCAACAGAAGATAAGAAATGAGATAAGGACTGAATCAAATGTCCTTGAAGGTCTTGGGTGGAAGTTGTGAAACCCATCAGTTAAAGCCATATCAGGAGCCTAGAAACCTCAGACTTTCAAAATGAGTTGAAAGAATGCCTCTGTGACGCGGCAGCTAAAAAAGCCAATGTAATTCTGGGCTGCATCAATAGGAGTATAGCATCTAGATCAAGGGAAATAATAGTGCCACTGTATTCTGCTCTGGTCAGACCTCACCTGGAGTACTGTGTCCGGTTCTGGGCACCACAGTTCAAGAAGGACACTGACAAACTGGAACGTGTCCAGAGGATGGCAACCAAAATGGTCAAAGGCCTGGAAATGATGCCTTATGAGGAACGGCTAAGGGAGCTGGGCATGTTTAGCCTGGAGAAGAGGAGGTTAAGGGGTGATATGATAGCCATGTTCAAATATATAAAAGGATGTCACATAGAGGAGGGAGAAAGGTTGTTTTCTGCTGCTCCAGAGAAGCGGACACGGAGCAATGGATCCAAACTACAAGAAAGAAGATTCCACCTAAACATTAGGAAGAACTTCCTGACAGTAAGAGCTGTTCGACAGTGGAATTTGCTGCCAAGGAGTGTGGTGGAGTCTCCTTCTTTGGAGGTCTTTAAGCAGAGGCTTGACAACCATATGTCAGGAGTGCTCTGATGGTGTTTCCTGCTTGGCAGGGGGTTGGACTCGATGGCCCTTGTGGTCTCTTCCAACTCTATGATTCTATGATTATATGAACAACTTCACATGCTCCTTGGACAACCTTGTAATATTCAATAAGCATTTAACAAACAAACAAACAAATTTAAGAAAAGCACTGCTGGATCAGGCCAAAGACCCATCTAGTCTGTTGTCCTGTTCCCACAGCATGCCAATCAAAAGCCAACCAGGTACCTATGGAAAGACTGCAAGCATGATCTGAGCGCAACAAGTGCTCTCCCTTCGTAGTTTTCATCAACTGGTATTCAGAAGCATATTGTTTCCAACACTGGAGGTAGAACATAGCCATCAGGTTTAGTAACTGTTGATAGTTTTTACCTCCATGAAATGGTCTAATCCTTATTTAAAATCATCCAAGTTAGTGGCCACCACTGCCTGCTTTGGGACCAAATTCCATAATTTATCTATACGCTGTGTGAATCACTTTCTTTTAGCTGCCCTGAACCTTCCCAGCAACTGGTGTTTGGAGTCATACTGCTTCTGTTAGTAGAGGTAGAACAAACCAGAACATAAGCCCCACTGTGTAGAGTGCAACCAGCTCTCTAGTAAGTGTGTTTAGGATGGCAGCCTTGGTATTTGAAATGTAATTTACTCTGCCTGCTTTGAAGTAATCATCCAAGTTCTCTCTTCTTTGGATGAGCCTCAGTAAAAAATAAATGTCTTGGTAATGCTGGTACGGCTGAATGCCCCAGTGTCATATCTATGCATACTGTGGAAGCAGTGATAAACATGATATATTTTTATTACTCTGAATGTTCTACATGTTAATAAGGTATTTGTTAAACCAGAAGGGGACTGAGAAGCAAGACTGTTCTCAAAAATAGGAAAGACAGGCTGTGAGAACTTCCTATCAAGTTGGTTTTCAAAAACATCCATAATTTCTGACACAATGAAGTATGCAGTAAAATGATGTGGTGTACCTGCCGTCATACTGGTGTCAACTGTCTAAAATTTCCCATACAATATGAAGGGCTATAGTCTACCAAGTTGCCCCATTTGGGCCACAGAACTTCCTCTCTGCACACCCTAAGCCTATTCTGGGTTTATCTCTGACCTGTTGATGCAGATTTTTTGGGGGGGGGGGTTGTAGGGGTACACGGGGAGGAGAAAGGAAGTTCTGCTGCACAGGTGGAGCATCGTTGCATGATTGGGCCAACTTCAGTAGCTACAACCCAAAGTTGGCAATTCTTCATATTTGCAAGAGTGGCTTTCAATTCTTTTCACTTTTAACAACCTAGCTTCACTTGAAATTCTTTTGTCAAGACTGATAGAGTTTGATATGTGCAATCTTCCGTGGAATTTGCAGGCTGTTTCCCCACAAGAAAGCAGCCAAACAAATGAATCAGAAAATGATGTGATGGAGCAGGAAGCATGGATGAAATGAAGTCCGGAAAACCAAACTCCAAACATTCAGCCCACTCAATCCATGGCTCCCAGAGTTTAAAGCAAAGGCAGCTAACACGGTATCCTTCAGATGTTGGTGCACTCCATGCCCCATCAGTCCCAGCCAACGGTCAGGGATGATGGGAGTTGCAGTCCAACAATGTCTGGAGGCTATCCCTGGTTTAAGGGATAGAGTGGTATCTAATGAAGCCATTTCAGTAGCACAAGGACCTGTAGCTGCACAATAGTGCTTCTCTTGTTTCTTTTCTGACCACACCTCCTGAAATCTCTTCTAGGTTTTTTTCCAACCCTCTGGAGCAAATTTGGTGAGACTGAACATGGCGCATGGGGAGACAAGAGTGAGGAAGTTCCATTGCACAAGCAGAAATCCATAATATTCGGCTTTACACAATGACTGTGTTGGGTTCCCTATGCCTGTTCACTACTTGACGCACTGGAGCAAACAGAATTTTCATATCATTGCACACATTAATGGCTTTCAACCCGTGCGCACACACAATCTAAATATGAGAATATTAAGCATGTATGCAGCGGAAAGGTATGGAGAACAATGTTAGCATATCAAAGGAAAAACAAACTAAGATGTAAACAGCTGTGACAAAGTCATTCTGGTACAACCTACCCTTCAGAGGAATGCTAATGAGTGACACCAGTTCACTTTGACGCTTTACCTTCCTGTGGAACAAAATTAGCTCAGCCGCTGAAGCAAAGACGAAAAGCAAACAAACAAAACCACCCACATGCACCCATTTCCTGCTGAAGATGAAGACACTCTGACACCAAATTGTGTCGCTCTCCCTTGAATTGCTCAGCTTTAAATAATGATCCTACATACATTAAGCTATTTAGGGTCACTGCTCTAACTCCACTAATGTATCCAGCACTTTGGCTTGTGTCAAATGCAAATATTTTAGAGCAGATTTTAATTCAATTACAGTTCATTTCTTGAGAGGGACGGGGAGAGTCTGTGCTTCTTTTGAAGGTCAAACTGGCCAAATAGGAAATGAACATTTTTTTTTAAAAAAAATGTACTGTGTATGTGGGTGGCTTTATAATAAGACTCAGCTACATTTCTTTTCAAACACATTTTGAAAAGCATTTACTTTTTTCTTTTTTCTTTACAAGGATGGCATGATTTTAGATTGTACCTGTGGGGAAACTTTTGGATGAGGGTCAGTCCAATACGCTTCCCTCTGTAGTGGAACATATTAAGATTATTCATGCTTTTATGGAACGTATGTGTGTGTGTGTGTGTGTGTGTGTGTGTGTGTCTGTCTGTCTGTTTGTCTGTCTGTTGGTCTGCCTCTCCAGGGCTATTACCGTTCTGGGAGCTAACCCATAGGTGACTGCAGTGCTGGAGCTTGAAGCTGAAATTCAGGGCCCCACAACCCTGCAGGCTGCCAAGTGACTCCTGAGAGCTGCAGATGATTGGGGCAAGTAAATATAGGCTCTGCTTCGGCAGCTGGGCTGCCATGGGCATATTTGGATGTACACGGGCTGACACACGGGTCATGGCAGCACCCTTTCTTTCATGAAATGAGTTGTATTCCCTTCACACACTGGGAATTGTAACTCTGGGAAGGGAATAGGAGTCTCCTCACCACTCTTGTTACCTTCAAAAGGCTACACTTCTCAAAATTCTTTGGGAGAAGCCAGGACTGTTTAAAGTCACTGGCGGAGGAAGAGGAGTGCGGGGGGAGTGCACCACCCCCGGCAGCGTGATCCCGGTGGAGTGCCATCATTGCCAGTGGAGTGCAGACACCACGCCTCCACAGGTGATGCGTCATGCCCCCAGGACATGTGCCACACCCCCGGGACATGCGCCAGCCCTGCCCCCCTGCTCTCCGCCCCCCCCGGTGCCGGAGCATGAAGCTCCGCCACTGTTTAAAGTGGTCTGATACTACTTACACTGTATAGTGCCAGTAAAAATAGTATCAGACCACTTTAGGGGCCGGGGGGGGGGAGTACTCACTCTCCCAGCATTCCTTGAAAGGAAGAAATGGACCTTCTTGAAAGGAAGAAATGGACCTTCTTGGCAACTTGTTTGATTTGAAAGTCTCATGTTGATAGGGTAGCAAATGGATGGGAAAGATTTGGCCCTCAAGATGGATTCCAACTCTCATATACTCCAGGCAGCATGAACAATGGTCAGAAACTATGGGAGCTGTAGTCCACCAACATCTGGAGGACCACAGGCTCCCCATCCTTTCCTAAATCATTTCAGGTTTCATTGGGAGGTTCTGATTTGCAGTATTTATAATGATTTTGGAACTGTGGATGTTAGCTATCTGGTTTGTTACCTTGTGCATATGTCAGAATGACGGAGCACATTTCTTTTCCATTGTTTCAAAAGTGGGACATGAACTAGGAGCTTCAAGTTACACACAAGTAGGATTCAATGAAACATCACAGTAGGTAAGTTTATAAGGCTATAACCTTTGGATTATGGATTATAATTTGGATTATGGATTATAATTTGGATTATGGATTATAATTTGAATTATGGATTATAATTTGAATTATGGTGCTGGAGGAGACTCTTGAGAGTCCCATGGACTGCAAGAAGATCAAACGCATCCATTCTTAAGGAAATCAGCCCTGAGTGCTCACTGGAAGGACAGATCGTGAAGCTGAGGCTCCAATACTTTGGCCACCTCATGAGGAGAGAAGACTCCCTGGAAAAGACCCTGATGTTGGAGGGCACAAGGAGAAGGGGACGACAGAGGACGAGATGGTTGGACAGCGTTCTCGAAGCTACCAACATGAGTCTGACCAAACTGCGGGAGGCAGTGGAAGACAGGAGTGCCTGGCATGCTCTGGTCCATGGGGTCATGAAGAGTCGGACACGACTAAATGACTAAGCAACAACAAAACCTTTGAGTGCCTTCCAACTCTATGATTCTAATACTCGGGAGTAACTCCAACTGAACACAACAGAGCTTACTTTTGAACAGCCCCCCCCCCCCCGAAGCTTCTTCATCAAAATAGCTAGCTTTCACTTCCTAACTTACTGTAGAGACATTGTGGCACAGTCTGGCATGAAATGAAATAAAAGTATCTGAAGGCAGAAATGTTGATATTCACTTGCCCCAGTCTCTTCCAATTGACCAACCTTCATTTTAAAAAATCATTTCTAATTCCTTGCATTTGTTTGTCTTTCTTTGTCCCTCCCCTCCATGAATTAGCTTACTAATAAATTTTCTCTCTGCTCATGTTGACTTCAGTTATCACAAATAAAATCTTTCCTCCACATTTTCCCCAACAATGAATTTTTAAATGCAGTGAATTTTTATTCATTGTAAGATGGCATCTCAGCTTGTCATAAACATGTGTAGACCATTCTGAAATTTACTGACTAAATATAATCACTGTGGCATGACATTAAAAAAGAAAACAGTAAAGCATGGAAATACAGTGCAATAAATGAATCTTAAGGACAGGTTATAAAACGGAGCTTGGTTAATTAGAATGGTTTTGTTCTCTGTTCTCCGAGCGAAAGCTTTCACATGCCCTGAAGCCTGAGATGATTGCCATAGCCGCTGCTCCTGTGAAGAATTTATACTCATGCAGACAGAAATTATAAGATGAACAAAGAATCATACAACTGAGCCTCTGCCAATTTCCAAAGAGAGAAAGCAAATGACATACCCCTAGTGACTTCAATTTCGCTTAGCTCAAGTTCAGGAGGCAGAAATCCACTTAGAACCCCAAATTTATGGTGTAAAATGGATGCAGCTTCCAGCCATACCCTCTCCATCATTCATCAAACCTGGCCGTCCAATCCAGACATATAGACAGTTGGGTCAGATGTGTTGGGAGGGCTTCCAAACTTGACCACAGGTACCAGAGAAGAAATGAGGGAAATGAGGAAAAGCAAGATGTGGATGTGCTTCTCTTAGCCTAGAAGTTTTGGCTACCAAATAATTATATAATAAGAAATTATTATTTATACCCTGTTTCCCCAGCCACTCTGGGTGGCTTCCAACAAAATATTAAAATACAGTGGTCTGTTAAACATTAAAGGCTTCCCTAAAGAGGGCTGCCTTCAGATGTCTTCTAAAAGTCTGATAGTTGTTCTTCTCTTTGACATCTGGTGGGAGTGCGTTCCACAGGGTGGGCGCCACTACCAAGAAGGGCCTCTGCCTGGTTCCCTGTAACTTGGCTTTTCTCAGTGAGGGAACCGCCAGAAGGCCCTCGGAGCTGGACCTCAGTGTCCAGGCAGAACAATGGGGTTGAGAAGCTCCTTCAGGTATACTGGACCGAGGCCATTTAGGGCTTTAAAGGTCAACACCAACACTTTGAATTGTGCTCGGAAATGTACCAAAGTGGATGCAAGGGTAGGCAGCATAGAAACAATTGGGCAGTGATGTGATGGAGCTACCATTTGCTCAGCCTGTTACTCAGGGGAGGGAGGGAGGGAGGAGTATAGTTCAGTGGTAGAGCATTTACTTTGCATGCAGAAAATTCACTCCCAGCATCTCTAGTAGGGCTGTGGTCTTTTAATGACCTACAAGCAGATGTTAGTAAGTGCAGTGTGATTCACCGGTAAAGATTCCTGATTAATATGTGTTATCCATAGAAAAGGATTTATTTCAACCTGGATGTTTCATAGCTGAAATCTCATGTTCTTGTTTTATAATATAATGTCTGTCTATTGTGTGTATGTTATTGTTCAATAAGGGGGGAAGATGCAATGACAGAATTTGTAATTTAGAGATATTCTCTTAGTATGAAGAATTTGGTAAACTGACATCTTGCCCTAAATTTCTATGACCAAGGCAGCTCTAAAGGCCTAGAGGCTTAGCAATGGCTTGAAACAACTAAAGATGTCACTCTCCGCCCCAAGCAATGAATTACAAACCTATCTAAGTCAAATAATTCAAATTAGGCAAAGTCAGCAAGTCAAAGTACAATGAAATGATGCAATCAAATACAAAAATAATAGTAACAAAATTAAATCGCTAGCTTTGCTGGTACCTTCTAAAGTTGGTAAGTCCTTTGCGGGGGCACCCACTCAGAACTTTCTTCCCGAGAGTGCTTCCCGAGTCAGCTGGTTGTACCTTATTCTCATGTTGAGGAAAAAGTGAACTAAAAATGTCACCCAGTGCTGACTTTTCCATCATGAAAGATGAAACCATCAATTTGGGTGGCAGGTTCTACCAAGGGGCAATTTTATTGTCTCCAATCTCTATTTCTGTGAGTCACTTGAACAAAAAAAAAATGAGTGAAAAGGGCAATGTCATCTTGACTTTTCATTTTAGGTGGTTAAAGTCTTCATGCTTATTCTGAAAGCATTTTTTATGGAGCTTAGTTCTGGAGGAATGGCCTTTGGGAGATTAAAATGTGAGGTTGATGGTTGGGTTGAGCCTTTGTGCTATGTGGGTTTTAGCCTATTCTGTGTATTTTCTTATTGTGAATGAATTCAATTGTTTTACTGCTGCATTTTAATTATTACAGATGATGTGTTTTTGTTCTGAAAAGTTGTGTATATGCACCTTTAAAATAAATAAGATAAGTAAGCATCACTGTGTGGATATGTATCTTCTCAATTTTATGAGCAAGATTGATTTTTTTTAAAAAGAATTTTTTTTGCAGGTGTGTTTGATTTAGGGGCACTACTTGCCACAGAAATCCCAAGCATTTTCAAGATGGAGCAAAAACAGAATATCATTATACTTGCCTAGCAACACAGGGGATGGTTCCAGAACTATCTAGAGATGCTTAGGATTGAATGTGGGATCTTCTGTATGCAAAACATTGAGCTACAACTCTTCTCCAAAGGATAGATAAAATCTAGAAAAGATTCAAAAAAGTGACAACACAAAATGAATTTGAACCTGTTTTAAACTGATGCACACATGTGAAATTAATGCAGCCATGCACTGTGACCTTTAAAATATTTACATCCAGCCCTTCACAATACAGTGTACCTCAGGTTAAGTACTTAATTCATTCCAGAGGTCCGTTCTTAACCTGAAACTGTTCTTAACCTGAAGCACCACTTTAGCTAATGGGGCCTCCTGCTGCTGCCGTGCCGCCAGAGCCCAATTTCTGTTCTTATCCTGAAGCAAAGTTCTTAACCTGAAGCACTATTTCTGGGTTAGCAGAGTCTGTAACCTGAAGCATATGTAACCTGAAGTGTATGTAACCCGAGGTACCACTGTACTACATTTCAAAATCAAAAGAACCAACACAATAATATATATAAACAAAAGGAAAAACAGCAAATAAATCCTTAAAAACAGAACTAGGTCATCAACAAGCTTAACATGGATAGGATTCTCGCCCCCGCCCCTGTAACTTAAATGATAGCAATGCTGGTACCAGCTTCACCTCTTTGGGGAGAACATTCTGTAGCTGGGACACAACTACGGATACATCCCCCCTTCCCTTGCTGTGGCTAATCTTACCTTGCATGGAAGAGGTACATAAAGAAACGCTTTGGCAGATGAACTTTAAGTACAGACAGATTGATATGGGAGTCAGCATTCAGTCAGGTATGTCAAGGAATTAGCACTCAGGAATTAGAGTAACAAGGATGGTAATGCATTATGAGCATGAAGGGACCAAGAGACAGATACCTCTGAAATAGCCTTAGTTAAGCTACAGCTGTTTCATTGAAATTTGACTAATTGCAGCCAACCGACTCAGTTTCAAGTGAAATTACCTCAAGTGGTTTCTATGACGGATGGAGCCCTTTTCATGGACAAATGCCACTTCACAGCAAGAAAATAAACAGGGCACTTAGTACATCACTTTTCATATTCTAATTCCAAGGGTACCACTCGTAGCAGGAAGATGTTTACAGCATGCATTCGTCTCCCAGATTAGAGGCTGCATATTTGGGGAATGTTGCTTAGCATTGTGATGGTTTTAAAGGTGCCCTTTCAAAGAACGGTAATTTTGGAGAGGCTCTATTTTGAAGCAAAGGTGAAGCAATCCAAGATGTTTAGCAAATATCTCGTTAAAATAAATAAATAAGTCACACACATGCTTTGTTGTGACTCTTCCTCATCCACTATTTTTAACAGGGACTAGTTTCTTGAAGTGGCCACTGATGCTGTATGCAGTGAAAATGGGACCAAAGGATTCTGGAAGCCACAGCACATGATGATAGCCCTTACTTTCCAGAGACTTTGTACAGAAGAAAAGGATGGCTGCCTCATGGGTAGCACATCAAATTTTTGTTCTGTCCTGAACTTGCATCAGTGTACTAACATAACACAATGGACATTGCTGCTTCAGAGTATCTGTTTGTTTCTTCAGCAAAGCCATCAGATTTGTTGGCATACACAAGTAAGGTGTGCAATCTGGGCACTTCTAATCAAGTACTTAATGAGCCTCCCCCCTCTCCAATCCACTTCTTCTGACATGCTTCCCCTGAATTTAACTTGATGACTGTCACTTCATATTGGCTTCCCAGACTTTAAATTAAACACTTCGCCTTGTTTTTGGTACACAGTAGATGCCTCGGTTCACCATCTGTACATTCATTAATCAACATTTCAACTAAGAACGCATCGCTCTGACATTCTTCTGCTATGGTCTCTTAGCAACAGAACCTATCCAGGCAACTTAATGAGAAGAACCATGGTGCAGGTGAGTGATGCTTACACCAGGTGTATCTCCTGTGATCTCTATACTATAGGTTTGAGGAAGAAAAGCCCTGATGCCTTTGAGCTCATGCTCTGCCTAAGAATTTGCTCTTCCTTTTCTTGGGTGCAGCAGCTACAACATGCATAATTTCACACACATCTATCACCTTGTATACACCCTTGCTTACCTTTCCCCCCAAATGTTATCATCTTTCCCGATAGGGAAGTTGTTCCACCCCATGTTTGCCTTTTCACGAGCCTGTTCCAGCTCTACAATACTAAATTGCTCTTAACACCTGAGGGACACAGGTTAGAGGAGGTGCAGGATAGGCTGCATGGCATCCACACACAGAGAGATCTGCCCTGCCCCAAGCACCTGCCACCTGAGGCAGCTACTTCACTCAAAGCCAGACTTCAGGGGTCCTTTGGCACAGTTCTGAAGTTGTTTCTCTCCTGCCAGTACATATCAGGATGATGATGAATGGTGACATGGATGTATTGGGCAGGAAAAGGGCACTTCCAAACCGCTGAGGTCCTCACCCAATGCCCAACCTGGTCAACTGCTGGGGTTGGGCCAGGTCTCACTCTGCCTTATGGTAGGGCTGGTCCAGCTGATTGGGTACAGTTGAGCCATCAACCATATGGGAGGAATCCATGCATGATCCACAATCATTACCTCTGCAGATCAGGAAGCAGTCACCTTGCTGCAGTTATCTGCAAAAGTAAGGAGAGAAGAGGCCCTAAGTCTTCGAAAACGAGGCCTCCAGTTATGCTGACATCCCAGAGTACAATCGTAACTAAAGCAAGGCTCTCAGATTGACGATGAAGCATTTAAGAAATCCATCCTTTTCCTAAAGGTCTTTTAAAAGTGCATTTGTCTTATTTGTTTTATTTAAGGATGCAGGGATGAATCAATGCTCCCATCACAGAGAAACGGCCTTTTAAGTGCTGGGCATTTGTCAGATGCTCCTAATGCTGATGATGTCATGAAAAGAGAGATTGTTTAACTACAGGAGATCATTAGGAATTCTCAGCACTTAAAAAGCTATTCATCTCCAACCCGGCCACAGTTTAGCAAAATATCCTTAAAGCATGTCAACGTGAATGGATTGTTGAGAGACTGGTCATAAGAAAGTGGCAATTGCCTAGATTAAGGTTCTGCAAATGGCTGGCAAAAAAGGAACAAACTTCCCTTCTCCAAGCCGCTTTTCAATGGCCTTTTACTTTTGGCACTTCATCTGATAGCACTCTTGATCCGATGTGGAGCTATATATTCACTTGGGTTGTATCTTGTCTAGCCAACATAACATTTTTGCAGTTCAGATGCCATGTTATGGATTAGCAAATCGTCACCATTTAAAAAACCTTTCGTTCCAATTCTGCAGGGAGACAGGAGCAAACATGGGAGCAATGACATATACCCTCCCTCCAATGTAAAGGTCTTGTTAAACATTCCTTTTAGATGAGAGAAGCTTCTGACTGTTTTGGCCATGATTTAATATAGCTCCCTACATCACTCACTGTGATCCCTGAGATTGATCCAGACAAGTCCTTCCTAAATTTATCATTCAGGTGTCAAATGAGACCAGCAAAGATAGATTCCTCTCAGCTGTGGAATACCCCTATTTTGGAAACTTGCCACAGTCAGATGTTGGATCGTTTTACAAAGCAGTACAATATTTGTTTTTAACAATAATACAAAATTAGCATATATGTAGAGCAGGGGTAGCCAGTGTGTTGCCCTGCGGATGTTTTGGACTGCAACTCCCATGATCCCTGGCTATTAGCACTGCTAGCTGGGGATGACAGGAGTTGTAGTCCACAAAGCATCTAGAGGGCACCATGATGGCCTCCTCTGAGGTACAGTCTTCAGTGTTCGAGATCCTTCAGCTACAGCTGAGCCAAATATATGCCCCTCATTTCATCACCAGCAGTGAAAAGTGGAGGTGGGGGAGCATTTTAGCAATTTTGGGGGAAGGAGGACATACCAGTGACAGTCATTTTGCTTGTTTTAACACCTGGGAGCCATTACTCTCCCCAGATCTTCTTGGCATTTGGCTACATCTCACATAGCATCTTTCTAAGGGGAACTGGGGGATGCAACCAAAGACCTACCAGGTGATCTATCCCATGAGAAACAGCAAAAACAAACAAAGAAATGGGATGGTTAATGAAGATGGTCAGCATGTGGAAAACTGAGGAAAGACTTAAGCAACTGGGTCTCCTTAGCTTGAAAGAGAGAGGACTGAAGAGGAACCTGTAGGGCTGCCACATATGAGAGAGCAGAAAAGGCTCATTCTCTGCCTCTCCAGAAGGCAGAACCAGATCTAATGAGCTTGAGTGACAGGAGGCTAGATTTTGGGTTAAATAATGGAGCCAATTGCCGTATTTTTTGCTCTATGTTGTTGTTGTTTAGTCGTTTAGTCGTGTCCAACTCTTCGTGACCCCATGGACCAGAGCACGCCAGGCACTTCTGCCTTCCACTGCCTCCCACAGTTTGGTCAAACTCATGCTGGTAGCTTCGAGAACACTGTCCAATCATCTCATCCTCTGTCGTCCCCTTCTCCTTGTGCCCTCCATCTTTCCCAACATCAGGGTCTTTTCCAGGGAGTCTTCTCTTCTCATGAGGTGGCCAAAGTATTGGAGTCTCAGCTTCACGATCTGTCCTTCCAGTGAGCACTCAGGGCTGATTTCCTTAAGAATGCTCTATAAGACTCACTTTTTCCCTCCTAAAAAGTAAGGGGAAATGTGTGTGTGTCTTATGGAGTGAATGCAGGCTGCACAGCTATCACAGAAGCCAGAACAGCAAGAGGGACTGCTGCTTTCACTGCACAGCGATCCCTCTTGCTGTTCTGGCTTCTGAGATTAAGAATTTTTTTTCTTCTTTTTTTCCTCCTCCAAAAACTAGGTGCATCTTGTGGTCTGGTGTGTCTTATAGAGCGAAAAATATGGTACTTGGTGTGCGGGTTATCTCCCTTACCAGAGGTCATCAAGCAGAGGTTGACCCATAGGGAAGGCAGGGTGCGGAATTCAATTCTGTTCACATTTAAAGGAAAACCTTTCCAGTTCACACTTTCTGAAACGATACAAGAACCAAAGCACAGCCACCCCTTGAAATTCGCAGTTCTTTGAACTTTGCAATGCAATTCTCCAGCCAGATAATGTGTACAAATATGTGTATACCAAGGTAAAGTCTATATTTTTAAAATGTAAAAAATAAAATAAAAATAGTGCAAATATCATATGAAATGCATTATATTAGGGGGAGATTGCTTTGCAAAAATATTAGGCAAAATTACATACCCACTGTATAGATTGGGATAAATTTGAGCTAAAATGCTGATGAGGTCTTTAAAAAGAAAAGAAAAAAAAAAAAACACTTGCAGATGAGTAAATGTGGAGAACTGCACTTAAGACTGGAAAAGTAAGAAACAGAGACACCAAAACTGACAATATTCCCCATCCCTGCTGACTAGCTATTGATTAGGGATGCTATATTTGGATTAGGAACATAGGATGCTGACTCAGACTAATGGCCATCTTGCTGAGTATCTTCTATGCTCACCAGCAGTGGCTCTCCAGAGTTTCAGACAGGAGTCTCCTCCAATCCTACCTGGACCAGGGATTGAATGTGTCAAAAAGGTAGTTGGACTAGACAGTCCACTCAATATCCCTTCCAAACTCTATGGTTTGGTATAATTAATCTTTAATGGTCTGTAACCTAGGCCTGTAAGCAAACCAGTATTATTATCTCCATTTTGCAGATGGCTTGCTGAATCTGAGAGAAAGTGGCTTGCCTCAGGCCATGGAGAGAGTTTGCGGCTGAGAAAAGATTGCAATGGTGACCTCCTGGATCACAGCTCATTCTGTTTAGTTAGCTTTTCTACCTCTTTTTCATTCTATTCAGATTAGCTCTTGGTTATGCCTTTTACTTATTCCATTTATTTGTTACACCACTTTCCTATACAAATACACACATCAATTCATTCACTCATCAAACTTCTATGGTACTGTTTCATAAAAATGCTAGCACAGCACTGAACGGGCATGAAAACAATCAGCAATCAAATAAAAATCGCAGCAATAAAATGCAAGCTTAAAAACACTACGATCTTTCACAATAGAAACCACTGCCAAATCAACAGCAAGCAGAGCAATGCAAACAGGCTAGGGGAACAGCCATGGATTCGAAATCCTAGCCTTTCTGAAAGAACAGTAACAAAACAATGTTTTTCACAAGCCATTTAAAATTGTTTTTTTAAAAGACAGGTAGTAAGCCCTGGAGAGAAGTTACAGCATCAAATAAAATACACATTCAAACACCCATCTTATCAAATAATGCAGCAGCACTGCAGTTGAAACAAGGCCATAATTGTTGGAAAACCATCAAAACTATAAAAAGAAAACCAACTAAATGACACACTGGAAAGCATGGGTAAGTGAAAAGGTATTCACTTGGCACTGGAAAAACATTAGAATTGGTGCCAACCTAGCCTTCCTTTGGGAGGAAGGGAATAATAATAATAATAATAATAATAATAATAATAATAATAGGCTGATGAGATTGCATTATTATTTGGTTCAATGATGCTCGCCAGTATACAACATATATGCTTTCAAAACAGTACTCAGACTGTAATAATGAGTTAAAAGGTAGTGAAGCCCAAGACCAAATCCAAATGAATAATCTTTCACAAAACAGCTCCTATCCTATGCAGCACCCAAAGGGCAGTGTGCTACCCCTAGCAAATACAAAATTTCCTACATTTAAATTTAAATTTCCTAAATTAAAAACTAGTGGCTTGAGGTGGCCTAATTCGCCCATTTAACCTTAAATTATGGTGTATTGTGTCTTTATTTATCCTGGTGGGGGGCAGGAACTCGCCACGCAAAGCCACTTCCGGCCTGCCCAGGAGGTGGGGTTGCGGGCTTCACGCCCACCCCCACACGAGCGGGGGCTGGTTTCAGCCCCCGTGAGAGCAGGGGAATCCCGGCTGCGTCTTCCTCCCCCCAGCCAGCCGATTGGCTGGCTGGGGGGGTGGCCTGCCCTATTTAGGGCCGGCGCAGAGGGGGCTCGCCCTCTTTTTGCCGGCTAGCCCCCACATTTTCCCACCCTCCCTCCCTTTGGGTAGGCTTTAGATAGGTCTCTGACTTTGCTATGGACTTCGGTCTGTTGCCGCAAGGGGCATGGTAGGATTTTTTCCCCCAATTAGCAATTTACAGCCATTTGGTTTTTCGCCTACCTCGTAGCAACTCGTCACAACTCCTCGGCATTGGTGGTTAGGCATTGGTAAGAAGGGGTTAAGAGGATGTGTGTGTGGGGGGGAGGAACGCCATCACCTCCCCCCAGTGAACGAAGAGTGGTCCGATAAAGGACTCCGGGGGGCGTGGCCCTGGTCGAAGCCTATGGAGGTGTGGGCCAAAGGCACGCCCCCAAGCGGTGACCCGGGGGAGCTCCTAGTTGACGTGCCTCAGCAGGAGACTCCCCCTCTATGGTGTTAACCCTTCCCGTGTCTCCAGCAAATGGGCTGGAGCCGGATAGTCGATAGGACTAATGCCTAAGCCAATGCCTCTCATTCCTGAATTCAATAAAGTTGTGGCCTAATTCGCCCATTTAACCTTAAATTATGGTGTCTTGTGTCTTTATTTATCCTGGTGGGGGGCAGGAACTCGCCACGCAACCGCAGCATCTTTACCTATTCTGTCATCAAAAAGAACCCCGGACTCACAACAAGCCATCCACCCAGAGGAAAGAAGGACACTTGGCTAACTGCTTGTGAATGCGAACAAAGATTGGGAATGCAATTAGCTTTTTCAAAAGAAACAGCTTACAACCTCAGCAAACAAGTTTTCTTTACAAATCGCAACAATCTTACTTTGAAAAACATGTTTTCTGGGAAGATGGTAAAGAATAATCTTTCACAAGCTAATTATCACTTCAAAACCGATGTGACGCTATCTCATGGCAAATGCTTAAAAAAAAAGTTGATCTGTTCTTTCATTGCAGGCTAACTGGTGGGTTATTTACAAAACTCTGCGAGAGTTTTAAGGGGTACTGAATGTTGACAGAGTGGGTTGCACTCTGTCCTTAGAATCTTAGAGAGACAGGCTTTGTTACCACATCACATCCTTTCCATCATGTGTACTCCTCATTGGGCTTTGCTTGGTGCTGCAGCTGGGATTTTATTTTATTTTACTGACAAATGCTCCTCTGCTGAGAGAAAGTTTGTGCTGTGTGATGAGTAAAGCACTAAATGAAGGTGAGTAGTGATCTGAATCTTCATCCTTTGCCTGCTAGTTCATTTTCACCGCTAACCCTAACCCAATTCTCTCTCTGTGTGTGTCTCTCTCTTATACCCCCCCCCCAGCTGTTGTGTTTCCATTCTACTCAGTTGGGGAGCCTATATCAATGCAGGTGATGTGTAAAAAAGGGGGGCAGCTTGTGAGCCTCCAAATGTTGCTAGGCTACTGCTCCCACCAACCTTATCCATAGACCATGGTGACTGGAACAATGTTCTGAGGGTCATGGATAAGCTACTCCTGTCCTTGCAAATTCTGAGCTGCAATGATCTGATCATCACCTCCCCACAGCCTCTCACCCAGGGATCAGCAAACTTTTTAAGCAGGGGGCCAGTCCACTGTCCCTCAGACCTTGTGGGGGGCAGCGGACTATATTGGGGAGGGGATGAATTAATTCCTATTCCCCACAAATAACCCAGAGATGCATTTTAAATAAAAGCACACATTCTACTCATTTAAAAACACGTTGATTCCTGGACCATCCGCGGGCCAGCTTTAGAAGGTGATTGGGCTGGATCTGGCCCCCGGGCCTTAGTTTACCTACCCATGCCTCACCCACCAGTCTGCAAACTGGGATTTTATGGTCCACTGCTTTTGGCACTTTGCCAAATGCAGTAACACTGTTTTTAACTCTCTTACATGTATGTTAGAAATACACACACACAACCTGTGCACAGTGGCGGAGCTTCATGCTCCAGCACTGGGGGTGGAGAGCAGGCGGGGGTGTGGCTGGTGTGCGTCCCGGGGGCATGGTGCATATCCCAGGGGTGTGGCACGCTACCCGCAGGTGTGGCGCCCAGCGTGGGGGGGAAGCCATGATGGCACCCCACCGGGATCATGGTGCTGGGGGCGATGCACTCCCTCCCCTCTTCCTCCGCCAGTGCCTGTGCAGATGTAAAAATATATGGTGCTTCCATTTTGCATGTGCTTTTTTAAAAAAAGAAAATCTAACAATTAACATCAGAAGAAAATGGAACAGCATCATGGGTTCAACAAATAAGAAAATTAACAATAACAAAGGAGGCTGATTCTTTCATCCTTATCTCCATGTCAGGAAAAGGTTCATGCACTAAATGGGTCCATGCCACACTGTACGGGGTTGTTGTTGTTTTCTTCTGAAGGGTGGCAACCGGTGTAACATTTTACAGGGGGTTGAAGTGTAAATAAAAAGCCAGGTCTAAGAATGTTCATATTTAATTAAGGCTACACATAATTAAGTATGGCAATCTGGTGATAAAACCTTTAAGTAATGACTCATAAAGAGATAAAAATGGAGCATGTGTTTAATCAGTCTGTAGCTCTTTGGAGGAACTGGCACTGCTCAGGTGCTAATGAGACATCTGTTGCTTAGGTCACTAGAGAAAGCAGGCAACTCATTTGTGGGAGGGGAAATGCTGGTAAGTTAGACAAAACAGATGCACTCCCCAAGATGTGTAGCCTTCATCTTAAACTCCCAACACTTGGGACTAGCAATATCCATCCTGTTTATACTCCTTTATGTTCTCATTGGGTAGTCGAGGTAGGAAACAATATTGCAAGATGGTGCAATTTTCTTTGGTCGATTGAGCTGCCCACAAACAAGAGTTGAAAATCTGCCCCATCAGGCCTTCCTGTTTCTTGAATTTGTGAAACCAGTAGAGGATCTTAGCATGAAGGTGATGACAGAAGCTGAATGCATGTGTCCGCCCCCCCCCCCCCCCGGTTTGGCCATCACAGTTGCTAAATGGAGGCAGTTTGTTGTTCAGAGAATAACTCCAAGGAAATAGGCTATAAAGAAGGTTGTCCTTTCCAATAGGAAACTAATTAGATAACAAGGGGAAAGATTTCTTTCCCCTCTCCCTGCAAAAGCATCCAATTGTAGCACATAACATAGGTTTCACTGTGTAGTGGGCTGGTGAGGCCAAAGCAATTTTTCCATATTACAAATGTGTCCACAGGCTCAGAAATATTGGTGGTTGTTGTTGTTGTTGTTTATATACTGCCCTATACCCAGAGGTCTCAGGGCAATTTACAGGAAAAAAAATCACAACTTACATAATCAGAATAAAAACAACAACCCAATAACAACTCTTGAGTTGCGGCCACCCATTGAAACTGTTTGGTACCAGCAGTAGATTCAGAACAGACAAGCGATAGTTATTGATGGAATTTACTGCCATAGGTTGTGGCAAAATCAGCAGCTTAGGTCAGGGTGGCAGAAGATAGCTCAGGATCTACTCATATACCTCTGGGTGATTTGCAGTACATCAGCATAATAAATTATTACACTTGGTTGTTTAACAATAGCAACAGCAAAATTCCCTTTTATACCTAAATTTGACTGCTGAAATGAAGACCAGTCCAGGTATAGAGTTTTGTGCAAAAGGACTGTGAGCTCAGTTCAGGTCTGGTACCAAAAATGAGTTCTTGGGTTCAGAGTGCATTCAGAGGTATCCTTTTGCTTTAATTCCAACAATATTTTTGCACCTGGATCTGGCTCTTGAGTAAATCAGACAAGCCTGCCCTCCCCATTTCATGTGGTATGAGGCATGAGTCTGCCAACAGCCATTTCATGTGATAGCTAACTGGAACATGTTGTCACTCAATACCTATATCACTGGGAAATGACAATGGGAACAGACTGCTGCCTTTACACCCTGCATGTGAGATTCCTGAGGGCATCTGGTTGGCCACTGTGTGGAACAGGATGCTGGAATAGAGGGATCTTTGCTCCAAGCCATCAGGATTTTATGTTCTTAAGCAAAGTAGTGGCAGGATATAAGCAAAGAGCTGGGTTCTCTAGATAAGTAGTGCCTAGGCTCTTTCATCACTTAGTCATTAATTACTCTCTTGAAGTCCATCCATGAAATTAGAATTAAGCACTCACATATTATTATTTTTTTTGCCAGGCTGGTGGCTTAATACATTTAATGGGCCTTTGGCTAACCCAGTGAGTTGCTCGATTTGCCATTTGTGTGTGATTAAGAAGTCACTATCACAATAATGGACAGTTAGGTTAGCTTATAATACAATTTCCTCTGTGGCTTTTAATTATGCTGTTGAATCATGGCAGGTACTTTTTCTTAATCTTCCTGAGTTCATGTCAAACATTCCTTCTTGCTCTATTTTATTTTTTTATTAATGGACTGTAAATGAGAAGCATTGTTCAGCAATGTAGTGCTGATATGATTAAGCTTCCCTTCTTCCAGACATTTGTTTCACAAATCTTAAGTGCTCAAATCAACTAATGTTTTGACTATGTTATGCTGGAGCCTGAGGATGAAGATTTGATTTATAATTGAAATTGGCATTTGAATGGGTATCCTTTCTCTGAACTGTGAAAGACAATCATCTTTCTTAATGATCATTATACTGAGGAATGGTTAACATGCCATCCTTCCCCATCTCCCTAGCAAATTTATTAGATTCATTTCCATCTCCTCTTTAACCATACCAACGTGAAATTTATATATTTATACAAAATGGTTGTATTGCATTGTCCTAATTTGAAAGCGCTTTCTTCCATTAGATTTTTGCTAATGAAGCTTATTGCACTTAGGGAGAAATGTTGCCCTTCTGTTTCAAGTGTTAAAATATTTTTCACAAGACTACATTTTGGTCAACTTTCTGCAGCTTGTCAAAAACCCATTCTTCTCTCATCTTTTCCTGTAGCAACCAGCCTCTGCTCTGTGAGATCGTCAGCTGGGGACCTGTGCCAGCTACCTCTGTCAGAGGTGAGAGAAGAAGAAGAAGAAGAAGAAGAAGAAGAAGAAGAAGAAGAAGAAGAAGAAGAATGTGGTCGTTCGCAGAAGCACTTTCAGGCCCTGGGCTGATGACTCAACCTGCCTAGGTTAGTCATTGAATCTTCCTGAACAGGTAGAAATATGAGAGGACTTCCTGTTTCGGTTGCACTTTGGCTTTATGCTGTGGGTTAATGTGTGTGTGTGTGTGTGTGTGCAGATTGGATAGGTAAAGGTAAAGGTCTGACAGTTAGGTCCAGCCATGGACGACTCTGGGGTTGCAGTGCTCATCTTGCTCCGTAGGCCGAGGGAGCTGGCATTTGTCCGCAGACAGCTTCCAGGTCATGTGGCCAGTATGACTAAGCCGCTTCTGGCAAACCAGAGCAGCACACGGAAATGCTGTTTACCTTCTCGCTGGAGCGGTACCTATTTATCTACTTGCACTTTGACGTGCTTTTGAACTGCTAGGTGGGCAGGAGCTGGGACCAAACAACGGGAGCTTACCCCGTCACAGGGATTCGAACCACTACCTTCTGATCGGCAAGCTCTAGGCTCAGTGGTTTAGACCACAGCACCACCCGTGTCCCCGTTTGGATAGCTATCCTTCAATAAACATTTCCCTGAATATCTTACTACAAAGCTACATTGTGTTTGTTTATTCTTGGTTATTCTGCCTCCTGATCTGAACTCTGCTTCCAACTGCTGCTCACTGCTAGCTGGTCTCATATCTCCTGGTTGCTGTCTCACATCAAAGTGCTCCCCTTATCCCAACCCTGACAGCACCAGCTAAAACCATTTTTGCTCAACTAGGCATTACAAATATGGATGTGAGATTGTACAGTATAGGAATTTCTTACACAAACAAACAAACAAACAAACATGGAATGTGTGTGTATTCAGTTCAGCATCAAGATAGGGAAAAAATATATATTCTGAATCTGAAAAACTAGAGGGGGGAAGTCCCTGGAGTGAATTTTGTCCCCATTATAACTTTTCACAGATCAGCAGAACAATCCAATACCCTCTTGCACCAGGCTGTCTTCCTCCACCCAGCTCTGCTAGCCTCCCATTTGGCCACCTCCCACTGGAGCTTCTCCTTCCACCTACCAAATAGAACATTGGAAGCTGACGTATAATGACTCAGATATTGCTCCACCCAGCTCAATATCATCTACACTTATTGGCCATGGCTCTCCAGGGCTTCAGGCAGAGTCCTCTCCCAGCCCTACCAAGAGATGATGGGGATTAAACCCAAGGCTGTCTGCATGTGAAGCAAGTATTCTATAACTGAGCTATGGCCCTTTCCCAAACTTACTGAGAAGTATGAACTTACTCTAAGAGTGCAAATGTGGATTGCAAGGGTCTGAGTTCCTATGAAAATGAAGAGAGCTAAGATTGTTAAAAATGCTTATATTAGATACATCCCACCTCTCTCTCTCCCCCCTCCCCCCCTCTCCCTCTTCTCTCTCTCACACACTCACCCTCACCCTCACTCTCACACATACTCAAATACATTTACTGAAGTTTATTTAATTGTTCAAACGAAAGTTGGTATGTTGGATCATCTGTCCACATAGGGTTCCATTCTTTCTGTACTTTTGTTGTTGTTGTTTAGTCATTTAGTCGTGTCCGACTCTTCATGACCCCATGGACCAGAGCACGCCAGGCACTCCTGTCTTCCACTGCCTCCCGCAGTTTGGTCAGACTCATGTTGGTAGCTTCGAGAACACTGTCCAACCATCTCGTCCTCTGTCGTCCCCTTCTCCTTGTGCCCTCAATCTTTCCCAACATCAGGGTCTTTTCCAGGGAGTCTTCTCTTCTCATGAGGTGGCTAAAGTACTGGAGCCTCAGCTTCAGGATCTGTCCTTCCAGTGAGCACTCAGGGCTGATTTCCTTAAGAATTGATAGGTTTGATCTTCTTGCAGTCCATGGGACTCTCATTTCTGTACTTAGGTTTTTCAAAAGCACCTTTTATTCAATTGTGCTTCAGTACAGTTAACTTAACATGATATATTTTACAACAACAACAACCCCCACGCATGGAAAGCTCTGGAGAGGTTACTTCACATTTAAAATTCAGGTTGTTGTTGGTGTCTATGTGGTTACTATGTCAAAAGCAGTCTGATCAAATGGCAACTGAAGTTTTCCACAGTTTATCTGAGAGCAAAATCCTGAGACATCCATCAGCTTCCAAGGCACAACACGCAAATTGTGTAAATGATAACTCCTTAGGGAAGTTTGCAAACAACAGAGCGTAATCAGGAACTATTAGATTTCTTTCAATCTGCTATGATAAAACAAGCATACAAAACAAGAGAATCTATCCATTTTCCTGTTTAGGAAGTAAGCAGTTGTTGGCTATAACGTTTCTCTAAGCAATTTACTACTGTGAAAAACAAGTGCATTTATGGGCATTTTTGCTCAGACAGTTAGGGACTGTAAGGACCAAATAAGATTAATAATGTTCAACCAAAAATGTTGGCCGAATGCAGAATAGTGGTTGAGAAGATGTGTGAACAGTTGTGAATAGTAAACCTATTCATACCAATGTAGACTGAATAAATGGAAAGGGGAGCAGGATTATGCCTGCCAGCTCTACACTAACCACCACATATCCAACCAAGTCTCTGAACAAAGTCTATCTCTGTTGCAAGTTTCCTAGCCAGATATGCAGAATCTATTTGTGTACATGTATGTAGGTTCCCTTCAGAAGTCTGGCTGAATGCAGAGATCAGCAGGAACAATTCCTCCATTGCATTTGCACATGTGATGAGAATTGGCATATCTGTCTTTATTAAGGCAGCCAAGTTTCATCTAGAGATTAAGGACAGACAAAAAGAATCTACTTCTTCACTCAGCACATTGTCAAACTTTGGAATGATGGGCACCAATTTGAATGACTTTCAGAAGGGCAAGGATATCTGTGGCTATTACAGTGGTCATATTTATATTACCTAAGGGAGCAGGTGGCACTGTGGTCTAAACCACTGAGCCTCTTGGGCTTCCTGATCATAAGGTTGGTGGTTCAAATCTGTGTGATGGGGTGAGCTCCCATTGCTCTGTCCCAGCTTCTGCCAACCTAGCAGTTCAAAAGCACGCCTGCGCAAGTAGATAAATAGGTAGCGCTGCAGTGGGAAGGTAAACGGTGTTCCCGTGCGCTCTGGCACTCATCATGGTGTTCTGTTGCACCAGAAGTGGTTTACTTATGCTGGCCACATGACTCAGAAAATTGTTTGCGGACCAACGCCGGCTCCCTCGGCCTGAAGCAAGATGAACGCTGCACCCCATAGTCGCCTTTGACTGGACTTCACGGTCCAGGGGTCCTTTACCTTTAGCTACCTTTATATATTACCTACAGTATCAGATCTAGCATGCCTCAAAGTACAAGAACAGCAGGAGAAGGCTAATGTGTCCATGTTCTGTTTATGACCTTCCATAAGGTTGTGGTTGGGCTAGATAGGCATTTGGTCTGATCGGTCTAATGTTATTCAGTTCCCTGACAGTGTGGGAGATGAATATATTTCCTTGGTCCCATTGCATTGAGCTCATTATAGTAGAAGGGGAGGAGGCACAGGGCATCAGCATGACCAGAGAGGGCAGCTCCCTTGCCTGGTACTGCAATGGGAACTATAAAGACCCAGTGCAGATCTCTAGGTTGCAGCCTGGCAGACCTAGTCTTTATCGCTAGCTTGGGGAAACTCCACTAATACTTTCTAAATGGAGAGAATGACTTTGCAAATCATACATCACCCTTTAATTAGCACCTTTTGTTGTAAGATGCTTAACACAGCCCAACCTAATGGCCGATGGAACTAGCAAGCATGATTTAAATCAATACAAACTATTTGATCCTTTATTTCTTAAGTGTGAGTAGTGCTTAGCTAGCTTTTCCTGTGCTCATTTCCTAGAACATGAGAAAGAAGAAAATGATGTGTTACTCCATAGAGATTTTCTTAATTCCTTTCCTTTGCTGTTCTGCGGCTTTGCTGTGCTTTGCATGCTACCCTTCCTGGATTTCAGTTTAATTTAGGAAAATTATTCAAATTCATCCTAGAGTTTGTCATTTCCTTTCATTCAGTTGTATCTTTCATCCCCTTCATGCTATCAATGTGCATGTGGACACTGATTAAAACACTGCCAAAAAAGCAATCTTGACATAGTCCTACATACGGCAGCGTAACATCCCTTTTGTGCAGTGTTTTAGTAATGTCCACATGCACTTGTGCATATTGATAAAATGGCATGCAGAACTTCATACCTATAAGTTTAATCACATCAATATTTTTCTTCCAATGAATGCACATAAGCAATCTAATGTGGGTGATGGTGAAGCACAAATAAACTGAAACCTACAGAAATCTGTGCATGACATGCACATGTAAAACACTTGAAAATAAGAAGAATGGAGGACAGCTAATCAATCAGCTTACAATTCAAAGCAGCCTTTTCCAACCTGGTGCCTTCCAGATGTTGGTGGACTACAATTCCCATTAGCCCCAGAGAGCATGATCAACAAGCAAGATCAAGCTTGAAGACAGCCTACCCCTTCAAGCTTGGTCTTGCTTGTTTTTCTTTTATTTTCCATATTTTTCAGCCAAGTCACTTTCTTGCAGTTTTTGAGTTACACTTTGTAAAGGTGTTCCCTGATGCTTCTTGAAAATATGGAAGGTCCATATTTAGCAAGATGCATTAAAAATGGATTTCTTTCCATGAGCTCCATATGTTGCAGGATGCACTAGAATGTGCAACCACCCATTGCATGCTCTGTTGGTAGACAATGGAGTCAGGGGTTGTATTGAATGGAGCACTATGTGGATGTTTCAACAGCCCAAGAATTTCTGCTTGTGCAACTCAACATTCTCCCCATCTACTCTCCTCTGCACTCCCTAAATCTGTTCTAGGGGTTCCCCCAAACCTCTGGAGCAGACTTAGGGAGGGTGTGGGGCATAAATGGGGAAAGCAGAGGGAAGAAGGACCCAAAACACAAAGAAGATGTGTAGATCTCTAGGTCACAGCCTGGTAGACCTAGTCTTAATCACTAGTTTGGGGAAACTCCACTGAAACTTGCAATGACGAAACACAATAGTTGACTAGCGCCCAGGACAATTACAGTTGATGGTATTGCACCAGTGGATGACATGTCAAGATCTCTAAATATTTCTGAAATTCCTGGCTGGCTTCAGAGGTGATCATTGTGAAGGCAATAGGATTCGTCCCTTGCAATGCTTATGGAAAACCTGAGATTTGCAACTATCACACTTTTTAAAATATCTAATGAAAGAAGTGCAATCACATTTTACCTTCATCATTTTCTATGATGCTTAATGGCCAGTACAACATTAACAAATGAGAACAGAAATCCAGGCATGTGAACTGGAACTGTTTTAAAGCCCCATTTGGCTGTGCTCTATTCTCCATTATACCAACTACCACATTAATTGTTCTCATTATTGCAGACCACATGACAGCTAATCTGTTTGTTTTAATTTGCCTGAGTGGTCCTAAATTTTATCAAGAAAACCAGCTGTGTTCTCATTAAACTTTGCACAAGTACAGACAGATGCAAATTTTCATTTTAAACTCTTTCATCCATTGCAAAAGTGTCCTGTTTAGTAGACATATCCCCTCCTGCCCGACCTGTGGCTGTCAAGAACTGAAATATCATTTAGTGGTGTCAGAAGCAGACAGCAGTTTTACTAGAGATGATGGTTCTAGGGCAAACAGCTTGAGATAACTCATGCAATTAACCAGTTTTTACAAGACAGAAGGGGATAAATATTTACTTCATTAGGGAAGGAAGACCCCTAGGTTTAAATCCTTAATTTTATAGAGATCAGACTGGAGGGTAGGAAAAGACAAAGCAAAACTGGAAAACAGGTCACTACTAATATGACCTACGAGTAGGAGGTTGTTAGTTAATGAAGCTGGCCTACACTTAGTCAGACAATAGAAGAATGTGCTGGATCAGGCAAATGGCATATCTAGTCCACCTTTCTGTCCTCACAGTGGCGAACCAGGTGGCTATGGGAAGCTTTCAAACAGGACCCGAGTGCAAGAGCACTCTCTTCTCCTGTGGTTTCTAGAAACTGGTATTCAGAAGAACACAGATTCAGTTCCTAGAGTCTGAACAAAACTCCATAAGTCAAAGTAAACTTAAATGGGAACATCTCCATGGTGCAAACATCATGTTTCTGGTTTTAATAACTTCTAATGCCTTCCTTTAAAAAGATAGATGAATATTGTATATTGACTGTACATGCAACTTATTACTGGAAAGGTTATTACTCTCCAGATTTTAAGACATCCTTGCGATTTATACTTTCTAAAAAATACAGAGTAAGGGCAATACAACTATTACATTGTTTGATGCAAATCAATAGGAAGAATCTGTAGGGGGTGAAGAGAGAAATATGCTCTAAATATAGTATACATGCATTGCTGTGTTTGCTTTTAGGACAGAGATTGTGCATTCAAACTAGCAAAGTCACTGAAGTTCAACATTTCCTGGGTTGGTATACGAGTTTGTCGAGCTAATAATGATCTAGCTCACAATGCTCAGAAGTATTATGGATCAAGCAGCTTTCCCCCAAAAGGTTTTTCAGCAGTTTGGAAGGCCAATGGAGATTCTGCACATGTATGAGCAATATTCAGACTAACTAGGCACATGTGCAAATGTCCTTCAATACTAGTCCTTCACTCTCAGTGAATCTATGAATCAAAACCCCAAATCCAACAACCTTTTGTTTGGCGAGCATTTCTCCCAAATTCTAATGAGATCAATTCTCTGGATTGTTCCTTGCAAACATCTATGTGGTTGTTGCTTCCCTGCATCCCCACTCTCATAAGCATTGTTGCTTTGGTTGGCTGGTGTATCTTTCTGTGTGTTGACCTCCTGGCAACTATCTACCATGACCGATACTTGAAATTCCAGTGATGACTCCAATCAGGAGCATGTGTGCACAGCACTCTCAGTGTGCGTGCTCTAATCATTTTGAGCCAGGAGTCAACACTAGGAAACATGCCTACTGGCCACACATTTAGCATTAATGACATGCCCATAGAGTTCTTCCTTTTGGTTGGAGGGTACAGTGGTACCTCGGTTACAGACACTTCAGGTTACAGACTCCGCTAACCTGGAAGTAGTACCTCGGGTTAAGAACTTTACCTCAGGATGAGAACAGAAATCACGTGGCGGTGGCATGGTGGCAGCAGCGGGAGGCCCCATTAGCTAAAGTGGTACCTCAGGTTAAGAACAGTTTCAGGTTAAGAACGGACCTCTGGAATGAATTAAGTTCTTAATCAGAGGTACCACTGTATTGTTTTGGTTTGTTACTACATAAGGTACTTTTGTGCTTTTATATTGCAAACTGTCCTGTGATCCTTGGTTAAGAGCAGTATAGAAATTGAATAAATAAAATAACTAAAATAAGCCCTAGCTGGCCCAGTATTCCCAGTCATGGAGAGGTGATCACAAGAAAGAATTGTATGTGGCACTGTTGAGCCCTTTTTACTAACAACAAACATGTAGCTAAACTACTGGGAACAAGGCTATTAGATATGTCATTGTCTGTAAGCCCTGCCCATGTTTGGCGAAAGTGTGAGGTGTGCATAGATCTCCAGACAATGTCATTGGTTGAAGTGTGTATGACAACGGACTGTTTTGCTAACAACACAGCATAGAAAGCTGCCCTATGCTGAATCAGGTCAATGGGCCATCTAGCTCAGCATTGTCTACAGCACCGATCTTCAACTGGTGGGACCCAGTACAAGGTCACTGCCAGATCTAAGCTGCTTTGTAGTAAATCACACTCCTGCCATAAACAAATGGAGATGTGGCTCCCCAAATGCATGTTTGGGTTAGTGTTGGGTACCAGGTCTGAAAAGGTTGAAGACTACTGGTCTTCACAGATGGGCATCAGCTCTTCAGGGTTTCAGATGGCAGTCTTTCCTGGTCCTCCATAGATTTGTTGGTGATCATGTGAAAACATGTGCTTGAGTATGTGAACATGTGCTCTGCCAATGAGCTATGGCCAACTAAGTGTGCAGTTTGTTATTATTTTTGTGTCCTTTTTCTATACGTAGCCATTCATCTCCTCCTAAAGCCTCTGTCTTAAACAAAAAAGAACGAGTCGCTTCATTCAAGTCCATTCACCTTCTCCCAAATGAGCCGTGAAAATTCATGAATGTGGAGTTCACACCTCTTATTATTCTGCATGGCACTGTGTTGGAGGCCACTTTGCTTGCCCAAGCCAGTAAACATCTCCACAGTGTCATTTGCAAAATTAAATGGCCAATAGTTTTCACCTTTTTCTGATTCGCTGACAGAGAACTCATAGGAAGGCCGAAAAAATAGCCATTCTACCTTCACCTCTATGATCCAGGGGGAACTAAAATGAGAGGCAGGCATCTTAATGGGGTAGGTAGCCAGGATTCATTTCCCCTCATGAATGAGGTGTTAGCTTGCACTTCGTTTATGAGGTGTTGATTTCAACCCCATTAATGAGGTGTTAATTTGTATCTCATTAATGAGGTGCAAATTGCAAGGGATTTGGCATCAATTATCTCCCCATGAACACACTTCAGCTGCGAATGGGTGGCAGACCTGTTGCTGAAACCTAACTAGAATTATGAGCTAATACTCAGCGAAGACTTTTTTTACTACGCTAAACAGTAGCTCTGTGTCCTTTTTTCAATTTACACTTATACATTCAGAGCTGCCAGTTATTTTTGCTTTTTTTGCTTTGTTTTCTCCACAACAATCAGCATCCACAGCATATATTTATAGAAGGGGAATGTAAAGAATGTTTTGCATCCACCCGGCTTTCCTTGGAAACAGTGCTGGAGTTAACAAGAGCATACGTAATCCATAAGTTTAAAGTAATTACTTCCACTCTTTTCTCCCACTCAGATTTTACTTTGATTGAAAATAGCTTTAGTCACATTTGCTTTCTTTCATATAAAAACAAAGCAGTGTGACTTTACATACTGCTGGTATCAATTGCCATGTGCCAGGTCGCAATAGATATACTTCTTGATTTGCGGGAATTGCCAAAGAGGCCATGATATATTGAATGAGTCATCACAAGGCAACTTGCTCCTACATGATGACTGATGCTGGCAGTTTCAAGATCTCAAGTAATCGGTGCATTTAGCATCTGAACAACATATGGTGTTGTGAATTCATCTACTGATTGTTGGAAATTAGTTGCAATGTATCAACTCCAATGGTCATAAAGTCAGCAGTACAGTTAGATTGAGAAAGCAAAGCAGGCTACATTTACTAGTTTTAAGATTCGAGGGGGTGATCAATGGTGCTACATTCTGCACCTAATTTGGAAATCAATTAATTTTCCAGCACTTCTAGCCAGATATTTAGGTGGTAAAGCTCTTCTTTCCCAACAGGACAAGCTCATACAACTGCCAGCAAACAACAGCAACATTACCCAGCTACCTGTACAGCAATGCTTTAAGGTGAGTTTATATTATTATTTATTATTTATTGCATTGCAAGTGGGTGGGGCTATTGAGGCTATGTTAAATATGGGAGTGTTTCGATAGGATACATGCCTGCTTCCTTTCAAGTCTCTCTTGTTCTTCTTGTTGAGTGCCCCACAGAATCCATCTAAGAATGTGAGATGCTTCTCTGATATTAGGTGGCATGAAACAGCAACTCCATGTGTAGGATGGGTGATACAGCCAGTGCATTAATGCAATTGCCATACATGCACATATTCGCACAACTGGTGCCTCCATGCGGTTTTGCTGTAATTACTAGTGGGGACCCCCTTTGAATATTATAGGTATCTTAGCTGAGCTTTAATCAATAGAGATTCAATGGGAAATTGTAGTTTTGAAGACTTCATGCTCAGTGTAGTCTGAGCAAATATGTCTTAGGTTGTAATTCTATACTTTGCTGAAATCCTCCTTTAGTTTGGAGCAAACTTTGTTGAACCTATTTCTGATCATGCATAGGAATGGGCTTTGCACTTGTTTTTTAAAAAAACTTGTCCAAGGGTATGATTTGAAGGCCTGTGAGGCAGCAATGTCACTGAACCTAAGAATATCTGGGTCTGGTCAAGTCATTACCTGGGTGGCAGATGACATGGGAATGAACACACACACACACACACACACACACACTGCTTTGTGGTCTGCCTAGGAAATAAAACATGGGATATACATGCAAGAGATAAATAAATATAACCAAATCCCAGTTCTATCTCCTCCTGCTCTGTGTTGAAAGTGTCATATCATACTGAGGACTTGTTAGATACTTTGTTAGGCTCTTTTTTCTTATAATGATACATAACAACAAACAAGACTGGTTACTCAATCAAGGTAACAAGATCAATATGACTGAATCAAACAAGACATTTATCATCACCCAAATTCATTATTCAGTTATCAATGTTTCTTCACAAATTTTACAAACATTTTTCATTCCTCTATTGAATATCTGATATGGTAAAATATCAGTAGTTTTATCTAATTAGGTTCAGCAAGTAGACCTGCTGAAATTAATGGACCTATTCAACTGCCCTCAAATAACAGCAACATGTCCAATGGACAAAGGGAATTACAATGATCACAATTTGACCTCCCTACAGTTCTCTCTACAAGGTACAGCCACCAAATACAGTAGTACCTCGGGTTACATATGCTTCAGGTTACATACGCTTCAGGTTACAGACTCCGCTAACCCAGAAATAGTGCTTCAGGTTAAGAACTTTGCTTCAGGATGAGAACAGAAATCATGCTCCGGCGGCACGGCAGCAGCAGGAGGCCCCATTAGCTAAAGTGGTGCTTCAGGTTAAGAACAGTTTCAGGTTAAGAACGGACCTCCAAAATGAATGAAGTACTTAACCCGAGGTACCACTGTACTGAATAAAGCCACCCTTCTCTCAGTTTGCCCTCTCAGCTTACACTGATTGATTTTTGTGGTCCTTTCTGACTTTTCTAAGTTCACATTTACACAATTTCCTCTCTGGGAGCAGGCTTGTCCTCACACGTCCCCCTGGTTGCTACAGTATTAGAACAGCTCCAAATGTCTGTATCTCTTCTTATCCAAACACTACATTACAGAATATGATCTCTGAAAGTAGAAGTCAGCAACCAATCAATAACAAGCAGTATATTTCACATGAGCTGTCACATGTTCACAAGTGAAAAGTGAGTTCTTCTGACTCTGCTATAATAGTGGTGCATGTTCAACTTTTAAAGTCACTCGTAAGCCCTTGGAATTGCAAAATTAAGCCCCCCCCCCATTTGCAGAACCCTTGAGGCTCTATAAGAGTGCGGTGAATCAGAAACACCATGGAAGCAACTGGTGTAGGAAATGTCACTGCCTCCAGAAGATCAGATGAGAGATATAATGACAGGCAGTTTGTGGAAGTAAGAGTGCAATGGCTGGCCTTCAGGGGATAACTTGCTGAAGCAATCTAATCATTACTTATATCAGAAGTTTCACTAGAATGAGTTGCGTATGAAACTTTAAGGAGACAGTTCTGTAAAGAGATGTTCTTTGTTTATCAGGCAATACCTCTCTCTGGATCCATCCCATTTACAGGATGTGGGGGATCTCTTGTTTATTGATTGCCATTATATCCCACCTTTTTCTCCAAGGAGTTCAAGGTGGTATACATCTTTAACAGGGAAGCATGGAGTAGCTTCTCTCACCTGTGTATGTCTGCTGAAATTCACGATAGCAATTAAAAGTAAAGCAATATTGGACTTCTGGTTTGGCTTGCCATGGTGGAGGCTGTTGATTACATCTGAGCCACTTCACACAGGGTATTTTGAGGATGAGATGGGAGTAATCATCCTCCCAGCCCCCCCCCCCAGGGCCAGGGGCGCAGCTTCACCTGCAGATTGCCAAACACCTGCCCCCAGTCCAGTAGGAATGAGGGGGCAGGGGGTGCTGAGTGGAAAACACCATGCCCACTAGGGGCGCATTGGAAGATGGCCAACAATACCATCTCTCCGGCCCACACGAGGTAATTAAGAGGCTGTTATGGGAGTAGGCAGCCTCCCTTGTTGCCCCAAGGGAATGGGGAACACTGCCCTTGCCTGCTGTGCCCAAAAATCAACCCCGGATTCGAAAGAAGGGGGTGAGGGCCCTAGGCAGAATGCCCTCGTGTGGACTCCGGCTCTCCTGGACACTGTCTCTGATTGCGCACTAGCTGCAGCAATTTGAAATATTACAATTAGAAAGAAGCAAATGCACATATTTCAAGTGAAGAAGGGGAGTGAAGACTGCTAATTGAAGGGACCTCTGTGAAAGAAGACGATGGGTTGGAGCAACAGGAATATTTCATGGAGAAGATACATCAAAGGCTGGGTTTGTCGGCAGCGGGACTGGATGGGGGGGGACTTTTTTTCTTTTCTTCTATGTGATTAACCAAGAACCCCTCCTCATGCTGGAATCCGTCGGTTAACTGACCTAAGCAGGATGTTTAAGGACTGTGTGGAAATGAACTTTAACCAAAAGTATGTTTTATGGAGATCGAGTAAGAGCAAGAGCTTTTGGAATGACGCAGCAATAAAAACAGTCGCCATGTTGGCAGGCTCGAAGGATTTACAACCGGGAGGAGGAATGGATTTGTTTTCGGACTGCATTCCTGGCGAACCTCCTCAGAGGTTGGAGAAAGGCGACAGACCTGTGAAGATTAACGACGGTAAGACTGTTTTTATTTATAGAAGTGATGATATACGGAAACTGTCTGAATATGGTTCTTGGATGAATAAAAATATCCACACAGGATTACAATTTGTCTTAACCCGCTTTGGAGAGCATCAGAGGTCACAAAGAGAAAGGAAAAATATATGAGAATAACAAGAAGAGATGTGGAAAACAATAAGAAAGGACTGGACAGCATTGTGAACATCATAAGGATAGATTTCTGGACATTAAAGCAGCAGCAAGAAGATGATTGGATCCCCTTCGGAACTTGAAATATGGGTACGCCCAACAAAAATTTAAAATTCGGCTTTGTAATTTGTAATTTATGTAATTTGGTTTGATTTGATGCGATCGGTCGGTTACTAAAAATTATATTTTTTAAAAAACAAAAACCATGCATCTCTTTGGCAACTTTCCAAAGTCGCCGCCATGAGCGAATGAACTGCTTTTTAAGATGATAATTCGGACTTAATTAATGGGCATGCTCTGAGTGAGGGGAGATATACTACTCTGCCAACTGATTCAGCCACTGAGGAGCTAAAGGATTCGAGTGGAAGAGAGACTATCTGTATTTTGGAACTGGTATGTCGGAACGGAAAGGAGAGCCTCCTTTGTTTCCTTTTGATATATTGCGTATTTGCTATTTTACTTGGCAAATCCCCCTGGAAAGTCTGAATACCAACTGATTATGTACGCAAGTGAGACTGTACTGTACTGTAATATTGATATATATTTGATCTAATTATTAACTGTGTGGAAAAGATTTATGAATTTGCAATTAATTATGATGGACTGTTAAGAGTGGAATATGGGAATTGAGGTTTCTAGCCAAAGTACAGGCATATCTGTTCTGGTTTGAGATGAGATGTAGAGGTTTGGACATATGCCTGGAACAATTGGCAGAAAGCCAGGTTTCCTCCATTTTGGGACGTGTCGTATTGGATTTACAGGCATGAAGAAGTGAAAGTGAAAGACAAGGACAAAAATAAACACCCACACAGAGAGATACTGTTTGATATAACTAGCTTGTTGGATGAACTCAGATGCTGTAATAACGAATGAAGGATTAACATTGGAATGATTTATGGGAACCACCTGGACTAATTATGAAAGCAGCACAAATGTGAGACGATCGCAATCCTCCGACCACAGAGCATGGGAAGTCAATCAAAGATTTATGATTTGGCTTAATATTTGGACTGTTTGATTATTTTATAATTCGGAATATCTTTAATGTGGCCTTTACTGGATTGTTAAATTGGAAAACTTAATAATTTTTTTTTTTAAAGTATAGCAATATTCACATTTTTGTATGCAACTTTTCTGAACAAACAGCTTTTTTGCATGCAATTCCCTGAATAGTTGCTTTTCTGTCCCCATTTGTTGGTTTGAGAACTGAGCTGCTAAATTCTAAGTGCGAATTTTGCAGGACATTTGAATTTTAGTTCACATATTATTTTGGGAAGTGCAGCTTATTCCATGCATGCCCCAGACCCTGGTCTCCTACATTTGACTATTCTAGTGGAAACTTAAGATATTTAAAGCCTTGGCTTGGGTGAAATTACCCCCTCCTGCCCGCCACACAACAGTTCTATGACTTTCCTTGTGTGGTGCCCTGGAATTTTTTTTTTTTTTACTTCAACAGAAAACAAGAGGGATGAAGTAAAGGTAGGGGGGAGGCATTCTACCCCGAGTCACCTCATTTTGAGCACTCGGTCAGATGCTGATGATAGTGTAACACTACATAGTCCCCAGATTCAGAAAGCATAGACAGATATGAGAAGAAACAAGCATTTATTTTTCACCATTCAGCTCACGAGATGTACAACTAAACTTCAGAAGCATCGGCAGCTAATTGTTGATTCTTTTGGCTTGCAAACAAATTACCCCGCCATATATACTCTTGCAGAAATTCTCTATAGCTTTATACTGACAGATCTGCGAAGGCCTCACTACAATTATGTTTAGAAACTAGTCTCGGCTTTGGCAGGTGATACAATAAATGGAAGTAAGAAGAATAAACATGTTTAAATATTTAGCCAAGGATGTCAAAACCAGGTATACGCATCCGAGTAGGGATGCCAGAAGGATTTTCTAGGCCCAGCATGCTCTTGATTTTTGACCCCCTCTCCCCAAACCCAAACAGGTTGAATACAAATGTAGGGGATGCATTATGCTGCCAAAGACAAACCTTGAGCATCTTGGGGAATGGGGTGTTTCTGCAGGGAAAGGGAGGTTTGGAAAAGCTGTAGGAGACAGAAGCTTCCATAAAGTGCAGGGAGAAGTGGAAAACAGAACAAAGAGAATTAACTGCAATGGTAATTTCCAGCTGCTGAAGTTCTGCCAAGCAAGAACTATAGGGTCTATTGAATATCTATCCCCAATCAAAGGTGAGGTTTTAAAGTTCCTAAATTCAATGGTGGCTGGTGACCACTACAGCTGGTGGAGCAGCTAGGTCATGGGTGTGTGGCCTAGTTGTTCTGGTTGCAGTTTGTGCAGTCATGCAGTCTTGCAGATACTTGCAGTCTTACTAATAGTTAGCACCCAACTGAACTGAAAGTATCTTACTTTGGTTCAGAGGGGGGACCCTGCTGGGATAAATGTTTTGTAACTGCCACCTGTTCCGGTTCACTGACCTCTCTTTTGCAAATAAACCCTCATTTTGGTTCACAAAGTGTGTTTTTCAGATTTTTTGTTGTTGTAGGGGAGGGGGACACTCAGAGTTAGTCTGAAAAGAGAGTTAGAAAGCTTGCCCATCTATAGTTTATTAAAAGAAACACAAGGCACATCTTGCAGTAAGATGGGTAGGGTGGATGGTAACTAATGAGCTCATCAAAAGCACTACGTTAAATTTATATAATACAGCTATCTTCCATAAACTCCAGCAATACATAATCCTACAGTTAACAGTACAGCCAAATCTTTTCATCTACCCCAAATGTCCAACTGGAAGAAATCCATATATTATTATTATTATTATTATTATTATTATTATTTTATTATTTATACCCCACCCATCTGGCTGGGTTTCCCCAGCCACTCTGGGCGGCTTCCAACAAAGTATTAAAATACAGTAGTCTGTTAAGCATTAAAAGCTGCCCTAAACAGGGCTGCCTTCAGATGTCTTCTAAAAGTCTGGTAGTTGTTCTTCTTTTTGACATCTGGTGGGAGGGCTGCTGATGTCAGAAAGGTGTCAGTGAGGGGGACAATTACAGCTCCAATGGAAGAAAGTTCCAAGGTGTTGTAACCAGTCCCTTTTTGTGTTGGTACTCACTGGTATGGAGTACTGGTAACTCCCCCCCCATGGCAGCCATTATGTGTTGGTACCCACAACACTTTTATCAAGATATGAAGCGCTGGCTATAACAGAGAAGGTTCTGCATAATGTTGCCATGGAACTGGCCATACCTGTAGTTGGAACCACACTCTGGGATTTCCCTGCAGATCACAGGACATGACTTGGCAGATAATGGGACTGTCACTCCTCCAAGTACGTGGTCCCAAGCCATGTACAGTCAGCACCTTGACTTGACTCCTGTGGCAAACACACAGGCACTACAGATCTTTCAGGATTGGTGTAATTGGATCCCATTGAGCTACATCACTCAATAACCTGGTGGCTGCATTCTACAGCAGCTGAAGCTACTTGAGTATCTTCAAGGGAAGCCCAATGTGCAGTGTATTGGGACTTCCGGGTTAGCGCCTCCGGCAATGGCGGATTTCCTCTGACCGGGAGGAATCCGCTTCGTGAAACTAGGGTCTGGACCGCCACGGCGAGGCGGAGACCCATTAAAAACCACAGGCGGGAGAAGCCTGTGGACGTGGGATTCGGTCGGCACCTTTTGCGCCTCCCCTACTCGCGGGGAAACCCGGTTTCGGGGATCTGGAGCGACGTGGGGTGAGCGGCGCGGTGCTTCGAATCGACTGCTCTTTTCACGGAGTGAAGCCACATTGCTGTTGCCGGAGAGCGCTGACTTTTTCCTGTGGACAATTGGACTTTAAACAACTACCCGTGAGTAGAACGGAAAATTGGTTTATGAAACATCTTAATTTGGCACCGAAGCGGGAAGGTCTAAACAGGAAGTCCGCCTTCCGCTTTTGTAAATAGGTTGAAGCAAAGACATTGCAAGCTAAAGTCTGGAAAGTCATTTGTAAAGGACTAAATTTCCATCAGTTAAAACTACCAAACCCCCCTTGGAAGCAGGAGAAGAGGGGGGAAATCTTAGACTGTTTAAACCTGCAGGAGAGAGAGTAAAGAAAGATAAATTTCCACCGTCTTGAACCTGGGAACGGGGTGTCAGAGACAGACGCTTTGGGGAAGTTCATTGACTGTGAATAAAACGTTTTTTAACAGATAGTTAAAAAAGAGAAACATATTGATTCCAATGTTTCCTTTTGCACTTAAAAGGAACAAAATATCTGAAAAACAAAAGGAATTTTGTTGCTGGATCTGCTTTTAAAAAGACGGATACAAACAGAAATTGTTTCCTCTAGAGGGAGCTTGTGAAACTGTTGCTGGAGTCGATCTGGGGAATTCTACAGCTGTGGAGATTAAAGATCGTGAGAACCAGACATTTGACCTTGAATAAGAACGTGCCCAGAAGAAGTTTTAGTGCTTGCTTTTTGCAAGACAAGTGCTTTACTGGAACAGCTACATGAGAAGATGGATTTGATGACTGTTGCAGTTAGCAATTTTGGACAAACAGTGAATACCTATATAGAAACCACACAGGAACCAATCCAGGAATTTGATTTGACAGGGCAAGTTGTGCAGGAGACAAAGGAGGAGGTTGTTGCTGAACCTCAAGTAATAGAAATGGAGCAAGTTGTGCAGAAGACAAAGGAGGAGGTTGTGGCTGAACCTCAAGTAACAGAAATGGAGAGAGTTGCGGCCTTGCAGGAACATAAGTTGTTGTCTCTGACGACTGAACCTGGAGAAAGTCAGACTTGGAGAGATGGAGTACTGTTTGGTTTGGAGATGGGAAGCTGGATAGATCCGCCTATGCAGGGATGTTTTGACTTTTGGGATCTGGTTTTGGGCCAGGGGGAGTTTGGAGTTGTGGGGGCCCTTAACCTTGGAGGGACTTTGAAATATGCCTTCAAATATCTTTTGGATTTCAGTGCTGACTATGGAGAATGGGCTGACCTGTCGAGAGGGGATAAAGATACTGTCAAGTTGGAGTCTCCCCGAGATCTACCCCTCAGTGAGAAAGGAAGGAAATTAAGAATAAGATCAGCAGAAGACAAAGTAAAGTGCAGGTATAAATATGAAGAAGACCTGCAGAAGGGACATGGAAAAGACTTAAGAGCCTCGGATAGAAGGTCACCAGGTTGATGGACTAGATGGAAGGGATAGAAAGGACTGACAAAACCCGAGACCAGGAAGAAGAGACGATGGATGAAGATTAGAAGAAAGTTTAAAAATTCATTTGGAGAATTTTTGTAAAATTAATGAGTGTTAGAAAAAATGTTGGAATGAAACTATTTGGCTTTAGTAGAAATGCTTTAAGGAATTATGTATAAATAAGTTTTAAGTTTTAAGCTTTAGGGCTTTTTATGGTAAGATAAGGTTAAAATAAATTAAGGTAATTTAATGACAGAATATAGTGAAAGATGGAAAGGATTTGCTGAGATAATTAATAACTAGAATACAAAAAAGGGAGGCGTGAGGAGGTCGATGAAACAAGTTAATGAAAGATAAAGATTTGGGAATATTGGATTTGTTTTTTTAAATTTTTTGTCTGCTTTTGTTTTTGGTTTTGATGTATTCTGTGTTTTGTTTTTTCCCTTTTTTCTTTTTATTGACTTGTATTGTTGAATTCCTTTTTTTATTCTGTTTTTTATTTTTTTGATGTATTGTAACTCTTTATTGTCTCTTTTTTCGCTTTTTTGTAATTGTTAAACTTTTAATAAATATCATTTTAAAAAAACAAACCAATGTGCAGTGTATTGCAGTAGTAAAAATTGGAGCTTACCAGAGCATGCACAATTGTTGCTGGGCTGTCCCAGTCTCACGCAGCTGGTGAAGCAGCTGGAGCTGCAAACAGGCTCTCCTTGTCAACGGTGCCACCAGGGTCTTAAGTGACAGTGTTAGTTCAAGGTGCACACCCAGACTGTGAACTTGCTTACTCAGGAGGTGTGAAACTCCATCCTGAATAGGCTGACTACCAAACCCCTGCACCTCACAAATGCACACAATTTGTGCCACTGCTCAGTTGGGATTCAGCCTGTTTTTTGAAAATGTGAATGCAGGAATCAAATTAGAGACCTCTTTTAAAAAGGGTGTGCGCAACACTTTTTCTTTATGCATGCAATGATGCCAACTAACTGTTTATACTAGTCAGTGCTGGCCCCTGCTGGGTGTCATGTCTTCCTTGCATTCTTTGCCTTCGCCAAGATGACTGCCAAGGCCTCAGCCGCCTCTCCTCCTGTGATCCTGGCAGTCCCTCTGCCTCACCCCCTTTCCCTGCCTCACTGCAGCTAGAAATTTTCTTTTAAATTTAGACCACACCTGCACTATACATTTAAAGTCACTTTAACCAGCCATTACTTCTCCAAAATAATCCTGGGAGCTGTAGTTGTGTGCTGAAAGGAGACCAATATCCCCCTCACAAAGCTATAACTCTCAACAAACAAGCAACAGTTCCCAGGATTCTTATGAAGAAGCCATGACTGCTACAGTGGTGTAAAGGTGCTTTAAATGCCTGATGTAGATGTGCTCCAATCTGTTTGGCTCCAAAAAGGTGTGTTATTTGCAATTCAGAAAGACCCTAATCTGCAATAGGGTATAGCCATTGGCATGGGGTAAAACCATGAAATACAAAGAACTGTTATTGTATACTGCTCTTTCAGCCTAACCTTTGACACAGATAAAAACAATGGATAACCTTGAATAGTTGCTGTAAGCTATTTTCTTGTGGGTTAGCCGACAGTTCTGCATCTATTTTGTGTTGTTTTAGCTTTGTTTTGAACGTATCTGCTGTTTGGTGTGTTTCAAAGTGCTTTTATTGTACATCTCCTAGAGATTATTGTGTAGAAAGTGATTAATTAGTTAACAATACAAAAAAATAAGAATGCCGTTGGAAAGATGATGAGACCGTAAGATCATGAGATGAGCCTGCTGGATTAGACCAATAACCCATTTAATCAACATCCTGTTCCCACAATGGTTGTGGGAAGCCCACAAGCAAGACTTGGACGCAACAACACTCTGCCGATCTGTAATTCCCAGTAAGAGTTATTCAGAAGCGTAATGCCTCTGACAGTGGAGGTAGAACATAGTCACCGTGGCTAGTAGCTGTTGTTGAGGAACTTTTGCCTCAGTTGCTACCTTATGCAGAGTACCAGGGGGTGGGGAGGCACTATGGAAACTACATATTTCCAAATGTCCAAAGGTTAGTGGGACTTCAAATGATTTTGAATTTGCACACTGAGTGAATAGAAAAACAGCCTCCTGTACCTGGGACCCAGTTAATGTGACAAGAAGAATGATATCCTCTCTCTCTCTCTTCACTCCCAACTATACATTTCTTGCTGTCAAGCTACTGTGCAGGATCAAGAAAAGGAGACCCCATAGAGATGAGCCCAAGCAGCATTACCCTACCCATGTCGATCTCAAGGTCACATTCTGGGGAGGGAAAGGCAGCAGTGATAACCCGCATGCATCAGAAATTTAAGTGCCATCATCACTAATGCCTCCAATACCTGCTTCCTAAAGGCATCTGCTTCATGAATAAGCAATGCGGGAGCTGCGAATAAGCAGATGGAGTGTAGCTGATGAGTTCCCTCTGGGCAGACAGAACACAGTTAGCAGTTATGTATAACAAGGATCACATAATACCAGGCTTCCGTGTCTACATGGGCCTACCAGTCAAAGAAAGCAAATCACGTTGAGGATGCGCAGATCAGGGGTTGGTTGGAAGAGGAGTGTGGGTGAAGAAATTTAGAGAAATGCAGAACTGCAAGCCAGCAAACCTGATGCAAGCATGCATCAGTTTCAGAAAGCACACATGACTTTTGCTCTGGTGCTAAAGACATTATAAAGGAAGATATATTGACAGACCACCTTATACACCCAGTAGATCTCTGCAGTCCACAGAAGAGCTTCTCCGGCAAGTTCCAAAGATCTCAAAAGCCCCCTCCACAGTAAGGCTTTTAGTGTGGCAGTCCCTGTTCTGCAGAACAGCATTCCTGTGGAGCTATGACAGACAACTGCCACTGAAATGAGGGTCTGGCACCAGTGAGTGCCCCTAGGAGATTCCTAGTTCAGAATTCCTTCCTAGAGTCTGGAATTTTGATTCAGTTGGTCTTGTTTATAAGTAGAAGAGGTGCATTAGAATGCCTCCTCAGACATATTTATTATGTAGAATGCTGTTTACCCACATTTTACCACAGCTTTTCAGTTCCTTCAGTTTCCCTATGCCTTTCCTCTTCTACATTACCAAAGTGCACCTGGACATTGAAACTCTTGAGGAGACTAAAGCACTACAACCCTTGCCTTCCAGTGATGATCCAATAGTCTGTCGCATGCTATATAGAAAAAAATTAGTTAGAAAAAAGTGGCAATACGTTACATTGTTTTCTTTCATTATTTATTTCATTTGATTTGATTTATGAACCATTCCCCACTAAGCACAAGAGGAATATAATAAAAACATGATAAAACCATTTAAAATCCTATACAGATACAGAATTGGGATGCTTCACTTCAAATGCTCATTGAAAAAGGAAGGTCTTCAATAGGTACCAAAAAGGCAGTAGAGTTGATGTTTGTCTTATAAGTAATGGAAGGGAGTTCCAAAGGGTACGTATCATTACATTAAAGGCCTGATTCCTCACATCATGCAGAATGGACCTCTCACATAATGCATTCTGCAGCAGGCCCTCTCAGTTTAGATTTATAAGGGGTGGAATAACCTTTTAGTTAAATTGCATATGGAAGCTGCACAGGAAGCAGGGCCTGGGCGGCATACAAGTTCCTTCTTGTGGAAGTCACAAACAGATTCTTGTGTGTGAGACTGATGAGATGAGCCTTACAGGAGCCCCTTTTCAGCAGAGCACAGAGATTGGCTGGGTGTATAACGGGGGAGAGAATCTTTCAGGTATCCTGTCCCTGCATAGGGCTCTAGCACCAGCACTTTAGATTTAGTCCTGTAGCTACTTGGTAACCAGTGTAATTCTTGGTGTGAATTGCACAATGTATCATTGTATCTCTTGTTCCTTGTACAGTCATACCTTGGGTTACAGATGCTTCAGGTTGTGTTTTTTCGGGTTACGGACCCACTGAAACCCAGAAGTACCGGAACAGGTTACTTCCGGGTTTTGGCGGTTGCACATGCGCAGAAGCGCTAAATTGTGCTTTGCGCATGTGCAGAAGCGCTGAATCACAACCCACACGTGTGCAGATGTGCAGCTGCAGGTTGCAAATGCTGCGGGTTGTGAACATGCATTCTGCACAGATCACGTTTGCAACCCGAGCATCCACTCTATAACATATTACCATTGCATGCCACATAAAAGGAGTCATGATGAGATCATATGGCAGTGACATCACTTCCCCGTGAATTGGCAACAACAGCAAGGATGGGCGGCAGCAAGCACAGGAGGTTCTGAGGGTTAGCAGAGGACGCTTGGAGGGCTGTGGGCCCCAGCAACTGCCCAGCGATGTCAACCTTAAAACCAACTCGGAACAGCAGCAATTTATTTTAGAGGTCTGTCAGAAAACATATTGGGGTGGCCCAAGCCCTACTTTGTTACTGAAGAATTTGCTGGAGGACATGTGGCTCAGCTCTATTCAAATTAGATTCAGATCATGGGGGCACTTGAGAATGAGTGGCATTTCAATTGGGAGGTGTAACTATGTATTAAAATGTTATCTTTGGGACTGTCCAGAAGCCTGCCGCATTCACGACATAATCATCCAGAAACAATGAATTTAACAATAGCTGAGATGCGTTTAAAAATGTAGAGATTAAACCGGCAGACAAGGGTGACAAAATACGGTCTATAAAAGCATCCTCTGAGCTGGTTAATAATTAATGTGTCTGCTATCTTGCATGCTGTTATTTATTGGAGAAAATGCTACCTGGGAGATAATGCAATAGTAAGGGCAATCTGAATGTTTTCAGCAGATAGTTTAAATACTACCTGACATGTCCCTGTTTACTAGAAATCGATGCGGGCCGCTGCAGTCATCCTTTTCATTTTCAAATTATCAGATTGCCGCCACTCCCCCTGCATTTTCTAATTAAATTGTGCATAGTCTACCAACGACAGAAACACTGCTTGATCCCCTATTGAATATTTCGCTGTTGGCCCAAGCAATAGCTATACATCAATTGAGTTCCTCTCCCCACTTCCCTCCACCTCATGTTGACCACAGCAGCCGCTTGATTTATTTTCTTATCAAAACCATGATCTCTGCTCACAAAGCTGGCGTGCTACTTGTACATCACTTCCACAAAGGGAAACAAAACTGCTTTATGTCCTGACTGCAGGCGCTTCTGTGAAGCTGGAATATTTTAACATCTGTTAATTAGAGATCACAAACTCATAGCGTCATGAACCAGTTGCAAGAGAGTGCAGTGGGGATCAGAAACGCACCATCCACTCCTCTGCACAGACCATTGCTTTCACCTAGCCTATTAAAATGCTGTCTTTTAATAGATTGAATTAATCCTCTATATAAAAGAGGAAATTAGACTGTTGGTTTAATCACTCGCACTTTCATCTTGGCTTCTCCTTTGCAATACAAGGGTAGCTTATGACCCGTTTCATTAAGGAATTACATACCATTTGCATGGATTCCACACAGGAAATGTACCATTCAAAGAAGTTGAAAAGGGAGCAGTTTGCCATGCGCTTCTAGATAATCGCAGTCTTTATTATCAAAAATAGTGTAGTTACGTGGGGGGCGGCGGCTTTGTTTAGTTGAAAGTGGGATACCATGGGAAGGTTTCATAGTGATGCATTGCACATACCGTGGGTCCAATGGCGGCTGGTGCCCACCGAGACTACTAGACCAATGGTAGGTGGAGCAATAAGCAATGGAGGCTAATCAACTGGTTGTCATTTTACACCCATCTTCCTGCCTGCTGAGTTCCACAAGGTCAAAATGGAGGCAAAGGAGGAGGAAGCTGAGGGCCAGGGTCACCTCCTGGTCTGATTCTAAGGAAGGAAGGGAGGAAGCAGGTTGGAACTGGCTGAGGGGCAGACTGAGGTTGGTAGGACAATGTCCTATATTCCTTAATGAACCAGCAGCCACTGCTTGGGTCCAAGTCAATGTCAACAGCATCTCTTCTCATGTGGTTTATGCTGCAAAACTTGGCAAACTGCACATTCTGTGTCTCAGCTCATGGCTTGTTCATTTTTCAAGGCTTCAGCACAAAATTGTAGTTCTTCACTTTTTGCAGAAACCCTGTTATCCTTCCCTACAGTGGCCTATAGTCCTGTACCAGAGTGAGAGACCAGTTCTCCCCTGATACTACTGACTTCTTTTTTAGTTATAATAGTTATAATATGTTACAATAGTATAGTTATAATAGTGCACCTCACATCCATTTGTTTTCCCCTACAGATGCACATCTAGCTATCTTTATATTATACGATCATGGGAGTTTCTTCTGATGTAATTTTTTTTTTCTCCAGAAAAAATTGCTGGGGGTGTGAGGCCTGGCCCTCCTGGCATAGGCAGTGCTGCTGCTTGCCTGAGTGGGGTGAGGTGGCAATGAGGTCAGGGGAGCTCTGGGTTGGCAGACTTGGCATTCTGATGGTTCACATACCTGACATTACCAACCTGTCACTCCCCTGGTTTTGCTGCCACCACACACTGCTCAAAAGAAACCAACTTTTTTTGTCTTTGGTTGGAATACTCTGGTGTTTTTTAAAAAGAAAACTAGAAAAAAACATGTTTTGGATAATGAAAAGCTTTTTTTTTTTAATAAGATATTTATTAGGATTTTTAAAATATTACAAGAAAAAATGAAAAACAAAAACAAAAACAAAATAAAAATGCTTAAAAACACTCAGATTTTCTATTACTTATTTTTCCTTAGCTTGTTTCCCGGACCTCCTCATACCTCCCTTTTTTGTATTCCAGTTCAGTTTGTTGGTTCAGCAAATCCTTACCCTCTTTATTTATCCTAATCTTTAGTCTTAAAATAGTAACTTTAAATTTTTATCTCTTAACAACCCATTTTTCATATTCCCTTAAAGCATTACAGCTGGAAACCACTTAATTTCTATCCTACATCGTTCTAACATTCATTAATTTTACAATATTTCTGTAGATAATCTTTGAACTTCTTCCAATCTTCTTCCACCGACTCTTCTCCCTGGTCTCGGATTCTGCCAGTCATTTCTGCCAATTCCATATAGTCCATCAGCTTCATCTGCCATTCTTCCAGAGTGGGTAAATCTTGTGTCTTCCAATACTTTGCGATGAGTATTCTTGCTGCTGTTGTGGCATACATAAAAAAAGTTCTATCCTTCTTTGGCACCAATTGGCCGACTATGCCTAGGAGAAAGGCCTCTGGTTTCTTCAGGAAGGTATATTAAAATACCTTTTTCAGTTCATTATATATCATTTCCCAGAAAGCCTTAATCCTTGGGCACGTCCACCAGTGGTGAAAGAATGTACCTTCAGTTTCTTTACATTTCCAACATTTGTTATCGGGCAAATGATAAATTTTTGCAAGCTTGACTGGGGTCATGTACCACCTGTATATCATTTTCATAATATTCTCTCTTAAGGCATTACATGCTGTAAACTTCATACCTGTGGTCCATAACTGTTCCCAGTCAGCCATCATTATGTTATGTCCAACATCCTGTGCCCATTTAATCATAGCAGATTTCACTGTTTCATCCTGAGTATTCCATTTCAACAGCAAGTTATACATCTTTGACAAAATCTTAGTTTTGGGTTCTAATAGTTCTGTTTCTAATTTTGATTTTTCCACCTGGAAACCAATTTTCTTATCCAAATCATATGCCTCCATTATCTGATAGTAATGAAGCCAGTCTCGCACTTTGTTTTTTAATTTCTCAAAACTCTGCAATTTCAATCTATCTCCGTCTTGTTCTAAAATTTCCCAATATTTCGGCCATTTGGCCTCCATATTGAGCTTTTTCAGAGCTTTTGCTTCCATCGGTGACAGCCACCTTGGGGTTTTATTTTCCAATAAGTCCTTGTATCTTATCCAGACATTAAACAATGCTTTCCTGACAATGTGATTTTTAAATGCTTTATGTGCTTTGACCTTATCATACCACAGATATGCATGCCATCCAAATACATTGTTGAAACCTTCTAAATCCAAAATGTCAGTGTTTTCAAGAAGCAACCATTCTTTCAACCAGCAAAAAGCTGCTGATTCATAGTAAAGTTTAAAGTCTGGCAGGGCAAATCCACCTCTTTCCTTTGCATCTGTTAATATTTTAAACTTTATTCTAGGCTTCTTGCCCTGCCAGACAAATTTAGAAATATCTCTCTGCCACCTCTTGAAACAGTCCATTTTGTCCACAATTTGCAATGTTTGAAACAAAAACAACATTCTAGGCAATACATTCATTTTTACCGCAGCGATACGGCCCAGCAGTGAAAACTTCAAATTTGACCAAATTTCTAAATCTTTTTTCACTTCAGCCCAGCATTTTTCATAGTTGTCTTTAAATAGATTCCCATTTTTTGCTGTCATGTTAATCCCCAAGTATTTAACTTTCTTAACCACTGTTAAACCTGTCTCATTCTGAAACCTTTCTCTCTCCATTGGTGTTAAATTTTTCTCTAAAACCTTGGTCTTTAACTTATTCAGCTTAAATCCTGCAACTTGACCAAATTCTTGAATCAGTTCTAAAACTCTTTTGGTACTAGATTCTGGCTCCTGTAACGTCAATACTAAGTCATCTGCAAATGCTCTCAATTTGTACTGTTTGGCTCCGACCTGTATACCTTTAACCAACCGGTCCCTTCTAATCATATTCAGCAGAACCTCCAGGACCGATATAAAAAGCAATGGGGAAATTGGGCAACCTTGTCTTGTCCCTTTTTCTATCCTAAATTCTTCCGTCACCACATTATTTACAATTAGTTTAGCCTTTTGTTCTGAATAAATTGCACTTATACCGTTTTCAAACCCTTGGCCTACTCCCATCCCCTGTAGGTTCTTCTTCATAAAACTCCAAGAGATATTATCAAAGGCTTTCTCCGCGTCCACAAATATCAAAACTGCTTTGGTATTTATGTTCACTTCTAATTTTTCCAAAATATCAATTATATTCCTCAAATTATCGGACAAGTGTCTTCCTGGGAGAAAGCTCACTTGGTCTTTATGAATCTCTTCCATCAATACTTTTTTCAATCTCTTGGCCAAAATGTCTGCAAAAATTTTGTAATCCACATTAAGTAATGATATGGGGTGGTAGTTCTTAAGCTGAGTCTTTTCAGTCTCTGTCTTCGGTATAAGTGTAATGTACACCTCTTTCCAAGACTCTGGTGCCCTTTTCCCTTCCAATATTTCATTGCAGACTTCCTTTAAAGGTTGTAATAGCCACTCTTTCAAAGATCTATAATATCTTGATTGGTTGGCAGGAAAACTGCTTGCAGCTGGAAGCCGACTTTCTTCCACCTTTTAAAAGTTTTTGTGTGTTTAGGTTTTTTTTTGCAACTGATCTGTAGGTGTAAACAGTACATGAATTCAGAAACCTATGGCATGTGGTATGGCTTAATTTCTAAATAAGAGGTATGAAAAACATATGAATCCTTTTACATGGAAACTCTATCCCTGTGAGGAGCCAGTGGCAGCCTGCACAGGTGTAATGGCACATTTCCCTAAATAACAAGTCCTGTTGTGATGAAAACAGGGAGGTTAAAAATTGTAGTTCCATCAAGTCAAAATGTTACTGGCCACCACTGACAATATCCAGATTATTGTTGTTGGGATTTTAAAAAATAATGTATCTCTCAAGGTCTCGATTCTTCATTAATTCTCACAAACACCCTTTCGGCTCACCTGTATTTGATACTGAATGTAATTTTACTTGCTGCCATCCAACAAATGTAATCAAAGAACAAGAATGTGCCAAGGTCCAAGCTCTGTCCTTGAAAAAGTAGACACCACCATCAATAGACATGCTTAATGGCTGACTTTAAATGCTAGGAGTTTTTTAAAGGTTCAGTTGGCAGGTAAAGTAATAGATTTATGAGATAGCCGTTGAGTGTCTTGGAGAGAAGTATATTCCACTGCCAACACAGAATAGGTCAGCCAAAATATTCTAGATGCTTTCATTATGAATTATCCCAAGATGGAACAGCTGTGGCATTGTCCACATGGAACAAAAAGCAGCAATCAACTTAACAGGCATTGAGTGAAAAATAGCCACTGACTCCTTTACGGAATTAAGGAGCACCACAGGGGAGCGTGTCCCTTTCCCCCCTTCCAATATTATTTATTTTAGTTATGTTAAGTCCAAAGGCAACCTACAGCAGAAGAGAAATAAAACTACAAGAAGAGCCCATGCTTGATCAGGCCAAAGGCTCATCTAATCCATCATTCTGTTCTCATGGTGGCCAACCAAATGGCTATGGGAAGCCTGCAAGCAGCACCCAAGCAATTCCCAGAAACTGTTATCCAGAGGCATACTGCCTCTGACAATGGAGGTAGAACACACCCATCATGGCTAGCGAACACTGATAGTCACATTCTCCATGAATCCTTAAAGCATAACGATCATGTCTGTAAACTTTATATTATAGAAAGTAGTCAGATATAATTCTAATTGTTGTTGTTGTCTAGTCGTTTAGTCGTGTCCGACTTTTCGTGACTCCATGGACCACAGCACGCCAGGCACTCCTGTCTTCCTCTGGCTCCCGCAGTTTGGTCAAACTCATGTTAGTAGCTTCAAGAACACTGTCCAACCATCTCGTCCTCTGTCGTCCCCTTCTCCTTGTGCCCTCCATCTTTCCCAACATCAGGGTCTTTTCCAGGGAGTCTTCTCTTCTCATGAGGTGGCCAAAGTATTGGAGCCTCAGCTTCAGGATCTGTCCTTCCAGTGAGCACTCAGGGCTGATTTCCTTAAGAATGGATAGGTCTGATCTACTTGCAGTCACTGCCTTGTCGTGGCGAAGGGGCTTGAATAACTCAGAGAAGCTATGAGCTATGCTGTGCAGGGCCACCCAAGATGGACAGGTCATAGTGGAGAGTTTTGACCAAACATGATTCACCTGGAGCAGGAACCAGCAAGCCACTCCAGTGTCCCTGTCAAGAAAACTCCATGGACAAAGACATAATTCTAATACAAATGAATATTTTGCACTTTTTAAAACCAAAACAAATCAAAACTGAGAGGCTATTGCTGTCCTACTATTGTTTTGCCATAACATCAATAGGCTTTTGATTTATTCCTTGTTTAACGGTCCTGGCTGGAATCAGGTCACTGTCAGTCATATTTTCCAGACCAGACCATTTGGTTTTAATAACTGTCCCAGTTAGGTATTAGGTTCGTAGTTAGTCCTTTCATCCAGCAGAACTCTCTTCTCAGACACCTTGCAAAGTAGGCCCACCAGAATTCCCCATTCGGCTCGCAAGGCCCTTTTGGGGGCAAGCCATACCCTTCTGCCTTACACCTGACATAAGAATGTGGCTTAGTCAAAAGGCCCTTTGTGGGACACGGGGAGGGAAGAGATGGGAAGAAACACTGTTGTGCAAGCAGGAGGCCTTGCCCAGGAATACTGCTGAGGGGATTCATTTGTTGAATCCCAATTTATGTTGTCTGTGGGCTATTACTTCTGATGTATCTCTCACCTTTCTGTTGCAAACTTGCTGGAGAGCATGCATGCATATCTCAAAGACCCTTCCCGTTAGCTCTGCCTAGCCACATGCAGGAAGATGCAGTTTGTATACCTGCCACAACAAGGGGTTAACTTCATTAGGCATAGATTATAGCAAGCCCTATAACTATGTGAGCACAAGGAAGCTGCAGAGCACAAAACCATTGGTCCCTTGACTTTCTATGAAGTTCTATTACATCAGCAGGGATGAATTTTTTTTGCCACCTATATCCTTCAGTCATCTTTAAAACAATTAAGCTAAATACATGCCCAAGAGAAGAGTGACTATGATAGTTTGTTCAGTGTCTGGAGAGCCTCTAATCCTACAGGAATATAAAATATCATACAAAGAATAGATTATGGTACTTTCCCCATGTCAAAAGATTGAATTTAGAAGGATTTAAAGAGCACCTACAGAAAACTCTCGACAGATGCAATGGCTCCAGAGAACCAAACCTACCGAATGTCTGAAAGTTAGAGCTTTAGTGTAAGGTGAAAACCTCTAGCTATATCCTCTGAAACTGGCTAAATAATCAAAATTCTTTGCTCCTGGCTTCACATGCAGGTATATTAGTAAATGACTGGGCAAGACGAGAAATTACTCAATAGAGCAGCGTGAATTGTCTTGGAGCAGTGATGCAGGTGAGATGCCTCTATGAAGAAGGAAGATTGCAGGAGACAAACCCCTGGAAGAATATGACCCACAGAAGCAGGACTGTCAGGGGCATAATTTATTCCATGCCCTCTCATTGGACACTTATTCCTAGCCAGAGGAGCAAGGACAGCAGTTGCAGACCTAAGAATACACTGAGGTGATGTGTGGTGAGTGACTCTTTATTGAGGGGGAAAGGGGCAGCCATGTGTGGAGGTAACAGGATGTTCTGGGAAGTGTGCTGTTTTCCAGGTGCAAAGATTCAAGATATGACAGAGAAGTTGCCAAGTCTCATAAATCTCATTGACCACAACCCCTTCTTTCTGATTCATGTGGGTACAAGCAATACTGCCAGACACGGCTTTGGACATATAGCAAGGGAAGTGAGACTCTGGGCAGGAAACTGAAGGGCCTGGGGGCCCAGGTGCTTTTCCCACCGTCATGCCTTCCTGTTGAAGGTCATGGCCCAGGAAGAGAGAGCAAAATACTGAAAGCAAGCCAATAACTTTGCAGGTGGTGTCCTCAAGGAAGGTTTGACAACTTGGACCATGGTGTCTGCTTCCTTTTGATGTGTGTGTGTGTATTACACAACCTGTGTCTAAAAGCAATCCATTCATATGCCGCAAGAGCTGCCTTATTTGCTATCCATTAATCAAAGAGGGCCATAATATTATCTTTCCAATGAATCCATATCAGTGACAGCACTATTTTGGATGGCATATTCTTGACCATCTGCTTTCTGCAGTGTTATGCTATTGTGTTCAGTTGCATAGTATACATCTTAGAATCAAACTATAAGGAAGTTTTGTAGTCACTTTGCAGGAAGAAATGCACAGATTGTTAGGAATAAACCTTTCCAAAAAGAACTGAGAAAATCCACTCCCTGGTGCAAATTAAATGAGGTCACAAAGTTGATTCATCTGAATAGAGAACAATGTGTCGCTGTCCGCTTCATTTACAAATGTGAGTAGAGAAATGTGAATTGAACATGGCATGATAATATTATTTATGAAAGATTATGGCCTGTCCAGGGAAGTCCAGAGCTTTCATACTGCACTTTGCAGATAATGACTTTCCTCATTATAATCAGAAACACACTGGTATTAATGTCACTATATTACTTTGTACCCTGGTCAGTTTCATTCTGTACAGACAGAGCTCAATAATAGGGGATACGCACTGGCCACAAGATTCAACTTGTGTCTGTAACTGCAGCTTTGAGAAGCAGCCCAATCTATTTCAAAGCTGCTTCATGTCTTTCCAATTTGACTCTTTATTCAGAACCAAATTAAATTTGTAAAAACAAAGCTCCCTCACCATTCACTATAATGGGAAATCTTTTTAAAAAATGGCTATGTGTTTTTTCCTTTCCACAGAAGTGGATGAAATTTGCAGGCATATTTACCCCTTCTGAGAGGCAAAGCTCCCAAATTTTAGAAAGGTAGCTACAATGGTTCTGCAGCAAGGGGAAAGTTTTGGGTGGGTGCAACAGGAATCATAGAGGAAGAAGTGGTGGAAGGAAAAGATGGTTTGGGGGAAAAATCACTTTCTTGCTTTGTTGATCATTCTGTCAGGGCAGGTATTTCAGCTTGCCATATGGAACAATCCAACTCTTCTCTCCTCATAAGAGGTTCTATGAGTTTTCCTGATCCTCTGAACCAATATCAGGGGTCAGGAGTGTGGGGTGCGCAAGGAAGAAGGAGTGGGGGAAAGCACTTTTGTGCAAGTGAAAGCCCTTGCCTGAACCTTCACTGATAAGACTCATTAATTGATTCCCATTGAATGGATCACAGGGAAAGACTAGGATGGGGAAAATGTCACTCTCTCAGCACTCTTTAACTCCAATAGGTACTGGCAGAGGTAGGCTTCTGGCCCCCAGCATGAATTTTTGAGGATACAGCCTCCTTTCCCCGGGAGAGAGATATCTGTCCATTGACTTTCATAGCAGGAAGGGTGTTGGTGGGATTCATGCAGAAAACAAACACAATTTTTAATCCAGCCCACAGATCACTGCATCAATAACAACAACAACAACAACAACAACAACTATTTATTTATTTATTTATACATACATACATACATACATACATACCCCGTCCATCTGGCTGGGTTTCCCCACTGTGATTGGCATGTGCTGGGGAAATCATTCACCATGATGAAAACCTAGGGTGCATTCAGATGTGGGGAATATTGTGAGAGTTTTCTTGACAATAATAATACTAATACTAACACTTCTGTGTTCTAATGTTTCTTTCACACTGAAGTGCATATTGTATGACAGGGAAGATCCAAAACCAGGAAGGATCAAGTATTTGAAAAAGACTGGAATAAATTTTTACATGACTCAAAGGACCATTGTAAACATCTAAATTCACTAGCAGGAATGTGAAGATGCTTGTAATGTGAAATTATTATCATATGGGGTTTTTTAAAGTGGAAAAATTAGTAATTGGATAATTTAAAAGGATGCAGATAACTTTGTATTACAGAAAGGACCCATGGAGGAAGGGAGGGAAATCCGATGGTTCTACAGAACCTTTTATTTTTTTGGATGTGTGAAATGGTTAATGTAAAGATATACTAAAATGTGAAAACTAATAATATATATATATATGAGAAGTACTTGTTTTATTATGCAACACCTATGAGAAGTCCACAAGCACAATAACACACTCTCCCACTAGCTTGAACATGTGTGAGTGTTGGGTTGTGTGGCAGCTGCTACCTGAATCTGAGGAGGAGCATGCGGCAAATATTTTCATTCCCTCTCGATTTCTAGAAACAACAGAAGGGAAGATGCTTTACACAGAGGGGAAAATATTTTCAAAATATGCTCCTATTGTAAGGATGAATGGCAGCCATTCAGATATGCAAGAGAAAGCAAAAACGATGCACTAGGGATATCTCCGAGATGGGAGCTGAAAGGGCTGTCTACTCCACATGGCAGACAACAACCTGTACTGATCTACCTCATAGTCTTGTTCAGGCTAGAGCTGTGTTCCCCAACCTAGTGCCCTCCCGCTGCTTTAGACTACAACTCCCATCAGCCCTAGTTGCCACAGCTGCAGTGCACCAGATTGACAAAGCTGCCTTGGATTAAAGCAAAACCTTTACTTATACAGATATGAATTCTGAAGTCACTTCTGTGACTACCACTTTCTCCTGCTTTCAAGCTTTCTGCTTCTAGAAGAGTTGCAAGCTGGTGGCAAATTAGATCTTTTTTAAAGTAACTTACTTCTTTGGAGATGCCCGTTCAGGTTGTTGTGATACATGCATTGAAGAGAGCATGTAACTAAAACTCAATGTGTACTGTGCAGTTTTGGAAAGCTTCCACAGGAATTCATGAAGGGTTTGTTTGCTTCCTTTCAGTTCTTGGCTGTCAGATAAATATTTCATTTATTTCAGCACGGAATATCAGTTAATGGCTTGTTAGGAAGAAAATGCATATTAAAGGAATCACTTCCATGTTCAACAGGGAAAATGTGAAGGTTCACTCCCCACCGACTTTGCATTGATTTAGTAACCCAATATGCAATAGTAAAACCACGATGACTTTGGGTAGGGTCTGCTTGCATAATGGGGTTTGCCCACCTCCACCCACTTCCTGCGCTTCAAGAAATTGGCTTGGAGAGGTCAGGAGACATACTAGAATAGTGCACAGGGGTGGGGAAGAGGGGGTATTGAAGTGATTAATATTGCACATAGGGAAGCAAATGGGATGAATAAAAACTGACTCTTCTTGAAATAAAAATTGTCCAGTCCAAAAATATGGTTCAAAAGCTTTACTAACAGAACTTTACTCCAGAACAACTTAAAACAATAAAGTTACATACAGATAGTTGCATAATATCATATGCTGATCCCAGCATAGGCAAAATAGATTATGAAATATCTTCCATCCAGAGCTAAAAACTAAAGCTCTTCCTTTCTTCCAAGCAGCCTCCATTAGCCAGAGGCTGTTTCCCTGGACAGAGGCTTCAGAACAAAGACTCACTCCACCAAGACAGAGACCTACAGATGAACATATACACAGACTTGTAATAGTATACTTTTCAAGTGACTGAGCCATCAGAGATACAGTCCGATAATATGGCCCTACTAATCACTTATGTGTTAGGCTCTCTGCAGCTCTTGCTTAGCTTCAGTGGAAGTTTCCATGCTATGCTACACAATGTAGCTACAGACATATTACAGAGTTGTTATTTTTTCCCCATTTCAATGTACATTAAACAATTATAGTGGTACCTCGGGTTACAGATGCTTCAGGTTACAGACGCTTCAGGTTACAGACTCTGCTAACCCAGAAATAGTACCTCAGGTTAAGAGCTTTGCTTCAGGATGAGAACAGAAATCGCGCAGCAGCGGCACGGCAGCAGCGGGAGGCCCCATTAGCTAAAGTGGTGCCTCAGGTTAAGAACAGTTTCGGGTTAAGAACGGACCTCCAGAACGAATTAAGTACTTAACCTGAGGTCCCACTGTATACTTAACAGGGCAGTTCATTCTGAGAAACCCAAATGCTGGCCCTGATGGAACATTCACCTTAGCGCAACACAATTCCTCTTTCTGTGTGGTGCTTAACTAAACTTTACTCAGGAGTGTTGTTGTTTAGTCGTTTAGTCGTGTCTGACTCTTCGTGACCCCATGGACCAGAGCACGCCAGGCACTCCTGTCTTCCACTGCCTCCCGCAGTTTGGTCAGATACTCAAGAGTAGACCCGGTGAAATTAATGCACCCAACTTAGTCATGTTCTTTCATTGTAATGGCTCTACTGTGAGTAAAATTTCATTAAATGTCACCCCTTAATTAAAAATAACATAAACTTTCAGGAGCAGCAAAGCAAGTATTAAAACCACATGTGTTACCTTACCTTACCTTACCTTAAGGGCAGTCAACCTGGTGTACTCCAGAAGTTTCAGGACTGCAACTACCATCAACCCTAGTCAGCACATCCAGTGGTTAAGGATTATAGGAATTGTAATCCATCAATACCTGGAGGGCACCATGTGGGCTACCTCTGGGTTACTCCTTTAAGCATTTTAAGTGCCATTGATTCCAATGGCAGAGCAAAGCATGCATTGAAATCTCCCACTGGAATCTACAGGACATTAAAAGAGGCCAGATTTGGCTGGATTGTAACCAAGATTCAATTCTTTAATGGGATAGTACCCTGTCATGAAATGTCTACTCTTCAGGAAACCTTTCACTGAGCTAATAATTAGATTAAAATTACATTGCCAAAGCTCGTTTTCACCTATTAATATGCGCAATGTGATTCCCCCTCCCCCCCGCTTGAAATCCATCAGTTCCAGAACACAGCTCTTCTATACCATTGTGACAGTAAAATTAAAGACATGGAAAATTGCTGCAACTTTACTTCTGACTATGTGAAATACTACTATAATTCACCGAAGATACAGCCTTGCAATCTATTTATAGCAAGCAACATTATTAATGGGCTGTAGGTTTGGTTTTTTTTTTTGGTTTTTTTTAGAATGCTGACCAATAGGAAAAGATACCATCCCCCTTTCTCCATTTTATGTGTCAAGAGAGACAAATAAGACATTTATTTTTATTTTGTATCCATGCACCCCACTTAGCTTGATATTTGAAATTTAGCATGTTGTGAAACAAAATCACATCATTTCCCAGAGAACATGCTTTAAGGCTCTTCATTGCACCAAGGGGACGTTTCAAAGTGCGTTGAATGTCTAAGCAAAAGAACACCAGTTATTTTACCAAACACATTGCTGGGTATTTCTGCATATGTTCCATTTAAGGTTTAATCTCTGTTTAAAGAAATGTGTCTAACTTACATAATAGATTGGACATCAGCATATCACCTTGGCCTTGTGTGGTATGTTGTTGTTGTTGTTTAGTCGTTTAGTTGTGTCCGACTCTTCGTGACCCCATGGACCAGAGCACGCCAGGCACTCCTGTCTTCCACTGCCTCCCACAGTTTGGTCAAACTTGTGTGGTATAAGGGAAGGTAAACAGCACTTCTTAAGAAATAAAAGCTTCCAAATTATATCTAAAATGGCATTCCTCCATGGAGACTGTTGCACTCACATCAGGAAAAATGCAAAAATAATCTCAGGGCCTGCCAAGGGCAGCTGATTGTCCACTGTGAGAACTGGATGCTAGAATAGATGGGCCATTGGCCTGATCAAGCAGACTCTTCAAATATCCTTATTCCAGTTTTATGGAAACATAAAACTTATAGGGGTAATCATAGTGTCAGAATGAACCCCAAGGGTCATCCAGTCCAACCCCTACACACACACACACACACACACACACACACGAGCTGGTTGTGACCAAATGCTCAGTTGAGTCTATACTAGAAATGATCAGGACCAGCCCTTTGCAAATGAACAACTCCTACCATGCACTCTTCCTTGCTCTTAGATGTAAATCATTTGGTTTGATCCTGTGTGGTAGAGTTTTAAAAAAGCCCATAGCCAGCATGACCTAACCTGAGGAGAAAACAGCAAAGACCTGATGAAGAGAGCACAGCAGAGGTTAGATTTTCTGAGAATCCTCTGGAAAAACAATCTCTCAAAGGACCTGTTGATCGCATTTTACCACTGTACTGTTGAGAGTGTATTAACTTATGGTCTGTGTGTGTGGTTTGGGAGCTGCACAGTCGGGGGGGGGGGATGCTGTCCAAGGTTGTGAAGACTGCGGCGAGAATAATTGGGTGCATTCTTCCCACCATGGATCAAATCTATGCTTCCGGGTGCCATAAGAAAGCTGCAGAGATAGCGCAGGATAGTGCACACTCCGGAAATGATTTCTTTTAGCTTCTGCCTTCTGGAAGAAGGTACAGGGTTATAAAGACTAGGACTAGAGCCTGAGAAACAGTTTCTATCCAAATGTGATTTTGGTTTTAAACGCAGTGTAAGGAGTCTCTATGGGAGTATATTGTATTTAAAAATGGGGTATCAGAGTTTTTAGGGGGCTAACCAGGTTGGGATAGCTGGGATAGCAGGCTTGTTGGTTTTTGAATGTTTTATGTAGATTTTTCAATTTCGTTGTTCTGTATGGGACAATGACAACAAAGATTATTGTATCGGAAGGATCTTTCCTTCCATTGCGAATAGCAGTTGTGTCTCCTCAGCTAATGCTGATCCTGATCATCATCATCATCATTTATTGAATTTATATACCGCCCTATAGCCAGGGGTCTCAGGGCAGTTCACAGAATAAAATCAAAATATAAAACCACAAAATACATAATAAAAATAAAAGCAACAACTCAATAACCCTTCCCCCAACAACCCAATAGCCCCCTGACTGCTGCAGGGGGAGAAAACTAAACCTCTCTAACTCTGCACTATATATGTTTCAAGACCCTCTACACCACCTATTTGTCAGGCAGTGTCACCACAGTGTCTGGAGGCTCAGACTAGGACCTGAGAGACCCAGGTTCAAATCCTTACTCAGTCATGAAGCTCACTCAGTGACCTTGAGCCAGTCACAAGGTACGCCAGGTTCAGCCCAACACTGGGTAGACTGATGTGTGTGATGTCACACGGTGTGGGGGTGACCCATCAAGGCCCATTGTGCCCTCCTAAAGGCCCAAGGGGACTAGTCACAGCTGCGGGAGGACCTGGCGGAGCCCTCCCAGCTATGGAATATTGAGTAGAAATTTTGGGGGAACTTCAGCCCCCACAGCCCCACATAGATGACATGCCTGCTAGTCACTGACTGTCAGCCTAACCTACCTCACCAGGTTGTTATGAGGATAAAATGGGGGGTTGTGTAGGCCACCTTGAGGAAAAGCAGGGTATAAATTTATTTATTTATTTTAAAAAACCCACCCCCCTCAAGGCCAAGCCAAATCACATGCTGCTGTTCTCCATCAATGTTACCTAAAGGGTAAAGGGACCCCTGACCATTAGGTCCAGTCGTGACCGACTCTGGGGTTGCGGTGCTCATCTCACTTTATTGGCCGAGGGAGCCGGCGTACAGCTTCCGGGTCATGTGGCCAGCATGACTAAGCCGCTTCTGGCGAACCAGAGCAGCACACAGAAACGCCGTTCACCTTCCCGTCGAAGCGGTACCTATTTATCTACTTGCACTTTGATGTGCTTTCGAACTGCTAGGTTGGCAGGAGCAGGGACCGAGCAACGGGAGCTCACCCCATCGTGGGGATTCAAACCGCCGACCTTCTGATTGGCAAGTCCTAGGCTCTGTGGTTTAACCCACAGCGCCACCCATGTCCCTTATCAACGTTACCTACTGTCTCCCAATTCCTAAGGTTCATTTATTGACTCCAGTTTAAAGCCATGCCTCCCGAAACTAAACAAAGGGAACTGTCCACTTCATAGAACCACTGTAGTTTTCAAATAATCTTTGGTTATTTACAGTCTCCTCCTCATGTACTGTTTGAGAGCTCTGGCTGTGGAGAATTATACAGGAAGTATTTTAAGCTTGTCTCATATTTCATCCATCCATCTACCCTGTGAAACAGAAAAGAAGGGGGGGAGGGAGAGAGAGGAAGAATGTTAAAAATATTAATAAGTGAATTTGGTTGCCATGGGAACTCATTGTCTCAGGTGCTCTGTTCCCATACACTATTAACCCCCAAGCTCTTATTTATTATTCAAGGGAAGTAATTGACGGGGGTGGGGGGAGTTTGTCACAGGGAGGACAAGTCACTCAGCTGAATATGATTCATTTGCATGCAATGAAAATGAATTTAGGAAGGTGGATCACAAGCATCCCTAAACTGATCTGCATTTGGGTGGCTGCAGTTTTTGTTTGCTGTCAATATTGAAGATATCTGTAAAAGTGGATGGAAGAGGCAGCAAACTCAAACCACAGCCCTACAGCCACGACACATGGATTTAAAATATTTGTGAAGGGATATTTGTGAAGGGATTTGTGAAGACATGCTTTCATGCATGTCTAAATATATATTTTGTTCTAAAGGGGGGGGGGGGCTGGGATTGGAAGAGTGGGAGAAACAATTAACAAGATATACTGCTTGGGCTGTTGGAACCGTTGGGGAAATTGCAGCAGATTTTGCCCTGGGCATCAAATCATGGAATGTTCTAGGTCAGGTTACAAGGCCACATAGATGGGACCTGTCTCATAGTATGTAGGGGTAAGGGGGAAATTCAAACTTCAGCCACCATCAGAACTGGGTGAACAATCCAGGCAAGAGGATAATTGCTAAGCCAGTCTTGAAGCTGGCACAGTGTCTAGGCTCATTGCCATCACAGCAGAGGGACTGGCTTGCCATCCAGCAGATCCCAAGCTGGGTTATCTGCTCCCCATCTCTGGAACAACCCATTTTGAGGTCTCCAGCTGACTGCCAGCAGCAAACATCCCACCAGTGGAACTTCCACCTGCACTTTCAATGGGCAGAAGGAGAACTTCCATCACTGTTGGCTGGTGGGAGGCCAGCTTAGCCAGAAGAGCTCAGCAAAGGAACGCTTACCCGAAGCCACCTCACCCCACCAAGTAACCACAAAGGAGGAGGGGAGGATTACTCTGTAAAGGAAGGAAGACAATTGAACAGTTTGTTTTTCATGTATGGGAGTTAACAGAATCCATGGGAATGTCCATAGGTATATTTTCTTCAAGATACTGATAGTTTCCTGTATGCTTCTGAATGCCAGTTGCTGGGCACCTCAGGTGGGCAGAGTGCTCTCTAACTCAGGTCCTTCTTGCAGATTTCCCACAGGGATCTAGTTCTTCTGCTCTTAAAACTAAAAATAAAACAAGAAGAACGTCAGCAGACCGCAGTCATGAGTTGTGACAGTTCTTTGCCCTTACTGGGAAAGTATTGTCCTCTGGTAGAATGTAGGGACAATTTTTGACCTAACGAGCTATTTTTCTACATATCTACAAAGTGTGCGGTTTCATTTAGGCCCTGGACCAAATTAGAATGATCCTCATTAGTTTTTCACACAACCTGGGAAGTTCAGAAGATACTGCTTTGCTGCATATAACATGGATCTTTGAAACACCGCTCAGCATTCAGCAAGGTTATCTGTTTTCTAAACAGCCACGGCTTCCGAGAAATCAGCTTCTCCCCAACTAGGAAATGATGTGCGCTGATTTTGTGTAACCTGAAGCAGAAGTTCTTTGGTAAACATTCAGCCGTGTGCCAGCCCTAAACATTTAATCTAATTCAGAGATATATCCAAGGTTGGACTGAACAGCTGATACATATTTTCAAGGAGCAAAGATTAGCCACTGCTAGCACAAACTACAAAACCTATTTGCAGTTTGCATGGGATAGTTTAGCTTGGCCTTAGCATGTGCCCTCTGAAAGTCTTTCCTTTAGTTTCCTTTAGCGATTTGTCCATTGCCTTATAGTACAGACAGATCCAGCTTGCAAGCAAGAAAATCTACCTATAGGTGGCAGCAAACTACTCTGCAAGGTGAAAGCCAGGCTTTTCAATTACCTTCAATTACTGGTTCATAATCACTTTACTTGGGTAAAGAGAAATAGTGTGGAGAGATGATCATGCAGTGGAGGAGTGGGGGAATGGGAGGCCAAAGATATTGTTGAACTAGATCATCATTCTAGTTGCGGAGCTTGAGACTGACGGGCAAAACGGGCCTGAAAGCTAAAGAATGGACAGCAGCTGCAGATCACCTGAGTCTTGCCTTCAGACCATTTACTGATCCCTACCTTTAAATCTACCCATTTGGAATTAAATGGCCTGCCCTAAATGCCAACACACTGCACTGCTCAAGGTGAGAAGTGATGCTGTTTCAAATGTATTTGCTTTATGATTTTAGCATTTGTTTTCCTGGTTTCAAGCACAAATATCTTACCCAGGCCTCTAGAGACGAGTGAACTAGTCTATGGATATTTATGGCACAAAGTTCTAATCATGCACCAGATATTAGGTGGGTATGCTTCAAGGCGCCAATTAGCCAGTGCATTAGGTTTCAATGCCTGAAAGTGTTCACAGTATGTTCTATTGCCGTGGTCCCATTATCTTCTGGTCCTTTTAAAGAATCATTGCAGTATTTAAAAAAGATTAAATTCAATTTATTGAAAGGCAGGCCATTAAACCCTTGATATGCTCTGCATTCTGCCCATCTGATTTCACAGCCAAAACCTGATTTCTTACATAGATAATAGAAGCTAATGAAGGTAGATGCTATTAGAGAAAACCAGGGTTCAGTGATCATCAGAACCATCAATATTTGCATATTAGCCCCCAAGGAGTTATTTGCATAGGACATTTGGTTTGTTAAGGAGGCTACAGCAGTCATGAAAGATTTTTCATAGGATTATTCACATTTGGGGGAAACTGTAATGCCCCCCTTGCCATGTTTAACAATAAAAAAGAGAACTCACTGAATAAGATTCACCTTACATTTCTGGAAGTAGGGTATCATTACTGCTGATCAAACAGATGGCAAAGAAGATAAGACTCTTGCTCCTCTAATGGTTGAGGAAAAGGTGGGGTCAACAGGCGATGCTTGTGCTGAAAATCCATCTTTTGTACACCAGGGGATGTGCAGACTTTGGCTTGCAGGATCTACTTGGGCTTTCCCTAGATCACCGAGATCCACCAACCAGAAGCAGCAGGTGCAAAATAATGGCTTAGGAGGGTGACAGGGAATAGCAGCAAGTCAGAACTCTGGCTGATCTGCTTCAAATTAGGAGAGAGTAGCTGGCATTCACCTCTACTGACCACGAAATACTGAAGTGTCTAATGTCTGTCCAAAGTCAGAACCATTAGAAATATTCAAAGCTAGGAGATGGAGATAGTGCTTAATGTGACCGTTTTCCAGACTGCTGTCCACACTACTCTACAGGAACCCTGGTTTCTTTTGGGTAAACACTACTTTGGATCACCATTCATTATGTCTGAGTTTTGTAGGGTTCAGGGAGAAACATGGCCTGGATAGCTCAGTTGGTTATAGCATGGTGTTGATAACACCAAGGTTGCTGGTTCAATCCCCGGATGGGGCAGCTGTATATTGCAGGGTGTTGGACTAGATGAACCTCAGGGTTCCTTCCAATTCTATGATTCTATAGGGTGGAATTCAACACTGCACTATTCAAATTGTTTTTCTGTGCAAGCATTTCACCTTGCCCAATGGATTGATCCTCCCTCTGGAGAATTTTAGGGTCTTTTCATTAGAATCTAAATAAGACTGTGTTATGTTAGGGCCACAGAATACCCATACTCTAACCAAAATAGTATTTCTTATGTTGGTTATATTGATGCAACAATGTGGGCCTCAGATGTATAAAGGTCCCCAGAAAAACAAATTCTTTTTTCTTTCTTTCTTTGGTCAGTTCAAAGAAGCATATATGAAATGTGTAGCTCTGGGCCATGAAAAGTCAGCATGTAGAGTTCTCCTTGATGCATTAGAGATCACAATCTGCCCTGCTCTGTAGACTATTTTGTTTAGTAATCCAGACATGCCAGCAGTAATCCAAATGATTCCAGAATTTATAGATGCAATCTCGTGCTGGATAGCCTGGAATTCTTTCTTATTAGTGGAGGAGGGTTGCTATGCTTTAGCCATCAAGACTGCTTGATCCTCATCCATAGACTAGTATAGCAAAAAGGATATTTTCTCCTGGGAGTTACTGGTATACATCAACATTGTGGTACAGCAGGAGGATCAAGATGGAGAAATTAACTTCTTGGGGTATCAGTGTAGCCACGATGGTCCCTTTTTCATGTTTTTCTTCCCCTGCTGCTGCTGACATTTCCTATACTTCCAGAAGCTCTTAATGATGGAAGTGGCACACTTGTAGGCAACAAAGGTTTTCAGTGCTTACTTAGTCCTTTCCAGAGCCACCTCTTTGTGTCCATGGATTTGGTCACTGGTTTATCCTCATTCTCTAGGCCAGGGGTGGGTAATCTCTAGCCTTCCAGATGTGGATTGGACTCCAATTCCCATCAGTTCAGCCAGTATGGTTGGTGATCAAGGATTGATGGGAGATGTACTCCAACAACATTTGGAGGACCACATGTCTGCCAGCCTTGCTCTAGGCAAATGTTGGGCAGCCAGTTGTTGGGATTAAAGTGTGCCCTCTTATATTTGCCCTATAATATTGATATGCAGTAGTCTACCATTATATTATCATTCCAGAATATAATGAAGTTTGGAGATCTTCATTCTAGAGAAAAGTGGGAATGGACCCAAAAGCACTCTGCCCTTCATGGAAGGAATCCTTCCATGGAAGAGTAGTCTTTAGTCCAGTGAAGGGTCCCATGGTTAGGAGGAAGGAGATGCATTTTCCACCAATTCCTTCTCCCATGCTGTTCAACAAGGTTTTCCAGTCCTCTGGAACAGACCTTTTTTATGGTGAAGGGTACTTGAGTGAGAAGTGAATACTGAAAATTACTCTCCCCTTCCATTTGTCAGAGTCTCTACTAGATCAAAGATAGCCCCATGAACAGAATATCACTTTGGGATCTAACCCATTGTATTTAAATTGCCACATAATTGCTTGTTATTCCTATGCATTGCCAGTAGCAGGAGCATGATCTGAAAGTATTCAGGCCTCAATTTTGATACTTCTTACTTGAGTTTTCTTTGAAGGCTTTCTTTGAAATGAGAATCAATGCAAAAACATGAGCAATGTGGTAGAGAGTAAAATCTCAAATCTCTCACAGTCCCATTCCCTGACTATAAACATCAATAACAGTGTTTTTAAGCCACTTTGTTCATAATGAGTGAAGTTTTCATGATGGCCCCAAATTGAGACCTCTGTTTCCATTACCCCATTCAGATCTCTTCCCATAATCAATGTGCCTTTAAAAGAAACTTTTCCTATAATAGACTTCCCAACAAAACCTTTCTGAGATCCATTTGGTACATAAACTGACATCAAGGTATATTTCCCTCCTACAAAATTAGCTTTTGACCAAAACATGCCTTCCTGCTGAGCCCTATCTGGTTTCACAAATTGTAAAATTTAAACTCTTATTTATCCCAATCAATGTCCCTCTCCTTTACCCTGCTGCTGTTCCTACATATATATTGCCCTTAAAATCTTATCCATTAATCTTGTGCCTACAATTCTTGTATGTCTCTCTTGAATAAATAGGATGTGTGCCCTTGTTTTCTTGATATGGTTGGCTGGAGAAGAAAAAGCTAAAGGGAGACATGATAGCTGCCTTCAAATACCCAAAGTGCTCAGATTTCAGCTAAACTTTAGGAGAAATATCATCATGGCAAGAGGAACAGCTCTTAACCATTAGGATACTTTTGTGGAATGGAAATATCAGTGTGAAACAGTGGATCTCACTGCCCCGGGTGGTGGGGTGGGGCAGCAGGCCTTATTTGACCTTCTGGCAACTTAGTCGTTGCTGTTACTGGGAGGGAGAGTGGAAGGGGTAAGGCAGCAGGGTGGTCAGCACTGTGCAAATGCACCACCAGTGGCAACATAGCCAGAGCTGTAGTTTCATCCACCTTTGTAGATCCTGCATTGTAGCTGCTGGGTTGAGGAAGGAGTTAGACTAGATGACCCCCAGCTCAATAATTGCACTTTCTGCCTTTTATTGAACTTATTAAAAATAGAAATATGGAAAGCTGTTCCTCAATCATTAAATGTAACAACAGTAAGAACCATAGAATCATAGAATTTTGGGGTTGGAAGCAACCCAAGGGACATCTAGTTCAACCCTATGCAATGCAGGAATCTCAGCTAAAACATCCATGACAGATGGCCACCCAAACTCTGCTTAAAAACCTCCAAGGAAGGACAGTCCACCATCTCTTGTGGGAGTCTGCTCCACCTGCCAAACAGCTTTTACTGTCAGAAAGTTTTTCCAAATTTTCAGTCAGTATCTCCTTTCTTGTTACTTGAAGCCATTGCCTCAAGTCCTACACTCAAGAGCTGGAGAAAACAAGCATGCTCCCTCTTCCACGTGACAGCCCTTAAGATATTTGAAGATGACTATCATATCTCCTCTCAGTCTCCTCTTTTCCAGGCTAAACATACCCAGCTCCTTCAAGCATTCCTCATAAGACTTAGTTTCCAAACCCTTGATCATCTTGGTTGCCCTCCTCTGCACACGTTCCAGCTTGTCAACATCCTTCTTAAATTGTGGTGCCCAGAATTGGACACAGTGGAGAAATATAGAGATATAGAATAACACAAAAATAATCAGGACTCATCCCAAGAGAAAGAAGAATTAATTAGCAAGATGCTATAATTCATAATTGATAAGGGGTGGGGATCAAGCACAGGAACAAAGACTTCATGAACAGCATATAAGAGCTATTGAATAAACCTGAATTCGACATTACCAGGAATTCCTAAAAGTTTAGGGTGAGGGTGGGGAAATCTGGAATCAAAATTTTGAAGCTACATTTAAAAAATAAATATTTGAACTGAGGAAAGAAATATCCTTCAGATGATAGAATTAACTAAAGTGTGGTGTGCAGATTTCATAACCAACAATTATACTTGCTAAGTTGATATGTTCAGGAAGCTCTCATTTATAATGAGTCTATTACCAGAAAAATGAAATGAAATTATCATATTGAACTTCATATGAATAATGATATTGATCTTTATACTGAGATTTTGAGACATAGAAAGGAAATCAGGATTTTTACAAAAAGAAAAAGAAGAAAATAGGGAACAGAACAACACAATATATACATGAGGTCCGGCAGCAAGATAATTAGTTCTCATTAAAATGAATGTGTTGTAGTAAAGGATTATGTTCCATATTTCAACTATATGGCACTCAGTATGACTTTGTTAACAAGCAATGATATCACCCTAAGATCTAATTACCTCTGTATTATTCACCATTTATACATGAGAGTACCATCATATCCCTTTATCTCTATAGAATAACAATGTAAGAACGTCATTGCACAGCCCCCATTGGAGGATTTGTAGTGCCTTATCACAATCCTGGATTTACAGGAAGTCAGGGTGGAATAGGGGAGCAAAAGGCAGGATGCACAATAGCAGTTGCCCTAGGAGCCAACTCCTAAGGGCTGTGGGGGCTTCAGTCCCCACAATAAAATGTTTGAGGGGTCCAGGTCCCCACAAAGTTTATGGGCATTTCCATTCAAATAGTGTGAGTGCATTGCATCATGTGATCAGTTATGTGGGGCACGGCTTATCTGGGCCCCCACAATATTTTATTCAAGTTGCCAGCTCTGGCAGTTGCCAATGTCTTGGGAGTCAGAAGGGAGAAACACTGAGAGAGAGAAAATGGTGGTTTAAAACAGCAGCAGAGGTTTGACTAAAGTACACAGAATATCTATGGGCTCTGTATTCTTTATCTCTTTCATGAGGCAGTTGAAGGGGGAGATGTTTGAGTACAGCAGAAAGGGAGAGAAACTGAAAGGGAAAAAAGTGATTATTTTGTATCATCATCATCATCAGCAGCAGCAGCAGCAGCAGCAGCAGCATCTATTTATATCCCACCCATCTGGCTGAGTTTCCCCAGCCACTCTGGGCGGCTTCCAATCGAGTTAAAAACAATACAGTGGTACCTTGGGTTAAGTACTTAATTCGTTCTGGAGGTCTTTTCTTAACCTGAAACTGTTCTTAACCTGAAGCACCACTTTAGCTAATGGGGCCTCCCACTGCCACCGTGCCGCCAGAGCATGATTTCTGTTCTCATCCTGAAGCAAAGTTCTTAACCCGAGGTACTATTTCTGGGTTAGCGGAGTCTGTAACCTGAAGCGTATGTAACCCGAGGTACCACTGTACAGCATTAAATATTAAAAACTTTTAAACAATGGCAGAGGTTTCAGTAGAGCAAACAGGAGGGGATGTTGAAGGAAGGATGTGACAGTTTAAAACAGGCTTCCTCAACCTCAGCCCTCCAGATGTTTTTGGCCTACAACTCCCATGATCCCTAGCTAGCAGGGTCAGGGATGCTGGGAATTGTAGTCTCAAAACATCAGGAGGGCCAAGGTTGAGGAAGCCTGGTTTAAAACAAGGTTTCAGTATAGTGAAAAGGAAGTTTGGGAAGGTGCTGCTGTGTTAGTCTTTTGATGTTAGCATCTGTGTTATACTCTGCTATCTCCCCTTGTTATAACTGGTTCATTGTTTTTTTCTTTGCGGACGCGCACACATACCCTTCAATGTTCTTCCATGCCAACTTTACTCAAACTCCTGTTGTTTAAAACCACCATTTTCTTCTCAGTATCCATTCACCCCACTTTACTCAAGCTTCTGATGCTGTTTAAGACAACCACCCATTTGTTTTTCAAAGGAAGAGGACAAACAGCTCCAAGAAAGTAGTGGTTTCAGAAACAGGTCTGAGAAGCTGAGGAGCAAGCTTAGCAGTTGTGTTGGGTGGGTAGGGTAAGCTCTAGGGAGCTAATATATGGTGACTGCGAGGAGCTGGTAAGCAGAGAAATATGAACCTGATCAGTGAAGCTATGTGAGGATAATCTCCAACGTTGTCTATTTTCTGGAAACATGGACTGACTAAAGTTAGGAAAGGATTAGGGTAGACCCTAAAGTTCATATATGTGCAAACAGTGCAGAAATAGGAGCAAGCCCTCCGGATGTTGTTGGACCATCAAGCATGGTCAATGAGAACATAGGAAGCTACCTCATACGGAGACTGACTATTGGTCCATCAAGTGTTGCTAACTGAGTGACAGCAGTTCTCCAGGGTTTCTGTCTTTCCTAACCTTACCTGGAAGTGCCAGGGACTGAACCTGGGATGGTGCTCTATCACAGAGCCATGGCACAGTGGAGGATTATGGGAGGTGTAGTTCAGTAGCATCCAGAGGGCCTTAGGTGTCCCAACCATGCTTTAAAGAATCGTCTGCTCTGTTCTTACATCATCTGCACAGATATCAAGGAACATTAATAGTTCATTAAACTGAACAACATGTACACATGCATAGAGTGAGCATGGACAGCTACTGCCATGGATGAATTTATTTATCTTTTAATGTTGATTTATAATTTTCATTTACAACAAATAAGCATTTCAACAAAGAAATCAAAACAATTCTCACATATTGAACTTCAACTTCCCCCCTTCCCCCTTCTGCCTATCCCAATTAACTCTGTTTAATCTTTTCCTTGTCTGTTTCATATATATTTTAGAAACTGAAAGTTTTTACAGTAATCCTGCAAATGTCTTAATTTGTTTACAATTTGTTTGTAAATATTCAATAAATCATTTCCAGTCCTTGATAAAAAGTCTGTTGTCTTGATTTCTTATTTTTCCAGTAAGTTTTGCCATTTCTGCATAGTCCATTAATTTCTGTATCCATTCTTCTTTCATCGGAACTTCTCTCCCCCACCCCATATTTGGGTGAATAGCATTCTTGCAGCAGTGGTTGCATACATAAATAAATTTCTATATTGTTTAGGTAACTCTGATCCCATAATTCCCAAGAGAAAAGCTTCTGTTTTTTGTTTTTTACAAATGTTACCTTGAACATCTTTTTCAATTCATTATATATCTTTTCCCAGTAAGCTTTAACCTTATTACAAGACCACCACTTATGGAAAAAGGTACCTTCTTTCCCTTTGCATTTCCAGCACATTTTCAATTTTGATTTATACATTTTTGTCATGGTGTTAGATACCATCTGTATAACATTTTCATATAGTTTTTGCTTAAACCATAACATGCTGTAAATTTTATGTCCATGTTCCACAGTCTTTCCCATGTCTCCATTTCTGTGTTATGACCAATATCTATTGCCCAATGTATCACTGAAGATTTCACTTGTTCATCTTTTGTCTCCTATTCCAATAATTTCTTATACAGTTTAGACATCACTTTAACATTACAGTCTAGCAGGTCTCTCTCTAGTTGAGATACTTGTTCCCCATTTTCCATCCATTTCGAACACTTTATTCAAATGATAATATTGCATCCGCATTGTTAATATTCCTGATAAATCCTTAAACTCTTTTAATTTGAATTCTCCACCTTCCTCTTTTAACAAATTTCTATAAGTTTCCCAGTTTTCCGTCATATTTTTCTTCTTCACCGTTATAGCATGAATTTATTTATCTGAACCACCATTGTTGTGTACATGGAACATCACAGTGTGGCCTATATGACCACATGATTGAAGTTCACACTCCCTGAAGGTCCAGCCCAATTTCCAGTGAAGTCAAAGGAAGCTTTATTAGTAAGCACAGCAGAGGTAATGTCATTAATGGAAAACCATCATCACCCATTAACTTCAGCAGCAGCCACCTCACCTAACTGAAGTGGCCTGATAGCAACAGAACACTTGGATAATTGGAGCTGAAATCCCTTTTACTTTGAATATGTAAAGCCATTTCCCCCTCTTAGATTCTGTGCTGAAATAGCTAATGTCTAAACACCCAATTAACTCACTTGGCACTATCTTACAAAAACAACTTGTTGCCTCAGTGCCAGATGTAATGTCTCCATATGTTATTTCGATATATTCTTGTCAAAAGCAGCTACAGGTGACTGAGCATAAAGTGTATGTGTATGCAAGCAGGGAGCTACTGATTTCTATAAATTATTCCCTGGAATACACAGCTTACACAAGGAAATCAAACAAAGGGTAATGCTGGAAGAGAGAGTTGAATTTGCTCACTGAGTGTGCAAAGCTAATTATGCGTATTCTCCCAGACACACCAGTGCCTCCTAAAAGGCAGTCGATAAGCTTTCATTTGCTTTTTATCTGGCTCTTTGTTTTTGCCATCTGTAACAACCCGCCAATGTGGTTTTGTTTTGCAATTTACAACAGTTATGCATAGTCAAGGACTATGGACAACTTGGAGCGATGGAATTCAGAGGAATGAATGCCATGCAGAGCTGAAAGGAACCTGAGAGAGAATGTCCTTAGAAAATTCTACCAATTCAAAACAGCTTGCAAAGATCAGGGATTGCTGGTAAGATCAGGGGTGTGCAATTTTTTCAGTTGTAGCTTCACAGTTTCTTATTTTCCCAATCTCAAGTTCAGTTCTTCTCATTTCCACATCGGTGTATGATCTTTAAATATATATATTTTTATTTGTTATAATCATGAACACCCACCAGCAGTGTATGCAATTTCCCCAATGCACAGGTTCCTGCAAAATAATTGTTCCTAATATTTAATGTTATTGTCACTAATGTATACTACATTTATACACAAACTTCACCACCGTATATCCATGTTTGTTCACATTACTTAGCTGGCGAAGTGGGTTGGAAAATTTAGTGAAACATGAATGGCTTTGGAAAGTACAGTTGTTTGGAAATCAAAAATTGTTTGGGAAAGTACAAATTAGGTAGGTTTGCCTGTAAATGCAAATGAAATCAAATTTCTTCCCCATCTCTAGGCAAAAACCAGCCCCCAAATGAATGCAGCGAAATGCATGGAAAGGGACTGGCATAGAGCTTGACTGAGACCTTTTCCCTTCCTCTTTGTCACATGGCATCAATGCCATGTTCACTCCCAAAGGCTGTGCCAACTTGCCAAGTGCCCAGATCTCAGGCTACCTGTGGGTGCTGTTATACAAACCAGTCTAGAAGTGTTGGAAGAAGTGATGTGACCTCATTAGAGCAGCAAAGAAGGGATGGCAATGGATGTCTAGCTCCCATAGCTGTCAACTTACAGATTTGAAAATAAGGGACCAGCAGCCTTGAAAATAAGGGATCAGCAGCCAAAATAAGGAACCTGCAGCCTCACCTGTTCCAGGCACTCCAGTCTTCCTGTCCTCCTGCAATCTGGTCAAACTCATGCTGGTAGCTTCGAGAACACTGTCCAACCAACTTTGTAACCAGAGGTTCAACTGAATAGAATCTGAATCACATGCACCACAAGGCCTATGCAGCCTCAACTTAAGATGGCTCCCCGACCTGGCTTTGCACTGCAAAGTTTGCAGCAGCACGTGCAACAAAATGGCGTCCAGCATTCAAAACCCCCCTCAGCTTGCATTAACTAGCCACACACAAACAGCCTCCCCCTCTCGCCATGAGATCGCCAGTCACCCACCATTTTAGTCAACCAGCTCCCTTCTTTCCCCCCATAACTCAATCGAAGGAGCCTCCAAAACAAATTCAAAAGCCCCCCTCCCACGAGATCTCCTTTCCTTTCCCCCCACCATGTGCCCCCACTCCAGACAGACCTTTTCACCAGCAAGGGTGAGTGGGCAGTCGATGACATATCCATCCGATTCCAATCCGAGCACTCAGCACAGGTATGTTCAACTTCTGAGCCCCTTTGAGCCAAAGGCAGAAAGCCCAGCCAGCAGCCAAACGAAGCCTCAAGGAAAACCACCGTCACCTCTCCGGTGGGAAGCGCTGAGCAAAGGCGAGTCCCCAGGCAATGCAGCTGATTTGATCAGCACAAGGCATGCAAGCTCCACCCCCCAGTCGTTCTTAGACTTCTTATTGGGTGAGCAACACAGCCAAGCAACACAGTTGGAGCCTCCCTCCTCCCTGGCTGGCAGGGAGGGAGGGAGAGGAGCTGCTTCCTTTGAAATTTAAGGGACATTATTTAAGGGACATCCATCAATAAGGGACAGCAGCGGGACATGGCGCTGGAATAAGGGACTGTCCCTTCAAATAAGGGACGCTTGACAGCTATGCCAGCTCCTGGAAAGGACATGCATAGAAGAGAAGAGGATACCCGAAACTGGAGTGGGGAGAGAGCCAGAGAAATCAAGCAGCCTGAACTGCTGCCCTCTCAGCTCTTGAGTGGTAGCCAGAGGACCTGGGGACTCTAGAGGAGAAATCTTATTTGACACCTGGTAGGAAAGAGAGAACACCAGTCACTCTGTGGTGCCATAAAAGGCCCCTCTCCCACCCTGGTCTTTTTCTTCCTGCATGCACAAATGTACCAGAAGCGGTGTGTGTTCAGATTCAGGGTTTTTCTTCTGGGAGTACGCAGGGGTACGCATACCCCTAAACGTTTTGTGAATCTAACGGGAGATTCAGAAGTAAAGGAAGATACTGTCAGCTGTCAGCTGTGTACAGGGCGGGGGAGGAACTCAAAGTTGTTGAGTTTTTTTGGGAGGGGAGAAGCCAAAGTTATTGACCTTTTTCGCTCACCTGTAACAACGCAGCAGAAATAGCTGCTTTTGTTTCCTGACTTGTTAGGGAAATTTGACGCTACGGAGTAACAGAGCAACGGGGGGGGGGGACTTTCACTCCATTGCTTTTCACTGCCGCCGATCGAGAGGGATGGGTATACAGTACATATACATTTGGCACCCCCCAGAATACATTTGGTGCCCCCCAGAATTCAGCACCGGGGTGCCCCGCACCCCTTGCACCCCTGGGTAAAGACGGCCCTGGCTGTGTAATATGAGGTAATGCATGTTCTTTGTACTTCTGTCCATTTACTGTCTTCATTTCCCCCAATTTGAACTATAAAATGGTGATTTTTCTTGAGTCAAAATGACAGTACCCCTAAACTTTTTATTTTATTTTATTTTTTAGAAAAAAGCACTGTTCAGATTCCTCATCAGAAGTTTTAATAAGATTCTCATTTGCAGTTGACACATACACGTAAAAGGAACTAGATCTACTGTGTTCCAGAAATGGAGCAAAATAGTGTGCCAATGAGATGTGTGTGTGTGACTCCTAAGTGGTGTCTGCAAGCAACAAACAGAGCTTGATTTCTCATTCCTGCCTTGTTCATCTGAAGCATGGTATGCATGGGAATGCTTCTCCTGAAAAGTTTCATGTTTTCTCAACTTGAAGTGGGTGGACTGCATCACTAAATTCATTGGCCCTAACTGCATCACTTTTATGTTTGTTAACAAGTTTTGTGGGACCGGTTTCCCAGAGAAAAGCACCTAATCGTATTGCCCATAGATATTATTAAACACTAAGAAAAATATTTTAGCTATAAGGGAAATGTAAACTTTTGTTTAATAATCACATCTCAGACCATTTATTGAACCACTTCCCTCAATGTTAACACTTACATTTTATACTTTTCAATAACTCGCTTGAAGCCATTTCTTAGTTTTGGAAAGCACATTAAGAAAGGAATTCATCTATTTGTGCAATTCATAAAATTAAATCAAAATATAAAGCAAACCACCCAGAGCTGTTAGAGAGAGGTTACAGCCTCAGTGTGTGTGTGTTATCTTTGGAATCTCCACTTTGAATCACAGTTAAATCTCTGAATTGCCACAAATCTTTTAAAAAATTGACATATGTTTTTCATGAGAAATATTTCAGAGCGTCTACTTAAAACACACACACACACAACTGCCAAATACATCTGAATGTTTTTAGAACAAAATGTTCTTTTACTTTCTTTTGGTGCCCCCGCACCCTTCTTTTTCCTTTAGACAAAAGAATGGTTTGGACAAGATTTCCAAACTGCCGCAGTGTTAGTAAAGAGAGAAAATAGGCGAACCCACAAATACAAAGTAGGCTTTGCATATTACACATTTTGATGAAGATGACCGTGAGCTTATATTGTGGGCAATTATAGTTTGTCCTGGGATGACTTTGCTGATGGACTTTCCTTCAGCTTGATGCTTGGGCAGAAATGTACATTAGCACCCCACTCCTGGCATGTTTAGGTGAGAAAACCACGGCCAGCATCAGCTGCTGGCAACTTTGAGCCTGGGCCCCAGCACCCTTTCAGGGCCCACCACTAATGCCTGCCTGCTCCCCCTTTAAGTTTTGTTCCTTGGTGTTATGTACCGAGTTGAATAGGATCCAAAATGCAGCAGTCTGATTGGTCCTAGAACAATAGGGTCCAAAATACAGTAGTCTGATTGGTCCTAGAACAATAGGATTCAGAATGCAGGAGTCGGATTGGTCCTAGAACAATGCAGCAGTATGATTGGTCCGCAGGAGCCACCCAATCCAGCTCCAGGTGGAAGTGAATCCACAACCTGATTGGCCTACAGGAGAATCCCGGAATTAGCCAATCACGTGCAGCCTATTGTGTAAATAATGTATATAAAGCAGATATTTTGGGGGAACATTCATTCCTCCTCACCACTATGAGCTGAATAAAGAGCATGAAATCCACTCTCGACTCCGAGTATATTTTACTTGGTCAGGTGTTTCGAGCATCTCTGGGGAGCTGAGATTAGCAGCCACAGTGCTTGTGGCATAGCATAGCTCCAGGACAAGGGTGTGCAACCTCAGAACCAGCCAAATGTGGCTTTCCCATACCCTCCAACATTTCTTTGATGAAAATAGGGACATACTATTCTGTTGTTGTTGTTGTTGTTGTTGTTGTTGTTGTTGTTGTTACCCCACCCATCTGACTGTGTTGCCCCAGCCACTCTAGGCAGCCTCCAACATATATAAAAACATAATAAAACATTAAACATTAAAAAAAGCCTTCCTTATACAGGGCTTCCTTCAGATGTCTTTCAAAGGTTGCATCATTACTTATCTCCTTGGTTCAGGGGTCGCAGAACTCCATACCTTCCAACATTTCTCTGATAAAAATAGGAAAAGTGGGGCACTCCGGGATCAAATCAGAAACCAAGATGGCTTCTGTAAATCTGGGACTGTCCCTGGAAAATAGGGACACTTGGAGGGTCTGCTCTCCAGGCCTCTCTACATTCTATCTAGTAACTAGGACTCTCTCCCAGGCCCCAGGCTTATCTGACATTTCTTCAGTGGCACTGCAAGGTGGGGGCAGGGGGGGCGGTGTGCCCCGGGTTCCATATCTGGGAGGGTGACAAGAAGGCACCCCGCGGGGTGCCTGCCCTGCCGCCCTGGCCCGGGCCTCAGCCGCATGTGGAGGATCTCTCCACTGCTGCTGCAGCTGCGAGCAGAGGATCCCACCACCGTCTGTACATCTCTCAGGTGGTGTCGGCATCAAACCGCTATGTACAACGCATGTGTGGTGTTGCATACATGCACTGTATGTAGCGATGCCACACATGGGCTGTACATAGTGGTTTGCCGCCATCACTACCCAAGTGCCATACAGATGGCAGTGCGATGCCTCCGTTGCCGCCACAGCCGCAAGTGGAGGATCCCTCTGCCGCTGCCGCAGCTGCAAGCAGAGGATCCCGCCACTGTCCGTACGGCTCTCAGGCAACACCGGTGGCAAATCGCTACGTACAACGCATGTGCACTGTACATAGTGGTTTGCCACTGGCGCCGCTGCAGAGCTGTACGGACGGCGGTGGGATCCCTCCTCCCTGGCTCGCCGTAAGCAGCTTCTGCTTTGCTGCTTTACAGCGAGCCAGGGAGAGGCAGGTGGGAGCCACGGCTTCCCCTTCCTCCCTCCCTGGCTCACTGTAAGCGGCTCCCACTTTGCCACTTTACAGCGAGCCGGGGAGGGAGGGAGGGAGGATGGACAGGAGCTGTGGCTCCCGAGAGGACGAGCTACGCAGCTTTGCCGGTGCCCTGGCAAAGTGGCATAGCTCCCTCCCTTCCCTTGACAGCTCGCGGTACTTGGGAGTCATGGAGATGGGGGTGCAGAGGCATAGGAAGAGGGGGTGGACATTTGGCGCCCACCTGTGACTCCCAAGCCTACCCCGAGCTGTCAATGTGTGGGGATGGGGGTGACAAAAAATATTCCGCACCTGGGCTTGCTACCTCTCTGCATTTCTTCACTCCCTTTTTGGGTGTTTTTGCTAGACTGGAATGCCCTCCATTGCATCTCTGGTTGTGGCTAGAAAGGACACACTAACTGAAACCATGGAGATCTGCTGCTAATCAGTATAAACAAAACTGAGCGGAATGGACCAACAGTCTGCATAAGACAGGTTCCTGTGTCCATTTTTTCTCCATTAGAAGGGAATCATTGTGTGTGAATGGTATATCAGGTAATATTTTGTTTCTGCCAAGAAACAGATGATGCAAATCAACAGGAGAGAGGGAGGGAGTCTATCAATGGAGCTCCATGAATTGAATGGTTTTGCTCTTTTCCCAGTCTTCGATCATAATAACTGACGTGCTTGTTCACAAAAAGTCATGTGAAATGGTTTTCATATGGAAATGTGGTGGGGGGTTTTAGCGATCCAGTGTCCCTGTAAAAAAAAAATTTAAACATAGTGTTTAAATATATTATCATAAATAGTTCATAATACATTTGGAAAGCAAACTACCAACTTGTGCCCTTTATTTTTTTCGTGATTATGAGGCTATTCATAATATTTCAAAAATAACAGCAAAAATATAGTGCCAAGGTTTATAATTATCTTACAATCATTGTAAGTAATACAGAAAGATTTACATATAGATTGAGGAAAGAAAATGGTGGCCACCGTATGAATGGCTTGCGGAATTGCCATCTAAGCTTTTGTTATGTTAGATTATTTTTAAAATGCAGATCCGTATTTTTAGTAATTGCCATTATACGTAATTTGACAGTGGAAGGGTGTGCATGATGGAACAGGCAAGGAATATATTAAGGTTGCAAAACTTTACAAAGGAAGATGAAGTTTTTGCGGTGCTTGCCTCCAAAGGGAATTAGGCTATTATGATCATTTGATGGAGAAGCGAGATCATAACTGGCAAAGCTAAGCAACTGTGCCTTACTTATTAGTAAGAACTGATAGGGTTTTTATTTTTTATTTTAAAAAAGACCAGCCTCCTGAAGCATAAATTTTCATGAATTTGCAGAAGTCAAAATGAAGAAATTTTTGCTACAGTGAGTATAAATATGAGCTGGCCATTAAAATAACTGGGGCAGAGAATTTAATCAAGAAACCCCTTATTAGTACAGACTTGATCTCGAAATAAAATGCACATTATTTGACAGTTGTTTGATTCTACATTTCTTTCTGCTTCTGTTCCTGGATGTGATGCAGCCTCTGCTCATGCCAGCGGGACTTCTCCTGTTGACTAGTCATATTAGGCACCTCTTTGGGTAAATACACAGCTATGGTACTTCCTGAAATTGTCATATTGCAGCAAACTATCATGTCAATGCACACTGGGATTCATTCATATCTGGGGCATGACCCTTCTCCTACACAGGTGCAATGCCTTGGGCATGGAGCAAGACCCACAGACTATTACAGGGGCCTCTGCAGGAGAGCGCCAGTCATTCAGAATATGGATGATGACTCTGAACAAATTCATGGAGGAGGAGGAGGCTACTAGCCATTGGTGGCTATGCTCTTCCTTCATAGTCAGAGGCAGCAACAGTTATGAATACCAGTTACTGGAACCGGAGGAGGAAAAAGGGACATTCAGTTCAGGTCTTGCTTGAGAGCATCCTATAGGCATCTGTATGGCCACTGTGAGAACGGGGCATAGCTGTCAACTGTCCCTTATTTGGCGGGAAACTCCCTTATCCCAGCGCCATGTCCCGCTGCTGTCCCTTATTGATGATGTCCCTTAAATTTCCCGGGTTTCATGCTTGCCCGGCACAGGTGGGAAGCAGCGGCTCGGGGTCCACTGCCACGAGAGAGAGGGCATGCTGGCACTGTCGTCCTGGCACGAAGAGTTCCATCGGCCTTTCCCCTCCCGAGAGAGAGGGGGGAAGAGAGAGAGACTCTCGCCCACGCTGCCCGCGAACCCGGAGGCGGCAGCGGTGGTGGCAGCTGAGGAGGCGGCCTGAGGGAGGAGGAAGAGGAGGGGATGGGAAGAGATGCAGAAGGGCGGCGCTCCAGCAGCCGCGGCGGCACTGCAACCGCCTCATGCCGGATTGACAATGTATGTAACTCTTTACAATGTATGTACTCTTTAGAATAGCAAAATCTTTTATTTTGGCTGCTGATCCCTTATTTTCGAGGCTGCTGGTCCCTTATTTTCAAATCTGTAAGTTGACAGCTATGGAACGGGGTGCTGAACTGAGTGGACCATTCGCCTGATTCAACAGGCTTATTGTATGTTCTATATGTCTTATGACCTAACCACAAAAGGGATTTGCCATATCAGCATCCTCAACTCACCCAAACAAGCAAAAACCACTCTTGCAGAAGGTGCCAACCAACTTTTGCATTTCTGCGCAACTACAACACTGGAAACCAGCGTTTCCCAAATGTGGGTCTCCAGCTGTTTTTGGACCAAAATTCCCATTACTGATCCTTCTAGCTAGGGATGGTGGGAGTTGCAGTTCAAAAACAGCTGGAGACCCAAATTTGGAAAACTGTGCTGGAAGCAACAGTTCTTTCAAAGAGTCGGACAGAGAGATACTTGAAATGGCTATCAACGTCCTTTTAGGGTTCATCTATAAAAGTTCTTGCCCAGTTTTTAGTACACAGAATGTCATTTCACTTCAATACGTGTGAAGCCACATTTTGATTTTTCTGTCAAACACTCCTGCCTCTTTCCTCATAAAATTCCACGTGGCACTGAAGCATCACACCATTTTTATGTACCTAGACAGCTACAGAGATTTGATCATTCTTACTGAAGTGATGGGAAGATTTAAAATAATAATAATAATAATAATAATAATAATAATAATAATAATGTAGAATTACTCCTCAGTTTGGAGGAAGAGAAATGGTCATTTCTGCTGTTTTATAGAGATTTGTGCATTTATTCACAAAGGCATGTATCTGGAATTATGTAGGCATTACGAAAGTGTGAGCAGGCAGCACGGAAATTTCCCCACCAAAGTCCCACCAGTCCTAAGCCTAAAACAATCTAAGATGGTGCCTTTCCCTCTTTTAAGGCAAGAACACAAACTCTGTATTTCATCAGGACAGCCCCATGCTTTCTGTCTTTAGCTAATGATCCATTAATCAGCCTCAGTTGTCCTTCTGGGTAGCCAGAACTCCAAAGAGACAGCTGTGCCAGCCAGTTATTATTACCCAGTAGGGAGCCATTTGCGATGGCCATTGTCCCATTTATGTTCCAGATTACATCAATTTATCATTCCCATACTTAATAGGTAGCCTGCCTTTCAGTCTAGACAGTACCGCAAGGTGGCTTACCATAAGGAAAACATAAAAATGATAAAAGTACGAAAACCACAATGCTAAACATTAATAAAGCAGCATCAAAATCAATATTAAAAGGTTAGCAGCATTTTTTCCAACAATACTATTAGCCTTTCCAAATGAATAGGTTTTTAATGCCAGCAGTGAAGGAGCCTTGTAGACCTTCATTGTGAGGGAGTTGCAAGAATGGGTGTCACCATGAAGCAAATTCCATTTTTTAATCCACCAGCCTTGTTTCTGGTGGCTATGGTACTCAAAGCAGCATGTAATGAGGTGATCTAAGCCAGCCTTCCTCAACCTGATGTCCTCCAGAAGTTTGAGACTTCAGTTTCCATCATCCCTGACCATGAGCCTTGTTGGTTGGGAGTGATGGGAGTTGTAATCCAAAATGTCTGGGCTGTACCAGACTGGGGAAGGGCAATCTCAGCACATGGAAGGTCAGAAACACCTGTGTTTCCATAGATCTCACTGGAGTGTGGGGCTATTGTTGCAGGCCCTGGGCCTATCACCAGCTCTTCAACCTAACATACCTCACAGGGTTGTTGTGAGGGTGAAATGGGGAGGAGAAGAACCATGTACTCCATGGAAGAAAAAGGTGGTTTGGCAATGTAAAAAATAAAATAAATAAATAATAAGAATTCAACCTGTAGCTATTTAGGTATCACTGGAAGGTCAGATTGTGAAGCTGAGGCTCCAATACTTTGGCCACCTCATGAGAAGAGAAGACTCCCTGGAAAAGACCCTGATGTTGGGAAAGATGGAAGGCACAAGGAAAAGGGGACAACAGAGGATGAGATGGTTCGATAGTGTTCTCGAAGCTACCAGCATGAGTTTGACCAAACTGCGGGAGGCAGTGGAAGGCAGGAGTGCCTGGCGTGCTCTGGTCCATGGGGTCACGAAGAGTCGGACACGACTAAACGACTAAACAACAACAACAAAGGTATCACTGAATTCATTGGGGCTCATGGGTGCCCCCCCAAATCAAGTAAATATATAAAAATACTTAACTAACTGACCAATTGCATCACAGATAACTCAGTTCTGCCCCCCCCCCCCATAATGCCTTCCGTCCCTATAATAAATCCTGGCTACACCCATATTGGGGTTTGCTTCTGAGTAGACACTGCAGTGTTAAATGTGCCTGGGCACAATTCCCTTAGCTGCAAATAATAACAGCAACAACAAAAGTTGACTGTTTCACCTGACATCATCACTTATTGATTGTTTCTGTGGTGTAAAAATTGACCAAAACAAGTGATCTTAAACGTCACAGCATTTTTCTTTTTAGACACTGTAATATCGAGTATATGGTTTCTGAAGAAGTGTCCATGCACATGAAAGCTTATACGAGAACAAACTTAGTTGGTCCATAAGGTGCTACTGGAGAATTTTTTTATTGTAATATCGAGTGTAATCTTTTAAACCTTGGTGAGAATTGTGCTTCCGCAGCCTCCACTGAAATCAGCAATGGTGCCCTTGTAATCCTAGCCTTTAGAGAACTATAACAGCTATAGCACTAGGTTCTCATCATTTGCTAATTGGCTTGTCCCCATTGACATCAAGGAAGCTCTGCTCATTTACTGTAGCCATCTGTCTGGTCTGAGAGTTGTTCTGATTTATGATCACACAAGAACAATCTGCGAGATTTTAAAACTCCCTTTACAAATGTGCAATGATTCATTTTCATGGGGTACCTGACCACTTTCCTCTGTGCCCTTCGTTTATTCCAGACATATGTGATCCCAAAATTAGGGTTTCCACTCTGCCGAGAGTTTTTATTTATAACTTTATTTGTTTGTTTAAAAAATGTATATACTGATGGTCATAAAAAAAATCAGAGTGGTTTACAACAGTTATACATAAAACCATGCAATGAAAATCACGTAAAGCAAAAATGAAATCAGAAATCAGCTATTATGGAAATATGTGTTCTTATTGGCTTGCATAAGCCTGACTGATTAAAAAATTTTCAGCAGGCATTTGAAAGCTGTAATAGAAGGTGCCTGCTGAATCCATATTGACAGAGTATTCCATAACACTGGGCAGATTACACTGAAGGCTGGTTTTAATCTTGTTGTCAAATCAAAGAGTTGGAAGGGACCACAAGGGTCATGTAGTGGCCTTGTAGACAACTTCATTGTCCAGAAAGTGGGAGAAGCAACAAGAGGAACAGCCATTTTAGATCTGGTCCTAACCAATGTTGATGACCTGGTTAGTGGGGTAGAAGTGGAAGGATCATTAGGCGCGAGTGATCATGCTCTTCTGAAGTTTACTATACAGCGGAAAGGAGCAGCCAAGCATACTAGGACTCAATTTCTTGACTTTAAGAAAGCCGACTTCATAAAACTTAGGGAAGTGCTGGGTGAGATCCCATGGACAGTAATACTAAAAGGAAAGGGAGTTCATGATGGCTGGGAGTTTGTTAAGAGGGAGATGGTAAAAGCACAACGTCAGGCAATACCAATGAGACGGAAACATGGAAGGTGCCTAAAGAAGCCAGGGTGGCTATCTAAAGAACTTTTAACTGAGTTAAGATTAAAAAAGGATGTGTACAAAAAATGGAAAAGGGGGGAAACCACCAAAGAGGAATTCAAACAAATAGCCAGCATGTGTAGACACAAAGTCAGAAAAGCTAAAGCACAGAATGAACTCAGGCTTGCTAGAGAGGTTAAAAGCAACAAAAAAGGCTTTTATGGGTATGTCCGTAGCAAAAGGAAGAACAAAGAAACAGTGGGGTCACTCAGAGGAGAAGATGGTGAAATGCAAACAGGGGACACAGAAAGGGCTGAACTCCTCAATGCCTTCTTTGCCTCAGTCTTCTCCGATAAAGAAAACAATGCCCGACCTGAAGAATTTGAAGCAAATGATTCAGCAAAGGAAACACAGCCCAGAATAACTAAGGAGATAGTTCAAGAATACTTGGCTAGTTTAGATGTATTCAAGTCTCCAGGGCCAGATGAACTGCATCCAAGAGTATAAAAAGAACTGGCAGATGTGATTTCAGAACCACTGGCAGTCATCTTTGAGAATTCCTGGAGAACAGGCGAAGTCCCGGCAGACTGGAGGAGGGCAAATGTTGTCCCTATTTTCAAAAAGGGGAAAAGAGAGGACCCAAATAATTACCGCCCAGTCAGTCTGACATCAATACCAGGGAAGATTCTGGAGCAGATCATTAAGCAAACAGTCTGTGAGCACCTAGAAAGGAATGCTGTGATCACCGCTAGTCAGCATGGATTTCTGAAAAATAAGTCACGTCAGACTAACCTGATCTCGTTTTTTGACAGAATTACAAGCCTGGTAGATGAAGGGAACGCAGTGGATGTAGCCTACCTTGATTTCAGCAAGGCATTTGACAAGGTGCCCCATGATATTCTTGTAAAGAAGCTGGTAAAATGCGGTCTTGACTATGCTACCACTCAGTGGATTTGTAACTGGCTGACTGACTGAACCCAAAGGGTGCTCATCAATGGTTCCTCTTCATCCTGGAGAAGAGTGACTAGTGGGGTGCCACAGGGTTCTGTCTTGGGCCCAGTCTTATTCAACATCTTTATCAATGACTTGGATGATGGACTCAAGGGCATCCTGATCAAATTTGCAGATGACACCAAACTGGGAGGGGTGGCTAACACCCCAGAGGACAGGATCACACTTCAAAACGACCTTGACAGATTAGAGAACTGGGCCAAAACAAACAAGATGAATTTTAACAGGGAGAAATGTAAAGTATTGCACTTGGGCAAAAAAAATGAGAGGCACAAATACAAGATGGGGGACACCTGGCTTGAGAGCAGTACATGTGAAAAGGATCTAGGAGTCTTGGTTGACCACAAACTTGACATGAGCCAACAGTGTGATGCGGCAGCTAAAAAAGCCAATGCAATTCTGGGCTGCATCAATAGGAGTATAGCATCTAGATCAAGGGAAGTAATAGTGCCACTGTATTCTGCTCTGGTCAGACCTCACCTGGAGTACTGTGTCCAGTTCTGGGCACCACAGTTCAAGAAGGACACTGACAAACTGGAACGTGTCCAGAGGACGGCAACCAAAATGGTCAAAGGCCTGGAAATGATGCCTTATGAGGAACGGCTAAGGGAGCTGGGCATGTTTAGCCTGGAGAAGAGGAGGTTAAGGGGTGATATGATAGCCATGTTCAAATATATAAAAGGATGTCACATAGAGGAGGGAGAAAGGTTGTTTTCTGCTGCTCCAGAGAAGCGGACACGGAGCAATGGATCCAAACTACAAGAAAGAAGATTCCACCTAAACATTAGGAAGAACTTCCTGACAGTAAGAGCTGTTCGACAGTGGAATTTGCTGCCAAGGAGTGTGGTGGAGTCTCCTTCTTTGGAGGTCTTTAAGCAGAGGCTTGACAACCATATGTCAGGAGTGCTCTGATGGTGTTTCCTGCTTGGCAGGGGGTTGGACTCGATGGCCCTTGTGGTCTCTTCCAACTCTATGATTCTATGATTCTAGTTCCACCCCTGCATTGCAGGAATCTTTTGCCCAAGGTTGGGCTTCTACCCATGACCCTGAGATATAGAGTCTCATGCTCTACTGACTGAGCTATCCCAGCTAGCTAACTCAGGGAATGGCTGATGATGCTCCTGCAGATGATCTTAGTGACCTGGGCTATTCAGGTGATCCCTGATATATCCTGGATCTCAGTTGCTTTGGGCTCTGTAAATTAATACACAAGAACCTTGAATCTGGCTTAGTGGTAGATGGGCAGCCAATGCAGATGCTTTAATAAAGCGTGTTCTCCTTCATGGAGAGCACGTGTTGCGGTGGGGGCTAACAAGGCACCCCACTGTTGCTGGGTGGCCACCATTATCATTGAGCTCTTCTTGTTGCTGGGGAGATTTATATGTTGCCATTTTGTGATTGACAGCCATAGCCTTTAAATACCCTGTGCGCAGCTTTGAGCTTCCTCTTTTCGCTGCGCGCATCGGATCACCCGCCCACCCTCCCTATTTTCAGGGTTGTTCGCTTGACCTTGCTATGCCTGTGATGGGGTCGTCTGCTTTTGGGGCAGGGGCCCGGTAGGAATTTTGTCCATTTGGCTGATTGGCTGGTGCCATTTGGTTTTTGCCTACTGCGTACCCAGCTCCGTCTCTCTCCCCTAATGTTTTCCCTTACTGACTTCGCAGGCATGACCCTGTGCGGGGTCAGATGGTCGCAACCAATGCCTAAGCAACCACTCACATTTCTTGTATTTTTAATAAAGTTGTGGCCAAAATTATGCCAAAAACCTTAAACTAAAATCAAGTGTCATTTGTGTTTTATTTGGGGGTGTCTTGGGGACCTCGACATGCAATGATGGTACATGTTCTCAGCCAGATACTTCCATCAGCAGTCTGACCACCACATTCTATACCAGCTAGAACTCCCAAACCAGGCCCAAGGGCATGGCCTACAATGGTCAGGTTTACATCCCAAACTATATATCCAGTCAGCAAACACAATTTGTTTGAAAAGCAGAATATTGCTTTGTTAAAAGATGGAGGCATGCGCTGAAGTTTTTAGGAATAAATGCTGCTTTCCTCTATTGCTGTCCCTTGGAATTGCAGTAAAGTATCCAGCATCCCTGGCCATTTATAAAATCTGTTTGAAAGGGGCATAATGACAGGCACTGTCCGCTTCATTGGCTTAAAAGAAGCAGCAGCAGCAATGCTCACAAGAATGTTTGAGAATATTACAACAGCTTCCTGAGCTCGAGACACTAACTGCTGAGTGAACCCTGAAGATAATGACAATTTACCCAGTGGGCTCAAAGCCTCTTACTAAAATTTCATTGAAAGCCCCTTAATATACTACCATGTGTAGCAAGTCCCTTCATTACTTGTTGGCTGCTAAGTGGATCCGGCAAGTCTTCCTAAAAATACTTCTCATGTCTCCCACTTATAGAATAATAGTAATAAAAAACCCCTCTCCTACCTCTCCTGCACTGCAGGTGGTTGGACTAAATGATCCTTGGGATCCCTTCCAACTCTACAATTCTATGATTCTGCCTCTTTGGACTCAATATATCTTACTTCATACATATTAAAGAAAGAAACCTTTTGAAGGGATAGGCTGGTTTTTTAAAAAAACGCTTACAGCCTGATCCTAGGCATATTATCTCAAAATTAAGACCCACTGTATCCAATCCTCTTTACTCCCAAGAAAGTGTGTGGATAGGATTGCAGCCTTAATCTTCATTCGCTAGCTCAGTGATTGCCAAACTTGGCCCCCCAGCTTTTCTTGGACTACAACTCCCATCATCCCTAGCTAACAGGACCAGCGGTCAGGGATGGTGGGAATTGTAGTCCCGAAACAGCTGGAGGGCCAAGTTTGGCCATCACTGCTTTAGCTGTTACTGGGGTCAAGTACACATGAAAAAGAGAAATCTGACGACAAAGTGTGTATTGATGACAGTGCTAGACCTAGACTGGGGGATTCTGGGTTCAAATACCTCTCCAGCCGTGGTAGTCACTGGTTGATTTGGGGCCAGTCATTTTTTTTCACCCTCACCCACCTCCCCAGCTTGGTGTGAGGCTAAAATGCGGGTGGGAGTTGCACATTCTTCCAGGAACAGAAGATACTTTCAGCAAGTGGAAAGGATATGGTGGGATTCAACCCATATTATTTAACTGACATGTTTGGTAGAGTGTGGGTAATAGATGATATAAGGTCCATATTTGGCTCGTTCTACTTAAAACTCCACCTATCCTTATATGTCTTCCCAAAGTGATATAAAGCTATGTCTGGTGACCTGAGCCAACATGGGTAAACCAAATCTGAATCAGATCTGCTGAAGTAGAGGTTATGCAGTTCTGTGGCTGCTATAGTTGTAGCAGTCTTGTGTCTCAGCACAGAATGTAAGTGAAGTGTAGGTGGGTTCCCAAGAGGCAAGACACAGTGATAACAGCAAGAACCTTTATTGAACTAACAGAACTGGACAACAGGGGCAAAGCAACTGCTTATATACATTTCTGAAGGCCTGGGCCAATCCCACTCCCAGCGTGATTGGCTGTCTAAACTTCCAAGCTGTGAATCATGACTCAGAGTTTATGGGCCAATGGCAGAGGCCCAAATCCTGAAGTGTTCTGTGATTGGATAACAGTAGGAATGCCAAAAGCTACCTTATACTGAGTAAGACCTCTGATCCATCTGGCAACAGCTGTCTAGAATTAGCCATGGGGACATTCCCAGCCCTGCATGGAGATAATGTTTATTGAACCTGGGACCCAGGTGCAAAAGTGTGCTTTGCCACTGAGCCACAACCCCCTCTACCTTCTTTCCCATCATATCAACTCAAACAAAACATATGGTGAGGACCGGTGATGTTGTGACTTCTCCCACCTCTCTAAGTGGCAGTTCATAAAGAGAAACAGAAGCTGTGAGACACAGTTGTGACAACGGTATCTGAAGAAGTCTGCATGCACATGAAAGCTCATACCAATAATGAACTTATTTGGTCTCTAAGGTGCTACGGGAATGATTTTTTTTATTTTGTTTCGACTATGGCAGACCAACACGGCTACCTACCTGTAACTAGAACAATGGTGACACGTGAGGGGCAGCTACACATACTCTGTAATGTCTAGTTTATGCCTGAGTTCTGTGAACTGTAACTTGATACCCTGCGCTCAGCTGGAAAAAGAGCAAAGGAACTTAGTGTTAATAGAGACATTTTCAGGGAAGGTTTTGAGGATTGCTTCTTGAACAAATTACTCACCTGGAGGAGTCCAGATGGAACCCTAGGGGAATTGCACTATTCAGGCTGGTGGTTACACTGAAAGATTCCTTATTGTAAACCATTAAAAACTTAAATAAAAGAAAAACCAGCCCTGGCTGAGATGCCTTTGATGTCTGGTTGGAAAATAACTGACCAGCTGGGGTTGGGCTGCAAATGCATTTCTATTTAAAAGAAACATCGTCTTCAGCTGACACCAGAGAAGCCAGTTTTGATAAAAAGCTAAATCTTGCTTCGGCTTTAGGAACCAGTAACATCCCTGGAAACAGAGGCAATGGTGAAGGGTAGTCACATAGTTTCACAGCCATTTTATTCCTTGACTTTTCTGCACGGAGCACTGGAGAGATGGCTTTTGCCTTCCTTTCTTTTTAAACTGGGGCTCTTAAAGCTACAGACAACATTCATTGGACCTTCACACAGATGAAAGATTGGCCAATAAACAGTTGCCTTCAGTAGCGACAAACAGAAAACCAGATGTTGTTTGAATCATCATCGATAGTTTCTGGTTAGGACACATGTGGAAATGAGACTCCCTGAGGAGTCTGCTAGGAAAACACTAAATTTTTTATCTTCTCCTATAATTTAATGATTTACATCTAGGTAAGCCAATCTCATCCCAGCTGTAAAATTCCAGTTGAGATTCATATTTTACTGGAGAAGGGTCTAATGTTCATGTGTTGTTGTGTTGTTGTTTTTTCAGTGGAACTTGATATCTTGAAAGCTCCACCTTTCCAGTCAATCCTGTACATTCTAGAGCACATCTCATAAATGCCACAAAACACAGTATTGTACTTCTTCAGGGAATGGGTATATTGGCATTGTCCTACAGCTGGCTGCTGAGAGTGACAGATTCATGCCATGTGGTTGGTGATCCCTGGGTTAGGGTAACTGCTTCGCTCAGTCATAGAAACATTGCCTTAGGATGCATTAAAAAGGGGTCCTTTTCTAAGCATTGCCTTCCTTTTAACTTGGTTACATCTGTCATCACACTCAGAGGGAAAATGGAAACAAAACAGAAGCTCAGGGATGCAGCTGTGAAGAAAACAATATGAACAAGGTAGTTTGTGTGTCAAGGTGTGTGTGTGTGGGGGGGGGGAATCTCAACCTCCTTCAAGTATAATGTTCACCCCAAAATTCCCAACCCCAATTCCATGTTATATTCCAATGGAATTGAAAGAATGGGAAAAGCTATTATTGTGGATAATCCAGTGTATGATTTATTTAAGAAGTACAGTGGAACCTCAGTTTTTTAGCATCTTGGAAGCCGAATGATTTGGAACCTGAACGTCAAAAACTCGGAAGTGAATGCTTCCGTTTTCAAATGCGCCTTGGAAGTCGAACGACTTCAGAGGTGTGTTTCTCCATTTTCTCCATTGCGCCTCGGTTGTCAAACATTTCGGAAGTTGAACGGTCTTCCAGAACGGATTACGCTCAACAACTGAGGTTCCACTGTAAGTATGCAAAAGGAAACTTGCCCTACATGGTGCATGTGTGTGTGTTTGTCAGGGAGCCGACAAAGAGAACAGGTCATTTGCAGATCAGAGAAAGAGAATGAAACACTTGGCTAACTTACAGTTAGTTTCCTTATTAAAGAAGCAGATCAAAGAACACACAGAGACTTCTAAGTGTTGCACCTTTCTAGATGAAGCAGTTGCTCAAACTGGCTTGGACTTCACCCTTCACTCCCTAGCCCTCTGTGTCAGGACTTTCCCTCTGTATACAGTCGAGGTCAGCAAACTAAGGCCCAGGGGCCAGATGCGGCCCACCGGGCTCGTTAATCCAGTCTGCAAACCTTGCAAACCCTGCCGCCCGCTTGGTCAGTCCCCGCGCTAAACCGGTGTGGCGCAGACGCCTCGCCGTGCAGGGACTGACTTCCATGATACTGGCACGGTTTTGGATTGGCTGCAAGAAGCTCCTGCAGCTAATCCAAAGCCACGGATGTCTCTGGGCGACACCCCTTCCTTCCAGCTGAAGTGGCTGTGCATGGCCAAGAGCCAAGCAGGAGGCTGCCTCCACTGCCTGGGCCAGCGGCATGGGCTCTGCACCCTCCGGACCCCTGGCCGAGGCAGACAACGACGACGATGCTGCCGAAGACGAGGTGGCGGCGACAACGTGAGTGGTGGCAGGGGGTTCCTTTCAGGAGAGGGGGTATGCTTTCGGGAGAGGGTGGGTCCGGCCCCCCACAAGGTCTGAGAGACAGTGGACCGACCCCTTCCTGAAAAAGTTTGCTGACCCCTGGTATACAGCGAGTTCCAAGGGACGCTCTCTGTGTCTGCCTAGCTCTTTGCTCAGCAACATGCAATAAACGCCTCATTCTGGGAGGTGGGATGGGTCTTGCATGCTATCAGCAGAGAAGCTGTCAAAGGGGCTTTGTGGTAGAACTGCCAAGTCTGATGCCTGTCCTTGCCCTGTGCTGGGGCACCTGCCTGTTAGCTCCTCTTCATCTTCTTCCAAGCTCCCAGCCTCCAGTACTTCCCAGCTCATCCCCTCCTCTGGGGTGTGACCAGTTTCCCACTACCAGGATCCAGTATCCAAATCCTCTCCCACTGTGTTTTCCCTGGGGGGGGGGGGCTTTTGGTCAGGCAGCTTCTACCCCTCCTCCTCATCCAGCCAGTCCCTGACACTCTCCTATCAATGACACTTCCCTGTGAAAGCTAATAATGGTTGGGAGTTCTGGGCAGCCTTTTATTGACTATGCAGAGGTCTGATAACCTGTTAACAATATTCAGCATCATATTCTCTCAGCCGTGCTGTGTCTCAGGTCTGAATTTGCCTCAAGAAGCTCCAAGTGGGTGTGTGCCTTTGCCACGTGGTAATGGCAAATATATCATCATAGCTCATTTTTAGCGCATCCCTGAGATTAGGGATGGAGGAGAAATCTGATTCACTTTGCAGCTAAATGCAAACTTACCTAATTTTCTGGAAAGAGCTGCAAACCGAAATACTACCATCCTTCAAAGTTCACACTTTTTTCAGATTTATTTTACTAGTGTAAAGAAGGCATACGAAATTCATGTATTAGTGAAAATAACATACAGAACTGCATTGTTAGGGGAAATTGCTTTTCAAAAATGTGCATATTAGTCAAAGTTGCATGAAAATGTGTTAGGGAAAAATGCTGGTGGATTTACACAAGGATTAAAAAATATATATTCACTGGATTGTATAAGAAAAGTGGAAAACTGAATTTAAGGTTGGAGAAATGAGACATGCAGAGAACCAGAATTGGCAGTTTCTTCCATCCCTAGCTGAGATGCTGAATATTAGGATCAATGTTGTGTGATGGATCCAGATTTAGTGCAGCATGGGTGGTCCATAATGACCCCACTCCCATTGCTGCTCTTGAATCAGTGCTATTTTTCTAGAAAGAGAGGTGCCAGAACTTACTATGAACACCTTCCTTGAGAGGTGCTGGAACTGAGTTCTAGTGAGTTTCGGCTGGAAAAAAGCCCCTGGGCTTGCTGATCCAGTGATCAGGAAAACAGCCCACAGAGCTTATTCCTGCTCACTCTCTTTCATTCCTCAAGGTAAGTAAACTAGCCCTTCGTTCTCTTGCAGTTCTCTAGAGTCACTGAAGCTAATTCTGCTGCTGCCAGTAAGCTACACTTGACCTGCTGCCTCTGTGATGTTCTCGGAGAAAGAAAGTCAGGATTACCATGTGGCAGGCAGGTCAAGGAGCTGCTAATCTGCTCTGTCTGCCTGCTGTTCCTCTGCATCCATTAAAGGAAGGGATTCAGCTCCTGCCTGCCTCTCCCCTGTTTTTACTCAGCTCTCTGTGTGAGGCAATGCACACAGGGTATGATCCAGCTGAAGTTTTCATTTGTTTAGAGCATTTGTACTCCGCTATTCAGCCAAGAATGCTCTCAGAGCAGTTCACATACACTTGTGGTAAGAATTCCTACCACACACTCAAAACAAGACAATCCCTACCCACAAGTTTACAGTCTAAAAAAACAAGGAGACAAATAAACAAAGAATCCAAGACACACAAGACAGCATGGAGGGAAGAGGAAAATGAAAATCGAAAATCAGGCACTTTCTAAACAGCTGAAATTAAGCACTAAGTCCTATTTATTTAGGTGCTTCAGTACAATCAAGCATTGTGGAGGGGCCCAGAGTCTGGACAGTTATCTGATGGGAATGTTCTAATTCTGGATTTCTAGGAATGAGAAGTTGGAATGAGAAGCATATGGCCTACAAGACTCCTCCAACTCTTATGATTCTATGATTAACCTGTTAAAAGGTAAAGGGACCCCTGGCTATTAGAATAATGGACTTTGCAGATGTTTGTATTGACCTGAATCAATGAAGTATTTGGGGGTCTTCCCCATTGTTATCATAGCATTGACCACAAAATAAATATGCTGAAAACACATTTTTAAATAGGTAAAAATGGCTTGGAATTAGTGAAACAAAATAGGGAATTTAGAAGGTGCTGTCTGAAGCAGGAGATATATAACATTTACTGGGCCCACAGATCTGAGATTTGGAGATCATTCCAAAGAATCAAAGAATCGCAGAATTGTAGTGTTGGAAGAGACTGTGAGGGTCATTTGGTCCAGCCACCTACAATGCATGACAGACCGCTATCCAACCTCCAAGGAAGGAGAATCCACCACCTTTCAAGGGAATCTGTTCCACCATTGAATAGAGTTTACCACCAGAAAGTTCTTTCTGATGTTTAGTCAGAATCTCCTTTCTTGTAACTTGAAGTCATACCCACCGAAGCAGGAGAAAACAAACTTTCTTCATCCTTCATGTGACAGCTCTTTATATATTTGAAGATGGCTGTTATGTCTCCTCTCAGTCTCTATTTTCCAGGCTAAACATACCCAATTCCCCCAACTGTTCCTTATAAGTCTTGGTTTCCAGACCCTTGATCATCTTGTTCACACTCCTCTTCACATGTTCCAGCTTTTCAACATCCTTCTTAGATTGTGGCACCCAGAACTAGACACAGTACTTCAGGTGTTGTCTGACCAAGGCAGGTCAGAGTGATACTACGACTTCTCTTGATTGGGACACTAGACTACTGTTGATGCAGCCTAGAAGAACATTAGCCTTTTTTGCTGCTGTTGACTCATGTTAAGCTTGTGGATCCCTAGATCCTTTTCACATGTACTACTGGCAAGCCAGTTGTTCTCCATGTTATATTTGTGTAGCTGGTTCTTCCTGCCTAAGTGCAGAACCTTACATTTATCCCTATTGAAATTCAGTTTGTTAGTTTGGGCCCAGCTCTCCAATCTGTTACAGTCATCTTGTGCTTGTGTTTATTTATCTGTTCTAGTACCGTTCCTGGTATCAGCATCAAGCTGACTGGTCAGTAGTTACCCAGGTCTTCTTTTACTCCTTTTTGAAGATGGAGACATTTGCCTGCCTCCAGTCTACAGGGACTTCTACTGTTCTCCAAGAATTTTCAAATATTACTCTGAGATTACACCTTTAGTACTCTTGGGTACAGCTCATTAGGCCCTGGAGATTCAAATTCATTTAAGGTAGCTAGGTGTCATTCATCTCCATGGATGGTTCAGGCTTAGCACACCTGTACCAAACAAGTCCATTGAGACCATCAGTTCTTTTCTGTAGAAAGTGACTTTAAAAATCATTCATTTCTTACTTATAACATGGTTCTCAGGTGCTTCCTTACTTAAAAAAAATATTTTGAGAATGCAAAAGGGAGAGAAGAATCCACATACAGAACAGACAAGATAGTAATCATGGGTTTCTGCTTCCCACATCCAAGAGTGGCCGGTCCTCAATAATTTTCTGGGTAAAGTTCAGCACTGTGGTCTTACTAGCAATGCCCATGCAGCACATTCCCAGCATGCCAAGAAATTCCCATGATGATACTGGCAGTGTGGGCTTCCCATCAACAGCATGCAACACTTCTGCTTATGAAGATCTGCATATGTTAATGGCCAAATGGTTACACAGATCTGCATGTGTTAATGGCCAAATTCAAGGTCCATTATTTTATGCACCTTGCAGACAGGGGCAGTGTCTGGAGATGGGCAGTCAAGTCCACAGTAACCAGAAGAGGAATGACTTCTGGGAGGAGCAAACAGGTTTGATCAGCTGTAGCAAGCACTGGATAAAAAAAAAAAAATCTAGTTTACAAAATCTTTTCTAGAGGAAAACTGGGTGGTAAAAAAACCTGTATAGCATTGTCCTACTGTCCTCATATAGGATGCCAATATAGTTTATGCCGCAGCATAAATCTGTGTGCCAAATCAAAGTGTTATTCATACTTTGCATGGCTGTTAAAATGGGAGAAAAACTGCATTCTGTTGCATCAAACATTTAGCCTTCATTAGTATGAAAGAGGAAAATAGAAAACAAAAACTGTTTAAGAGATGCCAACATTCCTGAGTTTTATGGGAACTATATTTTGCATTGTTTTGATGAAAACTATTATGCCTATTTGCTGCTCTGCATCAAACCTTAGACGAGCTAATAAATTCATGCATATTTATGGGCTTTCTGGAACATTGCGATTAAACAGTGATTCAATATCTTATCATGCAAACATGGAAAGCGCTTGTCAAAAGGATCAAGCCGCGGCAGCCCTTTTCATTGTGTTCACCTGCATGGCACATTTCAAAAGTGACAATCGCAGATTGCGACAGTTCACACATGTATCAAATGATTCCACTGCTGATTAGACTGAGACAGCAATGTAAATATCAAGGCCGGGACCTGCTGTATAGTTTGCAGAGAGAAACTACATTCCAGATCTTTTTTCATTGTGATGAATTGTGTGTAAGAGTTCCTCCCCTGCCCTGCTACATCCGCAATGGCATGCTGAGAGAATTCAATTTGGAACGGTTCTTTTTAATCCCATCTTCTTCCTCACACCATATTGCTGGGCCTTGTAAACCAGGGGAATGCTCAAAACCTGGCTCCATCTGCTCTCTGCTTAAAAGGTAAAGGTAAAGGGACCCCTGACCATTAGGTCCAGTCGTGACCGACTCTGGGGTTGCGGCGCTCATCTCACTTTATTGGCCGAGGGAGCCGATGTACAGCTTCCGGGTCATGTGGCCAGCATGACTAAGCCGCTTCTGGCGAACCAGAGCAGCGCATGGAAACGCCGTTTACCTTCCCGCCGGAGCAGTACCTATTTATCTACTTTGACATGCTTTCGAACTGCTAGGTTGGCAGGAGCAGGGACCGAGCAACGGGAGCTCACCCTGTCACGGGGATTCGAACCGCCGACCTTCTGATCGGCAAGTCCTAGGCTCTGTGGTTTAACCCACAGCGCTGTCTTCAAATCTATGCCTTATTAGAGGCAGCAAGGCTTCACTTCAAGTGCTCCCTTCAAATATGGCTCAGAATTTATTCCCAAGAAACTCTTTTTTGGGGAGTCATGGCGGGAGGAATATCCAGCTAGTTCAAAGTTAATTGATTTAACCAGAGGGTCTTTTTCATTTTTTTTGGTATGTTAATTGTTTCAGCAACGAAGCCTACTTCTGTTTAGATAAAAACCGAAACTTTGTTTCCTTTTGCAGAAAGATCTTTTGTTTTACACTGATTTTTTTTTAAAAAAATGTTTTATATTTTCCCTTCCTACATGCAAATCTCATTAACGTAGATTTCTGCCCCACTGAGTGATTTTTTTTTAAAAAATGTTGATATAGTCAATGCACTATGATCCAATATTTTAAATGAAAATCAGATTATTGTGCATGACGATCCTAGTGTAGAATAAGCAAAGTTGCCATTGATTTTGACATTGCAGGAGTACGGACCACTTCATATCCTCTTAACACATTAGCTGCTGCAACCCTGCACTTTTCACAAGTTATCAGCATGTTATCAACATACACCTTTTCAAGGATAAAGCAAGCTTCCTTTATCCAATGCACACTGCAGGCAAATATAGCTGGTGAGCTGCTTTTCAGCAGACACTTTTACTCCTTTGATTTCAGGAAGGAGAGATCAGCCTGCAAGACAAAGGAAAGCATCAGCATGCCCACCTGCTTTGAGGTCGGATCCATTCAATATAAGGAGTGTTCACAGCTCTAGTCTACCCATGTCCCTGGTAAGATACACTTCTACCTCTGTGCTTGCATTTTCCCACTAAAGAGGCATGCCACTAAAACAGTTCAATGAAAGAAACACAAATCTTTTTAGTAACCTAGTGCAAATCACAATAGTTTAAAAGCATTTGTGTGTCCCCCCCCACCCCCAGTATAACTTTACATCAGGCAGAAAGCTCTTTATTTAATTGCTATTTCAAGATGAGGATAGAGGTAGCCTCATTAGTTTACAACCATGGTACAAGACAGATGCAAATTTGCAGGGGGCACTTTGAAAATGTCCAGATACACGCTCAGTTTCTTTTATTTCCTCTGATGCTTAAAGAAATCAGCTTTGAGCTACAAAAGAGTGTCAGAGGATTAAATGGTTGAATCAGAAGGCTCTGAGATTGGTGGTGTTGGGATGGGGATGGTGAATCCAGAAGCACTCGTGAAAGGCTGGGTGCTTGAAAGAGTCTGGAAATCAAGAGGGTGATTAATGAGAAACCAAGTTCAAACTGGGAATGGGTATTCACTTTCCCCTCTTCCTTTTCTCATGCACCACAACACAACACTTCATAGGTTTGTTAAACCATTTTCCAGTTGCGTCCAAACAAGGAAACTGACGAATGCTTGGATTGTAGGAGTGCAAACCACCTACAGAATGGGGCCACCTCAAATGGGTTCTGCATGACATCTTCCAGATTATACAGGTGGTGAACATTTTGTGGACAGTCAATTGACATGTGACTGCCAATGTGTACATCATTTTCGGCCCTAGACAAGGGTGGAACGGGCTTACATGCAACCGATGACATGTACAATGATCCAGAATGCAAGCTCCATGCAAAGCCCATATGGTAGAAGAAGTTAGTGTAGCTGCTGATCTAAAAAGAAGTGTATCTTCTCCCCCCTCTCCACTGTATTGGTGCCCTTTGTTTCTTGCAGGTGGAGCTACAGAAGAGTGATAATCTGGACATAGCAATGTCATTGGACCATACCATGAGGCACTCATTCACAATAGATGATAGGTTGTGGCTCAGTGGCAGAGCATCCTGGGTCCAATCTCCAGGAGCTCTGGGAGAGATCCCTGTAAGAAACCCCAGTGAGCCATTGTCAGTCGGTGCACTGTAGATAACACTGAGCTGGATGAACAAAAGTTCATCCAGAGGAGGTTAAGGGGTGATATGATAGCCATGTTCAAATATATCAAAGGATGTCACATAGAGGAGGGAGAAAGGTTGTTTTCTGCTGCTCCAGAGAAGCGGACACGGAGCAATGGATCCAAACTACAAGAAAGAAGATTCCACCTAAACATTAGGAAGAACTTCCTGACAGTAAGAGCTGTTTGACAGTGGAATTTGCTGCCAAGGAGTGTGGTGGAGTCTCCTTCTTTGGAGGTCTTTAAGCAGAGGCTTGACAACCATATGTCAGGAGTGCTCTGATGGTGTTTCCTGCTTGGCAGGGGGTTGGACTCGATGGCCCTTGTGGTCTCTTCCAACTCTATCATTCTATGATTCTATGAAAGTTGCTAACAGAAGCACATTCCTAAAATGTCCTTATACTCAAGGACATTTTTGGTGTGGGGTGGCTAAGTGCAGAATGACAGTTTGTGAAAGAGACATAGCCCCAGCAAACAGTGTGTGTGTGTGTGTGTGTGTGTGCGCTATGCATCTAGATGACATTCACAAATGTATTTTTAGATGTTAAAAGCATACTTCTGAGTGCATTAATCAGTTCTCTCAATGTAATTTCATCTTGATTGTAGCTTTTTACTACATAACCAAAAATGCTTTATATTGTACCCAAAGTGTTCCATCAATATTTTCAAGAAGAACTAAGGTGAAACCAGACTGTTGTTATTCAGATACTCCTACTGTTCTTGAATTGTGATTTCCCCCTTTGTTTCATACTAGCAAATTTGTGCATAATCCAGGATGTTTCACAAATGTAAGCATGATTAAATTCAAAATTATGCTCCCAGTGGCAGTGCAAACATGCAGTAATTTCTTCCCAGAGCTGTAGAGATACAACTGTATTTTTGCCAGCTTAATATTTTTTTATGAAACTGCTTAGGAATCAAATCATTAAGGTGCATTTCAGGTAACCGCTGTGAATTCTGAACACATCGAAGTTACTGTTTTGTGTGTGTGTGCAAATCAATGAGGAAGGGCTACATTATCTGAATGCAATTTTAGAGTTTTGAGAGGAGTTCCAGCGGAATGGAGAGATGGGACACAGAACTGCAGTCTTATACCCATTTATTTTGGCACAAGCCTTGTTGCAATCAATGAAACCTGCTTCAAACTGTGCTGCAAAAAAGGTATGTGCTGAAAGGGAGAGGAAGACATTTGTTCTGAGCAGATCAAGGGACTAGAAACAAAGGTATAGCTAGTCCGCATGAGTGGGATGCCATAATCCTTTCTGGTCATGCAAGATGCAGGAAAGAAATAGCAGTGCCGTGTTTGGAACAGTGGTGAGTGGTACCCATTCATAGCTGTCAACTTTTTCCTTTTCTTGCGAGGAATCCTATTCAGAATAAGGAAATTTCCCTTAAAAAAAAGGGGGGAAAAGGGAAAAGGGAAACACCCATTGGGTGACCAGAACCTCACCTGCCTGTACTTCTTTGAATTTGGTTTATTGGTTTAATAGTGGTTTTTCATTGCTCCAATCTTTGAATAAATATAACCTTTATTCCAGTTCTATCTCATGAGCCTTCTTTCCGGTGTGGAGGAAATCAGTATTGTGTCATATGCCCTGCAGATGCTGCATTATCTTATGCCACATGTTTAGAGTGGGTTGTGTGAGAGAATAATAATAAAAATAATAAATTTTATTTATATCCCGCCCTCCCCAGCCGAAGCCGGGCTCAGGGCGGCTAACAACACTAAAATAGTGCAACATTATAAAAACATTATAAAAATTAATTAAAATCAAAATTGATGGCAACCATAAACTAAAGTTTTGTAAAGATTGCCAAAGGAGGGAGTCAGGCTGTGCCCTGACCAAAGGCTTGGTGGAACAGCTCTGTCTTGCAGGCCCTGCGGAAAGATGTCAAGTCCTGCAGGGCCCTTGTCTCTTGTGACAGAGCGTTCCACCAGGTTGGAGCTGCAGCCGAAAAAGCCCTGGCTTTAGTTGAGGCCAGCCTAACCTCTCTGTGGCCTGGGACCTTCAAGATGTTTTTATTTGAAGATCGTAAGTTCCTCTGTGGGGCATACCAGGAGAGGCGGTCCCGTAGGTACAAGGGTCCTAGGCCGTATAGGGCTTTGAAGGTTAAAACCAGCACCTTAAACCTGATCCTGTACTCCACCGGGAGCCAGTGCAGCTGGTATAGCACCGGATGAATGTGATCTTGCAGTGAAGACCTGTAAGGAGTCTCGCTGTGGCATTCTTATGGGCTGTTCTTAGGCACCTTCCCCCCTCTCATGTTGATTTATATACACAAGGCTGACCCACCCATGAGGTGGACTCAACCAGATGCCTCAGGTGGCAGAATCCCTCGGGTACCCACCCACCCCTGCTGGGATTGTGTGGCAGAAGCAGCTTCCAGCAAGATCTTCTGAAAGCTCCATGAGATCCCACAAAAATTCCACAAGTTCTTGCTGGAAGTTGCCACTGTGCAAGCCGTGGGGATGGCTGGAGCAGAACTTCTCCATTTCACTTCAGGTGGTGGAAGGGATGGGCCACCCCTGTGTGTATGTGTATGTGTGTCTCAATAGATGGGTCCTTGCAAAGAGCATTTTGTTGGGGTGCCACTGAAGTTTCTTCTTTCTTTTCTCCCCATAAGAGGGCGAATGCACTCTTCCTCTTAGGAATTACTTCCTTTTAATGCTTGATTTTATCCTGCACTGTTCTTTATCTGTCACAAGCCACTTAGAGGGCTTTGTGGCCAGAAGGTGGGGTAGAAATTCCTAAATGAGTCAATATAAACAAAACGGTTCAAAAGCAGCAAGGACCACAGCTCAGCGGCTAGAGCACCTGCTCTGCATGCAGAAGCTTCCAAGTTCATTTCCTGGCATCTCCAGGTAGGATAGGGAGAGACCCTGCAATCAGAGTAGGCAGCACTGAGCCAGATGAATGAGTAGTGGGATTTGGTATGGGATTTGGCTGCCTCCTACATTCCTAATGGCAATCAAGCTAGGAAGTGAGGAACAACAGGCAAAGAAACTAAGGCTGCAATCCTTAAGCCCAGTTACCTGGGAATGAGCCCTGTTGAATGAAATGAAACTTACTTTGGAGTAGACAGGGTTAGGAATGCATCCTTAAATAACTCATCAAAGGCAGGCTGAACAAGAAGATGCTATTTAGCCCAATGAGCTGTGTTTCGGCTGCCAAGAATTTTAAAGGGACTTATTGGAGCACCTTGAGTTGCACAAAAAAACACAGAGCATCCTTTCTACATGGTACATTCCTCCATCCTCACCTACCTGCAGTCTTTGAACTGCAGCAGTCTCTTGAGTCCCTTGGTTCTGCTCTCCATCCCAGCATAACTCCTTTGAGTTCAATCTTTCATGACCAGCTTGCCCTTTTGCGAGTGATCTATAAAACTGATCTTTTATTCACTGTCTTTCCTAATTTCTAGCAACAATCTTTCATGTACGCCTTTGAGTTTTCGCTCTCTCTTCTTCTCTCTTAGTTGTAAGGACTCTTCTTGGATTTCATTGTATCTCCATTACATCGTTACGAATCTTGCTTGGATCACTTTGAAGCCCCCTCCCCGTCCTGTCGCAATATATTCAGCTATTCCAGTCTCTTTTTTCATAATACAGATCTTTGAAGCCTGGTATCATTTTGATCGCAGTAGGATGTACCAAATCAAAAGAAATTATGCTGTTTCCACAGCATGCTGCCTAGTATTGGGCATAGTACTGCAGGCAAGGACTAACCAGTCACTTAGGCCAGACAACCGCACCTTCACTGATTTCCATTGTGCAACTGTAATTTTACTTGGCATTACAGTCTTTCACAAACCTTTCCAGAACTATGGCTTCAAATGGAAAGCAATGAAGTCAGCTTAAGAAACACCCACAACCCATACTCATGCATAGATGGAAACAGACAAAAATCTCAAAGGCAACAAAATAAGATATACTCTGCTGGTTTTATTGCTTTTGACTTCTCTGTTGACTTTTACTGTAACATCTCGCTTTTCTACCAAAACCTACTATAGTAGGCTACAGCGATTATAATAGAATGCAATGAAAATTGCTATGAAATGTGGAAAATGACCCATATGCATGCTTAATGACGCAGTTGATGGGGGACCTTTTTCAGACTGGGGGCCACATTCCATCTGGGAAACATTCCAGAGGATGTGTGCCAGTGTTGTGGTTGGGCAGAGGCAAAAGTGGGCAGCACTTTACCTTTGTAAGGTAAGTTACTTTTCCTACTCACATTTGCACCCTCCTCTCTGGCCTGCAAGATACGTGATCAAACTTCAAGAACACTTTTCAGCCAGGCAAAAACACACAATGCAGAAGACTGATGAACGTGGGTGAAGGCTCTCCGTGTGACTTGGAGACCCAGATCACAGGAAGAGCCTAAATGCATTCAGCAAGCATTCCCATTACAAACCTTACCTGCATGGGCAGCAAGGGGTGGGCAAGTGCAGCCTCACTCTGCCCTTTTTGCAGCATTCATTACATATGGAAATCAGGGCCAGATAGGGCTACACGGTGAGTGGGATTGAAAGAATGAGTCACATTAGTGGAAGGACATCTACTTGCACAATGGGGCTTTCTCCCTTCTCCTCCCCTTGCACCCACAGCCCTAAAATTGACCCCCAGAGGGAGGAGAGGGGGATCTTTTGGCATGGCAATGCAAAATTCTCGCGAGAGCATGGTCCCCAAAGCTGGAATGTCCCTATTTAATTGGGGCAGTTGAAGGGGTATGAAGCTCTGGTTTTTAGTTGCCTTGAATTGTTGCAGACAAACAGTGGTCTTCAGAAAGCCAAATTGGCAGTTTTTATGATATTTCGTATGTTGTGGGGTGTGGCGAGAGGAAGACCCCAGCAGCTATGGAATATTCTAATTGACTAAAATTGATGGAAACTTAAAATTGGATACCACAGAGGCCGAAAAGCCCGGAGAAGGCACAAGTAGCTTCATCAACAAGGAAGATACAACTGGCCTTAAGAGCCTCATTGTATGATTTTGTTGCCCAAGATTTATATCAGGATTCCAAGCATACTTCCACAGAAATCCATAAAAATCAAATCAAATCAAGGTAGGTGCATTTAGGATTGAGGTATTAATTTAATCTTATTGGACACAATCCTGCACACTCCATTAAACTGTGTGAATCATGTTGACTGTTGATCGGATTTCATCAAGCTGTCTGTATGCAGGATTGAAGCTCACCCCCACCTGCAAAGGAATGCCTGGCCTTGAGGTATATTGTGCTGTCAGCATTGTGGCTTTAATTATTGTTTTAGGGTTTCATTTTTTATTACACGTTTCCAAAGCATGAACACTTTGATCCTGCTCCCAGACCTCTTAAAGTTATTTATGATTTTAAAGCATCAAATATAGTTTCTTGGCCCCAAAGGAGCCGGTGTTAAGTTGGACAACAGACAGCAAGGAACAATGCTGCATTAAACAGGAGACGCTGGAGGTTAATACACGGATGTTGAAAAGCAGCTTCTTTATTTTGTTAAGATGTTATTACGTAATCGGGAGATGACTTTCATATCTAACTGCCCGCGCCTGAATTATTGCTCTGACTCCAAAGACTTTGGGGCTTCTTACTTTACTCATTCTGCCATTGATCCTTCCTGGACCCTTTCCAGCCACACTGTATTTGTTTCAGGATAAGGTAACGCCAGAAAAGCAAAGAAACAATCCTAGAAGCTGATCTTAGAGCTCAGAACTGAAGGAAGGAAATTCTGGAGAGGGATTTCTGTGACATTTGGGGCTTTATGATGCCGAGATGAACAAAACACCCTTCAAGCGGGTGACATTACTTCTGGTTTCTAAAAGCTTTATCCGTTCTCTTTCTGTCAATGTTAATCATTCAAATGGTCAGCAAGGTCAGCCCTGCTGCCTGATCTTAGGGCCAGGGGCTATCACTTCTTCCAGGCACCAAAGGTTTCCAGACGCCAGCAGCAGCCCGCTTCAAGCTGATGTATTATTCCCCGATAATTCAGATCCTCCAAGTGTCCATATTTTCCAGTGACAGTCCTGGATTTACTGAAGCCATCCCAGTTTCTGATTTGATCCTGGAATGATCCCTGACAGATCCAGAATACTGCGAATTTGCCAAAAAAAGCTTATCAACAACTTCGGGGGATACATTAAAACTCATCAACTTTTCTGTCCAGATTTTCACCGTTTGAAATATGGCAACCCTAGTTATGCAACCCCTGAGTCAAGGAGATAAGTAACTATACAACCTTCAGAAAACATCTGAATGCTGACCTGCATACGGAAGTTTTTTAACGTTTAATGTTTAATGTTATATATATTGGAAGCTGCCCAGAGTGGCTGAGCCGACCCAGTCAGATGGGTAGGGTATAAATAATAAAGTTATTGTTATTATTATTATTATCATGGAATAGGACATTCCTATTTTCATTGGGGAAATGTTGGAGAGCACAATGATATTGCACGGGCTCAATGGACCCAATGCTGTTTGTTTCATTTATTTAGCAAGATTTGTATATCACTTAATCAGAAACAATAATAAGGATTTCTAAGTGGTTTGCTTAATAGTATAAAATATTCGTTAAAAATAACAATAGTAATAGACTTTTAAAACAGTAGACAGTGGTACCTTGGGTTAAGAACTTAATTCATTCTGGAGGTCCGTTCTTAACCTGAAACTGTTCTTAACCTGAGGTACCACTTTAGCTAATGGGACCTCCCGCTGCTGCCACATGATTTCTGTTCTCATCCTGAAGCAAAGTTCTTAACCCAAGGTACTATTTCTGGGTGAGCGGAATCTGTAACCTGAAGCGTCTGTAACCTGAAGCGTATGTAACCCGAGGTACCACTGTGGTGGTTTTATTGTGAACAGCTCCTTTGCCCCTGCCTGTTTTTGTGACCCTTGTACACACTGTTTTCATTTTTATGTGTTCATGCATCTTCTTTCGTGACAGTTTTTGTATACTTGTCAAAACAAAATAAACAGTTCTTAAAAAAAAAATCAGGTCATAAATTTATAAAAATATAGATAACAACAGTTTTAGAACCATGTGAATGCAATAAAATTGCATGTCTGGGTAGGCTTCCCTAAACAAACACTTTTTTCCCAAGCATCAGAAAACGCTACAGTGAAGATACCTGCTTAATATTAATAGGCCGGGACTTCCAGAACATGGGTGCTGTCACACTGAAAAATCAATTTCCTGCAAATGCAGAACAAACATCACAAGGCACTTGCAAAAATGCCAGTTCTGCAGATCGAAGCAGTGGAATGGGCACACGCGGGCACATTTCAAGCAGATGCATTATTCCCTGGTGATCGTGCACAAGCCAGATGGGCCGGATGCAGCTTATGGAGAAAGGGGCTTAAGCTTTAGAATGTGGGAATCACATCCAGGCTTTCCATGAACATTTGTAAGGCAGTGCTGCAGCTAAGGTTGGACCTCGGAGCAGCGGTGGAGCAAGCCAATTGGGTGCCTGGGGCGGCACGCGTGCCCTGCACCCAGGGGTGGAGTCAGCTGGGGCAGGACGCTCTGCAGGGCCTCCATGGAGTCTGCCTGCCTCCTCCCACTCAGCTGCCCCACAGCTCAAGCCACCGTGTCACTGCTAGGAGAGATGTGTGGCTTGGGCATGCTGCAGGCCATATGGTGAGTGCTGCGCATCATTTTGTCACACACTCCCTGAGCTGTCTTAAGCATATGTGGCACCGGGGTGCAAAGATCCGCCCCCCCGCCCAGGTTGCCCAGTCCCAGGCGCGCAGGAGGGTGGAGCCGGCTGGCCGCCTCAGCATCTCACTGGCTCGGTCGCCCCTGAACTTGCTGCCCACAGCAGAAGAGCCTGCCGCGGCACTCCGACCGATGGGCGGGCTCTTCCCTGGACTCAACTCTTGGGCCTCGGACTCTCGGCCTAGCGCCCCTGAGAGCCTGGTGTCCCGCACCCCTAGCGCCTATGGGTAAGACAGCCCTGCACTCCCCTCAGTGGGGACCACCGGGACAGACCGCACTTACCGCGCTCCCCTTGCTACGCCCCTGTGTGGGAACCACATCCAAGCTTTCCATGTATATTTGAAGACTGTGCCGCAGCTAAGGTTGGACCTTGAGCCCAAATCCAGGGTCCCCCTGTCTACTCCAAGAGCTGCAGGGGAAAACAGGCCTGGCATCAACACCAGGGCTGGCATGAGCATGCCAGACCTGTCAAGGCTTATGCTGGCCACAAAATCCTTATTATCCTTTTATTATTGTGGCCAGGCACAGTCATGGTTACAGATGCTCAAATTACTTTTTTTTTTAATTTCACAAAAGCAAAAGTAACAATATGAGCATCATTTCTGACAATGAAGTAGTGCTTATTCCCAGGTAAATGTATTCAGCTGAATGAGCATTCTTTTTACTTCCTGTAGTCATGATGGTGCTGTAGGCATCTGCTTGGTCATTGTGGAAACAAGGTGCTGGACTCAGTGGGCCACTGGCCTGATCCTGCAGGACTCTTCTCATGTTCCTATGGGTCCCCACCCAGAGCTACCTTCTCCTTCAATTTTTCTCCCCTCGATTTGAATTGTAAATTGAGTTTGAATAGAAGCAGCGTCCGGCTTGGTTGCCTTTGAGCCTCGTGTTGAGATAGCAGCGTGCAATGTATATTTAGCAAATCCAATAACACTTTACTACTCGTGCTCTGAACACTTAAAAAATGTATAAATGTGTGAAGATAAAACCCCTTAGAGAGCCTCGGCGCTCCTGTGCTGTGGTGTCATTTGCTGTCGCAAGCAGCATGGTCCTCGCTTTTTGCAGATCAATTTGTCTAATGAAACTCAATCAATAAGTCAGCGACTAAAACTACCACAGTGTTAAAGGTTGAAAATCCCACGATCATTGTCAGCCTGTTTTCCCATACCTTTTGTCTCTACTTCATGAAGAGTATTTCTCTCCTTTTTTTCCTGGCTCCTGCAGTCTTTGCAGAAACTTCGGAGAAGTCTGTCTTGCTCAAGGAATATTATTAAAAAGAGCCCTGCTGCTGGAGCACACCAAAGGCCCATCTCATCCATCCCTCTCACAATGGCCAAACAATGGCCCATGGCTAACCTGCAAGCGATCCCAAAACACTGTTCTTCAAAGGCATACTGCTTTTGATGGTGGACTATGGCCGAAGGGACATTTTTTCACATGTGGTGGGATTGTAAAATCATAAAGAAATATTGGGAAATGATTCATAATGAAATGAAGAAGATATTTAAATTAACCTTTGTTTTTTAAAAACCCCAGAAGCTTTTCTATTAGGTATCACAGTACAGGAGTGGATCTACCAATATCATAAAAGAATTTATTTATGTATGCAACTACGGCTACATGGACCTTATTAGCACAATATTACAAAGAAGAAGGTGTCCGAGCTAAATAAGGTTGACAATTTAAACTAATGGAATATGCTGAAATGGCAAAACTGACAATGAAACTAAGAGGAAGAGACGACAACGAAGTTAAGGAAGAATGGAAGATGTTCATTGCATATATACAGAAGCATTTTGCACAGGTCAATACATTAGCAGGGTTCAAGTAGATAAATAGGTACCGCTCCGGCGGGAAGGCAAACAGTGTTTCCGTGCGCTGCTCTGGTTTGCCAGAAGCGGCTTAGTCATGCTGGCCACATGACCCGGAAGCTGTACGCTGGCTCCCTCAGCCAGTAAAGCGAGATGAGCACTGCAACCCCAGAGTCGTCCGCAACTGGACCTAATGGTCAGGGGTCCCTTTACCTTTACCTAGAAGTACTTGTAATTTTGTTATGATTGGATAACAAGTAATTTAAATAAGATGTTAAACTGTGCAATGGGCATGCAGTACATTGATAAATAATGGAACCCAAGAAGGGACTAGAGGGAAGTCAATTTGTTTTGTTTTGTTTTGTTTTTGTTTGTTATCTTTGGAGAATTAATAAATTGTTATTTTAAATAAAGGAATATGGCAAACCTGGTTTGCGCCTCATTCTCCAGTGTTGCTCTTCTTTAGCTTCAGTTGAACTTTCTAGTTGAACTCTTTCAGCAATATGCACAGGCATTCTCCATTTCAATGTGAATTGTACAATTCTACTTAACTGCTTAGATCTCCCCTACTGTGACATCTGATGAAGGCTAGAGTTGCACAGTGCTAGATGGCATTGACCAGCAGTGGAACATAAACATACAAAATTCTATAAGAAGCAGAGTCCCTTGTCACATCCCAGCTAAATCTATGCATACATAGAAGGCCTACCACTACCTGCAAGGTGAATCACTCAGCCAAAAGGATATTGCATGAATACACTATCACTACTACTGTTTTGACTGAACTTAGTGGTGAGTCAGACCATTGGTCCTGCTAGCTTAGCATTGTCAAGCCTGACTAGCAGAGTATATACATCCCAAGGGACCCAGGTTCAATTTTTGTCATCTTGGGAGGGGGAGGAATCAAACAGCAGGTGATGGGAAAGGCCTCTGCCTGGAAGAGCTGTTAGGAGACACTACCAGTCAGAGGATGCAATACTGACCTAGATGGACAAATGATCTGGCCAGGGTTAGGCAGCCTCCTGTGATCAGGCAGAGATATTCTCCTGTTCTGCTAGTGGAGAACTTTTTACGTGGAGATATTGGGGGTTGAATCAGTGACCTTCTACATGCAACGCATATGCTCTATCACTGACTTATGACCCCTCCTAATTGTGTATCCCACTGCACTGTGTGTATTGGATTGGGATCCCATTACTTCGGTTTGAACACTTCTCGCTCCTGAGCTACAAAATCCACCTAACGTTTTAAATATGTATCTCGGTTTATTCACATATAAGAAAAGAGGCCAGTAGATGGCTCCATCATTCCTGGATTGCCTGAGATGCAACACAGTGAGGCTTTGCGAGCTCTTGACTTTTGGTGAATGGAATTAATTTGATTGCACCAATGACAGGAATAAACTTTATGCAGACGTGCTGAAATAGGACACTTCAATTTGTTGTGCCATTCTTGGTAGGGGCTGTCTGTCCCTCACGTTGACCTTGATGGCTTCCTGATAAATATATCAAGGAACCATCAATCCGGTCTCCTGCACATAAACCTCCTGGGCTATTGCTTTCTGCAGAACTGCCCTGGAATCCATGAAAACCAGCATTTCATTCTCATCCCCCTGTCCCAGCACCTCCTCGCTTGTTGTTTGTCAGGAGGTTCTGTGCTGCAGGGTACCAAGCTAAACACGAAACATCAAGAGCTGTTACAGATGTTGCAATACTAGTGTAGTATCTTGGGAAATGTGAATAAGCCTAAACTTGGAAATGGAACATGGAGCATATGCTTGCGTTGAAATTAACAAACAAAACAACGCTATGGCAGTGTTGTTTTCTAAATCTGTGAATGTGTCTGTGTGGCAGAGCAGCACATAAGAAAATGCACTGCAGACCAAGCACTAATTTCAGTGGCGTACTGGGACTTGTTCACTAACATCCCTAATTGGATTCTGATTTAAATTATATTACGATACAGACTCTGCTCCTGACTGCAGTTCCAGGATTATTATTTCTTTGGAGGGGGTTATTATTTCATGGGGGATGGAGCTAGGCATTTTTAAATATACCATCCCATGTTATGACTCGGACAAAGTTCCAACACATTTCCATACCTGCCTTTGCAGGCCCCAGTGATCTGTAAGCTAATTCATCGGTCTCCCCACCACCACCAAAAGCTGATTCTCCAAGTGTTCCTATTTTCCTGGGACAGTCCTGGATTTACAGAAGCCAACCTTGCTGTTGTTTAGTCGTATATGACTCTTCATGACCCCATGGACCAGAGCACGCAAGGCACTCCTGTCTTCCACTGCCTCCTGCAGTTTGGCCAAACTCATGCTGGTAGCTTTGAGAACACTGTCCAACCATCTCGTCCTCTGTTGTCCCCTTCTCCTTGCACCCTCCATCTTTCCCAACATCAGGGTCTTTTCCAGGGAGTCTTCTCTTCTCATGAGGTGGCCCAAGTATTGGAGCCTCAGCTTCATGATCTGTCCTTCCAGTGAGCTCTCAGGGCTGATTTCCCTCAGAATGGATAGGTTTGATCTTCTTGCAGTCCATGGGACTCTCAAGAGTCTCCTTCAGCACCATAATTCAAAAGCATCAATTCTTCGGCGATCAGCCTTCTTTATGGTCCAGCTCTCACTTTCATACATCACTACTGGAAAAACCACAGCTTTAACTAGTTTCTGATTTGATGTCCTGCTTTTCTTTAGGGTGTCCCTATTTTCGTCAGAAAAATGTTGGAGGGTATGGATTTTGTCCAGGTCCTTTATGCAAGCTTGTGAACTGTAATCCTGGGCTCCTATGAACTGGAGAAGGTGGTGCTCAGAGGTGCAGCACATTCCTTACATTCAGAAGGACCCAGTTTCAACCCCCAGCAACCTGAGGTAGATCTAGGAGAGATGTTGCATAGTAGTAGTAATAATAATAATAATAATAATAATAATAATAATATTTATACCCCACCCATCTGGTTGGGTTTCCCCAGTCACTTTGGGCGGCTCCCAACAGAATATTAAGAACACAATAAAACATCAAACATTAAAAACTTCCCTAAAAAGGGCTGCCTTCAGATGTCTTCTAAAGGTCAGATAGTTCTTTATTTCCTTGACACCTGATGAGAGGGTGTTCCACAGGGCGGGTGCCACTACCAAGAAGGCCCTCTGCCTGGTTCCCTGCAACCTCACTTCTCACAGTGAGGGAACCACCAGAAGGCCCTCAGCGCTGGATCTCAGTGTCCGGGCTGAACAACAGGGGTGGAGACACTCCTTCAGGCATACTGGGCCGAGGCCGTTTAGGGCTTTAAAGGTCAGCACCAACACTTTGAATTGTACTTGGAAACGTACTGGGAGCCAATGTAGGTCTTTCAGGACCGGTGTAATATGGTCTTGGATGCCACTCCCAGTCATAAGTCTAGGTGCCGCATTCTGAATTAGTTGTAGTTTCCGGGTTACCTTCAAAGGTAGCTGCATGTAGAGTGCATTGCAGTAGTCCAAGCGGGAGATAACCAGAGCATGCACCACTCTGGCAAGACAGGCAGGTAGGATCTCAACCTGCGTACCAGATGGAGCTGGTAAGACAGCTGCCCTGGACACAGAATTGACCTGCACGTCCATGGACAGCTGTGAGTTCAAAATGACTCCCAGGCTGTGCACCTGGTCTTTCAGGGGCACAGTTACCCCATTCAGGATCAGGGTAGGCAATACTGAGCTATGAAGACTAATGGCTTGACTCAATGGTATAAGGTGGCATCCTTATGCTCCTATGATTGGCCACATAATTTTGCTACTCCTTCCCCTGCCCTCTGCCATTACATTTTCTCTGTGTCTTCCTGATGTGTGCAAGATAATAATAAACAAGGAGGCGTCTGCCTAACTCAATGCATCAGTTTCAAGTCCTCCTGCTGTAATTATTCTCACCCCTTCAAAATGTGCCAGTTTACTACATACATCTGTTGGCCTAAATCCTGTCCATAATTCAAGGTTTGAAAAGGCATGGCATGGCTACTCAGTTAGGACAGAAAGGCTCTCACCCACTGACTTATTTACTACTTTGTATGTTCCAGGGTTTTACCCTAACACTGAAAATAGTTTTCTGGGCTGTCTTGTGCTCTTTGGCTCAAGTCATGGATGCTTCCTACATTGCAGGGGGGTTAATTTTCTAGAATTCCAGAGGATTTTTCCTGCAGTGGACTGTGGGATGTGCCCATCAGAATTGATAGGATCATTGCAAGAACTGGTTGTGCTAGATGTCAATAGTTGTGACATCACATACAATATGTATTTATTTCTTTGAAAGGGGTGGGAAGAACAACATTACCACCAACATTAATAAAAATATATATCATGGCAATAAACAACATAAAATGAACAATAACATTGCATTCATAAAACAAATGCAAAACATGCTATACAGCTGGTGACGTACTTTTTTATTGCAATCATTTGTATGGTTTTAATAGATCATATATATATATATATATAGAGAGAGAGAGAGAGAGAGAGAGAGTTTTAATCAACGTTTAATTGTTCTTAAATGATTGTCCCACCACCACCTATGTTTTGAGTTGTTCTTATTTTTTATCTCTAAGTCACCTTGATACCCTGTCAGGGGGAAAAGGTGAGATACAAGTAAATATGCAATAATAATAATAATTGTGGGTTACTTCATTCAACTCAGTGTTGGACAAATAGTAGGTCTCAGACATTCTTGCCTCAGGAAGACAAGTAGTTTTAGGAACACTTTTGAGATAATATCCGTTGTGAACAAACTAATGAAATGAAATCTGGATCTGGTCTTTATACAGTTTGCATACCAATTAGAATTAGTCTTACTTGCAGGCATATTTAAGCTCTTATAGTTAACGAAAGCTATTCCATATGGGAGTGGAAGTAGAGTCCCATCGAATCGGATGGAAACCACAGTCCCTATTCAGGCCTGCCAATTCTCAACAGCATTATAATTTGGGTGCAGCATCTAGTAATCTTTTGCCCCCCTTCCTTTTGCAACAAATGCATCAGTTCTAGTTATCAGATTGATCCTCCTAATGCAGAGAACTGTGAAACATGAGAACAACGCACTGTAAATCAATAATTTCCACATAAATGAAAACATCAACTTTCCAAGCCTTTCTTTAATGATTCCCTTGGTAAGAGAATAAACTCCCCAGCAATCCATTATGTGTTTGCCGCGTCACCTTTTCTCCAGATGCTCCCAAAGACAAGGTCATTGGAGGGGAAGAGATCAAAGGGATGGCGAGCTCCCAACCTGTGTGTCCTGTCATTAATGTTAAATCTTCATCACCTGTTTCTTTTAGACAGTGAAGGACGCAAGACGGTCCACCCCATACTGCTTATGGTGATGTTATTGGAAGAGAATTAGGTTAAGGAATTTTCCATGCATTTCTGGCATGGCAGAAATAAGGATCACGTGTAATGATTTTGAACGTATTTAACGTAAGTCATATACCAATTAGCCACCGAAACCTCTGAGCAATTTACATAAAATGCAAAGCATGCAACCAAATTATTGACAAGATCAGATATCAAAGAACAAGGCAGCCTATTCCCCCCCCCAAAAAAATCTGCAGTTTAAAAAAACCTATACATTGTAAAATAATATTAATGAATTCAAGGTACTCGGATGCATGTCCATGACATTCATGTATTGTGCAATAAAGACTGTATTATCCTGAGCCAAATTCCTCTTCCTTCCTTGACCACGTCAGTAACTATGGAATGCTTTCCCAAAGGAGGCCTGCCTGGCTTTGTTCATTTGTGCGTCTGGTGGGGGGATGCTTTAAAAGCCATGACAATGCCTGGCATGTAATGTCTCAAGGTTCTGTTATGAACATGTGAAAGTTACAAATTTAATGTACACAAAATGCTGTGTTTGAATGAGTTCCACTCAACAACTTTAACAGAGGATATATTAATGAATAAGAAATCAGAGATCTTACATTCTTATAGCAAATGTTCTGGATTCTACTCATATCACATCAGAGCAGCTAAAGAAAGTGGAAGCTGAAATGTTTTGCTATAAAATGTTTTCTGAGTCACTGAAATGAACATGTGATTAACTGTAATAAAGAATTATTCACTCTATCCTTCCAGGAGATTCTCCCCACCCCCCTCTCTGTGTGTGTTTGTGTGTGTGAGAGAGAGATTTAGCATTAAGTTTTCATTGAGAACAAGACTTCAATGAAAATTGGGGGGAAAGTATAGCTCAACAGTAGAGCATCTTCCTTGCCTGCAAAATGCCCGAGACTCAGTCCCTAGGGCAGAGCTTTCCAAACTGTATGTCGCGACATGTTAGTGTGTCAGCTGCAGTGTGTAGGTGTGTTGCTCAAACACTCCCTGTCCTCCTCCTGGGGTTGGAAAGGGGTTGATTTAACCTCCGGTTTGCTAGTAAAACTGAATTACTGTGTTGTGAAATGATGCACTTCTAAAAAGTGTGTCGCCAATGTGAAACGGGAAAGCTCTGATCTAGGGCTTGGCAAGGCTTCCTGTCTGAATACCCTGGAGAGCCGCTGCCAGTCAGTGTAGGGAGTCCTGAGCTAGGTGGACCACTCATCTGACTCCGTATAAGGCAGCTTCCTATGTTCCTACTACATTAACTAAATAACGGCAACTATACTGGCCAAATAGGAATAACTTCAAATATACATCACTCTTTTCTCTGCATGCTGTGCCCCTCTGTCCCTTTTCACGGCTCACATTCCGAGACCCTGAAGAGCAGGCATTACAACGGCAGGCTCACAATCTAACAGAAAGGATGTAAAAGGAAAGAAGAATGGGGAGGGTAGAGGAAAACTGGAAAATTCAGCCAATCCTAACTCAGCAATATAACCTAATGGGCCTTCTCACCTTTAGGTATACATGCACACCACCCAGCAGCCACTAGACCTGTGGCTCAAGACATAGACCAGAGCTCCTTTCCCTTCAGCTCTGCAGTCTCATTGCAACTGGCAGTTGGAGGTGAGGGAGAAGCAAGCTAAGCAATTTAAGAACACAGAAAAGGGGTAGATTACAGGGAAGGGTGCAGAGTAATCACCGACTACTTGCAGCATCACTTATTCACTAGCTTTAAATAGCAGCATCAATAGAACTCACAACGCAGCCATCGCTTTTCTCTTAAGAAGGAAATGGCTCAACAACAAAAGCAGGACCCAATGAAAGGAACACAAGCAAACAGATGCAATTCCATGGCTCCCGACCAAGTGAAAATGACAAAGTGTTCAGGGATCATAGCGTGGGGACACGGTGAGAGCTATTACATGAATTAGAAAACAATTTGAGCTCACACTATTCTTCAAATGATGCTAAATATGTCACTGGGCAATTGCTAACAAACTAGTGAGATGCCCCCCCCAATGGCAGAATGTTTGCATGTGTATTAATATGTTTTTAAGCTCGCCACTGGTTCTAATTATTACATGAATGTTTTAAGTAGCTGTTTTTAACTGCTTTTACTAATAATGTTACTTTAATCTTTTTGTAAACTGCTTGAGATTGTTTATATAAATATATTTCATATGAATTATGTACTGTGCAACTGTAAAAAAAAATGTATCAGTTGAGCATTTTGGGTTGCAAGTGAATGTTGAAGAACAAACTTCAGATGAGCTTGTCCCAAACATTCATCAATTTGCCATGCTTAATTGTTTGATGCATTAATTGCCCATTAAAAATGTAGATTTTTAATGAGATTTTAAATAGAGAAGTCCCATGTGAAAGGATATTGAGTGCTACTGGCATTGTTGGGAGCAAATGAACCCCATCTCTTAGTCAAGCATTGCATTTCAGAAACATCTCAGAAACACTTCTAAACCACAGATTTCAACCGCCCCCTGTGTCATTTATTCAAAATAAATAATTAATTCTTATCAAAAAATACTGCCTTCTTAAGTTACTGTGCTATTTGTTTCAATCATCATCTAATTGGTGAACTGAAATTTGTTAATCCACATCAAAAGAATAATAAAAAAACCTATTTACCCCTTTAATTAAATTTGTAAGGATTGCCACATGCAAATAAATGCAGTGACTTTAGTGTGACTCAAATCAATATCTTAATACTTGGACAGCTTCACACTGGAGCAGATGGTCCTTCAGATAAATCACAAAGGTGGTGATGCTCACTTTTAATCTCTAAATAGTTTGAGATTAGGAATAGAGGAAAAATTCAGTTCAGTTCACACTTAAATGTAAAACTTCTTAAACTGCTCCTCCCAAAACAAAAATCAGGAAGAACCTTCTGATGGTAAGGGGAACAGATGTCCAAAGCTCAGCAACTTTGGGGGTCTTTGTCCCCCAAAAAGCCCAACAACTTTGGTGAAGGCTCCCCCTCAAAAAAAGCTCAACAAGTCTGATCAATACAATGGGTAGATTACTGCCAGTTGTTTTTTTAGTGGGAGTAGATCACAGTCTCTTGGAAGTTGGACATCCCTGCCTTGGAAGATGTTAGGTTCTCCTTCACTGGAGGTTTTTAAGCAGAGGTTTGCTGACCATCTTTCATGGATGCTTTAGTTGATATTCCTGCATTGCTTTGACTAGATGACCCTCAGGATCCCTTCCAACTTGGGAATTCTAGGCTTTTCTGAACCAAAATCCAGCTATTCTCTGAAATTCACACTTCTCTGAATTTTGTGATGCGTTTCTCCAACCCAAAAATGTGTACAAAAAATGTGTATAGCAGCCTAGCCTCCACAATAAGTTCTATTCTATCTGTAGCATCTGGACCAACTATAAGGGCAGCCACAAAGCACTGCATTAATCCAGCACTGAGGTCACCAATGCATGAACCACCATGGGCAAGCTATCCCTATCCAGCAACAGTCATAGCTGGTATAACAACAAAATCTAGTAGAAGGTGCTCCAAGTCACAGGCTGCTTAATGGAGCCAGGATAAGTCTATCTGAGCACATATTATGGCCCAGCACTTTCTTAAAAAATGATGCTGCTCCAAGGTGTTCATAAAGCTTCCCTGCTCACAATGATTTCCCCATTCATTTCAATGGAGACCACAGTTCTGAAGGTGCATTCTTCCCTATGTGTGGGGTTACCGTCTCGGCTGAAAATAACTGAGGCAGTCTGCGTGTCATGGAACATTTGAGGACCCTGGATTTTGGCAAAAGGCTACAGCTTGTCCACAGAACAATCTGCAGAAGTCCCAAAAATACCTAGTCGGAAATTGGTGTGTGGCATGTGTAACCAAATGCAGAACTTCAGATATGAAAGTTGGAGAATCCTTGACTGACTGCATGATTTCACACAAAAATCAGAAATGGACACATTGAAAATGCCATTTTAGTCCTTTACTTCGAGGTATGGTATTCCTGTTCAACACAACCATATGCCTTGTTTAACTGAAATGCATTTTTTTGTGCATTCTATACCTCCTTGGGTAATTCTTGGCAGCAATATTGGGTGAGAAAGCAGCCTTTTCCTATAAAAATTGTGTTCAGATTTGCTTTTAACGAGCACTCCTTTCCTTTCCTTTTTTGGTAAATAAAAAAATAAAGAGTCCCCTTGGGAATAGATCATCCCATTGGCAGAATCAAGCAAACCACAGACTCCATAAGTGCTGGCAAAAATGAGTGGTTAATGACAATATATTTCTTTTTATGGGCCAGAAGGAATGATATAAATCCACTCAGGTCCCACTGACAGGCAAAGTCAATTGATTTCAGGAAACGGAGACGACTGAATGACACAAATAAATGCATAGTAACAACAGGCGACTAACTCAAAATACATAGGTTTAAATACGCTCTGTCTTCCACCAATAAACATCATGGGGAGCCAGAAGGAGCCAGAAGACCACACTTAAATTGCATTTAAAAATTGAGCAAAAAAATAATAAAAAAAAATCCAGCCCCTTTCATGCTCTCTGATATTTCTGAAGAGAAATTAATGTGCGTAAGTAATGATATATATTTTTTGTAGCCTAGCTATGGACATTGTTTCACTTAAAGCGAAGGCGGAGAACCTCAGGTTAGGGATTCAACTTTCAGAACTCTCCCTAGGTTACACTCCACCCTCCTCCCCAGGCCACACACTCTAGGACACGGCTACCACTGCCCCTGCTCTGCACCCTCCTTGATTGTTTAGCCTGGCAGAAATGTGTCCTTGAAATGTGCATTTTACTTGCATGGATGGAGGATGGAGGGGTGTCTGTGTACGGTCCCACTGGTGTTTAAAGCAGTATCATGGCACTTAAACAGTCACGGCTTCCCCCAAAGAATTCTGGGAACTGTAGACTGCGAAGGGTGCTGAGATTGGTTAGGAGAACGCTATTCCCCACAGTTCTCATAGAAGAGGGATTGATTTTTAAACTGTTCTGAGAAATGTAGCTCTGGCAGGAAAACAGGGGTACCCTAACAACTCTTAGCACCCTTCACCATCTCAAGTTCCCAGGATTCATTGGGACTGTTTAAAGTGGCATGATGCTGTTTTAAATGTATAGTATGGATGGGGTCTGGCTATTGTGTGGCTGGAATGTAGCCTATGGTGCAAACATTAAATGCCATATTCATTGTTGTTGTTTAGTCGTTTAGTCGTGTCCGACTCTTCGTGACCCCATGGACCAGAGCACGCCAGGCACTTCTGTCTTCCACTGCCTCCCGCAGTTTGGTCAAACTCATGCTGGTAGCTTTGAGAACACTGTCCAACCATCTCGTCCTCTGTCGTCCCCTTCTCCTTGTGCCCTCCATCTTTCCCAACATCAGGGTCTTTTCCAGGGAGTCTTCTCTTCTCATGAGGTGGCCCAAGTATTGGAGCCTCAGCTTCACGATCTATCCTTCCAGTGAGCTCTCATGGCTGATTTCCTTAAGAATGGATGTGTTTGATCTTCTTGCAGTCCATGGGACTCTCAAGAGTCTCCTCCAGCACCATAATTCAAAAGCATCAATTCTTTGACGATCAGCCTTCTTTATGGTCCAGCTCTCACTTCCATACATCACTACTGGGAAAACCATAGCTTTAACTATACGCCATATTCATTACCCTACCCAATTTTGCCTCTGGCCCTACAAATCCCCAGTATGTGCCCCCTGAATGGTTTCCCACTAAGGAATGCAGATGGCAGGTTAATTTAGAGATTAGAAATCTACATAATGATCAGAAAAAGAAATAAACAATTGGCCCCCAGGCACTTGTTGAAAGTCTGGAACACAGTTCCCCAAACTTGGGTCTGCAGTTGTTGTTCAACTACAACTCCTATCATCCCTAGCTAGCAGGACTAGTGGCCAAGGGTGATGGGAATTGTAGTCCAAAAACAGCTGGAGACCCAAGTTTGGGAAACCCTGGTCTGGAAGATCCCAGCTTTCATATCTTTGACAAAAAAGTGAAACCAGTCATAGAACCTTTTTAAAACGTTGGACTGGGGAAGGATCAGGTAGGTCAGCTGTATAACAACCCTATGCACGATTGCTCAGATGTAAGTCCTACTGTGGTCAGTAGAATTTGCTTCTAAATTAGCATGCCCGGGGTTGCATTCCTAATCTCATCTTGTGTTTTAAATTAGAAATTCATTTTCCGACGGTACTTCCTTTCAGCTACTTAGTACACAATATAAAATTAATCTTGGCCCACACAACACCATCTTCCTGGAATCAAATATTAGCCAAAAGACACTTTGCTCTTACTATCATAGCATGTTTGAAAATAATTAATATTTTGACATATGTGCAATCCAAATAATTATTAAAATACTAACAATACAAAATGGTCAAAGGCCTGGAAACGATGCCTTATGAGGAACGGCTAAGGGAGCTGGGCATGTTTAGCCTGGAGAAGAGGAGGTTAAGGGGTGATATGATAGCCATGTTCAAATATATAAAAGGATGTCACATAGAGGAGGGAGAAAGGTTGTTTTCTGCTGCTCCAGAGAAGCGGACACGGAGCAATGGATCCAAACTACAAGAAAGAAGATTCCACCTAAACATTAGGAAGAACTTCCTGACAGTAAGAGCTGTTCGACAGTGGAATTTGCTGCCAAGGAGTGTGGTGGAGTCTCCTTCTTTGGAGGTCTTTAAGCAGAGGCTTGACAACCATATGTCAGGAGTGCTCTGATGGTGTTTCCTGCTTGGCAGGGGGTTGGACTCGATGGCCTTTGTGGTCTCTTCCAACTCTATGATTCTATGATTCTATGACTAACAACACACATTTCTACTTATAGATTCAAATTCTGATTGTAGATAGAAAAAACGAAGGAGTTTTTCATGCCAACAATATTGTCACAACTGGCATTCTCTGGACTGTAGTTATTTATTCCTTGTAACTGCAGTTTGGGCTCCACATGTAGTCTCCATATTCTCTGTACGCAGTATTTCTGAGTGAGTGTAATTGAGAGATGAGATTGCTTCTGCTTCTAGCAGTAATAGGTTTACACTTTCAGCTTAAAAGTGGTGTGATAGGGAGGAAGCTTCGACCAGCCCAGATTTCATCCAATGGAGGCAGAGTTCATAATTATAAAAAATAAATAAATTATAATTTTATATAACCTATTGCTGCAACCTTTCCTCATAGGGATGTTGCTCCATCATATGGTTGCCAAATGTCCTCTTTTTTTCAGGAAACGTCTTCTTTTTCATGGGTAGAGTCGTCATAGCGATTCATAGTTAGAAATAGAAGTCGGCAAATGTGTCCTCTTTTTGCTCTTCAAAATATGGCAACCCTAATAACTTGATCATTTTGATTGCCCTACATTTCCAGCTCAACAATATCCTTTTTGAGGAGAGGCAGCCAAAACCATACGCCCAGAGTGGCTGGAGCCGCCCAGAGTGGCTGGGGAAGCCCAGCCAGATGGGTGGGGTATAAATAATAAATTTATTATTATTAGTAGTAGTAGTAGTAGTAGTAGTATTATTTATTACGCAGTATTCCAAATGTGGTTGCACCATAGATTATCAGAGAGCTTCACACTGCAAGAGGCTGGATGGCATGACTTCAACAGCTGGACCTACACAAGACAAATGGAGCAAGCCGGGTTTGTGGACACGAGGATGCCATTCCTAAGGTTAACAGGCAGGCAGACTTCTGGGATCCCTCCACCCAGTCACCAGAAATCTTTTTGAACTAACAACTGAGGTAGGAACAGCTAGTGTCATGGTCAATATTGTTGCAAAATGTAATGCAGATCCCACACTAGGGATCATTAGGAAAGGAATTGAAAATAAAAATGCTGATATCATAATGCCATTATACAATTTCCCAATGTTTCAGTGACCTGCTCAAGACACCACAAGTAATAGTATTGGTTAGTCTTTGTGTACTTTGAACTCCCCTTGTTGTAGAGGGATAGATAAAAACAGTCCAAAAAGACCACCATCTCTGGAGTATCTGATAACGTTCCAAAGACCATTTGCTGAAATACCCTGGGGCAGAGAAGGAGCCCTGTCCCCCATGCCCTCTCCAGCTCCCACGCAGTATAGTTTTATTGATGTGACATCACATCATAATCCAAGCATAACACAATGGCCATGCAATCCAATAATAGCAGGAGAATATAACAACCAATAAAACCAGCTGAAACATATCAGTCACCAAAAGACTGAATACACAAGTCATGAAGGACCATTTAAAAGGGTCAAGGTCACAAATCTGGCAAGGATCCAAAGGGAGCTGAGAAAAAAGAGGGTGGACAAGTTGTACGAGTTGATTAAAAAAAATATCCATAGAAATCAGTCATATTATTTTGTGTCAAGTGAAAGTTGTAACTGTGTGGTGGACAGGAAAAATATGGCTGGTGGGCTGGTTTGATAATCACTCCACGTTTTGTGGGACCCATCTCCCATACTCACCTGTGTGGCTGCTGTCTTAATCTGGAATCGACTTCCCACTGAAATTGGTCACAGGCTCTCGTTGACTTTAGAGAAGTTATATTGCACTTCTGCCACGGTACATGAGCCCTTTTGAAATGGTCATCTTTATTTTGATGGCTAACTAAATGCTGGACTCTTTTCCAGGTCTGTCCCAGATCTGGGCTCCAGATAACTTGGAAGACAGACTATTCAGATGCAGTAAAGTCTGACTCCTTCACTCAACATGAGACTGAGAAAATGAAATCAAAGCAAGATCCACCTCCTTAGACAGAGAAACTGATTTGAAGAAAGATAGGTTGCTGCATGCTTGGCCAAATAGCACCATGAACACATGTGATTACGTGCTGAGTAATTGTTTAATGGTGCTAGCTAAAATAGGAATTAGTTTATTCAATCTGTATTCTTGCCAGGGGTAGTAAAGTGAATAAACACTGATGCGTTTGCACAGAAACCTCTAAGAACCCAACAGCCAAGACCTCTGGCACAAAGCTCAGCCCCAGAATACAGTTCTGACTACAGTCTTCACACAACCGGGACCTCACATGTTCATATACATATGATTATTGGTGTGAATATGTCAAGAAGAAAAGAGCAGACAATAAAATCAAACAATCAACAATACATCTGGCTTACATATTTCACTTGCATTCTTATTCGAGAGGAAACGTGGCTCTTTTAAAATCTGTTGTCCATCTGCATCTACTATTTCCCCCCTGCTATATAATTTGGAAAGTGGTTTGTCTTTCTGTCTGTTCTCTTTGCATTCAGGCACCTCTTTAGATATTGTTGCCCGATTTGGTGTGACAGTTCCCAAGGTGGATGGAATTATTTTTGCCTACATTCGGAAGATGCCAGAAGATGCCATTTTGAATCAGGATGGCAGGTCAAAACATTCAAAACTGTACTGAATCTCTAGATATATCATCACCCGATTTTGTGCGACAGTTCCTGAGAGTGAAGAATGGATTTTGGCCTATGTTTGGATACTGTTGGATGTCATTTTGAATCAAAATTCTGGACCAAACCATTCCAAACTACACCCATTTGGATGTCTCTGAAGATATCATCACCCAATTTAGCATTATGTTGCCCAATTTGGCATGATTCCAAACTTCACCAGTTTGGATAACTCTGAATCATCACAATTTGGCATGGCAGTTCCTGAGACTGAGGAGTGGATTTTGGTGTAAAGCTTGGAAATGGATAGACCCCATTTTGAATCAAGATGACAGACTGAACTGTTCAAACTGCATTGATTTGGATGCCTCTGAAGATATTATTTCCCAATTTGGTGCAACATTTCTGAAGAGGGGTTTTGCTTTGTATTTGGTAATGGTTGGATGCAATTTTGAAGGAAGATGAATAATAATAATAATAATAAATAATAAATAATAATAATAAATAATAATAATAATAATAATAAATAATAATAATAATAATAAATTTTATTATTATTTTATTATTATTATTATATGAAGGGCCAAACCATCCCAAACTGAAATGATTTTAACCAAATTTGACATGAAATTGAATTGGTATGACAGTTCCTGAGAAGAAGAATTGGGATTTGGTTTAGATTTGCAATTATAGTGGTACCTCGGGTTAAGCACTTAATTCGTTCTGGAGGTCTGTTCTTAACCTGAAACTGTTCTTAACCTGAAGCACCACTTTAGCTAATAGGGCCTGCTGCTGCTGCCATGCCATCGGAGCCTGATTTCTGTTCTCATCCTGAAGCAAAGTTCTTAACAGTAATGTTTCTGGGTTAGAGGAGTCTGCAACCTGAAGCGTATGTAACCCAAAAGCGTATGTAACCTGAGGTACCACTGTACTTTAAGGTTGTGCGCAAGATTAAGCCAAAACCCAAATCAACAGGCCAATTTGGACCAATCTGGACTCCAACCAAGTCAGATGAAGACAACCCCAGACCACTCCAGGTTGGTCCACCTGGAATGATTTGGGTCTGTCAGGTGGTGAGCCACTGGGTGGGAAAAAGGAGAGTCAGGCTGTAAACAGCAGCCCAGGGCTGATTTGCAAGAAGGTTTTCAAACAATCCAGTGCTGACTGCGTGTGCCTGTTCCCATCAGGGAAAGACATATGTGCTCAGTCAAACTGAGAATGATGGAGCCCTCAACTTCTCAGCTAGGAAACATGCTGGCAGAATTTGAAAGGCAGTGACCGAGAATGTAAAGGGCCCAAGGTGGGATGAGGAGACCTAACCCCAGGACTGGTGAACAGGAGAAGAGGAGAGAAGAACCAACTATCACTCCTGTGCTGGAACGTACTGAGGGCAATAATGGGGGTGGAAGAGTGGAGAGGTCAACCAGGCCTGGCCGCTGAGGACATGCAACAGAACTGCAATAATTGCATTCCAAGGATCCAGGCCTGCTGGCTGCAGGGGTTTGCATAACCAGCATGTTTTCTGCAGAGTGTGTGTTGGCAAAGCAGCACCTAGCTTGGTTGAATGTTCTTGCTCTCCACAGTATGGTCAGGTGGAGGAAGAAAGGAGATACAATGCCTCCATTTCCTGACTATACAGGGGTTGTTGTTTTTGTTGTTTTTTAAAAAATTCTAATTAGTCATTGTGGGATGCGGGTGGCACTGTGGGTTAAACCACAGAGCCTACGACTTGCTGATCAGAAGGTCGGCAGTTCGAATCCCTGCGACAGGGTGAGCTCCCGTTGCTTGGTCCCTGCTCCTGCCAACCTAGCAGTTTGAAAGCACGTCAAAGTGCAAGTAGATACTACTCTGGCGGGAAGGTAAACGGCGTTTCCGTGCGCTGTTCTGGTTCGCCAGAAGTGGCTTAGTCATGCTAGCCACATGACCCGGAAGCTGTACGCCGGCTCCCTTGGCCAATAAAGCGAGATGAGCGCCGCAACCCCAGAGTCGGCCACGACTGGACCTAATGGTCAGGGGTCCCTTTACCTTTAATTAGTCATTAGCCCCACCACGAAATTAATATGGGTTTGGATCAGATCAGGTGTCCTAAAGGTCCGGTCAGGGTCCTGGGTTGGGTGAGGCACTGTGCACAGGCCTAACTAACAAATCACACCATCCATTTATAAATATATCTTCTTTTTAGATTTCTTCACATGCAACGCCAGACATTTCCGGCTAGTACTAAATTGACATTTTCAATCAACTCAAAGGAGAAGGAAAGCAGCCAGCGAGGGAGGAACTTGCACCTGTCAGAGGAATTGTCAATGGCTCTTTTGGGAGGTTTGCCTCATGCATTAAAATTTATAGAATCTGAACATGATGTTAACACTTCCCCACAGTGTCTCAAATTATCCTTGCAAAATATAGGTGTGACTCTTTTTCTGAACACCAAAACTTGGGTTTTTTCCCAGGCATAAATACAGAAACTGCAATTTATGAGGCTCTTTCTCACACAGAGATGTCCAAATAACATCTGCTAAAGAGCTAAGTAGCAAATCCTCTCATAGCTTTTCTCGCATCTTTTATTTTTCCTAATTGCTGCTCATTAGCTCTCCTTACATTATCTATTTCAATTTTCCTTCCACTAAGTCTCATACACTACCAGTCACTGGGGCTGTCCCCCTGCCTTCCCTGTATGTCACATAAGTGCCATAGATTATCTACTTTGGGACACATTTATAAACGGCGAAATAATTTTGTGTGATTGGCACTGAAAACACATCCTGTTGTAACTGTAAAACAGAGGATGATCTGCAAACGTCTTAGAAAAATGTGTTCTATTCACTTCTTGGAAAAGGGAGATGAAGGCTCGCTATTATCCAAGGCTTTATATAATTAGTTTAAGTATATACACTTTAGCAAATACCAATACCGCTGTTTATAATGCTGCTGTGTTGTTGTTTTTCCACTTGGTTTGTGATCTGCTTTACATCTTGCCTCAGTGGTGTAATTAACTTTAGCAGCTCTTCGAGCGAAGCCTCACAGTTTACAAAGCAAAGATCTTCTCGAAACATCACTATAGCCAAATAAACCCAGAAAACATTGTTCATCTTACTTACATGCTTGTAACTTGTGTGTATTTTACCATTCTTCTTTCTGGCTCTGCACAGATGGGATTTTTCAAATGAAAACCAAATGAAAAGCAAACAGCAATTTAATAATCAAAAGCTCAAGGTAAAGGGGGGAGGGAAGCATCTCCCACTCAGAACTGCAATTAGATCTGTTTGTGGGGCAAAAGTGTGCTTCTAATAATTGCACTGTTACTTGTTGCTATGAAAACTGCAAATTATTAGATGTTTTATACTCCCCCTTCCTCCCCTGTCCCACTAAAGACAAGAAAATGACAGGTGGACAACTGGTGTCTAAATTCCAGAACTCATCACTGTCTCATTGTCCTAAGTTTTGTACCAAAACGAGAAGCACAATTTACGTGCAGATGTAAGCTGTGCCCAGAGGCTCAAATGATTGCCTTTAGTTTGGGGTGAGGCTGTAGGGGGGATTCTGAGTTCCTTCTCTCCCCCACCACCTGAAAGGGCACTTGTTGTTGTTCAGTCATTCAGTCGTGTCCAGCTCTTCGTGACCCCATGGACCAGAGCACGCCAGGCACTCCTGTCTTCCACTGCCTCCTGCAGTTTGGTCAAACTCATGCTGGTAGCTTCGAGAACACTGTCCAACCATCTCGTCCTCTGTTGTCCCCTTCTCCTTGTGCCCTCCATCTTTCCCAACATCAGGGTCTTTTCCAGGGAGTCTTCTCTTCTCATGAGGTGGCCAAAGTATTGGAGCCTCCGCTTCAGGATCTGTCCTTCCAGTGAGCACTCAGGGCTGATTTCCTTAAGAATGGATGTGTTTGATCTTCTTGCAGTCCATGGGACTCTCAAGAGTCTCCTCCAGCACCATAATTCAAAAGCATCAATTCTTTGACGATCAGCCTTCTTTATGGTCCAGCTCTCACTTCCATACATCACTACTGGATAAAACCATTGCTTTAACTATACGGACCTTTGTTGGCAAGAAAGGGCGCTTATTAGCCACTAAATACAGCTTTCTTACTAAATGTATGGCTCTGACTGTGTGTCTTCTTCTACAAGTGCACACAAATGTGCCCAGTCCAAGGTGCTTTAGTCTTTAGCTATGAGGAGGGTTGGAGGAATCTGTTGATTTCAGATTCTCCCAGCTTCTCATTTTTTCCATATTAATATGTTTTTCACAAATTCGTTTCAGCACAGCAACCTGCATTTCCTTCCTTCCTTCCTTCCTTCCTTCCTTCCTTCCTTCCTTCCTTCCTTCCTTTTCCTTTTCAAAAAAGGTTATTCATGAAAGTACTTTAGCATTTTAATGTGGATTTCTGCTAATGAACACATTTTTATTTGCAATTTTGACTAATATACACATTTTTGCAAGCATTCTCCCCGAATATGTTTTGTTTGTGTGCAGGCTTTTGGGGTTTTTTTACTATTATTTGCATTTTGCGCACATTTGCACCATTACAGTCATACCTCAGGTTACAGCCGCTTCAGGTTGTGTTTTTCAGGTTGCGGACTGCCGAAACCCAGAAGTACCGGAACAGGTTACTTCTGGATTTCGGGGGTCGCACATGTGCCAAAGTGCCGAATCGCAACCCGCACATGCGCAGATGCGGGTTGCGAACACTGTGGGTTGCGAACGTGCATCCTGCACGGATCACGTTCGCAAGCCGAGCATCCACTGTATAGGCAATTCCATACACATTGTTTGGTTGGAGAACAGCATCACAAAATTTGGAGAAGTGCAGATTTTCATAGAATTATAGAATTGTAGGGTTGGAAAGGGACCCTGAAGATTCAACCACCTGCAATGAAATAATTTATTTTAAAGTGGAGGCTGAATCTACATCGGTTAATTTTGTGCATTGTCAGGGGCTCAGCTAGATAAACTTTGAGTCCCCTCTCAAACTACTCTGTTTTTTGATCCAACTGAAGACATTTTCTACAGTTCCAGGTATTCCCAAAGGCAGCCCTATAAATAGTGTAATACCTAATAATTTGCTAAATGTTGGTACAGTCCCATGCACTTACTATGTACCATACAGAATCTTCATTCAAATCTGTGGCCTGCCAACAGAGCTCATTTTTATAGATTTGCATTGCATAAACTTATAAACCCCTTTCTTGACTGCTTGTTGGATAGTTTCAGTGCTGAGCTTTCCAAAGGAAATTGGCCACAGAGTCTGCAAATAGACTAAGCAACGCTAACATGTCTTTCTCTTGTCAAATACATAATAATGTTCTGTGGGTTGTGTCCGACAACTAATAATTTCCATCCTTTCCCTGTTTGAAATTCATTCTTGAGAAGTCATAACAAGAAGAGGGAAGCCACACCTATATATTAAAAAATCTACTTCCCTCCACCCACCCAGTTCCAATGCTTAAGTGAAAAACGACCAGCGACTCTCATTAAATTGAATTGTTTGGTGGAAGGAAGTATATCCTTGTTACTGATAAAATGAAGAAAGATCTGGGAAGCATTAAAAAGAAGAAGAAAAGAAACCCACCCTTTCTACTAAGCTGATTTCCCTTTCAATGAGCCAAATGAGAGACTCTTGTAAATCCCACCCTTTTCTATATGTATCCCTCTAGTACTATAAAGGGTAAAGACTATCATTTAGGATAACATTTTTATTAATCATTTTAATTCCTTTTCCCCCCTCCATGGAATCTGGCACTGTGTTTGTTTTCATGTCTCATTCGTAATGCCTTACATTTTATGGATTTCCCATTTGGAGCTGAAAGAACCTCCTCGTATTTATAACATACCGACAACAATGTCGTTCAATATTCTAGCCCACACATTCCTTGGCAGAACAGAGCCTATCGGACAGGTGTGTTTTCCATTAGGAGGAAACGCTCTCCCTCTTTTTTCCCTGTTGCTTATTTGTCTCCTTCCTTAAGATCTCCATCCATTTCTACAATGATATGTTCAGAACACACAATTTGAGAGCGTCAAAAGGATCCTTCTCTCCATCATTCACACACACACACACACACACACACACACACACACACAAACACACACACAGGGAGGAGAGTGAAAAATCTGCATAAGGAAACTTTGTACCCAAAGGAATGGAAGGATACTGCTGAACTGCATGATTGCCGTACGAACCTGGAGAGCAATGCTAAAGGAAGAGGCATAATAATAATATATTATTTATACCCCGCCCATCTGGCTGAGTTTCCCCAGCCACTCTGGGCGGCTCCCAATCGAGTGTTAAAAACAATACAGCATTAAATATAAAAAACTTCCCTAAACAGGGCTGCCTTCAGATGTCTTTTAAAAATAGGATAGCTGCTTATTTCCTTCACATCTGATGGGAGGGTGTTCCACAGGGCGGGCGCCACTACGGAGAAGGCCCTCTGTCTGGTTCCCTGTAACCTCACTTCTCGCAATGAGGGAACCGCCAGAAGGCCCTCGGCGCTGGACCTCAGCGTCCGGGCTGAATGATGGGGGTGGAGACGCTCCTTCAGGTATACAGGACCAAGGCCATTTAGGGCTTTAAAGGTCAGCACCAACACTTTGAATTGTGCTCAGAAATGTACTGGGAGCCAATAAAGATCTCTCAGGACCGGTGTTATATAGTCCCAGCAGCTACTCCCAGTCACAAGTCTAGCTGCCCCATTCTGGATTAATTGCAGTTTCTGGGTCACCTTCAAAGGTAGCCCCACATAGTGCGCATTGCAGTAGTCCAAGCAGGAGATAACTAGAGCATGCAGCACTCTGGTGAGACAGTCCACAGGCAGGTAGGATCTCAGCCTGCGTACCAGATGGAGCTGGTAGACAGCCGCCCTGGACAAAAAATTAACCACACCTCCATGGACAGCTGCAAGTCCAAAATGACTCCCAGGCTGTGCACCTAGTCCTTCAGGGGCACAGTTACCCCATTCAGGACCAGGGAGTCCCCCCACACCTACCCACCCCCTGTCCCCCAAAAACAGTACTTCTGTCTTGTCATGATTCAACCTCAATCTGTTAGCTGCCATCCATCTTCCAACCGCCTCTGGGCACTCACACAGGACATTCACCGCCTTCACTGGTTCTGATTTAAAAGAGAGGTAGAGCTGGGTGTCATCTGCATACTGATGAACACTTAGCCCAAACCCCCTGATGATCTCTCCCAGCGGCTTCATATAGATATTAAAAAGCATGGGGAAGAGGATGGAACCCTGAGGCACCCCACAAGTGAGAGCCCAGGGGTCTGAACACTCATCCCCCAACACCACTTTCTGGACACGGCCCAGGAGAAAGGAGCGGAACCACCGTATAACAGTGCCCCCAGCTCCCAGCCCCTCTAGATGGTCCAGAAGGATGTTATGGTCAATGGTGGGCATGGCAAATGCTTCTATGCCCACACTGTGCCAACCCTTCCGCTACTTTGCCCCTTCTCATCACTGTTCCTAGCAGTGACCTTCACACTGATGAGCAATGCCCACCCATCCAACTGCACCCCACCAGCTATATCAGACATCCGTAGCCACTCTTCACATTGGGCTTGATTCAAAACCTATAAAACTAGGTGAAACCCAAAATTATTTAATTCAAAAACCAACAATGTCATGTCCCATTGACTGCTTGGTTGATACTAGCTAGATGCATTGTAGCATGTTTGCATTTGTCACAATCAAGTGGAAAACACTCAAGATTTGTGTTCCTTAATGGGGAGGGGGATTTATTAAATTTATACCCTGCCCTTCTCCCAAACTAGCCAAGGGCAGCTAAAACATGATGTGATAAAACAAGGCAACCACATTTGTTTGTGTTAATGTGTATAAAACATACTCGCATGGCTAGTAAATTCAAGGTTTCCAGGGATAATATCTTTCAGCCATGAAAAGTCTGGGTAAACAGTAATTTTTTAAAAATTTCCCCATGTTAATAATGGAGACAGGTGCACCTCACTATGGATGGTATTCCACGAAGAGGGAACCACAGTAAGAAGGCCCTATCACAAGTCAATGCCAGCCTCGCAGCATGTAGTGGTTGGGATGGAGGAAAGCTTTATTTAGGTACTTGGGTTCCAAGTTGTATGCTTTGTATGCTATTACTAACAACTTGAATTGGGCCTGGTAGCTCACTGGCAGCTAGTGCATTGCTTTCAAGTCCAGTGACACATGGTCCTATCTGGCTGCTCCATCTAATAACCCGACAGCCACATTCTGTACTAGCTGCACCCTTCAGATTGTCTTTCAGGGCAACCTGATGTCCAATGCATTGCAGTCTTCCAGGAGGGAGATCATCAGAGCATGGACAACTAAGGCCAGACTATCCTAGTTGGATAAGTAACATCTGCTAACTCGTTTCAGTGCAAGCATCAGACAGCTGAAATCTGTTGCTCAAATGAACTTTTCAAGCTAGTCTAGGGCTGAAGTTTTGGAACCTGTAATGGGAGAGTTCCTTTGTCTCCATTTAGTCCCCGCTACCCAATCTATCAATTTCAGGTGCAAGATTTCACACGATTCAGGCTAGAGCAGTAGAATCTAACACTAGGGGTTATGGGCAAATGTTTAAGGGCCAAATAGAAAGGGAAAGGGGGGGGGGGGGAGAGACAAGAGTGAACTTGAGATGGAAGGTGTTTTACAACTGCCATCATTCCTCTGCATTTTCTGTTGTATAAGTGCTCTGCGTATTAATAGCAGACCACCAGACATGGGGGAGTGTGTGTCTGAAGAACTTAGAGCAGTGTGAATTATTCCATTGTGTCTCAATTACAGAAACACCTGTGCTAAATAATGCTATATTGATTCCATATAATGATTCATGGAACTTTTTTTTTTAATCTTCTCAATAGCTGTCAGAATTTGTTGCTGCAGAATGTTTTGATGAAGCACCAGTCGAGATTTGAGACTTGCTCAATAGCCAGGGGACTGGCTAAGCCCCAGGGAATCCTGGCTATGTTGAGTTCCTGGAGATCTAGCAATGTGTAGAATCTTTTGAAAAGTTGGAGTTCTCTGTGAATGTTGTTCTCATCTACTTGACTTCTGCTGAACTAGTTGGTGTGTGTAAGGAGGCATCATTTTCTGCCCTGCCCTGGATTTGTCATAGGCAGCACTGTTTTTGATCCAGTGCAGTTCACCTTCTACCAAAGTTATTCATCTAACTATCAAGTGTAACAAAATTACATAATTTCTACAATTCGGCTATGCGAACCACATAAATTTTGTTGCCATTACATTATTCCATCCCATTTATTTCAATAAAAAAACCCACAATGCAAATGGGGGTGGGGATTGTAATTGATTACATATCATTTGCTGATGGAGAGCAACAATAACAGTGGGTATTCATTGCATACCAGTTGATTGATTTCTATTCTGGACATGGGACCATAGGACTAAGAAGTGAACACCGTCAGTTTCCCTTCTTGTTTCTGTTTCCATTGTAATTTACTAGATGAGGATCTCATACAAAGTGTGAGGGGATGGCAATGACTTGGTATTCACCATTCCATTGTGGATTCGCTAATTCCAATCCCTATTTGAAGGGTCAAAATTACCATGGGTAATGATTTGCCCTTGATGTTGGGGATGCATCCCACTGTTCACTCTGAAAGGCTCAAGCTATTTGCAAGCATTTGATGTTGGTGCTCAGAAAGGGGATGCACAAAGCATGCCATGCCTCCCTTCCCTCTTCTGAAACCCATAAACTTACCTTAGGGCAGGGAAGGGGAAGTCATTAGCAGAGGCAGAAACTGGCACTTACCTGGGCTCCTGTACAATGTCTTTTGCCACCCGGGGCTGGGGCTACCATGAAGAAAGCCCGAAGGATCCCTGGAGGGGACTCAGAACCAGTGGCGGTGGTAAGTGGAGCATCAACTTTTTGAAAGGAGATTTGGTAGGGGAACGGCAGCCCAAATCACAGAAGGCAAAAGACACACCTTGTCTGCTGCTTCCTGCATCCCAAAATAGATTTCCAAGCCTTGTGGTAAGTGAATGTGGGGGTGACTTTATAAAAGATAACAGGAATAGCCATAGTGGAACTTAGTGCATGAACCATCCAGAATCTGGAGTCTGCAGGCTTTCCCACAGACTCCCAATACCAAGGACCTGATAAAAGATGGCTTTACTGGTTGGATCAATGAAATATTGGTTAAATCAGGAGTCAGTAAAGCTGGGGGTGAATTCTCACCTAATCTCTATCACATGAAAATGGTGGATAAAGGCCATATTGTTGCACTTTATCAAAAGATAAACACAAGTACTGAACCTAATAAGAGGCACACACATGTAAATATAAAAAACCTTTATCCATGGATTTTAAAGTTGCCAAATGAGCTTATTGCCACATACAAGGCCGTATCTATGCTCTTTCACCCCAGTTGAGTGAAAAACAAAAACAAAATTGGTTTTGTTTAACACACATCAAGCAGATTCGGAGGGGGAAAAGTGGCTTCTAACACTGAGATCTTTTTGCTGAGATTTTTTCCCCCTGTCTCTAGAGAATGACTGAAACACGAGTAGTCCCCCACACGCACCCCACCACTAAAATGCTCATTTATGGATGAACATGTCTCAGACCCCTAAATGATTATTCTATACTTGGCAGCTTTAGATTGCAGCACCAGTTACGTTAATGATTTCTGAGGTGCTGCTGATGCCTCTGAGGTGCCTGGCGGAATTGCGAGCATAAAACTAATGAGTATCCCAGCACGACCATGTACCAATGTGGGAAGGGAAAGGAGGGGTTGCAAATAAATTAGAGAGCTAGTCCTGTGGAAAGAATATCTGTACAGACACTTAATGGAGTCTGGGATAGAAAATTAATCACCCGTAATAACGGGTTTGTGAGAATATTTAATTCCATTTATAAATATTTTCCACCCAATGATAAATGGCTACTTGGTGCTTGTCTGAACCTGTGAGGAGCCTCAGGCAGCCATCCTGTGCACACTTACCTGGTAGTAAGGTCAAAGAGCACACAGTGGGGTTTAATTCTGAGTAATTCCAATAATACTGGGAGGAGGGGGAGGTTAAACTTTTTGTTTGCAATGCATTTTTGTGTTTTTATATTGTAAACTCCACCGTGTTCCTCGACTGAAGGGCAGTATAGAAATTTAATAAGTAATAAGCCCACACATAGGATTGCTGTGTTGGAAGTGTTTTGGATGAGGAATGAATCAGTTAAAGTCCACACACTAGCCTTTGATTTTGAATTAACATTTTCTGCTTTTCCAGCAACAAAGCTGTGCTCAAAGCAGATGTACTGTTTTATTATAATACTGTGTAAACCCTAATAAAATAGAGATATAAAAAGTTAGGTGGAGGGAAATTGAGCAGAGTTTTGGCAAACATTATTCCTATTCAGAGTAGACCCAGTAAAATAAAACTGGACACAGTGGGACTTACTTCTGAGTAAACACATGGGCAGAATTGCTCTATTAAAGGAGTTTTACAATATAGGGGTGAATTAGGCAAATCTGCACACTTGCCTTTAAGTTGTATCCAACGTAAGGCCTACTTAAGTTAGCCCTATCTATTGATTTCAATAGGTTTACTCTGAGGAGGACTAATATTGGATACAACTTTGCTGTGTTTTTTGTGCCCCCAGCCCCCCCCCCAACACACTAACACACGTGTAGCTGAGCAAAGTAGTACTTATGCAAGGGGTGGGGTCTTGGGAGAAGGGTTGTGGCCAAGGCACAGCGCCAAGGAACAGTCTTCAATCCATGGAACTGAAATTCTCCTTCCATGTTTTAGCCATTGGGGTCCTAAGCCATGTAAGCTTTGCAGGTCAAAACCAGCACTTCAACCGGGCCCTGAAACAAATGGGGAGCCAACGAAGATGAAAAAGGGCCGACATAATTACACATCAACTGAGGTACTATTGACACATTTCTTCAGACTTTTCACACTGACTACACTGACTGCTGATAACTTGACCTTGCAATTCTTATCCAATCTTGTCACAGCCGAATGCAGCCATCTATAAGATTAAGTTACGGAAATGGAGCCTAAGAATCCTTAGCAGAATAAAAAGGCAAGTGCTGAAAGGCACTGCTGACTAACTGGTGAGGGGAAAAAATAAGGCCAGCTATGTTCTGGGGGAATAAAGGGTGCTTACCTTGAATTTCTGTTAGTTCCACTCTTTCTTTACATAGTGATAAATCACCATTTACACCCAGCGCTGGCAGCACGGTTAGAGATTCATGTTGGATGCAGCAGGCTTGCAAAAACTTTAATCAACAAGTTAAAGTGGGTTGCCTGAGCAGATTCCCTACTATGCCTGGTGGCATTTCTGCCGGGCTGAGAGAAATCATTTAAAAGGCAAAGTTAATAGTGTGAGAAGCTTGTAATGGGTTTGTGGTGCTCTCTGAACTGCTGCTTTCTTGCCCTGGTTCTTAATTTCTTTCATTTCGAAAACAGACTCTTTCCACTGTGCATGTGCACAACAACCTAACTTTCTGCGTAGGCGTATCGATTTTCTGCCCAGAAGACTGTTGCTGCACATGACAATGTGGATGGATGCATGGTGTGGATCATACTCGGGTAGGAAGGCACAAGGCTTCAGAGAGCAGGGATAAGGGATCCTTTTCAACCCATGGGGCACTTCCAAGGAGTACCCATCTCAATGGTAAGTATGGCCAAAGGCGAAAATGGGCAACATAATAGATATGGCTTTTATCTTTGTAGAGTAGGCTGCACATTCACACAAACATCCAGGAAAGCAAGGGACATTGTCACAGTTCAACAGCACATTTCAGCCAGGCAAAAGCACTCAGGGGAGATTTAGAGCAGAACCAGGCTATGTGGGGCCTGTGCTCATGTTAGACAGAGAGCCCGCTGGGGTGCGGTTTTTCTATCCGTTTTCATTCATTTTGAATTACCTGGTGTTGTGGGCATTGCTTTATATTGCGTTCATTGCATAGAACTCTATGAACTGTTCACAGAAAGGTCACAGGGGGAAGAGAGAGATAGAGAGAGGAAAGTTCTATTCAGAGATGTTACAGTGATTGGGGAAGAAAGAGAAAAGTCCAACTGGCTGATAGGTAATCTTTAAGTTTGGGAATCTGTTGGGTTGAGTCTTTAAGCCTAATTTAATTGCCTATAAACCTTAAAAAAATAGAAATGAATACAGAAATATATTCTCCTCTCTTGCACACCCCAGGAAGTCCCACACCACACAACATGCTTTCAGGTAAGGAAATTCACAATATAGGATGATGACCACAGACTCAAACAAATTTTGAATGGCTTAGATAGGAAAGGACATCATGACCTGAAGTGTCTAGAGATGAAAATAAAAATCTTTGAAAATAAAATCTTTAACAAAAGATAACTAGGACTGATCCAACAAGGCAAGTCTCGTGATCCTATATTTAATGGGTCCTTTTTATTTTTTCCGAATATTTTATTTCTATGAAGTTCCTTTAGAGAACTTCAACATGATCATTCAAATAAGGAAAAAAATATCAAAACCCATATTTTCAGGGTGGGGGGAAATGAGATGTGTCCCCTCAAAAAATAATAATACTCAAACAATGTATTAACTTGGGCAGCTTCAGTTTGAATATGGTGAATTGGATTAATCTGTTATTCACTTTGAACACAAACTTCCACCATAACCAAAGAATGCAACATTATTTTCCCTATCTTTGGAGTACTGCTGTTGGGGTGCTCCAAGACCCCATAATGGATTTTCAAATAAGCCTAGGTTTTCTTCCTTTTCTCCATCTTTCATAATGGCCTGCCCTGAACTCTAAATATGCTTCCTTTCAAGTTTGGCAATGAAGTCAATACTGAGCTGACCCAGATGGAGGTACAAGTAGAAATATTCCTTCCAGCCTGCTACATCAGCAACAGCTTCTGCTTTCAAGGTTGAGAGGGGGAAACTCATGGGAATGGATTGAAGGGGAATTGGAAAGTGTTTCATCTTTAGGAGGCTGGTTAAAAATCTTATCGAGGCTCGGAGGATGTAAAAATAATTTCTCTTTGATGACTTATCTCTGTCACACTTTTTTTCCTTGGTATTGATATTGATCAGCAAAGAATAGAGCTGAGCAGGAAAAAAGTGTATGTGACTCATGAACATTTTCTCTCTGCGTGAAACACGCCCCTCCCATTCCGGTATTCAGGGGAGGGCTGAAGTTTTCACAAATCTGCCCCTTCTCAATATATTTGCTCCAAAGGGAACCTACTCAGAGTCATAACTGGCTGCTTGGAGCCAGCGGCAGAACAAGCCGATCGGGCACCCTGGGGTGGGGCCAGCCAGGGTAGGACACTCCGCAGGGCCTCTGAGGAGTCTGCCTGCCTCCTCCCACTCAGCCGCCCTACAACTGAGGGGAGGTGGCAGGCAGACCGTTTGGGGCAATGTGGAGCCTGTGGGCACCCAAGCCACCGCATCACTCCCAGGAGAGACACATGGCTCGGGTGCGCTACAGCCCCGTGGTGAGTGCCGTCCACCATTTTGTGACCCCCCTCAGTGGTGACACCCGAGGCGAGGCGAGGCAACCCGCCCCCACCGCCCCCTTCCTCCCCCCCCCTCTTGGAGCCCTCTGCCTGACATCCCAGCATCCTGCCTTTTGTACAACTGCTGTGAGTGTTTGGGTTATTCCCCACAGCTGCTGCTGTCCTGTTGCATCAACTTTGTCTCACCTGTGTCTTCATCTCAGGGAGCTGGGGAAAGAATGATACCCAAGGCAGCAGCAACTCCTGCGTTCTCCTGACACAGATTAAAAGAAACAGTATTAACAGTAAGAACTATTCAACAGTGGAACAGACTGTCTTGGGAAGTAGCAAGCTCTTTTTTCTTTTTTTGTAGTTGTATTTAAGCAGAGGATGGATAGTCATCTGTCAGAGGTACTGTAGTTACATCCCTGCATAAGGCAGAATTTGGGCTAGACAACCCCAAAGCAGGGCTTTTTTTTCCAGCTAGAACTCAGTTCTGGCACATCTCAGGTGGGCACCACTGCAATTCTAAAAGAACAGGGGAGGTGTTCATAGTGAGTTCCAACCCCTCTTTTTCCAGAAAAATAGCACTGCCCCCAAGGAACTTTCCAGTTCTGTGGGAGGTATTCAGCTACGTTTAAGCCAGAGTAGATTCACTTCATTTAATAGACCCAATCTGGTTATCTTCATTTCAACTACTCTGAGTTTAACTTTGCTAAATACCACCCAATAATTATGAACTTCTCCTTCCCTCATTCCAGAGCAGGGATATATTATTTGCAGAGCAAATTCAAGGCCCAGAGCAAATTCAAGGCCTCTCTCTCCCTCTTGTTCCAGAGCAGGGATAGCTAATTTGTGGCCCTTCAGATTTTATTGGACTCCAGCTCCGTTCATTCTTGAGCATTGGCCAGACCAGCTAGACCTGACAGCCATTGCAGTTTGTTTGTTATTTATTTATTAAATTTGTATGACTCAAATTGATTGATTTTGTTGTTGTTTCTATTTCGACAAATCCCAAAGTTTGAGAGTCAGTAGCACAGGTGTTGTAAAGGTAAACAACCCAATTGAAGAAGGTAAGAGTAGTAACCCAGACCTTATTGCTGGTTATGAAGGCACACCCCCCCCCCCATTATAGTTCAAGCTTCAGGGCCTCCAAAATATAGGTCTGCCACTGCCACCCAAGTATAGTGTTCTATAAAGGCATAGATATATTTCCTACTGCTGCTGGATAGTTCATTTTTCACATTCACACCCTGGGCTGTTACAGTTCCTATTGGGCTAGGTAGTAATTTTTCATTGGCTGTTTACCAAGGTAATAGCTTTCAGTTTATAGATTTATATTTTTTTGCTTTGATAGCAAATGGAACCATCATTTTTTTAAGGAAGGAGTCAATTTTCTTTATTGACATATTCTTACCACTGACAGTGTTGTTTTTAGGAAGAAATAATTTAACCCGTGTTAATGCTTGAATGTGTGCAAATATACCGGTATATAATGTGCACAGGTGGCTTTCTGATAAAAATGCATAGCTGCTCTGAGCATATGCTCTTCATCAGAATTGAGTGAGTCATTTATTCCATATATCTTCATATCAGTTTCTATCTCTCACCACTCTCCTCCGCCTTCTTCAGTACTCCTTCATTCTTATAGAATACTTCTATCTTTTCTCTCTCCTTGCAGGGACAGATTTATGCTCCCAAGAGCTAAAGCCCTTGCCTTTGAGATGATCACAAGCAGAGCATGAAAGGAATAGGCTTTCCTAATTACTTCTCAAATAACCTGGGTTTTGTTCATATTCTAGCAAGCTGGTGCAGAATTTGGCAGCCAGATGGTTGTCCAGGAGAGTCTGGCCTTAACATATAGCGCCAAATCTGGAATGACTGCACGGGCTTCCAATTCTTTTCCAGACTCAATGCAAAGAGCAGGTTTTGATCTATACAGCCTTGTATGTCTCAGGACCCCGGTACCTCAAGGACCACCTTTCCCCCATGAACTGACCCAGACTATGCAATAATTCTCTGAGACTCTTCTTTGTGTGCCCCCACCAAAGGTTTGGAGGGTAGCAACATGAGTTTGGGCCTTTACAGTGTTGCTCCCACTTTTGTGGAATGCTCTCTCCAGGGAGGCCTGCCTGGCTGTCATGCAGCGGTAAATTAATCAAAGCAGAGTCTTCTTCATAAACAGAATAAAACTTTTACTTGAGAAAATAAAGTTCTTCATAAACAGCATAGTTAAAGAGCATACACAGAGTGCTCATAGCAGCTATCTGACTCTTCACAGAGGCATAGTCTTAGTTACTGATTAACTAGAGTCCTGGAGCCACTCTGTCTGTAACAAAACAACACACACACTGGCTGAGACACAGACATAGACAGACAGACACAGACAGACAGACAGACAAAGACACTGACTGAGGCCCATAGAGAGGCTGGCTACTTTTATAGGGCACTCAAGATGAGTCACTAGTCACAGTGACTTCGCAGTTTGCTGGTAACAGTTAACAGGCTTAGGCTTGAATGATTATGTAGACCTTGTAGGCCTTGCCTTCTTCTGCTCTGCATCTGCTCTCAAGAACCTTTGTCTCACGGCACTGGCACCATCTTCATCTGCTTTTAGGCACCAGTCAAGATCCTTTTTATATTTACTGAGGCTCTGAAATTTGGAGTGTGGCTTTATGGCCTCTCATAGTGGGTTGGGATCTGTAAGTCCTGCCTTTCTTCCACATTGCTGTGTTTTTAGGTATTTTTTGGTTGTTCTTAAATCGAGTCCTCACAGAGGGCATGTGTTGCGGTGAGATCATCAGGACTGACCTCACTGTGTGGATGAGAATGATTGGATAGCCACAACAACTCATTTGGTGGTCCCTCAGTTGCTGGGCAGATCTGGCCAATGGGGATTTTTTGTGTATTAACCAAGGGACCTTTATATACATTGTGTAGAGCTTCCTCTTTTCGCCTCGTGCACCGGGTCACCCGCCCACCCTCCCTATATTTAGGGTCTTGCTATGACCTTGCTATTGGGACACAGGTGGAGCTGTGGGTTAAACCACAGAGCCTAGGACTTGCCGATCAGAAGGTCGGCGGTTCGAATCCCTGTGACGGGGTAAGCTCCCGTTGCTCAGTTCCTGCTCATGCCAACCTAGCAGTTCGAAAGCATGTCAAAGTGCAAGTAGATAAATAGGTACCGCTCCAGCGGGAAGGTAAACGGCATTTCCGTGCGCTGCTCTGGTTCGCCAGAAGCGGCTTAGTCATGCTGGCCACATGACCTGGAAGCTGTATGCCGGCTCCCTCAGCCAATAAAGCGAGATGAGCGCCGCAGCCCCAGAGTCGGTCACGACTGGACCTAATGGTCAGGGGTCCCTTTACCTTTACCTTTATGACCTTGCTATGCCATCGTTGGTCGTCTGTTTTGGGACAGGGGCCTGGTAGGAATTTTCCCATTTGGCTGATTGGCTTGTGACACTTGGGTTTCGCCTGCCGCATAGCAAATTGTCACAACCTTGTAAGGTTTGATGGTTAGGCATTGGTTTGAGGTGGTCTGGAGGGGGGTTGGAGCACCTGTCCCCTCCAATGCACAAAGGTATTCAGTTAAAGGAATCCACGGACTCGCCATGTTTTTGTTGACCCCTTTCGGGGGGTAGGGCCACACAAGAGTCCCAGGGAGCATTTGGGGTGAGCTTGAGTCTGATCCTGGACCAATGCTCCCCCACGATGTTTACCTGTACTGATGACCTGGTGGGGCCCAGTCGTCAGTGCTGCCCTGCTGCGGTCAGGTGCAGCTAGTCGGGAACCAATGCCTAAACAAACCACTCACTATCTGTAATCAATAAAGTTGTGACCAAAAATTATGCTAATAACCTAAAACTAAATTCTGTGTCAATAGTGTATTTATTTATTGGGGAAGCTCCTGGGGATCTTAACACGCAATTGCTTCTAATGTAACTCGCTCTGAGTCACCCTGTGAAAAAAGCAAATTGAGCATAATGAAGATGAAGATGGAGGTCTATGGGCTAAAGGCTATCTACCCTTCAGTACTCTGTGTTGACTGTGCCCCCACCCCAAGCCACATACCCCTCTGGTCCTGCTCCACACCCTGAATATTTCCTTGAACTGTTAATAATGCATCTTGCTTTCATGGATGTGTGAAACTTCTGTCTGAAACTTCTGCCTACTGTACAAAGGTGAAGGACATATCTGGTGTTATTCTACAGAAACTTGCCTCTAACCTCACCCAATTTGGTATATGACCCCCCAGGAGGTTCATCATAAAGCAGTGAATCCCTGAATCTGCAATAGGTTCCCCTACTCCTGGGTTAGAACCTTGCACCAAAGGAAGTTTCAATAGGCTACAAAGTTTGATTTCTGATGCAGATGTTGTACAGGTAGTTCCACTGGTGAAGAGAAATATTCCAGACCCTCTTTATATATAGTTAACTTAATTCAATTACCACTGGGGGGAAATGTATTCGATTTAGATTCTAAAACTCTTTCATATGCTGCTCAGAGGGGAGAGGATATATGTGCTTGGAGACTCATCTTGTGCAAGATCAAAGATTGATGTGCAAAGGTTGCTAAGACCATCAGTGAAACTGACAAGCCTTTGCAGCACGTCCTTTTCACTGTAGAGATGAAATTGGCAAGTGATTTGGTGGTTAGTTTCACTTCTGCAATGCAGAGGCTTCTTCCAACTAAAGCTCCTCAATTTCCTTGCTGTTCTTTGTGATGAGGGTTAGATCAGCTTGGAGAATGATGTGCAAAGCTGGCAAAGAATGATGGGGATATTGACATGCTTCCCCACCCCTTCTGCCATAACTCCAGAAAAACTCCTTCACTGTACAGTGGTACCTCGGTTTACAGTCGCTTCAGGTTACAGATGCTTCAGGTTACAGACTCCGCTAACCCAGAAATAGTACCTCAGGCTAAGAACTTTGCTTCAGGATGAGAACAGAAATCGTGCTCCAGCGGTGCAGCGGCAGCGGGAGGCCCCATTAGCTAAAGTGGTACCTCAGGTTAAGAACAGTTTCAGGTTAAGAACGGACCTCCAGAACAAATTAAGTTCTTAACCCGAGGTACCACTGTACAGTTGAAATTGATAAGGTTTTGGTTTTTTTAGACCTTGTCTTACAGTGCAACCCAATGCTTGTTTACACAGAGGTAAATCCCACTATGCTTAGGGCTTACTCCCTAATAAATTTATTTAGGAATGCCACTTGATAACCTAATATTTGTGTAGCGCTTAGGATAGAGCCTGTAATCCTAACCTAACAGACCTGTGAGTGAACCTCATTGATTTCAGTATCATTAACTTCTGAATATACATGGTTAGGCCTGGAATCTACTAAATCTGGGATCTCTTTTCCCATTTCATCTTAACGTTATGCCTTTAACATCAAGAAAACATTTCCCTTTTTGTTCTGTACTCCCTGCTTTAACTGACGAAGACTTCTGGGAAACTTGAAAGCTAGCTCACTATTTTGTGACATTTTGATTGACCAAATTAAGATACTGCTCTAGTGCGAAATTTGGATTCCAGCCCCGCCCCCCATTGGCCTACAAAAAGAAACAAACCCACAGATGAATGCATAAACAAGAAGAAATGTATTTATGAATGTAAAATTGACACAGAGCCAAAAGGGCTATTCTATCCATCCCTCTATCTATCTTTTATCTGTCAAATTCAAAACTTTGGAAAGGGTAAGCTAGAGGGCATAAGACTATCAGTCACCTTCGTGCAAAACTAATGAATTCCCCTTGCAACTATTACTGAAGTGAAAAAGGAAGGAGGGAATAATAATAATAATAATAAACTATGAGTGGGGTGCCATGAGGGGAAGGAGGTGTGAGACAGCCGGATATGAGATGCCAAGCATCTTTGAGTGTAAGTGAACCTTTCAGGTCAGCTTCCAATCCCGCTTGTAATGTTCTTTCTGTCTTGAATTTATACTGAATAGACAGGGGAAGTGAGAAATAGACCGCAAGAGACAGCTTCTAAATAAGTGCCTTTTTATGACAGGAAGTGCCAGTGTTATATTGAGCACCTCCTTAAATCTCTCTCACACTTTGACTTACACCCACACCCACATACACCTACCTATGCAGACAAAACATTGTGGGAAATGGCTTCCTTCCTCTCCTGACAAGCTCTACCAAACAGTAATTAAGGAGGAAAGCGATGGAAATGCAAACATTCACACAAAATGAGTTCATAATATTCAAATGGTTGCCCTGGGCTCCTCTGAGAGAAAGGGTAAGGCAGAAATTCAATTCAATTCAGCAAAGAAACCTGATCATTCCTGTTTGCAGAGTGACATTTGATGGTGAAATCCAGCAATTAAAGTCTCAATGTCAATGGCATTCAGTTCATATTCATATTCCCCAAAGAGCTCTACCATACATGGAATGAAGGAAGGGAAGGGCACAGATCTAGCTCGCACTTTTACAAAAGGATATTAAAATTGCTAATCCGAGATTATGGCTCAGGACTGAGTTTTACTCCATGCTAATTCCCAACACGTTTGCCTCAGTTGTGTAATAACACAATTGGCGGGAGCCAGTGGTGTCAGTCAGGTGATCTCAGGCATGAGAAGGGCCTCAGCCTACAGCCTTCTCTCCCTCTTCAACTCATAACAATATTTTGGAGAGGATGGGTGGAATGCAGGAGTAAGAGGCGGAACCACTGAAAATTGCCTCCTTTCTCCTGCTGCTGATGCTGGATGCCTTCTGTCAGCAAAGTGACACCCATTATCAGATTCCACCCAGTGATAGGTTGCAGCTGTCCCAGCACTTTACAAATAATGGATACCAAGGAGATGATAAGGTTGTATGTTATGAAGGTGGGCTGCTTACATTCTGCTTTCATGCTGATCACACCTCTTCCAGATGTAGCACCCATGCAACCTTCCATCCATCTCTCCTTCGTTGCAGGTATTCATGGATAACACAATTGCCATGGTAAAGGTGGGGAGTGAGGCTGCAATCCTAAACTCACTAATCTCCTGAGCAGATGCACCAGTTTCTCCGAATGATTGAGGGGACCTGGCGTCACATCCTGATGTCATGCACGGGACCCTCTGAATATTGAGGGGGCCCAGCAAAGTGCCTCAGCCCCTAGGAGCCAGATCCCTTGTCTGGGAGTAAATTCCATTGAATTCAATGAGACTTACTTCTGGATAGAGGTGCTTTTCAACCAGCATCTCGTCCTGTGCCTTTAACAGCAGCTAGAGCTGCAGATAGTTGCAGACATAGATGTTAATTCTATGTTGTGAAAATCTTCATATGCTGATTTCTCCAGATCATGCTGCAAAAGGCACAGGACTTTTTTGGTGGGAGGAGGTCACAGTTGGAAACTCTAAATACAGTGGTACCTCAGGTTACATACACTTCAGGTTACATATGCTTCAGGTTACAGACTCCGCTAACCCAGAAATAGTGCTTCAGGTTAAGAACTTTGCTTCAGGATGAGAACAGAAATCGTGCTCCGGCGGCATGGCAGCAGCAGGAGGCCCCATTAGCTAAAGTGGTGCTTCAGGTTAAGAACAGTTTCAGGTTAAGAACGGACCTCCGGAACGAATTAAGTACTTAACCTGAGGTACCACTGTAGTAATAGTAATAATAATAATAATAATAATAATAATAATAATAATAATAATAATTTATACCCCGATCATCTGGCCGGGCCTCCCCAGCCACCCTGGGCGGCTTCCAACAGAATATTAAAATACAGTAATGCATCAAACATTAAAAGCTTCCCAAAACAGGGCTGCTTTCAGATGTCTTCTAAAAGTCTGGTAGTTGTTCTCTTTGACATTTAGGGCGTTCCACAGGGCGGGTGCCACTACCGAGAAGGCCCTCTGCCTGGTTCCCTGTAACTTGGCTTCTCACAGTGAGGGAACCGCCAGAAGGCCCTTGGCGTTGGATCTCAGTGTCCGGGTAGAATGATGGGGGTGGAGATGCTCCTTCAGATATACCATCTCTGATGCTGAATCGTGCAGCTAAAGAAGCCTTAGAATGTATGCTCATGCACATGTATGCTCCCGCATTTGCTCTGGAAAGAGTGGTCTGTGGCAATAGGCTAACAGTCTTGATCTTAATATATGCTCAGTGCTTACAAACTAGCACATGTATACAATGTGGTTTGCAGTTATGGACATTTTACAACTTTCTAGGCATTTCTAGGAAGCTGCTGTTACCAAAGTTGGGTGCCACCCCCTCTCTCTGCTGAACGGTAGCAAGTTTCCAAGGAGTTTCAGACCCTCACTCAGGGTCTGTGTTGCTTTGGAGAATTGAGACACGGCAGAGACTGTCAGAGCTTTAAGAAGTGTGGTTTATTTACCTTCAGTTTGCATGGAGGGAGTCCATATTTTACAGCATGGTCCTTTCAAGAGGGGCTTGTCCCCCACAGCAGTGCAGCCCAGGAGTCAAAGGCTTCTCTCCCATCCAGCCTTTGGCCAGCCTGCCCAAAATGGAACCCGGTCTTTCTTCTCTCAAATTCTTCTTCTTTTGGACACCTTGCTAAACAACTCTCTTTCCCTCTCACCTCAAATACACTGTTATGCTGGCAAACTTCCAAATCCCCAGTCTCTGTTCACACCTCAAGGCAAGGGAAGGACAGTTCTCTTGCACTGCCAATGACACTCAATGGCCCTGTACAGTGGTACCTTGAGTTACGTACTTAATTCGTTCCGGGGGGTCATTCTTAACCTGAAACTGTTCTTAACCTGAAGAACCACTTTAGCTAATGGGGCCTCCTGCTGCCGCGCCACCAGAGCACGATTTCTATTCTCATCCTGAAGCAAAGTTCTTAACCCGAGGTAATATTTCTGGGTTAGCGGAGTCTGTAACCTGAAGTGTATGTAACCTGAAGCGTATGTAACCTGAGGCACCACTGTATTTTATCTTGGCCAGGTTGTTTTGCATAGGCCAGCCCAGGAATTCCTTTGCCACTTGCATTTCTCTCTTCACATCCCAAATAACCAAAAGCCTAACATTTATTAATGTATAGGGTTCATGAGAAGAGAAGACTCCCTGGAAAAGACCCTGATGTTGGGAAAGATGGAGGGAACAAGGAGAAGGGGACAACAGAGGACGAGATGGCTGGACAGTGTTCTCGAAGATTTCCAGCATGAGTTTGACTAAACTGCGGGATGCAGTGGAAGACAGGAGTGCCTGGCGTGCTCTGGTCCATGGGGTCACGAAGAGTGGGACACGACTAAATGACTAAACAACAGCAAAGGGTTTAGGGGGGTTCCCCCTCCCCAATCTATAACACTGCCTCATCCTGCATCATACCATTGTCCCATCTTGCTGATAATTGTCTAAAGTGACTGGCAGGAGCTGCCCAGGGTTTCAGGCAAAGGTCCTTCACAGCCCTACCTGCAGATTCCAGCTATTAGACCTGGGACCATCTGCATGTAAAGCAAATTGAAATGGTTGGGTCTCCCAAGGCTGAGTTCGGACTGAGCGTGCATTTGTGCCACTGCGTGTGTGAAGATTCGTGGGTGGTTCCATTTGGGCAAGAGGCGCAAAATGTGCTTCAAGAAATGGCTGTATGAATGAAGCAACTTATTGCCTCAAGCCGCCAGTGCACAGGAAGTGATTGTGAGTAAATATGGCATTTAAAAATCCTGCTGTTCAAGACTTTGGCTTGGCCAGATACCAACCTTGTTAAAACAAAGGGGAATGAGTAGTCCCTGTGGACTATCAAGAGACATGTGTTGCTGTGATTTTTATTTTTTATTTTTTTGAGCTATGCCTAAATATATTCTGTAGATAGTTTGCTAGGAAATGAAATTTGGCATCAACTTTCAGCGATTTGAAGATTTGATTTCCCGCTCCCCTGAGGAACATGCATATGTCTATCTGATTATGCAGATTTAATGGAGAGGGTAGAGACTTGCTATAGTCTTTTATCTGCCTGCAAAGTAAACAAAACTTTATTGTCTTCTTGTCTCTTTCTCTCTCGTTTAAAGCTCCTCTGAAGATTTAACATTCTGTTTGCATGAATTATAAAATAATTTGACATGGAAGCAGCAAGCCAAGTACATACTACTCTACTCAGCCTCTTAATATATGCCAAAAATGCTCCAGTGACATCTTTCTGGTCAAGGCTGAGCAGTTCTTTTTAGCAGATGTGACGGAGGGATATTAATTGTTATTGGGTGACTGGATACAGTTCCCCCCGCCTCTCACTTGAGAAATTACACTTAATGAAATTAATTCATTTGCCATTGCAGGTTGATAATACGCTGCTTAATTATTGTGCAGAAAACAAAGTAAAGAAAAGGGAAGGGAGGAAAAGAAGACAGAACAGACTTAATATCGGCAGACGTTTTCACCGTGAAGCAAATAACTGAGGGGAAAGGAAAACAAATGTCTCAAAGGAGACTGTGGAAGTATGATGGGCAAAGATGCAGAAATAAGCTTCCAGGAGCAATGCTGCATTGGATAAACTGGTTCTCTTGTAATAATAATAATAAATAATAAATTTTATTTATATCCCGCCCTCCCCAGCCGAAGCCGGGCTCAGGGCGGCTAACAACAATCAAATAATCAAAAAATCAAATAATCACACAATCTAAAAATATTTCATTATAAAAATTAATTAAATCAAATTGATGGCAACCAATTAAGCAAAGTTCTGTGCAGGTTGCCAGAGGAGGGAGTCAGGCTGCGCCCTGATCAAAGGCCTGGCGGAACAACTCTGTCTTGCAGGCCCTGCGGAAAGATGTCAAGTCCCGCAGGGCCCTAGTCTCTTGTGACAGAGCATTCCACCAGATTGGAGCCGCAGCCGAGAAGGCCCTGGCTCTAGTTGAGGCCAGCCTAACCTCTCTGAGGCCTGGGACCTTGAGGATGTTATTATTTGCAGACCGTAGGTTTCTCTGTGGGGCATACCAGGAGAGGCGGTCCCGTAGGTACGAGGGTCCTAGGCCGTATAGGGCTTTAAAGGTTAAAACCAGCACCTTAAACCTGATCCTGTACTCCACCGGGAGCCAGTGCAGCTGGTATAGTACCGGATGAATGTGATCTCGCAGCGAAGACCCCATAAGGAGTCTCGCCGCGGCATTCTGCACCCGCTGGAGTTTCTGGGTCAGTCTCAAGGGCAGCCCCACGTAGAGCGAGTTACAATAATCCAGTCTGGAGGTGACCGTCGCATGGATCACAGTGGCTAGGTCAGGGCGAGAGAGATAAGGGGCCAACTGCTTAGCTTGGCGGAGATGAAAAAATGCCGCCTTTGTTATAGCTGTAATCTGCGCCTCCATAGAAAGGGAGGTATCGAAGATTACACCCAAACTCTTAACGGACGGTGCTGGCACTAATTGCGCCCCCGCAAGAGATGGAAGTTGCCCCCTCAATCCCATATCATCCCGCCCCAGCCAGAGGACCTCTGTCTTCGAAGGATTTAACTTCAACCGGCTCCCACGTAACCATCCAGCCACAGCTTCCAGACATCTGGTCAGTGTGTCTGGGGCCGAGTCAGGATGGCCATCCATCAACAGATAGAGTTGGGTGTCATCAGCATACTGATGGCAACCCAGCCCAAAACTCCGGACAAGCTGGGCGAGGGGGCGCATAAAGATGTTAAAAAGCATCGGGGAGAGAATCGCACCCTGAGGCACTCCACACACCAAGGAGTGGCGCGATGACAATTCCCCCCCAAGCGCCACCCTCTGTCCCCGACCAGAGAGAAACGAGCGCAGCCATTGAAGGACTGTGCCCTGGATCCCCACATCGGCAAGGCGGTGGTCCAGGAGTTCGTGATCGACCATGTCAAAGGCTGCTGACAGATCTAGAAGAATCAGCAGCCCCGACCCACCTCGATCCAGCTGCCTGCGGAGATCATCTGTTAGGGCGACCAGAGCCGTCTCGGTCCCATGACCAGCGCGGAAGCCGGACTGGAATGGATCCAAAGCAGATGTTTCATCCAGAAACCTACCAAGCTGTTCAGCAACCGCTCTCTCAATCACCTTACCCAGGAATGGAAGATTCGAGACCGGGCGGTAATTGGATAGATCTGAGGGATCTAATGATGTTTTCTTTAAGAGCGGACGCACCACTGCCTCCTTCAGTTCCCCTGGGAATATCCCGGTGCCAAGGGACAAATTGATAATATCCCCCAGGGGGCCCCGCACCTCGTCTGGACACGCTCTAATCAGCCATGACGGGCACGGGTCAAGAGGACAGGTGGTGGGCTTTCCAGCTTGGAGGAATCTGTCCACATCGGCTGGAGATATCCGGTCAAAGTGGTCCAATACTGGACCCGAGGACAGTCGAGGGGCCTCCAGTTCCTTTATTGTATCCAAATTGGCAGGGAGGTCATGGCGGAGCAACAGGACCTTTTCCGCAAAAAAGCTCGCAAATGCCTCACAGCTGTGTGTCAGATTGTTATTTAAATTTGGCTGTCCTTCAAGGGACGTTAAAGACCGAATTATACTAAATAATTGCGCCGGGCGAGAGCTAGCAGATGCAATGGAGGCCGAGAAGTAAGACTTCTTAGCGGCCTTCACTGCCATCTCATAGGTTTTCATAAAAACCCTATAAGATGTTCTTGAGGCTCCGTCACGGGCACCCCGCCATACTCGCTCTAGCCGTCTGAGGTCCCGCTTCATTTTCCGAAGCTCCTCGGTAAACCAGGGAGCCCGGTTTCTGCGGGGTCGCAGAGGGCGCTTAGGTGCGATCTCATCGATGGCTGCCAGGAGCTGGGTATTCCAGCCCTCAACAAGCTCAGTCAATGAGTCGCCAGGGGGAGCAAGGTCCTGCAAGGCTTGACGGAATCTATCAGGGTCCATCAGCCTCTGCGGGCGAGCCCAAATCGGCTCGCCACCTAAGCAGGGTGGGGGTGGAAAGTCAATCCTGGCTTTCAGAGCGTAGTGATCAGACCATGGCACCTTCATCGAAGGAGACATGATCACATCTATACCGGCGCCAAAGATCAAATCCAGCGTGTGGCCTGCTTGATGTGTGGGGCCCGAAACAAACTGGGAGAGCCCTAGTGTCGCCATGGAAGACACCAGGTCCAGAGCCTGTGAGGAGGGAGTGGCATCAGCGTGGAAGTTGAAGTCTCCCAATACCAATAGGTTAGGGAACTCCAAGGCCCAGCCGGCCACTGCCTCCAGCAGGCCTGACAGGGTGGCTGATGGTGCGCTAGGTGGCCGGTTGTAAGTTTGCTAAGCAATGGTTTTAGCAGACATTTGAGGAAGGAGCTCTGCTTGGATTCCTTGTTGCAGTGGACAAACCCAGTCCAATTCTCCTGGGTCTGCTTGTGGATCAAAGTACAGCTCTTAGTTGGATTCCACACTCCTTGGGATTTTGCAATGTGCTTCTGGTGTGCATAAAGTGTGTACAGCATGTGTATTTTTCATGGTGAATGCATTGAAATGCATTGTATATCCCAATATTGTTTTCAGTGCTTTATCAAAGAATTTTAGTTTAGGCAAGCCTACCGCTACCCAGACATGTAATTTTATTATGTATCTTTTAACTGATATTTTTTTACTTATATATTTTTTTTAAAAATATGTCTATTTTTAAAAGTTTGATTGGGTATTTCTGTGAATGTTTTATGTTTTAAACATGCTTAGAACTTCAGGGACGTCCAACTCCCAATAGACTGTGATGTACTCACAGTATAAAAAAACTGGCAGTGATCTACCCATTGTCGTTGGATGGAACACAGTTGTTGAGCTTTTTTGGGAAAGCCAAAGAGAGCTTTCTTTTCTTTCTTTCTTTTTTTTGGGGGGGGGGGAGGAGATCACTGAGGGGCCAAAGATCTACCAGGATCTACCAGAAACACTCCATGATCTACCTGTTGGACATGCCTGATTTACTTGAATAAATATAAATGTCTATTTTCTGTTAAATGCATATTTAATGTACAAAATATGCTCAAAATGCATGCAAAATGTGTACTTTGGGATGGAATAGCATGCAGTGGAACAGGATGGAATGGGACAGAATTGCATGGATTGGGACAGAGTAGGCTTGTTGTTGAGGGCCAGCAAGATCTAAAGAGGAAATAATGAGCTGCTCATCTCAACTCTGTGTTTGGGCTATCTGCCCTGAGATATTGGGAGAGAAAATTCTTGATATAATGTGCCCACAAGAGCCAGACCCACTGAAAGTTCTGTGTTGTGTGTTCTAAAAACTGAGATCAGCCAAAGGCACCAACAATACCTATCCCCTCCCCATAGTGGCTTTATGCATTTCTAAATGTGGAAGGTGTATTTATCCCTGTCTTATAATAAACACTCATTTTCTCTAACTGAGCATCTTACAGAAAAATTCATTGTGGTTGTTTAGTTGTTTAGTCATATCCGACTCTTCGTGACCCCATGGACCAGAGCACGCCAGGCACTCCTGTCTTCCACTGTCTCCCGCAGTTTGGTCAAACTCATGCTGGTTGCTTCGAGAACACTGTCCAACCATCTCGTCCTCTGTCGTCCCCTTCTCCTTGTGCCCTCCATCTTTCCCAGGGAGTCTTCTCTTCTCATGAGGTGGCCAAAGTATTGGAGCCTCAGCTTCAGGATCTGTCCTTCCAGTGAGCACTCAGGGTGGATTTCCTTAAGAATGGAGAGGTTTGATCTTCTTGCAGTCCGTGGGACTCTCAAGAGTCTCCTCCAGCACCATAATTCAAAAGAATCAATTCTTTGGCGATCAGCCTTCTTTATGGTCCAGCTCTCACTTCCATACATCACTACTGGGAAAACCATAGCTTTTACTATACCGACCTTTGTCGGCAAGGTGATGTCTCTGCTTTTTAAGATGCTGTCTAGGTTTGTCATTACTTTTCTCCCTAGAAGCAGGCATCTTTTAATTTCATGACTGCTGTCACCATCTGCAGTGATCAAAGATTCATTAATGTATACAAAATAATAGGGCCTTTCCATCTAGCTGAGAGATAGGAGATTTGCAATTCTTCAGCAAAGAGCACCTTGTAACAAAATGTTGGAATTTTGCAAGATTCAAGGTAGGGCTGGACAGGTTGATAGCTTACTGCAAAAAATAAAATAAAATAAATAAAAATGTTTCCTTTTGATGCCAATTTAATATAGTCCGCCGTACTATAAACAGGCATAGACATGTAACTCATCTTCTTGTATCCTTCTATGTCTTTTTTTTTTAAAAAAAAAAAAAACACCTTATTATTTATACCCCGCCCATCTGGCTGGGTTTCCCCAGCCACTCTGGGCGACTTCCAACAAAACACTAAAATACAATAACCTATAGACAATAAGTCTATAGCTAGATGATTTGTTGGAAATAATTGGATTAAGAATGAAACCTCTTTTATTTCTGGTGATCTGAAATTGCTCTGTAGCCTTCCATTGACTGCAGCAAACTCCATTAAAAAAAAACCTAACGTCACATTTTGCCATCAGGAAGTCTAAGTGTCAAGAGGATGAGGTCTGCTATATTGCTTTTTATGGAATTGTGTGGAGGTAGGAACAAGTGAAAAGCTGTTTGTGTGAAGTGCCTTTCAACCGCAGTATGATTCATTTATCTTTGCCATTACGAATCTCACACAAAAGAGGTTGTGATGAGTGTTGAGCTGAAAACCTTGAAATTGTGAGTTTGTGTGTGCTGGGGGATGTCACATGTGCCTTTTTTACAATCTCTATCTCTCTGAGACCACCACTTATTATACAATCCCCTCTTCTCTCTCTCTCTCTCTCTCTCTCTCTCTCTCTCCCCCTCTCTCCCCCCCCCCCTTATTCAATAGAAGGCCTTTAAGAAGTTTAGGTGGCACTGTGGTCTAAATCACAGAGTCTCTTGGGCTTGCCAATCAGAAGGTCAGTGGTTCGAATCCCCGCGATGGGGTGAGCTCCCATTTCTCTGTCCCAGCTCCTGCCAACCTAGCAGTTTGAAAGCACGCCATTGCAAGGAGATAAATAGGTACTGATGTGATGGGAAGGTAAACGGCATTTCCATGCGCTCTGGTTTCCATCATGGTGTTCCATTGTGCCAGAAGTGGTTTAGTCATGCTGGCCACATGACTGTGGACAAACAGTTGTTTGTGGACAAACGCCGGCTCCCTTGGCCTGAAAGCGAGATGAGACCACAACCCCATAGTCACCTTTGACTGGACTTAACCATCCAGGGGTCCTTTATCTTTACCCTTTTTTACCTTTAAGAAGTTTACAAAGAGCAGTCGATAACAGGTCTGGGGAACTTTTGGCTCTCCATAAGTTGCTGAACTACAATTCCTATCAGTCCCAGGAAGCATATTCAGCGCCCAGGGATGATGGGAGTTGTAACTCCCCTGCTGCTGGCATCCGTCTGTCTGGGAAGACAATGGAGGAGTATTCCTTTGGGGGTAAAGTCAAACTGTTGGAGCGTTGCAGTGCCTGCTGTGGCTGTGGAGACCGATGAGGGAGAGACATGTTTTGTTGCAGCTACTACAGATGAAGGCATCTGGTTGTGCTGCTGCAGATGCACCATGACGTTTCTTCTCTCTGCGCTCCTCCAAGCAGTCATTCCTCCTCTGGTCACTGCTATGGATACACAACATGACTGCCAGTCTCCAGGCACTGCGGTCATCTGCAAGGGATTCCCACATGGCGGAAATGAACATTCCAGCTCAACTCTAGATATAAGGGGCCCACCCAAATCGGTAGGTGCAAGTGCAAATTGACCCCGGAAGTCAGGCAGAAATGCAACCAGGTTTATGATCATTTCAGAATGAGTGACAACGATTAAAGTTACTTGAAGAAATCTGTTTAGTGAGAGATTGGAAACCAACAACATCTACCTTATAGCCTATGTTTTTTTCTTCTTCTGAGCAGCAGCAAACACATTTGCCTACAAAACTCCATTGGGACCAAATGCATTGATTCCGAGAGATTTGAAAGTTGGGCTATTTTTATTTAACATTTTATAACACTGTATGTTTGCGACTAGCAGTGTTATTTGAAGCTATAAATATTCAGGGAAATTGGCATCATTAGTGCAGTTTGTCTACCACCGTTCAATTATACAAGTGCCAGGCATACATCAACTTTATTGTCTTCTGTAAATCTTGATTAAAACCCCATAAAGGTTTTACACTTTTTTAACAATATGCAAATGGACGCATTTACTTTGGTTTTGCAGCATAAATAAAACTAAATAAAAAAATGCAGGGGAAAAAACATGTAGCAGAGCAGCAGGAACCAAAAGTTATCTGTTTATTTCTCAGTGAATGTATATGAAACTCACCAAAAGTTGGTCCATTTAACTTAGTGCCACCAGCATGCCAGACATTGTGTATCTTTAGACAAATGTTTGAAATTGGTGAATGCCGACATTCATGAGTGGAATTTGAGCATTCATTATTACATTTATTTAAAACATTTATATCCCACCTTTCCACTAAAACAGCAGCAACAGAAGGAATCAAACACTTTTAAAAATCTACATGCACCATCAAAAAAGATCCATGGCATGAAAGCAAATTTCATCATATTAGTAAGCAACAATTACTTACAAGTATAGCACACCATTGAATCTAATGTGCACATCAATGTTCAGAACCTTGAAACAAAACAAAAATGGTATTTGCTGGCGAATGTAAATGTGACATCAAATCTAATGTGCACCTTATTTTTTGCAACATTATTTGGCCAGAAAAGGTGAGCATTAGAGTAAATACAGTGGTACCTTGGGTTAAGAACTTAATTCGTTCTGGAGGTCCGTTCTTAACCTGAAACTGTTCTTAACCTGAGGTACCACTTTAGCTAATGGGGCCTCCCACTGCCGTCACGCGATTTCTGTTCTCATCCTGAAGCAAAGTTCTTAACCCGAGGTACTATTTCTGGGTTAACGGAGTCTGTAACCTGAAGCGTCTGTAACCTGAGGTACCACTGTTGTTGTTTAGTCATTTAATCGTGTCCGACTCTTCATGACCCCATGGACCAGAGGATGCCAGGGACTTCTGTCTTCCACTGCCTCCCGCAGTTTGGTCAAACTCATGCTGGTAGCTTCAAGAACACTCCAACCATCTCGTCCTCTGTCGTCCCCTGATCTTTCCCAACATCAGGGTCTTTTCCAGGGAGTCTTCTCTTCTCATGAGGTGGCAAAGTATTGGAGTCTCAGCTTCAGGATCTATCCTTCCAGTGAGCACTCAGGGCTGATTTCCTTAAGAATGGATAGGTTTGATCTAAAGCCACAACAGAATGCATGCAAAGGAAGCTGGAACATGAGGGAAATCATTTCCTCCACATTTCAAAGAGAACTGATTTGATCAGCATCTCCTGGACTAAGCTGCAGATCAAAACACAGTTCTTTTATGGATTTCCCAGTTCCCTAACCTTCTGCTATAGTTTATTTGGCTGTCTGTGTTTATGAAACAGTCCAAAGAGTGCCTTTAATGTGTTCATGTTTTCTTTTTCAAGCTGCTTCAAGCACCTAGAAAGTGTGCCTACTGCCACAGTCGGAGATACCCCTGGGAGTGATGAGACATGACTGCATGCCATCATTCCCAGGCACCGTATGGGGGGGGGGGAGATGGTTGCCTGCATGGACTCATGGGAGCAGCCTTCTTCTTCTTCCTCCTCCTCCTCCTCCTCCTCCTCCTCCTCCTCCTCTTCCTCCTCCTCCTCTACTACAAATTTTCTCTGGGAGTGTCAGCCTGATATCACAGTCTGGGGTATTTATGGCTGCATTGTGAACATAGTGGCAATGGCAGCTAGACTTGGAAGCCACCTGATGTAGCTATTTTATGTTTTTTTTAAAAATCAGGAAAACTTTAAAAGGCATTTTCTGAACACTGCATAACAATTTAAGTAAATATTATGCAACTGCATATCAAAACATAAATGAGATGAGGAAGCAGCACATGCAAAAGTGGCATAGAAATGGGGTGGATCTACATACAAGAAAAAAATCGCTATAAATAAGCCAGAAATAAATTGTTATAAAAGGGGGGGGGGACTGCTATGGAAAATTGCAATTATATATATTTATTTGCTCTCCAGTACCATATGGTGTTGCATGTTTATAACAAATTCAAAATGCTGTTGGTTTTTTACGAATGTAGCTGAGTCATGGATTTATCTGTCCATTCTTGTAACAGGGATGCTTGAAAATATCTTAACTTGTGTGGCTACTACAGACAGAGTGAGCACATGGAGTCTTAATGTGTTGGTAAAAGGTGGTGGTTCTTCAAGTATGCAGGGCTCAGATTGTTCAAGGGCCATCTTGGACAAGTTTTGTAAATGTCCATCATTTACAAACATCAAAGGTAGCCATGTTAACCCAAAATCAAAAATCTAAAATCCACATTAGGGCAATGCTTTAATTAGGCCAAACCAAAATGTTACAAAACAGAGTGAAAGCTTTCGAGTTGTCCAGATCTCTTCATCAGGCCTGATTTAAAACAAAATAAGAGTACATCAGCCATCTTTTTTCTCTGCTTTGTTTATCAGCTAGCCTGAATTATTCCAGCAAACTCCAAAATCTTGCACCTTATTTTATAACATGTTGATTCCCTTAACCAAGGTATTGTCCCAATATGGTTTTTCAAATTCTGAGAGATACACTGAATTGGGATTAAAACAGCATTCACGTGTGCTGGCTATAGAAAAAAGTATAGCTTTTATCAAGCACTCATACAGGAACGACAGCATTCACAAAATTTAGGAACCTTCACTGTAGCGTATATAATAGAGAAATGATGAGATGCATAAGGGAGAGATAGGGCACAAGGTCATGGTTTAATCATTCGAAGAGGGAATGGAGTATGTAATGGAGGTTATTGTGGAGTCAAGTGATAACAGAGAATAATAAGTTGAAGCTGACTTGGTTCCGCCAATACTCTGCTAAAAAACAGAAGTGAGTCTTGAGAAATAGCTACAAGGTGCAAAGGCATACAAGATAAAGGCAGAAGGGGATTCTGTTCTAGATGTAGGGAAAACTATAGATAATAATATGGAAATAGGTGTGAGCAGAAGAAAGAGAGGTGACCATAAATAAGTGTGTGGAGAAAGGAGAGAATGTAGGAGGAGACAAGGAAGGGAAAAGGCACATGAGGTCAGTGCACACACCATAAGAATGCAAGAAGAGCCTGCTATATCAGGCCAATGTCCCATCTAGTCTAGCATTCTCCTCTCACAATGGCCCACCCTTGTTTATTGCCTTGCTTTAGTTTATTGTAAGTTGAGGAGAAAGTCATGAGAAACATAGCTGTCAGTTCCTTATGGTTCCAATCTTAAATACAATTCTCTACATTTTTGCATACATTTGGGGATTTTCTTTTTTTTAAAATCCACCTGAAAATTTTTCAGCATTCAACTTTGAATTTCTCCTTTGGTATGCAGTTTTGACTAATGTAATGTCTCTTAATATAATGTGTTTTGTGTGTTATGTTCATTAATATAGTAATTTTTATGTACACCTTTAGCTAATATATACATTTTGGAAACACTGGTTGGTTAAGCAACTGTTTCGCAAAATTCAGATAAATGTGAATTTCAATGGGTAACTGTTCCAATTCTCATATTGTTTCAGAAAGTATGAATTTGACAGATTTTGTTTTAAATATGAACTGAATTGAATACCCATCTTTTCCTACTCATGAGTCTGACTAGTGGGAAGAGATTGACCCAGATTTACCCATCTTGTAAATTTTAGGATACCTGTGCTTGTATTGACTCACACTTCAAATCAGTGACAAATGTGATTTATCCATGCACCATTAAGGACACATGGTTTCCAGCATATTGGAACAGGAGATTGGCTATCTATGCAATCAGTAAAAATACTTCTATTTAGTTAATTCTAAGCTTCATGCGGCATAAATATTAGAAAGACCAGCTTGTTCAAATAAGGTGCAAGCAGATATTATATGTTCAAAAGATACCCCACATCATACATTAAAACCAGTGCTTCAAACAAGCTTTCCATTAATAGTATAATAATTCTCTATTAATTACTTTTATTTCATTTCTCTTAATGCATCCTGAAAATATAGCTCAATAATATTATTTACAGCATGTGGTAACAGTTTTATCCATCACTATTCACTTTTTTACCGCTGGTTGTGCATTTATGGAGATCAGCCAAATGCCACAGCTTTCCTTTAAGGTCTGTAGAAATCATAATTCAAGTCCAATTTGTGGTGGAGGGAGGTGGGGGAACAATGAGGGTGGAAAGCCAGGGATAATGCATGTCCTCAGTGCACTGAAACCTACTGAAACCGAAACCTTGGGGAAATTAACTGTGCATGAAAGGCCTGGTATTCTGCAACCTGGAAAGACTAGTCTGCATATGGTGAGCAAGATGACCTCTGCAAACCAGAAAACCTACCCAATTCTGTTATTTGACTAAGTCATAAGAGCACAATCCTAAATCCCTGCTCCTCCGTGAATGTCTGGAGTGTGAGGTTGGGGTGGAATGTAGCTTTCTTCCTGCTAGCTTCTGCTAATAGAAAGCAAAGGTTTGTGCTAGCAGGGGGGCGTGTTTCTGCTGTGATGAAGGTTCTGAGATTCTATGTGGTGGGTGGTGGGCTGTGGCTCCCACTTCCCCTGTCATCAGTAGAGCACATAAAGGCCCCTAGGAGGGCATTTTCAAGTGCGGTGCTGGAGGCTTGGGATTAATGATAATGATAATGATAATGATAATGATAATGATAATAATTTATTTGTCTCCCGCCCATCTGGCTAGGTTTCCCCAGCCACTCTGGGTGGCTTCCAACAAAGATTAAAAATACATTAAAATGTCACATATTAAAAACTTCCCTGAACAGGGCTGCCTTCAGATGTCTTCTAAATGTCAGAAAGTTGTTTATCTCTTTGACATCTGATGGGAGGGAATTCCACAGGGCGGGCACCACTAGTGAGAAGGCCCTCTGCCTAGTTCCCTGTAGCTTTGCTTTTCGCAATGAGGGAACCGCCAGAAGGCCCTCGGCGCTGGACCTCAGCGTCTGGGCAGAATGAAGGGGGTGGAGATGCTCCTTCAGGTATACTGGGCCGAGGCTATTTAGGGCTTTAAAGGTCAACACCAATGCCAACTTAAGATCTACTGGATCTTAAGCCCTGTGGGCTGTATCCTGGTAGTCTTCAGCTACAATCCTAGAGTGGGCATAGAGAAGAAAAGTGCCAACAATTTTCCACCCTGGCCAACATGACCCACTATTCCATACCGCATCCATCATTCTGGTTATGCTGAATTTGCAGGATGCAACTAACAAACTATCAGAGCCAGACAAACTTAGTCATGCTTTAGTCTCACTGAATTCAAGGACAGTGGTTAGTCATAGAATCATAGAATTGTAGAATTGGAAGGGATTCCAAGGGCCATCAAATCCAACCCCCTACAATATCAACTGAAGCATCCATGACAGATGGCAATCAAACCTCTGTTTAAAAACCTCCAAGGAAAGAGAGTCCACCACCTTCTGAGGGAGTCCGTTCCACTGCTGACCAGCTCTTAACATCAGAACTTTCTTCCTAATGTTTAGCTGAAATCTCATTTCTTGCAGCTTGAATCCATTGGTTTGGGTCCTAATCTCTGGAGAAGAAAAAAACAAGCTTGCTCCATCTTCCATGTGACAGCTCATTAGATATTTGAAGATGGCTATCATGTCGCCTCTCAGTCTCCTCTTATCCAGGCTCAACATACCCAAGTTAGTCCTAAATTAGTCATGACTAACTTAGCAGACTAGAGCTAATCAATGAGCGTGACAATTCTCTCCACATATTTCCTCTCTGACGAGGAACCTGCAAAGATAAACAAAACTAAGAATGTATCCATCAAGCCACCTTTCTAGTGATCAGTTCCTGGTGAAAATATTGTTGACTAGAATAGCCCTAATACCGCAATACCTCACAGATAGCAACAAAGGCTGGGATTCTAAGGACAATTACTTCAGAGTAAGTCTGATTGTGTTCAGTAAGATTTACTTCTCAATAAATATGGATAGAATCTGGCTAATAGTTTTGGTCTTTTGGGATTTTTGTTTAGAAGGTGACCTTCTCTGACTAGATTTTGCTCTCAGACTTCTAGATAGCTTGCAGATGATCAGTTTATTGAGCATTCATCCTGATTTCTTTGCACAAAGCTTGCAAGGAAGTTAGCCAATACTGGCTATTTCTTGAGCATTCGTTCTGATTTATTTGTAAGGAGGTAATATGAAGTTTCCTCATCTACACTTTTCATGGCATTTTCCCATCACTTCCCATAGCACAAAAAGTCAGATGAGGGTGGGTTGGTGGAGAGAAGCAGGTTTGTTGTGTAAAACCTCAAAATCAACTTCAGTTGCACGACATGAATTGGCCATTGAGTGATTGAATTCTACCCCCAAAATGCTGACAGCCTGGAAGTGCCCCTAGTCTCTAATCCAGCATACAGTTGCTTCCTGTTAGTTCCAGGAGAATGTATTATGTTTTTTATGTAACAGCATTTCAGCCTCCCTCCTCCCTTTGTCTCCAGAAAGCTGTTCATTGCATTTTTTTCCTGCCACAGAGAAATCTGTGATTTAAGACCTAATCTTGGACTCATTGAAATAATGCACATTATGCCATTGAGAGTACAAGCAGATCCATAAATAGGATTTATTTATTACACAAAGTAAAGGGCAAGAACGAGGAAGTTCATACTACAGATAATTTGTAACAAGGGGGAAAAAAATAAGATTCCTGAGGCTTGAAAAATAAAATGCCTTTTACTCTAGAGTTTTATCCATCTGTTTTTCAGAGCCTTGGGCTGTCTTCATTTTATGTCTAACCTGGGACATCATCACTCAGTTATGCATTGCATAAAGAGTGCAAGAAGGATTTTGGCTCTTTGTCATCAAAAATTATTTAATGTCTGAGTCATAAGTTTGTAAAGGGGCTTTAAGGGTTTAATTAAACTCAGAGATTCTGAAATGTATGCTCTAGATCTCTTTGATCTACCCATAAGACAAAGAAATCAAATCGAAGCAGCCAGTGGAAGACATGTTCAGAGCTGGTGTTCACAGCTGCAAGGTGGAAACTCCAGTATTCAGGAAATGAAGCAGAGGTGAAGCCTGGGCAGTCATAAGAACTTCTGAAACTAACTTACTGCATAAAGCAGGTTGTGGAAGATTAACTACTAGTACTGCTGTTGCCTCTCTCACTACTACTGCTGTTAATTTATATAGTGCTGTCCATGTGCTTTAGACTCTAAAGCACTATGCACACTGATGACACTATATAAATTAGTAGCAGAAACAAAAAGACGAGGCCTTGCCCCAAGGATCATATAATCTAAACCTTTATGGATGGAAAACAACAGGCAAAGGAAGAAAGGGGAAGATGAACAGAGGAAGATTGGTTAGTTTTTGCAGGAGGGATGAGGATGGAACATTTAAGCCAAAGGTGCATAAACAAGGTGTATATGGGGGAGATGGATTTTCCAGAAGAGAATAATGTACCAACATGTATGTCAGGAATGGTGAACCTGTGAAACTACAGGTGTTTTGGACTATGAGACCAATTGGCCCTGATCATTGTTCCTCCTGTATCGGACTGATGGAAGTTGATGTCCAATAGCATCTGGTGGTTCCAGGTACCCAACCTCAGATATATGTGTTCTGGAGAGAGTCCCAGGTATAAGGGATGCAGGAGAATATAAAGAGATGATGGACCTCCATAGATGTTCACACACTCTTGCATCCAGAGAGTCTCTTGTGTTAGCAGAAGGTACTCATATCCCACCCCTATTGCAGCTGCAGACCTGTGTAACGGTCCTGCCCCCATGCAGTTTAAATGAATGTGGAACAGGACTGTCCATTAAGCATGCATCTCCCTAGCCTGGTTCCACGGGAGATTTTGTTCCACTCACACCCAGCAGTTCAAGCAGATGGTCCAGTGCTTGAGCAGAAGGGCTGCAGCAACTGTCCCCAAAGCTGGTTCTACGGAGCCAAGCACCTGAGCCACTTGTCGGAGATAAGCCACTGGTGTAAATCCAAACATAGCTCTATTGCATTGCTGTCAGTGGGATGCTCCTCAAGATGTGAATATAGACTGCATTGGCACTTGAATTCATTTTTTGATGTATACCCATGGTTCTCGACCCAGAAATCATATAAGCCTATGGCGTAGATATTATTTAGTTCAGGGGTCGGCAACCTAAGGTCCATGTGCCGGTAGTGGCCCATGAGGCTTGCCTAACTGGCCCATGGCGACCCCTCCCGCCCCCCACTCTTACTGGCAGGGGGCGGTGTGGTGTGGTGCAGTGCCCAACTTCCGGGTTGATGGCACCTGTGCAAATGCGTACGGGTGCTCCTCCGACCCGTATGTGCACCAGAAATAGCGTGTGTGCAGGCGTGCGGGATGGAGAAGCACCCATGCGCATGCACACACGATATTTACGGTGCACTTCTGGGTTGGAGGAGCGCCAGAAATAGCGTGTGCGTATGCGCACAGCACTCCTCTGACCCGGAAGAGCGCGTGTGCACACACGATCCGGCCCATCCTCTGATGGATGGAGTGTTGACTGGCCCATCCTCAGATAAGGTTGCCGACCTCTGATTTAGTTGGATCAGGATGTGGAAACATGGACTAAAATTGGGACAATTGGAAGCTGCCTTATAGTGAGTTAGACTATTGGTCTCTCTATCTCAGCATTGTCTACACTGCTTGGCAGCGGCTCTCCAGAATTTCTTGCAGAAGCATTTTCAAACCACATCTGGAGACACCAATAACTGAACCTAGGACCTTCTGAATAAAAGGCAGATGCCTTACCACTGAACTATCATTAGCTATTTATTAATAGGACAAATAACTATATTATAATGTAAAAATGCTGGGACCACAATACATAAATAATATTTCTTTCAGAAACTGTTGAGCGAAGCGCTGTACTTGTGGGGATTATCATCAACATCATTAACAACATAAAAAAATATTATTCATACCCCACCCATCCGGCTGGGTTTCCCCAGCCACTCCCAACAGAATATTAAAAACACAATAAAACATCAAACATTAAAAACTTCCCTGAACAGAGCTGCCTTCAGATGTCTTCTAAAAGTCAGATAGCTGTTTATTTCCTTGACATCTGATGGGAGGGTGCTCCACAGGGTGGGCGCCACTACTGAGAAGGCCCTCTGCCTGGTTCCCTGTAACCTCACTTCTCGCAGTAAGGGAACCGCCAGAAGGCCCTTGGAGCTGGACCTCAGTGTCTGGGCAGAACGATGGGGGGTGGAGACGCTCCTTCAGGTATACTGGGCCGAGTCCATTTAGGGCTTTAAAGGTCAGTAATATAAGAATACTGGCCTGTCTTACTGAGAGTTACTGAGACAAGTGCTATGAATAATGAAGGGGATCATATATGGAACCTGTTGTCCTCCAGCTGTTGGACTACAACCAGCATCCCTCACCAAATTGACATGGAACAGATTTAGCTGGTCAGCTATTTCCACCTATTATCCAAATATCTACATTTCTGCTTAAACTATCAGAAGATGACCATGTTTATGGATCTGGTTTTCTAGGTCTGATTTTAAATGTTCATATTTGTCTTCCTGGCCAGACAGGACCAGTTTACTTATAAGCATTTTAGTTTTGTTGTTTCACCCCAAAAAATGTGAAGCTGAGTTGAAATTGAGTAGGAAATTGCCATAAAATGAGTGCAAATTATAATTACAGTGGTACCTCGGGTTAAGTACTTAATTCGTTCCGGAGGTCCGTACTTAACCTGAAAGTGTTCTTAACCTGAAGCACCACTTTAGCTAATGGGGCCTCCTGCTGCAGCTGCGCCGCCGGAGCACGATTTCTGTTCTTATCCTGAAGCAAAGTTCTTAACCTGAAGCATTATTTCTGGGTTAGCGGAGTCTGTAACCTGAAGCGTATGTAACCCGAGGTACCACTGTAGTTAAACTCCCCTATTGGGGAAGAGGGGTGCTTATTCTGTCAACCAAGTAAAGAAGCACGGCCGTTAATCATGAAATTTACTTATAATACTTAGCTGTTATCACATTCCAAGGGAGCAATGAGAAACTATTGCACTCTCTGTAATTCTGGCATTAAATTAAGCAAGGGAGGGGTGAATGACATGGCAATTTGATTTATTGCTGATTGCACATAACGGATTTTGGAACGTGCACTACAAAACCGCACCTCAGTAGACCTATAAAAAGTAATATGTGATGCAGATGCTTGATTTTAGACAAGTAATAGTCCTTAGCTTGGGGGGGGGGGGGGAAGCAGAGGAACAAAAGTGAATTCATTCAACTACATTGCAGGATACTGACAATGATCCAGCAAATGTGAAGCTCTGTAGAGAGGAACTTCCCTGCTCCCTGGGCAATCTTTGCATCAGTATAGTGAGTGTGTGTGTATTCTCCATAGGAGAATAAAATTACTAGAGCAGTCTGTCTCCGGTCAGATTCTTATGATCACAGATCTCATGAACTCAGTGCAACCTGTTGTTTTTGTGTGGCGACCATTTCTTATGAATATGTGTCTCCATTGCAAGATGCGAGATTTTCTGCATCCAGAAAAGCAGTTGAAAAATGAAACCTCTGGAGATCTGATCATGTGATGGCACACTGGAAAAAAAAAAGAGGGGGAAAGGCACCTTGTTGTGCTGGCTTCACCACATTAAAAATGAACATGAGACACTGGACAGAATCCAGATCTATCCACACTTCCTTGCATCTGGCTCCAGATACCCATCTTTATCACATCAGATGCATCGCTTTGCGAGCTACAGTCACATCATCTGCAAATGGGGATCGCCTTTGCTGGGCTGGGGAGATTCCCCCCCCCCAGCTGCTTACTCTAGAGCATTCCCACTGACTTGTATGGGTCTACTTTGGCTATTTGGCATATTTTGACATATGCGGCTGAAGCACACACACTACTGTTTGTAGAAGGTGTTCTCATAGAAGAAGCAGAAGAGGCTCTAATGCTGCTTTCGAAGGCAATAACATACAGACTATGCACTGGGGACCTTCTTTGGATCCGATTTAGGAGTCCTGAAGCAGCAGGGATAATCGTATTGATTTGGAAGGAATGTCTGGTTAATTTTTCACAAGGCGTAGATTCCTCCAAAATCAATAACTTTCTGCTGGTATCTTTATTCTTCAGAATAAACTGTGTCTGTCTCGGAAACTTGATTCCTAAGCTCAATTACATTCATAAAACATTCACAGACATACCCAGCACAAAAGAAATGCAAGCTTACCCAGGCAGCAGTGAGCATTTAACCCCAAGGTAGGACAAAGAGAATTATTTCCCCTTGATATATTGTTGTCCTTGGACAGATAGGATTTTTCTTTTTTAGTGCTTTAGTGCTCTGATGTTCCCTTGTTTTTGTTGGCAATGTACAGCCATCAACTCAGAGGATTCTTTTAAAACTTTATTTTCTACCACACCCCTCCCCATCCACTTGGTGCATGAAACTGAAAGTCTTATTAATCATCCAGGAACTGGGTGAATGCGAGAATAGACAAACAGACCTTGATCCAGTAACAGAATATGCAGGCTCCAAATGAGAACTGTGCATTCTTTTGCAGAAGCAGTCTGTTGGGTGAGTTAGTTTCCAGCCAGTGGGTTGCTGTGGCTTACCAGAGGGAGAGGCGAAAGGCGGTGGAGTGTTTGGTGCAGTGCAAACACACTAGCAGGGCCAATCTTTTCCAGATTCTTTCGAGAGGTTGAAGGGATCAGCTCAGGGTGGGCTTTCACCAGTGAGGTCAGCTGATGGTTGGGTGGGAATGGTTGGGTGGGGGAAACGGTCTTGTAGGTCAAATTGGACCACCTGGTGAGCCCAGACTGGCCCCTGGGCTGGTGGTTTTATACCCTTGCTTTGTGCAGACTGATACACCTTTGTTCTATAAAGGGTCAGGTTTTGGGTTTGGGTTTTTTTTTGCACCCTGTCACTTCCTGGAAATTAGTACAGCTCCAAACTTCAACCAATCATAAGCCAACCTGATTATTGTATGTTTTAGATGTATAATGTCCAGTAAAAACATAAAACTTATTTCCACTTTCCGATGTTCTGCACTGGAAATAAACATTCCTATTAAAAAAAAACCTCAGTGAAAGAAAATTGGAAACCCACATTTAGCAATGAGTTTCACTGGGCATTCTGGTCTAGTCATTTTCTTTCCTCCCCCTTTCTTGCCAGTTAAATCGTTGCCCCGGGTGCAAAATTGTTAGGAGCGCAAAATTTAAACATCCGGTGCTGCCTCAGTACAGCTGTGGACCTTTGTCTCTGGGCTGTTGAAAATGGCTTCTCCATGCAAACCAGGAAGTGACCTCTCCAGACAATAGAAGAACTCTTCTTATCTCTGCAGCTGTGATCTCCTGGGTGACGTGGACGCCATTAGGCAGTTGAATACACATGTGTACTCTGTCCATTTCCCTCCCTCTGACCCACCCCTCCTTGTGGCCTCAGGCATTGGCAACCCATGCTACACCACTATTTACCACACGCAAATGCACACTATTGACAAATAGAGCAGATCCCCTTTTTCACAGCAAACAAGAAAATGTGTCCAGTGCTCAGCGCAACAGCAGGAGGCACATCATATGAACAGGTAGGCAGGCAAGTGCGCATGATATGATCATTGCTCTGGGAGCCCCATCTCCTACAGCCAAAAGGTGCATGCAAGAACAGGAAATAAAAATGATCCACATGAGAGTAAGGCTGAGAACTAAACTCAGATTGAATGGGGGAAATGTGTGCAGTGCAAACTACTCAGATTCCCAAATATTTAAGTTGCAGCCCTTGACTGTTTCCCTGCCTTCTTTGAAAAGGAGAGCAGCAAATTACAAGCCAAACAACCCTCCCCAACAAGGCCTGGTGAATGTGCACAATTCTTGGTTATTATGCATATTAAGCACATGAATTTACGTTCGTTCATATAAAGGCAACAGTATAAACAATTTCTATTGCAAAAAGGTACTTCCTCCAAATTCTTTTGCTCTCCTCCTTTTCTTGTTCCTTTGAGCAAATCTGGGCTTGCCACCAGCTGTGGAGAATAGAAGGGAGATCAGCCAGAATGAATTGGATAGGACTACACTCTCCTAGGTTGAGTAACAGCATTTCCTGCAGGTTCGTGCTCATGCAATGTTTTCACTTGACCACACACAGGAGAAACATAATAAAATCATCATGTGTTTACATCATCTTGACAAGGTTCATTTCCAAATGTATCTTAGTATTTCCAGCATCTTTAAAATCCATTTTAGCATCTCTCTGCAATACAAGTACAGTGTACTGTGCATTCTTTGTATACATCACATCATTTTCCTTGGGTTTATGTCCTTAATTTGCTATAATTCCTCAAAATGACCCTAAACTAAGAAATAAAGAGGGGGGTGGGACTTGAACTTGTAAAACGATGCTTTCCGAAGACGTATTACTGGTGCAATTGGACAATTAGGTCTTATCTGCCTTATTTGCCTTTCCCCCTCTCTTTCCAGGCATGGTCCATGTCTGAGTGCCCCCCATTTTTCTCTCTAGTGCTTTCTCCATGAAAACTTGCTTTTTAAAGCTGAATCAGAGGAAACTCTAATCCAGAAAACCCAAATTGCCGTTCACTTTGATTGAGTGCTAAAGTACAGGTTTTCATGGGGAAAGCTCTGGTGCAACCCCACCCCCCAGAAAAAACCACCATGGAGTATTTAAGGAGGAGTGGAAAATGTCTGCAGAATATCTGAAGAATCATGTTAATCAGGTTAAAATGTCATCAGGGTTAATGTAAATTCAGCAGTATAAAGTATTAAAGATATAGGGGGAGGGAGAAATAGGGGAAATTAGAATAAGCAGCCTTAATAGATAAAGAAACAGAACCATGAATATATATATATATATATATATATATATATATAAAACCATGCTTGGGCATGGAGCTTTAAAGCACAGACCAGTGCCTGGAAAGAACAGAGCAAAAAATAACCGTGGATAAGCCCTTAGATGTTGTTCAGCTGTTATAGACCTCTCTGAGTAACCATGGGTCAGTTACTGTCTCTCAACCTGCAGGGTTGCCCTGTAGGGTTGTTGTGAAGACAAAATAGGACAGATACTTATGCTACCTTGATCTTCTTGGAGGAAAGGTATAATACAAATGTAACAGAATAAAAATAAATGAAAGCAAGTAATTAATGGGACCCCCATTGACCCCAAAGATTTTCTATCCACATTCTTTCAAACGGAGGAAGAGGAGGAGCGTGCCAGATTCCAACAGTACAGCTGAAGTCGTCACTGTCTATGAAATTGAGTGCTAACAGTTTGAAACGCAATCCTGAAAAGAAAGGGCTCAAGTGTGGCTTATGTAAGTGGTTGGTGTCTCAAGCATATGACAGCTAGATTACTGATGGGAACTGGTCAGCTGGTACACACAACACAAAACAACTTCACTGGTGAACTGTCTTATTTCTGTGCAGAATTCAAAGTATTGACTTTAACAAGTACAGAGAACCGTTAGCCCTTCAGATCTTCCTGAACTATAGCCATCATGCTTGCTGGTGCTTATGGGAGTTGTAAGTCAGGAACACCTGGCTACCCACAGTTTCCCTACACCTGATTTAAAGCCCTATACTGTTTGGGGCCTGTATATCCTTTAGACCATGGGCTGGAAACAAGTGGCTCTCTGTATGTTGGATTGCATCTCCCATCCTTCTTGATGATTGACCCTGCTTTTAAGGGTTGATGGAATCTGGAGTCAAACAACATCCGGAGGTTACAGCTTCCCCAATCCTATAGACCATATGCTGCCAAGTGAAAGTGAGAATATAAGAATAACCTTGCCATATTGGAGCAAGGGCCTATCTAGTCCAACATTCTGTTCCCAACAGTGGCCAGTGGGAAGCTCACTAGCAGGACACAAGGTTCTTCCACTGTTGTGTCTCAGTTACTAGTATTAAGAAGAATGTCGCCCTGGAGGTATATGACTACTAGCCATTGATAATCTGCTCATCTATCAAAGTCACCGTCCAATATTCTTCTCCAGGTGCACCCATCTCCAGAGATTAGGCAGGTGGTGACCTGGGAAAATGCCTTTTCTCTATCTATTTAATAGTTTCATTGATATAGGTACCCCTGCCCGTATGGGCCAGTCGTGACCGACTCTAGGGTTGTGCGCTCATCTCACTCAAGAGGCCGGGAGCCGGCGCCATCCGAGGACACTTCCAGGTCATGTGGCCAGCGTGACGAAGCTGCACTGGTGAGCCAGCACCCGTGCCGCACATGGAAACGCCATTTACCTTCCTGCTATAAAGCGATACCTATTTATCTACTTGCACTTAGGGGTGCTTTCGAACTGCTAGGTGGGCAGGAGCTGGGACCGAACGATAGGAGCTCACCCCGCTGCGGGGATTCGAAACGCCGACCTTATGATCAGCAAGTCCTAGGCACTGAAGTTTTACCCACAGCGCCACCTGCGTCCCTTCATTGATATACTACCATACTAAATACATTGTTGTTGTTTAGTCATTTAGTGCAAGAAGATCAAACCTCTCCATTCTTAAGGAAATCAGCCCCAAGTGCTCACTGGAAGGACAGATCGTGAAGCTGAGGCTCCGATACTTTGGCCACCTCATGAGAAGAGAAGACTCCCTGGAAAGGACCCTGATGTTGGGAAAGATGGAGGGCACAAGGAGAAGGGGACGACAGAGGACGAGATGGTTGGACAGTGTTCTCGAAGCTACCAGCGTGAGTTTGACCAAACTGCGGGAGGCAGTGGAAGACAGGAGTGCCTGGCGTGCTCTGGTCCATGGGGTCACAAAAAGTCGAACACGACTAAACTAAATACATAAATGATATCAAATGTAAAGTTGGCCCTGGGGGCAGGCAGGTGAGAGGGTGGTGAGGGGACAGTATGCCCCTGATGTTGTCTTTGCCTGCTTCTCTCACTCTCTTTATCCTTCCCACAAGACAGATAATGACTAGGAGAGAGGGGGCAGTCTGACTAGAGCAGCGTTCATGGGACACTATTTTAATTTTTTGTCTGTGAAATCGACACCCTCAAAATCAGTCTTTCCTGTATCACCCATCAAAACTAAAACTCCCATCTGCTTTGAGAGTTCTGGATCAGCTGTAGCATTGTTTAGTTTTTCCATTTGCAGAGTGTGTCACATTTGTCAGCCGTATTTTCATGGGGGACCTCAATGGCTTATCTATTTCTAATTTGTGCAGATCAATCTGGTCCCTGGGAGATCGAAAGAATGGTCACTCTCCAGAGGGCATCTGACACCTTAGTTCAGGAAGCAGTCAATTACCCCATCCATCATTCCTGACTCTGCCAGTCCGCATTTCTGAGGCACAGTGATGATTATTGAAAGGATGCTCAAATGGCACATAATTGCCCTTTTATTGTCCATCATTCTCCTTTATATTTCCTAGCCAAAGATTCTGAGGCATTGCCATTTTGCTTTTCCAGCCGCTATCTCTAAATCATTATTCCCCCATATTTAGTAACTACAATTTATTTAAGGTCCAGTCTTGGGAGACACTGATTATCTTACCCAGGAAAATGTTGCCTATTACCTGCTGTCTGTGCCTTATCTTTAGATGTCAGATTCATTCTTCCTCTTGCTGCTTCTATTTCCTCAGTACTTAGAAGTATGAATTTTGATACCAGCATCCTCAACAATTAACTCTGTTTTTGAAGCTTATTTTAACCTTCCTTTTGTTGCACAGGATTCCAATTTCAATACTTTGTTTCCATTTGGCACCGATGTGTCGTTTATTTTCACCTCAGCTGAATCCACTTTCATAGGTTTTGAGTTTCCGTCTATGAATTTTTCATCCCTACACTTCCCACACCCTTTCCTGAAGACTTTATGTCCCTTCTTCAAAATGTGAGCCAACACTATCATGCCTTTCTAACTTTTCTTGGGTTACAGCATGTGCGAAGCTGTAGTTTATGGTATTTTTATGCTGTTTTACCATGTATTGGATGAGATTTTACTCCTTTGTACGCCATTTGGGGATTTTAAATGTAAAGTGGTTTGTAAGTCTCTCAAATCTTTTTTTAAAATAAAAGCATATAATCCTTCTTTTTTGAAAGTTTCAGGAGTCATACATTGCAATTCATATTCCTATCATAAGCAGAGCAGAACAGAATGTTATGGTATACATGGGCATTGATCTGCATTCCTCATGTAATATCTAACTGTTAAACTATTCTGAAAACTGAAGTTGTGTGAGGGGAATACAGGTCTCCTAACAGCACCCTTAAGAAACCACAGTTCCCAGAATTCTTTGGGGAAAGCCATGATACGTTTAAAACGGTATGATACCGCTTTAAATGTATAGTGCAAATGGTGTCTTACAACACTGACAACTTAGTAAAGATACCTCTTTACTTAAATGCCTGAATCTTCCAGATGTTTAATGTTGCCAGTGTAACTCTTTTTTAAAAAAGCTGATTCTTCTAGACTTGCTTGAATACTGTTGTCTTAAAAAAAACAACAACAATAAAGGTAGCCATGTTGGTCCAGAAGTAAAAAACAAACAAATAAAAACAACCCACCTGATGTCCACAAAACTGTGTAATACCTTTATTAGGAGCAATGAAAACTCATCAAAGTGCTGCAGGCTTTCAATTTGTCCAGAACAGTTCAACAGGCAAGATGATCTGTAAAGCAAAAGATGGTGGGATGTGGAAAAACAAAAGAACAATAAAGTTGTTGTTGTTGTTTTAAAAAATAAATAGCTGGATGGTAAAGCCATGAGGTGAACTTGTAAGCTCAGATGGAGATGGCAGGCTAAATGCTGCAGATATATCAGGTGCTACAGGTATATCAGGTTACACATCAAGATTCTGGGATAAAGGAGCAATGGCTGCTCTCTTCATTGTTTGAAAAAATAAACCTGAACTTCTCCAAACCTCAAGACTTAAACAAATGCACGTAGAAAGCAAAAATAAAGAGAAACACAGCAGTATTTTGTCCCATCTGCACTATAGAGTGGTACCTCGGGTTAAGAACTTAATTCATTCTGGAGGTCCATTCTTAACCTGAAACTGTTCTTAACCTGAAGTACCACTTTAGCTAATGGGGCCTCCCCCCGCCGCCATGCCACCAGCATGTGATTTCTATTCTGATCCTGAGGTAAAGTTCTTAACCCGAGGTACTATTTCTGGGTTAGCGGAGTCTGTAACCTGAAGCATCTGTAACCTGAAGCGTCTGTAACATGAGGTGCTACTGTATGTACATCTAAAGCATCATCATACCACTTTAAACAGCCCTGACTTCCCCCAAAAGAATTTTGGGAACTGTAGTTTTGGGAACTGTAGAGTGCTGGGAGTTGTTAGGAGACCCCTAATCCCCACAGAGAGCTATATTTCCAGAGTGGCTTAACATGGGACTCTGGGAATGCATAGGCTTTCCTGATTTACACAGTCTATGCATGGATATCTGGGGGTGAGTCTGGGCCTGTTCCCAGTTTCACGTGATTTCTTCTTCATGCAATTGACAAAGAGAGATTATTAAACCAGTACAAACTTTATGAGCAGATATGTCCTGCCACCCCACCTCCCAAATGCCATATGGATGTTTTAGCCTTTTCCTTTAAGAGTGAAGCTGAGAATCATTCTTAAACATGTATGTTTAATTTTTCCATTTCATTTTTTTCCATTTGAATATCGCCTTTCTGTGTTGCTAAACACAAAGCAATTTACAAGCCACAGAAACAACAAACTACACATGTCCTATGACAATCCCATCCAAAGTCATAATTAAAAAATGGCTGAAAAAGCCAACAATTTAAAACAATTAAAGTAATAGTCACCAATCCATTTTGAAATATATTGCATGCTGAAATCAACTCTTAAAATCAGCAAAGGATCAATAAACAGAAAAGCACTCCCAACAATTACGTCATTCCTAGATTACATTTAGTAAACATGACAGCAAAAGCACAATAAATAGAATACCATCATCTAAACTGAACTTAAAACTGGAAAAAATGAGTAACTGAGAGAAACCAAAAGTAGAATCATAGAATCATAGAGTTGGAAGAGACCACAAGGGCCATCGAGTCCAACCCCCTGCCAAGCAGGAAACACTATCAGAGCACTCCTGACATATTGTTGTCAAGCCTCTGCTTAAAGACCTCCAAAGAAGGAGACTCCACCACACTCCTTGGCAGCAAATTCCACTGTCGAACAGCTCTTACTGTCAGTAATATATTTATCTTTAACGGCAAGGGTCTTTTGTCTATGTTGCTGTAGCCATGCCCTTCCTGGTTGCTGACAGACCTGTCCTCACATGAGAAGCCGACATCACGAGCAACCAAACTATTACAACAGCAAAAGCTTCTACACTGAACTTTTATCCAGTGCAAAAAAATCTCCCTTCCCCAGATGCCACTATACTGTCTCTGCTTCATAATAAAGCTGCCTGTGTAATCAAGTACAAAATAGCTGAGGATCTGACCGCAAATTATAACCAAGGCAGTTTAATCCTATGGATTAGTTGTAGCTCCTTGAGCGTAAATTCTATACTTGGTCAATGATGCAAAGACATACCGCCATGCTCCACTGGGCATAAACCCCAGTTATTTTCCAAGTAACAACAAAGCAGAGCTGTGCTACTGTTTTCAATTGCAGCGACAATAAACAGCTTGGAGCATGCTGGCTTTGCAGTCCTTCCTACTAATTCTCCATCCCAAATAACACTGAGAGGAAATGAAAGAATGCTGGTGCAACAATAGGAATGTCCAGGGACCACTGCACAACTGCTTGGGCTAGAGCTATAGGGACAGGTTGTCCTCTGGCACAGATGTCTGTTCAGCTGATCAACCAGGAAGTACCATCTGCTTGCCTGTGCCCAGTGGCTTTCATCCAAACCACTCAACCATTTTTGACCAAGAAGGTTAAATATACAAGTCTGCAACAACACATGCAGTTTAGTTAAGCAAAGTTGCTTATTTCCCTTTCCAATTCTAGTTCTAATATGCTCTCCACTTTAGCTTTCAGTTACTTCACATTCTGTGACATCAGACCCAACGGCAGCCAAACAAGCCTCTCTGCCTGCCCCCACCCCATTAAGACACCAGAGGAGTGTTTCTATTCACTGTAATATGAGGCACACAACCCATTGGCTGCAAATCAGTTAAAACTAATTTCACATTATTGGGAGATACTGCCACTGAGCTAAAAATTCCGTTTATTTTCTGGCTTAAAATATTTCTAAAATGCCCTTCATCGCAAGCAATCCATATGGCAGGGTGAAATGTAAACAATTTTAAGCCATAACAAACATTAATGAGTGCAATCATACAATAAAATGAGGCAGATAAATCAAATGGATTAACAGCCTATAAAATACAACCAAATACAGCTGAGCACCCAGTCTAGACACCTGGAACATATTGTACCATGCCAGTTTCCTCACATCAAAAATGGTTCAGAAAAGGGCAATGGAGAAACTCCATATAAATAACATTTGGGGCATATTAGCTTAGAGAAAAGGTGAGTAAGAGGCAACGTGATAGACATTTACAAAATTATGCATGGCATGGATAAAGTAGATAGTGATTTCTTTGAAGAAACAAATGTAAATTTTACCTTTGCACAGTGGCCAAGTTTCTACATACAGTTGTATCCATACCCCTATCTTCCACCCAGTAAGCAAGACGTTCAAGGGAACATTCCAGCCATACAAAATCCCTCACGGATTATGAGAAGTAGGACTGGACAGGGGCATAGGAAGCGGGGTGTGGGGATGCGGTCCGCCCTGGGTGTTAACTCTGAGGGGGTGACGAAATGGCACACCGCAAGATCTGGCCTGCAGCACGCCTGAGCCACGCGTCTCTCCTGGGAGTGACGCGGTGGCTCGGGGCCCCGCGCTACCCGAAACGGCAGAGTGGGGCTTGCATCTGCCAGGTAGACTCTGGGGCAGCTTGCTGCGGTGCCCCCCTGTGCGGATTGCCGCGGTGCCTGCCCTGTGTACGGATCGCCACAGCACCCCCGTGGCCGACTTGCCCCGCCCCTGCTGCTCCGGGTGCCAGAGCAGCTAGCTACGCCCCTGGGGCTGGAGAGAGGTGTGGCCTGGGGGAGGATTGTGTGCTGTGGGGAGCGTCCTGAGGGCCAGATGCAAAAGTGTGGAGGGCCACATCAGGTCCTCATCCCTGGTGTATTTCAGTCACGGGTTTAACAATTTGAATTATTATTCTCATCAATAATATTTGACTCTTGATCCCTGGAAGAATTCGGCTGGGTGTAGAGAGGGAAGAGAGAGAGGACGATGAACATATCAATTTACACTGACAAGCATACTGCATCCTTCAGGAGGCAGCTAATTTTAAAGAGACCTTTGCAGAGTCAACATTAGAAGAAAACATTACAGCAAAGGCAGACGAGCCTCATATATTAATTCCAAAACTTTAGAACTTGGAGGACAAAGAGTGCTGTTCAAAATAGCTTGAAGAACTTGAGTTTTGCATTAGACACAGATCTATTTTTACTCCACTCATTTTCCATTCTTGCCTCTGCTGTCTGACAGCTTTGCCCATTCCCCATATTAATTTATAATTCGGCAGATGATGTCAGGCAACCCTCAGATCCTACTGTTTATATCAAAAATAATTTGCTCCAGATTTTGTTTGGAAGTGTGTGTGTAAGTATGTGTGTGTATGTTTAATGCCAGGGACCACACAAAAGCTTTTGCAAAGTTATTATTTGCCCGCCCCCTAAACTTTCAGAGTAAATCTTAGCTTTTCAAAGTGCCCTTATGTAATTAATTTCTCACTCCATGCATTCTCCTGTTTGTACATGGGATGCAGAGTGCAAAGAGCCGAAAACAGGGTGGTGTAGGGAATTGGTGGGGAAGGAGGAGTGAAAGTTAATTAGGATCCTATGATTCCTTAGGGGTTTTGAAGATGGTGTAATTGTTTACCTGCCAATAACGATGAGGAGATTAAAAAACTAAGAAGACTCTTTTCAGATTCACTGGATAGCCCCTGATGTTCTCTATCTTCAAGCACAGAGGATAGGATTGAGACTAACTCTGCCACCAAGCATAGCCTACCACCAGGCGATATATAAGTTCAAGTCCTAATTTTGCATACAAATGGTCTCAGGTTCAATATCCGGCATCTCCAAGTAGGACTGGGAGAGAATTCTGCCCGAAATCTCTGCAATGCTCTGCAGGTCAGTGCAGACAATATTAAGCTAGATGGACCAACCATCTGACTTCCTATGTTCCTAAAAGAAGTAACTATAGACTTCATACATGTCAATACACACAGCAATGGGTCTATGTCACTTACAACAGGAATGGGGAACTTGCGGTCCTCCAAATATCAGTGGACTCCAGCACCCATCAACCCCAGCCTTCATGTAGTCGCAACAGCTTTTGGAGAGCTACAGGTTCCCTACCCTTGACTTTAAAACAACACAGGTGTGAGGGCTTTGGTAACAAGTACTTGGGGCTCATGATGGCACCAAGTAAAATTTCACGTCACTAAAAAGGTAAAGGTAAAGGACCCGTGACTCGCAGACGACTCTGGGGTTGCGATGCTCATCTCGCTTTACAGGGCGAGGGAGCTGGCGTTTGTCCGCAGACAGCTTCCGGGTCATGTGGCCAGCATGACTAAGCCACTTCTGGCACAACGGAACACCAAAATCAGAGCGGCGCACGGAAACGCTGTTTACCTTTCCGCCGGAGCGGTACCTATTTATCTACTTGCACTTTGGACGTGCTTTCAAACTGCTAGGTTGGCAGGAGCAGAGACCAAGCAATGGGTCTCACCCTGTTGCGGGGATTCGAACCGCTGACCTTCTGATTGGCAAGCCCAAGAGGCTCAGTGGTTTAGACCACAGCACCACCCGTGTTACTAAGATGATGCATTTCTGCTTGCCAGATGGCACAATCTCTCTCCTCCCTCTGTGTGATATTTCGAGAGTTCTCCCAACTACCCTCAGAGCTTATTTGTGAAGGGGATGCACCGGGGTAGGAGAGCAGGGAAAGTCAGTTCCACTAGTGGGACTTGTTAATTCATGCTTATGCCAGCACAACTAGTTACTTCACTCCACTTCTGCTTGCAGAAAATGGAGAGGGTAACTTTTGGTGGTATTCCTATCTTCGCTTGTAGCTCCTTGAAAATCTGCTCCGGGGGGGTGGGAACCTTCTAGAGTGGCACGAGAGGGGCTACTGGAGGAAGGGGACACTGGCAAAAGAAAAAAAAGTCAACCCATCCCAGTACTGCAGTATGGAAATCTGCTGGTTCCCAGTTTCTTCCACAAGGTCATCCTTCCATTTAGGGAAGCACCAATAACAAAATAAGGGAAGATGAATCATGTTTGTCTTTTCAAAACTCTTATAGCTTAGGACTCTGGATGCATATATCTGCTAGGAAACTCTTCTCCTGTTCCTGGGGCTACAAGGATAAGGTGCCCCCACATGTCAGGGAGGGGAGACTATGCCTCAAAGTAGGTCCATTAGCATCCTCCATCTCTTTCCCCACCCCTATCAGAACAGCACCACCAAGACACACATCTCATTAAGAGCTAGTATTGACAAAACCATCAGATCCATGGGCAGGGTGGGGAGGAGGAAATAGGCCCTGTGGAGTGGGGGTCCACTCACAGGGCCCCAATTCCTTTTCAGGAGAAGCTGCCTTCTGCTCTGCTCAGCAGTCACTACAAAATGCTGCATTTTGCTTCAATTACACCACCTACCCTGTGATTACATAGCTTTTCAATTCTTTGCAGTGAAGCATTCTGCTTATCCAATAGAAATTTAAATATTTGGTTGCCTGTCTCTGCTCTTAAGCAATGTCAGGTAAATACACATGCCTAATTTGTTTCAGATGTTTGCTTGTTTTCAATATGGTGGTGAGGGAAGACGCTAGAATACAAAAAGACCGAGTTAAGTCACAGAACATGAGAGCCAGAGTTGACACCAACTGACCTTGGTGGGTTTAAAAATTAGAACAATAAAGCTTATTTTTGTGTGCTGGCGGGGGTGGGGAACAGGAACAAGGGGAAGAATCACAGCATGCAGATTCTTCTTTTAAAAATAAAAAGAATTGACTATCTGCACACAATGCAGAAGATAATGGAAGTGACTATTCATGCCCGTCTTTCTGAATGGCTATGCACAAGCCGTAGGTCTGCTCAGTGCCGCTGCTGTAGACAGAGTGAGATTTTATAATGAATTGCTCATTAAATTTTCGGAGTCCTAAAATGGTTGGTTGAAATGCAGTAGTGAAATGCCCCAGAAACTCTGCATCACTTTGCTTCTCTTCATTAAAAAGAAGGCAAAGCAAAAAAAAAAAAAAAAGTGGGGGATTATTTCATCTTTTAAAGTGACTGTAATCAGTGGAACGAAGGGGGTGGGGGATGGGGAGAGAAACACACTGTATAGCTCATCATTAATAATTTAATTTTCAAAGACTCCCTTCTCCTGCTGTGGTGCCGCACCGTTTAATGAGACGTACTAAATAAATTACAGATAAATACAATGAAAACAGACACAAACAAATGAGCAAGTGAACTGCCAAAGGAAAGGATCAAGGAATTGGGGGGGGGGGGGGTAGGGAGAGAGATAACAAAGCTACAGCTGGCTGATCAGAGATTGGAATATAAAACAATTACGGTGTAAGGCTACAATCCTCTGCATCTTACATGGCAGTAAATTCCCCCTGAAATGTGCAGGGCTTAAATGCACAGGACTGCACTGGGGGGGAAATGTTCTCTAGGTAAATATACAGTTATTCCATTAACATTCTTGAAAGCTAGGTTGGGATTTCCGTGGTCCATGAGGCAGCATGCCTGGCTAGGTCATTCCCATGCTGACTAAACTGAAGCAGGATCCATCATGCTGCACACATCTGGAGCATGTGACGTGAAGTTGGAGAAACTCCAGGAGACTATGTCTCGTTTTGAGGGTCAGCAGCTATTGCTTCTGTGTCCATAGCCGCCCTAGTAGCATTAGCAAGTCAGCAGAGATTGCATGGAAGTGATGTCACCAGAAATGTCATTGGGGTAGGAAGTAGGTCAGCACTGCCACTCCATCCATCTCTTTAAGAACTGCATTGAGAATCTAAGTTCGGAATACATTTTTACTCCTGAAATAAAATTTGTTCTATGAATATAGGAACACCCTGGCTGGATTGCAGCAAAGGCCTGTCTAGTCCACCGTCCTTTTCTGCACAGTGGCCAACCAGGTGCCTCTGAAAAGCACACACGCAGGATGTGATAACAACAACAACAACAATTTATTTATACCACACCTCTCTGGCTGGGTTTCCCTAGCCACTCTGGGTGGCTCCCAACAGAATATTAAAAACACAATAAAACATCAGACATTAAAAACTTCCCTAAACAGGGCTGCTTTCAGATGTCTTCTAAAACTCAGAGAGTTGTTTATTTCCTTGACATCTGATGGGAGGGCATTGCACAGGGCGGGCGCCACTACTGAGAAGGCCCTCTGCCTGGTTCCCAATAACCACCTCACTTCTCTCAGTGAGGGAACCGCCAGAAGGCCCTCAGTGCTGGACCTCAGTGTCCGGGCAGAACAGTGGGGGTGGAGACGCTCCTTCAGGTATACTGGGCCACATTAGGCCACGAGTCCTAGCATCTTAGAATTGTAGAGATGTAAGGGACTGCAAGAGCCATCGAGTCAAACGCCCTACAACAGTGGATATTTGGAAGCATAGTGCTTGCAGTAGCAGCTGTTGTTAGCTTTCTGCTTTATGAATTTGTTAAGAACCATCTAAGGCTGCATTCATGCAGTAATTTTCCAAGGCTATGATGATAGAAATACCTTGGCTGGATCTAGACACACCAAAGAAGCGTTTCAGGAAAACGTGTTGTAAACGTTATATGAGAAATTGCGTTGGCAAATACTCCACAGTGCCATCTGGTGTCACAATGTTATAATGCACATAAAGTGGTACCTCAGGTTAAGAACTTAATTAGTTCCGGAGGTCTTTTCTTAACCGGAAGCACCACTTTAGCTAATGGGGCCTTCCGCTTCTACCGCACTGCCGCACGATTTCTGTTCTTGTCCTGAAGCAAAGTTCTTAACCCGAGGTACTATTTCTGGGTTAGCGGAGTCTGTAACCTGAAGCATCTGTAACCCGAGGTACCACTGTACAATGCATATAAAACACTTTTTCTTTACCCATCTAGCTGAGTCCCTGGTCTGAGCCAGCAACAATACTCATATACCACTATTATTTCTAAGCAGTTCACAGTTACCGTATTTTTCGCCCTATAGGACACACCAGCCCATAGGACGCACCTAGTTTTTTGGGGGGGGGGAAATAAAGGGGAAAAAAAAATATTTCCCCCCCCCCAGCCGCGGGGCTGGGGCGGGGGAAGCCCAAGCTTTTAAAAACACACCTACCGTAGTTTTTAGAGGAGAAAAACAAGGGCAGCAGGCTCCCTAGGCTGCGGGTATCTGCCCGAAGCGCGGGGTGCTCTGCTTCAGCACGCCCCGCGCTCTGGGTAGCAGGCTGCTATCTGCAGCCTAGGGAGCCCTGCGGGAACTCCCGCGGGCTCCCCAGGCTTGCTGATAGCTTCCTGAAGCCTGGAGAGCGAGAGGGGTCGGTGCGCACCGACCCCTCTCGCTCTCCAAGCTTCAGCGAAAGCCTGCATTCGCCCCATAGGACGCACACAGATTTCCCCTTCATTTTTGGAGGGGAAAAAGTGCGTCCTATAGGGCAAAAAATACGGTAAGTTACTATAGAGGTAAAATACTGATAAAATCAGATAAAGTAAACCACAATTTAGGGCTTTAAAGGTTAAAGGCAGGACTTTGAACTGGGGCCAGAAATGGACCACAACCCAATTGGGTTTGGATATTATTATTACTATCATCATCATCATCATCATCATCATCATCTTGCTTTCAAATGTCTCAAGATGATGTAAAAAAATTCAACAGAAACAGATAAAAATGGCCAAAAACAACACAGAAATAAATAGCAGATAAATTTTAAAAATAATACAGAGTTTGTACACATGGAAGAGACCCATTCATCCAGCTGGGAAAGTTTTTTGGAACAGAAATATATTCAATTGTTTCCAGAAAGTGCTGATAGCAGGCAGGTGTGATATCTTGATGGGAATGCTGTTCCAAAGAACAGGGGCAGCCACACTACAAGCTCTATTCTGATATTCCTTTTGTATGGAAGAATATTCAATATGGAGATTCCTTCTAGCCAGCAGAACTACCACCAGCCAGTGAGAGACCTGTCCTCTATAGATTTGCCTAACCCACCTAAACAAAACGGTTTAATATATATACATAAATCATGGAAATAAGAATAAGAATCTGAGATTTTTAATGGGCACATCATGTACAGTGGTACCTCGGGTTACATACGCTTCAGGTTACATACGCTTCAGGTTACACACTCTCCTAACCCAGAAATAGTGCTTCAGGTTAAGAACTTTGCTTCAGGATAAGAACAGAAATCGGGGTCCGGCGGCGTGGCTGCAGCAGGAGGCCCCATTAGCTAAAGTGGTGCTTCAGGTTAAGAACAGTTTCAGGTTAAGAACGGACCTCCAGAACGAATTAAGTACTTAACCCGAGGTACCACTGTACTTTAAAACACACACACACTCTTTGAATTTTAATGATGCTCTGGGGGGCGAGTACTTGGTCTCAAAGCCCAGAGCTCTGTGTTGCAAGAGAAAGCAGACACACACTATGTCTTGTCTACAAGTTTAACACAGGCCTGGGATCCCAGGGGCATTTGAATATCTTGATAAAAACAATAAATAAAAAAGAAACAGGGAAAAATGTAATAAACTGTAATGGAAAACATGTTTCTGTTCTCTTGCCAGGAGGGATTACAATATTATTCTATGTACCTCGCCAAATGGAAAGAAGAGGCAGGCAAGACGAGAGGGTAGAAAGGACCGAGAAAACAAAACTTCCATTTGTTTTTCTATCTCAAAATATAAAAGAGATCTTTGGGGGGAAATTGATTTGATTTGAAGAAAGGCAGCTTTCATGTAGTGGCCTCATCAAATACCGGAAAACCTCACACTCTTGGCATATGCATCTAGATTGCAGACGTTTGTGTGTGTGTGTGTGTGTGTGTGTGTGTGTGTGTGTGTGTGTTAAAAAGGGAAAAAAGAAAGAAAGAAGGCAAGGGAGCCTTCATCTGTGATTGTAAACCCTAGAAAACAACTCGAAGACAGCACATTTTTGACACTTATGTTAGGTGGTGAAAGATTGTTAGAAATCTGTCCAGCTTCCATCTCTTTTGTAGTAAAACAAAATCCCTGCAAATCCAAGATATGCTTCTAATAAATGCACTAGAACTGATCAATTAGAGAAATGGGATTATTGGAGGGGTGTGTGGAATCCACTGCAACAGATGTTGAGTTTGCAGGAGGCCTGGAACACTCTTCTTTGATGCTTTTCTAAAAACAGCAAGCAATTAAAAGTTACGTTTGTGTGGCTACAATATAGGCGGACTGCTTTTCAACCGAGCAGTTAAGCCAAAGCGAGAGGACAGCACCTCATTGGGAGACCATGTGCTTTGCATTGAAAAATCCCCACATGCAAACCTGGACATCTTCTGTTAAGATTCCCCTCTCTCCTTTCACTATTTTGGGGGACACAACCATTTGTGCTTTATTAACTCTGCTTTGGGTTGGGTTGCCACTGGCAGGGGAAATGTGCTGATAAGGAGAAGGGTGCACAGGTAGCTACCACCACAATCACAATATTTCTTCGCACAATCATTCGCCACCCCCAAAAAGTGAAGGTTTGGGGAAAAGGTCTGCCGTGCTGCAAGAACAACCCAACACAATGAAAGAAGCACTATGGTGCAATGGTTAGAGTGCTGGACAGGGACCTGGGAGACCAGGGTTCAGGTCCCCGCTCAACCAAGAAGCTCACTGGGTGACTTTCGGCAGTGCAGTGGCATGGTGTGGAGGGAGCACAGCAGCAGTTGCCCTGGGCTCAAAATTGTTAGCGGCGCAAAATTTCAGTACCCAGTGCTGCCTCAATGCAGTTGCACACTTCTGTCACTGGGCTCCACTGAAAATGACTTCTCCATGTGAACCAGGAAGTGGCCTCTCCAGACAACAGAACAACTCTTCTTTTCTTATCTCTGCGGCTGCGATCTCCTAGATGATGCGGACACCGTTAGGCAATCAAATGCACATGCATGCTCTGTTTCCCTCCCTTCTACTCCCCACCTCCATGCAGCCCTGGGCTCTGGCAACCCATGCTATACCACTGCGGCTGCCTAATCTATCTTGTTGTGAAGGTTAAGTGGAGAGGGGCAGGAGAACCATGTATACCACCTTAAACTCTTTGGATGAAACCTGGTATAAAAATGTAACCACAAATACCGTATTTTTTTGCTCTATAAGACTCACTTTTTCCCTCCGAAAAGGTAAGGGGAAATGTGTGTGCGTCTTATGGAGCGAATGCAGGCTGCGTAGCTATCACAGAAGCCAGAACAGCAAGAGGGATTGCTGCTTTCACTGCACAGCGATCCCTCTTGCTGTTCTGGCTTCTGAGAGTCAGAATATTTTTTTTTCTTGTTTTCCTCCTCCAAAAAACTAGGTGCGTCTTGTGATCTGGTGCATCTTATAGAGCAGAAAATACACTAAAAAAATCATCAGGATAGTTCTGAGAAATCACGGACAAACAAGCAGAAGTGGTGATGTTACTAGAGGATGGGACATGTGCTACATGACTCATGAATAGGCAAAGATCTCAGATACAACCACGGCAACCCTGCTAATAGTCTCTGACCATAGGTGACATATGGGAAGGGTTGCAAAGAAACAGGTGCCATAATCTCCTTCCAGAAAATGTTTCCATTATTGGCTATGTGGGCACAGAGTATATAGAAAAGAACCTTCTATCTGTCCAGACCTAGAACAAAAACGTGTGTGTTTTTCCCAGGCAGCCATTAACATGTGCTGGCTACCTTGGGCTCTTTTGTGTGATTCTTGCAGCAGATTCCCTCCTCTAAACTGAGAAGCTGGTGGCACTATCGTTTGAACTGTTTCTGCAGAAGGCTTTGCACCGGAGTGTCTTACACATTTTGCTTCAACTCTGGACGTGCTCCTGATTAAAGTTCCAAGAAAGCGTTCTTTCACTTTTCTTTTCTCTCCCCACACTTTCCCACACAATTAGTCGGGGAGGCATGTGCCAAAGTCTATGCAATGAAATAGTTAGCAAAATATACAGTTCTTGACAGATGAAACCCAGGGCAAGCAAAAATAAAATAAAATGAAAATAAAAGTGTGGGGGGGGGGGACACAATATGTGGTTGCTTCTGAATCTCACGTGATGGGGCTCAAAGCCTCCATGTACATATGCAGGATTAAACGGCAGCTTTTGCACTCCTGTGCCAAATCCTAGTCACGCTAACTACACATGTTCTGTTTGCATTAGATAACAGGAGGGAGAATAGTTAAACTGGAGCCGACCCCAAATTGCTCAAGAAAGAATTTGCTGACAATTTCTGAACAATAGGTTGTATACCTCAGAGATATTGTGGGTTCGGTTCCAGACCATGGCAATAAAGTGAATATTGCAATAAAGCGAGTCACACAAATTTTGAGGTTTTCCCAGTGCTTTAACAGCTTGGCTAACTATTTGGTGCAAGAGGCCTAATACTCAGCCTATCTCAGCAGGGCTGCCTGCAGCTGCACCCACATCCTTGTCTGATATTTACAGTGTTTACAGTTGAGCGGTTGCTGTTTTAACATGGAGGAACCTTCAGTTATGTGTGGATCCTTTAACAGTGTAGCCTGCTCTTGGTCATGATACCAGCCAGCCATGCCCTCACCCAGGATACTCCATTGCATCAACAAGGGGCACTGACTTGGGCCCCAAATTATGGGTATGTGTGGCGTAACGTGACATCATGACGTCACATTATGTCGCGTGTGCCGCAGCGGCGCCTGGGAGCCCCAGAAGTCACATCCGAGGCCTTGTGAAGCCTCATATGTTACCTGTGAGGTGAGTTCTGGGAGAAACAAGAAGTCACGTCCGAGGCTCACCAGCCATCAGACGTCGTGTCAGAGACCTCGTGAGGCCTCGGACATGATCTCCAAGGCACTGTGAGGCCTGTGATGCAACTTTCATGACCTAGCACTGGAAACACCGGAGGTAGCACCACAGTTTTGGTGCCAAGCACCCACAAATAATTTTTTGTGGGTGCCCAGGCACCCAAGGCCTCCCATAGCCTGGTTTTCACCTTTCCCCACTAACAGATGTTCAGTGCTCTGTGTCCAATGAGCAAGTTCAGTCCTGTTGGGCCTCCCCTCCTCTTTCAGGTTTTTTAGCAGGTTTGTTTTTAACTTCAGTTCCATCAAGGATGCTGATATCCGGCCTTTTGTTGCCCCACCCCACAGCTTTGCACTTCTGAAAACTAACATCCTTCCAACTCTGGTGTGAGTGATACTGTTTTGGCTACATAGAGAAGGGCAGCTTGAACATCAGAATGAGAAAGGAATGATGTGAATCCTTACCTAGAGTCTGAAGACGCACAGCCAGAGATTTAGCACTTCAGGGAGAACTAGGGCTGAGGTTTACTTTTTACTTTTAAAAAAGAAGCTTCTATGAGACTGCAAATAAAAAACAGATGGCATCAAAGTTTTGCCACAAGTTTCCGTGCAACATACTTTTGATGAATCAGCTGTTAGATGCTTGTAACTTCCAGTATGGAAAGAAAAAGGAAGGATTTGAAAAAATAATCTCAGCTGATTTGAAAAGAGCTTATGATCTTTTCGAGCATTAGCTGCTGCCAAGCTAGCATACACATGGCTGCTGACCCACGATGGGGAAGGCAGGTATGTTTTCCATGGTGGAGGCAATTAATTACTCTCAGGACCACTGGGAAATGGCGGCCTTTTCAGTGAGACCAGCCCAGTTGATTAAGCAGCAGCAGTTTCTGGCTTCAGGGTAGCTACAGATGTTTAAGACCCAGCCTTTTCTGAGTACTGCAGTCATTCCTAGGCTGGAGAGAATAAACAGCCTGTAATAGAGAGCAGAACCGCCTGAGGTAACTGCATCTAGCGCTAAAGAATTGCAGGGACATAACTTCCTACACATCTTGAGGGAAAAAACAATTTTAAAAATAGCAGAATTATATTTCAACCCAACGACCTTCCTCAAATGACAACGGCAAGTAATTATTCGAGAAACACAAGCGTTTGCTGTTAGTGGAGAATGGGATTGTGTATGCAATAACCTTGGGAAGACAAACATTTCCAGCGATCCTCCAAATCTGCAGTTATGAGAGGGCGGAGGTGGCAATGGGAGAGGAGTAAAAGGAAGCCCGGGAAAGGTTGTTTCAGATTGCCACTGGCGTCATGGTGCTGAGCTCTGTATATCCAATGCCTCAAAGTCAGCAGCTTGTAATCCCCTATCTGCTTTTTATATGGCTAATAATAATCTGTTTAGGGCTGTTTGCAGAGACGGAGCACATCTGAATATGTTGTCTTTATTTTTTTTTTAAAAAAGCAGCGGTAGTTTCTATAGCCAAAGGCAATGTACATGTTTTGTTTGCTTGTTTGCTTGTTTTGCCTACCCACCTCAGAATAGTTACTCTTCTTGGGAAGTCTTCTGGTTTATGCTGCTGTGTGAAGCATGCCTGTTTTATTCCAACAGGTTTGGGGAACTGACTATTTTTTTTAAGGAAAGGGTTTTTTCCCCTCACTGTTTTTAGTTTTGTTGCGCTTTTCTATTGTCTGTATTTTAATAGATTCCCCCCCGCCCCCCGAATTTTAAAAAATTCCATTAGAGCTCAATTACTTTTTAAAACAATTATTTTTTATATGTTTTTAGTTTTTTCTATTTTAGCTGGTTTTTAAAATTTTGTGTAAGCTGCCTTAAGTCCCAGTCTGGGAAAAAGGTGGGATATTTATTATTATTATGACTAACCACCTGTCTCCTTAATCCTTGCCCATCCTGGCTCATAAAAGTGAGCCGAGAAGGGCTGGGCAATGGGCTTTGGGGGGTGGTGAATGCCTCTCTCTGTGAGGGAGTCTTCCCAGACCTGCTTAAAGAAGCTGTTATTAAACCCCTTCTTTAAAAAAACATATTTGGACCCGGCCAATATGGCCAACTATCACCCAGTCCCAAACCTTCCATTCTTAGGCAAGGTGATTGAGCGGGTGGTCGTTTAACAACTCCAGGCACACCTGGAGGATGTGAACCGCTTGGATCCCTGGTCCTGCTGGATCTCTCAGTCGCCTTTGACACCATTGATCTGGGCCATCTAGAGGAGTTGGGAGCTGGGAACACTGTTATACAGTGGTTGTGCTACTTCCTCTTAGGCTGTGTCCAGAAAATGGTGTTGGGGGATGAAGCCACTGGGAGATATCATCAGGGGGTTTGGGCTGGGTGTTCACCAGTATGTGGATGATACCCAGCTCTATCTCTCCTTCAAATCTGAACCAGTGAAAGCAGTGAAGGTCCTGTGTGAGTATCTGGAGGCAGTTGGAGGATGGATTGAGGTTGAATCTTGACAAGTTCTATTTTGGGGGACAGTGAGCAAGCAGGTTTGGGGGACTTCCTGGTCCTGAATGGGGTAGTTGTGCCCCTGAAAGACCAGGTGTACAACCTGAGAGTCATTTTGGACTCACAGCTGTCCATGGAGGTGCAGGTCAATTCTGTGTCCAGGGCAGCTGTCTACCAGCTCCACTTGGTACACCAGCGGAGTCCCTACCTGCCGGCAGACTGTCTTGCCAGAGTGGTACGTGCTCTGGCTATCTCTTGCTTGGACTACTGCAATGTACTCTACGTGGGGCTACCTTTGAAGGTGACCCAGAAACTAGAACTAATCCAGAATGTGGCAGCTACACTAATGACTGGGAATGGCCACCAGGACGATATTACTCTGGTCCTAAAGAATCTTCATTGGCTCCCTGTGCATTTAAACCCTAAACAGCCTTGGCCCAGTATACCTGGAGGAGCATCTCCTCCCCCATCGTTCAGCCCGGGCACTGAGGTCCTCCTCCGAGGGTCTTCTGCTGGTTCCCTCACTGCAAGAAGTTACAGGGAACCAGGCAGAGGGCCTTCTCAGTAGTGTTGCCCTCCCTGTGGAACATCCTTTCTTCAGCTATCAAGGAAATAAACAATTTTCTGACTTTTGGAAGACTTCTGAAGGCAGCCCTGTGTCAGGAAGTTTTTAACTTTTGATGTTTTAATATGTTATGATATATGCTGTGAGCAGCCCAGAGTGGCTGGGAAAACCCAGCCAGATGGGCAGGGTATAGCAGTAACAGCAGTGAAATATACTCAGAGTCGCAAAGTGATTTCATGCTCTTTATTCAGCTCATAGTGGTGAGGAGGCATGAATGAATGTCCCCTCAAAGTATCTGCTTTATATACATTATTTACACAATGGGCTGCACATGATTGGCTAATTCCGGAATTCTACTGTAAGCCAATCAGGTTGTGGATTCGCTTCTATCTGGAGAATGATTGGGTGGTTCCTGCCAACCAATCATACTGCTGCATTGTTCTAGGACCAATCAGACTGCTGCATTCGGAATCCTATTGTTCTAGGACTAATCAGACTGCTGTGTTTTGGATCCTATTGTTCTAGGACCAATCAGACTGCTGCAGTTTGGATCCTATTCAACTCAGTACATAACAAGCAGCAAAAACTAATGCAGGTAAAATCCTTGTATTTACAGCAAAAACAGTTTCAGGCATGTGCCTTATGCTTGAGCAAGCAGACAAACATCCGCTCTCCTGACTGGCTGGAGAGAAAGAGAGTGAGAGAGGAAATAAGAGACACCACATAGAACCTTCTCTGTCAGTTCCATTTCTATGGTCTGCCTGCCTATCAGCAATACAGATCAATGGTCTTAACCCCTTCAAATGTGAAGTAGCAAGAATATGCTTTGTTAGATTTGACTGCAAATATGATTTGTTAGATTTGACTCCTACAGACATCTCTTTATAGCTTTGCATAATTGCTACTGTTGTGGGTGCCAGTGATAGAAAGAAAAAAGAACTTACCTGCCAGATGAGAAAATAAAAGACTCTTCAGAGTATTAGTGTTCTACCAAATACCATTGTTTGCTCAATGGAAGAATAAGCACAACTCTGAGCACATGATGCACCGTGCATGTGCCCTTGAAAGCTCCCTTTCTGATGACAGTTTTCAAGAATTGATGCTCTCTACCACAAAGCAGAATGCTTCCTCAATGACCCTTTCCTGATTGTTTATTATAATGATGATCGTATTCAAACTAGGCAGCATTTCTGAATGATCATGGTAAGTTTTGCTCTTAAATGCACAAAGTGGTGGTGCTGTGGAGGACTGTCCCTAGGTCATACTTCCTTCCCAGGCCACACCCCTCACTGATCCTGCTCTGTACCCTCCTGGATTGCTTTTACCTGTCTGGGATGGGTCCTTTAACTGTAATAAGGCCTCCTTCTTGCCTTGGATGCAGAAGTGCATCTGTATGTTAGAATTCCTGCTCCATGATTGCAGTCATGGGATTGTTGTCTATCACATGACGGTGTATGTTTTGACTCCACAGTGTGGGAAGTGACGGAGGCAGGATGTTTGTGTTACTGTGTTCCGTGAAGTGGGACTATTATCCTTTGTTCTTTTTCTCTTTGCTGTCTGATGCTAGAGAGAGAAGGAGCCATGTTGCAGTGCTCCGTGTGTGTTTATATGTAAATAAAGTAGATTAGCCAAATTGCTGCATTGCTGAGGTCTGTTATGCAAGCTGTGAAGACTCTGCTGATCCCTAAATGTGCCGATGTCTGTTGGCATCGGTCACTGTGATGTTCAGGCTGAAGAAAGCTTTTGGAGCTCCCAAATGATCGACCAGGAGGGAGAGAACAGTCAGGTATGTGTCTCTGCCAGGGTCCTACTCAAGTGTAGGATGAGCTCCTGACACTGTATATGTGTACAAACTTCTGGGCTTTTGTGTGATTGGAATGCTGTCTTCTGTACAAAGTAAAGAGTCACATCCAAAGCTCTACCCAAATTACTTCAGGCCCAGCTCACCTCTGGGAAAAGGCCTCTGGAAGTTCCCCCCAGGTTAAAGAATGTCCCCAACATTGCTGGAAAGCAACAACAACCCCGAGCAGATAAAAGTCACAAGTGCATAATCCACCCTTCTTGGAAAGTTGCGGGTCCACCCGTAGTGTCTACCTCCCAAAGGGCAAAACCCAGGCAACAACAGGTGTAACAAACCAGACAGGACAACGTTCTGGAATTTACAATTGGACACAACTTGTATTGATTACAGCTGTGGGTTGCCTTTAACTCAGGCACTGGGTGTATATCCATTTCCAGTCTCCAGAGGGAGGGCTGACGCTTAAGAAGGGGTGGAGGTCTGTGCCATGCTGGGGCACAGCTGGTCTTTATCTCCAGGAGGTGGACCAGAGTGAAGATGTATCCATTCAGCTCCACCACCCAGATTCCACCCCCCAGCTTGCCCCTAATAGGGCAAATTCAAATTTCAGGATGGCACTGCCCAGGGCTGCCCACCACAACAACCGCCCACCTCCTGACTAGGTTAGTGGCCTTTACACAAAGAAAAAGAAAGAGTGGGTGATTGTGCAGATATATTCCACAAGCATGAAACACACTGCTGCAGATTATTTATTTATGTCCCTTTGCTATTTATACGTCCCTTTGCTATGAAAAATACCCAACGATTAAAACAAGAGAAACAATAATACTAAGAGCAACAATAATATGAGGAAGGGCAATAGGTCAATAAGAATCAAAATAAGAGGGAAAGTACATTGAGAACCAGAGATGGGCCGAGTTGTCCTGTTACATTGTTTTACAGCAGCAAAAGATCCACTGATGGAGTACCTGCCACATCCATTACCCTACAATTTGATTAAATAAGTATTGCCTTAAAAAAGAATTGGCTTTCAATAAATATGCATTCATGCTGCCTCTTCTGCTTATCCAGTTGTGCAATGTCTGCCCTGCCAATTCATGATGATGATGAGCATTTGTTTACTAGCTGTCTTTGTGAGTGTTATTTTGTATGAAAAAAGTGAAACTATTATTACTGTTACTCATATCAGCTTGCAAAAAGGTAGCTAGTAAACAAACGCTACTATATCCATGCAGCAAGAATGTATAAATTCACAATTTTAGTAAATCCACTTAAAACACTTAATAAACCCTAGCACATGGGTAGGCAAACTAAGGCCCAGTGGCCAGATCAGGCCCAATCGCCTTCTCAATCCGACCCGCGGACGGTCCAGGAATCAGCATTTTTTACATGAGTAGATTGTGTCCTTTTACTTAAAATCCATCTCTGGGTTATTTGTGGGGCATAGGAATTCGTTCATCCCCCACCCCCCACAGAAAAATAGTCTGCCCCCCATAAGTTCTGAGGGACAGTGGACCGGCCCCCTGTTGAAAAAGTTTGCTGACCCCTGCCCTAGCACTTATATCCACATATGTCAGCCAGCAACATTACAGTACTACACCAATTACATTTCTCTAAGCATATCAAAAAGCAACTCTCTCAATAAATAAGAGCAAACAACCCATGAGTTAATAAACTATTTTTTTCTTTACAATGTGTTAATTAAAGACTGGATATATTAGTGTGGCAACAACTATTGTGGTCTTTGTCTGTAATCCCCCTTCTGGGATCGAATGTTGCCAGAGTTCCATTAAAACTGACTAAGCAATCATGACTAAGCAGAATTGGCATCCAGGACTAATAGCTCATCTTTGCTGGGGTCTATTTTACACAATTACTGTCAAGTAAATTAGGCTACATAATCAGAGTTGAAGTTCCCATGCTCTGATATGAATATGAATTGGCCCTGGGGAAAAAGGCTTCCTACTTTCTCTCTTCAAAGCACCTTGCTTCTCTCCAGGTCTGTGAGTATTGGCACTTCAGGAAAGCTGATCTTCAACTTCTCATTCCAAATATTCCATTACAGGTACAAGCAGAAATCAAGAAAGTGTAGCTTGAGATAAGGAACATCTTGGCATTCTTCATATCTAGACTCCTTGGTGGTGCAACCCTAGGCACACCTACTCAAAGTTAAGCTCCAGCGAGTTCAATAGGACTTACTTGCAGGCAAGTGTGCATAGGATTGCAGGCTAAATACAGCAAGCAGAATATTGCATGAAAAGCTGCTAGATATTGATTTATGGCCTTCGTGTAACTAAAGCACTACAGACTTAGGCAACATAAATCTGATACAAAATCTAACAAAGGTATCAGAGAACAATAACCCAAGAGATAATAACATAATAATTAAGGATTGTGCTGCATTAAAGAAATTGAATTTGCAATAGTAATGTTTATTAAGACAATGACGATATGCTAAGTGGGGTAGTTTTATATGCACATATTTTAAAATTTAAATGCTCAAAAGAAAGTTAAAAGAGGAAGATACAAGACCGATCCTACCATTTTGCCCTCCTCTTTCCAGGCAGAGGTCTGTGCTCCATGGCTCGTAAAAGTTGCTGGCATGTTGGTTTGATACCTGGTGCTAAGGGGAGACGTGCATTAGAAAGTAACAATGCTCATACCTTCCGTTTTAGAAATAGTGACTCGAGTGTTTTCTCCTGCTTTGGCTCAGCTTGAAATGGAGGCTGGTGGAAACTTTTTAGCTGATGTGCATAAAAAACTAGCAGGAAAGTGTGTGTAAAATAAAATAAAAAAATCATCTGAACAGAACAAATGGAATATGCAATTGCATGAAACAGTTTAATTCACCAGAACATTTTTTTAAAAAAAATAAATAAATCATAATCTTATTAGCATATCCAAATTTGCTTGAGCATGGATCATGAAGGTTCTCAGTGACCCCAGAATCATTAGAACTAATGGGGTGTAAGCTCTGGCATATGAATAGCAAAAAAACCCCCACAAATTCCTTCTCAGGACTTAAGCTGTATCATCCCTATTAATGCATTAGCATCAGTAGATGAAACATAACTAATACTACATCTCATTTGCATAATGGATGAGATGGCGGAAGCAGTTCCAGATGGCTGATGAGCACCTGGAGCCAAAAAATGATTTTTTCCCCCCTTTTAAGTAACACTGAGATGCTGATGGACATATTTACCTGGTGTGGTTGGCTGTATATGATGGGGAAGAAAGTTGAAGTGCAAAAACAATGCAAAGTGCAATGACAACAATAGCATAGTGCTTATCAATTAGAGATGTCTTAACTCATAGCTCAGTAGTAGAGAAATAGATCCCTTTGTGCCATATAAAGCATAAAAATAGAAATACCTACCACTCATGGTAAGGTGGTAGATATGAAACATTGTAATACAACCAGCAGATTTCAGTTATTTAGTTAATAATATTGATTTAAATAAAACCACAAAATAGCCATTGATGCACCACCAGCACAATTCTATACATGTCTGCTCTGAAGTAAGCTCCATTGATTTAAATCAAGTTTATTCCCAAGTAAGTAGGTATCTTAAAAAGCAGAGACATCATCTTGCTGACAAAGGTCCGCATAGTTAAAGCTATGGTTTTCCCAGTAGTGATGTATGGAAGTGAGAGCTGGACCATAAAGAAGGCTGATCGCCAAAGAATTTATGCTTTTGAATTATGGTGCTGGAGGAGACTCTTGAGAGTCCCATGGACTGCAAGAAGATCAAACCTATCCATTCTTAAAGAAATCAGCCCTGAGTGCTCACTGGAAGGACAGATGCTGAAGCTGAGGCTCCAATACTTTGGCCACCTCATGAGAAGAGAAGACTCCCTGGAAAAGACCCTGATGTTGGAAAAGATGGAGGGCACAAGGAGAAGGGGACGACAGAGGGCGAGATGGTTGGACAATGTTCTCGAAGCTACAAACATGAGTTTGACCAAACTGCGGGAGGCAGTGGAAGACAGGAGTGCCTGGCGTGCTCTGGTCCATGGGGTCACGAAGAGTCGGACACGACTAAACGACTAAACAACAACAACAAGTAGGTATAGGATTGTAGCTTAATTCATATTATTATGTGCTTTTGGCAGATCTCTCCCCCGCCATTCCCCTGCCACACATGCTGTAAGATATAGTCACACTAATTCACCCCCTGAGGATTGTCCTATTTAGAGCCTTCTCTCCTTCTCACTACTCTGTCTTCTCTTAATTTGTTCAAATAAACTCTTCTTTCGATCTTTAAATTAAGCTTTTCCCTCCAGACCGTTTCACCTCATTGGAACAAGAACACAATTACAAAGTGCGGATGATGACATGCAGCGACGTGATATTTGGGTCTTTGGCCTTCAAATTAGGAAGGCTCTGATTCTTTTATTTGTCATGGGCAAAAAATCTAGGGACACTTCACATGTTTTTATGTGTGTGTGTGTGTGTGTGCATGCGCACCCTCCCTTAACATACTTAAAGCGCACACCTACAAATGCAAATGTGAAAGTGACAAGCGTATGTTTATAGCAACATGTATCGCAGGGGGACTTCCAGCCAGGAGCTGTGATACGCTGCACATTTCAATTCTGAGTACTCATAGAATCACATCTGCAGTGCAAGTCCTTTTTAGTCATGCAACATCTATGGCTAAGAAATGCCCTTTCATTCATTAGATCAGTAGAGGAACACTGCATGCATACTGTATGTAAGGTGTTCTACAGACATTTTAATGAAGGTAGGTAAATTGGGGCATGGCAACCGCTCCCCAATAATACAGTTATAATCAACAGAAACTGACCAAGTGAAATGGCTTGGCTGACAAACATGGGTTTGTGTAGTGTTTAAAATGACCTTTCGGGTGCATTAAGACCCATGTTTCCCCTGTCTAAAATAATTATAATTATTTATTAGTGTTGCTTTTCATGTTGCTGAATTAATGCTTTTCTAAAAAAAAGAACATAATGCAGCTTACACAAAATCCACACAGTGCTGAATAAGAAAAAAATACACCCACAAACAAAACAAAGTAGGGTAAAACAGAGAGGCAACAACAGTTAAAAACCAACAGTAGTTTGAAATACGAAAGAGGTAATCTATTATTATTATTAATCTTTCTAATCCCAAACCCCTCATTCACTCCCCTAATTTTTGTGGGCAAACATTTGGCACAGGCATATGGAATATAATGATGGATGGGTTTTCTGATTCCACTCACTTACCTTGGTGACGGCAGAATTTCCTAGCAGCGCAAGTTTCAGAAGGAGCAGAAAGACTGTTTGTAGGCAAAAGCCTTACTGGAAACACAGTTTTGGTTTCCTGACCCAAATGGAGATCCAACTGCCTCTTCAAATTTCACCTAGTCTCATTTACTCTGTCAGCTCTTCAAAATTGTACGTTGCCTATTTCATTTAAAAGCTTGGCACCCCCCCCCCCCCCTTTTTCCAGTTTCTTCACAGGCATACTGCATCATGGGTAAAATGTGGATGGATCACCTCCTGCGAATGTTTTAGCTGGGGAAAAGAAATAAAGATGGCTTGGGGTGAAAGTATTAAAACAGCAGATGGGATGGAGCAAAGAACACTTAATTCTTATTGTAAGTGTGATTCCACTCTTAAAAATAATAATAATTAAAAATGAGCAATTTTGGAATACCAGTCAGAATTTTTGGACAGGGATTTAGAAGAGTGGCAGAACTGCAAGATTCAACCCCCACCTTTCTTTTTTTGGAGGGAGTCTTTATAATTTTAGTGTTAAGACACTCCATACATTGTTGATAAACTGCAGCAATGACATGGAGCTGTTTAGATTAGTCATGGAAAAAATTAATCCTTTGAAAACCAGGATTTGGCTTTTAAAGACAGATGATGTAGCAATCTTGCTGCACTTAAGCAGGTCTGGATCTGCTTAGTGCCTAGATGGGAGACCTCCTGGGAAGAACCCTGCAAATAAACCTTTGAGCTCCCTGGAGGAAAGGCATGATATAAATGTAATAAATAAACCAACAGGAAGAAGAATAGGATTTGGATGTTGTCCACCTAATGTCTGCAATCGATCTCTTCCATAGGGTAACTATGCCAAATTGGAGAGTGTTCTGTGAGCTGACACACTCCTATGAGTTTTAGGTGCCCTCTTAGAGCTAAGAACACTATAAATTTATATTTCAGTATAAATGAAACCTCTCCGTGGTGCTAGCTGTGTGCTGCTTATCTCAGGCACCAGAGAGAGTCCCATCCATAGTGGAAAGGGCACTGGGACTATTGGGGAAAAGGGTCCTTATGCCATTTTATTATTTATTTAAAAAAACTTATATCCTTCCCTTCATCCTAGGACCCCCAGAGCGGGTTAGATCAATAAATAAAGCTAGTGGTAATAAAAACAAAAACCAGCAAGATGATAATGTGAACATCTTAGATGTTGCCATAGGTGTCCATAGTGGTTTGACATCTCAAGAAGTGTAGTTCCTATGATGTCAAATCGCCCTAAGTGAGCAGTACCTGTGAGATGGTATCAAAAGTCTTAGGTCCAGATTTCTCTCCAGCAGTGGGTGCTGGTCCTTTAGGTCACCTGTGGCACTGCTCCCCATCCAGCCTTCAGCCAGCGCTCAAAAAGCTTCCTTCTTACTTGAAGGAAGGAGGCACTGTCTATCAGCTTCCTGCTCCTTAGTCTCAGCATTGCTCCTGTATAACTCAGCAGAGAGGAGAGTGAGTTAGCTTTGCCTGTCATTGGCTCTGGCTCCAATTACTGTTGGCCTCCCTTCCTTACGCCCTAGCAGTTTGAATGGCCACCAACCACCACAGCTCCCCAGTAAGGATATAGTCCATGCCCTGCTCCAGAACTTTGCACAATTTCCTAAGGGGGCCCATATAGGAAGTCCTATTGGCCTCATTTTTGGAGCCTACGAAGCCTTGTGTTGACTCCAACTACATGCTGTGCTTATTGGCTTACATGCTTCATTTCCGTGCAAATTGACATTTTCCCAACCACCTTCCCAAACCAATTTGTTGTTGTTTTTCCAGAAGAGAGATTTAATTTAATCATCACTTATAAGCATTCACATTTTATTTTTATGGTATGAATAAGGATTTTATTTTTATTTTTTAGCTTGTGTATGAAATGTTTTCATTATCCATTACATGGGGTGATTAACTGATTAAGGAGATAAGCCACTAATTTCTGCTGATCCAAGACCTCAGCTGGTTCAGGCTGGTATAATTCCAGTGACTTCAGCTGACTGCAATATATGCCACCTAGGTAGCTGACATCAGGCTTCTATCATCAAAATAAGGAGGGGCAAACAATTTTTTTATGTCAACAACAAAGTGCTTCAAGTTAAAGGAGACAGGCACTTTCATATTATAAATATGATACTGATTTTGATATCTAATGCAATGCTTTGTGTGTTTGATGTTGTTAGCCTGCAGGCAAGGATTGCCTGGTTTTGATTGTAGGCAAGCTGCTCTGGGAGCCTTTTTGGCTGAAGAGTGGAGACAGTGGGGTCTCAAATTTCAGTGGCGACCTGTGCAACACCAAATTTGGTGACCCTGCCTCATGCTTTCCATTTTACATAATAGTTATGGAGCCCCTTGCAGCACCCCTGAGGCTCCACTCCAGGGGTGCCAACTTGCATAAAAAAATTGGGGAGGCCCATGTAAGCCCCGCCCTGCATAACTGATCATATGACACAGCACACACACACACTATTTGAGTGGCAAGACCCATCAACTAGGGGGGCAGCCCTTTCAAATATTTTATGGGGGGAGGCAAAGGGACCTCAGTCCCTAGGAGTTGACTCCTATGGCCTGCTCCTAGTGTGACTGAACTAATTGTGCTCCCCTAAATTTGCCTCTGGCGGAGTGCAAATGCTCTAAATAAAAATATTAATAAAACAGTACTGTGTGATTCTGTTGCAGAATGGCTGTCAGTATCCAGAAATGGAGAATGAGCGAAGATCTCAATGGTACTTCAGAAGAACTACCTCAGCAGAGAAAAGCAACCTGAATAACAAAGCAATCAAGTGTATCATGGTAATTAGCACAAATATTTCCCCTTTAAAACAAAATCTGCTGCTGCCCACACAAACTAGAAAAATGAACCCTCTTGTGTTGTAACATAAATTCCATAGGGGCGATGTAATGCTTAGCATGTCTTTTGTAATTCAATTATAAGGCAGAAATGGTGGATTTCCGCTTTGACATTCTTGTGCAGAGATCAAGTAGGTTTGAGTCATTATGGAGTTTTGTTACCGTAACCACATGCTATATTTTATGTCAGCTCTGATCTTTGTTGACAGAGAGATTTTGCTATTTCGAGCCTCCACAATGGTTTGATGGTGAAATGTTAAAGCAAAATGGATGGTGTGGTATCTCATGGGATGACTGAGAGAAATTCCATCCTCAGTACTTTGGGACTTCCCCCCTCCGACCCGTCTTTGCTTTTTACTTACATGCTACCCCAAACCACCTAATCAATTTTTCATTCTGTACACTCTCCTTCCAATACAAACAGAAACACATCAAAGCACCCTTTGTCTCACCAGTTGGGCATAGCTGTTTCATTTAGTGAGCCAGCAAAACCACCAAGTTGGGAATCTCTGCCCTTTCACAATCACAGACTCCTGCTATTCCTTGCCCTCCCTGCCCCCCAGCAACACATGACACATAATAATAGTAATAATGGTGGGTTTGGTGAAACGTATGGGATTTCATCCTGACAAAGATACGTTATAGCGAGGGTGATGGCTGTGGGCTGCACAATCTGGTGTGGAATAAGGCACAACCAAATTCTGTGTGGGACCTCTACAGCAGCCTTCCCAACTTGGTGCCCCCCAATGTTTTACACTACAATTCCCATCCTCCTTGACCACTGGCCATTCAGTGTTCTGACCTGCCCTCCCTATGACAAAGGAGCAAGGCAGACAGTGTCTCAGCACCTCAGAGAGCTCAGAGGAGCTGTGCCAAAGCTATTTCTTCCTGGTTTCTTTAAAAAAAGTTTTCTTCCCCAGAGAAGGGAGCTTCTGGGATTTGTGTGTGTGTATTTGGCCCTTTTCAAGGCTCATTAGAATTTATTTAAAGTGAGTATTGGTTCTGAGCTTACCCCATCCTTGTGAGATGGTTGAGGGAGATTTTTGTATTTCCAGTAAAAAAATTCTCCAGCACTCTGCAGTTTCTCAGGCTTCATATACTTCCTGATCTGAGAAAGTCCCATGGGAGGAGTTACCTCATGCTGTCTTCCCTTGGGTTTCAATTCAAGCTGCAGAGTGCAGACCACTAGTGAGGTGATTTGTAGAACAGAAGGATACCTTTGGCTTTGTGAGGCAAGCACAGACACACAAACCTCACCCCCTATCTGTGAGAATATTACTGATTTTTTCTCTCCCTTTGATAATTTTTTAAAGCAATTCTTATTAATTCAAATGAAATTCTTATTAATTGGTGGATAATGTTTAGGAATTGGGGAAATGCAGGACATTTTGGCAGAGTACTAGCTCTGAGTGCATAGCTTGCTCTAACAAACTCTGGAGGTTGAGAGCCTGTGTGGTGCAGTGGTTAAGAGCGGTAGTCTTGTAATCTGATGAACCGGGTTCGCGTCTCCGCTCCTCCACATTCAGCTGCTGGGTGACCTTGGGCCAGTCACACTTCTCTGAAGTCTCTCAGCCCCACTCACCTCACAGAGTGTTTGTTGTGGGGGAGGAAGAGAAAGGAGAATGTTAGCCGCTTTGAGACTCCTTAGGGTCTCAAAGCGGAGACCCTTAGTGATAAAGCGGGATATCAAATCCAAACTCTTTTCTTCTTCTTTCTAAAGTCCAGATAACCCCTTTCTAGGCACTCCTAGATTCTTCCTGAGGAGTGTGACTTTTTAAGAGGATAGTGCCCTGGCCTGAAGGCAAGTACTTCTCTCCATGACTTTTTGCTCAGTGCACTGCTGAGTAGGCATTGAGGAATGGACTGCCTCCTCTGGTGAATCAGGTTTGTGGGAATTGTCTGTGATGTCTTTTTTTCAGGGCCCACCCTATTCCCGTGACTGTAATCTGCTTTAACTGTTTTCAATTCTTAGTTTTTAATTGGTGTAATAGCTTTTAAATTGAATTCTAAACTGTCACCTGCTGGAACCTGCTGGCGAAGGGGGGGGAATAATAATGATGATGATGATGATAATAATAATAATAATAATTTATTTGCTGCAACAACAACAACAACAACAACAACAACAACAACAACAATAATTGCAGCAAATAAATACTGTGCCTATTTTTAAACAGATGCTGGCACTGAACAGCATTATGTAAATACAGTACTTTAAACAATTGATCCAATTATGCAGGTACAAAGACTAAGCAGGTGTGAGGAAACTTAAGCCCCCCCCCCCCACATAACCACAGGTAAGATCATTTTAAAGTGTTGCTCCAGACATTAAGCTTAACTGAGAAGGGTATCAGTAAATCTTATCATTCTCCTACCCAAGTACCACAGTGAACTTGAAATTGTTCTGAACAAATTACAGTCCTTTGAATGTTATCTCTGTCTGTTTGATGCAGAGTAACCAATTTGATAGGATGCTTTATTCAATCTTAGTGAAATTGAACTTGGCTTGAAATTAGTTCTTGATTATAATTCTATTTAGAAAATCAATGGGAAGCTAGTAAGCACCATGTCCTTCCCCGGAGGCATTGTGCTACAGACAATTGCCACATTCCCCTTGTATATGCTGCCCATTTAATATCAATACCACTTTGTGGTGCAAATAGCAGCCTGATTCAAGACTGACTGATGGAGGGGGTGTCAAATGCTTTGGAGTCATCGTCTAGCAGACACAGCCCCTCTGGCTGTGCATATATTGACAAGTCTGTAGACTACGGAATATCTCAAAGACTGAGGCAAAGAGAGAGAGAAAGAGAAGATGAAATGAAAATGAAAGCACAATCAGAGTGTGGTTGAAAAAAACAGGGGCAGGAGAGAATGGAAATTAAAATAAGCAGTAGGTAACCAGAGGATGCATTGTCCCTAGTTCAGGAGGCATTAAAAGAAGATTGGGCAAATTCATGAACAATCAGTAGTGACCATGATCAGTATATGGAACCTTCGTTTTGATAGGAAGCAAAAAGTGAGAGGACTGTTGTCTTCAATGGCTTCCTAGAACAGGTATAGGGAATCTGTGATGCTCCAGATGTTGTTGGACTCCAACTCTCTTCAATCCTGGCCAGCACAGAATCATGGAATTGCAGAGTTGGAAGGGACCCTGAGGATCTTCTCATCCAATCCCCAGCAATGCAGGAATACTGTATGCAGCTGTCCCATACAGATGTTGAACCTGCAACCTTGGCGTTATCAATGGATTACGAAAGGATGGGATAGTCCAGCAGCACCACCACCAGCAGCAGTTCAAAGCAGCCTTCTGCTAAAGTCGATGGAAAGGGATAGGGACAACCTCTCTCAGTTCTCCATGGCAGGGATATAATGGTGATTACTCTCCTGTGAACATGGGGAATTATAAGGTGGTGGAAGTGCGCTCTGCCCTGTAACCAGAAGGTTCCCATGGTGGTACATAACAATCTATTAAGGCACACATATCTATACCAGAAACTCAACAATATAAAACCAATATATATCAAAAAACCCAAAGAATCAAAATAACAACGAGCCAAAATTACAGACAATGCAGCAGCAATCCGGTTCTGAAGCAGTTCCATATGCCTGAGAAAACAATGAGCTGACATCTGAAAGAAAATAACATTGGAGACAACTGAATTTATGGAAATTCTATGTATGGACCTGCAGTGGTTCCACCATTCTATGATTCTTCATTAATGTAGTGCTTGTGGATTGACAAGTTCCTGGTAGTGGCCATGGGAGACTATATGTGCCAAGGAACTTAAGGAGTTTCTGCAACTTGGAATGAAAGAACCTAAGAAAAGATTCCTTTGTTCTGGAACCTGAAGAAAGACAAAATTGTCTCAGTCTCATTGCTAGTTTGCTGCACACTCTTGCATCCATTTAACAGTTCTTTGTATACTGATGAGTTCAGTTCTACTTTTCTGAACCACTTATCCTAAGAGCACTTTGCCATGATCCTGTAGTTCTCAAGCAGAAATGCCAGAAGCATCCTGGAGGAAAGGTGTGATTAGATATTTGCCTGCAATGCTGAAAGTGTGGTTGGGGACTGGTGTGTTCACATCATCCTCTCTGCCAAATTCTTGTGGGATAATCTGCAGCCAAATCACAAATGTATGCTTGCTGGAGAGTCTCAAGCAGGGGACTCTATGATGTCATATCCTTGAAACTTGTGTGTCAGGATGGGAAACAATACAACCTTAATCTTCTTCTTCCTGTCACTGCACACTCTTCTTCCTACATGCAATGGGGTAGGTTGTCTGTGAGCTCTTCTCCAGAGAGCACACTCCATTTTGAACTGGACCATGGACTTTTGTCATTTTTAAGGATTATCCCCTGCCTGATTTTCATCACTATATCTGTTGAATCATGGCAAGACTTTGATAAGTGAGTAAACCTTATATTTTTCTTGTTTACTTAAATGGTCTGAGAGTGATATCTTTGTTAAGAGGGAAACCTAAAAGGGAGAAGATAATCCAAGTCTGCCTAAGCATTCTTGGATATCAGACTTGTTCTAGAAGGTTATACAACCTTGTCCTAAAAGCTTCTAGAGTTGAGTTGCAAATAGATGGTGATATTACTCTGATGAAATAGGTATGTGCATTCTCATACTAGTGAAAAGAGGAAGGATGATTAATAAGTAAAATATCCTCTGCTACTCATCCAAATCCATCCAACAATTCTCATGCACAATGTCTCTCCCCTTCAACCCCTGACATTCCCTGCAGTGAGCAAGGAAAGTCTGAAGGGGGTTTGTACTTGCAATTGCTTGAACATGTGTAGAATACGTTGCATAATCAGGGACCATGATAAAGTTGTGTAGAAGGTTGCACTTCAGTAGAAACCTCCAGCAGACTCTCTCCATTGTGTGCATCCTGTGCCTCATACAAAGATACAGAGTTTGCATTTTCAGGCAAATACCAGAACTTGCCTAAAGAGATGTACCTTTCTCCCAGGGTAAATAATGTACTCAGGAGTCAACAAACTTTTTCAGCAGGGGGCCAATCTGCTGTCCCTCAGACCTTGTGGGGGCCCGAATTATATTTTGGGGGAAAAAGAACGAATTCCTATGCCCCACAAATAACCCAGAGATGCATTTTAAATAAAAGGACACATTTTACTTATGTAAGAACACACTGATTCCCGGACCACCCGCAGGCCAGATTTAGAAAGCGATTAGGTCGGATTCAGCCCCCGGGTCTTAGTTTGCCTACCCATGCTCTAGACCAGGGGTCTGCAACCTTTAAGATAAAAAGAGCCACTTGGACCCATTTCCGAAGAAAAAAAACTGGGAGCCGCAAACTCGTCATTATAAAAATAACTTTTTTGTCACTTTTTTATTATTATTTCTTTTATTATTTCTTTGTTTGACCCCTCAGAATAACTCCTCCTCATAGAAATAAAATAAAACAAATTAAATAAATAAATTAACTATAATTAACTATAATTAAAATAAATAAAATAAATAAATTAACAAGTTACCTTTTGTGTGTGTGTGTGTTCTTCACTCCCCTTCAAAACAGTGACCAGCGTACATGCCCCTTACAATGTAGCGGGCGGGCGGGAAGGTGACGTCGGGACGGTGCGTGACTAATGCACGCACCGCCCCATGCGACGTCACAGCCAGTACAGCGCCTGCCACAGTGGGGAGTGTTGGGGCGCACAATGCGCCTCCTCCCCTCGCTAGTATCCGCCCCGGAGCCGCGGCAAAGGTGTAAAAGAGCCACATGCGGCTCCGGAGCCGCGGGTTGCAGTCCCCTGATGTAGACAGTCAAGTTCGACATTCTGGACATATTGGCGTAGGTGATTTTCAAATTGCACATCTTAGACTAAAAACATTGAATCTTTTATATGATGTAATTTCCAATAGTTTTTATAGTGAGAATGGGTATAGTTGTTAGTGAAACATTCTCATATGATTCCTTCCAGGGTTGGAAGCTAAAATCTATGCAAGTATCGAGCAAGATAAGATGCAGAAATTGTATGTTTTAGGAAGATGGAATGTGGTAGGCCCTCTGAAAGGAACGGATGGGCCTTTGACTTTCATTTTCTCACTTTACAACACAATCTTCTTGTGGAGCTCTTGCAGTGAACCTCTGATAAAAGGAGAATTGGTTGTTAAAATTCGACAGTCCTTTGCAATCAGGTCACACACAATGAGCATGTTTCTGTTGAAATCCAAGGACTGAAGTATTTCATTGCAAAGGCAAAGGATTGCCTTAATCTTTTAGTCATCAGTGCATTGATTATACATTCACTGTTTATGTGTCAAATCTAGCTGTGCCTTTGTACAATGGAAATGTGTAATAACAATCCTTTTAATGTCATTTGTATGTAACCTGAGAGATGAATTTGAAAGCGATGAATGTTTTTAAATAGCACCTATAAGCGTGATACACAAATATAGCAAACTGTGCTCTAGGGTACTCAAACACTGGCTTCCTGAGCTTTTCAAAATGCTACCATTTTAATCTTACTTGCCTCTTTTATGCATTTGTTCTTGACAAAGCACTCAGCTTATATTACTCAGTGTCTCAAACAAAGCCCTAGTTTTCAGTAAATCTGGAACAAGGCATAAATTTAAGGAAATGCTGGTGTCTACAAAATATTATGTTAGTTTACATAGGTTAAGCTTATCATGTGCTACCTTGCCTCTTATTGATAAGCACATCTTTCACACAAAAGGAAGACTCTGTCAGTGATAAATGATCTTCAGAACCAATTTCACAACAAACAGACAAGTGTGTGATAGTTTCAGTGATTGTAGCGAAAAGGTTGGCTTAATCTAATCTCAGTTTCAACTCCAGTTTAAGTGTTTTGTGATTACAGGCTGATAGTGCTGCCTAGGAAGTAGCAGTGGCTATTGGCAGTGATTATGGTACCTTCCTTTTGACAAAGAGAATCCATTCTGGAAATCCCATGAATTTCCCCTATTTAAACCCCAATTAAAGCAGGTGATTTCACCCTTCTTGTTCCCATTCCAAGAGGACAGGTATGCCTATATCTGTAATGTGGCTCTCATAAATTGTTGTTGTTGTTGTTGATGATGATGATGACTTCACTCACTGGCTAAAAACACTCAAAGGAAGGATCAGGCTGGATTCTCACAAAATGAATAAAGAGACTAGTGCCTGCACGTCTTGCCTCATATCTCAAGCTGCTGCATGCTGGAATGGAAAGGGGGAGCGGCAAAGTGTCACTGAGGTCAGCATAGGGCTGACACACCATCTGTTTTATGGGTCAACTTCGGGGAATCACATGGTAGTGGTGGGCAGGACCAATGGTCAAAATGCATAGACGTGAATTATCTAAAGGACTGTCACATGCTAGATGGGGTAAGCTTGTTTTCTCCTGCTCTGGTGGCTAGGACCTGAACCAATGGACTGAAATGACAAGGAAAGAGATTCTGACTAAACATCAGAAAGAACTTTCGGTCTGTAAGAGCTCCTTCCTTGGATGTTTTTAAGCAGAGGTTGGATGGCCATCTGTCAAGTATGATCAAGTTGACATTCCTGCATTGCAGGCGGTTAGACTCCATGGCTCCCAGGGCTCCTTCTAGCTCTGCAATTCTATGGTTTTTGCACTGTATGCTTGTTTCTACACACCCACTTATCCCTCTCTTTCCTTCAACCAGGGAAAGCAAGAAGCATTATCAGCATTCAAGGACTCATTTCTGCCAGGCAAAAACATCTGAGGGTGGAAAGCAGTGTTGGTGAAAGGTGTGACTCAGAAAGGTATCTAAGAACAATAGAAGAGCCTGCTGGATCAGGCCAGTGGTCCATCTGGAATCCATAGGGCCAGACAGGGAAGACTGAAGGGCCACTATAGGGCCCCTGGCCTCAGGTCCCCCATCCCTACTTTAAATCTTAGAATGCAACAGGACCTGTGAGTTCTTTCCTTTGATATGTGATTCAAAGTGATACTTTCAGAAGGAACATCAACAAGTCAGGGAAGGCTTTGAAGAGTAGCTTACAAATGACAAATGATTTGAAGTTCAATCGGTATGAGAAAAGGTTGAAGAGACTGGACATGTTTAGCCTCGAGAAAAGGAAGATTAGAGGGGGATATGAGAGCGACCTTCAGATAATGTAGGTGAGAACCATGCAGCCCTGTCTTGGGGGAAGGACAAAAAGAGATAAGTTAAAGTGATAAGCAGAGAGATTTAGGCTCTATACAAAGAAAAGCACACTTTTCAAATGCATGGATAGTGAAACATGGTGCCTAAGGAACTGATGAAAACTTGTTTGAGGCTGAAGAAAGGGCGATACAGGCATCTGTTGGCTATACCATTAATATATAGTTTCCAGCCTCAGATTGTGGAGTTAGACAGCAAGGCCCCTTCTAACGTTTTGTTTCTAAGCACCTGTCATTGTAAAAAAAAAAAAAAAGGAAGATTAATGGATGACCAGATCTTATCTTTCCATGTCTTCCCAGCTGAGAAAGGGCAGAAAGAAATGATAAAAGATTAAGCAACTTTTCACATCTCCAATTTATAGCACTGGTCAAAGCCTTTCTAAAATATGTACTAGAGAGGTTCCATCCATTTGTTGGGAAATTGTTCCCATGGGAGACTAGAGGTTAATATTCTCCATATCATATACATCCTGAGCAAATCTATTAAAAGTCAAGAGGTTCACAATGAGAACTATTCTAGATGTGATTTGTCTTAGAATGAAATAACTCACAAGGAAATTTTATTTTCTTAGATTCACATCCCTTGCTATCACATTAGGGATGAATGAATCTCTCAGTTTCTCAGTGTCCCATTTATAAGTTCCGTTCCCCCAATTTTTACATAAGGTTGCATTAAAAAGAAAAGAAATCCACATGAAATGCATAATAATTTTGGGTGTGTACAGTGGTGCCTCGCAAGACGAAATTAATCTGTTCCGCGAGTGTCTTCGTCTAGCGGTTTTTTCGCCTTGCGAAGCAACCCTATTAGCGGCTTAACGGATTAGCACTATTAGCGGTTTAGCGGCTATTAAAGGCTTATCAGCTTAGCGGATTAGCTGCTAAAAGGCTATTAAAGGCTTAGCGGCTTAGATAAAGGGGGGGGAAGCAAAAAAAAAATCTCAAGACTCGCAAGACATTTTCATCTTGCGAAGCAAGCCCATAGGGAAATTCGTTTTGCGAAGCGCCTCCAAAATGGAAAACCCTTTCGTCTAGCGGGTTTTCCGTCTTGCGAGGCATTCGTCTTGCGGGGCACCACTGTATTTTCCAAACACACATTTTTGTACATACAATTGTCCAGTGTTCATTTTTTCTACACAACTTTGTCTGTTCCACACATTTTGCAAGCAATGTTCCCTAATATAATGCATTTTTATATTGTTTTCACTAATTGATATATTTTTGGATGTGCATCATTGTATGATTGGATACCTGCATGCAAAATTCAGGGAAATGTGAATTTTGAAAGATAGCTGTGTTTCAATTCATATATTGCAGTTGTGGGAAACCTTTCGCCCTTCAGATGTTACTGAACTACATCTCCCATCATCCCTGGCCATTGACCAACATTGACTTGTAGAGCCTTGAAAGACTACAGCAATGAGAGTGGGAATGGTCAAACTTTTTTCCATCAAGAGCTGAATTATCTTGGCAGTAAACTGCTTTCTGCCAGTGGGTGGGATCAGAAATTGCAGTGGGTGAGACCAGAGGTATTTCATACAATTTCTCATCCAGCCCTCTTTTTCCCTGCTTGATAACGCTTAAACTAGTTAACTCTTTCCACTCCTGTGATTCTAGTGATTATTGACCCCATGCTGGTATTCAGCTTTTTCCTAAGCTTAATGGCAGTGAGTTGGGAGAGGGTTCCATGAGCAGGATCCAGAGGGTACTATTTAAGGCCCAAGCAATTGTGATGATGATGATGATGATGATGATGATGATGATGATAATTTTATTATTTATATGCCGTCCATCTGACTGGACAAGATGACATTGATTCCTGTTACAGGCCTTCTCTGTAGTATCTTTCCATTCATGGAACAAAGCCTAGCACAAACCTTGTCATAATTTCAGTTTCCCCAGGCACTTGGACAGAATAATCAATAGGGTATTGTATTGTTAAATATGCTTTTAATATATGTATGTGATCGTACCACTGAATTTTTTTACCTGCTTGCAAATCGCTTTGGGACTCTTTTAGTTGGAAGTGATACATGAATTTAATAAACCTAAGCCTAACCATTTCTGATAGAACAATGCTGTTAAAAATAAATTTTGTTCATATGGAAAGAAATAAACTGAATAATGGATCCCTTTTTTCCTCTTGAAACTGACAAGCTTCTATTCTTTCTCAAATATCAGATGGGCTTAAAAGTAACATTTTTTGTACACTATAAAACTGTATTTTTCCTTTTATAAAAAGGAAAGAAAATCAGTCTTTAAAGCTACTATTTGCCCTGATAAGGAAAACGCGTGAATATGTGTAAAATATTCTTTCAGTGGGAGAGTTAACTAACTAACTAACTAACTAACTAACTAATTAAATTTGTATACCACCCTATACCCGCAGGTCTCTGGGTGGTTCACAGGATAAAATCAGAATATAAAAGCACAAAATACATAATGAAAACAAAAACAAAAACAACCCAATAACCCCCCTCCCCTGGAGAACGTTGTGTGAAGGCAAACACTACTCCATTTTTGCCATTGTCTGAATAGTGCTTTCTTTAAGTGGCTAGTTTCTTTGTAAAACAAACAAACAACCAAACAAATTAAAGAAATGGGAGATCCAGTATGGATCTCCATTATTGCATGTAGCTTTGGCCTGAACAGAAATTACCTCCAGTTGATTTCTGCCAATCCCTCAGTGCAGCTACGTTATTCTGGAGAATCCATTGACCCCTGGGATCAGATTTACAAGATGGCTAAGGTGCTATAACAGAAAGGAAGAAGCAAGAAGATCCACTTCAGAAGCTCTTATCTTTCAAGTGTTTGCATTACTTTGCTCACAGGAGTCTGATGATTTCATTTGGCCTTGTTTTGTATAAAAGGTAAAATGCCAGCTTTTAAATATAAATCCAGAAGAATAATGAAACCTCATGAACTTCAATCACCAATGAAGAGAAAATGTAATTTGAGACAGGTTAGATGGTATTTCTACAACTAACCAACTGAATGAATCACAATGGAAATTAGGTCATGTTGGATGAAGTGGCTGACCAAACAAAGTGGTCTAATGACAAGGGAATGGAGCTAAACAAATGGATTGTAAAGTAATACATTTTTGGACAAAGAGCAAACATGTTCTGTTATCCTATCTATCGGCAAAACAGATCTGGAAGTGGCAGTGGAGGTAAGATCTTGTGATACAACCTCTTAATCAGAAGAAAACTACATGCCATCAATAAGATGCAGCTGCAAAAAGACTGGTTGGAATTCTTGGAAGTAATTTGGCAAAGTTTTTGTAGAACAGGTGGAGGAGGATGAATAGCCTTCTATAAGGTACTGGTGAGGTCAAACATTTGTCCAGTTGTGGACATCCATTTTCAAGGAGAATGAATTCATAAGGAAGATTGTTATGTACTGAGTTGAATAGGATTCAGAATGCAGTAGTCTGATTGGTCCGAGAACAATAGGATTCAGAATGCAGCAGTCTGATTGGTCCTAGAACAATAGGATCCAGAATGCAGCAGTCTGATTGGTCCACAGGAGCCACCCAATCCAGCTCCAGGTGGAAGTGAATCCGCAACCTGATTGGCCTGCAGGAGAATCCTGGAATTAGCCAATCACATGGGGCCCATTGTGTAAATAATGTATATAAAGGGGACATTCTGAGGGAACTTCCACTCCTCCTCACCACTATGAGTTGAATAAAGAGCACGAAATCCACTCTCGACTCCGAGTATATTTCAAAAATGATGGAAAGAAGACCAGGTATAGAGGTATAGTTATAAGCAGAGATTGATCTGTTTATCTGAGGAAAAATAACACTTATGCCCCTTTCAGTGCCGTGCAGTGGCAGTTGCTTCTCAATGCCATGTGGCTGAAATAAGGCTGTGAATAATAGACCTTTCTGGGCATAGTCTGCTATGAAAGGTTTCCCCAGTCAGTTGGCTATTTATTAATCCATATGTTTTTGTTGTTATTATTATTTGCACCACCCTTCAACTTAAGATCTCACAGAAAAGGCCCATTCTTGTGTTGCCATCCTCCGGATCTCAGTATGGGGGATAAAACTGAACCCTGGCATGTTGGGACAGCCTCATAGTCATCATGGCAGCCAATAAGTTCTGAGCCACCCCAGAGCCAGTCACCTTGGCATGGATGTAGAAGTCCTTCAGAACTAGCAGTCTGGAAGTCTTCAACATGGCCTCTAAGACCATCTCTGTCAGCTCAGGCAGGGAGAATGCTGGGCAGCGAGGCTGGCAAAAAAACAGCAGAATCCCTAATCTATCCTGATTGTCCAATGCCAGGAATGCACACTCAAGATCCTGCCCCCGCAGTCCCGCTGGGCATGGACATAGAGCCTGGAGAGTGAAATGGAATCTTTATAGACTTCAGCAATATGAAAGGGTACTATGGTATTTAGAGCTTTTTAAAACTGTTATCATGATTAGGACTGGAGCAGTGAAGTATGGGGAGATTTTATCACATAGGAATGGGGGAATTTCAGTTCACATTTTTATGGGAACCAATGTGGTTTGCATTTCCCAGAATAATACACATACTAAAAGGCAGCTATCCTTCTAAATTATCTGTATCTTGGAATGCAGTACTCCAACCAAAAAAAAGTGTACAGAATTGTGTATATTAGGAGAAAGCGTAGATAAAATGCATTTATCAGTGAACGTAGCATAGAAAATGCATTATGTTACAGGAAATTGCTTACAAAAATGTGTTTATTAGCCAAAATTGCATGCAAAAAAATGTGTATGAGAACTGTTTGCTAAAATGCTGACTAATTTTCAACAGCGGGAAAAAAGAAACACCATTTCAAACTGATGCAGAAATGTTGTGAACTGGAAAAATGAGAAATTGAGAAGAACCAGAATTTACATCCTGGCAGATTGAGTGGACAAGACCAATAGTGGGCCCAACAGTCAAGAAGTGAGGGGCAGATGGGGCTCATCAGCCTGGAAACGTAGCCCATCTAGGAGAAGGAAAACTCTGGTCCTAAACCTCTACTGCTTTGTAGGATGTCTTTGGAAGAAGAAAAGGCTAATGTGAGTTTCACCTACAGTGTGCTGCTACCTGATAAATGCCGCTACCTGAAATTGACCCTTGCATTAGTATAAATTATGCTGACTCATGTAAGAATGTGTAATTGAAGCCAGCTGACAGAGTGACTAACCTACTCATGCTGAAATATGAATCAAGGACTCTGAGAGACAAAGCATCTACTGTCTTATCTCAATTATGGGATGTCACCATTCATAACAAAACCAACTCTACAGTCCTTTGTTTCTAGATAGTACATTTACAGCTGTAATCTGCTGTGTTATACGCTGGAGAAAATGCTCTAAAAATCAAAATTCTGTTGAAAAACAAAGCAAAACTATTTTGAAAACTATAGAGTTGTGGTCTATAAAATTAATGGGGTTTGCAGATAAACAGAAATGGGAAGTATAATGACTATAACTGGAAGACAGAGTCTTAAGGAAAAGAGACATTCAGAGGTCAAAATGATGAACTGAAATTGAAATGAGATTAATTTTGATTGATAAGTCAGACATCCAAAAGAATGAATATTCTGGGATAGTGGGAACAGTGTGAGTGGGGGTTTATCTACACTTCCTCTTGTCCTGCTGCTTCCTCAGGGGAAAACTGCTCTTTAGGGCTCAATTGGAGCAAATGGCAATTCAGGTTTTCTCCAGATTGATGTTTGCACCTGGCTCTGTTTAAAGAAAAATAAAAACCAAAGCAAAATTGATCTAAAAAGCCTGAAGTCTCCCCTTATCCAACATACCCTGCCCTGAATGTGATCTAATGAAGGGTTGGAGGTGGCATGCTTCTGAATACCATTTGCTAGAAACCATATCGGGGAGAGTTTCCTTGTACTCAGGTCCTTCTTTCAGCTTTCCCACAGTGGTTGACCACTGTGAGAACAAGATGCTGGACTAGAGGGGCTGTTGGCCTAATTCAGCAGGCTCTTTTTATGTTCTTAGGGTTCTCTAAATCAAGGAACAACGCAGGCAGCCAAGAAATGATCAAAATGAATAAATAGGGGGGTTTTTTTGGAGGGGGGGTAAGAATGTCTATGCATGCTTTCAGAAATGTGTCAGAATGTGTCACGCTTTTGAACGTGGCTATAAGAGGCAGGCATTCCTAACAAAGGCTCTGCGGACCCAAGTTACACATTGATCACAATTTTCACCTGATTCCTTGTCACCTGAATCTTTGATTACACAGCAGTGACACTGAGACAGTGTGGAAGCCAGTTTGGTTATGCTTTGAATATATTCTGTCAGATCACAAGCCACCATAATCAGATAAAAAGTTGGCAGCTGTGGAAAAATAAAGAGGGGGCAGGGGCTTGTTTGGGGAAAGCTTTCCAATCCCCTTTTAACTGTTTTTTTTCCCCTTTAAAAACTTTGGCTCAGATCTCATTATGAGTCTGAGTTCTTGACCTACATTCACATTTCCAGTTTAGCTAAGGGCCAATTCACATGTTTCATTTTTAAGGTGGCAAAACCTCACAAACTTGGTTTTCACATGCTGTTTGCAGAAAACAGGTTTTGTGTTAGAAAATCTGAATGCGTTTAAATTTTTTAATGTAGAGCTAATTCATACAAATTGTTCCTCCATGCACAGTGCAGAGGCAAAAGCCACCTAGAAATCAGGTCTAACTTGTGACATAATTTCTGCAAAGCTACTTGTGCCCGCCTAAACCTTGAATTTCAATTATTGTTGGCCCAAAGTATTAAGTCTAGCTTTTTCATCATGTTGAGGTGGAGGGCGGGGGGGGGGGGGTTCTCAGTTGGTTTGATCTTCAGTGGAAGGAATGTGAATACAATTCACAGAGGGTAAGATGGTCTTTCTGTAATGTGGCTAAAAGTTATTCACAGGGGAAACCATGTTTTCTCCCCAGAATGCCCTGGGGATTTTGGAAGAAGATTAAATCCAGGCAAAATGAGGTGCTTCTTCATCAAGTACACAGTGAAGCTATGAAGCACAATATCACAAAATGTAGTGATGGGAACCAACTTCGATGGCTTTGAAAGAGGTTTAGACAAATTCCTGGAGGATTCAGCTATCAATGGCTTCTCGGAAGATGGATAGGTACTTACCTTGGCATGCCCCAAATTCTGACAGTGAATCTAAAATCAAGGCTACTTTATCCTTTAGACCACTGTATTTTCCAAGTGGCAAACTGAAGCACAAGAGCTTCTTTGGATCGTTTGAAAGATCCAGTTCTTGCAGGCTGCAGTCCAATCCCCTAATCCACTACACTATGTTGGGAGTCAGATGGACAGTTTATCCCGTTCTGCACATAGGTCACAAAGACAGGAGTTGGGTGGTTGTTTCTTTAAGCTTGCTTTGCTGTCTCCATTCTATGATACTTCCTCCGGGACATGCCCCTTTCAACTCAATGAGACTTCATTTTGAGGAAATGGTAAACATGAACATCATTGACATAACTTACTTTAAATACAACTTTGTTCATTTTAGAAACTCAGAAATTCCCAACACAATTCTGGTTTGATAGTACAGTGGACGCTCGGGTTGTGAACGTGATCCGTGTGGGATGCATGTTTGCAACCCGCAGCGTCCGCAATCTGCAGTGGCACATCTGCACATGCGCGGGTCGCAATATGGCACTTCTGCGCATGCACAAAATGTGATTTAGTGCTTCTAGCATGCGCGACTACCAAAACCCAGAAGTAACCCATTCCAGTACTTCTGGGTTTCGGCGGTTTGTAACCTGAAAAAACGCAACCTGAAGTGTCTGTAACCCGAGGTATGACTGTACAGTCACTGTACTGAAATTCTGAAAAAAAGGATGAAAAAACTTGAAGCATAAAATAAAATACCTGAATCGTTGCAGCAACAGCAAACAACAATACCATTCTGAAGGCTTTGACCTAGTGACAATCGTGAGGTTAACGTCCCCCCTTTTTAATACTTAAAAGCCTTTAGTGCTTTATTGCCAGCTAGAAACTAGTCAACATTAGCATTTGACTGATGGAGTCCTCTTCCTTGTGTAAGTACCTGCAGTATGATGAATCGGGTAATAAAGGGATCAGTCACTACAGGTTCCTAGTGAACTCTGGCTGATTATACTTTGGAAAATGATCTGATGAAGGAGTAAAGGAGAGGAGATAAATCACAAACTTCCCATTTCTGTGTATTATCAAGGCCACAGTGTGCTACCGCTTCTTTAAAAGCACGGAGTTCAATAGGTACCAGTGGTGTAACTTCCATTCTCCCCTCGTAAAAAAATAGAGTTCATGGGATCATAGAACTGTAGAATTCAAAGGGACTGTGCGGGTCATCTAGTCCAACCCTCTGCATTGCAGGAATCTTTTGCCAAATGTGGGGCTCAAACCCACAGCCTGGAAATTAAGATTCTCATGCTCTACTGAATGAGCTATGCAGCTGAATAAATTTGGCATTCTGTTCTGCCACAGGAGGCAATTCTAAAGGACTTCCTCTGTGGAATCAAAGGAAAGGAAAAAGTTTTAAAACAGAGATATTTGGGGTGTATAGGCATGGGAATTAAAAGGAAGCTATTTCTGCTAGCTTGCATCCATATGTATGTATGGGAGAATCTTGTTACTTTCCATTTCTCTCTGTTTCACATTTTTCCAATCTTAAGTTTAGTTCTCCACGCTGTTTCAACATCAGTTTGTGATTTATTTACTTTTTTAAAAAGTTTTCATAGAAATTCACCAGCATTTTCATGTCAAGTTCTCCTAATATACATGCATTTCTACACAATTTTGTCTAGTTTACACATTTTTGAAAATGCAGTTTTGGATGATATATGCATTTATATGCATATTTTACCATATGTGTTTGTGTAGATGCGTGTGTGTGAATCTCTCTCTCTCTCTCTCTCTCTGTGTGTGTGTGTGTATACATACTGTATTACTTGTCTAGAGAACTGCATTGCAAGATGTGAATTTCAAAGGATGGCTGAGGTCCGGTTCACCTATTCTTTGGGAAAGTACTAATTAGCTATGCTCGCCTTTAAATGCAAACTGAATCAATTTTCTCTCCCATCCCCATCTATGCATTTGTACGGTGTTCACAACCACAGCATTGCAATTTCTAGGCATGGTTATTTTGGAAGGGTGCTTTCTTGTCATAGCAAAGACAGTTAAATGGTAAGGAGGATATATGCTGAGCTTCATCAATTTTCATGTTATGCCTGCTTGGAAGTCACTGCCCTCAAACCTGAACACCATCACCTGCTACCCTAGATCTGTAGGAATGGAAGGTGATGAGTGACTCAATGGTGAGGTTCTTATTTGTCTGCATTTTCTACTTTAAAATTCATTCCTTGGCAGAAATGAGCCCTTGGAAGTAGAGGAAGTTGATTTAAAAGTGCGACAGATACATTTTTTTGTTAAAAAGAATCCATATTTGGAGGGTCTTTGTGTCCTGAGAAATGTGTCCTTAGCTTTTCTTATGCCCTTCAGACTCTTTTCTCTCCTGTATCTCTTGCATGTTGCCAAGAGCCAAGTGCTCAATAAAGGAGACTTGAGGCTGAGTCTAATACATCAAAGTCAAGGCCTGAAAGTTTCAGAGGAAAGTTTCGCACACATCCCTCAGCACAGTGTAAATGTGTAACGCTCAGCAACACTTAAAGAAATCATTCCTCATTCAAAATTCATTATATTGTAGCTGCAGTTTTATTAGGAAGCTGGTCGTTTCTATCGATTAACCCGAGGATGTTGTGGAAACCTGAGACAAATGGAAAGTGCCCTCAAGAGCAAACTGTGACTTCAGAACAGTACATAAACACAAATGGAAAGAACCGACCACTGTGCTTTACTCAGGCATGATGAGGAATAACAATGCACAAGCAGGTTGGCCTACAGAAGGTCCCAGGTATCTCCACGCAGGACTAAGAAATTTCCTTGTCTGAAATCCTGGACAGCCACTGACAGTCATTGTTGACAATACTAAGTTACATGGACCAATTATCTGCCTCAGTATAAGGCAGCTTCCATATAAGGCAGCTTCCCTAAGAAGGTGGTTCACTAATAGGCCCTCTAGAAGTCTAAATCCAGGCCTGAGCAGACAGGTAAGGATCCAGACCCATTTCTCTTCTGGATTTCTTGCCGCAAACATCATCACCACAACTGATTGTGACTGGGAATTCCACAGGAGCTGTTTTACTTGGGAAGGGAGGACAAGAAAGGTCTGGAAAGGCTTTAGAGCTTTCTGTTTGGGGGCAAATCTTCTTGAGAGCCAGTGTGGTGTAGTGGTTAAGAGCGGTAGTCTCGTAATCTGGGGAACCGGGTTCATGTCTCCGCTCCTCCACATGCAGCTGCTGGGTGACCTTGGGCCAGTCACACCTCTTTGAAGTCTCTCAGCCCCACTCACCTCACAGAGTGTTTGTCGTGGGGGAGGAAGGGAAAAGAGAATGTTAGCCGCTTTGAGACTCCTGAAGGGGAGTGAAAGGCGGGATATCAAATCCAAACTCCTCTTCTTCTTCTTGTAAATGGGCATGAACAGATTTTGCCAGAGGTGAATCCATTTTCATCCTTTCTAAGGGTGTGGTAAGACATTAACAGAGTTGTGTTGAGAAGTTCTCCTGCACCCCTTCCCCCAATTCTCCATCAGTGACTGAGAAAAGAAATGGCATTCAAAAATTACTCAAAGGGGGACTTTGGGGTGTGTGAAATTCTCATGGGTTGGGTACAGGGGTTTGTTGCATTTACCATACTTTTTAAGTGGCTGTTTGTGAGTGTCCTATGAATCATTTCACAAGTGGTCTGCACACTGCAGCCTCCCTGGGTGCCTGTGATTCAATCAAAGGGCAGAAGAAGCCACCATCTGCAGATTAGGAAGCATGAACAGATGGAGTGAGGCTGCAGAGGGCCAGAGAAATGTTTACTAGAAAGCAAAGCAAATGCACCCCGCATGATCACCTTGCAACAGTACAGTAATCTAAAAATTCCACACAAACAGTAATTCAGAAGAAATTCTAAAGCGCCCAGGGAAGGAGGCAGAAAAGTAAAAGCTTCTATTGCAGAGGAGGAAAACCTTAGAGAAACTGCGGGATGAATTTTGGCACATATTTATATTAGTGAGACAGAGTAGGACTTGTTCACTTTGAAAGCTTTTACCATGGATGACTGGGTGGGAAATGTCACCATACAAATGATAAAATGGGACCACTCTGTCCTGCTCTGGATCACTGGGTATGTTGGTTCAGTACTGAATTATTCTGTTAAATTCCACATTCTGGACAGATGCTCATTTTGTAGCATGAACTGGGTGCTTTGGTTTATCTCACCTGTCCAGTTTCCCTATTTGCTTGAGTGTTTTAGCACCAAATCCCCATAAAAATAGATGTCATATAAAATGGTGTGCATGTTCAGAACACAATTCTGTATTTCAAGTTTGGATATTGGACCTTGCATCCATTTTGGAGGAGATTAGGAAAGATGTAAAATGCTGCTGCAGTTTGGGAGTCTCCTTGAGTAATGAGAAAGCCCAGTGAAGCTTTATTATATAGCAATATTAGATATATTAGATATATTAGATTAAACTCTTTTAGAAGTTCAAACAGCATTTAAATCCCTTCATTTTCAAGAAACAGAAGAAAGAGCCAAACAAAACTGAAGTTTGAACTCATGAACATTGGGTTTTATTAATTAAAATAGATAAAACTTGTGGTGGAAGGGAAAGTTCAACAATAGCATTCAATAGGCTGCAGTCCTACCCAAGTCTTTCTAGTGTGAACGAGCACTATATATTTTAAGATACTTTTTTTTTACCTTCTGCTGAGAAAATAAAAGTCTTTTGTTCAAGGTCACAGACAAATTTACTTGCAACATGATAGTTTTTGCAGTTGCTTAACAGCATTTCTTTCTCAAAGAGGGAGGCATAAAAAAGAGAAGAATTTAAAATAAATATGTCCTTTGTTATTTAAGGTAAGAACATGATTCATATTTGTGGCCTAGACTTGTATTATTTAACAAGGTTCCCCCACCCCCCAATGTGATTCGGTAATTTCATGTTTCCAGAATGTCAACAAGGGTAATAAAATAGCAATTTAAAGCGGCATTAAAAGCTAAAGTAAATGGCATGATTCTTCTGAAGCTATTATGACAAAAGTACTCCTGTTTTTACACAGCTTTGCACTGTAAAAAGAGACTCACTTATGTTACCAATTCACTTTTGGATGCTTGTTCACTCATTACATTTTTGAGGCTGTTCTGTAATATTGGACTGGACGGAGGTTATAAGAAAAGGATCAAAGGAGCTAGTGCTGCTTTGTAGCATCTGATGAATGTGAGAAGCTGCTACTCCTCTTGTCTTAGGGAACAGCTCTAACTTCCTACCTCACCCTGGTAGGGCTTTATGGAGCAGTAGGGTAGCCCTGCTGTGCAAAGCAGCTGAGGCTATAGCGGAAGTGACAGTGATTGGCCTAGCATCGCACAACAGCAGTGGGCTTGTCACAGGATCAAATGGCTTAGGCCAACCCCTTCTTTGCCCCTGTGTGAAAAGAAAGCCCAACCTGGGAACTCCTACTTGTGAGTGGGGATTCCGCATTATCAGGACACCCACACAAGCAGGTAGGCTTAGAGCACCTGCTTTTAACTTCACACTCATGTTCCACATGCAAATAATGGATAAAGAGGGTTGTTGTCTTGAGACATACTGGCCACATTCCCAGTCTAGCACTGATACCATTTTAAACAGTCCTAACTCCCCCCAGAGGATTCTGGGAGCTGTAGTTAAGGGTTCAGATAATTGCTAGGAGACTTCTATTGCCCTCACAGGCCTACTATTCTCAGAGCATTTAAACAATCAAACCCTCTTCCCAGTGAACTTTGGGAATTGTGGCTTTGTGGTGGGAATTGGGGTTTCCTACAGCTCTCAGCATCCTTAACCGTCTACATTCCCAGAATTCTTTAGGAAAGCCATGACTGTTTAAAGTGATAACATAAGGCTTTAAATATGTGGTGTGAATGTTAGCTCTATATACAGGGCTCTGGATGACAATAAGGCCAGTTCTTCCTGTCTCCCTGGCTGCTGGTTTCTGTACTCATTCCACCACTCCTCTGATTGGTGCAATAGGAAATCCAAAGCAATGCCCTTCCTGCCTTCAGTGCTATTTTTCTAGAAAAAGCAAATTCATGGGTAGTTTCTAGGATGTATATGTTGCCTTTCCTTTCCTCTAAGGTAGCCACAAACAATTTTAATTTTTCCCCCCTCATACCTATACCAGGCTTCAAGGGACGCGGGTGGCACTGTGGGTTAAACCACAGAACCTAGGACTTACCGATCAGAAGGTTGGTGGTTCGAATCCCCATGACAGGATGAGCTCCCGTTGCTCGGTCCCAGCTCCTGCCAACCTAGCAGTTCGAAAGCACATCAAAGTGCAAGTAGATAAATAGGTACCACTCCAGCGGGAAGGTAAACGGCGTTTCCGTGCGCTGCTCTGGTTCACCAGAAGCGGCTTAGTCATGCTGGCCACATGACCTGGAAGCTGTACGCTGGCTCCCTCAGCCAATAAAGAGAGATGAGCGCCGCAACCCCAGAGTTGTCTGCGACTGGACCTAATGGTCAGGGGTCCCTTTACCTTTACCTTTATACCAGGCTTCGGCGTAGTAAAGGTGCAAATTGTACAGCACACAGAATCCCAAAGTTAGTGAGGCTGAAAGAAAAACTTCACTGAGTAATACCCACATCTCAAAGCAGTCAGAGGCACAATTCAGGGATGGAAACACCCCCAATTTAATGGATGCAGTGATACTCCTTTATCTTATTCCTTATCTGAGTGTGCAAACTGAGACATTGTATAGCATGCTGAACTACTGAGTATCAGTGATGAATATAGTTTGGCTAAAAAATAAAAAAAGCATGGCATGAGGTCATACAGAGGGAATCTGGGAGGGGAAATAAGGGACTGCTCTATTGTAATAATGCAGAACCCCTAATAAATTATATATAAAAAAGAACACTTGAAAAACTCTGAACTCAGCAATGCAAAGTGGTCTAAAACAAATGGAGAATTGCCAACTGATTAGGAGCCTTTTCTTTTGCTTGCTTGCAAGATTAAGGGTATCTGAGATTGTTAGTTTAGGTTTCCTGTAGAAAAGTGGGGTTAAAATAAATAAATACATTCAGTAGCACTTTGAACTCATGCCTGCTTAGTGAAAAATGCTGGGTAGAAGTCAGTACATTTCATTTATCTTTTTTAAAGGAAAGATCAGGATGGCTTCCATGTGCATGGAATTGCAGTATTTTACAGTTATTGACATGAAAATGCATTTGTCTCATCTAAAATGAGCTGCATGGAGCATGTCGCTCGATGACTTGCTTTACTAATAATGTACAAAATATATGTCGAGCATATGCATTTACTACAGAAAGATGGGCATTTTAGCTAAAGACATCCTCTTAATAAGTCAGGCATGAAACACCCCAAGAGAAGTGTGTTTGATGTTTTTTTATTAATTAAAATGCTTAAGGAATTCAAAAGGAAATAATTTATTCCCTGCCAGTCATGTAATTTTAGTGAAGTTGAATGGGAGGGTAAAAATGAATCAGTTTTTTTGAACTGTAATCCAATTTGAAAGGGAGATTTTTATTTTATTTTTTGGTAATGGAAGAAAGACTTCACTTTTGTACCAATTTTACGAGATCGTTTGTCACTAGAGAAATTGGAGTTTAAATTGCATTAGTGTTTCTGTCCAATTACTGCTTCACTTTGGCTTCTCTTTCTGCCCTGGTTCCTAAACTTTTTTTTAACAACAAAATATGATATTACAGAATAAGTCACTCTGGTGTTCTTTATCTGGGTCTACAATTCCCTATTAGCACAAAACCTGAACGGAAGTGAAACACTAGGACTTTTAGAGATTTGCTTTTTACTCCAATTAGTTCATGCTGATCCCAACTATAGTGTCAAACTAGAGAAATGTCCTTATAAGTGATTGACCAAACAGCACATCTAACTGCATCCATGACTGATCATAGATGAGCTCCCATGCTGGGAGACTAGAAGCCTTGACAAAAAACAATTTCCAATAATCTCTGTATTGGGAAATTCTTGTTGGTATTGTTATGTGCCCACCCATACTTGCAAACTATAGTTTCCAAGAATTTTCTGCATAGAACTTGCATAATTTTATCCACCTCTAACATTTTCCTCTTATTCCCCTTTTCTCTAAAGTAAAAAGCTCTAAACATTTTAACCTTTTCTCAAAGAGAAGAATGTTCATCCTCTTGATTATGTTTTGGTTGCCTTTTTTTTTAGGAATGGAGGGATCTGCCCATTTCAATTCTCAGTTCCTCATTTTTCCAGTTTCAAATTCAGTTTGTTTTGCAGCAATTTGTGAACTTGGGGGGGGGGGGGAATCCTCTTGAAAATTTGTCAACATTTTTAGTGTGAATTTGTTTAATGTACACATATTGTTTTGCAAACATTTCCCCTCGATATAATGCATTTGGCATGTTCTTTTCACTAATATCTTTATTTTTATGTACACATCCCCCTAATAGATGCACTTTGGTAAACATTTTATCATTAGAGAACTGGGTTGCAAAATTCAGATAGCAGCGTTTCGGTGCATGTGCAAATTCGATAAACTCAGCTTTAAACACAAACTGAATTGAATTTATCCTCCATCCCTAGCCCTTTGCTGAACCTTTTCAGCTCCACAATATACTTTCTGAGGTGAGGAGAATTCCTTACCCAGGAATTCTGTACCCAGAATTTCAAGTGTGGTTGCATAATTGATTTGTATAAAGGCATTAAGAAAAATAAAAGAGGACTTGAGAAAGGCCCCTATCTCATTTGACAGCCTCCTACTCAGCTTAATATGGCCATGTGTAGCTGCTGAACTTGTCTGTTATCTAGCTTCACATTTCCGAAGCAGAGGCAGTTATCTTCATGTCTCATAAAAAAAAAAAGTATTGAGAGAAGAACACCTAGCTGGTTTTTTCTCCCTCCAAACAATCTGTTTCTCTTTTATTGCTGGTGCTGTCAACTGACTTAGTTTGTATCATTAATTTGCAGAGTCAAGTCATAAAGCCTTTCATGGATTGCCACACCATTGGACTGCAGGTGGGAGCTGTGTGTTTGAATTTTGTGAAGTATATACAGCTCCCTGCAAGAATGGCAGAGAGAAGGCTCTGACCTAGCTTCTTCTAGTAGATACTGGTATATTCAAACATGTCTGCTTCAACAGTTCATTGAAAGGTTACTGCATGACTCTGGAAGGGAGGCGCAGGGGAGGGTAGTTTGTCTCACAAACACAAAAAGAAGATAGTGTCTGTACAATTTGCCTCCTATCTTAGGTTCAACATAAGCAAAAAGTTTACTCATTTTTTAAAAAATGAAACCTGGGGAGCTGGATATTATAGTAAGTTAGGGCAGTGGAGGGGGGGGGTGACGTGGCCTCCCTGTGTTATGTTGGTTCATCTAAAAAGCCCATTCCTGCCTGTTTTGTATCTTTTTCTTTCTCTCTGTTCTGGGTTATTCTAGGTGTAGTAGGTGGTTCTGTTAACTTAGTGCAACAGTGTGGTTTCTGCTCAGAGGAGGGTAGGATCTGCAATCAAATGTAATTAATAAATAGAGTAGATAAGAAGTTCAAAGTGCACTCTCTCTCTCATACTATTATAGATCTAGGGTGGAAGCCTAGATCTGTGACCATTCTTACAAACCTGGGAGCAAGTGTTATTGAATTATAAGTGTGAGTTTTATTTATTATTTCTATTTTATTTATTAAATTTGTATACCACCCTTAATCCATAGATCTCAGGGCAGTTAACAACATAAAACTACAATATGTTTAGGATTCAGGCAGATGGAGGCTTTGTTCCACTTCCATAGAGCCCCCCCCCCCAGGGGGAGGGACATGATGGCATTATTAAGACCCACTATTGGGAAACAAAAACCTTAGATTGTGGTTTGCTATGAGTAATGTGAAAGCAACAAAACATGAGAAAGACCTTTCATTAATGGCTCACACTAGACAAAATTGACACCTTAAATCAACAGGTGATTCTCACTTACAATAAAAATAGTGGCAGCTTCTTCTCTTCCTCACCAGCTCAGAGGCACCTGGAACATAATACGATGGGGAGGGTTATTCATCACCCAAGTTTGTGGTTTACCTTCTGTTGAAGAACATTTGAAATGGGATTTGGTTTAATGTCATTCGAATGGAAATTTTCCCCATTGAAACGTACAAAAAATAGTCACCATCAGACTGACACTACACTGACATCTTGTAGCATTGTTTTGCTATTCAATTACCCCACGCACTGTTGGCCTTCATGGGTCTCACTGCCGGACTCCATGAATTTGAGAGTTCACCTGGAACACATCCAGCACCGACCTGAGATTGCATGTTGCAGGAGAAGCCTGGTCTAGGTGGCAGATCAGCGAGTCATCTGCCATTGGCGATCTTTTTCAATGAAGAGTCTTCATAAGCTTCTGTAGAACCTAGAATCATAGAATCATAGAATCATAGAGTTGGAATAGACCACAAGGGCCATCGAGTCCAACCCCCTGCCAAGCAGGAAACACCATCAGAGCACTCCTGACATATGGTTGTCAAGCCTCTGCTTAAAGACCTCCAAAGAAGGAGACTCCACCACACTCCTTGGCAGCAAATTCCACTGTTGAACAGCTCTTACTGTCAGGAAGTTCTTCCTAATATTTAGGTGGAATCTTCTTTCTTGTAGTTTGGATCCATTGCTCCATGTCCGCTTCTCCGGAGCAGCAGAAAACAACTTTTCTCCCTCCTCTATATGACATCCTTTTATATATTTGAACATGGCTACCTAATCTGAACACACACTGTGTTTGAGCTACTTAAGCTACTCAGTCACCTATTATCCTTTGTACCTCATCTGTTCTGGAATCTGTATCCATGTTTTCAAAGATCACTGATCATTTTATGGCACTGATTGCACACATGCTATTTACCATTGTCAAGGGAAATGCACACTTAATTTGTTTTTCATATTCAACATGACTAACTAACTGCACACCTGTGTGTAGCATTTAGTTAGCATTAATTACCCATTGTCACAGCTGCAAAAACAGTGATTACAATATAGTTTGGAATCTCTACACAGGTCTTTATGAAATCGCTGATTTCCTGCACCCTATTCATCTAGGGTGGTCCAGTGCAAAAGCTTTGGCTGGGGAAAAACCAGGGTTCCGGTTTCTCATTCTGCCACAAACTTACTGGAGTAAGCCTGTCTGTAAAAGAGTCCATCTACTTGTTCAAGGGATGACTTGGGGAAGATTTGAATCAGGTAATGTTTCTCAAGCATTATGCTTTATACAAATGAATGGTTCTGATTGTACATGACAGAGCCTAACACAAAACTTGCTTTTTCTGTCATCCCAATACAATTATCCTTTGAAATGGGTTGTGATCTCAGCTGATCTATGTTGCACCCAATCAAGAGTAATTACACCCCAGCCAATATGCAGTTGCCAATTTGGCAACCGTACGAGCTCAAAAATGAAGGATCTGCTTATTGTGTCTCATCATAGCTCATATCGTATTTATATTGCTGTTACTCTGGAAATGCAAGCTTGTACCCTATTTATGTCATTCAAAGTAGCTGCAATTTTTGGTGGAAGGCTTTAAGGACATTTTTTTTGGCAATATTTCTTAAATCTATTTCCTGGTCATTATGCTGGAGCACTTTTCCATTTAGCTGCTGCTCATTTTACTCCTTCCTCCCATGCTCATTATTCTCTTTTTATCTTTACTGAGCTGTGTTTGGCATCTATTAACCTAGGTCCTTCAAATCACGTATATAAACAAAATCAAGGCTGTGCCTGTCCAACGGTGAGTGGGGGAAAACTATGTATGGGAGGGGGAACACTACCCACCTAGTCCATCTTTGCAGAACAAGAACAGAAAAGATTAGACTATGCAACATTCTCTTATGCAACAAGGCAGTTTATAAATCAACCTTTACCCAGAGTGCTCAGGGTTCATTTTATTTCGTACAAATATAGCATTGAATGTGATTGATATTCAGTAGCACTGATATCATCAGCTGTTGTAGACAGTTGTGAGCATTTTGCCTAAACTGGACTTAATACTGGGTTGTGTGAGGGTGTAGTGGTAGGACACAACATTGACCTTGTGATGACTGTGGACTTCCTACATTTGAAGATGCATAAAAAAAAAATGACTTGAACTGGGGAGACTTGGGTCCTAATCCTCAGTGAGCCACAAAGCCAGTGGGTAATCTTGGGGCAGTGACTATCTCTCAGCATAACCTTACCCGTTCGGGATTCATGTGTTACTGTCAGGAGCGAGCTGGCAGTAAACCACAATATGCAAGTCTTTATTAGCAAGAACATGATCTGCATACACTTGGTGGAGTGCCAGGCCTGATGAGCACAGCAGCTCATCCCCAGTAGGTTTTGCCCCCTGTCTCCCTACAGTCGTCCAAGTCCCCTCTTCTCTAGGGTTCCCTCCAAGCAATCAGAGACTGCATGTGCATGAAGCCAACCTCTGACCCCACCCTTTTCATGCCTCTTCTGGTTCTGGGAGACAAGCAGGGAGTGGAGCTTGTCACAGTAGGAGGATGCGAGTGTCTTGTGTCCCCACCCTTCCTTGTGCAGCCACATACAGGAAACTAATGGTACCTCCTAAACTCCTGATCCTACTGGGTTTTCTGCTAGGAATGGGAGAGAATGTCCATGGGATTAATGATATCAACTTTCTATGAAACCCCCTTGCATTAGTGAGCAACAAACCTTAACATTCCCCTTCTAAAAGTCCTTTGCTATAGAATTTTCTCCCCTCAAACAGTTCATGAACTAAAAAAGAATCTCTAACAGAACAATGCCTTCCTCGGAGCCTTTGATAATTGGCATATTTCTGCTCCCACTGGGATGTGCCAATTAAGGGAATCAGTTGTTTCACTGTGTCTACCTCAAGTGGGTCTTAGGTTCTCCACTGTCATTGTTGGGAGCTTTGGTGAATCATCGTATTTTATTAGAAAGTCTAATAAGGGCATGAAGACATTCATGGGTTTTCTCTTATTTAATGTGCTCCAGTAGTTTTGTTCATTTAAGCACTTTCTCTTCTATTACCATTTCTGTCACCGGATACAGTCTTCAACATGACTTTCTATGCAACTTCACTTCATGCTTTGAAATGCTCACTCATTGTTACTACAGGCCGTTATTAACTCACTCCACCACAAATTGTCATATAGTTTGCACACCATCTTCTTTCTCTAATCCAGGGGTTACCAATGCAGTGCTTGGAGGTGCCAACTGAGCCTGCCAGTACCTCCAATGGTACCCACAAAAGGTCTCAATAAGTGTCTTAAAGGTAAAGGTAAAGGAACCCCTGACCATTAGGTCCAGTCGTGGCCAACTCTGGGGTTGTGGCGCTCATCTCGCTTTATTGGCTGAGGGAGCCGGCATACAGCTTCCGGGTCATGTGGCCAGCATTACTAAACCGCTTCTGGCAAACCAGAGCAGCGCACGGAAACGCCATTTACCTTCCCGCCAGAGCAGTACCTATTTATCTACTTGCACTTTGAAGTGCTTTCGAACTGCTAGGTTGGCAGGAGCTGGGACCGGACAATGGGAGCTCACCCCGTCGCAGGGATTCGAACCGCCAACCTTCTGATCGGCAAGTCCTAGGCTCTGTGGTTTAACCCACAGTGCCACCCGCATCCCAATAAGTGTCTTACCTCCTCAGAATTGCACAGTGCACAGGATACTGTTTTCTCTTGCTCATCTCCTGTTTTGTATTTACTTGCTTCAGTTTTTATTCAAGGTTTCCCTGAAAACAAATGTCATTTGACAATATATAAACATCATAAATAAATACCTTTGGTTCTTTGTAATACTAGAAAATGGGGATGCTGCAGAGATCTATCTTAGGTTCAGTGCTGACCAACATCTTTAAAATTGACTTGTATGAGGGAATAGAGGAGATGTTCATCACATCTGCAGATGACACCAAACTGGAAGCCGTAGATAATACCTCAGGAGACAGGATCAGGATTCAAGATGACCTTAACAGATTGGGGAACTGGGACACAACTAACAAAATGAATTTCAATAGGGATAAATGTAAGGTTCTACATTTAGGCAAGAATAATCAGATGCACAAATATAAGATGGGCGACAGCTTGCTTGACAGCAGTACATGTAAAAAAAAAAATATCTGCACAATATGACAATTACTCCTAGTGATGCTAGCATTGGACAGTCTTTTCACAAGCCCCTTTTATCACATAAATACTGAGAAAGAGAATGTTAGCTCATATGGATCGGAGCTTCACATATGGCATTTCCTAGGGCAGACCATTAAATAAAATTAGGATTAATGGCTGTGGAATAAAACGCTAACATCACCAAAATCCAGAGTCATTTTCAGTGAAAAAGTAGATTGTGCCATACACTGCAAGGTTGGTATACTGGCATTCAAATTAACCAAAAGAGGACAGACGGACAGGAATGATTTAATGCTTGGCCACATGAAAGACTTATTTAATGGCACTTTGTTCTTGGGTGTTTTGAAGAAACATCAATGCTACCAAAATAATGAAAAGGTCAGAAGCCGATTGTAATAAATTAGGAAAGACTGAGCCAATTTTCAACACCTCTGTTGCATCCATTTAAATTAGTGTTCTTTTTTTAATAAAAAAAAATGAAATTCTGTGACATTCACACTTTGATTAAGGATAACGAAAGGGCCAAGCCAGCCTCAACAAAGCAAAACAGAGTCAGGGACAGTAAAAGTCACATAAATTCATCGTTGTTGTTTTTTTTCAAAGAGAACAACAACAAAAGGTTTCAGAGGAGCAGGGTGTGTTACATTGCTATTCCATTAGCATCAAACAGTGATCTCTTCAAAGCAAACTTAATTGTCGATGTGTGATGAAAGAGCAACAACAAAAATGTTGGGTATTGCTTGCATTGATGGGACACAGCAGTTATACTATACTCGGAGCCCCACACAGAAAAAGACATTTTGCCCAAATGGTCTGCTTCAGAGGCGGCTACCCTGGGGGGAGGTCACATTTACCCATAGTGAGAGGATCCAGAGGTTGCATGGCACCCCACACTCTTGCATGCACACAAACACACTGGACTCTCTACTCCACTGATACCTGCATATCAACTGTGCTCATCAACTTATCAATCTGGTAATCAGAGAGGAGGCTGATAGAAATCCCATTAGGATGCAAACTTTTCTGCCACCCAAGTGCTATATCTATTTGCACCCTCCCCTCTGCTCTTTTTTCTGTCCCTTACAAAAGTGGTAAGGTTGAATGTGTGTGCGTAAAAACCAGCCAGTGGCAAATTATTGGAACCAACTCACAATCCAATTCAAAATTCAGAATTTTAACAATCATGTTTTAGTTTTGTAAAGCAAGCTGAATCAAGCCTTTAAACTAAAGAGAAAAGCATATCAGCAGAAGTCAGAGAAAAGCTGAACAGCTTTGCCAGTTATAGTGGTGGCTGTGTCTCAGTGCTTTCCCCTCCGTCATGACTACTACAAGAACCCTATTTGAAAACCTTAGAAGATAAATTAATTATCAAATTAAGCACATATATGAAAACTTGCTTTAATGCACGTAATGCATTAAAAAAAATTAATGTATTTAGCTCAGAATCTGGATCTCTTTCCTACACAATTTAGATTTAAATTTGTTTTTCACTGTTTTCACTGTGGAAACCCCAATTCCTGTTTGTTCCAACTCAGCCATAAATAGTGGGTTTTCCCAGCAAAAGGAAGTTTGGAAGAGCCTAGAGTCTAGTCAGTCATGATCATATTCTCTTCCACCATACAAAAAATAAGTATACTTGTTTTCTCAGAATAATAAGCAAATTGTTGTTGTTTAGTCGTTTAGTTGTGTCCGACTCTTCGTGACCCCATGGACCAGAGGACACCAGGCACTCCTGTCTTCCACTGCCTCCCGCAGTTTGGTCAAACTCATGCTGGTAGCTTCGAGAACACTGTCCAACCATCTCGTCCTCTGTCGTCCCCTTCTCCTTGTGCCCTCCATCTTTCCCAACATCAGGGTCTTTTCCAGGGAGTCTTCTCTTCTCATGAGGTGGCCAAAGTATTGGAACCTCAGCTTCATGATCTGTCCTTCCAGTGAGCACTCGGGGCTGATTTCCTTAAGAATGGATAGGTTTGATCTTCTTGCAGTCCACGGGACTCTCAAGAGTCTCCTCCAACACCATAATTCAAAAGCATCAATTCTTTGGCGATCAGCCTTCTTTATGGTCCAGCTCTCACTTCCATACTTCACTACTGGGAAAACCGTAGCTTTAACTATATGGACCTTTGTTGGCAAGGTGATATCTCTGCTTTAAGCAAATAGCACTAGACAAACTTTTACAACTTTTGTTCTGACACCCAGTGTTCAAAATATAACAGTTGCTATTTCTTATCTTCTCCTTCTCTGTTAGGATTCACCCGTCTAGGGGCTTATCCCCACACTTCCTCTTGTCCCACTACTTCCCCTACCCTACCCCCGGGGGGGGCGCTCTTTAGCGCTCAATCGGAACAAATTGCAACTCAGGCTTGCTCTAGATTGATGTTTGCTCCTATTTAGAGCAAGGGTTTCCTTGGGAAGGGTAGGGCAAGGGGAAAACTACTCAGACCCGTGCTTTCTAGGTAAGGGAAAAGCTGAAGTGTGAACAGGCACTAATTCAATAAGCTTTTCCGAGGCTGGTTGTGACCATTGCCATTTTAACTGCAGCGCAGTGCAGCGCTCACCTCCCACACACAAATTCTACAAATAGGGTCTTTAACTTCCCAACCAGAAATGCAACAGCTACATGTGCACCCCAGTGTTTTATACTTGGTAGTCATCATCTGCATGTGAGTGAAACAGGGCAGTGGTGCAAACCTGAATAAAATATTGGGGGCACCCAGCTAAGTCACATGACACAGTGAGCATACACCATTTGAATGGCATTGCACATCTACTTAGGGGAGTGGCTCCCTCAAATATTTTATTGAGGGGGGTAGGCGAAGGGACCTTGCCCTCTAGGAGTTGATTCCTATGAAACAGGGGTAGGCAAATTGTTATGTTTCTAGTCTGAGTTGCTTTTGCATATGTTCAGCCATAAGTCTTTTTCATCCTGTTTTTGCATGAATTTTTGTTTGGTTTTTCGTTTTTTAAAAAAGCACATAAAATGCATTTAATTATGATTATTTATGGATCTCTTCTTACGAAGCATCTTGAAGTAATTTCACATTACAATAAAAGCATTGCATGCGCGCACACACACACACACACACAATTTAATACAGTCACATATATAACAACAATTTCAAATTCATTACAGATATGAACTAGGATAGACATCTGCATTCAGAAGACTTGTCTTCAATAGACTCTGAAAAGACAATAGAGTGGAACCAGTGGGATATGTAATGGGACAGAATCCCAAAGGCATAGGCACCATTAATAGGATTACAACATTATGTGAGGATCTGCTGATACAGTTGTATCTGCAGAGTTCCCACTTCTGCAAATCACAGTGATCAGTTGTATATATAAGGGATGAGAATTGCTTTTTAGGTACAATATATATATTAAGTGTACTTCCTCTCAAAATACCCATTTCTAAATCACCCCCACCCTCAAAATGCATGTCTTAAACATACTTTGGTTGCAAAATCCGGATCATTGCAAAATTCCTTGGATATTTCTGATACGCAAATGAGTCTGAGAGATGTGGATCAGATCAGTTCATATCAGCATCCCGTTGGTGAGAGTGTGGTGCTGATAATGCCAAGGTTGCAGGTTCGATCCCCGTATGGGGCAGCTGCATATTCCTGCATTGCAAGGAGTTGGACCGGATGATCCTCAGGGTCCCTTCCAACTCTACAATTCCATGATCCCTAATGTAAATCAAGCATGAGAGTGAATAACTTGCCTAGGGAAAATAAATGCCCCGTTCCTCCAGCATGTGGCTTCCATATAGGTGTGCACCTGCTGAAATGACTAGCATGAACTTCCAGTTACGCAGAGGAAGTCTTAAGAATCAATCTTATCCAAAGCAATTGGTGTTTGGGAGCCCCACTGTTTCATTGCAACAGCGGGAGTAGCATTAGAGCGCTGCTTAAGTTTCCTGGATTCTAAGTTTGCATTCATTGCCACACGCAATGGAATTGTTGGCATGCAGTGTGGAGGAGGAAAACACAAAACAATGTGCTCAAGAGAAATGAGGTACATGACCTGAAGTTTGTGTGTCTAGCGGTGGGGGGGAAGAGAAAAGGTGAGAAGCAGCACTAGTCAAATGAGAGATGCAAAGAGATTGCCAGATCAAGGCTGGAATGAATAGCACTGGCTCTGCAGTAGAGGAAGCCTTAGAGAATTTAATGGAGAGGAACGTTTTCCAACATACGGAGTGCAGTGAGAGCCGCTTTGACAGGAATGTTAAAATCTCCCAAATAATCAACACTTCAGCCCCAGCGATGCTGAAATGACAGCAACCGACACAGCTACCTAATGAAGCATCCTTCGTTATCTGTTCTCTGCTGAATCTGTGCATCTTTTGTTGAATAGCTACAGCACATAACAAACACAGTCATAATTAAAACTAGGTACAAAAAGATGGTAGGCTGATACTTAACTGAAAATTCCACATTGTTGGTAACTTACCTACTTCAGTCAATAGGTTTTTATGCAGCTCCCTGACAGGGCCTTTAATGCAGGCCTGCAGCAGAGTTTCACCTTTTACCTTGTGTATTCTTATCAGCCATGAATGCTGTTATACCGCGCTTTGTTGAGTGGGCGATGGAGGCTTTTAAGCTTCACAAAAGGCCCAATATTGCTGAAAGCAGACAGAATATCTCTCACCCCATTCCCCTGAGCTCAGTCTGGACATGTGGAGAGGAAGAAAGAATAAGACTTTTACACCATACATTTAAGCCCTATGATATAACTTTAAATAGTCATGGTTTCCCCTAAAGAATTCTGGGAGCTATAGTTTGTTAAGGGTGATGAGAGTTGTCAGGAGACCCCTGTCACCGCCACCCCAGCCACAGGTCCCAGAGCTGTTTAACAATCTATCCCCCTTCACAAGGAACGCTGGACAAATGACAAACTAGCTCTGATATTCATATACCAATGAATTCTTATACAAAATGAACAGAACCTCTAAGTGGTTTACAAAAATATTAAAATGAACCTATCTGAATGGAACTATCCCTGCAGCCTTGCCTTAAGAGCAGAGCACCTCAAACCTGACCACTGGGGAGGCTGTTTAGGGCCAGTGGAACATCTGAGGACCCACAGCTGGGGAAGGGTGCTATAATTGTTTGTAATACTTGAGGAAGTATTGATGCAGAAGATGGAAAAGACCGGCATTCTTTAATGCCACAAGCTGGACTCAGTGTACTTTGGGAGGAGGGAATAGGAAGCCAACGAAATGTGGGTGAGCAAGAGCAAATGCGGAAATGCTACCTCACAGAAGGCCTTGAGCAAAGACAAGCTATTTCCTCCAGGGCAGGCATCCCTAAACTCGGCCCTCCAGATGTTTTGGGACTACAACTCCCATCATCCCTAGCTAACAGGACCAGTGGTCAGGGATGATGGGAACTGTAGTCCCAAAACATCTGGAGGGCCGAGTCTGGGGATGCCTGCTCCAGGGCGATTTGGGAACTGTGGACTTGGGAAGCAAGTGCCAGGGAAGAAGGCCAGATAACAAGTAGAAGAAATACTTTCTGTATCTGTGCTGAATCTTCCAACAATCCATTGGATGTCTGTGAGCCCTTGGGTTCTATCCACTTTTTCAGTGCCTTGCATGAATCTGTAAGTAAAGTTCAAAGCAGAGCTGCTGCCAATCGTCATGGTGGGGATCATGTAGAGGAGCTGCCTTGCTCACTGCCTGTGATAACAGGGGCAGCACCCTTGCAAGTTGTACCCCTTTCAGAAGACCTGTACAAATGTAATGCTAGAATTGCAGACTATTGGACTATTTCCAAGAGAAGTCCTATGCAAAAGGCAAACTTGCATAAGCTAAGGCTCATCCGTCAGCCTTTGCAACTCCATTCTGATATGGCATAGCCCATGAAGAGTGTGAACCAGGATAAAATTAAGAGGAGGAACTGCAAGGGGCAGATAGAAAAGCAAATTTGTGGTTGAGCTGTGGGCCTAAGGTTCCTTGCCCTTGACATATAATTAAGGCAAGGACACTATCAATAACATTTATATGCCCATCCAATAAAATTGTTTTTTGGCCTGGAGATTTCTTTTTGAAGTTAAACCAGTCTTAGTCTTCCCCACCATGGAAGCACATCCCATAACTTTCTTCACAGGTCTCTGTTTTCATTATCCATCTCCGAACTGTTAATGTTAACTGGTGGGTTCATTCATCATTGCTCGGTTGCATTTCAGCTAGGGGAGGCTTTCTTGAAGTCTGTATTATTACACTGGCTTTATTACAGCCACAAATAGCTGTGGGAGCTCATTGATCTCCCCTTCCTTGCTCCTTCCAATTCAAAGATCTGACCTAGATTATACTAGATAAAACTGAAATATGTTTATGTCCATTATTCCCATAGGAGGCATTTATATTTTGCATTGCGAGTTAATAGCGAAAGACTCTTTACAAGTTTTTGCATGCATAAAACAAAAGCTTTTATAATCCTGAGGAGGCATCTTGCTGTGATAATATATTTAACTCACTTGCAGTGCTGTAAAACAGATAAACTTTAAATACAACATATTGTGCCAAAAGATTAGAACCGACTTTGCTTGAGTTCACTATGAGTTCAGAAAATCAATGTTAACAGTGTTTTTCCCTCCCATTTTGGTTAAAAATACAAACCGTTTCCCGTTCCCATCACACTCTTTGCATGCATAGACCACAGATAAAAGGTTTTACAAGGGGAAAAAGCAGGCAAATTTAATGTACAAATATGCTCTTATTGGAATTAAAGTAATGATTTTGTTTAGCACATGTGTATTCAAGAGTGATAAGAATTGAGAGTAGCAGATTGGTTAGGCTTAAACTGAACCAGAATCACAGTGATCCATTCTTGTAACATGGAAAGAAAAAAATAATAATTCTACTCTAGTGGGTTTCCCACCCATTATTGAAAATATGGGGAGTATGGGGTAGCAGGAGAGGGAATACCTCTGGTGTGGGGCACATTGTGTTCCTCCTGGGGTCATTTGTCCACCTTTGGTCTCCACCCCCTCTGCACTCAACTCTCACCTGTGGCTCCTAGAAGCTGTCAACATGCGACAGTGACCACACCCTGGGAATGGCTTCGACTGGCTGGCAAAACCAGGTGAGGGTAGCTAATGGGTCTCAAACCCTCAGTGAGATAGGCACTTACCCTACATGTGAGAGAGGCTCCAGAGGATTGAGAAGACAAGGTCGATAGTGGGTCCAACTGCCAAGAAGGTGGTTTCTGCACAGGCTGTAGAGGGAAGCGAGGGGCAGATGGGGCTCATCAATCTGGGAAGCCACCCCATTTAGGAGAAAGAAAATTCTGACCCTAAACTTCCACTACCTTGCAGGATATCTTTGGGAGAAGAAAAAGGCTAAGGAGTAAAACCTACACAAATCCAGAGCGGAGTCCGTAAGATGGTTGGATGGTGCATTGTACGCCTCCTTCTGGCAACTCCTGCAGCCAAGCTGGTGCCAAAAGTATTGCTCTGCTGTGGGGATGAGGATGCAGTGTGGGGGTGTACCCCCACCTCAGCATAAGACACTCCACAGGGTGTCTAGCCGCCATGCCCACTCTCTGACCTTTTCCTTCCTCGCAGAAAGCTTTACTTAATGTTCCACTTGGCTGAAGCATGTCGAATGACGCAGACTTTCGGGTATCAGGGGAACATTTGGGGGGAAAACACCTGTCTGACACATGTATTGGAAATGTGCCTTTACTGGAAATATGTTATGTTCAGGGTTGTTTCACTACTGTTTCCAATTATTGACTTCTGCTAATAAAAGGAGCCTTTGCAGAGCTAGCTGGCAGCTTGCTTGGAGCTTGCTTGCTAGCTTGCTCCTGCACAGCTCACATGGATTCAACTCCCGTGCTGTCCTCTGTTATTTCTACACTCTGCTTTCCTCTGGAACACATCAGTGAGGCTGAGAGGAGGATTTTGTCACCCCAGAGCCTCCATACACACTGCAAATGCTTGTGCCCCAGGAGAAGTCACTTTGGTGCCTCTAATGCAGCAGTTTGAGGCACAACCCCAGAGACAGATGGATTCCAACAACAGTAAAAATATGTTTTGGACTGAGCCACCCCAAACTTTACAACCCTTTTCACATATTGTGAAGTTGGAAGTAGCATTTTGGCAATGCAGGGTGGGGGGTAAATATGATTTTGGAGCTGGCAGCAAATCTAGCACCAGTGTCAAAAGTGCTCCCAGGAACTGTGGAATCACAAAGACAATCAGAATGCCCTTGATCTGCAGGAAGGTAAGAAATGGTGGCCACCAACTGTTGGGACTCCCAGGAGTCCTGCCGCTGTTGTCAGAACCACCAAAAGGGCTACTGGAACGGGCAGTAGCTCAGTGGTAGAGCATCTTTTTCCCATGTAGAAGGTCTCAGGTTTGATCTCTGGCAACACTAGGTAGGGCTGAGAGAAACTCCTGCCTCAAATCCACCTCAGACCATCTCTAAGTGTTTGCTGATCCACACAAAACTCAGTGTGCTTGAATTTGACTCATGACAACAACAACAAAATTGCCCTATAGAACCAAGAGTAGTCAAATTTCGGTCTCATGGTAGGACTGAAAGACTGAACCTGAGCAAGGTAGAATTTGATGAGTGATCTCCCCCAAACTTAGTAAGATTTTTTTTTTAAAAAAAACAACAACAACCCTATGTTTCTTTCTGCACTGAAACAAGAGATAGTTTGCATTCTGGTGTAATTTGTTCCAGAAGTCCTAGAAGGACAGGCTTTACTGGCAGTGATTTAGAGACCTGTTCCTACCTCTGGTGACTTTGTGTTGGAATTCTGTCAGCAAAATGTATCTTCAAAGCCATTTCATCCACAGTAGTTATTACTCAGCTAGGTTCACTCAGTGAATAAATATCCCCTCACGCTAACACCAATTTTTCTTTCTTGGAGCTTTCTCTACAGCATTTGGAAGGAAAGGGGGAGATGACAAAAACAAGGGGAAATATGTTAGGAAAGGCCTGGATATTGGACTCTGAAGACAAACCAAACTAACCTTTCTTTGGAAGACAGTTCTGCTTCCATGTGGATGCAGAGGCAACTTAGTCCAGCGTCTCATGAAATGGTCACATTTGCTCCTGTGACCCCATCACTTTGAAATGCCAGCCATCAGACTGGAAGATTCTGCAGCGGGAACATGATTGTTTTAGATTAACAAGAGCTATGTCTTAGTGATAGAGCATCTGATTTGCCTGAAGAAGGTCCCTGGTTCAGTCCCTGGCATCTCCACATAGGGCTGGGAGTGACTTCTGCCTGAAACCCTGGAGAGCATAGCTGTCAAGCGTCCCTTATTTGGAGGGACAGTCCCTTATTCCAGCGCCATGTCCCGCTGCTGTCCCTTATTGATGGAGGTCCCTTAAATGGTGTCCCTTAAATTTCAAACAAAGCAGCTCCTCTCCCTCCCTCCCTCCCTGCCGGCCAGGGAGGAGGGAGGCTCCAACTGTGTTGCTTGGCTGTGTTGCTCACCCAATAAGAAGTCTAAGAACGACTGGGGGGGGGGTGGAGCTTGCATGCCTTGTGCTGATCAAATCAACTGCGTTGCCTGGGGACTCGCCTTTGCTCAGCACTTCCCAGCGGAGAGGTGACAGTGGTTTTCCTTGAGGCTTCGTTTGGCTGCTGGCTGGGCTTTCTGCCTTTGGCTCAGCGGGGCTCAGAAGTTGAACATACCTGTGCTGAGTGCTCGGATCGGAATCGGATGGATACGTCATCGACGGCCCACTCACCCTTGCCGGCGAAAAGGTCTGTCTGGAGTGGGGGCACATGGTGGGGGAAAAGGAAAGGAGATCTCGTGGGGGGGGCTTTTGAATTTGTTTTGGAGGCTCCTTCGATTGACTTATGGGGAAAAAGAAAGGAGCTGGTTGACTAAAATGGTGGGTGACTGGTGATCTCGTGGCGAGGGGGGGAGGCTGTGTGTGTGTGGCTAGTTAATGCAAGCTGAGGGGTTTTTTGAATGCTGGACGCCATTTTGTTGCACGTGCTGCTGCAAACTTTGCAGTGCAAAGACAGGCCGGGAAGCCATCTTAAGTTGAGGCTGCACAGGCCTTGTAGTGCATGTGATTCAGATTCTATTCAGTTGAACCTCTGGTTACAAAGTTGGTTGGACAGTGTTCTCGAAGCTACCAGGAGGAGTTTGACCAGACTGCAGGAGGACAGGAAGACTGGAGTGCCTAGAACAGGTGAGGCTGCAGGTCCCTTATTTTGGCTGTGGATCCCTTATTTTCAAGGCTGCTGGTCCCTTATTTTCAAATCTGTAAGTTGACAGCAATGCTGGAGAGCCACTGCCAGTCAGTGCAGACAAGTACTGATCTAGATGGGCCAATGGTCTTTCTCAGCATGAGGCAGCACGTGTGTGTGTGTGTGTGTGTGTGTGTGTGTGTGTGTGTTTACTGTGATTAACAAAATATAGATTTTATTTCTGTGATGAAATGTTTTGGCTTGTACTTTCAGCTTTAATAAAAATGAAACGATACTGTTGCCAAGGTGGTAGTTATAAAACTTTGAGGATGAAATGTCCAGAAGGGCTTTGTGTTGGTACTATCCTCAAGGCTGAGGCCATGTGTTGTAAATGCCTCTAATGTCTGCATCCAGATGTTGCCTCCATTCGCTAGCAGAGTAAGATCCGTTGTGAGCTCTCTTGCTCATCCTTCTTTACCTGCTCCTGTTATTTAATCACAGCAATAACCAAGGTGACGAAAATGAAGGAATGGCTTAGCGAGGTCAAATGCAATAAAGCACGCAGAGCCACAAAGGTCAGGCTTATTTAACTCTTTGTGAGAGGGTGGTTGCTGGAGGCATCCCATGAGTTAAATGTACTTCCTCACACAATTTAAGAGAATTAGTTTGATTCCGTGTTGGTCATCTGCTTATTAATGATTTTGTAATGTAGTAATGTTCTAATTATTTTATTGTGCACCTCCATGATCTTCCCTTATTTGTTGCTTAGATGATAGATAGATAGATGATGATAGATAGATAGATAGATAGATAGATAGATAGATAGATAGATAGAAAGATAGATATTCCTGCTGGGTAGAAGAGGTCAAGGATATAAACAATACAATGAGCTTAGATTTGTGGAGAAGGCTCCCCACTGCAGACATTGTCTCCAGCATATGGAGGGCTGTAGGGCCTCCAGCAATGCTATGAGCAGTCTTGATAAGTGTCTTTCGGGATTAATACTGTGGAAGGGAGAGGGACCAGCAGTAGGTGAAGCCAGAGTCAGACTGGCAGAGCCACCCTCTGAGTGTCTGTCAGCCAGTGGAGGCAGGCTGAGCTTGTGGAGCAGTGCTACTATCAATGATTCCAAACCCGATGGCTATTGCTCACATGTGCCCACTCAAACGCTTCAACTGGTGGAATTGACACCAATGCAGGTACCATGTAATGCCCATCCCACATTTGTAAGAACTTGGTCATTTAGTGTGGCAGCACCTAAACTTTGGAATTCTCTGCCTATTGATATCAAGCAGGTGCCTTCGCTGTACAGTGGTACCTCGGGTTACAGACGCTTCAGGTTACATACCCTTCAGGTTACAGAAATAGTACCTCGGGTTAAGAACTTTGCTTCAGGATGAGAACATATTGCTCAGCGGCAGCAGGAGGCCCCATTAACTAAAGTGGTGCTTCAGGTTAAGAACAGTTTCAGGTTAAGAACAGACCTCCGGAACGAATTAAGTTCTTAACCCGAGGTACCACTGTACTCTTTTCAGTGCTTGCTCAAAACACTCTTACACAAGCCTATCCAGATGTTTAGATATTTGAGGTAATCTTAACCTGCTTTAGTATTTTAACTTTTATATATTTTAGAGAAGGATTGTATTTTTTTCCTTGTTTTATCTTTTTGTAGACTGCTCTGAAGGGGTTTTTTTAACAAGCAGGTGGTGTATAAATTTTATGAAATAAAATGAAATAAATAATAATGAACTTTCTCCAGTGTCGAAGGCAGTATGCTTCTAAATATCAGTTGCTGGAAACCACAGGAGGGGAGAGTACTGTCGCCCCCAGGTCCTGCTTGCAGGCTTCCTGTCAGCATCTGCTTGGCCACTGTAAGAACAGGATGAAGAAGAAGAGTTTGGATTTGATATCCTGCTTTATCACTACCCAAAGGAGTCTCAAAGCGGCTAACAATCTCCTTTCCCTTCCTCCCCCACAACAAACACTCTGTGAGGTGAGTGGGGCTGAGAGACTTCAGAGAAGTGTGACTAGCTCAAGGTCACCCAGCAGCTGCATGTGGAGGAGTGGAGATGCGAACCCGGTTCCCCAGATTACGAATCTACCACTCTTAACCACTACACCACACTGGCTCTCGTGTGGTCAAGAATGCTGGACTATTATTATCAACTGAATTTATATACCGCCCTATACCTGGAGGTCTCAGGGCAGTGCACAGAAAAGATCACAATATATAAAATCAAAATAAAAACAATAACCCAATAACACCCCCCCAAAAGAGCCACATTTTAAAAGGGTATAGGATGTCAATCAGGTCAACAAAAGGCCTAGTTAAAAAGGAACATTTTTGCCTGGCGCCTAAAGGTGTATAATGAAAGCACCAGGCAAACTTCCCTGGGGAGAGCATTCCACAGATGGGGAGCCACTGCAGAGAAGACCTGTTCTCGTGTTGCCACCCTCTGGACCTCTCGAGGAGGAGGCACACGCGGGACCATTGCTCTGATCCATCAGGCCCTTCTTATGTACTGTCCTAGGAGACCAGCCTCCACTGCATATGATGGAGAGGGCTAGGGAGTATTCCCACACCCTGCCTCCTTGTGCTATTGGAATCATGTGAGGAGGGGAACAACTGAAGAGAGCCGAAACAGGGCCTAGCTGGAAACCAAAACAGCATGATAATCATGGCTCTCTCTCACCAGATGGTCAGAAACAGGAGCTACATATATTTGTAGACCAGATCCCTTTGTATCTTAATGTCTTACGCAAAATGAGACACCTCCTATGTAAATAATAAAAACAAAGAATGATAGCACAGATCTCTTATAACCACTTATCTGTTCTGTATTATGTATGCTGGCCCACCCTGCACAAGTGTTACCAGCTTAAAAGGGCTTTAATCCTCAATGAAATTATTTACCAGTATCTTCTGTTCTATTCATCCAGGCTATTTGCATTCAGTTCAGCTTTCTCAAGACAAAAAGCCACCAGAGCCTGCCTGTCTAAAGAGTTTAAGCTTATGTGCAATAAAGCAATATTACATTCCCTTCAGATTAGAATATTGTGCTGTTGAAGGGATTATGGTGGCACCAGTCACCATGCAAGAATTTGGAGGAAGAGAAAGTTTTGCATATTACAAAGTGACATCTTAAAATAATAATAAAAAGAGTCTTTCACAAGCTGTAATCCTCTTCTGGAGATTTTCCAATAGCTTTATGGACTTCTGTGTGAAAAATGCTGTCATAGTGGTTATATTGCAAGATGACACCAGTAGGGGGTATTGGATCCAGGAGGCGATTCTGCTTTTCTTGTCAAACAGAAAGCAAAGTGATGCTGAACCAGCCTAAGGTTTTACTTTAAGTAGGAAGGTGATGAGGGGGGAAAAAATGCAAAGAACTCCTGTCATGTCGGGTTTTGCCTGACCTTTTCCAAAACAGATAGGAAGGATCATATCACTGACAATTCATGTTTGGGTATAAAAAGTTACAGTTGTCACACTGCTACCTGTTTAAAAGTTGAAGATTTTCAGTGGAGAATTAGCCTCACTTGGCAAGCAGAAAGCATAGGTATAGCATATGTTTGCATGGGGAAAGATAGTGCAATTCATAGCATCCTCTTCTTGGAGTTCTCTTCCACGCTTCCACAATAAAGCTTGGCTCACACAGGCACCTAACAGAAGTCCCACTCCAGATGTGAGCTTGTTCCCCTGTGAGGAGGGCCAGTGATCCACTCTCTGCACAATTGGTATTTTTCCAAGACATATTCAGGCAGATGTGTGTACTGAGTTCCATGCATGCAACAGAAATTCTCCTCCCTCTCTTCTTCCTGCGCACCCTCAGAATCTGCTCCAGAGGTTCCTCCAACCCCCTGGAGAACATTTTGAGTGTACACAGGGGCTGTAGGTGAGATGAGAGGAAGTCTCCATTGTGCAGGTGGGAGTTTGCTGAGCTAGCAAAACAGCACCATTGGATATGCCCCAACATACCTCCAGACATTGCATGCCCTTGTCTCCACTGTCATATCGCTTTCTGATCTTGTCCCCATGCTGTCCATTTGTTGGAGCTTGTTTGCGAAGGACAAGCCTGCTGAACAAGCACAGTCTCTCCATGACTGCACAATCAGGGTTCCCAATCATAGGGAGAGCCTACATGCATTCAGCTGTCTTCTGATTTCACTTAATGCATGGATAAGGCTTCAGTGCAGACTTAAATCAGGTAAAAAGACTGCCTGATGGTTAAATTTTCACACACATTTGTAAGCAGCATAGGATCACATTTTGGGAAAGCAGTTCCCCCTGGTGCTGGGTGAATGTGGGGAGGGGGGATCCTTTCACTAACCCCCCATGATATACTGTATAAGGGTTGTTTTGTGTGTGACTTTTATTCTGTAAAGGTGATACCATCTTTGAGCCATACACGGCTGGTCTGGGCCCCACTCCTGATGTCCTCCTGTTAGGTATGGTAGTCTGTAGAGGAAAGGACTGTACATATAGATGTCTACATTCCTTTGGAGCTTGAAACTTGTGTGATAAGGGTTCCAGGTAGGGATGGAATTTTCTGAAAAATATGAGGTCTGCATGGATTTATTTTTCTAATCTTGCTCCTTAATCTTGATGAGAAACCAGATTGCACTGCTCCCCCTGGTTCTGCTAAAATTATGAACAATTTTCATGTATTTTATGCATTATTATACATTGAATATTATATATGTATTATGCATACATACACTACAGGTTTCCTTAGGTAAACGGCACAGATACATATCTTGATCTTGATCCCCTCCCCCTCTTTCCTTTCTTCTTCTGTTATGGAACTCCTATTTGGGGACTTCCCTGGCTTTTTTCTGGCCGATGTAGGACCAGTCTGGATAGTTGGCCTTGGTGAAGATTTGATGTATTCATCCCCAAAAAGTTTTTGATTTGAGTTTCTACTGAAATGAGGCTGCATTTTAATGTTGTATTTTAATCTTGTTTTTAAGTTGTATTTTAATCAATTGTTTTTATACCTGGTGTTAGCCGCCCTGAGCCCGGTCTTGGCTGGGGAGGGCGGGGTATAAATAAAATTTATTATTATTATTATACAACCACGCATATACCTGCAAAAAACACATATTAATATACTTGTAAAATTATGCTGCAGAAATATACGTAGTACAAAATGGAGCTTAACTATTTTATACATGTTAGGGGAAGAAGTCTGTGTCCCAATAACAAGATTGCTCCATCAGCACATGCATTTTTGCCTACCTGATGGAGGGATCTGCCTTATCCCCCACCCCATGCTGTTCTGACCCCATCCCTGAACTATGAGTGGCCACATAAAAGGAGGAGAGGGAGTAAAACCCCCCACTCAATTTCACTAGAAGGAGCCCTTGCACAGGCTTCCACTGGTGGGGCTCATTAGTTGAATCCCGTCCTTTAGATATAAAAGTCATAATTTTTTGCATATAATTAATTGAGTTTATAAAGCCCTGCTCACCAACAATGCAATTCTCAGTTGGTTCAGAGCTGCCAATTTCAGTGTATAAATCTATTTGGTTCTTCTTCCATCTCTAGTTCTAGCTTCTGGGGAAGTCTACACGTGTAGAGATGCATGTAGGTCCACACATAAAACATGGAACTTGGGGTGGTACTAGGATGGGGGGAGAATCTGTGTAATCTCAGGGGTGGGGTGAACTGCACTGCCATACAACCTCACAGATTGGCCAGCAGTGCAGCCGTACTCCACAGTAACCTTCCATTCCTGGGTAAGGTGATTGAGAGAGCAGTTGCTGAACAGCTTGGTAGGTTTCTGGATGAAACATCGGCTCTGGATCCATTCCAGTCCGGCTTCCGCGCTGGTCATGGGACCGAGACGGCTCTGGTCGCCCTAACAGATGATCTCCACAGGCAGCTGGATCGAAGCGGGTCGGGGCTGCTGATTCTTCTAGACCTGTCAGCAGCCTTCGACATGGTCGATCACGAACTCCTGGACCACCACCTTGCCGACGTGGGGATCCAGGGCACAGTCCTTCAATGGCTGCGCTCGTTTCTCTCTGGTCGGGGACAGAGGGTGGCGCTTGGGGGGGAATTGTCATCCCGCCATTCCTTGTTGTGTGGAGTGCCCCAGGGTGTGATACTCTCCCCGATGCTTTTTAACATCTTTATGTGCCCCCTCGCCCAGCTTGTCTGGAGTTTTGGGCTGGGCTGCCATCAGTATGCTGATGACACCCAACTCTATCTGTTGATGGATGGCCATCCTGACTCGGCCCCAGACACACTGATCAGATGCTTGGAAGCTGCGGCTGGATGGTTACGTGGGAGCCGGTTGAAGTTAAATCCTTCGAAGACAGAGGTCCCCTGGCTGGGACGGGACGATATGGGATTGAGGGGGCAACTCCCATCTCTTGCGGGGGTGCAATTAGTGCCAGCACCGTCCGTTAAGAGTTTGGGTGTAATCTTCGATACCTCCCTCTCCATGGAGGCGCAGTTTGCAGCTATAACAAAGGCGGCATTTTTTCATCTCCGCCAAGCTAAGCAGTTGGCCCCTTATCTCTCTCGCCCTGACCTAGCCACTGTGATCCACACGGCGGTCACCTCCAGACTGGATTATTGTAACTCGCTCTACGTGGGGCTGCCCTTGAGACTGACCCAGAAACTCCAGCGGGTGCAGAATGCCGCAGCGAGACTCCTTACGGGGTCTTTGCTGCGAGATCACATTCATCCGGTGCTATACCAGCTGCACTGGCTCCTGGTGGAGTACAGGATCAGGTTTAAGGTGCTGGTTTTAACCTTCAAAGCCCTATACGGCCTAGGACCCTCGTACCTACGGGACCGCCTCTCCTGGTATGCCCCACAGAGGAACTTGCGGTCTTCAAATAAAAACATCTTGAAGGTCCCAGGCCACAGAGAGATTAGGCTGGCCTCAACTAGAGCCAGGGCTTTTTCGGCTGTGGCTCCGATCTGGTGGAACACTCTGTCACAGGAGACTAGGGCCCTGCAGGACTTGACATCTTTCTGCAGGGCCTGCAAGACAGAGCTGTTCCACCAGGCCTTTGGTCAGGGCGCAGCCTGACTCCCTCCTTTGGCAATCTTTACAAAACTTTAGTTTATGGTTGCCATCAATTCTGATTTTAATTAATTTATATAATGTTTTTATAATGTTGCACTATTTTAGTGTTGTTAGCCGCCCTGAGCCCGGCTTCGGCTGGGGAGGGCGGGATATAAATAAAATTTATTATTATTATTTATTATTAACCTCACAAATGCTTCTTCATTCCCGGAACACCACGAAGAGAGATATATTTGGAAGTTTCACCTTCAAAATACATAATATTTGTTAGCTGAGGCATTTAAACAACGCAGATAACATTCTAAGAGAAAATCCTAGTAAAAATTTATTGAACAAACTAAACCAAAAAGAATACATCTTGAACAAAAAGGCACAAAGGAGTTTTGCTTTTCTGACTGACCTTGTTCAGAGCATGGTTAGCTTCAACTAAAAATTCACCCCCCAAAAATCCTCCCTCAGAGCAAGAGAGGATAACAGAACACATGCTAACCTCCGTAAAGATCATGCCAAGTTCCCTGTTTGCTTTGCAACATTGCCACTCACTCCTCTTGAGTTGTTGACCAACACTGAGACCAGAATTAACTCTTAAATTTCAAACTAAGTGATCTTGGCGGTTGTACTTCCAACAGCATTTAAGCCAGCAATCTTATGTCTAGGTAGAGGAAATTTACATGTAAAGGAATTCTAAATCATCATCTTTTTCTTTTTCTTTTTGGGGTGGGACAAAAGTATCTAAATTAGTTATGTATACAGCTTAATGTGGTGATATTAATAATAATAATTTTTCTGGCAAGGGGGAAGCAGCATGATTTCAAAATTAAACTGATTCACTTTCTCTACTGCATGTTTTATTAGTTCAATATCAGTTAATACTCCTCGTGGGTTTTTCTCCTGCACTGTATAAATCTCAGCTGAATGAAGTAATGTCTTTTGGAACTGAAAATCCAACCCCCTCAGGAGAATGTGGGACTCATTGCTCCCCCTGCTCTTTCTCCTATATTAATGCCAGAAAAGTGCTTCATTCTAAGCACAGCGGCCCTGCGATTGATGCCAGAGCAGGGGGGGGGGGGGGAGGAAGACGACATAAACACAAAAGCAACAATGATTCTAGACCAGCCTGGTGTCCTCTGGATGTTTGAACTTAATTCCCAACTGCCCCAGCCAGCATGGAGGACACCAGATTAAGGCTAGTGGTCCATTCTAACAACTCTATACAAACAGCTCCAACACATCCGTTATATGTTCCACCCTTTGTTTAGCTTACCATGAAATTCTGTTTGTGTCAGCTGTCAAAATGCTGTGGACATAGTGTACTTTGATTTCAGCAGGCCTTTCTGCAGGTCCTACATGATATTCCTGTTGACAAGTTGATAAAACGTGGGCTAGATTACACCTTTGTAAGGCTGGACCATAAAGCTGGACCATAAAGAAGGCTGATCGCCGAAGAATTGATGCTTTTGAATTATGGTGCTGGAGGAGACTCTTGAGAGTCCCATGGACTGCAAGAAGATCAAACCTATCCATTCTTAAGGAAATCAGCCCTGAGTGCTCACTGGAAGGACAGATCGTGAAGCTGAGGCTCCAATACTTTGGCTACCTCATGAGAAGAGAAGACTCCCTGGAAAAGACCCTGATGTTGGGAAAGATGGAGGGCACAAGGAGAAGGGGACAACAGAGGACGAGATGGTTGGATAGTGTTCTCGAAGCTACGAACATGAGTTTGACCAAACTGCGGGAGGCAGGGGAAGACAGAAGTGCCTGGCGTGCTCTGGTCCATGGGGTCACGAAGAGTCGGACACGACTAAATGACTAAACAACAACAACAACAAGGCATGTATGCAGCTGGTTGATTAACCATATTGAAATAATGTTCATCAGTGGCTCCTCAGTGAGCCTGTAGAGAGGTCACATGGTTCTTTTCTGGTCGACAAAGGACAAAATGACAAAGGAAGAAGTAGAGGAGAAGTTTGTCAGAGCTGCAGATGGCACCAAAATAGGTGATGTGGCTAATACCTGAGATAACAAAAACAGGATGAAATCTTATCTTGACTGGATGGAGAACATGGGTCATTCATTTGATATGTTTTCTAATGGATAGTGCCAAGAAAATGTATGAAATGGAACATCTATGGCAGCAAACATTCATAAATTTCTGACCCAGGTTTCCTGTTCCTGTTCTCTACAAGAGTCAGAAAACAAACACCCTGATAATGTCACAAGAATCATAGCTGGAATAACTGCAGTGGTAAATAGATCTTTATTATCAGTATACCCAATAAGTAAATCTTCTTAAATTTTTCATAAAGTAGCTCAACAATTTATCTTCAGTGAAGCTGAAACTCTACATTACAAGCTTTCTTGTGAGAGGTAACTCTTTAAATGAAGCAATGCACTGAATATTGAAAGTGCATTATGCTTTAATTCTCAGTCTGAAGTTCTGTTTTGTTTCAACAAAAGTATAATCATTTTGTCAAGTAGAAAACTGCTAGATCTTTCTCCTGATTCTTAAAACGAGGTCTGCATGCATTCATACTGCAGCAGCAGGCTTTGATAATCTTATTCAAAACTGAATGAGCCACAAACGAGTCGAGATACTCCCAGGCTTCAAAACCTGTGCAAAGAATTCCTAAGCATTTCACTCATTATTAAGCATGGAGGATGTTCCAGCTGTTGTGAAGACAAGGCCATTCATTCACTCTATTTGTATGCCGCTTTTCACAAAAAAGAAGCATGCTCAAAGTAACTTACGACAAAAGAACAGGAATACATTTCAAACAAACACTCAAAAAAACACAATTCCATAGTAGCATAGCAAAATAACATAGTAACAATTTCATAAGAACATAGCAAAACAACAGCAAATATAATAACATAGAAAAAGCCACATTTCCGTACTATAAATATAACAAGATTACTTAAACAACGTGCAGCATCCAATATGAAAAAAGAGCAACCCTGTTTAGGGAAGTTTTTTATGTTTGATGTTTTATGGTGTTTTTAATATTCTGTTGGGAGCCACCCAGAGTGGCTGGGGAAACCCAGCCAGATGGGTGGGGTATAAATAAATTATTATTATTATTATTATTATTATTATTATTATTATTATTATTATTTTATTATTATTATTATTATTATTATTATTATTATTATTATTATGCTACAGCTTCATGTTTGTCCTAGAAACACCCCTCCAGTGATGTTCCCCAGTGTCCCTCTCCTGCAGCCATTTGCAAGGCTGCTGAGGTGTTCCAGTAACATGATTAAGCAATAATATTGCATAATAGAGGTGCTGAGTTCCACCCAACATTGGGGGAGCTCGTTGCATGAGCATGACATCACAAGTGCAACACACATTGGGAGAAGGCTGTGAGGCCCAACAAGACCCACCGCCACTATGGGGAGGCCCAGGGGGTAACCCCTCAAGATTGGAGAGGCTCAGCCCCATCCCCACATACTTGAGGGTGCTGAGGTGTCCTCAGCCCCACAGAAGTTGGTGCCTATGTTGCTCACAGTCCTTCTCCTGCAGCAGCTTCTTATAAGAGCTATGGTTTTCCCAGGGAAGGCAGGCAACTACCAGCTAAATCCCAGGTCACTAATAAGTGAGTTTACCTTGGTTTGTACCCTGAAAGAGTGGTCTACCACACAGAGAACAGAACTATGGTTTATCAAGAACATCTGGATGGAACCACTTTCGCTACCCATAAGGAGAATCAAAAACTTTTGTTCTCAAAATAGCCTATACTGGACAATCTTAAAGAGAAATTCTCATTTGTGATGCAATTCCATAAGGAATAAGCTCCCTTTTTATCCTGATAGAATTAAGGGATGGGGGGAAGAGAATTCTCCCAAGAGGCACCACAGGTGGGCTTTAAAAACTTTTATTTATTTTACACCTGGAATGTGGCATGTCCAACAGAAAGAGAGATGAGTTATTAAGACTTTTCAACAATGAATATTGTCTGTGAACTGGGAGATATTTCCTATTTATTCCTGGGACATATGAAAGCAGCAACATTATTTTGGGAGTGTTCTGACTGAATGGCTTCCTTGGTGCCACTAAAACAAAAGAGGTGTGTGTGTGTGTGTGTGTGTGTGTGTGTGTTCCCTTTTTGAAGGCATGAAACAACTGCAAAGTGCTGAAACAAAATGTCCTCTTTCAGACAGGAAATCCGTATAATACAGTATTGTATAAACACCCCAGAATATTTGCTAATCAATATTCATGCAACATCATATAGAAGACATGGCAACCACATATTGGAAACATGGGTGAGTGAGCAGTGAGCAACAATTTTAACAAGATGTATGCCATCTCATTGATAGTAATACCAACTGCATGCTTTTTGTCCACTGGTAATAGGGTTAAAATTGTGAAAAACAACAGTCAATGCGGCTAAAGCGTTCAGAACTTAGATAACACATTGAAAGATGAAGCTCCCAATATCATAGACATAAGGAATTCAAATATGAAAATAAAACTCAGTCTGCTCTTTACAGCATTCATAACTGAAAAATATATTGACAAAAGTGGAGAGCTTTACAGAGCTGACAGTAAGGAATACTTGAGGAATACATATAGCCTGTCACAAACCAATGAGCTATGAAAGTGGAAAGTATTTTACGTCTGTGAGTGTGTGTGTGCGCGCTTATGTGTGGAAGTCTCAGTACTTAAAGTAAAATGAGCACCCTTTTCCTAATCCCTTGTTTAAAGGTTAGCCTATTAGGTTTTATTGGGTTTTTGGCTAGATTTGTAGGGCTGCCTTTGTATATCATCCAATCTGATTATGACAGCTAGCATGCTGTGTGCAAAATATTAAAAGTGGGACACTAGCAACTAATGAATGGTTAAATAAATAATGGGATTATGTGGCAAAACCTAAAATAACAAATTATGTTCATGTTAAAGAAGGAATGCAAAGGTTAAATGTATGTTTTATTGGGAATGGCATGTGTGTATTTTGTAACAGAAAGGATATAAAGATTAGAAATGCTTTTTGTAAATTATATGTGTGCATTTGCATGCATTTGATTTAGAAGTGCAGATGTTCAAACAATCAAATAAACAACCTTCAGTTGGTTCAGCAAGGAGCTAACCGATTGCTTACTGGGGCAGAGGAATGGAAGCAGTTGATGTTTACCATGAAAGAACTTCACAGGGGCTCTCTTGTTAGTTTTCTGAGTACAAGTCACAGCTGCACACATTTATGAAGGGCAACTGTACTCCTTGCAACTTCATTTAAGGTCCTGGATGCCAAATGGGCCTGAGCAGATTCCTAATAAAAACCCGCTAAAAATTGACTACACTCCTGTGGACTGCACACTGTGAATAGCCCTTTCATCAGCAAGGAGACACCTCAAGGCTATCTTCTTGCCGACTTCTCTAGCTCGTCTGCCAGCCTTTGGATGGTCAAGGATCTGCTTTTATACTGGGTGGTTTTCATGTAGGATTAACCTTTTTTGCCATTTTGAAATCCCCATGGAAGAACAGCTTTGCAAAGCTCAGTTGCTCTTTTCTGTCTGTTCTTGGAGCCTGTAATATTTAGGAATGTAGTGAAACTCTTGTTTCTAGCATTTACTTTGGAGATGAGCTAATCTGTGAAAACACAACATCTGCTAGAGCTATAAAACAAATGAAAATTAATTAGGTATTTGAAGGTCTGCTTTGGAGACAATAGGGTTTTTAAAGTTTACTAACTTCTCAAAGGGCTTAAACTATTTAATGGGAGTTCAGTCTGTAAAATATGTTGGTTGCTACTAGTTTCTTGATTCTTGTATTCTCGCAACATATTTTCACTTTGCTGGAAAGTCTGAGAGGATTAGAAACATGAGATCAATCTCCAAGGAGTTTTGCATGCAACCGATAGCCAAGATCATTCCTTTCTCGTGTAGTAAGTTGCCATCATAATCTCTTCCATCTCTAGTTCTGCTGCATCCTGTCAAACATATATAGATAATTTTTCATATAATCTTCATTTATTCTGCATACAGCTTTTCGTTTACATACAGCTTCCTTAGCAAAATATATGAAGAATGGTTCTCCCTTGTGAAAAGCCTGGATGGTTCTCCTGAGTGAAAGCAGAAAAGCTTACATTTCCAGGAGAGAAAGATTTATATAGCTTATGTATTAGGGATGGGTAAATCTGGCTATTTCTGTTCTGACAGTGTAATCCTATGTCTACTCAGAAGGAAGTCCTATTGAATGAAATAGGACAACAAATATGTGCTCTTCAAGGCCCACATTCCCAGCATGTTTGCACTTCTAGCTCAGTGACAACTATGCTGGCTTGGTCATGTACACAGAATGGAAGGTGGCAGGATCCCCAAGGATGTGCTTTATGGGGTGCTGGCTTCAGACACCAGGCCTGGTAGCAGACCAACTCTGCGTTAGAAAGATGTCTGCTGAAATATACTCAGAGTCAAGTAGTAATTTCATGCTCTTTATTTCAGCTCATAGGTACAGTGATTGAATTTCCCCCCAAAAAACCTCAGGCTTTATATACATTATTTACACAATAGGTCCCGTGTGATTGGCTGACTGCTTCCCATCTGGAGCCTGATTGGGCTGCACTTGCAGGCCAATCGGGTTGTTGCATTCTAGGATCCTCCTGACCTAATAGGCTGATAAGCTTCCTCCTGGGGCCTGATTGGGCTGCTCCTGCAGGCCTTCATCTTCATCTTCCTCAACCACAATCATAATAAAAAAATGGCACCACAACTCTCCAATGGTTTGTCTTTACCGCCAATGGCACACTCTTCCATTGTTTTGCAAAACAGACAGATGCCCATGTTAGGTTGAGTAAGGATTGCAGCCTCAATCACTTCTAGCCAGAATGACTTTTAGATTATGTTCTTGTACTATGGGGATTAAGGGGCGGGCATAAAAAATGGATTTTGAAAGCCTTTCTGGTTGCCAGGAGACTTAAACATTGAGCCTGGAAGGATCAACACCCATTATCTATTATGTAATGGTCTGAGGACCTTAACACCCTTGCTACATTTGAATACACTTTTTTTAGAAACATCATTTTGAATACACTTTTTTAGAAACATCAGCTTTGTTTGAATACCTGTTTTGACATCCAGATGGCATAGATTGAACTCTATGTGTAAACCAAGATGTATGTATTGATGGTTATTGTATTATGTATGTGAGCTGGCAGGGTTTTTCTTGTGTTTTCTCTTTCTTTTTTCATATGTTCCCCATGTTTTTCTTTTTCTTTAATACATTTGCAATAAGAGAATCAATAACAATTGTTTGCACCCCAAAATCCATCACTGTTCTGCATTAATCTGCAACAAAACAAAAATATTATTTAAGTGCATACTTTAATACATGGTTTAATGCATAATTTTTCTCGAAATATGAATTTCACTGTGGGAGTTTGGGGCTCAAAATGTGTATTTTGCTACATTTAGCCTGCTGAGAAATGTTTCACAGCATTATGATAAATCAAATTCTTATAGGGACATATATTCACATTTGAAATTATGGATTCATTCAAGGTAAAATGCACTTGTAGAAGATAATTATGTTGTAATGTGCAAGAAAATTACCCTGGCCTTTTGACACCTGAGGTGTGTTTTCCCTATTCCACTGAGAGTCATTTGTTTTAACTGTTTTTAATGCTGAATTTATTATTGCTGAAACCAGCTCTGGGGTCTGCTGGTGAAGGACAAGTAATAAATATAATATCATCACCATCGGAAAGTGTGCACAACAATGCTTAAGTGAACATCTCATTCAAAAATGTGTTACATTGGGGAAATTTCCTTGCAAAAATGTACCTATTGGGAGAAATGTGCGTAAAAATACTGGCAAATTTTCATGAAGACTTTTAACAAAACGTGTTCTCCCTAGCAGAGAGCATGTGTTGTGGTGGGGGATACAAGCCACCCCAGTGTTGCTGGGCGGATTTGCAGAGTGACCCAGGCAGTGAATTTGTTAATGGGGTCGCTGGGGAGAATTGCTTGTTGCCAATTTTGAAGGAGGGATCAGAGGTTTTAAATATTGGACGCCCAACTTTGGGCGTCTTCTTGGCTGCTTGCACCGGATCACCCGCCCACCCTCCCTGTATTGGGGGGGCTGTTTGCTTGACCTTGCTATGCCTGTCATGGGGTCGTCTGCTTTGAGGCAGGGGCCTGGTAGGAATTTTGTCCATTTGGCTGATTGGCTGGTGCCATTTGGTTTTTGCCTACTGCGTAGCAAATCGTCACAACTTGTAAGGTTGGCGGTTAGGCATTGGTTCAAATTGGTTGGTGGAGGGGTAAGTGCCTACCCCTCCAATGGTGGTGCGGAAAGAGAATTCCATTAAAGGAATCCAGGGGCTTGCCATTCTTTTCGTCCTTGTCCCTGGCATCGGACTTGGGCCGTGCAAGCCACCAGGAGCATGAGGGTGAGAAGTGAGGGACTGAGGTCCAGCTTCATTTTCTCCCCAAAATTGTTTCCCTCACTGGCTTCCGCTGGAATCCGGAAGTCAGTTCTGTCCCTGGGCAAGGACAGATAGTTGGAACCAATGCCTAAGCAACCACTCACTTGTGTGTATTTAAATAAAGTTGTGGCCAAAATCTTGCCAAAAACCCAAACCAAAATTGATGTGTGATGTGTGAATTATTGGGGGGGTGGCTTGGGGACCTTGACACGCAAAACACACACACACACACACACACACAAGCAATGAGGTAGAATTGTGGTAGACTGGATTTAAGGTTGGAAAAATGAGAAGCTGAAGTTGACATACCCAACCATTCTTAGGGCATAAAGACATACGTAAGACGAGCCTGCAGGGTCAGGATAATGGCCCATCTAGTTCAGCATCCTTTTCTCACAATGGCCAACCAGGTGCCTATGGGAAGCCCACAAAAGGACCCAAGTGCAGGAATACTCTTCCCTCCCTTCCAGCAACTGGTATTCAGAAACATTGCTACCTCTGACTATGGAAGTAGAGCAGAGCCACCATGGCTAGCAGCCATTGACAGCCTCACCCTTTATGAATTGATCCAGTCCTCTTTTAAGGGCATCCGAGTTGATGGCCATCACCGCCTGACATGGGAGTGAGTGCCATAGTTTAACTATGTGCTTTGTGGAAAAGTACATCCTTTTATCTGTCCTGAATCGTCCAGCCTCAGGCCCTCCAGGCCTCTTTCTCCAGCCCTTGAGATTGTCCCAGGTTTAGGACCACCTCCTTGGTCTTGTAGTGAGGTGGAAGCCTACTGGGAAATGATATATAATGAATTGAAAAGGATGTTTAAAATAACGTTTGTAAAAAAACAACCCAGAAGTTTTTCTTTTGGGAATTATAGGGGCAGAACTACCCAAACTGTATAGAAACCTATTCATGTATGCTACTACAGTGGCAAGAATGTTACCTGCCCAAAATTGGAAAGAAGTAGAAGTCCCAGCAAAGGAAGAATGGATATAAAAACTTATGGAATATGCAGAAATGGCGAAATTTACTGGAAAAATAAGAAATCAAGATAACAAACTTTTTATAAAAGAATGGAAAGGGTTTATTGAAAATTTACAGATAAAATAAAAACAGATAAGAACATTGGCAGGATTATTGTAACAACCTGAAGTTTCATAAGAATATATATTTAAGGTAGATGAATAAATGAACAAATTAAGTTAATTTGAATATGCAGAAGATATTAAATAAATAAATGAAAGGAACTGCAGAAAGAGGGGGAAGGAAGTCAAGCTTTGAAATGTTAAAATGACTGTAAAATTATTGAAATGTATAAACCTGAAAATCATATTATTTTTTTAAAAAGGCTAGGACCACCCCCAGGCCAACATACATCTCTCTCTCCCCGGAACAAATCCTTCACTGTCCCTTCTCTACAGCCTCCCCAGTGCTTACACCCTTGAATTCTGATAATGCTTCTGGCTTGCCTGTACAGTGGTACCTTGGGTTACATACGCCCCAGGTTACAGACTCCGCTAACCCAGAAATAGTACCTCGGGTTAAGAACTTTGCATCAGAATGAGAACAGAAATCGCGCAGCGGCGGCGCGGTGACAGCGGGAGGCCCCATTAGCTAAAGTGGTACCTCAGGTTAAGAACAGTTTCAGGTTAAGAACGGACCTCCAGAAGGAATTAAGTTCTTAACCTGAGGTACCACTGTATGGAGAATGATGCGCAGGGTGGTGGTGGTAAGGATGCTGTTGCAATCTCCAACTTCTGGATGGGTGAAATCTAGTCCATTGTAAAAAGGTAAGACTCACATCCCCTCTTTTTTTTGTCTCAGGTCCAGCCTGCCGCCAGCATACAGCCCCCGGAAGATTGGCCATGATGGAATGCAGTCCTCAGGCTGAAAAAGTTTCCCCACATAATATCCTGTTTCCTTTTGTAAAAAGAAAGAAATGTCTTCAAGTATATCCAGAGTTTAGCCTGCAGTTTGACAAAACATCCTTATTGTGTATGGATTCCAGACCTACTTGTCCAACTCAATTACTGTTCCAATCTAGTCATGCTGATAGAATTTACAGAACAGCTTCTCTATTTTCCCACATTTTAATTCTGTTACACATTTGACTGTGAATTTATTCTGGTCGGGCAAATGATTGTGGGGCGAGGTGGGGGAGCAACTGAACCGACCTGAAGAGAAGGAGAAAATAAAATAAATACTTTTTTTCTTTTGCTCTTCCCTATTCCATAATATGGAATGGAATCGACCATGAATGAAGAGGGATGATGGATATGGGAGTAGAACTAAATAAGAAGGTAAAGGTAAAAGGACCCCTGATCGTTAGGTCCAGTCGTGGACGACTCTGGGGTTGCGGTGCTCATCTCGCTCTATAGGCCGAGGGAGCTGGCGTACAGCTTCCAGGTCATGTGGCCAGCATGACTAAGCTGCTTCTGGCGAACCAGAGCAGCGCACGAAAACGCCATTTACCTTCCCTATTTATCTACTTGCACTTCATGTTTTTGAACTGCTAGGTTGGCAGGAGCAGGAACCGAGCTACGGGAGTTCACCCCGTCGCAGGGATTTGAACCGCCGACCTTCTGATCGGCAAGCCTTAGGCTCTGTGGTTTAACCCACAGCACTACCCACATCCCTGAAATAAGAAAGTAAGATACAATAAGTAAACTAATGTTTGGCTCCTTAAACAAAGGAAAGGAGAAATTCATCAAACACATTGCTGCCTAGCTCTTGGTTTCAGGTAAATCCCAAAGTGGCATAAAATGAACAAAACTATATGCCTGCATGACAAGGAAGAAGTTAATCATTTATAATTTGAGGTTATGGTCTGCTCTTGCCTCACTCTTCAACTCCTTTGTTTGGGATTAAAGTCCTGTTCCCATTGCATCCAGCCACCCAGAACCCCTTGCAAAAGGAAGCAAGAGATTTCTGACCCCTCTAGCAGATGTACCATGTAGCGAGGAATGCGGAATCTGTCACCCTATATATTTTTAGACCACGTGGAATTGATTAGAACTCAGGAGCTGCTCTACATCTGACCACGTCACCGCTTCTCGTGTTCACACTGAGTGATTATTATGGTTACAGTGCAAGGGACTTGTGTACTAGACACGCAGGCCAGACACAAATCTCTCTGTATAAGAAAGTGATTGTTTTATGTGTGCTGACCACACTGTCCCAACTATAGGCTTGCCATACGTCTGTCAAATTCCAAACATGCCAGGAAATCGAACATATAAAATGGCGTCCGGAGGGGAGTTTTTGAATTTTAAGAGATGTCAGGAATTTCCAGGACTTTTGGGGGGTTTTCTGCCCCCCCATTTTTTCAGGGTTTAGAGGTCACTTCCCTTGGCTGGGGAGTGGGGGGAGAATGAGGAGGCAATGCAGTTGGAAAGAAACATCAACAAGGAATCTTGTAGGCTGGTAAAGGGGGTTGCTGGTCCCGACTGTGTGTGTGACTGTGTTGCTGCAAGAGGAGAGGTGCAGGGAGAGGGGGAGCGAAAACAGCTGAGAGTATCTAAACACTGGCACCAACATCTGTTGGGAAAGGAATTCTGAGCAGGGTGGGTTTTGTGTGTGTGTGTGCATTAAGCATTCTCTCTCTCTCTCTCTCTCTCTGAGGATAGCTCAGCAGGAGACTCCTAATCTCAAGGTTGTGTGTTTGCGTCCTGCATTGCAGGGGTTGGACTAGATGATCCGAAGGCAGGGGTCCTCAAACTTTTTAAACAGGGGACTGGTTCACTGTTCCTCAGACACTGTTGGGGGTCGGACTATAGTTTGAAAAAAATATGAATGAATTTCTATGCACACTGCACATATTTTATTTGTAGTGCACATTTTGAGTTGTTTGTCTTAATAGCTACCTGACATATTATTATTATTATTATTTCTTGTGTTTAAAAATAATAATTTCATTTTGCAATATAGAATAGATAGTAAGTATACAAACATATTGACTGCATTATTCTTTCATTAAAGGGCCAACATGGTGACCTACAACTTTTCCTTTAGGAAACTTCTAAAGTTACTAGTTCTTCCAAACTGTGGGCCCTGCCCACAAGATTAAAACGTAGCCAACAGTATATTGTTGGAGTATTCTTTAGAAGTTTCTCCCTAATCTGGCCTGACTATCTATAAGCACTTAGGCAAACCTGGCCTGCTATTGTGCTCAGTTTCTGTCTGTGAGCTTCCAACAGTCATATTGACCGTCTCTCTGAGAACAGTATGCTGGTCTAGATTACCCTTTGGCCAGATCCAGCAGGACTCTTCTTATTCATTTACACCCCCATCGTTCAGCTTGGACACTGAGATCCAGCGCCGAGGGCCTTCTGGCGGTTCCCTCATTGCGAGAAGCGAGATTACAGGGTACCACCACCTTCTTGCTGGTGGTGCCCGCCCTGTGGAACGCCCTCCCTTCAGATGCCAAGGAAATAAACAGCTATCCTATTTTTAAAAGACATCTGAAGGCAGCCCTGTTTAGGGAAGTTTTTAATATTTATTGCTGTATTGTTTTTAACTCAATTGGGAGCCGCCCAGAGTGGCTGAGGAAACTCAGCCAGATGGGCGGGGTATAAATAATTATTATTATCTTTTGGGAATGTTTCCCTTTTTCAGTCACATGCCTGGATCCAGTATTTTGCTTCTCTTCTGTATCCAGTTCTGCTTTATCTCATGACTGATTCCAATCCTGCTCTGATTCTTTTGAGATGAGTTTTAAAACGACATTTTTTTGGATGTTTTTTGGAACATCCAAAGGCTGAAGTGTACATAAGTCTGTTCTATGACAACCTTAAGCCGAAGATACGCAGAGCAGGGCTAAGTAATTTTGTCGTCAACCATCTCTTCCCCTTCTTTAGCAGCTGACAAATTTTATAGAAAATCCTACCCTGCATCAAAATTACTCAGGATTCTATGATTTCATAAAAATCCCAAATGTCATTCCTCACAAGTGTTTAGCTTACATGCACATGGATGAGTGTCCCTTGTTCTTAATCCCAGATCAGGCTGTGCTGCCTGTAATTCACTGAGGGCAAGGCATGTGTCACATACGCCATGCTTCTAACTTTTGAGCCAACATTTTCTTTGTCAGGCTTCAGTCTTTTCTCAGGTGTTCTTTCGGATGGGCTATCTCCTTAGCACACACACCCAACCCCTTAACTCTTAAGACAGCAAAATGTGAAAGGGTGAAGAATAGCCTGACAGAGTTTGATAGCAATGCCATCGTGTTTTCTAGAAAGCACCATATGTTTTTCCTAGCTGCATAGGAGATAGAAATTCATTCTTCAGTACTTTCCACCTTCGTGCTTTGATACCTAAGATTTATTATGTTTTATTGAAATTCTCAGGTATTATATGCACTAACTCTATAGGACTGAGGAGTCTTCAGGCCCCTCAAAGTCTGTTGGGATGGGGCTGAGCTTGAGGGAGCAGAGGAGGCCAAGCACGATCTCTCAGCCATTCACCCGGTGCCTTTCTCATTACGGGGTGGCCAGGACTGTCTGGAACATCCCAGGGGTGAAAGGATGGCTCCCCTTCTCACCCCTGCCGTTGCACGGTCTCCCAACGGGGCACCGCCTCTGCTATATCTTCTGCTCCAGCTTCCGGAGAGGTATGAGCAGGCTTACAAGTCCCATCATGCAGCAGCCCCATCCATTCCTTCTGCCTAGCTAACTTCCTTCAGGGCCAGCAGTGGCGAGGCCAGCGAGCCAGGAGCCAAGTACAGTGGCATAGCTAGCTGCTGGGGTGCCTGGTGCAGGGGCGTGTCCTGCAGTCAGGGGCGGGGCGATCTGCCCATGGGGCGGGGCAAGACTCTCCGAAGCTTGGAGCCTCTCCGCCACCTCCCCCTCAGCTGTAGAGCTGCTGAGGGAGAGGCAGTAGGCAGATGCAAGTCCCATGCTGCTGTTTCAGGCAGCACGGAACCTGCAGGCACCTAAGCCACCACATCACTCCTAAAAAGTTTCGTGAGCCCAATTTTTTAATAAAACTCATTTTGTCACACACATACCCCTCAGTGATGACACCTGAGGTGGACCACAGCCCCCCCACCCCTTCCTCCGCCAATGGCCAAGTGCAACACTATGCCACACAGCCGGACTCTGTGCTCAGCCTGCTCCCGATGTGACAGGCACATGTGCAATCATGTTGGGCACTACTCAACGCCTCTGTCAGCTATCATCGTGGAATAGAGAGTGCATAGAGAGATGTTCACAATGTGAAAATTATACCGCTTTGCAAGAACCTTATCATGGTGGTGTGTGGGGGGGGAATAAACATGCCTATCCTTAGTTTGTCTTGGGCAGAAAGCACAGTGCTTTATAGAATATTGTTGGCTGCCATTTTTAAAAATCCACTCATCTTTAGCCATAAATATAATCCATAGACCTACATTTCTTTTCCATTTTTTATTCAACTTTTCCTCCAGATGGATTGAATATGGAGGGTGAGTTAAAATTTATGATCTCAAAAAAAAAAAAAAAAATCACATACATACCGCATAAAGGAAATAGAAAATTATCTATGTGATTAAATTAGTGTTTGGTTGTAAGTCACTTTGGGTTTCCCTGGGCAAGACAAAGTGGCAGGCATATTTAATAAATAAATAATTGAATAAGTAGATGGATGACACATACACACTTTCTATGCTGTTAAACAGCTTTTCTGGCTGTTATTCCAGTCAACTCATTGTTTGAGAAAACCACACACATTTCCAGCAATATATGCATTTTGACACACCCTTTACTCCAGTATATACAGTTTTGTTCATGTTACTTTCCTAGAGAACTGCACTGCAAAATTTATAGAAGTAGGGCTTTCAAAGCACGGGTGTCTTTCAGTTTTCAATTAGTTGCAGAAAGTGTGAATTAGATAGGTTTGCCTTTACAAGTGAACTGAACTGAATTCCTCTCCCATCCTAGCACGGAGCAGTAGCAGAGTGGAAAAACTGACAGCAAAAGAGGTAAAAGGTTGGAACAATTTGAGTCTCCGGGGGGGGGAAACACATGACACAGGTGAATATTCAGCACAGTCCTAGAGTCTTATGGGAATCATGTATGAACTTGACTGAACCACCACCGCCATCATAATTTATTACAGTCAAAGACCAGCTCGAAAAGCACAACTGGGACAGCTTTCACAAGAATAAAATGTACATGTAAAGCAGCGTAAAGCAACAGTTTAAAGATTAAAATCTAAGATAAGTGCATATGCACATAAAGACCTAAAAATTTGGGCTACCATACAAATTGGCCCTGCCAACCTGGAGGCCAACTTTGACTGTTTTCCTGAACCACCAGTTATTTGTCCCTTATGTAGTTTCTTTCTTCTTCTTTTTTAAAAAAATACATCTTTATTTGGCTGAAGATACTTTGGTGATGTAAGCAACTTGGCAATGATCCAACCTTGATTGTCAGCTATGGGAAGCAAAGAATTTCAAGCGCAAGCTTTTCCAAAGCTGATAGTGGAAAGCCCCAGATGTGCATGTAGTCTCTGGATGAGTTTTAATGGATTTTTTTGCCAGCAGAAGGAAAACCTTTAGTGCATTTTGGTGCTTTCCTGTTTTCACAATAATGCCTAGAGCACCTTGAGTATGGCAATGATATGTGAAGACATCGGCAGTCACTTTCACATAGAAGGAGTGCATTAGCACAGACACTTCTGTCATGGCCATATTGAAACATCGCTACTCTCTGATGGGAACTTTCAGGAAAAAATAAACAAAATGTGGAGGCTCATAGCTCTAAAATTCTAAGGAGTAATGAGATGCTTTATTTACAAATTATTTTATTTAGATTATGGATATACCACTCCATATTTCAAATCCCCTCCCCCCGAAAAAATGTATTTTTGTTGACATATTTCAAATCTCCGAGCAGTTCGCAACAGCATAACATTGTAAATTAAAAAAAATAGAAATAAATAATCCACACTTAGATAAGATCACCTCTAAAAATCAATGTAAATGAGAAACAGCTAACATGTGTTGTTGTTGTTGTTGTTTAGTCATTTAGTCGTGTCCGATTCTTCATGACCCCATGGACCAGAGCACGCCAGGCACTCCTGTCTTCTACTGCCTCCCGCAGTTTGGTCAAACTCATGCTGGTAGCTTCGAGAACACTGTCCAGCCATCTCGTCCTCTGTCGTCCCCTTCTCCTTGTGCCCTCCATCTTTCCCAACATCAGGGTCTTTTCCAGGGAATCTTCTCTTCTCATGAGGTGGCCAAAGTATTGGAGCCTCATCTTCAGGATCTGTCCTTCCAGTGAGCACTCAGGGCTGATTACCTTAAGAATGGATAGGTTTGATCTTCTAGCAGTCCATGGGACTGTCAACATGTAGGGACCGTAATAATTAGTAACAGACCAAAATATAGAAATATAGCAGAGACAACCAGCCCCACCCACATGCCTCTATTAACAGGTAGCAGCACTCTCACTTCTGCTGCTATTGCTCCAACTTAAGATCACCCAAAGGTAGAGCAGAATAACACACTCCCCACCGATGGAGCTCCCTGCTGTCACCAGGGAACACCCATAATTATTCCTGCCCCATGAAGAATTACACATGTCCCACACCCCTAGTGCTCCTTGTTCTTACCAGGGAGCACCCCTAAATACCCATGAATCAAAAGCAAAACAGGGTAGTGATCTAACCCTTGATATAACCCAAATGGGTGATCAGTATCAGCACTATGGGCTGGGAGTGTGCCTAACAAGCCCCAGGTTATCTCCAACCATCTCCTCCAGCTTCTTCTGTTCAGGCTTGGCTGCAAGGTCTGTAGTCTTTTGCCTGAGATCCCTTGTGCTCTTGTTCACCCCGAGGGCTCACCTCAAGCAAGTGAACACCTCTTGTTCACTTCAGTTCACCCCGAGGGCTCACACCTCAAGCAAGCTGTGAGGCTTCATGCCACATCCCATACATCCAGTCAAGTCATTTACCTGGTTCTCCTTTCCGGTTCTCATGTATTTTTGTTAGTCATTATTAGATCTGGAAAAGCATGTGCCAACATAGATTTCCTTCAGAATACAGGCTAGATCCAGGAAATGGATCCTCGATACTTTCTCTACCAGTTGGCCAGCTATACTTTATCTCTTGACCATGTCAGTCTTGTCTTTTCTTCGAAGTCAACATTCTGGCTATCCATACAACATGGCAGATTCTGACATAATTAATCAGCAAGTACAGGCAGCTTTATGACAACCAGGACTTGTCACCAAATTTGTCCCATATTGATCACATTTGCCATGTTATCAAGACGTTATACTTCCACAAACAGCCTCTGGCATGCTAGGATTGCATCGGGCAAAGCAGTGAACAGCTGATTCTGATTCCAGTCTAGACACATGAACATATCCCTTAAAATATCGCAGACCAGTCATGGACCCAGATGGCAAAAGATTGATGTTTTCCCCACCCCTTTACACTTTAAAATGTATATGAACGATTTAACATCTGCAGTGTGTCTGTGCTTCATTTTTGTGTGCAGTGATGACCTCACCCTCTAGGTTGCCTTTTTTGGGGGTACCTAACCATCATAGAGTTTTAATAAACCTGAGCTCACTGAGTAATCACATCTGGATTGCTGCATGTCAAGAGCAGCGCTTGCGGGTGGGGTGGAGGGAGGAGAAGAAAGGGACCAGGCCATAGCTCTACAAATCAAATGTTATGGTACATGAAGTAGTTTTGAGGTGGGAGATGACTATATGTTCCAGATGTTATGCAAATACACTTTTTACAAGCACCTACTGTGAATTCTGAAAAGAATTAGCATTCAAACGTTACTGATGCTAAAACAGAAATGGGGGGGGGGGGGTAGGATGGAAATCCCTACAGTATCCCAGAAGACCAGGAGTCTCTCTGCATCACTTTCTGAAACTATGCTCTCCTTGTCTTCTCCTAGACTGAATGGATTCACCTAAATGCCATGCCCTCCAGCCTTGCTGCTGTGAAATAGAAGGATGCAATGTGAAAAGGATGCCACTGAAAGCTCCAGGAGAATCAACAGGGTTGCAGTTCCCTGTCCATTTCTGGTACAAATTATCCATCAGGGTGGGGATAGCCAAGATGGATAGCCCTCCAGATGTTGTTGGACCACAACTACCATCATCCCTGAATTTACTTGGGACTCTTGAGAGCTATGGTGTGGAGAGCACCACAAAGGCTATCTCTGCACTAAGGTAGACAAGGTCAGTTTGGTCGATAAGCTAGGCCACAATTTTGACTGAAATGGCTCCAGGTGATGATATAAAGGGTCCACTCCCCAGTCTTGCTGCTCCTCCAAATGATATTATGTATTATACATCAAAATGACAGAACAAGCATGCCATTTTCATGAACCAGCATCTCTCGCTCTCCTCAGATGGATGTTTATTCAACTGCAGTGGTACACACAACATTTCTGTAATTTTATTCCATGGGTATTAAACTTGACTTTATTGAGAACTGCTATTCATTTTGTTTTCAGACCACCACATTTTCTGACCTTGTAGACACCATGAAGGAGAACACTTAAAAAAAGAAAAAAAAAGAATTAACAGCATTAGGATTTATGTTATTGTGTGTGTGTGTGTGTGTGTGTGTGTGTGTGTGTGTTTCAACTGGAACACTTCCAAAAGGGTCCTGAGGAATTGGCACAGTGAACTAGGGCTTGCATTTTGCTTCTGTGCTTTGGGACAGAGGTCCAAGTTCCCACTCAGCTGAATGAGCAAAAGGGTCACTAAACACAGCAGGGCTGGCCGGCCACATTTTGAAGTGAAATGATGTACACAGTTAATATCTAAAGAAGGGCTGAGGAACTTTTGCCCCCCCCCCAATGTTGCTGAACTACAACTCCCACCAGTCATGGCCAGTTTCCAGAAAGCAATCCAAAACGTCACCCAAGATAAGTAGAAATGGGCATTGAAACAAACTGAAATTGGTAAATGTATTAAGCCCTGTCCTTCAAATACTTATTTCCAAGGCAGCTAACCAACTAAGCATAAAACTATAAACAATACAGTACAAAATGAAAATGACAGCTGAACTGCATAAAACAGCTAATGTAAACACATTGCCAGAGTTATAAGTCAAGAGCAACATAAAACATTACAGCAGTTAAAAAGCCTGGGATTTTTTTAAAAAGGTCTTCAACAGGCATCAACAATATGTGAGTACACCAGGAAGGGACCTAGAGTAGTGGTACAACATCTGCTTTGCCTGGGTTCAGTTCTTGACATCTCCAGGTAAGTTTGGGAAATTTTCCTGTCAGAAACCCTGGAGAGGTACTGCCAGTCAGAGTAGACAATATTGAGTTAGTTGGACTATATTGGTCTGATTCAGTGCACAGCAGCTTCCTGTGTTCCTATTAACCCAGATGAAAATGCACACTCCTTTTTTTTTTAAAGCATAGCTTTTTGAGACAGTGCTCTATAAGGCGTCTTCCTATCCTCTTATGTGCGCACCAGGCGCCCCCTCCCCTCATTCCAGAGGCCTCTCCTCAATGACTTCAGGCAGCAACTGGAGCCAGCAGAGGAACTCCATAAATGACTCCAGTGCATGGACAGACTGATATGGGGGCCAGCCTTCCTTCAGATGAATATGAATAGTTCTTTGTAAGGCAACCATGGGCAGCAGATACTAAAGGGTGTGTGTGTGTAGACAGCTTCAGGAAGGTGTTGGATGAGATAGGTCTATGTGCCATGCCTTGTGATCCTTTAGCCATCCAGCCAGTCTCAGGTGTGATGGAGGATGTTGTCCTTGTGGTGGAACTGAAGTAACATTCAAGTCCAGGGTGTGAATGCCATCTTGTCTTCCTCAGGCAGCAAATTGCCTTGAGCTAGCTTACTTGAACTTTGCTTCAGTCTGAGGTTGGTCCACTAGAATGCAGTGTTTCACCAAGCTAAGCCTGCCCCCACTTGCCCTCTCTTTACTTACGACCATTTCAAGGAGAAGCAGGCACTGTCATCTCCCTCTTCTTTAATATCACACTTGCCTTTTTAGAACTGAGTGGGGAGGGGGAGGAGGTGAACAAACCCCAAATTGGCTTTGCCTATCCTTTGCTCTGGCTCCACCTAGTGTTGGCCTCCGTGCCTTGTACCCTACCAGTCTCAACTGGCATCTACCTCCACTGCTTGCTTTTCTGTCTCAATATGAGGTACCCAGGATGCTTTACCACAGATCAAAAATGTCAATAATAATAATAATTTATTATTTATACCCCACCTGACTGGGCTTCCCCAGCCACTCTGGGCGGCTTCCAACAAAATATTAAAATACAGTAATGTATCAAACATTAAAAGCTTCCCTAAACAGGGCTGCCTTCAGATGTCTTCTAAAAGTCTGGTAGTTGTTTGACATCTGGTGGGAGGGCTTTCCACAGGGTGGGTGCCACTACCGAGAAGGCCCTCTGCCTGGTTCCCTGTAACTTGGCTTCTCGCAGTGAGGGAACCGCCAGAAGGCCCTCAGCGCTGGACCTCAGTGTTCGGGTAGAATGATGGGGGTGGAGACTCTCCTTCAGATATACTGGACTGAGGTCATTTAGGGCTTTAAAGGTCAGCACCAACACTTTGAATTGTGCTTGGAAACGTACGGGGAGCCAATGTAGGTCTTTCAAGACCGGTGTTATGTGGTCTCGGCGGCCGCTCCCAGTCACCAGTCTAGCTGCCACATTCTGGATTAGTTGCAGTTTCCGGGTCACCTTCAAAGGTAACCCCACATAAAGCACATTGCAGTAGTCCAAGTGAGAGATAACCAGAGCATGCACCACTCTGGCAAGGCAGCCCGCAGGCAGATAGGGTCTCAGCCTGTGTACCAGATGGAGTTGGTAAACAGCTGCCCTGGACACAGAATTGACCTGTGCCTCCATGGACAGCTGTGAGTCCAGAACGACTCCCAGGCTGCACACCTGGTCCTTCAGGGGCACAGTTACCCCATTCAGCACCAGGGAGTCCTCCACACCCACCCACCTCCTGTGTCCCAAAAACAGTACTTCTGTCTTGTCAGGATTCAATCTCAATCTGTTAGCCACCATCCATATGCTGCTGTTTTAGTTTGTGTTTGACTTGACACAAAGCAGCAGCTATTAACAGTCAAATAAAATCAGCAGAGAAGATCAGGTCAAACTTCCACAGTGACAACAACTGAAGCAGCCAATATGGCAAAAGGCCTACAAGAAGTCTTCGGTCTGACACCTGGATCCCTCAGGGAACTAAGCATCCAAAGCCTGGAGACTGCAAGAGAGAAAGCTCTGTCTTGCGTACCTGGAAGCCATGTCAGATATTGGCAGGACACACAACGGGGGGAAATCATACTCTTCTAGTTTTAGGCATTTGGAAATGCCTCGGTTCTCACAACCTACCTATTTGTCAATAACAGAAAGATAATAGTTGGCATATGGATGGGCATGGAGCAGCTTTCTCCAGCGTGGTGCCTTCCAGATGTTCTGAACTATTTATTTTATTTATTTCATTAAAATTATGTACTGCTTGATTGTAGAAAAAACCCCAACACAGTTTACAAAGAAGATAATACAATAAAATACTCTCTAAAAATTTACAACTATAATTTAAAACACAGAGAAGGTTAAAACTGCAATAAAATAGACTAAAACAAATTAAAAGTCATACCAATTTTCTAAGCATCTGGGTAGGCTTGTCTAAATAAGAATGTCTGGCTGGGGCTGATGGGAGTTGTAGTTCAAAACCTCAGGATGGCACCAGGGTTGGCAAGGACTCGTATAGAGGAACAATAATACGGCAAGCTGGTAAGGGTAGGGGAACAACCCAGGTTTATTGTTAGGAAATCATGTGGATAAGCTTAAGAAATGCTATGCTTAAATGTTATATTACATTATGCTGAAAAATACAGTTTCTTGTCCTTAAGAACATTTTTGTCACAGGTAGTTTGTAGCTTGGTCTTCTACATGCTTACTTCAGAATATGTCCAATAAATGTTTTAAAAACCCCAATGCCCTTCTCAGAAAATGATTATGAAAGAAGAGAAGGGCTCCATTTCCTCTTCTGTCCTATTCAATAAAGTTGCAATGCTTTTCATGAGCAAATAAAATTTAAAAACAATAAGCATACTTTTCCTCCTTTGAAATTGATTCCCATCCTTCTGCCTAATTGCTATCAACATTGTAATGGAAATCATATTGCAATATTGATTAACAGTGGTTGCATTTTCCAATTATTTCTCTAATGAGTTAAGTGGCAATGACCCGGAAAATGGACCAAGACCTCACTACAGACTAATGTTAATTTGGTTTAAATTGTTATTTTCCCCCCTCTTCCAGCAAATAATGATGAGAGACGCCTACTGTTAATTAATCAAAAAACTTCTCAAAATAGAGTTCACCAGGTGGAAATAATTAGGCTTTAATTGTGTCTTGTTTATTACTCTTCAGAGATGTAAACAAGAAAAGCTGGGTTCGTTTGACAGTCGTTACTAAAAAGCTTCGTAATAAATAAATCAGAGGCAACAGTGTTGTGATTATGTCATGAATATTTGTTCTTCTGCATTTGTTCTGTGAGTCAGTTTGACAGGTGAAGAACTGGTAATTTCCCTTTAGAATTAAAATATCAGATCAGCAGGTGGGAACATTTGCCTTTTGTTTCATTCTCTTCCTTTTTTGTTTATTGTTTTCAAATTGCTTAACTGACTGGCAGAAAGATACAACTCGTTGTCAGATGGAATAACTTTTAATGATGGAATTCACAGACAATGAAGAAATTTCGGTTGCACCTGCATTTTGATTTGAACAAAGGTACTTGAAATTTGGGAGGAGGAAAAACCCAACAAAAACCCAATCTTCACAACTGTCTACTTTAAGGTATTTTCATTTTCCTCTCTTCACTCATTTCATCATATTAATAGGGGTCTCTTCCCATTCTTTCCTTGCCAGCATACATTTAGTTCAGAATAACAGGCAGTATGAGAGATAAAACTTGGATCAACTGAAGGAATGGCTAAGGAGGAAATTGCGCAAGCATGAACGCAACCCCATCATAATTAAGCACCTTGAAGTTCCCTTTACTTTAGCAGAATAATTCAGCCACCTAGAGATCCATTGACTTTAAGGTGAGGTGGAAGCATAATGCTTAATTTTGCAGCTTTTGGTGGAAAGTTTTCTGAGTACCTTGTAAAGCAGAGGTAGAGAACCTGTGGTATTCCAGATATTATTGGACAACAATTCCCATCATGCCTGACTGTTGGTCATGCAGACTGGGACTAACAGGAGCCAGAGTCCAAAGGGTTGCCATTCCTTTCATCAAGAACAGAAATCTAGAGCTTCCATAAGAAAGGGACCATTGAACAGTAAGGATGAGCACTGAGGAATAGGGTAGTCAGCCAGGAGTCACAATTATACAACTGCCAGAATGGAAGGCAGCAGAGTGTGAAGGAAGATGTGTCAGGAGGCATGTTATCGTATAGAGAATGTTTAAGCTATGGAAAGGACTTGGAATGACATCTGTAAACAAAAGGAGGGGGAGCGTAGCATAGTGATGGGCAACTCTGGTTTCTTTCAGTTTTTCATTTTTCCAATCCCATATTCAGTTATCCATATTTCCACATTATTATTTTTATTGATGTTGTTTGGCCAATTTCTCCTATTATTATTATTATTATTATTATTATTTTATAATATTATTATTTTCTCCAATTAAGTTTGCCAGCTATTCTGAATTTCTCCCTCAACCATTGGTTAGCAGGCAAATGTTTGAGGAAGGTTATTTTATCCAGATTGTCACAGTGCAGAGGTCCCCAGTCTAAGGCTGGGGTGGGAAACCTGTGACCCTCCAGATGTTGCTGATAGGTGTGTTGGGAGCTGGAGTTCAGCACATAATTTCCCCTTTAATCCTCATCCTGGAATGATCACAGAATATCAGTTAGCAATATGCAACGCGATTTCCCATTATGAGCTTTACAATGCATTTTCTTGATTATTTTTTTTTAATGTGTCTAGATCCAGCCAGAGTAGTTGTTGCTTCCCTTTGTTGGGTGTGGGGAAATCAACTTTGCCCCTGGCTACTACTAATAAGGAAAGCCTGCTCTTGAGAAAATGTCACTTTCCTTTGAGAAATTTGGTGACATGATGCTCCCCTTCTCTGCCCACAAATGGGGTAGAGCATAAGAGCCAACTCCAAGGGGCCAAGACCATTTCACCCTCCCAATAAAATATTTGAGGGGGCCAGACCCACCCTCCCCCAAGTAGATGGGCATTGTTATGCAAATGGTGTGTGTGCTCCACATCCTGTGATCAATTATGTGGGGCAAGGCTTACCTGCCCCTCCCCTCAATATTTTATTTAAGTTGGCAGCCCTGAGGTAGAGCATTTGAAGAGGCCATCAAAATCAGACTTCCATGTTGTTATCCCAGGGGTGCAGAAAGCTGCCTTATACCGAGTCAGGTGACTGGTCCATCTACCTCAGTGTTGTCTGGCCTGACTGGCAGTATGCTTTCCAAGACTTGAAGCAGGAGTCTCTCCTTATCAGATATTTCAGCCCAGAGCTACAGCCCTTTCCATCTCTTGTCAGGTGGGGAAGTCATGCACACCCACAGCTGCCGCATGTGCCTGCATCCATGTGGCTTTGTAAAGAAAACTGTCTTGAAAAGTGAGCGGGGAGCTGGACTCAGTTCTCCTCACTCTCGCTTCCCTGCCAAGCACTTGATTGGCAGGTTTTTGGCTTTCTTTGCATGGCTCCCTGGATGAAGTCATGATGGTCACTCACATGCTCTGTTAGAGTGCAGCCCTGATCTAATGGATTTATTTTTAAATGTTGCATATTTTGTTTTATTTCTTACGCACTGTTTACCCCAACCTTTGCCAACAAAGGGCCGTATAGTTAAAGCTATGGTTTTCCCAGTAGTGATGTATGGAAGTGAGAGCTGGACCATAAAGAAGGCTGATCGCCAAAGAATTGATGCTTTTGAATTATGGTGCTGGAGGAGACTCTTGAGAGTCCCATGGACTGCAAGAAGATCAAACCTATCCATTCTTAAGGTAATCAGCCCTGACTGCTCACTGGAAGGACAGATCCTGAAGCTAAGGCTCCAATACTTTGGCCACCTCATTAGAAGAGAAGACTCCCTGGAAAAGACCCTGATGTTGGGAAAGATGGAGGGCACAAGGAGAAGGGGACGACAGAGGACGAGATGGTTGGATAGTGTTCTTGAAGCTACCAGCATGAGTTTGACCAAACTGCGGGAGGCAGTGGAAGACAGGAGTGCCTGGCGTGCTCTGGTCCATGGGGTCACGAAGAGTCAGACATGACTAAACGACTAAACAACAACACCGTTTACCCCCAGAGTGAGTGGGAGTAACAAAAGATATAGCTATGAAACCATTGCAGCTACCAAACAATAAAGGCGTGGGGGGGAACGATTAAAAACAGTTCCATATAAAAAACAGTTTAGAACAATTCCGTATATATATATTATATATACATCTTTAAAGTCACATTATATCTGTATACTACTTTCCAAAGTACCCAATGGCTTGTGAAATCGTATGAAAGCAACAAATGCTAAAAGTTTTAAAGACCGATAGGGCTTCTGTCTTTTTAATCTGCTGCAATCATTTTAGGGGGAGGACTGAGGGAAGAATAATACATTTTTTAAAATGTATCTTATTTTAAAGGGGGGGGGGGATTGCAGCATGCTCCTTTGGACAGTTACAAATTCTTTCTGAAGTCTGTTTTGATAATTCATGGGGAATCACACACATACCCTGCCTTGGAGTTATTGTTTGAAACATGCATGAAGGTACATTTTATTCTCCAAAAGTAGTGAAGATAATACTGAAATATATGACTGAGCCTATATGAAGGAACCCCTGCTGATTTCTGACACAGGTATATATAATTCCTTGACATAGCATTTGGTAGCTACATTTAATAATAAGATCACTCACTTTTTATTGTTTTCTCCTTGATTTCCCCCTTCTCCTTTATTTTATGCTTTCATCAATCTGAGCCAAAGATTGGAAATGGGAGGGGGACCCCCGCACTCTGCATTGACGCAAGCTTTGAGATCTAGATTAAAATGTAACAAGCGGCATTCCGATCATTATTTTTCTTAACCACCAAATTAGAGAAACTGAAATTGGAACTGATTTTACACTTTCCTATCATAATATTTTTATGAGCGAAATTGGACCAACAGCCACTCAATGGGAGGGACGGCAACCCAGGAGCCTGGCTGCTAGCAGAGATATTTATGAGGGGCTGCTGTTTTGCTTGGAGTGCAAGGAGAATTTGGGGCGTTTGAAAAAGAAAAAGAAAAGAAAAACCTGCACAAGGATCTTTTTGTCGTGCTAGTGATACTTTCGCCCTAAGGTAATGAGGAGCTTATTTCTACAAAGGATGGGTTGACGTAGTGCTAATTTTTGCCTCTGACCCACTTGTAATCCTATATCATACTATTATGTTGCTTGAACAAGAAGTGTCTATGTAAGTTGTTAGATTTTTTGGAGATGAGTTTTGCAGGTCTCGGAGAATAGGAATGCGTGATCCTGAGCCAAAGTCTGACTTGGTCATATTTTTGCTGGTGGCAGCAGGACTTTCCATTGCTCAAACATGGAAGGATTTGCAGGGGGTGTCTATGGACTTACAGTATTAGAATGCTTGCTAATTGGCTCTTGCCGAGAAGGAAACTCACAATATGAAAGTCTTAAAGGGAACATCAAAAACCAGACAGATTTCATATGGCAACGAAACCAAAAATTAAACACACACTGCCACAATTGTCTTTGCAGATTTGGATATAATAACCCTGTGAAATAGGGGCTTTTTGTCAATTTAAAAAAGTTGTTTAAAATTGCTTTTAATCTTGTTTTTCATGCTGTAACCTGGTCTGGGACTTTAGGGTGAAGGACAGGTAATAAATAAAATCCTCATCGTATCACGTGGCTGGAATGGTCCATTTGCCAGTTTCCAATTGGCCTCCTGGACAATATGTACCTTTTTATGTACCTTTGTACTGTATGGATCAAAAAAGAACAATTATATAGCATTACAACCTGATATCACTAGGGGTATAAGGGTGGAACCTATGGATTTGATGTAATCCCTGCTATTTTTTGTATATTTATTATATCCATAAAAACCTTTATTATTATTATTTTTAAAAAGCAGTGGTAGCAGAGTCACTAAAAAAAAAAATCAACAGCCCATAATTATAATCAAATAGGCTTCCCCCCCCAAAAAAAACCCAATCAGATAAAAACGGGAAGAACATAGTCATTAAAAGTGGCCCGAACAAATGCCTCTGGAGGTCCTGAAGTAAGTCATGCTAAGAGTAGATCGAATGGAATCAATGGGCTTAAGTTAGTCACACCAAGTGATTTCAATGAGTCTTCTCTGAATATGTCTAAGTTGGATTCAAGCCCTTGTTTGTGACTCTCAAAGCTGCCTAGGGCGAGTGCTTCGCAGACAAGGCACCACCTCTCAAGAGGTCATTGCCGCCCACTTCACCTAATCTAAAAACAGAAAAACATAAGAAGAGCTTTCTGCATCATGCCAATGGACCATCTAGTCCAGCATCCTTTTCTCATAGTGGCCAACCAGATACCCATGGGAAACCTGCAAAGCAAGATTTGAGCACAAGAGCACTCTTCCCTCTTCTGGTTTTCTCTATTGCGTGTTGAGGTCCCCAAAGAGAACCCCTCAAATAAATCACACTTCACACAGAAATTTTGTTTAAGGTTTTTGGCATAATTTTGGCCACAACTTTATTAAAATACAAAATGTGAGTGGTTGCTTAGGCATTGGTTGCGATTATCTGTCCCCGCCCAGGGACAGAACTGACATCCGCAAGCCTGCAAACGTCAGTAAGGGAAAACATTTTGGGGAGAGAATGGAGCCGGGTGCCAGACCCTCATCTCTCCTCGAATGCTCCCAGGGGCTCTTGCGTGGCCCTAGCCCCTTGACAGGGGTTCGGACAAGAGGATGGCGAGCCCCTGGATTCCTTTAACAGAATACCCTTGCAGCAGCAGCATTGGAGGGGCAGGCACAGCTAATCCATTCCCCTCCACAACCAATTTTAACCAGTGCCTAACAGCAACCTTACAAGTTGTGACGATTTGCTACGCAGTAGGCAAAAACCAAATGGCCCCAGCCAATCAGCCAGATGGACAAAATTCCTACCAGGCCCCTTCCCCAAAAACAGATGACCCCATGACAGGCGTAGCAAGGTCAAACATGAACAAACCCTAAAATTAGGGAGGGTGGGAGAGTGATCCGATGCGCACAGTGAAAAGAGGAAGCACGATGCGTGCAGGGAATGTATAGCCTCTAGGCTGTCAATCAAAATTGGCAACATCAAAATCTCCCCAACAACTCCGGAGAGCCCAATCACTTTCGTGGCCAACCAATCAAACCCACTCAGCAACAGAGACTTGCAAGACCCCACCGCAACGCATGCTCTCCATGAAGGAGAACACGCTTTCACGTTCTCCATGGCATGCATACTTTTTCAAACTCCTATCATGCCATCTCTTACTCGCTCAAACCCAGTTTCTCTTTCCTTAATATACACATTTGCCAAACACTAATCTATGCATACATTTGTCACTGGAAACCTGTGTTCGTCGCCTTTTTATTTAGATACCGTAACTTATGCAAGCATAATCACATAATCACTGCTGTTTATTTTGTGAGGTCCAACTGCATTTTGCTCGGATTATGTTTCAGTCCCCAGGACTTACCCTCTTTCTACCATACTTAATAGAAGTATGATTCATAAGCCATATCTATAGATATACACTCAAATGATGGAAAATGTGCACGTTATTTTAATCTTACACCTTGACTGTGCCTCAGCACAACTGATTAACTGATTGAGCAATAGATGGATTTCAGATATTTATAGCCTACATTTAAAATATAATATTCAAGGCGACCCACAGTATGTTCTCCATGAACACAAAACACCCTCTGATACCTCATGAACAATTCCAGAGGGGTACCCATGCCCGTCTGCTGCAGGAAAAACAGCAACCAAGTCTTTTGTGCCACTCTAAAGAGTGACGGATTTATGGTGACATAAACATTTCATGGACTAGATAGTGATGATTTTATTATGATGCCTCCCTGTCTGAGGTCCGTTTGTGTGGCAAAATAAAAGTCCAGCCTCTAGACCACTACCTGGAAAATCGAGTGGATTCTGAGATTATATGGTTCAGCTATCCCTCTTCTAAAGCTCATATAGAAGTAGCAAACTTTTTCTGTTATGTACTGCTCTGCTCTGCTTAAAATGGAGACTCTGGGCAGGAGAATCAGATATGAATGGTACTTACTTGGCCAGAAAAAAATAGCTGATTCTTTAATTACCAATAAACACAAGCATATAACTGGCTCTGATTATAGATTATAGTCCTACAGAAAGGATCATTAATTTTTATCTAAGCAAGCAGGCACAGTGGTGAAAGTCACTTGAAGCACAGAGACTTTGAGATTTTACATGCCTTCATTTTCAACACAGTTCTTTTTATTTACATGATGGTCCTTGGCAAATACTCACCATCCCGCAAATTGTTATGGTCTCCACAGAAGGCCAACTCCACAGAGGGTCAAATGCTCACCATCCCTCTAATTATGTTTGTCTCCACAGTGGGTCAACTCCTTAACTGTGCAAGCCAAAGTAGTGTGATGAAGCAGGATAAATTGGCCAAAGTCAATATGACTTGTGATACAGGATGCATTATGAAGCATCATATAAATCTTGCTTTTGGTATAGATGACTATTACAAACATGGTCGCTGGGTTATTATTGCCGTGATTAAAAGCAGATAAAAGGAGATGTGTCAGAATTATATGAATGTATTTGGTTAAACAGCATTTGCTGGATCCCTTGATCCAAATGCAGTGCAAGCACACTTTCCAGTAAGAAAGAGCCCCAGCAAAAACCTTCTTTAAAAAAATAATAATCACAAAACATGCAGCAAATTGAAGTGTGGGAATTTAGGCTGTTAAACCTTTTAAATATCATGAGTCGCTTACAGCACTTCCCTTTCCTATCTGCTTTTGAAATGAACAGACCAAAAAGTTTGATAAGTTTAGATGGCTTTTACTTACCAAATTCTAAAGGTCAGATTCATGCATCTTTCATACAGCAGCTAGGAAAACACAGGTTTACAAAATATGGTAAAATGTTTCTACATTTTTGGTCTAGAAACACAAAAATGGCTAGTGAGCCATTCATGTGGTTTTAGCCTGGAGGCCCAGGTCAGACCTCCATTCTTTACGATGTTCCTATATTAGAATGAGAGTTAACAAAGAAGCTTTACTTCCTTTACAGGAGGTGAGGGGGCATGATCAAACAAGTCTGGAAACAACAGCTTATTCTGTGGTCTTAACCCCTTCATGCATTAACTAGAGATGGAAATTTACCCCTCAGCTTTCAAAGTTTGTTTCTCCTGCCACTGTTAACGCTAAAGACTAGAATTGTGCACAAAAAACCTCTCAAAATTCTCCATCCTATTTGTGGGCAGAGAAACTGGTGAGACATTCATTGAACAGTGCGGAGAAAGATAAGATAAGATAAACTTTATTCACATTAGCCAACATAGTAGAGACATCACCTTGCCAACAAAGGTCCGTATAGTAAAAGCTATGGTTTTCCCAGTAGTGATGTATGGAAGTGAGAGCTGGACCATAAAGAAGGCTGATCGCCAAAGAATTGATGCTTTTGAATTATGGTGCTGGAGGAGACCCTTGAGAGTCCCATGGACTGCAAGAAGATCAAACCTATCCATGCTGAAGGAAATCAGCCCTGAGTGCTCACTGGAAGGACAGATCCTGAAGCTGAGGCTCCAATACTTTGGCCACCTCATGAGAAGAGAAGGCTCCCTAGAAAAGACCCTGATATTGGGAAAGATGGAGGGTGCAAGGAGAAGGGGACGACAGAGGACGAGATGGCTGGATAGTGTTCTCGAAGCTACCAGCATGAGTTTGACCAAACTGTGGGAGGCAGTGGAAGGCAGAAGTGCCTGGCGTGCTCTGGTCCATGGGGTCACGAAGAGTCGGACACAACTAAACGACTAAACAACAACAACAACATAGCAACATAAAGCAAGCATTATATACAATTTAAAAAGACAACAATGGATAAAAAGGACAATCAAATGATCAAGTGTGCAGAGAAATTCTTAACCAGTATCTTTGGGTGGGGCCTATATAAGCAGTGACAGGAGCACAGCTTCTCACTCGTCCACCTGCTCCTGTCAAAGGGCAAGAGCAGCAATTGTCTTGGAAGCCTAGCCACTATTTTGCACAATATCCCTGACCTAACAGCATTCCAGGGAACAGTGGGAAGAAAATGGTACCCACCATAAAAAAGAAGTTTGTGAGTATTTGTGAAAATTATGCAACATAGCCTTCTGTTTCAAGAGGCTAGAGAAAAAGAGTAATATGTGACTTTCCACCCAGAAAAAAGTATACTAGGAAATTTCATCTTATTCTGAAAGCATTCATATATACGCCTTATATTCCTAAATGGAAAAGGAGTTTATCTGTCTTATTTTTGCAATCTACTAAGGGCAAAGCAATTGATGGCTTATAGTAGGCCTGTTGGTGAAACATTTCCCACCATCTAACATTTACAGTGGTATAGCACCATATTGATAAAAAAGCCACAGTTCCATAATGCAATGGTAAGGTAAAGGGACCCCTGACCGTTAGGTCCAGTTGTGGACAACTCTGGAGTTGCGGCGCTCATCTCGTTTTATTTGCTGAGGGAGCTGGTGTACAGTATATCCCACATCTGAATGCAGCTTTGAACTGGGCAGTCATTCAAAGAGAGGACTGCTTCAAAGAGAGGACTGTGACCACCATATATAAAAAGCTATAAAATGTCAGTTCTAAAAATGTCAGATTTAACCTCAGCATAGTCATGGTGCCCCTTTGGGTTAGGCCAAAATCAATGGGATAGAGAGCCAACCATTCCAGTGAACAAGATAGACGTATCTGTTGGCCAAATCATTTTTTAAGTGACTTAAAATAGTCCAGGGGGTATCGTGGGCCAGCCTGTGAGTAATTTAAACCTATGTGGTGACAGGCAGTGTGGATTTTCACATGCTAATTTTCCAGTTTATTAAAAAAAGAAAACCTTGAAAGACTTAGTATATATATCCATGTCTGGCTCCCAAGAAAGTGTAATACTGACAAGTTATGTGGATTTTCACATGCTTATTTACCCTCTCAAAACTGAATATGTCTACCATAGGGGCCTTTGTATCACGTTACCTACAGAATGGTCCTCTTATAAGACTCAATAAGTGGTCTCACGTGTCTGCTATAACCTTAGCTATGTTTGCCAAGCTGAAAAGGAACAGAAAAGCAAAACAGAAGCTGCCCTTTCCGACCCAGATTAAACATATAGCTTCTCTGGAGAAAACAGTTCTCTTTGCCTGAGAGAGCTCTCAGTGATACCATAGGCATGATCTAATAATAATGGAACTCTGCATCTGTCCGGCTCCTTTTAAAATGAAGAATTCCAAGGCACTATTACATCGTAAGGCAATAGCCAATAAGAGTTAACTGCCTATTATCACTTGTCACACTGAAGCCTAAAATGTTATTTCACAATTATGATAACCACGGCTAGTGCAGAAGGGGGAAGCAGAAGGCTTTACTCATTGTCAACAGAATGGCCCAATAGGAATGACATTACATCATGACATTCTTCATGAAAAAAAGAAAAGATGGCTTTGACTGCAGAGGGAATATTTTGGCCTCTAAAAATGTTTCTTTGTCATCCTACGCTACCTGCAGAGTATGACCTTCCCAAACTCTGATGGGCATTACATTCCAAAGTTTGGAGAGAGATTCCCAGTTATCAAGCAACGTTAAACATTGTTAAAGTCCCCAACTGCTCAGCTGCCCATTCACAGCAATCAAGGCAGTCAAAACTCATAATATGTTTTTTAACTATCCTGAAAGCATGCTGTCACATTTATTTAGTGCACTACACAGAGGCACCTGAAATAAACAGTTTTGCCTTGGCAATCTTAGCAGAGCTGGACATATATGAGGGTTTTTTGCATCATCTTCTGGGAGTTTTAGCACTTACAGCAATGTTGCAGAAGCCTGAGAGTGATGACACCCTAGAGCAATTTTACCTGGGATGTGGTTTTGGAAACAAGAACAGGATTGTGGGCTAGTTTCTGCAATTTCAAGTGGTAGTAGATAACCAGCTGCAATGTATCCTGAGTAAATGTTATTGTGGCAGCCCCTAAGAGCAGAGTTTACTTGAGAAAGGTTGATGGAAATTGCAGTTCCTTTAATAAAACACTGCAGCTGCAGTTAAATCCATATCTTTTGTCTGCTGTTTTCATTCCAGATCTGACGACAAGCGTAAAATGAGATGTTCTGAACATTTTAAAATTGAGGGTGGGGGCAGGAGTCTCGATTTCCATTATAGATGAAATAAATGCCCCCTCCCATTTTTTTTTAATAAAAAAATAAATTAAGTAGTGCCTGTAGCATGCTTCCCTAGTTATTATGTGTTTCCACATTCTTTCCAAGCAGTTTTGGGTGGCACGAACTCTGTCCCACTCCATTTGCCATAATAATTGCCAGCTTAGGCATCTTCAGACTCAGCACTTCAAGGCTTAACAGTTCTGGAAATGGAATTCACAGCACGGCATTGCCTCAGTGTTCCAGACCTGCACCAGCCTTCCCCACCTTGCAGAAACAGGCGTCTTTGCATTCAGGCCTTGGAAAAATGAGGAGCCTGGACATTCTGCTTGTGCAGACAGGGAAAGTTAGAGTATGATCATAGGAGTGGTTTAATAGTGAGATCTTAAACTCTGATCTTTCAGATACTTGCTTGGAAGCTTAAATGTATTAGTCTTGACTTATTAGACCTAAAAAGCTTGCAGCCAAGCTATGTGAAAGACCTCTTCCTTATTTACAGACTGCCCAGCTCAGTCCACTGCAGGGGAGACTCTCACACTGAACATATGTTGCTCTGGCTCAGAGCTTGGAAAGTTCATTCCAAAAAGCAAGTAGTTCTAGTTCAATGTCCAAAAAGGGAACTAAATCCAATTCACAATCACATTCAGTTCACAGTTCAATTCAAGTTCATCCAAATGATCCCTGGCAAAAAACAAAACAAAAAAACCCCTGCATTTCCAATATTGCAAACTGCTGTGCTGATTATATAAAATAGATTTAAGATTAAGTAAACATCAAGATACATCCATAGTGGAATGTGAATTGTTTAATTTATTTCTCCCAACAATTAAGATCCTTAAGCGTAAAGGCCCAAAGAGTTTAAAGAGTAATGTAGGAGGGTGAAACTGATGGTAAACTGGAAATAATTCTACCCCAAAACCAACCTAATTCACATCCTTTTCACCCAGCAATTATGGGAACTACTTTCAGGTACAGTTCTGAGATTTTTGATGTAATTCAAGGAACTTTGCTAAGCTGAATTTTGCTTGAGTGGTATTCAACTAAGCCTTACTCAGAGCAGGCCCACTGAAATGAATGAACATGGCAAAGTTAGGTTTATTAATTTGAATGGGTCTACTCAGAATGAAAGTTGAGGACCACCCGCTCATTCCAAGCATTGAGTTGGCTGTGGTGCAGTGGAGAACCTTCTCAGTAATGGCACCTACCTATCCTGCAGATTGCTCTTCCAGCAGATGCTAGGCAGACACAGAAGCTGAATGGCTTCTGCAAGAAATTAAAAACCTGCTTGTTTACCCATCATTTTTGCCAGTCTGGTATTGAGTTCCTATTGCTCTCTTTTGGTTTTAATTATCAAAATTTATTGATTATATTGCATTGCTGTATATTTCATATGTAAAGTGCTTGCGTCGTTGTAGAAGTGAAAATTGGGTTTTGCATATTCTAAGTAAATAACAAATTCAATTCACTGAATGTGTTTGAAGCTTTCTTTTAACTTCAAAACAAGATGACTAAGAAATGGGAGGAGGGACACAACAGAGGTCTCTAAAATTATGCATGGTGTGACAGACACTTTTCTCCCTCTCCCATAATACTGAAACTCAGAAGCCCTACTCAGGCACTCAGTCTCCTTGCATGTCAACAGGAGAAGCAGGACACACTGCCAGGCCACCTCCAGCACATCATCTCTACATGCTTTAGAGCCCTGAATGAATTTGTGCGCAAAGATCTTGTGATGGACAGCAGAGCCAGACTAGAATCTGGTGATGCAGTTCCCCTGGAGCCTCTCGCTGATTGGCTAGCCACAGTGGGGGGAGGGAGCAGAACTTTGGGAGGGAGAATAAAAGGAGCATTTTCTGAGGGAGGTAGTTAAGGTTTGGTTTTGAGATAGGACTAAGGTTCAGGTTAAGACATAGGGTTTGAATGGAGTTGGGAGATAGGGAGTGAGATAGGGAGAACTGGTTCTGAGTTAAGTTAAACATACACACTGAGGAGACTATCCATAGTGAGAGGACAGCGCCTCACAGCTTGGATAGGAAGACTGTGTCAAGGGTCTGGAAAAGGTATACAGACAGGAGTGTTCTGGGAGGGCTGAGTTTGAGCCGGGAGAGGTAGATCCTGTGGGAATTCAGGCTACCTGGGTCTCAGGAGAACCAGGAAGGGAGAAGACTCCCAACCCAGTACCAAGGCATGAGGTGATCCTTTATATCAATTAGAATACCTCAAGTGTGGGATTGTTAAGAGAGTGGGTAACCAAGGAAAAGTGCCCCTTGCTCATGAACCAAAGTTTTAAGCTGTGAAGGAAACTGTATGGTATTGAAAGTATTTAACTGTAATATCCAAGTAACAGAAACTGAGCTGAGCATTTTGCCATCTATTCTAGAAACCTGAACATCTACCACCTGAAGTGTAACACCTGATTTTGAGTAACTGGAGTTTAAGAAGAGCTGTGCCTATAGTGTTGTGTTAAAGCCTGAGACGTCTTAGCTAAAGTAAACAAGTTAACTTTTACCTGAAAGAATGCATTCCCTGACCCACTTTGCTTCATAAACCTCTTTTGTCTAATAACACTTTTCTTATTTGTTTGATCAACTCCTGCCTGAGACTCTAATCACTAAGTTTGCCCTCACACAAGTCCTGCACCCACACAACAGCCTGTGGTCAATTGTAGAAATTTGTGTAATTAGTCCACAGTGAGGTGGGTGCACTATATTTAATAGGGGGCAGATAGCGGGAGTGGATCTGCCACATTATTAATTGGTAGTATTAAGTGGTGGGTTCACTACACTTCTCTACTCCTGGAGGCTCCCCACATGATTTAAAACCCTAATTGCACTTGATTCTAATTTGCACAGGGGGCCTCTATGACAGATATGATCGCCATCTTCAAATATTTCAAGTGGTAGTAGATAACCAGCTGCAATGTATCCTGAGTAAATGTTATTGTGGCAGCCCCTAAGAGCAGAGTTTACTTGAGAAAGGTTGATCGAAAATGCAGTTCCTTTAATAAAACACTGGAAGATGGAGCAAGCTTGTTTTCTCCTGCTCTGGAGGGTAAGACTCGAACCAATGGCTTCAAGTTACAAGAAAGGAGACTCCGACTCAAACATCAAGAAGGACTTGAGTGTGTTTGCTTGGCTGAAATGTCCCCTTGCATCTCTTGTTTGTCTGCATGGAGGATAGACAGAGAGGTGTGAATAGCAACTACCCTCAAGTACAAAAGATAGATAGATAGATAAAATTCTTGCTTCATCTATAAGGTGTGACTGGAAAGTTTGGTGAATGGTCACAGCGAGAAATATTCGAACATATAATCGGCAACGGAAACCCACAAAATGCTCACAATTTGTGTACAGAGATGAAGTTGTAACTCGAAAGACAGTATATGAGTGGTTTAAGCATTTCTGTGAAGGGTGGCAAACCATCAAAGATGACCCTTGGTCTGGCAGACCGTAGATGAGCAGAACGGTGGCAAATGTCGACAGAGTTTGTGAGTTATTGATGTTGGATTGGAGTTTGTCCGTCCGAATGATGGCGGAAGAATTGCATATTCTGCGTGAAATCATTACTGAGGTTACTGAGTTGTCCCACCCACCATATTCTCCTGATCTAGCCCCACCGGATTTTTTTCTTTTTCCAAAACTGAAATCTGCACTGAAAGGGCACAGATTTCCCAACATTTCACACGTCCAAGCTGCTGTGATGAGTGAACTGAAATCAGTATGAAAAGAGGACTTCTCCAGAAGTTTCCAACAGTTCTATGAACATTGTCAATGGTGCATGGTATCAGAGGGGGCCTACTTTGAAGGCCTGTAAGGTATGTATGTTCGAATATTTCTCACTGTCCGATTTCTGTGACCATTCACCAGACTTTCCAGTCAAACCTTGTATTTTGCTTCTGGCTCTGCCTACCTCTGCCATGTGGCCCCAGGAGGCTGACCAGATGCCAACGTGGCCCTCAGTGTCAAAATGTTTCACCACTCCTGGTTTATGGAAAATAAAGGCGGGCAAGAAGGACCAGTGTCTAAACGAGATGCTGCTTTGCAACACATCCGTGGAGTATGTGGGATATGGATGAAAGTGAATGGATCATTATTATTATTTCACCTTTGTAAGGTTCTCAAGGGCACCATTAACTGTAGTACAGTTAGACTAGTATTCTCAGGGATAATATTTAAGTGAATTATACTGTAATGAGCATGAAGCAAAATGTTGCTGAAGCTAATGAGTATTATGCAAACTTGAATAATAATAAAACTGGGACAAAATTTATATTGTAATTCAAGTGTGTTTGAGAGAAAGAGAAGGCTGGACTGTGGCTCAGAGGCAGAGCATGTGCTTTACATGCAAAGGGTTCCTGGTTCAGTCTTTGGCACCTCCCAGTCATTGGCTGGGAGAGAACCCTATCTGAAAACCCTGGAGTACCTCTGCCAACCACTGTATACAACACTGAGCAAGGTGCATCAATGGTGTCACTTGGCTTAAGGTAGGTTTGCCATATTTCTCTGTTGAGAAAGAGAGAGACAGAGATCCCTCTCTCACACCTTTCTAACTATACAACCTTCACTCAGGCTAGAATTCTGAAAAGCCTTAAATTCTACAATTGCTCCACCCTCCACGCAATTCTATGCTCCAGGAGTGGGGAACTTTATGCTTCCCTCTCCAGCCCTTGAGACTCTCCCGAGGCCACACCTTCTCTTTTCAGGCCATGTCCATCAGTGGCTGGAATGTCTTCCTGAACTGCTTTAATGTCTCCTGCTTGCCTGGATGGAGAAGTCTCTCTCTGTGTAGAAGTGTATGACTTTTGCATGGCTGGAATGTAGCTTATTGGGCAAAGGTAAGATTCATAGCCCTTCCTCCACCCAGTTTTTGCCTCTGGTCCTGTCAGCCAAGAAAGGAGGAAAGTGGAGGCAATGTGGCCCTGACCTGGAAATAGTCCCTCCACTCTGCTATATTTATTCATTTCAGTAAAGTAATGGATATGGGTTGTTATTATTCTTTTTTTAAAAAAACCCTGTCAGGAAAAAGCACCAAGGCAAAAGCCAGCTCCAGATGGCTGGAATGCAAAACAGTGCAGATGTACTGTTGGGGAAAAGGTGGAGCCTATTCTCTGTACTGAGCACCGGATGTTAGCTCAGTGTGTCATCTGACCTGTACTGGAAGTACAGGGGAGGGTTGTGACTCTTCTGATGGAGTCTGAAGGGAACAGTCACATTTCTATGTACTGTTGAGTGACAGGAATAAAACATGTAAATAGGACTCCTGTCTGTCTCATTTCTCCTCCCTGGGAGAATGCAGGGAGGGGGAGAGAAGCAGAGAAAAGCAGAGGGTGTGTTCTTCTCATGACTAATGAGAAGAATCGCCGGTTTATTACCTAGCCTGCCGGAGGACGCAGACGGACGGTAAACGCACAGTATCTCGCTCAATTGCCTCGGGGGAGGCCAGGTACCTCTGCCTGTGAGCTGAAGATACTGACTTATGGCAGCCTTCGGATGGTTGCGATTCATCGGACATCTGCATGAGAGGCTGGTGGATTGTCCTCCTCTGCTCCAAGGGAGAAGGCAAGCGTCTGAAAGCAGCCAGAGGCTCAACAGACAGCTGGTGGAAAGAAGAGGTGTTTTCCAGAGCAACAAAGTTCAAGGTATGCTGCATTTCGGGCTAAAAGTGTGAACGCAGTTGAATTAATTCACTGGTTCACGGGGAGCTGCGTTTTGGAAAAATACAGCTCCGGGAGAAGAGGCCTGCATTCCACAAATTCTTGTGGTTAAGATAAGAAGTCCTATTGAAATGCATTGTTGCTAAGTAACGGAAAGTTGGAAAGTTACTGGCAAAGGGGCTGGACTGTGAGCCTGGGAAAGCGAAGCAAAACCAGAGAGTGTTTTGGCTACAAAGTTTACGTGCCCTTGGAAGGGACTTTTCATAGCAGCCAGAGTTTAGCTGCCAGGTGCAAAAGACCGTAAACAACTTGCAGTTTGCTGCGTGAGAAAAGAAAAAAACGACTGTTGGATTTTACAGTTTGTTTGACAGTGTGAGCTGGAGGCTTGGCTTCAAGATGGATGCCAAGAAGGGGGGAGACTTGCCTTACCCATCTCCCCTGACCAGAGACAGTTATTCATCAGGGTCTGGATGGATAACTACCCCAGAAGGGGTGAGCCAAGATGATGCTGGCCAAGTTCCTAAGAGCTCAACGAAAGCTGAGGAGAGCTTTGACCCCAGAGGGGAGAGTGCAGGAACTGTGGTTGTTGGAACTCTTGGTGTTCCTGAACAAGGTGCAATGGGTGTTGCTGACAGGGGGAGGGAAGAACAGAGTTCAAATCTCCCCACTGATGATGCTACTGGAGAGCATGGAGTAGCATTGAGTGCTGTCCGATGCTACAATTGTGGACAGACTGGGCATCTACAGCGAAACTGTAAGAAGCCGCGCCAGTCAAGAAGAGCAAAGAGCAGCTCTACGAAGCCTGAGGTGTCAGGCAAAAGCCGTTCCAAGTGCCAGGTGAAACCTGCAAAGGCTATGATGGCGAAAGGAACCACGCCAGATGTTGGGAACTCGTTCATAATCGACACGGGCTGTACAAAACATTTGTGCCCGCACAGAGGACTATTTTCGATGTTGAGGAAGCAAAGCTTCACTGTGAAACAGGCCAACGGTCAAGAGTTGGAAGCGACTGGAATTGGGACTGTGTATCTTGAGAGTCTGAACTTGACTATAAGTGATGTTTACCTGGTTCCAGAACTGAGATTTAATCTGCTGAGCGTGTCGCAGATTGCAAAGAAAGGACTGAAACTGTCCTATGATGCTAAAAGCTGCAAGATCTACAAAGATGGAGAACTGTTTCTTACTGCCAAAGAGAAAGATGGACTGTATTTGTTGACTTTTGATCAAAGTGATTACATGAAATGTAATTCTTCTGATCCTAACGAAATCTCTCTTGCAGGTGTGACCAGTGTGAGCACCAGGAAGGTGACGAAGAAGGTCGACAGAGCATTTCAGCGGGTGTATGCTGATGTGATTGGTCCTCTAGAACCATCTAGAGGCAGTGCAAAGTATTACCTTTTGTGTGTGGATTGTTTCACTAATTATTCTTGGGTTTATATGATGGAGAAACCGCAAGAAACTTTAGAAAAGTTTCAGGAGTTTTGTGACAAGGTTAAAAATATGCATGATGCTAACATTGATTGTCTTTTCACAGATCACAAGCAAGTTTTTCTGTTACAGAAGTTTCAGAAGTTCCTGGATGGAAAAGGGATAGACCACAAAGTGGCTGTTTCGCCAGAAGCGTGGAACAGGGGGGTCTGTGTGAGAGTGAACAAAGAATTGCAAAAGGGGATGAATGCGCAATTGCTGAGTTCACACTTGCCACATGAATATTGGGCCGAATCGCTAGCGTCCTATCTTCATGTGTGGTTGAGAAAAGTCTCAACAGAGTTGGGATGTTCTCCTTTTGAGAAGCTGTTCAATAGAAAACCTTCTGTTGCCTACTTTAAGGTTTTCGGGTCTCATGTGAGAACAGAAGCTCCAGGTGGAGTAAAGAATGCCAGAGGCATTTTTGTGGGATATGAAAAGGGTCTCTACAGAGTAATTTTGTCTGAATCTGGTCAGGTGATTCTCACAAAGTTCCTAGAGAGTGCTCCAAAGCAAGAGCGGATAGTACAGACATTTCCCACAGGAAACGATTCAGATGATGATGATGATTTTTCTGATGTCACAGATTACAGTGGTACTGACGATGACAGTGATAGATCAGAGAGTTCAGTTGTAACAGTCATTGAGAGGAAATCTCACACAATGGATAGACCTTCACAGGTGAAGGAAGAACCACTGATTGCTACTGGTTCTCAACAGAGTCCAGAGGTTGAACCAGTGAGCAGAGAGGATCAGCACCTCATACGCAGGTCTGAGAGAGTTACAAAGGGTGTACCACCAAAGAAGTACTCAAAAGAGTTTGCTAACTTAGCTGTTGCATGTGTTGCTATTGTTAACAACTCAAAGCAGGTTGAAGCAGTGTCTAAGTCAGAGACAAAGACACAACAGAGGGTAGCTAGCCAAGGTAATGCAGAAGCACTCATTCCTTGGAAGCCAGACAACCAGAGAGGTACACTGGTGAAACCAGTGGTGGGGAGTTCCAAGGGTGGAACTGAAACAACAGGGGACTGTTATATGTATAACAACTGTTTGTTCTCTTCTCTGGATCATGTTTTGCCAATTGATGCTTTTGGGGGAGGATGTCAGGAAAAAGCACCAAGGCAAAAGCCAGCTCCAGATGGCTGGAATGCAAAACAGTGCAGATGTACTGTTGGGGAAAAGGTGGAGCCTATTCTCTGTACTGAGCACCGGATGTTAGCTCAGTGTGTCATCTGACCTGTACTGGAAGTACAGGGGAGGGTTGTGACTCTTCTGATGGAGTCTGAAGGGAACAGTCACATTTCTATGTACTGTTGAGTGACAGGAATAAAACATGTAAATAGGACTCCTGTCTGTCTCATTTCTCCTCCCTGGGAGAATGCAGGGAGGGGGAGAGAAGCAGAGAAAAGCAGAGGGTGTGTTCTTCTCACGACTAATGAGAAGAATCGCCGGTTTATTACCTAGCCTGCCGGAGGACGCAGACGGACGGTAAACACACAGTATCTCGCTCAATTGCCTCGGGGGAGGCCAGGTACCTCTGCCTGTGAGCTGAAGATACTGTCCGCTTATGGACAAACTCCATGTTATACACAACACACCCTTTAGAAAATGAGATAAGGCCTCTTTTGTGGGGATATTCTGGACCAGGGAAGTGCTTCCAAACTGCAAATAATTCCCAGTGTGATTTCCCACCCACACTTTGTAGATATATATATATACACACACACACACATATATATGTTATATATATATATATATATATATATATATATACACATATATATACACACATATATATATATGTTATATATATATATATATATATATATATATATATATATATATGTTTTCTCTTAAAAAAACATGCAAGCAATGCCCAGAACCTTGGGAGGTGTATCGGTTTCATGTTTTAATAAACAGATCAAGAAGGTGAATCACACACAGAGACAGAGAATCCCCCCCCCCCATGGACATCGAACAAAGCTGAATGTTGGAAGATTCAAGACAGACAAAGGGAAATAATTCCTCACACATTACAGAGTTTCACTTTTTGCTGTAACAGAAAGTGGTGATAGCAACCAACTTGGATGCTTTCAGAGGAGATTGGACAATTTCATGCAGGGTAAGGCTGTCTATGGGTACTAACCCAAATGACTATGTTCTACCTCCACTGCCGGAGACAATATGCCTCTGAATACCAGTTGCTGGAAACTTTAGGTGGGGAGAGTCCTATTGTGAGTTTCCTATAGGCATCTGGTTGTCCGCTATTAGAACATGGTGGTCAATTAGATTGGTCATTGGCCTGATCCAGCAGGCTCTTCTTTTGTTCTTACTTCTTTGAAAATGTCCAGCACGTAATAAGTATGGGAGCAAAAATGAGGTCGTAGTTATTATCAAGCCTCAAAAAGTACATGTTGGTGGATTTTAGTTGTAAGTTCAGAAACATGGTGCAAATGTGAAAAATGGCAAAGGTTTATCTGCCCTATAATGAGTAGTTCAACAACAACAATGGAGAGCTTTGAGGTTTTCCAAAGAAAAATGCTGCTATATCCAAAAGGAATTATTCAGTGTGTTGTATGCCTATTAGCAATACATTCAAAACACTGATACTTTCATCTGTTTGGTACCAACATTTATTCATGCCACTGTTATGATGGGATATGCCAGGAGGGAGGCTTTTAACAATACAGAAAAATACCTCCGAAATGCACTGTCTAGTACTCATAGTGATGTCAACACAAAACATTTGCTTCTTGTTCAACTGCACTTTCTAAATGCCCCGAAACTCATATAAAATGCAAGGTAAATTGCAGTTCCTTTTAAAATTATTTCTCTTTGCTATGTATGACCCATTTGGTATCATTTCCACATGGGGAGAACACTCTGTGGTGCATGCAGTGAATCAAATTGTGCTGATCTGAATTAGTCTTCCTTAAACAATTTAGTAATTTGATCAGGTTAAATAAAATTAAGAGAAAACTGTGTACACATGCGCATACACACAAAGAAAGATACCCAGCTTAGCCTAATAATAAAAGGATTTTCTGGACTACAATCTCCAATACAAATGCTTCCTAATACTTTGTAAGTCACTGAGGTTTGCAGATTTGCTGCGTTTAACTGCCCGGGAACACATTTTAGCACATCTGCATGCCAACAAACATGATGTTCAGAGTCCGCTTAGCTAATCACAAGCATAGTGTGTCCTGCTGGCTCCAGGGAGTTCTTGATGTGTAGTACCAAAACATGGAGTGCATCACATGCTGAGGATATCCTACACCATCTTGAAAATAAATTGTGCTTTTTGCAAAGCATTTCCCCGAAGCTCTCTTCAGCGTATTACTGCAAACTGTTATAGATTGTTTTACTAGAAATAAGCCAAGCCATCCAAGCTGTGGTAATTTCGGGCAATTACAAGCAGAGATATGAACCCAAGTTTAGCAGCTGTTCAGTTTCATCTGCCTGATGATGAGAAAGCAGTGTTCGCTACTGCAGTGCCAACAGATTGCCAGGAAACTGCCAAAGCCATCCACAGTCTTCAAAGGTTAAACACTAGAGGCAAGGGGTGGATTCACACGTCCTCTGGAGTTCTGCTCCTGGGATGCTCTGTTGAAAGTAGGGTGAGACATGCTTTCTTATTCCAACCGCAACCCCCTATGCCTTCTGAAAATCTGGGAGTTAGGAGACTTTGCAAAACATTGTAAAAGGTGGGATTGGGGGCTACAGTTGGAAGTGGGAATTGGGAAAAAAGATTATCCTGCTGTCCTTGAATAGGAGCCATGAATGCAAGGAGCACAAAGTTTAATCTCCAATCCCCCACTCCCAAACAGATTGGCCATGTTAATGAAATCCTACATTGCATTAATGTCGCCAACCTTCATGTCACATTTGCAGACATTGTAATACAGACTTGGTTTGCCAACAGGCCTGGTGGCTGATGCCAGTGTTAAGATTCCTGCTCTGTGATTTCAGTCATGGGATTGTTGTCTATCACATGATGGTGTATGTTTTGACTCCACAGTGTGGGAAGTGACGGAGACAGGATGTTTGCGTTACTGTGTTTCCTGAAGTGGGACTATTGTCCTTTGTTCTTTTCTCTTTGCTGTCTGATGCTAGAGAGAGATGCTAGAGAGAGAGAGGGAGCCATGTTGCAGTGCTCTCTGTGTGTTTATATGTAAATAAAGTAGATTAGCCAAAATGCTGAGTTGCGGAGGTCTGTGTAGAAGTGTATGAGAGTCTGCTGAGAGTCTGCAAACACTCTGTGGATCCCTAAGTGTGCCGGTGTCTGTTGGCATCAGTCGCTGTGATGTTTGGGCTGAAGAAAGCTGTTGAAGCTCCCGAACGATTGACCAGGAGGGAGAGAACATGCCAGTTGGGCATGTGTCTCTGCCAGGGTCCTACTCGAGTGTAGGATGAGCTCCTGACAGCCAGCTCCCCATAGAACACATCTTTGGGGATTCTTGTAGATGATCACAGTGCCACAGTCAGGTTGTGTATCCACAGCAGTGACCAGAGGAGGACGGACTGCGAGGAGGAGTACAGAAAGAATTGCCATGGTAGAGCTGCTTCAGCACAACCAGACCCTTTGTCTGCCCCAGCTGCAACAAAACATATCTCTCCTGTATTGGTCTGTACAGCCACAGCAGGCGCTGTAACTCCCCAATGGTTTGGGGAGGCACATCCTTCCCTTACTTCCTGAGACAGAAGGATGCAAACCGCCACTGAACTAGTATCAATGAGGCTTGTGCCCATGTATGTAGCTGCTTCATTTCTCAGTGAGCCTGAATGCAGTGTGAAAGTATCCAATTAACCATAGTTTCAATTTTGTCTGAACCATGAAATTATGGTTATCAGCATCAGCACAAACCAGGATACGCTAGCACAGGTTGAAATTTGGTTTAAGATCCTGACATTTTCTGAAGCTGGGAACCAAAATGTCCTGCTTAACTGTGGTTCATTGAAAACATCTGCATTGTAGATATTAATATTGCTGCTGCTATTTAGTTTAGAGAAAGGGCATAAGAGAAAAAGATCCGCCATGCTCTCTTACCATTTCTACACTCTTCAGAGAAAGCCACAGGGGAGCAGCTAATAAGCAAAACAATCTGGCCACATTTGTTTTGACCCACTATTATAAAACTCAGAGGGGGAAAGCTCATGTTCCAGTCTATGATACATTCCTAGAGAACAAAGTGAGAAATGCAGGCTCGTTTCCTTGAGCTACATATTTGAAAAGTGAACAGGAGTGAGTCCTTACCTCTCACCTCCTCTGCAGTTCCATCATGGATATCCACATGCTGTTCCGAACTAAAACATCCCACATATACCTGTCATAATGGAACCTATGGGTTTCTGACCAATACCCAGGGAGCACGCTGCACTTGGCTCAGAAACACCTGCCATTTAGAAGCCTGCAACAGCAGCTAAAGCATCATGGTGCATCTTTGCCTTGGTTCCAGCTGATATATTAATCTTGAGCGTCTCCCTTGTATTAATTAAAGGGATGTTAACCTCTGGCCCACAGTTGGGAGGGCCTTCCCATCAGCCATCAGAGCTTTTCCATGGGGTTTTGTATCATCAGTGAGAGATCAATAACAAGCTCAAGCTAAATTATGGTGGGTGTCCAAATAGGGAAAAGATTAACATCGGGGATAATATTTTTCTCTGCCTGTTTTCCTCCCTACCACGGTAGAATGGCTAATAGATTCCTTTCAAATTGCATCCTACTCAGACTTGATGCTTGCTAATGAAGGAGCTTTTTTTGAAGATTGGTAGCTGGAGAAACAGTTTTGAATACCAATCCCCAGGGTAGAATGGACATGGGCCTGCAGACGTACGGCTTGAACCAGGAACCAGGCTGAAATTTCTCGGAGAAGGTTTTTTCCTAAGAACATTTCAGAGAATGTTCATACCCACACACGAACACAACAGACCCTGAAAATGAAGGCCATTTTGCTAAATGTTCTCTGTCATTCTTTTGTATTTTGTGATGGGTGCCATTTACTCACTTCTCCCCACTGTCCTGGAACCATGCTAGGCCCAAGGCATAGTAGAGAAGGCAAAATGGTGGCCAGGGTGGCAACATGTTTCCAGTTCTAACAAAAACAAACAGAAGAGAGATTGTCAAGGTGGGAGAGAGAGAAAGACACTATGCCACTGAAAGAGCTAATGATGAGCCCTACCTTCAAGAAAATGGTGGAGAATCTCTCCTCCCCTTAGAAAATAATTCATAGGATAGTTCCCCAATTTTAACATGAATGGTTTCGGTAAAGCCAAATTGTCTCTCCTTCCTATTTAATCACAGAATCATAGAACTGTAGAGTTGGAAGGGACCCTGAGAGTCATCTACTCCAACCTTCTGGAATGCAGAAATGTCAATGAAAGCATCCATGAGTGAGCACTCTTTGGGTTCAGTCAGTCAACCAGCTACAAATCCACTTTACAGTTACCTTGTCTAGCCCATATTTTACCAGCTTCTTCACATGAATATCATGAGGGACTTTGTTGAAAGCCTTACTAAAATCAAGATACACTACATCCATAGCATTCCCCTGATCCACCAAGCTTGTAACTCAATCAGGAAAAAGAAAAGAGATTTTTCTGGCATGGCTTATTTTTCAGGTAGTCATGCTCGGTCTTAGTAATAACAACATCCTATTCCAAGTGCTTATAGACTGACTGTTTAATTATCTGTTCTAGGACCTTTTCTGGTCTTGACATCAAGTTGACTGGCCAGAAGTTACCTGGGCTTTCTATTGTCTCCTTTTGAAGATGGGGACAACATTTGTCCACCTGCAGTCTGCAGGAACCTCACCTGTTGTCCAAGAATGGTATCTGGGGTATCTTGGGAGTGTCTTTCCTTACAAGGTGAAAGTTAGGGTGCTAAATTTAATATATAAATTCAGGGAATATTTCGCATCTGAGGCATAAAGAAAGAATCCTTGTGGAGAATGTTTCAAAACAAATCCACTATGAGCTTCAGGTTAAGAGGACAAGCATGTCTGTTGTATAAGGCCACAGATGTATTTGCTGTTGCTTGTACTACTTAAGTACCAAATTATGTTCTTTCAGTGCAGTGAAAGAGTTGCTTCTTAGTGGAACCTGCTGTAACGTGAGATAATTCTGCGCTCATTCAACATTTGGCATGCCAGGATTTAAGTGCCCATGTTTGCAGGAGCATCATTTTCTTGACATGCCAGAAGGAAACAATATTAGCAGTAGCTGCTGAGACATTTCTTCCCAATCAGAAGGAAAATGGTTTTGGACAGAAGCCATTGGCAGAAACGTGGTCTCCATGACAGCCCTGTCCTCCTATGTAGTTTGCGAGATGCATTTCCAATGAGTAGCCAAGTGGAACGGGAAGACACTTCTATAGTCTAAAATCCATTTTACCCTGTTTAATCCAGCTCTGAGACTAAAAGATACCTTTTCTGTTTTCCCTGTGGAAAAAGACAAGAGTCATGAATAATGTGAGAACTTGTGAGGGTGGGCAAATGCATTCAAGCCAAGCCTCCCACAGATCCAAAACTAACATATCAAAATAGTGTTCATATCAACAGTGACCGGTGGGACAAAAAAGGTTATCACATTTCTAATTTCTTCACATAATGGAGAACAGAAACAAAAGGAGCAGATGCAAAACCAAATCATGAGTCAGAGTGGACCCTTTCTGAATCTAAGGGTGATTTGAATTCCTTTTTTTAAAAAAAATGATATTTATTGAGAATTTTAAGGTTACAAAAAAGGGTGATTTGAATTCCTATTCCATGAGTTACATTTGGCAGCCAGTATCCCCATGAAGAAGGGCTGATCAGCCCCAAAGGAGTTGTGACTTGGATTACTTTGCTGAATTAAATTCCCGAATCCACCAAGGCAATCTGAATCACATAATTCCCCTGTCTCCACTCTGTTCTTTATGTCTTTCTCTATATTAAGCAACCTTCTTTATGTCTTTCTCTATATTAAGCAACCTTCTCCACTAGTTGTGTCACTGTCCACAATGTCTCTGACCCAGAATGTTTCCAGTTTAACATTTATGTACATACTTCCCCCCCCCCAAAGTGAGATTATTTATTATTTAATGGGAAATGTGTCTATAAAGCCAGAGGTGTTCCACAGAATATCCATGCCCAAACCAAATGTATCTGGATGGAATCTGGATAGTCTCTGGAATCTGTTTCAGATACTGATTCTGTGCCTCCCCTATGACTTCTTTATTTCTACCTAGATTTTGAGCTCTGAATTGCCTTATCTGGTTTGTGAAGTGGGGCCAATTAATGATGGATCCCCCATTGTTCCATATTTTATTTTCAACCTTGGTAAAAAGTACTGTCCGCACAGCTTCAGCAGTACAGTTTGGTAGTTTTATCCTGTGGACATCATACTCTTATGGGCAGGGGACATTTAGATGCCAATGCACATTACTTCGAAATGTCATATACTAGCTTTCCTGCATTAGGAGACTCGTCTGCTCTCTTCTGTGTGAGGCTCTGGACTTTTGCCCCATAGCCGTATCTTCATGGCATAACTCCACAGCTTGTCAGAAACTTCAGTTCACTTTTTATCCCTCTGCACTGATAAACCACTGCTCCTTTCCCTTCAAAATGCATTCATGATGTGGTAGTATCTATGGTTGTTCCCAGTGCTTTTTTCTGGGGGGATGCAGGGAGACACATACCCCTAAACAATTTGTGAATCTAAGTTTGGCCTCATTGAGGGGCAGTATTTCAATATGAGTAGGAAAATGAGAGTACCCCTAAACATTATTTTATTTTTTTAGGAAAAAAGCACTGGTTGTATCAAGAGTCAATTTCTGTGGTGTTCAAGCAATGCACTGGAGTGTGTGATGACATTTAGAAAGAAAAAAGAATTACACAGAAATAATCTTGATGGGGTCAGATATACAATCACATCAATATTGCTTATCTTCTTAATTTGCCAGTGCATATGTGTGAATCCCAGAGAGCAGGGAGACAAAAAATAGCTGAAGGAAAAGATATGGCAGGTGGGGCAGGTGGCACATGCTCCAGCTCCAAGAATCCTTTTTGAAACTATCTTCATTGCAAACAGATTTCAGAAGCAGTAGAATCCAGGGCAGAATGTACCCAAAGAGCAGTAATTGAACAGAAGGAGTGAAATCAATATTCTCATCCTTAATCTAAGGCCACTTACTTTATTTGCATCACACAAGATTGAACTGGGCTATTCCAAATTCTGCAGCCTTTGCATCTTCTCATAGCAACAGGAGTATCACCATAAGTGTGGGTCAAGAAATTATGTACAAGATGAGAGAGATACGGTTTCATTGTTGGAATGCTGATAATGCTTTCTTGAGTGCAGAAGAACAATTCTATGATCACTGAACTGTCAGAAGGTAAAGGTAATGAAAAGAACTGACTTTGACCTTCAGATTTCATCTAGAATGCAGTCTAGAATCTAAGCCTTTTTGTTATGCATTAACACCCTGTTCATCTTTTCAGATGTCTTTCCTACACTTGATCCCTTTGAAAAGGGAACTGTATTTTAAAATCTAGAAGGGTTGAGGAAATTTAGATCAGAAGAATCAGAATCAAACATCTTGTCTTTTGTTATGTTTCCAAAAGATTTTCAAAGAATAGAAATATGAAGATATGTCCCAAAATATATACTTCCAATGTATGCTGAAAACCTATCATTGCAACTGCAATCTGATATCCAGGGGTAATATCCGTTGAATCCAGTGGGGCTTGCCTTTGAGTAGACAGGTACAAAATTCGACTGCATTCCTGTGCATACTTTCTGGAGTGTGAGCACCACTCAGCTCAGATGGGACTCACTTCTGAATAAGCACAGAAAAGATTGAGCTATAATGCTTTTTATTTCAGGTTGCTTATTGTAACATGAGCTCTGCAAACCCTTGCCGTGCTTTCCATTTGAAATGCTCTTTGTGATATAATTGTTTGGACTAATTGTTTAGACTGATCACTAACTAGTGAGCTAGGTAGAACAATACATCCATCTAGCTAGCTAGAGATTTATTTATTTATTATCTAGCCCTTCTTATCCAATATAACTGGAATTTTTCTGCAGTGATCTTAAAGTTCTGTCTGTAGTACTGGATGGTTCATTCACAAATGGAAGTCATCACACAATGCATCAATCATCATGTGAGGAAAATGCATGTGCAAACTACTCTAGAGTCCTTTGACTAATAGCCATGAACCTCTTTAAATTTATTGCAACTGGCCAACCACAAAGTTAATGTCAAATTTCGAGTGAATTCAATACAGTAGATGTAGTGTGGAGAGATGTTTGCAGCTTGGAAATATGGTAGACGAAAAAGCTACTTATAGTAACAACACACACCAGTCCAGCAAGATGTACCACAATTCATATGCGGAAAAAGAAAGTCTAATAGCTCAATTGGTTAGAGCATGGTGCTGATAGTGCCAAGGTTGCATGTACAATCCCCTATAAAGGACAGCTGCATTTGTCTGCATTGCAGGGAGTTGGATTAGATTATGATGGTGGTGATGATTATACCCCGCCCATCTGGCTGGGTTTCCCCAGCCACTCCTGATACAGGGATGCCCTCAGATGTCTTCTAAAAATTATGCAGTTCTTTATCTCTTTGACATCTGAAGAGAGGACATTTCACAGGGTAGGTGCTACTGCCGAGAAGGCCCTCTGCCTGGTTCCCTGTAACGTTACTTCTCAGTGAGGGAACCAGCAGAACACCCTCGGAGAAGGAGATGCTCCTTCAGGTATACTGGGGCAAGGGCCCTTCCAACTCTATGATTCTATGAAAGATTCAGGGTGGGGTGGGGAGTGCCCAGATTTTCTGGTGCATTAGAAATCATTAATAGAAAACTGCCTTCTGAGAGTCAGATGAGTCCACCCATTTCTTTTACTCTACAGTGACAGGCAGACACTCTCCAAGGTTACAGAAAAGAGCTATTTCCAGCCCTACCTATTGAAGCCAAGGATTGGATGTGGAAAATTTTGTGTGCAAAACTTGCGCTTCATCACTGAGCTGTGGCTCTTTCCCAGTGTTAACAGTTACTGTGGCCAGATCCTTGTACAGAGCACTGTTCAAGGAATGCCAACAACTGGGTTGAGATCATGTGTAGGTCTCAAATAGCTAAACTGTGACAATGCTCAACACTTATTCAGAGGTGGAGTGTGGAGGAAAGAACTGAATCCAAGGCCGTCTCTGCTTCCGTCCATGCTCCACCTTCCACTAGATAACTGGTGCCGTCAAAGCTTCGTTTGTTCAGAGCGGCTCTTGGGGGACTTGAATGGGGGCCAGTCAACGTGAATAAAATGAAAACAAGCCCAAAGATATATTTTTTGGTTAAACTGTATCATATCCAAAACCTACAACCTAAATTTGGAGACAGTGCATCTTATGTTCAGAGTTCTAGTTTGGCAAAAGGTTAGACAGAATAATATAAAAATCCAAATATTATCTTTTTCGCTATGGAGGAAAATGTACGTTCATATTGCTCTTCTCACAATAGTTTTTCTGTGTAGTTGTCCAGTATATAAATCTGTTCTGTCAAACTTCATTAGTCGCTGTAGCTCTTTTTTAAAGTCCTTAAAGAAATAGAGTCTTTTCTATGGCCTTGTGAAACAATGACTGTGGGCCTGAATAGAAAACATTGATAACCTCCTAGCAGAATTGATCCTCACTACCAAGGCCTAGTAAGGTTGGGCATCTGCTGAGGTTCCTCACCCCAGCAGGAGTCTCCTGGACCTGGTGCAATATGGAGGTAGGATCAATGGTTGAGTGGAACCATGGAGGGTGGCTCGCCTGAGGGTCCTCTTAAACCTAGCTATGACACTGTTCACTACAAAGCTTCTCTCATCAAATCTTGTTGAACTCACCCTGCCATTATGTTTGTGCTTCTGAAGGAGCAGGTGTGTATTCCTGACCTATTCAACATATGTTCTCTTTCTACAGCCAAGATGGCAGGTGAATAGGAAGGGTAAGTGATATTGTTTGCTTAATAATAATAATAATAATAATAATAATGGCTGTCATGAAGGGGCCCAAGCCTGAGTAATAATAATAATTTATTATTTGTACCCCACCCATCTGGCTGGGTTTCCCCAGCCACTCTGGGCGGCTTCCAACAAAGATTAAAAATACATCAAAATGTCACACGTTAAAAACTTCCCTGAACAGGGCTGCCTTCAGATTTTTTCTAAATGTCAGATAGTTGTTTATCTCTTTGACATCTGGTGGGAAGGCGTTCCACAGGGCGGGCACCACTACCGAGAAGGCCCTCTACCTGGTTCCCTGTAGCTTTGCTTCTCGCAATGAGGGAACCACCAGAAGGCCCTCGGCGCTGGACCTCAGTGTCCGGGCTGAACAATGGGGGTTGAGACGCTCCTTCAGGTATACTGGGCCGAAGCCGCTTAGGGCTTTAAAGGTCAGCACCAACACTTTGAATTGTGGGAGACCATAGTTTGAATCCCTACTTTGCCATGACGCTCACTGGGCAATCTTGACCCATTCACTATCTGTCTGCCTAACCTACCTCACAGGGTTGTTGTGAGGATAAAATGGGTTGAGGAGAGCCAGGTGCACCACCAGGAAAAGGTGGTATATCACTATAATAAATTAAATAATAAACTTGGGACCATGAATCACCCCACACATTGCATTCACAAAGGGGGAATGTTACAAATGACATGTCTAGTTTAACCCTAAATTTGCATGTACACTACCTACTGGTGTGGAAAGCTACATTTCGGATGTTGGGTTTTTGGAAAATGCAAAGGATTTCTGTCCTATTCACATTTTCCCCAGAGTAGGCCCCACTGAACCCACTGGGACTTCTGTGTAGACATGCCTAGGATTGCCCTGGCGATGATATGAAAAGGTGGCTTTTTGATGCAGCTTGTTCACTGTTCCAGTGTTTGTATCTCCAAATAAAATTCCTTTCCCCCCTAAGGATAATGCGTCCTTGCTTCCTGCTATTAAAGTGCTTCTCATCATCAAAGCACATTGCTAGCATTAAGCTACCTTCTTGGTGTTTATTATCTCCAAATATTTATAGAGACTCTGCTTAGCACTAATTGCCAAATGTTAGTTATGCTTCATGCTGTTCAACTAACTATTTGCATAACATTTATTTAACCCATGCCAGAACAATACTGCATGTATCTAGAGATTTCCTTGAAATATCCACTTCAGAATTATGTTCAATCGGCTTCCTTTCTTGTAATCCCATGTCTTCCTTTGAAAGTAAATAACTTGTCATTACTAATTCCTAATGTGTTGATCCAGGAGATCCTTGCACACACATGGGGGAAAAAAAAGGTTTCCCTTCCCAGCCCACCACTGCGCCTACCCAGCATGCAAGCTTTCCACTTGGAGGGAAGGAGATTTCCATTACAGAGGTTGCCAGATTCCACCCTTGCCAGCCTCTAGACCAGAATCCCATGTGCTGACTGGCATGGAGTGAGGCCAAGAGAACTGCCACATTGTAAAGGTAGGTTATATTTAGTAACTGATCATTGAAATTTAATTCCTAAAGCTGCAGAACCATGCAGCAATTTTCCACTAAATGGAGAAGAGCAATCTATATAGCTTTTTTTTTTTTTTTTTTTTTTTTGCTTTTATGATTTTATTGAATTCCAACTCATAATACATTTTATCCATTATACAACAAATCATATCCATTTTAGACTTCCTTCAACGTCACTGACATTCTTTCATAGTTATCCTTTTGGTACACATTCCATTCTTCCATATTGCCATTTACACCTCCCTTCCCTCATTATTTCTATTAAACAATATTCATAAATTCTTTACAGAGCCTCTTTAAAACCCGCCAGCGTTGTATTTGCACCATAGTTATTTTCCAGATAACACACAAATTTCTCCCAGTCCTTTATAAATTTTTGGTCTTTAGTGTATCTGATTTTCCCTGTTAATTTGTCCAGTTCTGCATATTCTATTAATTTTGCTCTCCACTCTTCTACCCTTGGAATTTCCTCCTGCTTCCACCTCTGAGCCAATACGATTCTGGCAGCTGTTACAGCATACTGGAAAAGTTTGCAATCTTTCCTTCTAATGTCCTTCCCTACAACACCTAATAAAAAAGCCTCTGGCCTTTTCACAAAGGTATACTTTAACATCTTCTTCATCTCATTATAGATCTCATCCCAGAAGCTTTTTACTTTCTTACATTCCCACCACTGGTGGAAGAATGTCCCTTCTTTGCATTTACATTTCCAGCATTTGTTATCTACCTTATACATCTTTGCCAATCTTACAGGTGACAGGTACCATCTGTAGAGCATTTTCATCATATTTTCCTTCAATAACGTGCAGGCCGTAAATTTTATGTTCTCTTTCCACAACCTTTCCCAATCCTCCAGTTGAATATTATATCCTAAGTCCCTTGCCCACTGTACCATCACTGACTTCACCTCCTCATCTTTCGTGTGCCACTCTAACATTATTTTATACATCTTTGATAGATTTTTAAATTCGTTATTTATTATTTCCTTTTGGAAGGTTGATTCTTTTTCTGCATACCCCCTTTCCTTCAACTCTTTTTTAAACATTTCGTTTATCTGGAAGTAGTGTAGCCAATCATATGTTAATGCTTTAACTTGGTCGTATGATTTCATTTTCCACTTCCCTCCTTCATTGGTAACCATTTCTCCATATGTTCCCCACTTTCCTCTCATGTTAGTTTTCTTAACACACATTATTTCTAACGGGGATAACCAATGTGGGACTTTTGGTTCTAGTATATTTTTATATCTATCCCAAACCTCTATTAGTGCTCCTCTAAAAATGTGATTTCCAAATCCCTTATGTACTCTCTTTTTGTCACACCATAGGTACGCGTGCCACCCAAATTTGTTATTAAACCCTTCCAAATCTAATAATTCTTTGTTTTCCAATTTTACCCATTCTTTTAACCAGCACAGGCATGCTGCCTCATAATACAATCTCATGTCTGGTAGTGCGAAGCCTCCTCTCTCCTTTGCATCTGTCAATAACTTAAATTTAATTCTAGGCTTCTTTCCTTCCCAGACATATCTTGAAATCGCCTTTTGCCATTCCCCGAAAATTTTTGTACCTTTTAGTATGGGTAAAGTTTGAAATAAAAATAACAACTTAGGAAGCACCATCATTTTTACCATTGATATTCTTCCCCATAGTGATAGTTTCAATCTATTCCAAACCTCTAAATCCCTCTTTATTCCTTTCCACATAGGGATATAATTATATTGGTATAAATCTATATTCTTATCCGAGAGCCAAATTCCCAAGTATTTAACCTTTTTGACTACCTCTATCTCCGTTTGTTGTTTTAATAATTCAATTTTATCTTGGTCCATATTTTTAACTATCATTTTGGTCTTCCTCTTATTCAGTCTAAATCCTGCTAATTTTCCAAATTGTTCCATCTCATCCAAAATTTCTTTTGTACTTTCTATAGGTTCTTCCAGAGTCACAACCACGTCATCCGCGAAGGCCTTAACTTTATATTCATTTATGCCTAATGTCACCCCTTTGATTTGCTTATTTTGTCTTATTGCATTTAATAAAACTTCCAGGACCACTATAAATAGCAATGGCGAAAGCGGACAACCCTGCCTTGTTCCTTTAGATATTTTAATATCTTCCGTGATGATGTTATTTATAATCAACCTAGCTTTCTGTTCTGTATAGATTGCTTCGATACCATTAAAAAATTCATGACCCACTTCCATAGCCTCCAAATTTTTCAACATAAATTCCCAGATCACATTATCGAAGGCTTTCTCTGCATCTACGAATATTAAACTTGCTGGTTTATCACACCTATCGGACAAATATTCAATAACATTGACTATATTTCTTATATTGTTCCTTAGTTGTCTGCCCGGTAGGAAACCTTCTTGGTCTTTATGTATGATTTTTACTAATATCTTTTTTAATCTCTTAGCTAGGATTCCTGTGAAGATCTTATAATCTGTGTTCAGTAACGAGATAGGTCTATAATTCTTAATTTGGGTTAAGTCCGAATCTTGTTTTGGTATTATTGTAATAAATGCCTCTTTCCATGTTCCTGGAATGTCCTTTTCTTTTAAAATGTTGTTCATTACTTCTACCAACGGGGCCATCAACGTATCTCTCATCTCTTTATAATAGCTAGATGTAAGTCCATCCGGACCTGGTGTTTTCCCTCTTTTTAATTCTTTTATGACTTCTTCTACTTCCTCTTTACATATTGGGGCATTCAGTTGTTCCCTTTGATCTGTTGGGATCTTTCTCACCATCTTCTCTTTCAAATATCTTTCTATTTTCTTCTTGTTATTCTTTTCTTTATTCTTATATAGTTGTCTGTAAAAATCTAAAAATCTTTTCCTAATTTCTTTCGGGTCTGTTATTTCTTCTCCATTTACCTCAATTTTATTAATTGTACTTTGTTCTTTCCTTTTCTTAGCCTGCCAGGCCAACCATTTTCCTGATTTATTGGCAAACTCAAAGTTTTTTTGTCTTAGCCTTTTGATATTCCATTCAACCTCTTTATTTATTAACATCGCAAATTGGGTTTGGAGAATCTTAATTTCCTGTAGTATCTTCTCATTGTTAGGTTTTTTTATCAATTTAATTTTATCAAGCAATCTATATAGCTTACCCTATACAGATGTGGCACAGTGTAGAGTTCCAGAATTGTGGCTGCTGACTGACAAATTCTCCATGGATATATTTATTCCAAGGAGGTCTCTCTCTCTCTCTCTCTCTCTCTCCCAAGGGGCGGTCCTGTTTTTTTTCTGGCACATGTGAATCCCACTCCTCGTTTTGCATTTTGTTGAGATTTCAGGATGTGTTTAAAAATGGTTTTCAGGCTTCAGGCACTTATCCCCAAGTCAAATACTGCAGAAAATCAATCAGGATGTGATAGTGTATATGAAGAAATTATTGTTGTTTTATGGCTCAACCAGTGTGCAGAATTGCATGTGTGCATCAGCAAAATCAGCAAAGAAAAGGAGTAACCTTTTCTGGAAATTAATTTTAGAGATTTTCCTAACCAAGCTAGGATTAAAGCAGAAGGAGTGGAATAAGTGAGCCCAAGGAACAAAAATAGAATGGAAGGACAGAAAGAAGCTCATCCCCAACTAAGCTAGTGCACAGATGAACAAAATTCCTCCCATGTCTATACTGAGTTTATGAACATGGTTTTTAGGGGAAGGCGAATTCGACATCTGCGTCTCACATTGATGTAGGTGTTTCCTAATAAAAGTACTGAGTATTTTATGGCTTCCACAAAATTTAATAGGGTTCTATGGAAGTTGCTTTATGAAGTGCAGCATTATAAGTGCATTGGATTGGATACAGAGTATTATATTTTCCATGGATTGTTTGAACCAAATTCAGTACCAGAAGAATAATTGCCTTCCAAATTGCTAGGGATCGTTTAAAACATCCGCATAAAGTTGCACCATTTATCTTTTAAGCTCTTCTTAAGATGCAATGTTAAAATATATGCAGATAATAAGGAAATGCCTTTCTGGACCACAGGTTCTAAGAAAAGCAGTTATAACGCTCACTTTAACTAGGTGTGGTTTTTGTGTGGCAGTACCGGTAATCTGAAACAAGCCCCACTGTCTCACAATTACCTGCAACAGCATGAAGGCATGTCAGAGATTAATGCATGCCCCATTCTTTCCAAGGTGCATACCTGCTGTCTACCAATATCTGATCTGACATTTTGATGGATACAGGTCAGGCAACTACTGCCAGTCAGTAATTTCATTTATCCATAGGTGGCTTCAACCAAGTCTAATTTATCACGAGCCCATCTGTGTTGATGCTGCTCTTCTCGGCTTGCAGTTACCATGCTTATGTCGCTTGAGGGGCATTATAAATATCCTGGCTGCCAAACATTCCATTCACGTCATTATCTGTTACAGTGCTATGTGATATATATATATATATATATATATATATGCACAAAGCATTACAGAGTAGGGACAATGGCGCAAACTGCAGACCACCCATGACAATTCTCTCCCTTCCAAAACAAGGATGATCGCCTAGGCAGGGTAGGAGACCTCAGGCCCATGGCCTCTCTATTCATAGAAAGCTCTGAGTTTTGCATGATTGGAATATAGCATATGGTACCAAAGTAAAAGTAGCATTTTTGCCCCTGTTTTCCCCCCTTTGGGGACACAGGTGGCGCTGTGGTTTAAACCACTTGGACATGCTGATCGGAAGGTTGGCGGTTCGAGGCCCCACGACGGGGTGAGTTCCTGTTGTTCGGTCCCAACTCCTGCCTACCTAGCAGTTCGAAAACATGCAGTGCAAGTAGATAAATAGGTACTGCTCCAGCAGGAAGGTAAATGGTTTCCATGCACTGCTCTGGCTTTGCCAGAAGCAGCTTAGTCATGCTGGCCACATGACCCAGAAAAAACTGTCTGTGGAAGCGGACGAACGCTGGCTCCCTCGGCCTGTAAAGCGACCCCAGAGTCATTCACGACTGGATTTAACTGTCAGGGGTCCCTTTACCTTTACCCTTTACCCCCTTTGGCCACACCCACTACTGGCAGGCCTGATATATTCTCCACCCACTCCTCCCCATTACTGGCATATGTTTAAGAAGCACCACAAATGGCTTCTTGCCAACTTTTCCAAATCCCATGCAAATGCTCCTCTGCCTGGATCCCTTTTGAGCCGGCTGGGGGAGGAATGAAAGCAATGCACTCAGAATTTCAACCAAAACCTCTGTAAACCCTATCTGGCATTCACTGCTTGAGGTCCAGAGATAACGTTTGCTCCTGATCAAGGTCTGGAAATGACAGAGCCCTGGTGTTAAACCCAAATCCCCAAGTTTTAATGTATTGAACAAAGCTGAAATGAGGACTGAGTCAACCTTTACTCTGCCGTATGAAGAGGATGACATGAAATCTGAATTATTCTTGAGCAGGGGTAGAAGACCTGTAGCCTGAATCTGGTCCTCAGAACAGTTTTTGGTGGCCTTTCAAAGTTGGACATTTCTCCAAAAAGCACCACTTTTCCCTCTGGTGTAGCACCATGATTAAAAGGTTAAGGACCCTGCCAGACTGGTGATCTTTCGCTGGTGTATTCTGCAACATTTCATTGACACAATAATAGTGCATTAGTAGCAGATTCATATTGGTCCATCAATGCATCATGCCACTTTATTTGTTACTCTGAGATGCTTCCCCATATTATTGCCGTCTGGAGGGGTGCTCCTGCACTGCATGGCAGCAAAAACAGGACAACAGCATCAAGAGCAACCCAGGCAAACCTGGGGTATGAATAGTTACAGGATTTCAGCAGGAAGCAACAGGACAAAGACTGATTGGAAATGAAGCAAGATGTTTTCCCTCAAGCCTTTGCAGGCTGAGACAGTATTAAAAGTGGGAAGGATCTCAAATATCTGCCCCAATACCATCATGAGCAGAAATAATCATGAACGGACAAGAAACACAATGTGTGGAAGGGCCCCTAGAAAGAGTCGGAAAATAGGAAGGAGCACTCCTTCCTGTTCCCTGTCTCTAAGACCTTCTTCACAGATGGGCAAGAAGAAGTATCTCTTTGGAATGGCTTTTTCTTTTCTTCCCCATCACAGCTCTGGACAAGGAAGAGAGTCTCCTGTCTCAGTGTTATGGTGAGAATGATAGACACAGCTCAAAGCAGCATGTGGGCCAGATTCTGACCTGCTTAGCTCTAGCAAGGCTGCTGAACCATGTCCCATACATTGCAGTTTTTCCTTCCTCTGTGCCTTGGGGCAACAATAAACTCTGCTACTCAGTTTGTCTCTTTGCAGGCCCTTCAAATGTCCCTATTTTCCAGGTATGTCCCTGACTTAGAGAAGCCATCTTGGTTTCTGATTTGATCCCGGAATGTCCCACTTTTCCTTAGGATGTTCCTGTTCTCATTGGAGAAATGTTGGAGGGTATGGAGTTATCTGACCCCCGAGCCATCTGAGGGCAGCCCTATACAGGAAAGTTTTTTATGTTTAATGTTTTATTATGTTTTTATATATGTTGGAAGTTGCCCAGAGGGGTATAAATAGTAAAATCATACTTATGGAATGGGATGCCCCTATTTTTCATCAGAGAAAAGTTGGAGGGTATGGCTTTTGTTACACTTGGAATGACTCTGACCATTTGTTTCATGAATTGGGGGAAGCACAAAGAAGGAGACCAAAGCTATCAGCCACATGATGTCAGCATCTTTTCTTACATGCATTTGGCAACACTCCTCTCCTCCACCTCCGTAATAAATAATACCAAAACATATTCTTGCAAGAATGATTGTTTCCTTATGTGCGAGGAGGGGGTGGAAAAGGTAGGTGAGGGTTCTATGTTTAATTTATTGTGTTTGAAGTTCCCTTTCCCTTTCCCCAATGTAAAAAGCAAAGACAAAAGAAAGATGCATCACTGTCTCCTTATTCCAGGAGGTGCGGCGGGGGGGGGGAGGTAAAAAAGAGGAAACGAGATAACAGGATATGGCTATGCATTTCCACCCTTGTTAGAAGTCCATATACTATTAATTCCAGTCTGCAGAAGGTAAGTGTGATAGAAATTCATCTGCCTACCATACAAGAGGGAAAGACTGATAAATTACTAATGTGAAAGAGAAATGCTTCGATAAATAGGGCTGCATATAACATTGCTGAAATGTGTAAATCTCAGGGATGAACAGATCAATCTATTTCTGGTTGACGCTAGCTTTAGCTTATGTTCATTCATAAGTCATAGAATCACAGAATCTTAGAGTTGGAAATGACCCAAGGGTCATCTAGTGCAACCCCCTGCAATGCAGGAATCTCAGCTAAAGCATCCATGGCAGGTGGTCATTCAACCTCTGCTTAAAAACCTCCAAAGAAGGAGAATCCACAGCCTCTTGAGGGAGACTGTTTCACTGTCGAACAGCTCTTACCGTCAGAAAGTTTTCCCGTATGTTTAGTCAGAATCTCCTTTTTTGTAACTTAAAGCCTACTCTTAAAGCCTGGTTCAGGTCCTACTCTCCAGAACAAGAGAAAACAAGCTGGTTCCATCTTCCATGTGGCAGCCCTTTAGATATTTGAAGATGACTATGATATCTCATCCCAGTCTCCTCTTTTCCAGGCTTAACATACCCAGCTCCTTCAACTGTTCCTCATAAGGCTTGGCTTACGCCTGGTCTGTCCCATTTCTGAATTAGATCAATTACATAGATAAGAAGTTTTTTTAAAAAAAAAATCACATGCAAAACTCTACTTAAATACATATTGTACCACAACATATGTATCAAATGTATGTCCATGGGTGCATTTCTAAACATATGCTATCTTAAAAAGCACATTTTTATCCATTTTGTTTGTTTGATTTTAGCTGAGAAGTAATTGTTGGCTGTCTGTCTCGAGAGAGTATGGAGTGTGCCTCCAGGAGTGGTCAAACTGTTGCATTAACAGCACCAAGTGACATTTCCAGGTCACAAGCCTGGGCAATGTGCATGGAGGTCCTGCGCTGCCCATATGACAAGACCCCTCTCTTGGCCTCACTGGTGTGATCCAAAGGAAAACAAATGGTAAGTTTGGCATCAACTTGGCTGCAGGAGTTGCTGGAGGGAGACATAGCATCCAACCATCTTAGGGACTCCACTCTCGATTTATGTAGGGATTACTCCATAGCCTTTTCTCTCTCCCAGATATATCCCACAAGGCAGTAGAGGTTTAGGACCAGAGTTTTCCTTCTCCTAGATGGGCTACCTTCCTAGGTTGATGGGCCCCACCTGCTGAGATGTGGCATCACAAAATTCTGAGATGTGTGAAATCGAAAGGATAATTATGTTCTGCTTTGTGTATTAGTCTGGGAAGTGCAAAGTGTATAGGATGCCCCCATGTATAAGATGCCCCCTATTTGGGGGAACTCCAAATTAAGAAAACACCCCTTAGCGCTACCCGGGTATAAGACGAGCCCCAATTTTAAACCAAATTTTTTTGGTAAAAAAAAGCAACCTGTAGTCTTATACATGGAAAAATATTGTAAGTTGGTTTCCTAAAAAAATGTGGAATGAACCATTTTTTTCTTCCATCACTATCAGATATTGGTTCAATGAGTTTTTAACTATATTCCAGTGATTATATTACTGCCACATAGTATGTCTTAAAATCAGTATTTGTCAAAACCACAACATCTGGATTTTGACAGACATAAGAATGCCTGGAAATTCATTTTGGTGCACACTTTTTAAATATAAAAATACAAACTTTTCAGTGCATTCACCAGTAAAACATGCATTTTACATATAACTTTTCCATAAAATATGTGTTTTGGTACACACTCTTCTTAAACTCAAAATGCACTGAAAAATCCAAAGAGGTGTGCATTCTGTTTGGAAATTGTATTCTGATGTGTAAGGAAGTTTGAGAGTATTGGATTGGTTTGTGGCAAAAAGCCGACCGAACAAATTCTGCCGCTTTCCTGAGTAGCTCTTTAGCTCTGTGACATATATATATATATTTATCATTCTGCTCTTTGTTTTTAATTGATTTAATGCCACAGAACTGTGTTCCTCTTCACTCTGTTTATAAAGTTAGCTTTTTTAAAAACTTGTGGGGTTTTATTGCATTCTCTTTTTGAAGGGGTAATTATAATTGTTTTAATCTTATTTTTGATCTTTTAAGTCACCCAGATAATGTCTTCTATACAGCTGCTTATAAATAGTATGTATAATGGAATAAATTTAGGTTCCTGGCAGCATTTATGTCTGAATAAATTGACACCTAACTTTTAAGGTTTCCCATATTCATATGGGATTGTGAGCATTCACATGAAACTGTCTACATTCATTCACCAAATTTTGGGAACTCCCTTCAGTTACAGTAGCTACAGTAAGATGGCACAGCAGTTCTTAACATGCTATCACTCCAATTATTCATAGATTCCTGTCTCTCCATCATTAGCCATTTTAAATCAAGATTGATTGTCTTAAAACCAGCCTTGTCATAATCTCACCCCAGCAGGATACTTGATGCAGATCAAATGAGAGAAAGGGGGGAGGCCAAATTAATGAGCAAACCTCAAGGGACTGAAAACAAACATTCATTTAAGAAGCTTGAGTTTTTGTTGAACAGTTGGGTAGAACACTATTTCGTTCTGCACTACTGGAAAAGAAATACAAAAGGATCACATTTTTAATATTCAATTGGCTATGCACCGAAAAATATGTAGTCATTTTGACCCACCACTTTGCTTTTCCAAATGAATATGTAAGATCTACAGATTTTCACAGCAATGTGTATATTACACAGTAATGGCACAGAAATTACTCAGCACTGCAGAACATGGGGAAAGAACTTTTCACAGGGTGAGAAGAATATAATTCAGAGGCATTCAGTTTATTCAGCTTCCCATATGTATCTCCCCCCCCCCCCAGTCACAGTTGTGAATTCCCTTTACCTTTACTTTACCTTCCCTTCCCTTCTGTTTAATTCAAAGGTTGTTTGCTATTGGGACAAGGATGGATCAACATGTCGATTTTGGCTTCTTTCAGTTTCTCATCTTTCAATTTTCAATTTAGTTCTCTGCATTTCTGCATCAATTTGTGGAGTTTTTTTCTCTTTAAAAACAATCATGAGAATTCACCAGATTTTAGAGCACATATCTCCTAACAAGCATATTATAAAGGGTTGGGGTTTTTTTCGCATTATATTGCAAATAACAGACAATTTGGACAGTCCTGGTAGAAGGTACAGAGACCAACAGTTGATGCAGCCAGAGCCAATAATATGTGAAGCCAGTGCTTTCTTTCTGAGGGGTACACCTACCCCTAAATATTTTGTGAATCTAAGTTTGGCCTCATTGAGGGGCAGTATTTCAATATGAGTAGGAAAATAATAGTATCCTTAAACATTTTTTTAAGGGGAAAAAAGCACTGTGTAGAGTCAACCAGTTCTAGTTATGTCGCCATCCCCTTCCCTGCTTGGTTCTACAAGGGCGACATTGAGACTGAGGAGGAAGAAGCCAACAGGCAGTGTCAGCCCCTGACCTGGTTGTAAATAAGAAGACAGTCAGATGAGATCTGGATGACAACTGACTAATAGGCCAGCCTCCACTGCTTCCATGGCTAAGGCAACCCCCCAGAATCCTGTTTAATTGGTTGTGGGTTTTCCCCTTGTCAGTCATAGCCTTTCTGGAAGGCATCTTATAAAGCAGATAGCTTGAGCAAGTCCTTGTCTCTCTTGCCCAAGTGCTTAGTCACTTCAGCCTGAGCAGAACCTGTGCCCCCCATTGCACAAAACAGGGATGGTGAAGACGCTTCATGTACGTCACTGAACAAATGGAAGAATTCTGTTCAAGACAGGATTGTTACAAATTACGTTATCTTTGTATGCAGTTTCTGATATCTCTTACTCTTTAAACTTAATTCATTTTTTTTTACAAAAAAAAAAAAAAAGCCAAATAGAAACCTGTACTTGATTAAAGAGCCTTATTTTATGATGGCCTTACCCATGTCTGACTGATCTGGCTAAATGCTACTTGGTTACTAAAAAGGTGGACTCAGGTCTGTCTCTGATTTCCTGATACCCTCTTTTAGGATGCACTATATGGTGGTGACAGCTCTACTCTTGCATGAAATACACAAATGCTATGTCTCACCAGTTCCTACTTCACAAGGAAGGTGAGCACAACTGTCCCTTTGTAAGAGACATGCTTGTGCCTTCAGAACACAACTTTGAAAGCTTGGTTCAATTACATGTATGATTATATGATTTTTTTTGGCAGTGTTTAACTGAGCGCCGCAACCCCAGAGTCATCCGCGATTGGACCTAACGGTCAGGGATCCCTTTACCTTTAACTGATGCAAACATGTACGCCTACATTTTTTGTTTTGTTTTGTAAAACTCCACATAAACAAAAAGAATTGTGATACAACTGTTCATCCAATCACATCAGAAATGAGTCTTTGTGGTGTTTCATCCATTTTCAGATGTCCATTCATAATATGCAGGTGGATATTTGTGTGGGTATACTTAAGGAAGTGACCACATAGTGGAAAAGCAACAATTATTCTGCAATACATTTGCACCTTCTGTATGTAGTTTCACTTCTGTATTAAGAAAGACACACTGGAATGGACACAGTAAACATGATTCTGAGGACTTTGAGCACTGGCTCGATGGAGGAAAGCTAGGAGTTTAAAGAGGGTGGGGGGACTCTTGAAAACAAGAAGAGTGAAAGATTAGAGAGTGGTGAATCCAGACTGGTGCAGGCATGTGGAATCAAACATTTTAAGGCCTCCAATGGAATGGCTGTAGCTTGTTTAATAAAAGGCAGATGGATTTTGGAACTGAATAAAAATGGAGGAAATCAAGCTAGAGATAGGTAAGGGAGACAATATGTCTTCAGCTGACAATTAAAGTGGAATGGAAAGTCAATGAGGCAGTGATGAGGCAGCCATATATTGGATTAGTAGCTCCTACAGGGTTGAATGAACTGCTCAACAGAAAAGGGAAGTCAAGAGGGGACATGTTCCATGACATAATCTAGCACAACTCCGTACGGGGTTTTAAAATAAATTAGCTTGCCATGAAACCTGAAACAAACCATTTTGAAGGTGCGTTCAGACTCTACACACCTTTTTTAAATGGTGGCATTTCATGGCTGCTGCAGTCCTCTGAAATGGAAATGAAGGAAGCTCACTTAGAAACAGGGGAAGAGGTAAGAGAAGGGTTGAGAGATGGATTCTACAGAAAGATGTTCACAACATCAGCATAGCATCAGCAAAGGTGAGCATACAGTAGAAGGGCAAAAGAAGAAGTATGGATAATGAAATATGAAAAAAAGGGAATGTGGCCTGAAAGTATCAACTATCCTCCATTTTGATTCCCTATGTAATCATATTGGCTCAAAAGTGTCAGTTTGTCAAGACTACCAGTATTCTTACTTGCCTTTTTTTCTAAACTAAAAAGTGCAATATTCTACAACCATACTTTAAAGGGAAACTCCACATCCAGTGGCCTCTACCTGGAAAAGACTAATTGTGGCCGAGGAAAATCTCCCTCCATATTGTATCCATAGGGATGGGGATGAAGGCATAACACCTACAATCAGTGCTGCCTTTTCTTTTAACAGTCTTTGATCAGTGTTCAAGGCAGGGTGTTCTTAGCTGCCAATAGAGCTTTAACCGTGGTATTGAATCTCATTTATTTCCAAGTTTTACTTTATTCAGATATCATTCAATCACTGGCTTAGCTATATGTATTTACTATTAAGGTTATTTACTAGCAAGGTTATGCTTAGAATTCTACAAGGCAGGCTTAAGCAGTATGTGGACCGAGAACTCCCAGAAGTGCAAGCTGGATTTCGAAGGGGCAGAGGAACCAGAGACCAAATTGCAAACATGCGCTGGATTATGGAGAAAGCTAGAGAGTTCCAGAAAGACATCTACTTCTGCTTCATTGACTATGCAAAAGCCTTTGACTGTGTCGACCACAGCAAACTATGGCAAGTTCTTAAAGAAATGGGAGTGCCTGATCACCTCATCTGTCTCCTGAGAAATCTCTATGTGGAACAAGAAGCTACAGTTAGAACTGGATATGGAACAACTGATTGGTTCAAAATTGGGAAAGGAGTACAGCAAGGCTGTATATTGTATCCCTGCTTATTTAACTTATATGCAGAATTCATCATGCAAAAGGCTGGGCTGGATGAATCCCAAACTGGAATTAAGATTGCCGGAAGAAATATCAACAACCTCAGATATGCAGATGACACAACTTTGATGGCAGAAAGTGAGGAGGAATTAAAGAACCTTTTAATGAGGGTGAAAGAGGAAAGTGCAAAATATGGTCTGAAGCTCAACATAAAAAAAAATGAAGATCATGGCCACTGGTTCCATCACCTCCTGGCAAATAGAAGGGGAAGAAATGGAGGCAGTGAGAGATTTTGGGCTCCATGATTACTGCAGATGGTGACAGAAGTCATGAAATTAAAAGACGCCTGCTCCTTGGGAGAAAGGCGATGGCAAACATAGACAGCATCTTAAAAAGCAGAGACATCACCCTGCCAAAAAAGGTCCATATAGTTAAAGCCATGGTTTTCCCAGTAGTGATGTATGGAAGTGAGAGCTGGACCATAAAGAAGGCTGATTGCCAAAGAATTGATGCTTTTGAATTATGGTGCTGGAGGAGACTCTTGAGAGACCCATGGACTGCAAGAAGATCAAACGTATCCATTCTTAAGGAAATCAGCCCTGAGTGCTCACTGGAAGGACAGATCCTGAAGCTGAGGCTCCAATACTTTGGCCACCTCATGAGAAGAGAAGACTCCCTGGAAAAGACCCTGATGTTGGAAAGATTGAGGGCACAAGGAGAAGGGGACGACAGAGGATGAGATGGTTGGACAGTGTTCTCGAAGCAACAAACATGAGTCTGACCAAACTGTGGGAGGCAGTGGAAGACAGGAGTGCCTGGCGTGCTCTGGTCCATGGGGTCACGAAGAGTCAGACACGACTAAACGACTAAACAACAACAACAACGATTTAGTACTAGATCCAGATCAAGCAGGTAATAGTCTAATCAGCTAGTGGTTTTAAAGCATTTCATTTGTAAAGACATTGTTTTAAGACACACTGGGAAGCCCTTCCTCCTCCCCCACCCTTTCCTTGAGGCAGATAACTTAATCTACAGAGCTCTTAAAAACGTTTTACAACTCCCCCAAACCTAGTTAAAAACTCTTGCCATCTGCCTTTCCTTTAACGAAACTGGCCTTCGTGAGATAAACCTCTGCTTCTGACAAGGTTATGTCTTTAACAGGTCTTTGCTGGATGAATTTCTGCTCACTAAATAAGTGCATTTCATCAGTCAATACTTTCACCCATTTGCCTTGTTGAGCAAAGACGCGTGCCTTTAGGAAATCGACCAGGCAGGCGAATGTACAGCCTACCATGGCCATTACATGGACTAAAGGAAGGATAATTGAGTCGGTCATCCAGATAGCTGCAAGGCCTTCTGTTAAGCACTCTTGCTTTGTTTGACTCACATGGGTCCCACAACACCTCAGGCTACAGAGATGTAATTTGTGTTTTGGTTTTTGCAATTTATATTGATAATACAGAGGAAGGAGACAGTTTGGTTATTGGATTCCTTTCCTCTGGCCTGTCCATTCTGGCATGTCCATCAAGCTGAGGATGTCAAGAGTTATGTCCCATCCCTTGAATCTTATTGGCAGCTGCTGGGCACCCTGTGGAGAAAGCTGTAATGTGTAGCAAACCTTTGCAAATGTTTGACACCTCCGTGCCCTTGTCTGGCCTGTTTTCCTATGCAGATGTTGTCAGGTTTTCCTGATGGGGAAAGAGACACTATTTAATTTCCCTGCATAAGGGAGAGAGAAATCCATTAGTGTTTGTAGCCTGTCAGAGGAGATTGTGTCATCCTCCAGCATAAACTACAAATTTGTCCGATGGCTCAGCAGTACTGGAGAAAGCTAGCAGACAGCAGGTAGATAGAGGCCGGGCTGGCACTTCAAAAGACCTCATCACTTGCAGGTCAAGTGTTTCCATTTATCGGGGGAAAACAAAACCTGATCCTTCTCCGGAGTAATCATCATAAAGTGTTATATAGAGAAACAGCAACAAAAATATAATATGTTGAAGTATTATCCCAGGGCATCCTTGAGATTGAGAATCGTTCCAGTCCTGCATGTGAGACTCTACACTTCAGGGCAAACGCAACACAGTGTTCCTGCAAAATCCTATAGTTCCATGCCAATATAAACTAATACTAAAGAATTGGAGTCTAATGCTATGTTATCTTCAGGGAGGGGAATAAAATGTAGGTCCCTAGTCCTTTGACCATGAGAGGCCACACACACCACAGATGCAGACTCAGAGATAGTATTACACTTTCTCTACTTCTTTAACATTTGATACATGGACTAATGGACATTAGGATTGTAACAAAAACATTTGTATCATATTAAATGGCCCCATGGGTGACTCTGAAACGTTCCCTGGGGACATCCCTCCAAGCATCACTTTTTGTGCTTGTTCACTTGCTGTTGCTCTAGTAAACAGTGACTGCTTTCCTTATCTCTCGCCAGGGCCTTTACTTCCTCACAGCATGAACCCAGCCAATTAGGGATCACACTCTGAAAGTGATGACATTGCAGGACACCACGAAGGGACAATTCTCCTTAAATGCTGGTGGAGGGGAGAGGGGGGGGACTAATCTACACTGGTCAGTTATAACATTAAAATGAATTATAAAAATGTGACACCAGAGGGTGCTGTAGAGCAGCGATCTGTCAACGGGAAATTGCATTGAGAACTATATTACTTTTAAAAAGCGTTTTTACAGACCAGTGTAGATCCAGAGAGACAGAGAGAGAGAGAGGGAGAGGGAGAGAGAAACCCTCACCAGGGAGGGCTTTGCTCAAGCAAAGAACCACTGCCAGGCAGTATGCAATGTCAGAACCACAATCAGGGCCTCTCTGGCTGATCATGACTCTGAGGTGGCTGATATTGGAGGAAGGGATCCTTTAGGTACTTGGGATCCAAGTCGTTTGGGGGCTTTGCAGGCTAGTACTAACAGCCTGAAGTGTAGTGCTCTCAGTACTGGTGACAAACTGTTCCACCCAACTGCCACATTCATCAACCTTGAACCCATTCTGAATTAGCTGCAGCCTTTAGACTATCTTCAAGGGTGTCCCCATGTAAAGCACATTGCAGTAGCCCAGACATACATGCCACACTGGTTTTATTCATACTAGATCTTAGTGTGGAGTGCCCACTATGTGCTCAGGATGCATTCCCACAAAATCAGAGGTTGTTCAAACCAAATCTTGGGTGCAGCCATTAATCAGTGTTGGCACTTGATTATGTGAAAGTGATTTTTTCTTTCTTTTAAAAACAGGAGTCCATTATCCCTGACTATTGGCCATGCAGGCTTGGCCTCATAGGACTTGGAGCCAAATAACATCTGTACAGCGGCAGACTCTCCAACCCTGTTTGAAAGCAATTCTTTAAATTTCTGTGTAATGCTCTCTGTGATAATCTGATGGGTTGGCAGGGAAGGGCTTCCTGACAGAAAATTTATTCATTACTAAGCACCCCTTGGAGTCTGCTCATGAGTCGAATCAGGAGTGGAGAGGATATTCGCCAGCTCCTTGAAATTGAACTTGTTCTCATCACTCCATCTGCATAATCCCTTCATCAGCTACAGACTGGAGAGCTTCGTTCAAATAGGACCCCTATTCCACATGAATCTACTCTAACCAGGTCCCAGCCTGGAGCTGGTTTAATTCTGGAATCTAGTCTACTACAGTTGCTTTGAAACTGAAAATGCATACTTGAGGCTGTGTTTCTAAAATACCTGTTCAATTTGTAATTTAAAAAAATAACTTTTTAAATTTCATCTCCGCTGATTTCCTCCAGCTTTTTTTTTTTTTTTTTTAATGACAAATCTTTGGTGATTTCCTCCAAAGGAAATTGACTTTCTAAGAAGGTTGCCAACTTTTTACTAGTATTCAAGGTAACTTTTTCAAGACAGGGTTGTCAAATGAACAAAAACACCAGCCTAGACTTTTATTGTGCCTTTAACAAAAACCACCAGAGGAGAAAAATCTAGTTCCTAACTAAAGCCTCTAACTGATATTAAAGAATCACAAGGGCAGAGAATCACCGACAGCAAATTTCCTCACCAATCCAAATTTCCACATAACCAATTCTTCAGTTTATCCTTATATGAAAATTCAGATCTTTATCTTTATAATGTTTGCATGGTTTATAATGAAGGTTTACTTGAGATGGATTTTTTTCCTGGCTGCCAGCAGATTTATTACCTTTTCTTTCATGAAGTAATTCACAATGTGAATCTGTAATTTTTCTAGAACATTTTGAATAAAAGGTATAGATATATCAATTGAGTCTGTTTACATTCAGTTTGTAATATTAGCATGATTTTGCTTAAATACATGCATATATTTGGGGCATTATTCTGGGGTGGTGTTTGGGGGTTTCGGTTGGGGCCAAGATTGAATTTTCATGGGGAGTTTTTATATTTCTGTCATTATGTTTTTGTATTTTGTTGTTAAACCTTATTATGAATTATAGGTGGATTGTTTACTTTTATTGAATATTTTAAATGAGATGCCTTCATTAACAATTTATTTAAATTTTGTTATAGTTTGCAACTTAGTGAGTTATGTACTTTTGTTTGTGCTGTGAGCTACCTTGAGTATAGTCTACTGTGCAAAGGGGGCATACAAATAAAAGATCTTGATGAAAATCATGACTGGGGAATTTATATCATATAGTATTCTTAGGCAACTGAAATCCCAGGCCACAGAGAAGTTAGGCTGGCCTCAACTAGAGCCAGGGCTTTTTTGGTCATGGCTCCGATCTGGTGGAACACTCTGTCACAAGAGACCAGGGCCCTGCGGGACTTGACATCTTTCCGCAGGGCCTGCAAGACAGAGCTGTTCCACCAGGGCTTTGGCCAGGGCACAGCCTGACTCACTCTCTCGGCAATCTTCGCAGAGCTCTGGCCCAATGGTTGCCAGTGGCTTGAATTAATTAATCTTATAATGAATGATTTTAGAGTGTTGTTTGTGCTGTACTTTTGTACTGTTTTATTGTTGTTAGCCGCCCTGAGCCCGGCTTCGGCTGGGGAGAGCAGGATATAAATAAAATTTATTATTATTATTATTATTATTATTATTATTATTATTATTGGCCTCCGAGTATCTTTCTTATCTTAAGGTAAATTGTCCCACAAAACTGCACACAAAAATCCATTGCTCTATTCCTTTTTATCTCACCACATTTCAAGCTCCAAACAGTCTTCTTCCTTCTCCTAAGTGTGAGCAAATATCATGTTCAAATTTCCTGCCTCACAAGAGGCATGCTTAATACTTCCCCTCATTTCAGTTCATCTTGCCTTCTCATTCAATAAAAGATGGCAGGGCAACTAGAGAGTGTGTGTCTTTAATCTTGAACCATTCATGTGGTTTCTTTCCCCCCACTCTTAGCCGCTCAGCATCAGCACAACACAATTATGAAGATGTAAACATCACAAGGGCACTCGGCACATGGACTGTCACAATGAGTTAAAGCAGAGTGCTCAGCTCCCTGAGCGACTGCTGAGAAAGAGCAAACACCCTCCTTGGGAATTCAGCTGGGTCGCACGGTGTGGGAAAAGCTCGAAAGCACAGGCCAGGAGTCGGGAAGGTAGATCCATCCAGTTCAGACACCATTCTTCCCATCACATTTCCATTTCCTACTTCCATCCAGGTAAGAAACATGTGGTGCATAGTGTATTGGGTCAGAGAACCTCACTTTGGTAGGAATGCACAAGAGGTGTTTGAAATAGTGAACGTGGGAAGCTGCCTTATACTGAGTAAAACAATTGGTCCATCAATCTCAGTGTTGTCTGTCTTGCCAAATGCAAGGTGGTTCTTTTAAAATGAGATTCAGAGGCAATAGAAACAAGTGAGAAGATAAAATATTTTATTCTGAACAGCAAGCATTATATACATTACCAAGCAAGCACTTCGATCTGTCACTTGGAAGCCCTCCAGAAGCGGCAAAGCGATCCCTCAGGTAGCCTTCATTTGCACGGCCCTGAGGCCATCCGTCCGTGCACGAGCTTCAAAGAACTCGGCCCAAAATCATCTGATTTATAGATAGCTAACCTGTTAGCCTGCATGTCTTGCCTGACTGCCTATGTGCTACTAGCTACATGCAGATTATTCATTAGCCCCTTCTTTCCATGCCTCACTTTCGTAAAACAATGCCCAACATCAAAAGAAGGTACCCAGCAAGATCACTTCCTTCCCTTCTAACAGATTAGGGCCTTAAAGACTGTCCTTCAGCTATCAAAGAGCTTAGAGAGGGGGAAGCAAACAGGAGCAGGAATGCTAACCATGTTAGAGCACTATCTCCTCGAAATACAATTATCTTCTGGAAAGCTTGCCCATACATGTCTCTGCTGACTGGCAGTGATTCTGCAGAGTTTCAGGAAGGGAACATTTCTAGGCCTACTCGGAGATGGCATCTATTGAGACTGGGACATTCAGTGTATAAGGCAAATGCTTCACCACTAAGCCACAGTCCTTTCACGCTGCTTGAATTAGAGGGAGGAGCCATAGGAGGCCCCTTCATTTTTAGACAGTCACGCTAGGCAATGGATGGAGTTGTGGAGTGCAGCTTGTGGCTTTCATCTCGGGCTTCCTCTCCACCCATCCAGTTCAAGGACCATTCCTGTCTTTTTTATTTAATCTTTTTCTTTTTTAAGAAAACAATAACCTCAGTGCTCCTAACTCACCCACCCCAATTCAAGCATTGTATCAGCTCTATGGTTTTTTGTTTTTAAAATAAGACCTAAGGCAACAAATATATTTTATTTTTCTGCACAGTTTATGTAATTTGCATGTTCTAAATGTCAGAGCAAGGAGAGGCTCACTGGTAAATGGTATTAATTTGTTTCCAGAGCTTTAATACATTTAAGGTGAATTGTGCCACAAAGCAGCTGACTAAAGTGAATTGCCTTACTCCTTACTCTCTCCCCATGTGTTTGCCTCCCACTAGTCCTTCTCCCCACAAGTGTGAGCAAACGACATGTTCACATTTCACAAAGGCAAACACAAGGTGTGCACATTTGTTGAAAGTATATAAACATACGTATGTAATGGCAATATCATGTTGTATACAGTTGGTTTCAGAAAGCATGTATACAGTTGGTTTCAGAAAGCATGTGAATTCCTGGCCACATTATGCAGAAGAATGTCAGTCTCACACAGACCTGCCAAAATGAATATCAGCCTTATTTCTGAACATAGGGTGATACTCAATGCCGTCCCTTCCACTGATGGAAAGCATCCACCAGAGAGGTAATTTTTGCCAATTCCTTCCCCCACCAGGGCCCTCCAAACCTCTGGTCTAGATCTGAAATGTGTATGGGGCTACAGGGGAAAGGGGAATGAATGAAAAAAGCCCTTGTCCTTGTTCTACTGGTGGATACCACTCGTATTTATTCATTAGAAATTAATTAATTACCGTATTTTTCCGTCTATAAGATGCCCCCATGTATAAGACGCCCCCTATTTTTTGGGCAACAGCCAATCACCAGTCCACCCTTGGCACTATTTGTGTATAAGACACACCCTAATTTTTGACATTATTTTTTAGGGAAAAAACCTAGTCTTATACATGGGAAAATATGGTAATTTCTCACCTTTCAACATGAAGGTTCACAGGCTGGTGCACAGCATTTCATAAAACACACACATAAGTACCAAGAACATAACAGCAGCAAGGCTTGGATTGCAACAGCCAATGTTTTCTTTCAAGGAATGATTGTTTTTGGAAGCTTGACTTCTTCAACACTGATTTCTGTTATTAACTGACACACTATTCTTACAATAAACCCAATCCTGCCTTTACAAACTGTAAAGAAAAGGAGTGAAGAGAAAACAGTTGCTTGCATTTTCGATAACACTCAGCTGGACTTGCATCAAAGGGTGTTGCTTTAGATACCTTCCCTCTGCCATTCTCACGCAATTCCCTTTAAAGAAACAACACACAATTTCAACAGCTTGCAACTCTTTTTGTCTTTTTGATTGGCATGATAAAGGTTCTGTCCTAATCTTTGGGAGTAGGCAGAGTAAGTTCAGAATGAAGAAATGTGAGTAGCTCTCAATGAGACTTGAATTAGATTTTACATTCAACAAACAATCACATTAAGAAATGGGAGTCCTTGTTTCTAACATAGACCATCAGGTGTTGGGGACATAATTAATCTTGAATGTCATTAAATCTGAGCCATTTATTGAAAAACAGAGTACCTGTTGGTGATTGTTTGGGATAGATATATAGTTTCTTTCTGTATTTATGTATTTTCATATTTAGTCCCTAAGGTAGAATTTTCATTTGAACCAAAATATTTCAATGCATTCACACAATTTATACACAGTAAATAAACTGTTTAATCCTCCTGCAAACTTAGTGATGCAAAAGTCCGTGAAAGCCTCACTGTTTTACATAATCTCAACTCTTGGGGATTAAAGGGAATAGAAATTAGTGGAACTGTACATCACCAGATAAGAAACTAATAATAAAAAGATGTTGTCAAAGATCACAGATCTGTGCCCAAATGTTACAAATATTTCGTGAATTTCCCTACGTGATGTGAATAAAAGGCTATTGATATATGATGTGATTTTCTATCATGAGCCATATAGGAGATTTAGACTGTCAGCACCTTTTCCCCTCTGCAGAGGTGGGGGACTTATTAGGAAGGTCTGCCCTTGGAGGCTGATGGATCCAGTGGGATTCCAAATGGCTCTGAGGTCTTTTCCGGCTGATATGACTGGTGCCCCTATCAAAGCCCTGGCCACCCTCTGCAACACTGGAATGCCTCAGGCTCACATGATCTCCCCTGAGTGCCCTCTCCCACTCCATGGAGCCCATTTAGCCCCCTGGTATACTCCAGAGCTTAGGGCGAGAAAACAAGCTGGGAGACAGCTTGAACACAAGTGGAAGAAAGATCTGAATGTATGTAACTAAACACTGGTAAGGGCTCATTATCGAGCCTACCTAGTGCCAGTGAAGGCAGCAAAGAAGGCATACTTTGCTGCCTCCATTACTGTTGAGATTTTCATTCCACCTTAAGGAGAAGACATGTGGAACTGTTGCATGTCACATGTCTGTTTACATTCCAGCACAGCTTGCTGGGAACTACCGTTGTGTATAGCTTTTGTTTTTTGCTGTTCTCTCTGAGAAGACGAAGGAAGAGAGAGACGACATGTTTCTTTGTCCTGATTTATGATTAATAAATCTGTAGTTGTAGTATGCTTCCACAAGCCTCACGCCTATTCTGTGTGCACAGTTCGCTCTGCTGATAGTGTGCCCTGGCTTTGAAGCCCGGGTCGCTGATCTACATCAGAGCAGAGGCCGATGGTCTTCGCAGCGGTATGGCATTATGTCTTCTGGCAGAGCTATTCCAGGTTGTATGGGGCCTTTTATCGGGTGGCCCAAAGGAGGTGGTAGAGCCACTGGTAGCTCGCTGTGACTTGTTTGCAAAGCATTTTGAGGATAAAATTGGAAAAGTAGATATATACCACCAGATCTGATTGGATACAAAATGTAACAGAGTATGCAGAGTTAGACTATTTATCAGAAAGAATCAAAGATAAACCCAAACAGGAATTTGTCTCAAATTGGAACTGATTTAAGGAATACCTGAAGAGTAATTGCTGCAATCTAAAAATGGCGACGGCTTTGAAGTAGTTTCTGTGGATAACAATTTCAAAAGGAAAATTGATATATAAGAAAGTATTATAAATAAAAAGACAATTGATGAATATAGGCAATACATTTATTGGTACAAAATAGAAGAGACGGGAAGTCATTTATGAGGAATATTATCAGTTCTTTTTTTCTTTTTCTTTTTCTCCTTTTCTTCTTCGTGTACAGCAATGTTTGCCAATTTATGATCATAACAATTATGAACTTCCTTTGAAAACAAGAATATGTATAATTGCAAGATGCAAAGTTATGATGTAAAGATGTACTTGTGAGTAATAAAGGAAAACTAATAATAATAAAAAAGACGATAATATTACTTGCATCCACCAAGACCTTGACTCTGCTGTTATAGCAGATGAATCTCATGGGGCGTCCAGAGCACATTCTAGTCCTGTAGTGTCAGATGAGTTGCAGTGTTCATTGCTCAGTGCCCCAGGTCCAAACCAAGTGGTTAAAGGCGCTCTCTCTCTCTCTCTCTCTCTCTCTCTCTCTGTATATATATATTAAGGCTAAATATCCACACTGAGGCTTAACAGTGAGTTATGCACCAGCCCTGCTGCAATATACTTTTATAATGGGACTGAAATGACACTGTGGATGATTGTGCATGATGATGGCCATTTTCTGCTGTAAATCATGGCATAGTATATTTTCCATGAGCATTCCATCTCCATATTGAAAACACCTGGTAGTCGGGTGGTGTGGGACACACAGGCAACTCTAGGCTTTGCTTTTTAAGCCCAGAAAAGAGGGAGAGACCTGAACAACCTTCTATGAACCAAGGGCATTTCACCCATGCCTTGGGATCAGTTGCTTGCTCACCCCCTAGTAATGCTTCTGTTTTAAAATCTGCAGTCAAATAATCCATGTGCATGGTATTTGAAAATCACTAATAACATTCTTTTTCTTCTTTCATTTTCTCTTTTAACAAAAATTCAGGAATGGAGACAACCCATAGTGCATAAGAGATCATCTATGTAAAATATCAGAATAACTCCTTGAACATAATACTCTAATTTATCTATCCTCACATTTAAGCCAGTTAATTAACCCTGGAATTTTCAATTATGCTCAAGTTTCCAAGGGGATAGGGTCATTCATAAAGTATTGATTGTAAGCCTCACTGCAAGCTGAGCTTACAGGGAGGGATATACATTTTCTTAATTTATAATAAAACTTTTACATATTAATAATGTCATAAATAAATAGATGCCACATGTCTGGGACAGACAGGATTGGTACTAAGGGAAGTTATACTAGGGGAATGTATGGCTTTGCATGAGTCAACAATATCAATATCAATTTCAACAATATCAATTTTAGTTTTAGTTTCTGACCCAGGAAACTTTTTAAACAATACATATAAAAGTCTGCCCTTTGTCCGTCACACATGGAATACAACTGTAGCTACATTTTGCCAGTATTTCCAAGATTAGAACAGATACAAATTAGTACCTAATCAATGTGGTTAGATATTTCACAGCTTCGTCTGGAAAGATGTTCCCTGTATTCTGTAAAATACATCTTTAAATTCTGCTTAAGCACATTCTTCTTTCATGTTAGTTTATACCTTCTGGCTGTAGCCCAGCCAATACCCTCAAATAAATCATCCTATTTAATTTTATAATAACCCTTGGCTAATTTAAATACCTCCATCATGTCATCCCTTAATCATCTAAGGCCTTGCTCCTGGCTAAATTATATAGCTAATGGTCAGAAAGGCAGTGCAAGCCAGCAAAATAGCTGTCATGATTGAAAAGCTATGGTTCATAAAAAAATAAAAAATATCATGTTGGTCGTGATATATAACTTTTGCGTTGAAAAGGAGAAAGAGAACTTTTGTCCTCAGTTCTTCAAAGAGCCAGCAAAGCACAGGTGCTGTTGACATAGTTCTGAATGAATGAATGAATACCTACTTACTTGCTTATTGTTTGCTCCTTATATCCTACCTCTTCAATAAAAACATTTTAAGGAAGCTACGGCCTACATACCTGGGAGTTCAACCTGGCCAAATCACACCTATCCAAGAGAATGAAAGCCATTATAGTCCTAGGTCTTCGTTATTGTTGGAGCCCATTCTGGTGTAATTGGTCTTCTCCAACAGTAGCTGTTGACTGTGACAAAACTGCATAACTTACATCATTATGCAAATTACATAAATTACATTGTCACTTCATGATTCCATCTTATTCATTTCGGTGCAAAGGAAGCACAATGCAAATAGAGAGAAATATAAAAATTTCACATGACCCATGGACTGAAAGCAACAACAACAACAACAGTGGAAACTGATCATATTCATAGAACTGACTTCCATTCCAGACATGGGATGAATAAGGCAACACTGGCAATTCCCTCTCCTGTTCCTGTTGGAATTCTTTGACATCCCTGGTGCTCACCAATTTTGTCTAGATCTTTATCTCTCCCCCGCATAAACCTGACTAAAATAACCTGCTAGGGTAAGAGATCCAAGCAGATGGAAGGCCTGCACAAACACTGTCCCTGAATTTTTCATCTTGCACTCCATCTCCTAAGAGGCATTCCCTTGTCCTTCAAGCAGGCAAGAGAGCAGCATTTGTCCATCAGCGACAATTTTCCAGACACTTTCAAAAATTGCCTCTTTTCAAATGTTGTCCTAAAGTACACAATATTCCCTTGGTGTCTGTTTTAAAGGACTGGCAACAATCATCTTGCGTTGTTCTCAGACAGAAAGCCTCCAGATGAGTATCTGTAAAGCTTTTAAGAGCTTCATTTATCCATCGAGTTGGTAAGAAAGAACAGATCTCTCGCTCACACACAAGCGCTCGCTCTTCCTCTCTCATACCTGCATGGACTGGAAGAAAAAGCTTCATAGCGCTGTCACTTCCCCAGGTTGTTAAGCCATTTGTCACAACTGTTGTCTTCATCACACATATATATGCGAGTTTAATTACCCCTGTGTATTAACCTGTATTGTTATGCTCTCGAGTGATGGGAAGATGCATAGAAAACCACATGAAAACCAATGCATCATAAGATCCCCCAGGGAATTAAACTCAGATTTGTTCTGTGCGGTCCCTCTTCCCTGCTCCCCTGTCAAGGTCTAGATCCATGTCCCCTCCTCTTTCTTCCCCTGCCTGTTTTGCAAACGCACTATGTCTTCTTCAGAGCTGCACCCCACTTCTCACATTGGCTTCTGTTTATAGGAAAGATTATTGATATGGAACACTGAAAAATTGGGAGCCATTCTCAAAACAATCCTTTGTACATTTATTTAGAAGTGAGGCCCACTGTGCTCAGTGATTAAATATGCATAGACTCACAGGAGGCATGTCCCATTTTGCTGTATGAGGTAAAACAGGAATGTGCCACTGTGCTGCTGCTAAAGATTCCCTTACCTTGGTTGTGCAACAACATCCACAAACCTGCAGTGTGATCTCACCAGAACCTAGCACCACTGGCAGCAGCAGAGCCAATGGGATGGATGAGGCACCCTCGTGGGGCATTTTCTTGAGGTTCTGCCACCCAAGGCAGCTTCTACTCCTTGCTTCATGGGTGGGGTAGCCCTCTATAGACTTAGAGGCTAACAGTGCAATTGTAGCCATGTCTATTCAGAAGTAAGTCATAGATTTATTTGGGACTTACCAGCAAGTTAAGGGAACGGGTGGTGCTGTGGTCCAAACCACTGAGCCTAGGGCTTGCTGTTTGGAAGGTTGGCGGTTTGAATCCCCACGATGGGGTGAGCTCCCGTTGCTGGGTCCTAGCTCCTGCCAACCTAGCAATTTGAAAGCACGTCAAAGTGCAAGTAGATAAATAGATACCGCTCTGGCGGGCGTTTCCATGTGCTGCTCTGGTTCGTCAGAAGCAGCTTAGTCATGTTGGCCACATGACCCGGAAAAACTGTCTGCGGAGCGGACAAATGTCGGCTCCCTCAGCCAGTAAAGCGAGATGAGTGCCACAACCCCAGAGTTGTTCATGACTGGACTTAACTGTCAGGGGTCCTTTACCTTTACCTTTATCAGCAGGTTAAATGGTGTTAGGGTTGCAGCTTGAATGGCTAAAATTGTCAGCACATCATTTATTTATTTTGCAGAAGTAGAATCAGGTACAGATGGAGTAAAACCAAATTGTATGTTTACCGAGTGGTTATTTTTATTTTTGTTGACCTTTTTGCAGGCTTGTACAGTGGTACCTCAGGTTACATATTCTTCAGGTTACATACGCTTCAGGTTACAGACTCCACTAACCCAGAAATATTACCTCGGGTTAAGAACTTTGTTTCAGGATGAGAACAGAAATTGTGCAGCAGCGGCACGGCAGCAGCAGGAAGCCCCATTAGCTAAAGTGGCGCTTCAGGTTAAGAACAGTTTCAGGTTAAGAACGGACCTCCGGAATGAATTAAGTACTTAACCTGAGGTACCACTGTATCTATCTTTTACCAGCAGTAGAATGATGAGCTACTGATTAACTTTGGCCCAGTTTAGAATATCTCATGTTACCTTTCACTGGTGACCCAACTGCAAAACTTTCCAAGATACTCCGCAGCAACAAGTTTCCTTTGTATGTCTGAAACATTTATCCAGAAATATAGATGTGTAATTTTCTTGAGGGCAGGGGTTTCAAAACAGGATGCTTTGCAATGTAGCTTGCTTGTTAGTTCACTTCCAAGGACAGTCACATTCCAAAATCCATATTAGGGAAATGCCACCCTGAGGCCAACCAAAATGGCACAAAATAGCTTGCAAGACCTTTCCTCGCACAAGATGGTGAACAAAGCAATGAGTGGGGAAGAGGGAAAGTTGACCAACGGTGAAGCCATGGAGTATACATCTGGTCACAGTCTTAAAATGGAATGCAAGAGGAGGCAGCAGATATTCTAACAAGACTTTGTTAGGTGCTCTGCAGGTTTCAGGTTTCGTCCAAAGCTGCTGGGGAAAAGGGGGGTTGATTTCCCCATATTTGAAAATATAAAACCCAGCTGTTACACTCTTAAGAAAAAAGCATGTGGGTCACTCACTATTCAAGGTGTTGATTGGCTCACTTTGGACCTATTGCTCTTCTCTTCTTCATTCTGTATCACTGTTTTATTTCAACAACATTTCACATAAAATCACTGCTCTCTCTTCTGGAACTATGCTCACAGTTCCTTTGTTTGGGACGCTTACCTATAGTTGTGGATATGGGATTTTTATATCAGGAGTTTCAAACCTCACGTATTCTTTACATTTCTACTAGAGTACTTTATTTAGCATTGGACTAGTCGGCCATGTCTAATAGTAAACAGTAGTTTGATATTAAACTAACAATGACTTCCTCAAGTGCTTCCTTGTTGTTTTTTCGCACTCCCACTCACATATGCTTCTTTAACGTTACCTCTGCATTTTTGGAAGCCATAATTTGCCAGCAAACATGAACAAAGCAAAGTAAGGTTTGTGTGAACCCTCAACTGAGGATTGCAATAGAGAATTGAAGTCATGACGTGTAATTGTGGTTTGTAAGGCATGCAATTATTTGCCACTTCACATCATTGCCTGCAATGAAGTAACTTATCAAAAGGGAGCTCATGAGCAGAAAGAGGGAAAGGGAGCATTGCGTGAGCTGTTTTAAGCATCTGTTTAGGTGTATTTTTAAAAAAGTTTGCATTAGGGAGTTAATATTTCATGAAAGGCAAGTCTGTGCAAATGTTCATTTCGAACTTTATGAGCTGAAGGCTTCTGGCTGTGAATTCTTTCAACCAGGCTAGCCAATGTGGTGCCTTCTAGATGTTGTTAAACTACAACTCCCATCATCTCTGACCATTGGCCATGCTGTCTGGGGCTGATGGGGGCTGTAGTCCAGCATTATGTGAAGGGTACCATGTCAGCTACCCCGATGCAACCGGTCTCTCTGCATCTCTGCCTGGTCCATACCTCCTGCCCTGCAAGGGTGGAGTCCTGAATGAATACTGTTACTGGGAGTAACATTTACTTTTGGGTAGGATGTACTGCTTTGCTGCTATTCAATAGCTCTATCATGCTGCCTTCAGCTCTCTAAAGGAAGGGAAAAAATCATACCGTCTGTCTTCAGCCTCAACCTGCTATTTGCTTGCTCATCCATCTTTAAGATTAGCGCAGCACAAACTGTCAGTGTCAGTTATTGCCCCCATCCTGATCATTCCTATCTGATGAAGGTTGTCTTGATCAAATAAATGTTTCCTAAAATGGAGTAAGACAAGGAACGAGATGACAGTTCATCTGTGCTTTATATTTTATTACCTTGATATTCTTTCCCCCTTCCACTTGGTTATTAAGCTTCATGGTTTGGGCCCTGCTGTGGCATCAGTATTTCCATCCTGCATTAAGCCACTTTACCCACTTGGAGCTCTCCGTGGTCCTGCAGGTTCTGCCCTGCCTTTCTGCCTTCTCCATGGAGTCCAACATCAGGCCACAAAACAAACATGCCACCTGCACTTCATTGCTCATGTTATAAGACTGGAGTAACTTCTACCCTTTTCAAAGGAAAAAAACACAAAACTTCATTTGCATCGTTACTCAGTTCTCTTCGGCCCACCTTTTACTGATATGCAGTTTTGCTTTCAAGCCTATATTCAAAAACTTTTGTGACAGTTAGTGTGTTGATAAAAGATTAAGATGTTAGTGTGCTCTATCTGAATCAATGATTTGCAAATATAAGCACTTATTTATACTGAGATACTGGCAGATCACCAAGTTTCTTATTGTGCCAAAAGCTACGTCTTTGTTATGTCTCGTGACCCAGTCCTTAGGGCCTCTTAAGACATGAAGTTTCTTAAGATGTGATGTTTCCTACACAGGGAGCATTCTCTGAATAGAGAGAGAAAATGTACTTCATCGTTGATGAAGAGCTGATGAATAGTTTATTTTTCTGCAAGCACACAGGTCAGAAAGCCTATCTGTGTGCAGCAATTCATTGTGAATAGTCCATTGCTAATTGTACACACAGAAGAAATGAATTCAGTAGGAGATGTTGTGCAGTCTTAATTCATTGGCAGCCTCTATTGATCTCAACGGAACAGGCTTGCACGCAACTCCTGAGCAAGTGCCATTGGGAAAAAGGAGGTTGCACAACAGCTGATTTATATTTCTCCACTAGCAAGGGCTCCCACCGATTTGGAAAATGAGTACAGATATGATGCTTACTTGTCTCATTGTTAGGTCTGAATAACAATGACATCCCCAAGTCCTCAATGCTATTGGTCGGTGGTAAAATCGAAGGAGGGGGGAAATGTGCCAAATGTTTATTTGCTGCGGAGGTGAAATTCTCCTTAAGTGCCCCCCGAATGTGTTCTGATAACTTTAGTTATATAATATTGAACAAAATTTTATTTCTAGTTTAAGTTGGTGGGTGAAACAATCAGTGGGCTTAGAGAGGAGAACTGGAAGGAGTTGGGGCCAAGTCATTCACTTCCTTCAACAGTACCAAAATAATATTGGACATTTAAAACTGGATCTATAGCTGCACTAAAAATTCATGGGTGGATGGCCCAGGAGGATGGAACAGTGTGGGGGGGGGGATCAAGATGAATAGCTGTGGAGAGGAGATTGTTGCCTAAAAACACATCCCAACATCTGCCACTTGAGGTAGCCACCTTTTTCTGCCTAATGATAGGATTGGCCCCATTTGACTCCCTTTATCTAGATAGCAAATTGAGCATAATGTTCTCTTTTTTATTTTTTAAAATAAATGAATGCAGTGTGTGGGTGACCTGCAGCCCTTGAACTAATTCATGGAGCCCTCAGCCTAATTTCAAAAGCTCTCTGGAAGTGCTCAGTTTACACCCTGCAAGAGTGCTCTTTCCCTGACTGGCAGCCTCCTGGGCTTGAAGGATGAGGGAAAGAAGGGGTGTGTGAAAAGGGGTAGAGAAAAGGATGGCAGAAAGAGGGTGGCCCACTCACTATTGGAATTTGTACTAATCACTGCTGCGATTCAGCCCAAGACAGATTAGCTTCAAGGGAAGGTGGGTGTGGGATTAGATGGTTATGGCTTGGTTCATATGTCACAAGAAGCCAAATTCTGACTTACTGGAACCACAAGCATTTTCTGGCTCCCAGAGGAACTGCATCATGCAGTGCAGCAACCAAACCAAGGTTTGGCTTAGCATGTCATCCAAATCATACTTCCCTTCTCCTTAAGCACAATGTGCATCCAAGTTTGCTGTCTGGTTACGGATTTGGGTTAAGGAGGCAAGACCCTAACCATGATCCTGACTTTGTACAACACATTAAGTCAGACCTTGGTTAGCTGTTGCACTGTGCTAAAAGGAAACAGGGTAGAGCAAAAGGAGTGCAAGCTCCTCTCTGGGAGCCAGCACATTTGTGTAGTTGTCCCAGCAAGTCAACTTTTGGTTTACTCTAATCAGTGCTTTTTTCTGGGGATACACCCAGAATCTAATGGGTGAATAAACATTTTATTATTATTATTTTAAAAAATAGTTTCTTCTCTAGCATGGTGAATCATAAGTTCTGCTGAAGAGCATGGTGAATTGTCAGTTCCTCAATGGCAGCCTTCTTTCCTGTCATGGTGTTTCCTGAGTCTCAGACAGAAGTGAGCGTTTCATGTGTGAAGCAGTGTGGAATGTGGATGTGTGGTGTTTTACTGATGAAAGTTTGGCCTCATTGAGGAGCAGTATTTCAATATGAGTAATGCATGTTCTTTGTACTTTTGTCCATTTACTATATTTATTTTTCCTGATTTGTGATTTTCTTGAGTCAAAATGAGAGTAAAGGAAAAGGTAAAGGGACCCCCGTCCATTAGGTCCAGTCACGAACTACTCTGGGGTTGCAGCGCTCATTTCACTTTATTGGTCAAGGGAGCCAGTGTACAGCTTCCGGGTCATGACTAAGCCGCTTCTGGCAAATCAGAGCAGTGCACGGAAATGCCATTTACCTTCCCGCCAGAGTGGTACCTATTTATCTACTTACACTTTGACGTGCTTTCGAACTGCTAGGTGGGCAGCAGCAGGGACCGAGCAACGGGAGCTCACCCCGTCGCGGGGATTCGAACCACCAACCTTCTGATTGGCAAGCCCTAGGCCCTGTGGTTTAACCCACAGTGCCACTCACGTCCCTTCCAAAATGACAGTACCCCTAATCTTTTTTTCTTTCTTTTTTTTTTAAAGAACTGTCTCTGATGCATGAATGAGACCAATGTGTCTTACTTCAAAATGTGGTAAGCTAAACCTGCTATGTTCCGGGGTACTCTTTTCACTTTGTCAGGTGTGGCTCCAGATTTGTGCTCCAAAATCCTGGGCTGACTGCTGTTACTGGTGCAACTACATTCACAAGAGGCGACGGATTGTGCTCCTGATTTCAATTACACATACACCAGAAATATTTTCTGTAGAAGTGTGCCAGATTTGTATAACATAGGCTATTGGTCGCAATAGTACATGATACACTTCCACTAAGGGTGTGATGATGAAAGTGTGTTGTGACTGTGCTAGCATAATAGATATCCATTTCATGCACATCAAAATTCAACATCCAGATGTTTATTTTAAACCAAAGCCTTTGAAGTCCCACGGCTGATCATTGCCACATTTTATTTAAGCTGATTTCTGTTCTGCAGAAGGCAAAAGCCAAAAATAGGGTTCTGAAACTCCTTTTACTTTGCCCTTGTTCTTTCTACTCAGTCACCTACACTGCCTTTCAGCAGTTCATTCTAATGTATTCAGCAAAGTTTTCCTGACAAACAACTTGCATCAATCCCTTTCTTGAAGACTTCTGACTTTTTTTTTTGTTATGTAAAACACCGTATTCATTATGAACCTTTTTGCTTGCCTCTGCCGAACTGTCTCAATGTGGATCAAATGCAGATGGGTGAATAATATCAAATTTGACCCAGTAAGAAATAGGAAAGGAGACAGTCATTGAAAGGCTGCCGGAGCCCTTTGCTGAAATGAGTCCAATTATTTTCTTATTGTAAGGCAAAAGACTTTTTTCTGTATTTCAGAAGGTTCATCACTTTGTATCTCTGAGCCAAGGATAATGTGCTTGAGATGGGACACCAGGTCTCCTGAATCACCTCAGGACAATGAATATCTGAAACCCAGACAGCCCTCTTTTTGCAAATGATGCATCATGCAAATGCAAATGACAGATTTGACTTTCAAATCAGAATAATATGACAAACACAATCTCTTACAGCCGTCTGAGGTGTGCCAAAGTTGTCTCTTGTCTCCAAATTGTGTGGTGTGGCATGATTTGCAAATGGAAACTTTCCAAGTTTGCATTTTAAAGGCAGCATGTTATACATGATCTGGAACATGGCGACACATTATTCTCCACAGCAGTTGCTTCTAATTAGATGAGGACAACACTACCTTATGAATTTGCGACTAAAATATCTCCCATATTGCTACCCTATCAGCTGCTGTCAGTATTGAAACTTCTGATATAGTTCCTGGGAGCTGGATGCTGGTTTATTCATACACACACACACACACACACACACACACACCTGCTGTGATTCAATATAAATATTCCCAGGGTGGTCTAAACAATAAAAACCAATCAAACAATAAGACAAAGTTCACAAAACCTAAAACAGTGGATTAAAAATTGATAGCAATGAAATCAATCCGTATTTATTCTATATTTCTTAAATTTGTATACTGCCCTTCATCTGAAGATCACAAGGTGGCTCACAACGTAAGAATACAAAATGAGATCACAAAATGCAGTATAAAATGAAAACAAACCAATAACCCCTCTCCCTCAAACACATTTAAAATGCCATAGAATGTGAATCAGACAAAGGCCTGGTTATAGGTGAACGTTTTCGCCAAGTGTCTAAAGATGTGATGATGGCTCCAGGTGAGCTTCCTGGTAGCAAAATTGATAATCAGGTGAGCTTACCACCTGAGAAAATCCTTTCACCACTTTCTATCTGCCTCACATGATGTTGGAGGAAGGTCTTAGATGACATTCTTACCTCAGAGGCATGCTGGTGTGGAGATGGTGCTATGGAAATCAGGTTACAGACCCTCAATTTGTGATTTTTGTTTAATCTAATAACTGCCTCCAGTTTGGGAGTGGGGACAGAAACAATGCATTCTACTTCAGAAATGTCTCATCAGGCTTCCTCAACCTCAGCCCTCCAGATGTTTTTGGCCTACAACTCCCATGATCCCTAGCTAGCAGGACCAGTGGTCAGGGATGATGGGAATTGTAGTCTCAAAACATCTGGAGGGCCAAGGTTGAGAAAGCCTGGTCTACATAAATGTACATGAATCAAGTTCCCAAAATGGTAACACATAGGGAAAAATCCAAGAATCACAACACCAGCATTCAGTTTCCTCTGTGATTTAACAATATGGCTACAGGATGCATGCAGAGGAAGCCAAGAGGGTGCTGTTCTCCATAAAGATAACATGTGAAGGAACTGAGGAAAAATCTGGGAATGAAGACAAAGCCACACAATGTGACCAAGGAGTTCCATTATATTGATTTTTGCCCTCCCTCTTGCTCACACTTTTATATCCTCCTCCCTTGCTTCTTGCCTTTTAAAGTTGCTCTTTACATGTCCGGTTCTTATAACCTGGCTTCATAAATCAGTTCCTTAATTATGTGTGCTGCTGTTCTCAGGAGAGTCCTCAATTTGTCTATGTCTTTCTGGTATTTGGGTTCACTCAACTAAATGCCAAAAGGGAGAGCAGTAAACAAGTCAAATTACACACACGCTCAGACAGACACACACACCTCACCCCCAGTGTTTTGCTTCTTCTGTGCACCTTAAAAACACACACATATTTGTTATCAGTTGTTTTCAACAGTTCTGAGGCTGGGGTCACGTTGCAACAGAATAGGGTTTTTGAGGGGTCATGTTTCTGCATTGTCTTGAACCCTCTGTAACAAAAGTAACCGTGCCCAGATCATTCTTGAGACATCTATGGCTTTATCTTCACAGATCAAAGCAAAAGAGAAAAGGAAGAGAGGTGTAGATGGATATTATACTCGGGCTGGCTTGCAAAAGATGGGCTGAGTTGCTTGTTTCTTTCACTTTATTAAGTTCCTTTAAAAATATAGTTTATTTCCATGACTAATATAGTTTACCTTCTATTGCAGATGCATCTCAGGGTGATGTTAAAGCTGTGGATCTAGCATGCCCAGCAAGCCCCCAACACCCACCCACCCAACCTCCTCCTTTTTGCCCCCTCCAGAGATGGAACAGCCCCAGATGTGCATCTTTTCACATCCTCATAGAGAAAGCAAGTGAAGTTAGATCCCTCTCTCTGCAAGGGCAGACCTCCCTCTCTGAGTGGAAGCTCCAGTGAATTCTATGGTCTCTGGGACACCTTTTCATGGGCCATAAGATCACAACCTAAATGTATGATACTTTAGTTGCTGGAAGGCAGCTCTCTGCCTTCCGGTCAAGCAAGCACCCATCACCTGCCAGGGAACTAAGCATCTCAGACTAGAGCCTGCTTTTGTTGGGCCTTGGGCCTTATCTATACAGGTATCCTCAGACAGAATGGATAGGCTCCTAGCAAGTGTACATTGAGTTTTCAGCCGAGGCATTGGGGGAAAAATACAATCCTGGTGGATTTTGCAAGAAAAACTGAGGAGGGCAGCAGCAGCAGCACAGTCCATTCAAATGGGCCTCCTGCCTCAATTTTGCTTGCACCCACTCCAAACCCACCAGCTCATCCTCGTAGCCCCCAAGGAGAAGGTTACTTTTGGGAGTCAGGATAAGGTAGCAAGCAGCATTGGCTTCAGCACTGGTGAATTCTTCTTGGATGGGATGGGCCCATGTGGACCTCTACTCCTTCCATCTTCTTCTGCCTGGGATCCCGGGAGCTCAACTACAATGGGACATAGCTTCTTTATTTTTGAAGGTAGATTCAAATATCTGGTGTATTGGATGGTGTATTTGAATAAGTACTGCTGCTTATTTCATTATTTGCTTTGGTTGCTTTTATTGTGTTTTTCTGCACCCTGCACGGGCATCTTTATCAATGAAGGGTAGGGTATAAATATTTTTAACATTTGTTCATTTCAGAAAATGATCACTGGTGGAAAATGACATTGGCATTTACCGCAACAGGCCCTGCCATGTTTCTGATGATGTAGCTGGAAGCACAAGAAAAATCCAGCCAATTTGGGATTCTAATTAAGTGAGCTGTTTTCCATGGAGAAGATGCTTCACACTCTTGAACCCCAATTCTGTACACAGAGGGGAGGTCACCCACCACTAGCTTGAGAATTCTCCTGAGAATTATGCAGAGGAAAGCGAGGAAGGAACAAATTCAATTCTTAACCATCAGTGTGCCCTTCATTAAAATCTCAGCATTTGAAGTTTTCATTCATGAGCAGGGAACATACAGATACTCAAAAAGTGAGGAGTAGATACTTGAAAAATGTCTTCTGAAAGATTTTGTATAAAGAACAATCACTGACGTATGGCTGATTTTTTTTTTTTTTATCTGTAGTCCATATGGAAGAGAGTTTTTCTTATCACTTTAAATCTGTGTAAGATCAGATGTTAACATATTTCAGTTGTGCTATTTGTTAGCCGATTCCCTGTTTTAAGTAAATGTCAGCATCTGCTCTTGGCTTTGGCTCTAGTTAAGGCTTACATGATGACTTTTTTCCTGTCTGAGTAGGATTTTTCTCATGAATAGTTTTTGTTTGAAGAGAGTCCCAGATTGTAGCTTTAGAGAAAAGTGGGGGAGAGAAGATATATGGAGCAGGATACAAGGTTTTTGATAACAAAACATACGGATGAGTTGACTGGAGCTATGATGATTTGAGTACAGTATTAAGTGGTTTGAATAGATCCATGTGTAATTCTGCTGCAGTGCTCAAGTTGTGCATGATACCTGCGATTAAACTGGTAAAACCCAAGGGCCTTGGTGGCAGATTCTAGACAATTTGAGAATGGAGCTATACTAAGGTTGTGTGTGTGTGATTTTTGCATCTTAGACAAAATATATTTTCCTCCCACCCCCTCCACCAGATTTTAATTATGTTGAGCATGCTGACAACAGCACATGAATAAAAATTGCCAAATTTGCCCCTGTGGCTGCCCTACTCTTCTCTGAAGACTATTGAGAGCCCAGAACTTCTGAAGTGACTGCAAGCACTTGCTCACTCTGCAAAACGGCAGTGAGGTAATGTCTAACTCCAAATATGACTGTTTTGTTTGAATGATTCAATTATTTGAAAACAGAGACTCTATGTTCTATTGTTACCGAAAAAATTCTTAGTAAAAACCATATTTTTTTTAAAAAAAAAAACAACAATCATAAAAACATTGTTTTATGGCTGTGCCACACATGAAGTACAATCCAACAAGGGGTGGTTGTGAGACTCCCGCTAAAGTAAATGACACTTTAGAAAGCTATTGATTTAATTGGGATTGAAGTTACAATCCTACACACAGTTACCTGGAAGTAAGTTCCATTGAAGTCAATGGGATTTACTCTTGAGTGGATGTGTATAGGTTTGCACTTAGGTTTCTATAAGTTTGTATTTGTAGAAATGTCTACACAGCAATAAGTTCCATAGACCTGCAGATCTTATCCCGAGATAAGTACACACAGGACTGCAACTTCAGTTTTGCTCTCTCTTTTTTACACATAAAATATTTTACACAATGCACAATCAATTTAAATTATACATACTCTTTTCTGGCAAGTAGGCATGCAACAAACTCATATTTGCAAAACAACAACAATGATTTTAAAGGAAGGGACCCAGCCTGTTTTAGGCTCTCTGCTATAAAATGAAAGAAGCAGCCCCCAATTTCTGAATTATGGATATCCTAATGTATTCCAAACAGCTCGAGGGCAGTGCTTGCATAGAATTCCCATTTTATTCTCCAACCATCCATGTCAGGTAGGTGAGTCTGAGAGAGTGACTCGTCCTAATAAATCTCACGGCTGAGCAGGTCTTTAACCCGTGTTCAATTACTATGCCACACTGGCCATTTTGTTCCATTCTTGACTCTGCCTCTAGTGCTGTTCTGAAATCTGGTCTCCACTTTCTTGAAAGTTTCCTTCTCCTGCAAAAGAGGCTTCCATTATTTTTTTGCCACATTCTTGGGAAACTTGAGAATTTCAGTTGGTACGGGATTGCGAGTGTGCCTTTTTATTGCAAAGAGGCCCTGGGTGTTGGGTCTGTGTGTGTTTCCTGTAAACAGTTCTCTGTCACTCTGCAGCCTCCCAGCTTGCCCACAGTTCCTGATCTGAAAAATAACCACATTTTAGGAGTTATGTCATGTTATTTCCCCTCGGGATTAAATTCAAGTATGGGCATCAATGGAGGCCACTAAGTGCAGACCACAGGTAAGATGCTTTCTAGGCAACACTCCTCAACCACTTCAAAAGGCAACCTTTAGAACATTTTTGGGTGCATTTTTTCCCCTTATTCATTGACAGAGAGTGTCTGGGGGTGGGGAAACACAAGAGAAATTTTCAGCAAAACACGAGCATGGATTGTAGTGATGGGGCTTAATGAGGGTCTGTTCTTAGAGACTTGCAAACGCTTAGAACCATGCTTATGGAAAACATGAAGTTTTGGTTTGGGTTGAAGCCAGGAAATGTTTTAAAGATAGGACTTGGTCCGCAGACAACAAGCTATCATCATGTTTATTAAACTCTTTCTAATCCCTACACGTGCACCGATGAAACTCAGTTTAAAAGCATTCCTTTTTGGTCCAACTTAAACCTGTTTGCATTGTCTGGTAATCAGAGGAGCACTTTGGGGAAAGGTGGAACAACTGGTTAAGCAGCCAGAAGCCTTGTATTATTTAGCTGAAACGAAAAGCATCCCAAGCAGACCTTTGTCGCAGCTTTGGTTTTGTTTTTGTTTTTAAAAATTCCTGTGCTAAACTGTCAAAATAGTGCATCTTAATAGGCCCTGAACAGTTTGACACAGAATGCTTGGAAATTAGCAGACCCTGCTGAAAGCTTTGCATATTGCATATCTTCTTGGTTTACATACCCGACTTGGGAATAGCTATTAGGAACAGAGATTTCATAGCAAACAGTGTAGGATGTCTAGGGATAACATATAGGCAGGTATATTAGAGACGGCATTAATTTATCACAAAATTTACAGTACTTAAGCATGGGGAACAACAAACTCCTAATAGATTATAGTAACGTAAGGATGGAAGGGGTAGGTCATTGTGTCCAAGTTTCTGACAAAAGCAAGAATCCTTCCTGAAGTGATTCTGGCCAAAAGGTTATGCACATTAGTCTCCAGTTGAGATGGAGGAGCCCTCCCAAGCTCAGCTCAGATTAACTCGGAAATTGAGTTCCTCCAAAATGTTTGGAAGATCTCCAATCGCTTTCTCAAGCCAATCTAGAAACCCAGAAAAAAACACGACTCTTCTCTCAGCCTCTTAATTTTACTATATTTTATGTCACAAAGTAATACTGTGCCTCCACTATGTTAAATAAGGTAAAACTAAGAACCTGCAGTGGCAAAAACCAAAGGTAGAGGTAGTGAGAAACCTATCATAACACAGGGGCAGTCTGCTGGACCAAGCCAAAGGCCCATCTTGTCTAGCCGTCTGATCTTAACAGCGGCCTTTGGGAAGCCTGTAAGCAAGACTTGAGTTCAACAGCACTCTCCCTGCTCATGATCTCTGGCAACTGGTATTTGGTGGCAGAATATAGCCATCATGGCTAGTAATCCTTGATACTACTTTACCTTAACCTTTTTTATCTCTATATATTTTGGTCACGTCAGGATCGCAGCGTGTTGCCTTCAGAGCTTCTCGGTTTGCACACATTTCCCAAATATGACTGCATTCATTCCATCTACTAAGAATAGGAAACAAAGAAAATGAACCGAGGGGGAGAATGAAGCTGAAGGGAAGGCATCTGCGCATTTGTCTGCGGAATCCTCCGAGGATGGAGCTCAGTTACATGAACATCAATATATCCATCCACATACAGAAGACTAACCAGAAACCCTGAGCCAAAAATAATAGTGTTTCAAACAGGAAGGAAAAATGAAATTTCAGGAGAAAGACATTTTCTTTCTCTTTGCATATCCTTCTTGGCACAGACCATGTTTATTTATGGTATTTGGGGGCATACTAGCCCTGCATTAGGATCATATGAGAGCCTTGTTCTCTCTCTCTCTCTCTCTCTCTCTCTATTTTATTTTGTTTTATTTTTTTGATGTGGCTAATAGGATATAAAAGCCTTGGCTATGATTTACCACTTAGAAAGATGCTATCGAGACAAATTTGGGGAAAGTACGAGACACAAGGGGTTACCATGGGGAGAGACTCCCCCTTTCTATTTCCTCTTGTTCCCCTTGTTCTCGAGTTGAGGCTGTTGCTGTGTTTCTCAGATGTCTGAAGAACAACTTTTTAAGAGTGGGGCTACTACATTTCCTTGATGAGAGGCCTACTTCAGCTTCTCTGTGCAAAGTTTTGCTTCATTGTTTCAGAGCTAAGCTTAGGTCTTTGAAAACCACTTCTCTTTCTCTCAGGGAAATCCCAGTTCAGTGACAGAACAGGGGATCCTATTGGCTCCCACCCCAACTCCCAATTATTCCCTCAATCTCTTCACAGCACTGAGGCCAGCAAGCAAAGAGGCCACTGAGGGCAATAGCAGCAGCAGCATTTACCTGCCCTCCACCCTAAGTTTCCAGGGCAGCTTGCAACACTTTAAAATAAAAGTATACCTGAAGGAGCATCTCCAGCCCTATCACTCAGTCTGGACACTGAGGTCCGCCTCTGAAGGTCGAGTGCTGAGGACCTTCTAGTGGTTCCCTCCCTGTGAGAAGTAAAGTTACAGGGAACCAGGCAGAAGGCCTTCTCGGTAGTGGCGCCCTTCCTGTGGAACACCCTCCCATCAGAAATAAAGAACTACAGTGGTACCTCGCAAGACGAATGCCGCGCAAGACGAAAAACGCGCAAGACGAAAGAGTTTTCCGTTTTTTGAGTCGTTCCGCAAGACGAATTTCCCTATGGGCTTGCTTCGCAAGACGAAACGTCTTGCGAGTTTGTTTCCTTTTTCTTAAAGCTGCTAAGCCGTTAATAGCCGCTAAGCTGCTAATAGCCGTGCTTCGCAAGACGAAAAAACCGCAAGCTGAAGAGACTCGCGGAACGGATTAATATCGTCTTGCGAGGCACCACTGTATACAACTTTTAGAAGACATCTGAAGACACCCAGCTAGATGGGTGAGGTATAAATAATAAAATTATTATTATTATTATTTAAAATAAAACATTAAAACAGTTCAAAACAAATCACAACCACAACATAGCATGGTTTGTAAATATATACATCTTGGGTGTTGAAGAACAGGACAAAAATGTATGTCTTCTGCATTTGCCAAAACCCATATAGTGTAGGTACCACTATACCTTCTGGGGCCAGTGGAAATATCATTTTCCCATTTCTATCATGTGGGTGCAAATGTGGTGCAAACCACTGGAAAGATCTGTTACCCTGAAAATGACAGTTCAAAAATAAGGGCAAAGGTCTCAGGGTGTGTATTGAAATGCTGAGATTTCAGGTACACCTGCTATCTCAGTACCTGGGAGGGAATTAGCCTGCACCCTCCAGCTTAAACTCAATCTGTAAGCAGCCCACATAGCTATAACATCCAGTATGACACCCCCCCCCCAATTCTTTCTTATTTTCCCTACTCCTATCACCTGCTACCTTATGCAACAGCTTGCCCGATGAAGAGTTCTGAAGAATTTGATAGCTTGCCACTGTCTTGTGACATTTAGATTGGCCCTAATAAAGGTATAACTCAGCCATGGACTTAAGGTTTGTGAGTGCAACAGGTCTGCTTGTAATGAAGACTCATTATATATTTGCATAAATCATTACATATGCTTATCATTATGAAAAAAACATAATAAAATTATTATGGGTTTTGTTTTTATTTTTTAATACACTAGAGCCATATTAGTCTGTGACAATTTCTAGTAAAATTCCATCAGAGTCGACGGTTCCAACATCTGATCTGCCACAAGGGACACAACAGTGCTGCCACCTTCTGGATTTTGTACAGCCTCCTGGACAAGTTTCAAATGTCACAAGACATGACAAGATAGATTTCCTCGAATTGCAAGATCTTGTGCTTTGAAACAACCCTGGAAGAAAACATTTAAGTTCTTAACATTGGGCTTTCAAGATATTCCTCATAGGAGAAACACTCTCTGACAAAGTGAATGTATAGAAACCACAGGGTGGAGAGTGCACCAAAATATTACCTGCACTTCAGGTAATCCAGAAGATAAAATGCAGAAAATGATCTAAGTAAACATTCATTAGGGTTGTGTCCAATGCTAGCCCTATTTAAAGGAGACCCCTTGAAATGAATGAACTTGTCTTACTTGGTGGATCTATGCTCGGTTGCTGGATAAAACCCTCAGAAATCAGTAGAAAGGTGAACTTAAGATCCTTAAAGCACACTTCACTAACCCGTGCTGTTTGGAATTAATAAAAGTTGCCATCCAACTAGACTGGCATTGGCAAAGGCACTAGCAGTTGGACTCTTGGTTGAGTTCATTGATACAGTTGGTCCAGTGGCAGAGGAAGAGGTGTGGGGAGGGTGTACAGCTCACCCTGGATGTCATCACTGATGGGAGGGTGACAAAATGATTTTTTAAAAAAAATTGTGCTCGGGCAACTTTTTAGGAGTGACGTGGTGCTTTAGGCACCTGCAGGTTCCACGCTGCCTGAAACGGCAGTGTGGGACTTGCGCCTGCCTACTGCCTCTCCCTCAGCCATACTACAGCTGAGGGGGAGGCGATGGAGAGGCTCCAAGCATCAGAGGGGCTCGCCCTGCCCCCACAGGTGGATTGCCCCGCCCCCAACTGCAGGACACACCCACACACCCGAGCTACGCCGCTGAGTGGGTCTTATTGAAATAATGTATTTGAAATAATAAATAAGTGCTTAAGTTAATTGTCATTATTATTTTTCACAAAAACACCTCTGCTGCAGTTCTCATTTGAAAGTTGCTTTCCCACTACCTTGCCTATTGCTTTATCCACAATGTGGGGCCACAGCTCAATACTAGAACATGTTTTTTGGGTGCATAGTGTCCTCTCAGCTTGAATCACCAGCATCTCCACTTAAAAGGAGATATCAGACAGCAGGACTGGAAAAGATTTTGCAGAGCCACTGTCAATCCCAGTGGGTGGCATTGGGATAGATAGATTTATTGATCTGATCTTCAGTGTAAGGCAGCCACCTATGCAGATTCTGCTCCTATGATGTTCTTCACATGCTCTTTGTTTAGATACACCTCCTGTTCTCAGGATTAGCGAGTTCTTGGAGCACATTTGTTGTTGTTTTCAAAGCAGAAAACATGCTTTTAATCCAGCAGATACCAATTATTTTTGCAGAGTTGTCAGCTGTAAAAGCATATTTGAAACACTTAGACGAACACACACAGGAAAAAATGTTCAGATAATGGGTGATCATCCATTGCCAAAATCCATAGTTTCTGGCATGTTGTGGGATCTGTAAACTCAGCCTCCAAACACAGAAGATCTTAAGAAGAGCACAGCTGGATCAGGCCAAAAGCACTTCTACTCCAGCATCCTGCTCCCATGATGGGGGCACAAACTCTGTAAGTAATCTCCCCAACAGGTGTAGGGGAATCCTTCCCGTACCCCTCCCCTCTCGCCAGGCAGCAGGGTTTTGCATTAGCTACTTCCTTCAGGAGGTACCAGTGCACAGCCCTGCCACACTGTGGCAAACCTGGGTGGTGGAACCTCCCTCTTGCCAACTCGGAAGGAGAGAAGGTAGAAGATGTTCCACAATGCTTTGCTGCCAATCCCTCTCTGCCACTAGAGGCCAGGGAGACCAGAAGAAGGGTGATGCCCTGTGGTAGGTGATGCCTGAGGTGGCCACCTCATTCAGCCTCATGGGTGGACCAGCTCTGCTCTCAACATGGGCGTAGCCAGGATTTTTGTTAGGAGCTGGGTGCTCCACCATTCCCATAAACTACTGCTGCCCCACTGTCTTCTCACAAGCTTGATACATTGGCAAAAACGTTCCAATCTCTCCTCTCACAAAAGGGTTTGATTCACATTCTGGCTATGTAAGACAACAGCTGCCCATTGTCTCCCATTAATGACCAGACCATTTTGAATAATAAAACCAGCTGGCCCACCACAAATTAATGTGTGTGGCAAGGTTTTGTGCAACAATGCTCTCTCTCTCTCTCTCTCTCTCTCTCACACACACACACACACACACACAAACACACTTTCCAAGAAATCTTTACATTTTGGCATTTCTCCTGGAGAATCGTGACCCTCAAAAGCATCCAGGAAATAGCAAGCACTTGGCACCATTTGAATTGAAAGTTCCTTTTCCTGATCCATCTGCCAATATCGTTATTGGCAGTTTAACAAATATCTGAAGGTGAACGCCGTTAGAGGAGAACAAATGCAAGATGCATCTGAAATCTATTATAGGACACATCGGGTGGAGGGGTTGAGGCAGGGAGTGAGGATGTTAAACACATACAGGCACATAATTCCAGGAATATTTGGCAATATCCATTTCTAAGTGGAATAAACATTGGGTAAGATACCTCTGCAGTAAGGCAAGAAGAACCATTATCAAACAGTGTCTGTAGCTCATAATATATCACTGAGTTAGCGGCTCAGGTGCTGACAGGCGGAGGCTTCCAGCACAGTCCTAACAATGTCTATTGAGTAAGCCCTCTCTGTAGCCACTGGGTTCTCCCCCAAAGGGAGGAGGAACTGCAGAACTAGCCACATCTTCTCAGGAAATAATCTGTTAGTTGCTTCAAGCGGATGTTGGACATCAGTGCTCCCATGGTGTGGGACACTCTTCGAGAAAAGATTTGGTAGGCACCCTCACTTTTGACTTCCAGGTATCTCTTGAAGACCTGTAGCTGTTTAATTAGCCAGCCACTTAAATGATTGTGTGTGTTGTTTTTAATAGTGCTTCATGTTTTGCATTCTTTTACAATGGCCTGATATTTTATGATATGGTGGTATGTAAACCCATTTATAAATATCAAATAAAATAAATTTCTTTCCTCATTAATTTACGGTGTGGTCTTAAAAATGCAGAAGGAATGTTCAGCAGAGCACTAATTTAGCAGAGGAAAAAGTGTTGTAGATAAGCAGGCAATCAGTGTACAGTATTATTATTTTTTAAGTCTAAATAATTGTGCTTGGGAGGAATATCTATAGAAGGAATTACAACAAAAGGCACAAATGGGACATTTCCACTCACACAGAGCTATTTATCTCAGGATGGTATAAATGAGGGTGAGGAAGAGAAAAGCCCATGGCTGTAGCCCAAGGATGCCACTTAGACAATCAAATAAAAGCAATTAACTTGCATTACCTACATGTGCCATTTCTGTAAGCACAGTAGAAACCTTCATGCACTATGCAAATCCATCTGACTGTGACTAGCTTAGAAACCACTGAGAGAAAGAATGAAAAAGGATAAACCAGGGAACTTATGCATCTTGCTTAGGTCCAAACTAGCAGTGATGGCAATTGTTTTTTCCAATAATGTAGAAAGGAAGCCAGCCTGACTTTGTGTGCCTTCAGACCCGGGGAATACTGTGCTAGCTTTCCTGATTAAAATGCTAGTACTTCTGTCCTCTCTTCCAATGTTGTAAGTCGCTTTGGGTTGCCTTGAGCAAGATAAAGCAGCTAACAAATTTAATAAATGATGATGATGATGACGACGACAATGATGACAACGTTCCTTTCACCTGATTTCCCCCATGAAAATGGCAGGAAAGAACTGCACGCAAGGAAACTGCCCCAAATTTCATCACTTCCTTCCTGCAATTTTCTGGGTTAATGGGGTTGCCGACAGATTTTCTCTGGAAACAATTAACATGGAAATTAGTGCTAATCTTCCACAAGGTTCTGCAGATCTCTGGGGGTGTATTTTAAGCAGTGTGAAAGCTCAAATATAATGTGGGAATTAGCTGTTAGGGAAACGTTAGGGAAACGGTATGAACTGCTGTATGAATGCAGCCTTTAACAGCAGAAAATTATATGGTTGAGAGGTCCTGAATTATCCTCACAGCCACTACTTGCTTTCCTTACACCCCCTTGCCCAAAGAGCCATCAAAGTTTTGCTGATGAGAACAGCACTAAAAGAGAAACGTTGCAGGGAAACAAGTAATAGATGAGGCAATGGGTCTGCCTTCTATATCTCAGTTCTGTTCAAAACCAGACCCTCCCTAACTCTTCTTTCTCTCTGGTTGGGTCAGTCCTGGGGTGACTGAATCTGTTCATTTCAGATTCTCTTCATCTCTCGGTTTTCTTCTCTTCAGTTTGTCCCATTTCCAAATCAGTCTGCAATTAAAAGAAAAGTCATCACAGAAATGTCCCAGCATTTTAATATACACCTTTTATGCAATTTTGCCTAACAAGCACATTTCTGCAAGGATTCCCCCCCCCCCATATGATGCATTTTTCTATGTTATTTTCACTAATATGAAATATAAATTTCTCAACTTCCCCCCAGTGTTCACATTTTTGCACTGGTGGTTTTTTTTTTGGGGGGGGGGGTTTGATGAAATCAGCAAAATTTGGAGACATGTGAATTTCCAAGAATGGCTGTGTTTGGTTTGCTTATTGTTTAGCTAGGTTCTACATGAAATCCCCCCCCCCGCCCTCCCCTGAGAAACTACTCAGTTTCTCAATGAAATACACACAGCTGCTACCACCATGTTGAATTTAGCTCTTTGTTTGTTCTTGGTTGTGCTGTGCTATATCAGAAATATGGGGATTAGTTGGGCTCTGAAAGAGCTGTTCTTAGGTTTAAGACCTGACCAAAACCCAGGGTATCAAGGTTAACTGAGAGTTGGCTCAGATCCATTTTCTTTCCTGATACATAATCAGTATGAAAGATTAACTATACCATGAAGTAATATAAGTATGGTCATTAGATACCCCTTCTGCGATGTTGAGCGGAAGCTAATGTAAGCATAGAGATGGAAATCAGGATGGGCATCTCTAAGGAGGGATAATAGGTTGCTGTCCTTTCTACCTCTAGGTCACTGCTTCCCATTCAAGCTGCTTTGATAAACCAATAAAAGGGCCCAGGGGAGAGAAAGGGAGTTTTGTCAGACCACCATTTCCCTAATGCACAATGTTCAACTGGGCCAGATCCAGGTCTGAAGCCCTTTGAAGAAGCTATCCAAGTGTTTAAAAGTGACCGTGAAGACTAGCACCACTTTTAGAAGAAAGGGGTATCAGGATCAAACAACATGTGGTGTTAATTATGTTCTTTGGCCTCTGAAGGCCAGGGTTTTCTTGCAGAGAGAGCCACTGTGGGGCAAGGAGTGGCCTGGAGTGGGAGGGCTTTAGCCCTCTGCTCACTGCTGGAGTACTGATCTAGATTTGTTGGGGAGGACATGCCTCAAATTGACATTGGGGGGAAAGCTCCCATTTGCAGCAGTGGGAACAGGCAATGCGTGGCGCTTCTAGAAATGCCAGATCAAAGTTGGCACAGTTGGAGAAAAGCGATCCGTTAAGTAAACAGATCCCAAGCCAGTTTACAGAAATTATTATTTATTTCACAAAATTTATGTGCTGTTACTTGTAAAGACAAGTAACAGCATATGACAAACCTAGATAGCATCTTAAAAAGCAGAGACATCACCTTGCCAACAAAGGTCCGTATAGTAAAGCAATGGTTTTCCCAGTAGTGATGTATGGAAGTGAGAGCTGGACCATAAAGAAGGCTGATCGCCGAAGAATTGATGCTTTTGAATTATGGTGCTGGAGGAGACTCTTGAGAGTCCCATGGACTGCAAGAAGATCAAACGTATCCATTCTTAAGGAAATCAGCCCTGAGTGCTCACTGGAAGGACAGATCTTGAAGCTGAGGCTCCAATACTTTGGCCACCTCATGAGAAGAGAAGACTCCCTGGAAAAGACCCTGATGTTGGGAAAGATGGACGGCACAAGGAGAAGGGGACGACAGAGGACGAGATGGTTGGACAGTGTTCTCGAAGCTACAAACATGAGTCTGACCAAACTGCGGGAGGCAGTGGAAGACAGGAGTGCCTGGTGTGCTCTGGTCCATGGGGTCACGAAGAGTCGGACATGACTAAATAAACTTGTAAAGACAACCCCTGTGTGGTTTGCAAGGAATATAAAATATACATTAAAGCTGTCGATAAAAACCAAAGTCAAAAATAAACATAAACAATCAAAACATGAATAAATCGAACTGTTAAAAATATACATTATGAACGAGAATTGCAGATTGAAATACACCTCTGCTTTACCTGTTCAAAGATTACAGGTTTGAATCTGAGCCATAATTGTTGGGAACACAGGTGAAACCTTAAAAAATCTTAAGAAGCACTTGCTAGATGAGGCCAGTGGCCCATCTAGTCCAGCCGCCTGTTATCCCTGTGGGCAACCAGCAACCAGCCAGCAGGTCCCGAGTGCCGCAGCTTTTCGGTTGCTGCACCCAAGCTGTGGAACAATCTGCCCCAGGAAATCCATCTGGCACCCTCTTCAACAATCTTTCACCACCTTTTGAAGATGTAGCTGTTTTGGCAGGCTTTATTTTCAAGTGCCTGGTTAATTTTGTATATGACATTTTATCTGCAGTTCTGTCTGCCGTTGGCTTGTTGTGTTGATGCCATGCTGTTTTTAATTTCCCCTTTTGCCTTTTCTAGATGCTGGTATTCTCCCTAGATGTCCTCCCTGGATGTCCTCAGATGGGAAAGTGGAATAATATTAAATAAATAAACAATGTGGGTCAAAGGACACATATGCATTTTATGCTCAACAATTTATTTATCTGTTTAGCTATGGAAAATGTATGGACATTAGAATAAAGCATGGTCATGTACAACTTTTTTTTTAAGTAAGACAGATAAAATCAGCTTTTCCCAAAAAGAAAGTTGATATTGCACATAGCCTCTGGAAAATTCTGCAAAAATAAGAGAGTGTTTAGCATTTGACGAAATGTATTCTTAAGGAAATCAGCCCTGAATGCTCACTGGAAGAACAGATCCTGAAGCTGAGGCTCCAGTACGTTGGCCACTTCATGAGAAGAGAAGTCTCCCTGGAAAAGACCCTGATGTTGGGAAAGATGGAGGGCACAAGGAGAAGGGGACAACAGAGGACGAGATGGTTGGACAGTGTTCTCGAAGCTACAAACATGAGTCTGACCAAACTGCGGGAGGCAGTGGAAGCCAGGAGTGCCTGGCATGCTCTGGTCCATGGGGTCATGATGAGTCAGACACAACTAAACAACAACAATTTAATGCTAGAGTCTAATTTAGGGCTTCCTATAGACATCTGGTTGGTCACTATGAGAACAGATGAGCCGTTAGCCTCATCCAGCAAGCTCATCCTATGTTCTTAACCATTCTTCTCCTTTGGCAATCACTCATAGCCGAGTAAGATTGTCTTCCATGAACACTGTCTTAACGATGTGTCTGAAGGTGACTGTGGAGGCCAATTCTGGATCCATACATCCTTCCACAGTGGGGACATAGGTTTCTGGGAGGGAATTGATCATGGTGAGGGTTTACCAAATGTGTCTTCCTTATAGCTTGTTTCTTCCTTTCGTCCTGAGTTTGAGAGTTTTCAAAGTCCATCTTTGAAGCTATCAGCCAATCACCCATTCCCACCACCCTTCTGAGTAATATCCCTCCCCACCCTCTCACTACATATAAGGGTCTGGTGACTTCTGTTTCAGTGTATCTGAAGAAGTGTGCATGCACACGAAAGCTCATACCAATAACAAACTTAGTTGGTCTCTAAGCTGCAACAGGAAGGAATTTTTTAATTTTGTTTCAAAGTCCATGACACCTTTGGTGAAGGCTGTTCTCCAATTGGGAACACTCGCAGGCCAGTGTTTCCCAATTGTCGTTGTTTATACTATATTTTTTAAAATTTGCCTTGAGAGAGTCTATAAACCTCTTTTGCTGACCACCAGCATTATACTTTCCATTTTTAAGTCTGGAGGGCACAGATGACTGCATTGAATAGGCAAGTATATAGGGGGTAAGGTCATATATATTCTGGTCCCAAAATGTCCACTGACAATAAAACTTTTACAGTAAAACTGTGCGGCACATTGTAGCATATTGGCAGAGCATCCAGAGTTCCTCAAGAAGAGAATTATTAAACTACTCTAAGAATTGCAGCTCTGTGAATGGGAAAGTGGTCTCCTAGCAACTCTCAGTAACCTTAATAAACTACAATCCCCAGCATTCTTTGGGGAAGATGCAACTGTTTAAAGTGGTATGATACTGCTTTAAATGTATAGTGCAGGTGAGACCCTAATCCTTGCTGATCTACTGTAAATTTCTCAGCAAGTAGACCTCAGTCTACCTGCTGTTTGGGGGGGGGCTGGAAAAGAAAGAGTTAAACCCCCCTCTCCACCTTGTGTAGTCCTGAGATTCCTCAGGTTTTCCCCAAGCTGCTATTTACAGCACATAACAGAAGCATGTTAGTTACATAGGCACAAAAATTGCAACATCTAATTTGGCCCTCAGGATTTGCAAGCTGCTGCACAGGACTATATCTGCATTCAAGGCCTTTCCCTCTCTGGAAGTGCTTTATTTAAAAGATCTCTGTTGCTGCCTTTAAGAGCACATCTCTCCTTCCTTGAATTCCTGCTGTTGTTTTGAAACTACATGCTGTTGTTCGATGCCACTACAGCTTCCAATTGCAATGAAGAGGAAGGATGTGATATAGAGTGGTAGTTGCTTCTCTCTTCTCCCCCTGCCTCCCACCCCCATCCGCTCCAGTCAGGAGACGGTGGTGACATTTATGGTTTATAATAGGCAGGAAATTCTTTGGGCGGCAAATCAAAGGGACTGGGACAGTGAAAGCGATGCCAGCAGGAGGTCCAAAATCGCAGCAGGAGGCTTCCCCAAGTTTCCTACTGACAACTGGCCATTTAATGAGCCTGCCAAGGATCTTGATAGTAAGTTTGCACAGGGCTGCAGCACTGAGCAACTTAGCAATGGGCTGATGCTGCTTTTAAATATGAAGACGGATGCACTTTGGGTGAGCTTAGAGTGACTGGGAGGGAACAGAAGCAGGGAAGAAAAAGAAAATGGAACTCTCTTTTGATAAACAGATTCTGACTTGTCGTTCCTACTTGTGAGTCGAACACCTACCACTGGCACCTTCCTCTTTGAGGTAGCCAGCATACGAGCATGTGTGTACCTGCATCAGGAAAAGATTAACTTTCAGAGCATAATAGGTAAGGCACACTGTGTCCTTTAGTCCATTGATGACATTTTGCAACATTTGCTACAGGCAAGGAAAATTGATCTGGCCACAATACGATGAAATCTGATAATGTGGCTCCTTCCTTCCCATATCATATTTGGTTGGATGTGATAGTTAATAAATGAGGGAAACGGTGCAACATAGTGGTTAAAACAGTTTGCAGTTTGAGTCAGGATGTTCCAGTTCAACCTGAACTCAGCCATGAATCCTTTTTAAACAACAACAACAACAACAATTTGCATTATATCTGATATTCCTTCCTTCATAAAACTCAAGGTAGTATAGTGGTCCCTAAAAGGTCTCCCTTCCAGGTACTGACCGTATCCACATTTGCTTATCATTAACAACCTGGAAGACTCATCTGCCTTCAGACGATACTCTAGGGTCCAACTTAATATTCCTCAAACTCTTGACCTATCTTGCGAGGTTGTTACAAGGATTGCTTGGATGACATTTATGAAGCACTTTCTATAGGTACTAGAGAAAGAACTTAGTAAGTTATTATTGTGTTGTAGTAGTTGTTGTCAAACTGCTTAGAGGACAAAAAAAAATCACTTCATAAAAACTAAGGAAAAATCTGAATGGTTAAGGATTCTATAATAGGTAATGCTTACTGGATACTTCATGCACATTTCAGCTAACTTATACCCCAAATATCTGAAAGGTCACTTCCTTCCCTACAGGCTCTATTGGGAGTTGAGTTCAACCAGTGGGGTGGGGGAACAGGACTTCTTGGTTGTTCTACAGCCCTCAGAAATGGTGGGCAAATGATGGGCTCTGCCCTAACCTCCATCTGCCCCCACCTACCTGCTTTCTTACTGTCCAGCTCTCCAGAGGATAGCACTGCTAGTCATTTTTTTCTTAGTCTTAGTGTTGGCCTTGCAGAACTCAGCAGGGACTCCTTGGCCCTGCCTGTCATTGGATGAGGTGCCCCCTACTCTTGCGGTCTCTGCTTTCCACTCTTTTTGTTAAAAAAGAAAAGAAAGAAAGTACGAACAAATTTCACAAATAGAAAATCTCAGAAGACGATGTGAAATTTAGACCACAGTAGATTATTTTACAGTATTTAGATTTATTTTAATAAGGAGATGTAACACACTAAAATGTAAGTGCCAGATCTTGACCACATTATCACATTGTGTCTCTGCCTGTAATTTGTTTCCTTTTTTTGCCTCATTCTCAAATCCTTCACTTTTGTCAACTGAAATTCCTTTTTGCATGTTAGTGTTTGTTTTTTCACTGCCTCATCCAAACACATTTTTTCACTCAAGCCACAAGCTAAGTGTGTCTGCATGCCGAAGTGGAATAGTTTCTCTTGCAATAAGAACTATCGTAAATCTCAGAGGACAAACTCAACACACAATCCATTTCCCTTCAATTCTGGGGTTGGCACAAACTGGAATCTCCCAGAAGGAATCAGGCATCTGTTTTCTGCAGTGCATTGCACAGGCCAAATGAGACGGGGAGAATGGCATTCTCCACCTGGATTATAAGCAGATAGGCAAATTCATCATTTCACATTTATTTTCAACATTCTTACTGCATCTAAAGGTTTCTGGGGGAGCCTGTCTCAAATGTTGAATGAGATCCTGCCTAATTTTAGATATATTTTGAATGGAACAGGTTGCTGTGCAGAACCAATTATCAGGGCCAGACCAAGACATTTTGTTGCCTCAGGCAAAGGCCAAATGCCACCCATGTAAAAACTGGGTGGATTTTCAGTTGAATCTTACCACAACGCCAGTGAGGAACAGCATCCTCCATCACACCTGAGGGCAGAAGGCTAGCTTAGGGGAAATAGGGCAGACCACATGAGACACATAGCTCCATCATCCAGCACCTCACCAGTTCTACTTGCCCTCCCAACAGTGGGGCAGAGCCATTGCAATAGCCTTCCATTAGCAGCAGAAGCAGCACCGACCAGGAAGAGGCAACGGCAAAGGAGTGAGGCAGCAGCAAGCCTGGGGTATGTGTGCCTGCAGCAGTACTGGATTGGTTCTGCTGGTTCCTGTACTGTGAGTTCTGCATTGCAGGGGGTTTGGACTAGATGACCCTTTGAGTCCCATCCAATTCTAAATTTTATTATTCCATGGTGTATCCATGCAGACCTGGCCTCACCACCAGATGCTCCTCATCCTCCTTCCAGTATGCTGCAAACAGGAGGTTGTTGAGGCACCTCCACCCCACCAGGCCAGCCACTCCAGATCTAAGAAAGATGTCTCACTCTGTCTGTTGATAGGACCAACCTTGCCAATGATTGAACAGCCTCAAATGAAGGTAAAGTGGCAGTGGAGAAAGCTATATTCTGATACACTTGACAATAATGTGGACTGAGGCCAGTCACCCTCAGCAAGGCCTGAATTACATTAAGTTTTCATCTAAATCTCACAGCACACCATTAATGATGTTTAGTTTGGGGAGACCCATCTTGTTCACTCATCTCTACAGAATCCACAAAGTGAAAAGAGAAATGGATGAAACATCTTGGGATCAGCTAAAATGTAAAAGCATTGGATTTATTCCAGTGGAGACAGAGCGTAGTGAACTTTAGATATATTTTTTTAATGCATCCTGGTTTGATTGTTAGTTGAATGAATGGAAGGCCTTTAGCACTTAACATTTATAACATACAAGACAATGGGATCTCAATGGACTATTGATTCCTGGTGTAGTTTAGAATTCTAAGAGAAGGCAAGTGCTCCACCTTAGAAAATAGTTTTAACATGGGGAAATTAGCTTAGAGCAAATAAACATTTATTCTAACTCTCAGCATAAAATGAATAATTTTTCCCACCTGAATATTGAAATGATTAGTAGAAGTAGTTGTTTCACTAGCCTCTGGCCAGGAAGTTCTCACTACATTCATAAGGACTCTGATATATGCAGAGAAATTGTGTACCCGCAGAGTTTTTCCCATTCATTTCAATTAGGAATCCCATAAGGGAATCCTATTTCTTTCCATGGCAGAGTCTGAACCTGGAACCTTCTGTTCACAAAGCAAAGGGTGGGTGAAAAATGTACTGAAGATCGAGGTAAAAACTTAACTATACAAAATACATTTTGGAGGTTTACATCAATAATCAAATAATAGTTGCATTTAAAGGCGAGCCTACCAAATTTACCAAACTTTTGAAATCAATACACAAACTCAAACCTACCCATCCTTAGGATTTCACGCTGCTCCAAATTTTGCAGTGCCGTTCTCAAGCCAAGTAATGTGCACAAAAATAAGGCAAAGTCTGCATGCAAATGCACATTTTAGTGAAAAACAACATACAAAAATGCATTATACTAGTTGAAGTGGTTTTGCAAAAATTGATATATTGGGAGAAATTCACAATGAAATGGTTATTTCCCCCCCCCCTCCCCCAAATCACAAACTGGTATGGAAATACAGAGAAATGAAGACTGGAAAAATGAGAAGTGAGAAAAACCAAAATGGACAAATTCCCTCATCTCTAGATGCAAATGAACTAAATGCATTCCCCAACTTACTTATCCTCAAATTCAGTCTTCTATTCAATGAGAATATTCTGAACAAAATAATGAATGGGGGCATCTCCTATTTTTCCACTGCAGAAACTGTGAAAGGAAGTAAGCTCCGTTTTTTGAACTGTTATTGCTTTCATACCCAGAGTGTAACGTAACTACTAACCAGAAGGCTGCCGTAAACACCAATAGAAAGTGTTTAAATCAATATGAGAAAGCTCAGCTCCCCACTGAAGCATTTGCAAACTATTGCCAAGGGGGAAGGAAAACCCACCGAATTTTTGTTTAAAGACCATTTTTTGAGTGTCAGTAAAGTTCAGAGACTCCTGGTCACACCAGCAGGCAGACCCTCTGCATCTGCGCCCAAGAGCAGCACAAATAACAGGCAATAACTTACAATGAGAAATATAGATGAGATCCCTGTCTTTTCAACACTAGAAACCATTTTCATTGTTTAGGTTCAGCATCTGCAACCCATTCCCCCACCTCCTACCCCAATCCCCGGTTTCCCCCATCCCGTTAATTTACAGAAGAGATTTGACTCCATGCATGTTTATGATGTGCATACCAGCAGCGAGTTTCAGGCTGCTTAGATTTATTTTTCAGATAATGATTTCCAACTATGACTTTCTAAACAATGGGGAATTGGGGGGCACTTCAAAAATATGATCCTTTTGTCTCTAGACCTTGGAAGATAAAGTCGTTCTCAATCTAACTTTCATTGAACCCATGATCCTCCAGCTGTTTGGCAAAGAGTCCGCCCGGACGGTGATAATCACAAGGCCAGCAAAAGTTCCTGTTATTCTCTCAGCATTGGATTTTTGCTTTTGTTTCTCTCAAGGACTTTTACACACAAGTTCAGCTGAATATTTCCAATAAAGTGTGTTCCTAGTTTAGCAAATTGGGGAAGGGCCACAGCTCAGAGGTAGACCCCATGCTTTGCATAAAGTTCCAAGTTCAATCCTCGACATCTCCAGCTAGGGCTGGGAATGTCTCCTGTATAGGATGGGAGAGAATTTTGTTTCCGTTAACAGTTTAAAGCAAACCTACCTAATTCCCACTTTTGGAAAGAGTCGCTTACCCAGTTTTGGGTGAGCAGTTTTTGTGGCTCATCACACTCCCTCCCCAGGGGCAAAAAAGGCTTTTGCCCTTCAGCAGCCTGTTGGGATCCTTAATGGCCAGCCAGAGGGGATCCTGGGATAGCCTGTCAAATAGTTTGATTTTTTTTTTTTTTTGCCCAATCAGGGCCTTGGCTGGGGGCGGAGCTTTGGCGGTAGATCAAACTGAGCAAGTCTTCACTCTGACCCACCGTTGAAGGATAAAAGCCAGTTGCACGGGGAGATCAGCAATGCAGCTGACAAAAGACCAACCCACTCACCCAACCCATATGCTGTTCTTTAGGCAACTTGTACAAAAAACCTTGCTGTGGTTCAAAATGTCAGCCATATTCAGAGCTGGGAAGGAATTGGCCTGCAAACAAATTGGGCCTGCTTGAGTCTTTTGCCTTCTCCATAGCAATCATCACAACTTTTGGCAGATGAGGCACTGGGTGGAATCCTTAGTCCATTTCTGGTTTGAGGTGATGCACCACATCACCCCTACCCTCAAGAAGGTGCAACATCAGGGTACCCAGTAAAGGGGTATGAGTGGACGTTTTTGTCCTGAAGCCAAGTGAGGAGCAGAAGGGAAGTCTAGGGAGTGCCAGCTCAGTTGACCTGTGCCTTGAGGTGGTCCATAACCCAGGCACAACCCTGGGTTTCTTTGTGTATACAAAGAAAAGCATAAAAACATATGAATTCATGAAAATAACATCCACCAGTGCATTACAGTAGTGACAATTCTTGTAATTTGATAATGCTCTTCTCCATGTTTCAGTCATTATGGAAGTGTGTTCTACTGTCTTTGTGGACAATCTCCATTTGGAAGTTCACCTGTCTCCATTAGTCGCTAAGTTTTGACGGAAGGTACAAAACTTTCTACTTCTTTTTAAAAGCTTTCCTTGTTTAGTATTTTTTTTTAATGGGCATCTCTTATAATTTGTTTGGGCTTTAAAGATGGAGTGTTTTTATTGCCTTATTTAAGGTGCATAATAAAATAATGAATAAATACTCAGTAAATGGACAGGTCCTCATTTGTATTCTTGCAAGGCAGCTGCCATTAAGATGGTGGGCTGCAAGGACATCTGGAGGGTGCAGCACATTTTGTTGTGCTATGAATGAAGAAATACATTCTACCTTATGCAAGATTGTGTCAGAAAGAGCAAGACCTCCTGATGCCAGGGTTGGATGACAGCTTTTGTGCCTATAGTAACAGGGACTCCTAAACGCTTGTCAACAGACTTGTACTGGGCCTTAAATTCCACTCCTTTTTCATCAAAACAAATAAAATTATGAAGTTGCATTGAACTGAGTCACACCATTGGTCCATCTCACTCAGTATTGTTTAGAGACAAGTGGGTTAGCAGCTGTCCAGATTTTCTAGGCAGCTTTGGCCAGCTCTACTTACAGATGCTAGGGTTTCTACTCAGGACCTTCTGTGTGCAATACTTCTATCACTGGGCTTTTGTCCTGTCCAAAAAATGAAATTTTAGCCTAAGAATGGATGGAGAGACCTTCTAAATGGACCAAGGATCCATCTAGTCTAGCTTTTTGTTTCTAACAGTGGCCAGAAAGGTGTTTCTGAGGAGCCCATAATGGGGTTATAGAAACACAGAACATTGGAAGCTTCCTTGTACTGAGTCATATCACTGGTCGATCTTGCTTAGTACTGTCTATACTAACTGGCAGTGACTTTTCAGGGTTTCAGATGAAAGTCTCTCCGGGTTCCACCTAGAGATGCTGGGACCTTCTGCCTGTAAAGCAGATGTTCTATCACTGAGCCATGTCCCTTGTTGTTTTCCCCTCCCCCATGTACCAATATTAAGAGGTATACTGTCATGCTTTGATTTAGTTAACATAGCTAATAGCCAGTTGCATGAGATATCCCCATGTAATTACTGTCCTGATAGGATCAGGGTAGTGGGCAACAGGAATGACACAATTGGCTTGCCCTGGTAACCTCAGAGAGAAGATTGATAGCTTCCACTATCATTTTAGGATCAACCACCATACTTTATGACACTGGACTTAGTGAATTGTGATTTGTTCTAACTGTGGTTGTGCTAGATCTCCAATAAACTGTCGTGTGTTATCATGGTGTTGTTGTTTTTTAACTACCCATAGTTAGGACATTTAGTTGTATTCTAAAAGTACAAGCTTGCAGAGGAAGGGAGGAGAGGCTCAAGCATGCTCATTCCTGAAATGCTAAGCCATGGTTTAGTGTTATGTCTGAAGCAGGCCACTGTGTATTCTGCTCATCCCAAACTTACAGGGCAAGTAACCCACACCAAGCACCCTGCTGCATGGAGGCATAACTACAGCCAGCTCTGGCTTTGCTAATGAACCTAGTAGTGCCCGGTTTTAACTTCAAGATAGAAGGAAGTGCCAGTTTGGCAAACAGTCAAAACATGTCTCTATTCGCGGCACAATTTTGTATGCCTCCCTCTATAGAGTTCTGTACGTGATACATATGGTGTACATACTCCTCTGATTGGGCCAACCCACTCCACAGACTCAAAAGCTTGAGTTCTGATTGCAGAGAGGGTTATTTACAGCAGTTAAAATTCAATTTGTTTAATTTGATTATCAATTTGTGGTCCCTACTCATTGCTGGCCCGGCCTTCATCCACTTAATTTCAAAGAACATCTGCCATCTACAAAGTATTCTCTGATTCATCCTCTGAAGAGAGGCTCTTTAAGCTGGAGGTAAAGTAATTGCTGATGTCTAGTTCATCGTTCCATCCTTGTCATTGACAAGGCTGTTCTGGGACCAGGAAAGTTCTTTTCCTATTATATACAGTAGGGCATCTATGGAATTTTGACACATCTGATCTCCCATAAATCAGTAGACATATGTGACCCTCCCTGCCATGTGCCATTGGATCAATATGCAAGATTAACCTTCCATTCCATAGTTCAACAACACTATTAATGAAATAACCATTCAGGTCAAGCGTTCTATGCCCCAGAGATATATGAAGTTCCAGAGGATCTATAAATCTTCAGGAGTGGACAATTTTATTTCTCTATCTCTATCAATTGGATTAGCACCCCCACTTAAAAAACAACAATTCCAAGAAGCTCGAACTAGCATAAGGTTCTCTTTCTAAACACCCATCAAATGATAGGCTGGCCTTGAAGGTGTTGGCTTGTCAAGACTACCCAGTTAATGTCTTGATTATGGAGGGAATCCGGTCTCTGCAGTCTCCATCTAGCTCCCTGTCCACTATACCAAACTAGCTTTCAAGTAATGGAGAAAAAGGAAGTACATTAAATAAATGTGCATTTTTGACAATGCAATTGTAAGATAACTGAAGGGCCTTCAAATGACCGAAGTTTCTGCCAGAGGCACATACTCCAAGAGAGATTTCTTACCGGAAATATATGTTACATACATCATCAACACACACCTGGATGCATGTAATACTTAAATCCAGCTATTAAATAACATTCCGTGAAAATGAGAAACCACACAAGTCAAATGGGAAGTTGTATGAAATCAAGAGAAAGCAATTAAGAAACTGTAATATCTTGGGGCTGAGTGATGATTGAGCCAAAGTTGAGCACTTTTTAAGTCCCTCTGATTTCTATGGGAGAAACATAAGTGGAAACCTTACTTCTCCCAGTAAAATCATTGAGACTTAAAAACTGCTTAACTTTGGCTGGAATGTGGTATATATAGCTATGTTGGAAAATAAAAGCCTGGGGTGACACCACATTTCAACCAAATCCCATCCATTCCTTTTCATAGTAATGATTCTGCCGACTCCTCCTTCTCCCTAGAAATTTACAAAAATATGAGTTTTTGCAAATCTGAGATTTGTTCAAGTTTGTCCCAAAGACCAAGTTACATTTTGAGCATCTGTTCCAAGCCAATTTATTTGCCTAAGCTTCAAGCCTGAGATTTCATACTCCAGACTTGAAGCTTAGGCCTCTAAGAAGGCCCCTCCACAGACCAAAAACCTTGGGTGTAGAGTGTCTTGCAGAGGGTTATTTATAGCAGTTAAAATTCAATTTGTTTAAATTTTATTGTCAATTTGCCTTAGAAAGATAAACTGCAGAGACTTGGCTCGGAGACGGGAATATATTCACAATTAGCATTTAGGCATTTAAAAAGGGTGGTGGTGGTATGGCCAACAGTGAACTGGATACCAGAAAACTCATAACCAAATAACATTTGAGCTAAGAATCAGAAGTGAACATGACCTAAGGGCTTAATTAGAGATGGAGGGGGAATGTACAATTTGTAGTTGATTTGTTGCTGTTGTTGTTTTATTGTTGCTGCTGCTGCAGTTCTGATTTTTGTTGTCTGCCATAATGAATGGTCAATGCAGACAACTGAACACTGTAATAGGGTAATGGATGTAGTTCAGTGGTAAAGCATCTGCTTTGCATGCAGAAGGTACCTGTTTAAATCTCTGACATCTTCGTAAAGGGTTGGGAGAAACCGCTGCCTGAAATCCTGGAGCGGGAGCTGCTGCCAGTCTGCATGGACAAAACTGAACTAGGCAGACCAATAGTCTGACTCAGTATAACATAGCTTCCTATGTGAATGTCTTGGGTACTCAGATAGTTCTTAAGAACATAGGAAGAACCTGTTGGATCAGGCCATTGGCCAATCTAGTCAACCTTCCCATCTCACAGTGGCCAACAAAATACCTAGGAGAAGCCCCAGAAGAGGACCTACATGCAATAGCAGTCTACCCACTTCTGGTTCCCAGCAGCTAGGATGTCAGGGACTGTGCAGAGGAGGAGGAGTGGTGGAGACCATCCCCCCATCCTGACCCTTCCAGGGAGAAGGAAGAGGAAGACAGTATAGATTTACCACAGTGGTTTGCATGAGGTCACAGCTCAGAGGAAGATGACAGGAAAAGTTGGGAAATAATGGGAGAGGAGGAGCAGGTGGAGCTGGAGCAGCAGTTGGCTGACATGTTGTCACTAGAAAGCATTCCAGACCCACCATCTCTTAGAATCCGGCGAGCCTTAAAAGTAGGAGAGCAAAGAGCTCAAAGAGAAGGCAGTTAGCAGTACCCCTAGAGGAGATAATGATGATGACGAATGAGGAAGAGGTGTGGAGAGTCACTTGGGATAATGCGATTATCCAAGAGGCTGGGTTCTATAACCTCTCCCTGTAAAGTTTGAAATGAAAAGGACTGTAAGAAACTTTTCCTTGTTTTTAATCCTTTCCTGGGCAACCAGCCGGGAGCCGCTGATAGCACCCTGACAGAGGCATGCTATATTTGACAGTGGATGTAGAGTATTACAATCATGGCTGGTAGTGTGAATTGCATACATTCCTTCATTTTGTTTGCACCTTTAACATGGAGCTGAGTGGGGCCCTGGAGCAAGGACTACATACAGAGAGAAATGTGTTCAAATGGCCACAATTTTTATGGATTCCAGCTAACAGAGTTTTGTGTGGCAGATAAATAAAGGATCCAATCACTAGACAACTCTGCTGCTGACTGATATTACTTTTAAGTGCCGTCCATGTGTTTGTGCCCCCCTCAATGGAAAAGTGTGATGAAGCCAGGAGCCCACAGGATGTTACCCCGAGGGGAAGGTCTACTTTTAGAACCCATGTGCCGAAACAGCCTGTCACAGTAGACCGGCTCCTGGGCAAGGCCTCAGACATGGTACCGATAGCTCATCAGTTTCAGTACACCTCCAGATTGCTATGCAAATTGGAAGGTCTTCCAAGGTGGAAGGTCTGTTTCCTTCTTTCCTCCTATCAGTAGTTGCAAAGAAAAGTCCCTTGACTTCTTTTGAGAAGGAAAAGCAGCATACAGTTGTACTTGGTGGCAAAACACTGGTGGTGGTAAGTGGAGACCCAGGACTTTTGAGGCCCTGATCCCATGCACTTTTACATGACAGTAAGGCCCCCTTCACACAATGCATTTTCAAGACCAGTTTGGAATTTATCCTAAATGCCAACAGTATGAAATCTCGCAATAGCCACTTTTTCCAAGCATCCAAATCCATTTGAGCTATTAAACATGTGGTATAAATTAATGGATGGGGGTGGGAGAGTAAGATGAATGAACCTTAAAGTTCACTCCCCAGCCTCCTTGTGATTCCATTTGATATTTATCACACTTATTTTTAAAGAAGATCAGAGCAACTTATATCAAGCGCCTAAGCAATCTTGAGGTGAGATCTGCTTAGCTTTTAACAATGGTAAGGCATCATCATTCCCTCACCATTTTCTTGAGCAATTAAATAGCTCAAGTTGTTAAAATGGCTGCCAACTTTCAGATCAGATTCTCTACTGTAAAAAACCCCAACAACACCAGCCACTGAGTGCTATGCCCATTTTTAAATTTCACCAGGAAGACACAAAGCTCTATTTAAAACCAACCTTTCAAAGTATAGGGGATATATTTGAAGGTACCCTACCTTGTTGGGAAATGAATGAGAAGATATACATCTTTCTTGCCTCTAGTTTCACAATAGCAAATTCAACCAACAAGCTTCATGAATCTCTGAAACAACACTTGGCTGCTTCTGAGACTTGGTGAACTGCCAGGGTTTCACTCTCTCTTGTATAAAAACAGTTCCCAATAACTAAATGGTCATTATTTTAAAAATGTAAAGGTTGAAACCAAAGTGTAGATTATCATGGCAATCTGTTCGAATAGCAACTAAATAGGACATTGGGGGGGAAAGAATTAAGGCTTACTCAGCAAAACTAGTTTACCCATTTTGCTGTACTACATTAAAAAAAAATCAAATACAAGGATCATGTCTAATGACTGTTGTTGAAGCTGCCGAATGCAAATGCTGATGACCCCCCATTTATTTATTTTTATGCTCAAACTCTCTTGCAAACAGGCTGTGCCAGTTTGGCTTTTATGTACATTAAGGAGAACTCGTTAAAATTTCTCCTAACAGCTGGCTTGAAGCTGACAGGAGGCAGAAAATAGGCACACTCTGCCAGTAGGTTCAACTTTTTAAATGTAGGGGGAAATCTTAATTGGAATCTTTGGAGGCCCCCTTACTTCCCCTGAACAGGAAAGGTGGCAAGCTGGTCTATCACAGCAGAAAGCATCATGTAAGTAGCATTCCCTAACTAGAAGACAGAGCTCGTGTACCTCAAAAGAATCTAAAACTTTTAAAAAACCCAACGATGTTGGATCTTCCATGACATAGAACCCTAAAGATCTGAATTGTAGAGGTCAGTTGGGTTCCCTCCTGGGTAGCCTTCTAAGAGCTGTATGGGCAGAGCCAGAAGCAAAAGACTGCAAAGAAGATTCTGAATTTTACCTTTGTATATAAGACTAGTTTCTACACACACCTGTCTCTCCATCCCAGCAAGTGAGAGGCATTATCAGAGTTCAAGGACATATGCCAGCCAGGCAAAAACACTCAGGACAGAGCAGGACCAGTGAAGCATGTGGCCTGGGGAGAGTTCCAAGGGCCAAATAGAAAGGCTTGGAGGGCCACATTCAAGCCAAAACCTTGAGGTTCGCCTGCCCTCCTCTTAACATTTCACAGATAGAAGCTAGAGACCCTTTTGTATACATATAATACCCTTATCCTCACACCATGCATCACTGTCTGAGACCTCTTTTCTGCCTGTTGGACACTGCACTCATTTATTCTGAACAGCCTACGCTGTGCTGTAGGGTTAACATTGGGGGTTAGCATTGTTGGGCACCTGCCAAGGCCCACACCAGGCAAGGGGCCCAGTGCTGAGCCCTAGAGCCTCATCGTATTACTCCTCCTCTTCCTCGCCATCACTGCTCATTCACCTGCATTCTCTGAGCATGCAAGCAGTGACAAAAGCAAAGAAATGGAGCAGCATCTGACATGTGCCTTGCATTTTCCCTCTGGGCAGTTGTGCAGCTTGCGGGAAGATATTATTGCCTTTAGTATACTGAGATGATGATGATGATGATTAATGAATTAAATTTCTATCCCACCCTTTGTCCTGATGGAGGTTTGGGCAGAAAATAACCAAGTGGTGAAACAGTACAATTAAGCGCTACATACAACTGCTATTAATAATGTGCACTGTGATTTTGCTGCCATGTTCAAGGTGTTGCTACAAAGCCCTATACAGCTTGGGACCAGGATACCTAAAAGATCATCAGCCTTCTTATAAACACAACTTATAAACACAACAATTTGCAAAGGAGAGCCTTTTGCAGATACTGCCCTATCAGGAGGTCCATTCCACACAATATAGAAGCTGAGTCTTTTTTGTGGTGGCACCAACCAGGCCTTGTCTCTATGTTCTTTTCAGTGTCTGTTGAAGATCCTCCTTTTTCAAGGAACCTCTCAAGCAGAGATCTTTATCTGCTTTAGGTTTGAAGTCATTTTTACATAGGAAATTGTTTTTTAATTATTTGTATACCTGGATTTTATATATATATATTCAAAATGACGTATAAATGCTTTATTGTTGATGTGTTTACTGTGAAATTGCTCTGAGATATGGGAAACAATTCACAAGTGCAATCAAATAAATGAATAAATACCAGGTGAGCCAGTCTCCCCTCGAATCTACAATTTCTCTCCTCTTTCCTACACTGAAAGTGTTTTATAATCCCACGCAGGGGCACACTTTTCTGCAGGAGATGAATGGCCCTGTGGAAGTGGGGGAGCATTTTCAGACTGACCTGACCTGGTAACAGCTTCTCTCACAAGCAGCCCACTGAGCACGTTGAAGAAGGATAATAAAATGATACAATTAGAGGAAAATCATGCCTATCATTTGTTGACATGAAGCGGTGATTAGGGGAAGGAGCACATTTCCTCTTTCCCTATTGCTGCTGCTAATTCAAGCTTAAATCCTCACTCAGTCCACTCCCACCTGTCAGAAAAAAGGCATTCATTACTCTAAATGCCTTCTTGGGTACAGTCTCAGCTCACTTAATGCAGTTTATCACCACAGCAAGAGCGAAAAGCACAGAAAGAAATTAGGTTAATCAATACCGCAGCAGTTGTGCTTAGCATTCAGTTTGGTAGGTCCCTCAGCTTGCCAGACCTTTGACTATAGGCCGTGACCTGCTTTAGGTCTTTGTGCCCAGGTGGCTGTCTTTTAAGAGGTTGCGCTGATCTGGAGTGGAAGGAAGCCTTAAGCTTGAATAAATCGTGTCATTCCTGCAAGTTGTATGCCACACCTCAGAACATTTACTATGCTGCTTTGGCCTCTTGCAGCTCCTACAGTACAAGTCAAATATTTAAGTGCATTAAACTTTCTATCCTTAGGAATACAGGTATCTTCCTATACTGGGTCAAACCAATGTTTCAAACTGATCAGAGATGTAAGAAGGCAGCAATTTCTGTCCTGTCCTGAATTCATTGCAGTCATCACTGTTTCTTTTCTCCTACAGCTTGACTTCCACTAAAACCTACATTATTCAACTTGCTATCTGTTGTGGCTGAAACTTAGGTAATTATATAATTGCATGTCAGGGCAAAACCCCCTTAATTCCACTTATACACTCATGGGGGCTAAACTGGCAGTGATGGACCAAAAAACAAGACCTTGGGATCCTAGTAGACAGCTTGTTGAAGATGTTGCTTCAGCATTTGGACATCTTTGCCAAAATGGGGTCAACTGAAATTAAGACTGTAAAAAATGAGAAACTGTCAGAAATAATAAAAAAGAACAATCAATCCATTCCTAGCCTCAGCTGCCACGTCCTGTCAGTTTAATGTCAATTTCCCTCCCTTCTGATTGCTTCAGTGGTGGCAGGTAGTTTCCTCTAAAGAACTGCTTCCATCAGTCAACATGGAAACCAAAATGCTTGTTTACAAAGCTATTGTACTACCAACCTTACTATATGCTTGTGAAACATGGACCACTTATAAACGCCAGCTCCAACTCCTTGAAAGATTCCATCAACGGTGTCTCCGAACAATTTTACACAATGCTTGGGAAGACAGGCGAACTAATATCAGTGTACTGGAAGAAGCAAAGATCACCAGTGTTGAAGCAATGATTCTTCAACATCAACTTCATTGGACTAGTCATGTTGTGCGGATGCCTGATGATCATCTTCCAAAGCAACTCATCTATTCCAAACTTAAAAATGGAAAGCGTAATGCTGGTGGTCAACAAAAGAGGTTTAAAGACTGTCTCAAGGCAAATCTAAAAAAAATGTAGTATAAACACTGACAAGTGGGAAACACTGGCCTGCGAGCGCTCCAGTTGGAGAATAGCCTTTACCAAAGGTATCATGGGCTTTGAAGACACTTGAACTCAGGATGCAAGGGAGAAATGTGCTAGGAGGAAGGCATGTTTGGCAAATCCACACCGTGATCAACTCCCACCCGGAAACCAATGTCCCCACTGTGGAAGGACGTGTGGATCCAGAATTGGCCTCCACAGTCACTTATGGACCCATTGTTAAAACCGTGTTTATGGAAGACAATCTTACCTGGCTACAAGTGATCGCCCAAGAAAGAAGGAAGGAAGAAAGAATATTTATGGTCTACTAGTAGGGCAAACCATGGAGAAGAGCTTTTGCCTTCAATTCCAGCTTTCATGGGGGAAGCACACATGCATGGAAAAGGTGCTGATATAGCAACATTTTCCTATGGTGTTCATCGTTGTGTCACAACACTCCCATTGCTGGGAATCTAATTTAGCACTACATGCCAGTATATCAGTCAAAAATCTACTGTTCTATAACACAAAAGGTACAGCTGTGTGATAGGAACATTAGAAAATGAGACCAAAGTGCTAGCATTATCATTGGGGAAGCTAACACTATATTTCCCACATCTAGATGGATCACAAATGCTCTGCTCCTAGTATTTGATGGGCAAACATCATGTGGCACTGTTGGACATGTCGGGAAAATGGAATGATATTGGGGGAGATACAGACCCTCCAAATGCCCCTGTTTTCCAGGAATGTCCCTGATTTAGAGCAGCTGAATTTGATCCTGGAATGTCCCACTTATCCTTAGGATGTCTCTATTTTCATTGCAGAAATGTGGGAGGGTACGGAGTTATTCAGCCCTCGAGCTGACTGAAGGCAATCCTGTATAGGGCAGTTTTGTTTTGTTTTTTAAAAAAGCTAAATGTTTTATTATGTTTTTATGTATGTTGGAAGTTGCCTAAAGTGGCTGGGGCAACCCAGTAAGATAAGTGGGGTATAAACAGTAAAATTATCATTATGGAATGGGACATCCCTAATTTCATTGGAGAAACGTTGGAGTGTATGGAGGTGCTGATTTCAGACGGGGAGAATCACTTTGCTGCCCTCCTCAGGCTGCCTAACTCAGGGGTGAGAAATATGTGATCCTTCAGATGTTGTTGAACTACAGCTCCCATCTTCCCTGGCCATTGTCTATACTAGCTAAGGCTTCTGGGAACTGGAATCCAATGACATCTGGAGTGTCTCAGGTTTGCCACCCCTGGGGTAATGATTGTATAACTTCAGTGAGTGTCTATGATGGTGTAGGTACTGTTTAGTAGAAAAGAAAGCCATAATCCACAACATAATCCACTCAGGGGATAGCGTGGGTGTGATAAACTCATTGCTAAAATGGAAATTTAACAGACTGAAAAAAACTAGGACTCCAAACATACATCACATAACAGTTATAGAGATAATTTTTACACCCTGTGAGCCAGATGCACACTGCAGTGGGAGTCCAGAAGACAATAAAACAATGAGGGTGGCAGGAAGGAACATCTTGGACCACCTGGGGATTTGGCCCATTTTTAAGAGGCTTTCCAAATGCTGGCAGGCTGAGGACCAAATCCATTGAGTGCTTTATTGTGGCAGATGATAATAATTCTGCTGGGTACTTTATCAGTCCTGACATTCTCTGGATAATGGCCAATGGGAAAGCATTTATCTACCATGTGCATCTACTTAAAAGCTGGAACAAATCTTCATTTTTATTAAACAAGCCACTCACTCATGGCCTTCATTTTTTATTTTTTTTTAATGCTTTGCCTTGCAAGTGCAAATGAATTTTCTGGAGCATTTCATGTAGAAATGTAGTAGGTCACAGGTACTAGGTTATCAGAATCAATAAAATGTGTAACTAGTTGAAAACAGACATCCCAGCCCTAAGCCGGCTTGCTCAAAAGTGAAGCACCAGAGTTATCTGAATTCAGTAAGTCTTACTTTTGAGTAGGTATATGTAGGATTACACTGCATGGCTGCGATCCTACACACACATTGCTGTTGGTAGGTCCCATTGAACTCAGTGGGGCTAATTTATGAGTAGACGTGCAGATGACTATGTTGCACAAGTGTCAAGAAAAGAAAAGAAAGTGCTGCTATGCATCTAGTGACTCAACGTCATCCCCCCCCTCCCACAGTTTGCGTCAACTTCATTCATTTGATACTTCATATCCTGCGGCAGAGTGGGAAGGGGATGGAGGCAGTGGTGTTCGTGAAATATGAAGTATCAGATTGTGGAAGCTGAAGATGAGTGAAGATCATTTATCAAAAATCTGTTTTGTTTTTTTATCACAGTAATCATACCACTGATTTTCTAGCAGATACATCATCTGGGAGGAACCAAAGATTACTCAGTATCTCTAATAAAGTTCATAAACTATTGTATTACTACATTTTCTCCTGTCATGAGATGGAGGGAAATGCATAAAGCCTTTGCAATCTCCCCTTGGATCTGACAAAGTCCATTATCTGAGCTCTGAGACATCTCTGAGTGATGTAGTAAGGTGATATTGATCAGTGCAAAAAAAATAAAATAAAATGCAATCACATTTTTTATATTCAGGCTTTCATATGATTCTTTGGCTTTATTTGCTCTCCAATGTTTGTTCTCTCCAAGATACTGCTATGGTCTCTACATAGCAGTGATCATAGAATTTAAAGCTATGTCAGAGAAAGGTAAGGTTAGTTACTGGAACTGATTACCTTTTAATATTATAATTATACTGAAGCAGAATTATATCTTAGAATGGGATTAGATATGGAATGGGACTAAAATATGATCCTCTATTCCAAAGAACTGGAAAGAGCCAATTTAACACCAATTTTTAAGAAGGGTTTAGGGGAGATCCAGGAAATTAGAGTTGAACTTAATGTCTGTTCTGGGTAAATTGATGGAAATAATTATCAGTGCTAAAATCACCAATCATGTAGAATAGCAAGTCTTGAAGAAGACTCAATAAGACTTCTACAAATGTAAGTCTTGTAGAAGTGGTGTCATCCACTAGTCATATCCACACCATTCATTTAAAGCATTCTTATACTGCTTCAACAGTCAGGGAACTTTTTGGAAACTGTGGTTTAAGGGCGCTGGGGATTGAAGCTCTGTGAGATCAGCACCCTTATCAAACTGCAGTTTTCAGGAATCTTTGTGGGGAAGCCATGACTTTTAAAGTGACATAAGAGCTATTTGATATGCTTGGCGCAGATGTGACCATTGTGTACTTGACTTTCAAAAAGCTCTTGAGAGAGCCTCTCACCAAAGGCTCCTTGGTAAATTTAGCAGCCATGGGATAAGAGTAAGAGTCCTGCTGTTGATCAATAACTGATTAAAGAACAGAAGGCAGGGCACAAGATGTGGGACACAATACAGTGGTACCTCGGGTTAAGTACTTAATTCATTCCGGATGTCCGTTCTTAACCTGAAACTGTTCTTAACCTGAAGCACCACTTTAGCTAATGGGGCCATCCGCTGCTGCCGCGCCGCCGGAGCACAATTTCTGTTCTCATCCTGAAGCAAAGTTCTTAACCTGAGGTACTATTTCTGGGTTAGCAGAGTCTGTAACCTGAAGCGTATGTAACCTGAAGCGTATGTAACCCGAGGTACCACTGTATACAGATGGAGGAATGGGGAAAACTATGGAAGAAAGAGATAAAATTTACAGCATGTGTGGCGATTAAAGAAAACTATATGAAAATGATGTATAGATGGTATCTAACTCCAGTTAAATTAGCAAAAATGTACAAAACTAAAGAAAATAAGTGCTGGAAATGTAAAATCATAGAAGGTGCATTTTTTCATATGTGGTAGGGTTGCAAAATTGTTAAGAATTATTGGGAAATGATTTATAATGAAATGAAGAAGATGTTTAAAATGACCTTTGCCAAAAACCCAGAAGCTTTCCTATTAGTTATTACAGGAATGGATTTACCAAGATCAGAAAAGAACTTGTTTATGTATGTAATGTACACAGGTTAATACATTGGCAGGGTTTTAAGAATATTTGTAATTTTATTATGAATGGACAATAATTAATTCAAATGGTTAAAACTTTATAATGGACATGTAGTACCTTGATATACAATGGAACCAAGGAAGGAAATAGCAGGAAGTCAATCTGTTTTGTTTTGTTTTAGTTTTTATTGTTGTTTGTTTTGTTTTTGTTATTGTTGGAAAATTAATAAAATGTTATGAAAAAAAGAAAGAAAGAACAGAAGGCAAAGAGGAGAATAAATGGGCAGTTCTCACAATGGTGGGATATAGGAAGTGAGGTCTCCCAAGGAGCTCCATCTCCATTGGAACCAACGTTTTAAACTTTTTCATAAATAATCTGGAATTATGGGTGAGATGAGAGGATCAAGATTGGTGCCTTCAACAAAGTCCATAAAGTATATGAAGAGGACTGGGGATGGAAGAGGAACAGATAAGGAAAGAGCAATGTAAATACAACTTGGGAAGGCTGAAGCAGAGGTGGACACTAAATAAGGAATTGGTAGGATAATAGGAGCTAGATAGACCCATGGATAGTTGCACTGGGTTAGAAGTAGAAGTCAAAATCTAAATAACAGTTTGAATGAAGCAGCATGGGTAATTTGTTTTAATAGAGAAAGAGAAGGGAAACAGAATTAGAGAGGGAAACGAACCTGTTTCAAGATGAAGGGGCAGAAGGGGAACATTATAAACATAAGAAGAGCCCTGCTGGATGTAGACCAAAGGAGCATCTAGTCCAGAATTCTATTCTCATAGTGACTAACCCAGATGCCTATGCCTCATGTTGCACAGGTTGTTTCTTACAATTTTATAATGGCTGCTTCTTCCTAGTTTGCAGGTAAATTGCAGGTTGTTGTCAAGAAACAGAGAGGCCAAAGGTTGTGCTATGGGATTGAGGGTTTGCTGGGTGACCAACCCTCTCCTTCTAAGGCGAAATAAATAGTTTGAAGGCAAGGATATAGAGAAATGCTTAAAATGGACTTTACTCTCTTGGCAACATTACCCACCCAGTTGGCAGCCAGCCGTAAGAGAGGAAAGGAAGACTCCAAAGGATCCCAGACAATCATCTCACTGCATAGGAAGCTGCCATTGATTTATTTTACTTATTGTTGGTCTTGTGGCCATTCTTTTCGTAAGTGATTGGTGAGATTGATAGTGTGTGCATGTGTTTAAAAGTACATATGAGAAAAATTCCCTGGGCCTCATGTGGGCCTTAAATGCTGTTGGACACAACAAGGAATGCAAAGCAATCTATAAATCCATATGTAGATATGTTTGTGGAGTGCATAACATGCTTTTCACTCAATCACAGCTGCTCCATTTGGTGTGCAGATGTATTTGCGTTTTAATCTGCAAACCTTCAAGCCTGCAGAGATCTTGACTTGTGTGTGTTTGTGTGTGTGTGTGTGTGTGTGTGTGTGTGTTTGTGTGTGTGTGTGTGTAGGTGCATTCTTTTCAAGGTATTATCTCCCCTTTGCTTAAGAATGGCTGGGAACTTGGAGACAAAGCAAAAGAACATTTCATCTAGTTATGTAATAAAGCCAAATTGTTGATCCTCCTGAGCGGTGGAAATGCTGACAGGATAGAACCTCCATAAAGGGAATGTTCTATAATTAAAACCAACTTCTTCCAAGTACTCGGGACACTGTTCACGTTGGCAGTCTAAGATCTAAGAGGCTATAATTAAGGCAGTGGTTTATTGGTTCAGCTTCTCCCCACCCTCAAAAATATGTCTTTCTCAAGCAAGTGGATTGTTTAGAAAGAGGGCGGTTTCTGCATACAGCCTAGCAGAAGGTCTGGAATCCTTGATAGCTTTCCAGTTGTTCTATGTGACTCTTATTATGATAAAATAGCATTCTAAATTCATTTAACAAGAACGTGAAGGATAATTTCCTCAACTGATGTGCTTCTCTGACATTCTCCTCCCCCCCTTCTCTGTTTTGAATTGCAGCAAAGTGCTGGTTGTTAATTTGTCTATCACAAACACAAAGCCTAATTTCATTAGGTGGGATCCTTTGGCGGGGCAACGACATCGGAGCTTGTGAATATTGCTGTTTAAACCTAGGTATCCTAAATTGGAAATGATGTAGAATGCTGTGGTTTGTAACAGAAGCTCCTGGCAGGGTATTTTGTAGCAGTCATGGAACAAGTTGCTAAATCAAAGAAGACTACCAGGAGTGTTCCAATCAGGTTTGCCTCCAAAATGTGCCCCTCTAGGTCTCAGCAGATTAGGCCTCTGCTTTCTTCTCCCCAGTTGCTGCTTGGTAGTGATTGGAGGTGCATAAATCCTCCTTTCTCCTTCTATCGAAATCACACTATTTTCCTCCCAAAATGGGATAATTCTCAGCTTCTTCTGGGCCAATTGGATTCAAGCCAGACTCCATCACATCTCTGACTGCATCATGAAATCTCAATCCATATACCGGCTTGTTGGGAGGGGAAAGGCTGCTGACTTCCTAGTAGGTGAGTCACTGGTGCTTATGGGAAGTTGGTGTGATGCAAACACATTGCCTGGAGCAGTGGATTGGCTCTACCACTGCATCCACTTCATTGGACTCGCCTTCATTAGAGGGGTTTAAACAGTGGTTAATGACCATGGATGCTTTAGCTGAGATTCCTGCATTGCAGGGGGTTGGATTAGATGACCTTCTGGGCCCCTTCCAACTCTACAATTCTATGGGTCTATGATTCTATAATCTCAAAATACAAACCTTAGCCTATTCAAGAGCCCATCTATGCCTGAACATGTACATCTGTGCACAAGGCTATCACTGGCTACAAACCCTGATGGATATGCTTTTCATCCACTGTTGGAAGCAGTATGATTCTGAGCACCCAGGGGCGTAGCATGGTTTGCCGGTAGCCCGGGCAGGTCAAGTATTGCACATACAGACACCCAGGTGGACAGGGCAGTGGTAAGAGCCTTTGCTGGCCAGTGTCTAATCATGGGAGTCTTTTCTTGCAAACTAGCCCCAACCTGGGAGCAGAGATAAGGCAGAGAAACATGAAGCCAGGAGCACCACTGTGTCACCTCGCCTTCCTGTCCTTGCAGCAAGGCGCTCTGGGAAACACATGTGGCTCTGGCAGTGCTTTCTCCCCTTCCTCTTCCTCCCTCCCTCCTAGGTAGGTGGTGGCAGCACCCTCCCTCCCTCTTGGCCAGCCCAGGGGCAGGGCGTGTGTAGATGTCCCTTCACCAGCCGTGATGAGAAGAAGGTGGTGCTACCCCAGCCCCAAAAGCACAGCCCAGCCCCGGCCTAGATGAAGGAACCTGTTACGGGGGCACCTGTTTTTGCTCCCTCAGAAATTTATGCCCAGGGCCACAGACCCCCTGTCCCCACCCACTACACTTTGAGTACCAGTTACTGGAAACTTCAGGAGGGCAGAGTTACTGTTGCACTGAGGTCCTGCTTGAAGGCTTTCCATAGGCACCTGGTCAGCCATTCTGAAGATAAGATGCCAGGCTAGATGGGCCTTTAGAACTCTTCTTAAGTTCTTATGTTTATGTGATCCATATCCAGGGATTTTTTTCAGCCAGAACTCAGTTCTAGCACTTCTCAGGTGGGCTCCATTACCATTAGAGGAGAACAAGGGAGGTGTTCATGGTGAGTTCCAGCACCTCTTTTTGTAGAAGAATAGCACTGTCCATATCTTCCCATTTTTTGCATGGTATGGGTCATGCTTATTCATGTGGGTGTACATGTTCAGGCATCAGTGTAAATGAAACCTTGAATGCATAGAGGGCAGAGACAGAAGCAGTGGGCATAATCCTGATCTTCTCCTTCATGCATCCATTTCAATACTAATGTGGAAGCTTCTGGATGAGGTTTAATGAAAACTGCAGTTTAACAAACTCATTGATCCAAGGAAAGACGGCATTTAGTAAGTTTATTTTTCATTCTCTTTATACTACCACACTGCAAACAAAATAGCCCCCTCGCTCCTAAATGCTGCTTTGTTCTTATTGTCATCAAAGCCATATGGTCATGTATACAGACCTTTACTAAACTCCCACCATCTCTGTTCATTAACAGTGCAACTCTTTGCCAGGGTGTGTTTGCTGAACCACAGGGAGATTATCCAATGAAGATGTCAGTGTCAAAATGTCTCTTCCAGGAGTCAGTGCCTAGCTCCTGATTGGCCAGTCATTTTATATTCCCATTGAGAGAGTTCAAATGATCTTCTAAATATAAGCTGAAGCTTATATTCATAGCAATCTTCCTCTCCAGTTATTAGAATGAGCATGATTGGATAATGCCGTCACTCTGATCTTGTCAGCAAATTCTCTTGGCCATTTAACAGACAAAATGGCCAAAATGCAATAGACATACAAAGTAACAGAGTGAAGAAATCCTGAAAGAGATTCTGGCTGGTGCTATATATAGATTCAGAACAATAAACGAAACTATATTTAGCATCAGTTGCGCGGCAGGTGATTACCAACTGATGGATTCCCTGCCTTTGCGGCACACTTTCTTCAGTGGGGCCAGGCAGGGCTGGGCTTGGAAAATTAAAAGTTTGTAATGGGGGGAGGGAGAGTCAAGTGAAGGTGTGGGGAAAAGGCTAAACAAGACATTAGCAAAGAAGCAAGCCCTGGGGATGAAATAAAATTAATATAGGGAAATGTAGGATACAGGTATAAATAATAAATTATTATTATTATTATTATTATTATTATTATTATTATGGCAGCCAGTGCAGCTCCCTCAACAAAGCTGTTATATGTGGTCAGTAGCCAATGCTCAATACCATCCAGGCTGTAGAATTCTGCTGCAGCTTCCCAACCAGCCTCAAGGGTAGCACCACGGAGAGTACACTACAGTAGTCTAGCCATGAGGTTAGCAATGCTTGAACCACTATAGCCAAGTCACTGTAAATATTGATATATTCTTTTTTAAAAAAATAATCTAACAATTTTAAGATCAGGTTATCTCATGTTTCAAGCACTGAAAATCTGGGAAACGAAGCTAAGACAGATGCTTTAGCAGCTATGACTCATAACAAGCAATTATATAGAAGAGTGTTACAAACTGTGCTTGCTTACAACTGAACCTACATGCACCCATTCTCGTCAGTGGTTTTTTACCCTTTTGCCCCATCCTGTTGTCCTGGTCAGAATCAGGGTCCTGGTCTCTGCTAATTGCATTGGAAATTAAATTCCTATTGGACCGAATAAGAACTCTGGCCCTAGTACAAATACTATGTGCTTGAGGCCTAAACTGGATCAGAATGATAATGCAAGGGAAACAGCTGAGGTCTCCTTTCCCAGTCTAGATCAAGCCAGCAGGCCACCAGTTCACTTTAAAAAGCCTTTAAGTAATTGCTAAGTGGGCGAACAATGTCATGTCTAGTTTGGTCCTCAAAATCTAGAATGGTGTGCATTCATTCCATTTGCTGAACAAACTGACATACTTGAAAAACCCCAGAGTGCTAAAATATGTTATCAGCAGTTAAAAATAAGCCCCATCGGCATGTACAATAGAAGGGTATAAACTATATTGTGTTGTAGTATATATATATATCTTCACACATTGAAATGCATGTGCACTAGTGGTGATATGCCTCCACCACTCCCAGGAAAGGAGATTTTTGTTTTGTTTTGAAAATTAAGTGAGAAACTGTAATCTAAGACTGTAAATTTAAGTGAGAAACTGTAATCTAAGCCTGTAAATTTAAGTGAGAAACTATAATCTAAACTAGTGTTTTTGGAAACACTGGTTTAGATATTTGTATTTGCTTATTTTTTTATATTTCATAGTCTATGGAATTTCCTACCAGAATAACTTAGAGTTTCTTAATGTGACCCTTTTCTTTCTGCCAGCAATTCCCTTAAAATGCTTATCATAGAATAGTAGAATTGGAAGGGATTCTGAGGGTCTTCTAGTCCAACCCCCTGCAGTGCAGGAATCTCAACTACAGCACCCATGACAGATGGCCATTCAACAGCCTCTCAGCCTTCTAGTAGCTTGATATGATAGGCTTAGGCAGGAAATGGACATCGATTGTCCTATTGCTTTCTGTGATACTTCCATAATATTCTGGTAATGGGGAACCAGTGACCAGGGCAATGTTGTTTGACTTCAACTTCCATTATCCCTAATCATTGGCCATGTTGGCTGTGGTTGATGACAGCCAACAGTCCAACAACAGTAGATTGCTGTAGATTTCATATCAGATAGATGAGATAGATAGATAGACAGACAGACAGATAGATAGATGGTAGATAGTTAGATGATAGATATAGATGATAGATAGATAGATAGATGATAGATAGATGATAGATAGATAGATAGATAGATAGATAGATAGATAGATAGGTAGATTTAGATAGATGATAGATAGATAGATAGATAGATAGATAGATAGATAGATGATAGATAGATAGATAGATAGATAGATAGATAGATGATAGATAGATAGATAGATATTGATAGATAGCTGATAGATAGCTGATAGCTGATATAGATGATAGATAGATGATATAGATGATAGATAGATGATAGATAGATAGAGAGATAGATAGATAGATAGATAGATAGACAGATGATAGATTATAGCACTCTGTGGTGGTTCCTACCACCACTGCTATCGGCTCTGCTGCTGTATGAATTAGGCCATTGAAATAAATCAGTTCAAGTTCTCATATGACAAAAATGTTTCGGGTTAATCACCAGCACCATTACACTGATCCTCTGAGGCAGACTTTTTTTTAGCTTGGCAACATCCTCTATTTAAATTTAAGTAGTCCTGAGCTTAAATGATTAGAAGTCTGGGCTGTCTGTTGTGTACATGGAAAAATAAAGTAACACAAAAACTGGTTTGGGCATTCACATTCTTAATGGTTCTGGCAGACTGAATCCGACAATACCAAGGGGAGTAAAATCCTACGTTTGATGACAAATACAGTGCCTCATTCCGGAGCGAAAAAGATATAAATAATGACATCGCAGGGCAAGGGGAAAATAATACAAAGATGTGAGTTTGTTGCCCCTAGTTTAAATCAAGCAATGTAATCAAATCTGAAACATTTAAATATCAGAAACCATAGTACAGTTATTGAACATTAAGTTCCCATCACACATTTAAATAATCTAATTTTTTTTTTTAATATAGCAGAATCTTTCTGAATCACACCTCAACATGGAGGCCAATTTCCATTAAATAAGTTGGTGGATTAGCCTGCAGATAAATAAACAATGCGAAAGCAAAGGAATTGCACTGCAAAATGTATTCTGGTCATGTACTCTAGCAATTACAGCTGAGTTTTAATTATTGATGGTAATTCATAATGCACTAGTAAATGTCTCGAAGTATATTTTCTGCAAATAATAATTGTGCATAGAAATGCTAGGAAAGGCTTCAGTTTTCAGAAGTTTCTGCCGTTTTTGTTTCTGCAATTCTAATGTGATGAGAGCTGTTTAGATAGGCAGTCTCCATAGGCTTGGCAGACAAGCCTCAGTAATATTACTGGCACACAGCAGAAGATACACAGTCCTGAAACCATCAAGAGCTTAAGAGCCTAAGAAGCTCTTATTGGGTGAGGTCAAAGGTCAAACATTGTTTTCGTACAGCGTCCAACCAGATACCTATGGGAAGACCACAAGTAAAAGCCCACAGATGCCTGCTTCCACATAACTTCTTTGTTGAATTGGGGCGTGGCTTGGTTGTGTCTGCAGTGGTAGATTGCGTGGTAGGATGGAGGCACTTACTGACCTCCTAGCAGTTGAGTCAATGCTGCTTACCAGGAGGAGCAAGATGGTGGTGACATTGGTGGGGTGCAGATGCACCAGCTAAGCCAAACTTGTGTTCCTGTTGGTGTATTCTCACCATTCCACCCTCCCTGCTGCTTCACATCTCCTGCTTCCAGTAGAAAGCAGTGACTCACCTGCTGGGAGGTCAGGTAAGTGTCTCCACCCTGCCACACCATCCACCACGGCTGAAACAACCACTTCCTCCCAATTCAACAAAGATACTCTGTGGCATCTCTGTGTGCCTTACTTGTGGGCTCCCCACTGGCGTATGGTTGGCCATTGTGAGAACCTGATTCTTGACTAGATGGGCCTGATCCGGCACAGCTGTTTTAGGTTTTTACTCACTGGAATTAGGACTGTGTATAAAAACAGACTTGTTTGTGTGGTTCGTGGTCACATACAGCTTCCAGGGTTGCATGAAATAATTCCATCACTAAACCTAGAAACACAAACATTATCTTGATCAAGAAACTTGGCCCTGCCAGCTTTAACATTGCCAACCAGTTATTCATGGGCAGAAAGAAAAGAGAAGGTCCTACCATTAGACATGTTGAGACAATTGCCTCAGGCAGCAGATGCTGAGCAGCAGCAGAGGCAGTCCCCCACCAAAAATAAAAAGGGAAAAAAAGAAACCAACCCCAAACCCTCTCAGCTCACTGGCCACTCTCCCATGTTGGAGATCACAGCTGTGTTTGCCCCACACAACCAGTCTTGCAACCCCCTCAACTAGCCTGCTGCCCCCAGGTGCACTAAAGGACACTGTCCAGTTGGCAATGGTTATTATTTCTGCAGCTATAAAATGAAAGTTGTTTTAATTGTTCTAACCCACCCAGGAACCTTGGTGGAAAAGGTGGGTAATTAATAATAACCATTCATTCATTCATTTACCAATATAAATTCATTTACCACATCGTCAGACAGCAAAAATTGAAATTCAGGCCAAGGAGTGGGAACACCAGGCTAACAACACTCAAAGTATGAATGCTTTTGCAAAAGGGGCATATGTGTAGGTTTGGATTGCAAGAGATTCTATCTGGAAATGTGTCACAGCTCATAACTTGTATGGTTTATTTCTAAATTGTGTGATTTATTTATTTAACTTAGATAATTCACAGGTCTCTGTGGCTGAGTTTCTGGTTGTGGGCAGGGATGTGGGAGATTTGGCTGGCATTTTACAAACTTCTCAGAATAGTGACCTGTTCCTGCTCTACCACAATTATCTAGGTTGCAATCTTGCACACACCTAGCTGGGAGTCGGATCTAGTGAGAATGGAACCAATTACTCAGTAGACAGATTGAATGGTCACAGTACAATGTTATCTATATTCTTGACAGTAAGCCACCTTATGTTAGGCAGCCGAGGAACCAACCCCCGCGGCAGGTTGCCAGGAATGGATAAGACAAGGAAAAGTCCTTACCATCTGCTTTTATTCAATATTTACAGAGAGAGGCTTGGGAATGCAACCTCTTGGAATCGTGGTGTTGTTCCGAGTAAACCTCCACGCCTCTTCTTTCCTGCTCCCTCATTCGTCAACAGCACCACCAACCCTACGGTTGCTGCTTAGGGCCATCTGCCTTTGAGCCCTTTGCTCTCCTACTTTTAAGGCTCGCCAGATTCTGGGAGATGGTGGGTCTGGAATGCTTTCTAGTGATAACATGTCAGCCAGCTGTGGCTCTGGCTTTGCCCCATCCTCCTCTCCCATTATTTCCCAACTTCCCCCCTCCTCTTCCCCTGACCTGTGACCTCCCTCAAACCCCGGTGGTAATTCTGAACTGTCTTCTTCTTCTCTGGGAGGGTCAGGCTGGGGAGGTGGTCTCCACCATTGCTCCTCTGCCCAGTCCCTGACACCTTAAGGCTGCATACACACTATATATTTGTTGTTGTTGTTTAGTCGTGTCGGACTCTTCGTGACCCCATGGACCAGAGCAAGCCAGGCACTTCTGTCTTCCACTTCCACTATATATTTAGAGCACACTTAAAGCACAGTCTCTACTGCCCCCCCCCCAAAAAAAATCACAGGAAGTGTAGTTTGTTAAGGGTGCCAGAAATTGCAGCTCTGGGGGAGGGTAAACTATAATTCCTAGGATTCTTAAGGAGTGTGCATTAAATGTACTGTGTGTACACAATCTAAGTCAAATGGGACTTAGTCTATAAAGTGCCTTGCCACTTTATTTGATTGCAAATAATACAAACAACAAACACAGCAGCATTGATTATGTTGTTGAAAGGGGTTTTGCCTAATGCATAGTGTCCTGATAAACCTGCAGGTACCTCCTTGTTTGGAGAACTTTCGAGGGAATTAAAAAGAATAGTGAAATTTCTCAGTGGGAGTTAACACCTCCCTAATGTCTCCATCTGTAAAACAACAATGCTATCTCATGGGGTTATTGTGAAGTCAAACAAGATAAAGACTGTAGAACATTAGCACATTAAAAAAAATACCAGGTGCCTGGTTATAATACTGTTTACTTTAGATGTAGGAAGAAGAATTACAACAAGCTATAAAATGCTATTTTTACCTCTGCATGCATAAAACAGAGTGATAAAGAATTTTAAGTTTCCATTCCGATAACAAATGCATTCTTCTTTCGCTGCTTTGTACGAGTGTGTCAGTGAGCATTATGTCTGCTGTGCTGTGCCTTGGAATAATTGTAATTAGCAAGATTAAAATGGAAACAGATTTTAGTTAGCAGCAATTTCAGAATACAGAAAGGTCAGGAGGAATGCTGGGAGAGCATTACGATAAAACCAGCATGTATAACATTTAGGATTACATAAGGCAAAATTAAACCATTTCTCAAAAGAAGCACATTCACGTCTTAAAATGGGAGGTTTCTTTAGCATTTAGGCATGTAGGCTTTCTGTAAGCATGTCCATTATGCCACAAAAGAAAACTCTGGCTGCCTTTGCCTTTTATACAGTACCTGGGAGAAACCAAACAGTATTTTTAGTGCACCTTTTCAACACATATAAAACTTGATCCCCTGTGCTTTTGGTTGTACAGCCAGAGGAAGAAAAAAACGTTATGATAAAAAAGGGTCACCTTTGCCGAGATGTTATTGTTTTACAGTAGACCTCTTGAAAGCCTGCTTCTTGTCAAATCACTTGCAATGGGGAGGCCCACATATTACAGCTTGCACTGACAGTTGCCATTTATTCTCTCTCCCCAAAGTCCCCAGGAGTGGCAGTATAAGGTTCCCCCACACTGACTCTCTCTCACACACAAACACCCTTCTCCTTCCTCCCAAGCACTCCTGATATAGCGAAGGTCACAGTCCTCATGCAGCTTAGTTGTTATTTTATTTATTCATGGCATTTATACATCAGTATCAAGAAGCTCCATGCCTTCAGGTTTAAAATTCAAAAACACATGGCACCCAAGGAAAAAATGCAGGGGGGGCTAAGACAACTTCAAGCATATGCTCTTAAGGGTCTTCATTTTTTATTATTAAATTTATATACCAGCCTTTTTCCGAGAATCTCAACGCAGTTTCCAGCACACAAAAGCACACAGTGTAATAACAAATAAAACAATAACCCCACCCCCACAGTTTAAAAGGCCATAGATTGTTTAGCCAAAGACCTGGCGCCTAAAGATAAGTAACAAAGCTTCCTTTGGGAGAGCATTCCGCAAGTAGAAAAGGCCCGTTCTTGTGTTGTGTGTTGCCACCCTCCAGACCTCTGAACATCTCATCATGCCATGAAGAGCACCAACCCTTCATCAATGTTAGTAGTGGACCAGAGACAGATTTAGGGGAGCACAGCTGGTTCAGTTACACCAGGCACAGAGCCTCAGGGGTGCTGCAGGGGGCACCGCAACTATGATGTAGAATGGAAGGCGAGATGCGAAGGGAGGAAAGCAAATTCTGGCATTGCACAGGACACCACTGAAATTTTAGACAGCCCCCCAAGATCTGCAACTGAATGGCCTCCCACTTCCCAGAAGTACTTGTGGCGTTTGCCCTCCTAGGTGACATCATGCTGGGTCATAAGGAAAGGGTTAAATGAGTGTGAAGGGGTTGGCAAGTGGGAACCCAAGGGGAGGAGTTAGAGTTAGAGTTAGAGTTAGAGTTAGAGTTAGAGTTAGAGTTAGAGTTAGAGTTAGAGTTAGAGTTAGAGTTGTGAAGGAGTCAGTCGGGTGTTAAGAGTAGAGAGAGGGAGGATAAGTCTGTGGGTTGGGATAGTGTGATTTGAGAGAGTGAGAGAATCTGTTAAGAGGAGTCAGATAGACAGTTGGGATAATCAGTTAGAAGTTATTAGGAAGGTATAGGCCGGTAAAGAAACTAAGATTAAGAAACTGACAAGAAAAATTATCTGAAACCATAAACTTTTTAATGCTTATAAAATAAACTTGTTTGTCTGGTTTAATGTTAACAACTGTCTGGACTCCGTGTGTACCCAAGAGAAGTGGGTTGGTGGCAGCGGGGAAGCAATCACAGTGGTGGCACAGGGATCAATAGACCGTCAAACGTCCGGGGACCCTGTGTGATCACCACAGTACTCTTTCCCTGACTTCCAGATCAGATCCACGAGCAAAGCAAGCAATGGTGTCCAGGCCAGGAGGACAGGAGAGTCCCTGCCACACAATGCTTCCTTCAGAGAGCTTACTTGATGACAGTTAAAATCCTCAGGGGAGATTGATAGAGTTGTTTTCCTCCCTCACAAATGTCACGGGAAATTCTAGCCCAGCAGTTTAGGGATAGCAAACTTGACTGTGCTGAGAGCCAACACAACCATGTTTACTGTCTCCACACTGCTTGGCTAATAGCGACACAGGAACAGTCCTTTTGATTATGCTTAGTGTGCTGGGGGGCAGCCTGAACCCTCTGCTCCCCAGTGATCTTGTATGCCTATCAAGTGCCCTGGAAAAAAAACCAGGACATCCCATTTTCCCCCCATGAGAGCACAATGTCCACTTGGGGCTCTTGCACAACTTTGGGCTGAGATCTTGTCCCCCAGGTTAGGGTGCCTGGGTTTGATGGGAGCTGTAGTCTAGCCATATCTGGAAGGCCACAGGTTCCAAATCCTTGTTGTAAAGATTGATTTGATGCCAACTATGGCCAGGGGCATATGAAGTGGGGGGCCAAGGGAGTGGTCCGCCCAAGGTGCCACTCTGGGAGTGTGTGTGACAAGATGGCCCCTGCCTCCCCTCGGCTGTAGAGCGGCCGAGGGCATGTGCAGTATATATGGGTGCCATTCGCGCGGTGTCTGTACGGGCTGCTGCTTTCGCACGCTGTCCATACGGGTGTCCATACAGGCTGCCGCACGTGCGCACTCCATATGGGATGCTGCACATGCGCAGTCCGTATGTGATGTCGCTCGTGCGCCAGCCTCTAAGGTCGCAGTGCATGTGGCACTCTAAGGTCGCAGTGCAAGCGGCAGCCCGTACAGCTGCCGTGCACTAGTGGCAGCCCGTACAGACTGCACATGTGTGGCATCCCATGCAGTCGCTGTGTGTGCAAACTCCGTACGGGATGACACACATGTGCACTCTGTATGGGCTGCCCCACCCCGGGTGCTGGAGAGGGTTCCTCTGCCACTGACTATGGCTAGCATTAACATCACTGTTGGTGGTGATGGGAAATTTATGAGTAAGGGATGAAATGGTCAGAGGCTATATGCTTCTGAATACCCATTGTTGAAAACCACAGGAGGAAAGAGTGCATGTTTTCTACCATTGTTGGCCTCTTTCTCTTCTGCCCTACCAGACCAGTGGATACCAGCCATTACTTATATATCTATTTATCATGACTATTGGCAATTAGCAGCCTTCTCCTCCAAGAACATGTCTAATCACCCTTTTAAACCACCCAGGTTGAGTCGTCTCCTGAATTCTATTACTTCAAGACTTTATCTTACATTGTCCTTTAGCTAAGTACCTTGATCTTAAAGATGAAAGTCTGGAGAGATAGTTTGGTGTACCATCCTTTAAAAAAATAAACCACTTCAATGAAACGTTCTCTATGGGTTGAAAGTCAATGACTATTGGGTCCCAAATAAAGATATAATCCCACTTGCTCTGTGTTCCCTGTTCAACACTTTTCATTTTGAGAAAGGATTTGTTTTGTCAATTTCCTGCCTGCACTTCTCTTTTGCTTTTTATGCAGATGAGTGATCTGCATGACAAGAGCCTCCTTGCCTTTTTTAGAGGTCACCTCCTCCCACTGTCTGTTCCACCCCTGAAGTCATAATCCTCTGCCTGTGACATCACAATTAGTTTCTGAGGAGATGATTACAGTCACAAACAAAGGATTATAACTTCAGGTGGCTGATAAGCAGTGAGAACAGATGAGCTCCTGGGGGAAATTGTTCCCTTTTCATGCTGATATCCTTAAAAAGGGGAGGGAGAAGATTGAAGTTGCCCCATGTCAGGGGGGGAAAAAATCCAGACTAAGCACTTTCTCATGAGAATGTCAGTGGCTGTTTAGCAGTTGTTCGTTGATTGTAGTGATTTAATTAGCTTCCAAATAAATGCTGCTTGATCGCTTCAGGGGATCAAAAATATGCAGAGTGAAATGCTTTAAGCTAGAATTTCCCTAAAAAGCATTCCATTTAGGACACTTAGTGTAATGTTAGTCTTCATGTGACTTAAATGGCAGAATGAATGTGCCTAGCATTTTGCAATAACCAATAAGGAGAAATCCATACCTTGGAGTTATCATTGTAAGTTAAACTACGGGTGAACAGGAGGAAGCTAAAAGGACAGCACTTTACTAAACAACACAAAAACATAAGAAGAGCCCAGCAGGATCAGGCCAAAGGTCCATCTGGACTAGGGGTCAGCAACCTAAGGCCAATGGGCCAGAAGCGGCCTACAGAAGTCGTTTGACAGGGCCACGAGCCACCCCTGAACCGGTGCAGCACAGCACAGGGACTCGCTTTCGCGGCACCGGAAATTGTGTCTCTGCATGCGCAGACGGAAATCGCGGGCAGACGCACTCATGTCTTACATGATCCAGCCCATGGAGGGATCTCCGTGGGACCCATCCAGTCCAGGCAAGATAAACCTTGCTGACCCCTGATCTGGACCATCATCATGTTCTCAAAGTGGCCAGCCAGATGCCTTTGGGAATCCCACAAGCACAACAGCATTATTTCCATCAACTAGTATTCAGAGGGATCCTGCTGCCAACAACTCCAGGGCATCGCTATTGTGACTAGTTGCAGTCACAGTGCTGGCACTCCCTGTATGGAGGCTATAGCTATGGTATAAAGGAACAAACTTGGCAACACAACGATCTGGGATGAAATTGGCTACAACTCTATTAATTACAGATGTAAGTGGACTTTGGCTCAGATATTGGGTGTGTATCCATTTCAGCTTCCTCCTAAGGGCTGAAACTTTTACAGGATAGTGAAAAGGATTGTGGCTTCTCCCAAGATGCCAATCTAAAAAGGTGGCCACTCCAGGCCACCAGGTTCAACTGGCGCTGATAGGTAGCCAGCAGACTGGAGCAGAAGCTTGGACAGCAGACTGGAGCAGAAGCTAAGCAACAGCCGGACCCTTCCATCCCAGCATCTTGAAGAAGAGGCTGGGATCAAAGGGCACATGACATCCTTCTCATGTTGCCCTCCCTGGAATGGGCATGCTTGGGAGTAAACACTGGCTTTTGATCCTCCATAGAGATAATGGAAGGTCTGTCTTCCTCTAGAAGCACTTCCCATCTTCCACTCCCACCACTCCCTGAAGTACATCACTTCCTCTGGAATCACTCCTCAGCAAGGAAGCAACATGCAATGAGGATCTGGCACCCAGGATTAATATTATTTGTTTTCACATTTAAATTCCACCTTTTCTCCAAGGATCACATGGTAGTGTATATAGTCCCCCCCCCCCCCGGTCCTCATTTTATCCTCACAACAATGCTGTGAAGTAGGCAAGGCTGAGAGTGAGGGACTAGCCTGAGGTTACCTAGTGAGCTTCATTTGCTGAGTGGGGATTTGAACCCTGATTTCCTAGCCACTACACCACAGTGGCTCTCAATATGGGATGGTGGTAGCAAATTAAGCCAGAACAACCCAAACCAAAGCTAGAATACTACCAGAGCAGGATGTGGTTTAGCAAAACTAAAAGAAAATAAATTCCCACCAGATGGATGGGGTGGTATCCTGGGGGTCCCAAAACCGGGGGGGGGGGGGGACAGATATAGCATCTGGCCTATAAGTTAGTTATTCCTATACAATTGGGCTCGATGGCCCACAATCCTTTCTCCAACTCTCTGTTTCTACAAAATGTGGTACAGACGAATATTTTCTGGGACAGAAAGCAATGTTTCTACCCATCTCGACTTGAAATAATGATAATAATCCACCTCGAGGAGTTTTTGAGGGTCGGCACGGTAGCACATTTTGCAAATTAAAATTGCTACATAGATAAATAAGTAGCAGCAGATGGATGGGTGCCATCCCCCAGGAGGTTCCCTTGTGCAAAGCCCATTGAAATGAATGTGAGCTTTGTAAGAACATGACAGTTAAATTGATAGTGAAATTATGAGTATCATTGATGCAGTATGGCCTATGGGCACATGATTTGAAAAGAAAAGAAAATATGTTCTTTGGGCAACATTCTCTTAACGTTTCCGCTGGTTACTAACTTACATTTGAAAACCATAGGCTACATCTGGAAAATAGCAGATGCTAACAGATGATGTCCATTAGAAATGCACTGAAAAATAAAACCAAATGCAGAGCTCCCTGGACCCATTGTGAAGCATTTATTTCTCTTCCTCCTGTGCAAATTACCCACAGCATGAATGAAAAAAGAGAGTCTCAAATCTGCCACATCATTGCAAAGACAAACTATGGGTCAAACAAGAAAGTACAAGTGTAGCTAGCAGCCACATGTGGGATTTATTATTATTATTATTATTATTATTATTATTATTGACTTGCAAACATGGGCGGGGGGCATCAGGTCACAGTGCACTGCAAGAAGAGATTTAATTATTCCCTTCACAGCAATGATCACAATCCTCAACGCCCCAAAATAATCTCTCTGTGCTGAAATTAGTTTACGAAAACAACAGCACCTCCCAATGATGGATGTTCCCTAAAGCTAATTGTGGAGTATGCATAAGGTGATATTCATCAAGATGGCACTTAAGGAGCAAAGGGTTAAACCTCCCCACCCCCCGCCGCCCCACTGCACTCTGTGGTCCCAGTGAAAATTTCCCTCCCCTTCTAGTACTCATTTTTGTAAAATGTAAACAGACGTTATTCTAGGTGTGCAAAATTCCTTCTTTCTATCATTCAAGAGGCTTATATGTCGTCCTTCCTCAAAGCAGGAGCTCAGCACATCTAACAACCACTAAAAAGAAAAATGCACAAAATAGCACATCATTTAAACCGCAAAGCCACAACAACAACAATTCTGAAATGAACAGTGCATTGTATCCAAGAACATCCACCCATTAATGTAAGAACTTGTACAAGGGAACTTGCCCTCCCTTTCTCTAACAACATACACCTCTCAGATCTGTTCTAAGGGTTCCCCATCTCCCCAGAGCAATTTGGGAGGGAGGCAGGGAGAACGGGGGAAGTGAAGTTTCATTGCACAAGCACATGTCCTTGCATTAACAGGACAACTGTGTTGGATGCAAAACATTATTCATTGCACAGTGATGTAAGTGGGAAAGTGGAGAACTTGAATTAAGACTGGAAAAAAGAGAGAATCCGAGAAAAGCTGAAATGGGCAGATTTACCCATTCTTACCCAAAGCTAGCCCACCTTTTATCTCCTTCTCCTAGAATACCAGCTCCCAGGATGAGGCGAGTCCCGCCAGCTTGCTGTGTTGCTCCCCATGCTGGCCCATCTCACACTCAGGTTCTTCTTAGTTGGCACAGCCACTGTTGTTGCTGGCAGAAGGAGAACAAGAGGCTGCCAAAATTCCTTCCCGACTCCGTCCCAGCAGCAGCCAGTGTCTTGGCCCTCATTGCTGGATGCTCCTGCTCCTGCCATTTTGGCTGCATGTGACACACTGACATCAGCACCATGTCTAGTCTGATCCCAAGATTATAGCAGAGATTTAACACCTACTGTGCCTAGCATTTCTTTAACATATTTTGAAGCCATGAAATGAACCATTTCAAAACTTCCTGTCCCCTCAGCGCTTAATATTAATGGATTGTCTTTATTACTGAGATTTATCCCCCACCTTTCAATCAAATAATCAGGGTGAGTAAAATCAAACATCCAGAATACAGTGGTACCTCGGGTTACATACGCTTCAGGTTACATACGCTTCAGGTTACAGACTCCGCTAACCCAGAAATAGTACCTCGGGTTAAGAACTTTGCTTCAGGATGAGAACAGAAATAGCACCACCGTGGCGTGGCAGCAGCGGGAGGCCCCATTAGCTAAAGTGGTGCTTCAGGTTAAGAACAGTTTCAGGTTAAGAACGGACCTCCGGAACGAATTAAGTACGTAACCAGAGGTACCACTGTACAACAAAACAGGTTCATCAAAAATGAGCTAAATTTCTAAATGCACCATTAAAATAATATAAAGACCAAATAAAACTGATCAAGTTAAAAGGCCTGGGGAAATAGCAATCCTTTGCTTGGTGCTGAAATGACATAAATATAGGCACCAGATACTATCGGAACAGTGTTCAGAACCTGGGGTGGAATTGCCCCAAAGGCCGAGTCTCAGAATATGGGACATGTGGAGGCAGGAGGACTTTCCATTTGAAGGTATCTTTTCCATTTCAAGTAGAACATTACTGAGCAACAGAAAGTTTAGTTCCATCCACATCCTGAATGCATTTATACTGGAGGTAGGTCCCACTGATTTCAGCAGAACTTTTTAAAATATAGAAGCACCTCAGACGATGATTGGAATTCAACGCTGTGCTGTGATGACACTTATATCTACAATATGGAAGTGATGTATGGAAGTGAGAGCTGGACCATAAAGAAGGGCGATCACCGAATAATTGATGCTTTTGAATCATGGTGCTGGAGGAGACCATGGACTGCAAGAAGATCAAAGCTACCATTCTTAAGGAAATCAGCCCTGAGCGCTCACTGGAAGGACAGATCCTGAAGCTGAGGCTCCAATATTTTGGCCACCTCATGAGAAGAGAAGACTCCCTGGAAAAGACCCTGATGCTGGGAAAGATTGAGGGCACTAGAAGATGGGGACAACAGAGGACGAGATGGTTGGACAGTGTTCTTGAAGCTACCAACGTAAGTTTGACCAAACTGCAGGAGGCACTGGAAGAAAGGAGTGCCTAGCGTGCTCTGGTCCATGGGGTCATGAAGAGTCAGACATGACTAAACGACTAAACAACAAGAACAATATCTACACAATAATTTCAGCTTGCTGGTTGGAATGATCCTCTCCTCCCCCCATGCACTATTCTGGGGATTCTCACAACCCCCTTCACCAATTGTGGGGCAGGGAGGGACACATGTGGGGAAGAGAGGGGAGAAAACCTGGTTGCACAAGCAGAAGTCCTTGTGCTGGGCTTCTGCTATCAAGGCTCATGAGGTAAATATTGCTCTCATTTTTTTAAAAAATACAAGAACGGGGTATTTTGGTACCTGAAGTGGCTTTCACTTAGCTGTTCTTGAAGCATCTTATCTTCCCTCAAAACCTCTGCAGCATTCAACAGTTTGCAAATGATAATTAATTGATTTAAATCTTACCTTGATGAGAGAAACCATGCAGCTAATCTTAATCCTTCACTCTCGGAACACTTCCACTTGCCCAGAAGATACTCCATGGTGTTCAGTACTCAGCCCCCTATTGGTTTTAATTTATATAAATGATCTGTTACTTCCTCTAGCACAACAGTAGTGGGTACTAGGCACACATGCAAATTAGAGATGGGCTAGTGGTAATGAACGACATGGCAGACGCTCTCCGCACTGACTGCCACTGATGCTGATTTAATTAATTCTTCAAGAAATTAAACATTCAAGTAGTCTTCTTCAAGCATTGTCCAAGGCTCAGCCAGATGCCTGAAGAAAATTAATACATATTAGAGTCGAGGGTTGTTGTTTTTGCATTTTGGGGATCTTTACAGAATTCATAGCAAATAGCACAATGAATGATCATTATGGTATTATATATACAATGTGTGTGTTTGTGTATTGGCACACTGCTCAGCCACCCCAATTTAAGTGGGACATCCTGGAATTACAGAAGCCACCCCAGCTTCTGACTGGATCCCAGAATGTCCCAACTTTCATTCCAGTGCTCTGACGCAAGCCGGGTGACTCACACCACAGCACCAGACCGAAAGGTGTTCATTTTTTGGTTGAGTACTGTGGTGGGAATCAGCTCCTTCTTCTAGTTTCCTTCTCCACTGTGTGAAATTAGGCCATGAGCTGCAGTATCCCTTCCCTTAACCTCTACCAAATGTTGCCTACCCTCATGGATACATCAATTTATCAGAGCAGCAACAGGGCTGCAAAAGAGTTAGCTGGAAATGCTAAGCCTAAAGATGGACACTTCTGCATCTAAAGATGTGCTTTTCCACTCAGCTATGGCATTGCAGTGGCCATTTTAGGTGCCATGCAATCGCACGGCACTCTTGCCTCAAAAAGGGCTTTTTAAAGGGCCACAATCTCGCCCACCAAAATGTGCTTTTTCTGAGGCGCTGGTCATGTGACTCACCCAGGACTCTCATCCTGGAAGACGCATGTCCTGGTTTGGGGTCTCCAAAAGTTGGCCGGTATGCTATGGCCCCTCCCTAATCATATTGCATGCACCAGTTAATCAATATGCTTGTTTATAAAATCATTTCTACCCTACATTACCTTTTGGCTCTGATGGGGCATGAGTGGTGCTGTGGTCTAAACCACAGAGCCTAGGACTTGCCGATCAGAAGGTCAGCAGTTTGAATCCCCGCGACAGGGTGAGCTCCCATTGCTCGGTCCCTGCTCCTGCCAACCTAGAAGTTTGAAAGCATATCAAAGTGCAAGTAGATAAATAGGTACCGCTCCGGTGGCAAGGTAAACGGCATTTCCGTGTGCTGCTTTGGTTTGCCAAAAGCGGCTTAGCCATGCTGGCCACATGACCCGGAAGCTGTACACCGGCTCCCTCGGCCAATAAAGCGGGATGAGCTCCGCAACCCCAGAGTCGGTCATGACTGGACCTAATGGTCATGGGTCCCTTTACCTTTACCTTTTGGCTCCACATGGGGCTTTTGAGGCATCTCACAATCCTGAGTGAGAAGCATAATGCCACCAGGGGAGGAAAAAAGAGATATGAATATTAAAATGAAACAGTGCATTAAAGATTAGAGTCAACTAAATAAAGAAAGCACTTGTAGGACACAAGGTGAACACTCAACCATAAATAGCAGGTATTTTGCTAGTAAATAAATAGTCTAGGGTTTTCTTTACCGCTCTGAAATTGGGCGTGCTCATGTCACTGGGTAATTGGAAAATGTATATGTATATATGCCTGTTGTCTTTGTCCATGGAGTTTTCTTGGCAGGGATACTGGAGTGGCTTGCCGGTTCCACCTCCAGGTGGATCACGTTTGGTCAAAACTCTCCACTATGATCTGTTCATCTTGGGTGCCCTGCTCGGCATAGTTCATAGCTTCTCTGAGTTCTTCAAGCCCCTTTGCCACGGCAAGGCAGTGATCCATGATGTTGGGAAAGATGGAGGGCACAAGGAGAAGGGGACGACAGAGGACGAGATGGTTGGATAGTGTCTTCAAAGCTACAAACATGAGTCTGACCAAACTGCAGGAGGCAGTGGAAGACAGAAGTGCCTGGCGTGCTCTGGTCCATGGGGTCACGAAGAGTCGGACTCGACTAAACGACTAAACAACAACAAATATGTATATATATATATGAGGCTTTTGCAAGAATATAAGGACGTTTATCCCCCCCTTGAATAAATGAAAAGCATGGTAATAAGTGTAGCTTGGATGCAAAGGGATTTATGTTCAAAGGATTCCTTTTCCCTCATATCTTGTAGGTCTTGAACTGACATTGCACACCACTCATCACTTCGAGTGACAGAAAAGCCACAGTATATCAGGCTCTGTAATGACAGCAGTGGAACATCCGAGGACGAAAGGTCTTCCACATTTACTCGCAAGATGTCAGCTTTTCTCTGTTTCTTAGTATTCATATTCCTCTGGGGGTTATGCAGGAAACTGTCACAAGTATGAAACATGCTTTTGGAGCTGGAAAAAAAGCCTTCCTCTTTACACCCTGGATGTAATCTGTGGCCAGAGGTTAGACTCACTGACTAAAAGCAGGGATAAAATTTCCTACAGACCTGCCAAAATTCTGTGGCATGTCAAGGATGAGCAGCGGCAAAGAGGAGCATAAGCACTTTGTACAAAAGCAAGACCAAAATAGTAACAGTAATAATGATCATAATGATAATGATAATGATGAGGCAAGCTTTAGCAAAACGTTCTGGCTAGTTTTAATTCAAGTTGGATGAAATGACATTAGCATTCTGATTGACAGCCATCATTAACCAATGCACCAGCAGGCTACAATGCTAAATCCAGTACTGAAGGACAGGAATAGACGAACCCGTTCATTTCAGTTTCTCTTAGTTTCTCAGTTTTCAAATTCAATTTGTGACATTTCTGCTGCAGTTTGTTGGGTTTTATAAAGCCCTCAGGAAAATTCACCAACATTTTAGTGCAATTTCCCAGAATAGGCACATTTTTGCAAGCCATTTCGGCTAACATAATGCATTTTATGTGCTATTTTCACTAATATATGGATTTTTATGCACACAAAATTTGTATATATCGTGGATGAATGCATGAATAATGCATGAATTTTTCCAGATTTTATGATGCAGTGTTCTGGCCAAAAAAAAAAAATGCATAATGAAAAAGTGCACACAAAATGCACATACAAGTGAAAATAATGTACAAATGCATTTTATTAGTGAAAATATAATTTAAAAGGGGGTATTTTAGGAAAAACTGGGGATTTTCCTGCATATTTTTTAAAGACCTCGAAGTGCCACAAAATTAACTTAAGGTTGGAAAATTGAGAAACTGGGAGAAACCAAAACTGACATATTCACCCATCCCTAGTCAGGAAGTCTTGCCATTTGGATCAATATTTGGTTTTAGAATCACCTAAAGTTGCCATTTGCCCCACACATGAAAACTTCCAGGTACTGATGTGCTTCGATCAATATTTCTTTCCCTACTTATATTGCTTTGATGAATGCAGTTATTCATTCATTTCCTGCCCCCCCCCCCATGTTGCATGATGTTATATTGTTTCTAATATGTTTTGTTAACCGCCTTGGAGGTTTTTTAATTGAAAAGTGGAGTGAAATATGTACTAATTTAAAATAAATCACAGATCTTTTGCTTTGCTTGGATAAGAACTGAAGTTCACGTAAAGATGAAAAACGAAAAGACATGCCCGGGGCAAATATTTTGTATCTGCTTTACTTATAGTTTAAATATTTTAACAGGCAATATTTGGGAAAGAAATTGCATGGAAAACAGGGCTAATGAGAAACAGCAATGTGTCCTTCAATATCATATTGTACAAAGTTGAACTGACTCCATTTTCATTTCTTGAAAGAAACTGGGATCTGGTGTCTTCTCTGAAGTTTATGGAATTTCCAAGCACTGGAGCAGGAGACGTTTTGGGTGGTGATCAAACTGGGAGTATATAACAACTAAACTACCATGAGCCTTTATGTATGAAGAACATGGGAACTTTGTTGGATCCATCTGGTCCAGCATCCTAGAGCACATGCTTTGCATGAGAAAAGTCCCAGATTCAATTATTGGTAGGAGTAACCCATATGGTAGGTTAGTGCTTTGGGGCCACTTCCTGACACCAGCATCACTGTGGTTTATCTGGATGACGTAGGGAAAAGGCAGGGGTGAGGTCAGGGCTCTGTGGTTGCACCCATAGATCTAGTCCTTCCTCATGCAAAACATGTTCTCTACCACTGAGAGATGGTCTCTCTCTCTCTAGGATGCTAAGCAGCATGGAGCTATGGTCAAATCCAGTGGAATCCTTATGTTCTTAATACATAAGGACTCACAATGGTTCAGTTATTTGTTATATACTCCTAATTTCATATGGGGCACTCCTGATAGTTGGTATTGTCAGGTATTGGGTGATGAGGAAGGTCCAGGCTGGCTGGAACCTGAAACTCTCCTGTCCTTTACATATTTATTTATTTATTGAATTTATAGACTGCCCTGTAACCGGAGATCTTTACTCTGTCTGTCCTTGCATGTCATTGTTATAATGTAATTTTAATTCTTCACATTTGTTTTCATTTCCCATTGCTCTCACTGAGACTCCCAGCTGCTCTTCTGCAGCTTGCAATAAGCATGGAATTTTTTTTTTAATTTCGGTTCTTGTTCCAATCACACAATCATAGAATCACAGAATTGTCAAGTTGGAAGAGATCCCAAGTTTCATCTAGCTCACCCCCTGTGATGCAGGAATCTCAACTAAAGCATCCATGATAGACAAATACACAGGAATCTAAAAGGACAGGCACATAGACAGATTCACAGAAACCCACTAATGAATACATCCCTCTAAACTACAAATAACTAAGCAGAGAGGAATAGGAAAGGCAGGGAAATAAAGTTTGGAATGGACTGAAAATATTTGTGGAATGATTAAGCTGTGGCTGAGGGACCATCCACATGACTTGAAATTACTTGAAATCACAGGACAAATGACAGTATGGATAGCTCCTAACTGGGAACTCTTAAGAAAGAACTCTTTTAAGAAAGCAGTTGGTTGCAGAGGTGGGAGGCCCATTAATTTAGGTTTAGATTCAGATAATTTTGGAAGCAGCCCATGGATGCACTGGGTACATCAAACCAAACAGGGGCTCCCAGCTTGGGAGATCAGTCTCCTTGGCTTGATTTTTAAAATGCCTCTCAATAGCTGGCCAGCGTAATAGTTTATTTTCTCTCCCATTAAGGAGACGTTGGAGGTAAAATGTGCTTGCATTAGTAATTTGGTGGCAATGCCAGTTGGAAGCGGGGGGTGAACCTTTTAAACTCCCACTACTTCAGAAGGAAAGAGTTCAGTTCATCTGGATGATTTGTCTTCCGAAGATGGTGCAAGCACAGCTTTTCAAGCTGAACTTCTCTTGCACTTTCCCTCCAATTAAACTTGACAGGCAAAGAGGCCTGGGGTCATTTGGTATTGTGTGGGCTATTGACAGAAGTGGATTTATTTAGAACATTTTGAATGCTTCCCTTCTTCAACGTTACTTCTAAGTCTACTTTGAATGCAAAATGTGACCAGTTTTTTAAATCAATCACCCTGCTCCTGATGGTGCATAAAATCCCTGTTAGTATGTAGTGAATCTTCCTGACCTGAGACAACAGTGACCTGTTGATATACTCCTTTACACAGGCTTATGCAAAAGAGCTTGTGTCACAAACTCCCTAAACGTAATATTAAAAGCCTAAGACAACCCCCACCCCATTTCATTTTCATTTTGCCACGACAAAGGAAGCAAGTTGCCAACGTGAACATGCACCAAGCATTTTGGATACAAGGCACTATCTACTTTGGCTACTATGTGAAGAAACCACCAAAGAGGCTTCTGTGTGTGCTGTAGAAGGAAGTGAGGGGCAGATGAGACTCCTCAACCTGGGAAGGTAGTCCATCTAGCGGAAGGAAAATACTGCCCAGAAATTTCTTCCTTGTAGGATATCTTCAGGAGGAGAAAAGCCCAAGGAGTAAACCCTACACAAATTCCGAGTGGAGTCCCTAGGACACATTGATGGTGCCTTACATGCTTCCTTCCAGCAACTTCTGCAGCCAAGCTGGTGCCAAACAGATTGTTTTCTTTACCCTTGGAAGACATCGGCAAGGTTGAGTGAGTCTGTAAATTATTGTGTGTTTGAAGAAGTCTTTTTGTTTGCCCTATCTCACCAGCCATTTTTGTTCCTGACTCCTTTTCTTGTTGTGATGAAACACTCTCTCACACTCAAGAATTCTTGCCACATCCCCTGAACTTGCCAGATATTGGCAGAGAGAGAACTCCATGTAGAGTTCCCTGAGGAGGTGGGGGTAAATTTCCAGTCTCTGTACTTGGGAACAGCAGCTGAGACCTTTCAGGGCAAGAATCTGAAGTGGCTCACAGAAACCATCCAAGCTTACTCATTTTTTTCTCAAGATCCCTATCAGAGAAAAGAATATTAGACCATTCAAAGGTGTCATATTGCACTATCTCAAACCACACCATAATCCAGTGGTTCCTAACCTTTTTTTTTGGCCATGCCCTGCCTAAGCATCTTTAAAATCCTAATCTCCCCCTCCCTCCATGACATATAATTCTTATTCAGAAAGTGAATGTGGAGAAAGCCTAAAAAGCAATTAACTTGGTCTAAATCATTCATGAATTGCCCCCCTTAAAAATCGAATTGCCTTCCTGTGGTATGTGTGCCCCATGTTAGGAACCATGGCCATAATCCCTTGAACTCCATGCTTTTCTTCAGGATCAAGGCTCTGGCAGTTATCAGGCTCTTCTAACAGGTAGAAGGGGCTCAGGTGTGATTTGAGATTTTGACAGATCAATTGCTGTTATCCTTGGAAGCTCTCTGACACCCTTTAGGACTTGGTGGAGAGTTGCCTGTAAATTTAAATTTCTTCTTCTTCTCCTTCTTCTTCTTCTCCTCCTCCTCCTCCTCCTCCTCCTCCTCCTCCTCCTCCTCCTCCATCTTCTCCTTCTTCCCTGTTGCTACATCCTGCTTTATTCCAGTAATTCCTTTCTGCTCAGGTTGGTTCTCCTCCAACCTTGTCCAGCAGCACTCAGTAGAGACTTTTGTCCCAGCTGAAACAGGAACACCCTACACAACATATTTTATGACTGTAATTAGGGGGGAAATATACCCTGGATTGCAGTCCTGAGAATTTTAGAAAAGCAAAAGCTGATTGGCTACATCTCTTTATTCTCTTCCCTCCACACACACATGCACACAATTATGACTGACAAGTGGAATTCCTATGTGTGTTTACATCAAAAGATAAAATGCTGCTGACATTTATTTTCTTCAGTGTGGTATTGACTGGTTTTAAGCCAGTTCATGATCCCATACTGTGTATGAGTTGTTGTTGGGGGTGGGGAGGGGTAGCATTTTGTGAGTGCTAAATTGTAAAATGAATCCAAGATGAAACGAAAGTGTTCTACAGAAGAGGAGATTGCTAAGCAATCATGTCTGCACAACAGTTTAAAGCAAAGGCTGCAGTCGTATACCCACTTACCTGCAAGGAAGTCCCACTGAACTCAATGGGGCTTGCTTCCAAATGAGCTGTGTAGGATTGCCCTGGCAGAGCAGGCTTAAATAGCTTGTCACCACCTCTCCCCATTGGGTGAAATCACCCTCAAGCCATAATGTCCTCCCCTAGGGAGATACCCCTTTCCCTCTTTTTCCAGGGGTGGAGGGGTGTGGCAAATGGGGTGAACGGCATTCTTGTGATCTTTTTTGTTGGATCCAGGAAAGAGTAAGTGGAACTCTGGTTGTGCCATGGGCCTTCCTGGCTATTTCCTGTTTAACAGGCCCCTGGACCTCCCTCCCAAATCCATTCTCTCCATGTGATGTTGTTCAAATGGAGGTGATACCTGAAAAGGCTCTGGAATCCAAAATAAATATTTGAAGGGCCAGTGGACAAAACGTATGGCAAACATTTACATGAAGTATCTGGATCTGCCAAAATGTCTCTATAGTGACACTGGGTGGTTGTATCCGCTCTGTGTCCAGCTCAGTTTGGGGGCTGATTTTTGAAAATTCCCCTGCTACCTAAGTGGGTGGTGGCAGTGCTTTTCTTGTTGGTGTAAATAATAAAAATAAAAAAAACTTGTCCAGTAGCACCTTAGAGACCAACTAAGTTTGTTCTAGGGAATAAGCTTTTGTGTGCATGCACACTTCTTCAGATACCATGCACACGAAAGCTTATACGCAGAACAAACTTAGTTGGTCTCTAAGGTGCTACTGGACAAGTTTTTATTTTATTTATGTATTTCGACTGCGTCAGACCAACACGGCTACCTACCTGAATCTTGTTGGTGTGTTGGTTTTCTCAGTCTGCAGCCAGAAAAAAAAGAAATGTTTCTGATCTTCAACTCCTCATTTTTTCTACATCTGTCCAAAGAGATTATTTAATGTCATTGTGGATGTGATCCTCAAGACTCTAACTGGAAAGGAAGCCCCACTGAACACAATGAGACAAACTTCCAACTAAACCCACATAGGGTTGTACTCTTGATGTCTGTATTTTTCCTTCCAAAAGGGAAGAGAAAACCTTCTGTTCTTGGGAAGTTAACACTGACTCTTCAGTGTGTCAAAACAAGGGGGTGGAGAAAAGGAAATGTAGAATGATATGATTTCATAAGCTGTTCTCCTTAATGAAATTCGGCCCCTTTCCTCACCTCCCATTGTAATAAAGAGGATGAAGCCTTTTGTAGTTCCTTCTAAAGGGAATAGACTTTGTATTGATTTATGAGTGCAAAAGGAAATGATGGATTGCAGTAGCAGCCGAGATAGAGACGGGAATACCCCCCAGATGGCTTTTTCACCATCAAAGACTTGGGCTAAAATTGCTTCATTCACTTCCTGTACACACACAAACACACCTACCTTCTTACTGATACTGGTGTCCTTTTGTGTCAATTGCATAAGGTATTCTAATAATATAAATAACACCCCATTAGCAATTCACCTGTTAGCATTACTTTGAATGATCCCATGGCTTTATAATGCGATTCACAGTATTTGCTGCATTATTGGTAGGCACTAGGCAGAGAAATGCAAAACCCACACAGGAAAATTAGATGTCAACTCTTTATGATAACTCCCATTTTCAGGCCCCCATCCCCATGTATTCATAAATAGTCATCAGTTGCTGAAATTAACATGCAGTGCTTGTTCTATTAGGGGTGGAGGAGAATCTCACTTTGGTTGTCATTTTACTGCAAATAAACCTAGTTCACAGAACAACACACAAACTGGAACATTACTCTTTGAAATTTGCACTTAAAATGCATATATTTGTGTACAGAATCCATGCAGGCATGTACAAAAATCCATTCTGTTAGGAAAACCACTTGGGGGGAAACAGTATATTGAGGGAAATTACATTATTTATTTCTTTTATTTCTTTTTCAATTTATTTAACAGGATTTGTACACAGCTTATTCATCAAAACTTCTAAGCAGCTTACATAAAATACACATAAAAATATGTCAATATAAGGAAATATGTGCACCAAAATGCTGAATTATTTTGTGTGGATTTCATTCATATATATATATATATATATATATATATATATATATATATAATGCAATGGATGCTGAACTATGGAGAACTGAAGTTAAGATTAGAAAAGTAAGAAATCGAAAGAAACTGAAGATAACAGATTACTCTATCCCTAGCCTTTATACTTGACTGGACAGCTCTGGTCACTTTTCCTGGTCAGATAAATAAAGTGCGGGTGATTTAGGGAGTGGGAGCTGCTGCAGAGGATGTTTTGGAGATGGTGTGGAGAAAGTGGGAAAAGAAATCCTTTTCTCCCTCTCTCCCAACATTCAGAGACATTCAATGAAGCTCCAGAACACAGAAAAGAAAGTACTTACTCACATATTCATAGGTAAAAGGTAAAGGGACCCCTGACCATTAGGTCCAGTCGTAGCCGACTCTGGGGTTGCGGCGCTCATCTTGCTTTATTGGCCGGGGAGCCGGCGTACAGCTTCCGGGTCATGTGACCAGCATGACTAAGCCGCTTCTGGCGAACCAGAGCAGCGCACGGAAACGCCGTTTACCTTCCCGCCAGAGCAGTACCTATTTATCTACTTGCACTTTGATGTGCTTTCGAACTGCTAGGTTGGCAGGAGCAGGGACCGAGCAATGGGAGCTCACCCCGTTGCAGGGATTCAAACCGCCCACCTTCTGATCAGCAAGTCCTAGGCTCTGTGGTTTAACCCACAGCGCCACCCATGTCCCCACATAGTCATTGGGCATCGTTAAACCATGGGATTGGCTTCCATAACAACTAGTGACAACCACCAACTTGGATGACTTTATAAGAGGATTAGACAAATTCATGAAGGATAAGACTATCAATGGCTACTAGGCACAATGGCTATATTCTGCCTCCATTGATGGAGGCAGTGTGCTTCTGAATGCCAGTTGCAGGCAATCCCAAATCCGGTGAATGCTTAAGTCCTTCTTGTAGGCTTCTCATAGCCATATTTTTGGCCACTGTGAGAAAAAGATGTTGAGCTAGATGGGGCACTGGTGTGATACAGCTTTCTATACTTATGTTCTTGAGCATTTGTCATCTTATCGGGGGCTAAAATGGAGACTGGAGTCCAAAAACATCTGGAGGGCCAGAGGTTTGCAGTCCCTGTGATACAATACTCTAATCATGTATGATTGTATTTACTGAACTGGGGAAGACATAACCACCTCTGAATGTGGTTTTGTATCACAATCTTTGATGAGATGATAGGATATAGGGTTTTGGGGGAAATCAAAATCCCATAAGAATAAACAGTTTGTTTGTATATAGAATGTTCAAAATACGACAATGCTTCCCAGATGAACCTGAAGCAGAGTCGATGAACACTAAGGAAGTCCAACTACAATTTCAGAACATTATTCCAGTTGAACAGAACCACAGATTTCATCTCCATTTGTATCTTTGATAAATTTCAGTAGCAAACTTATTCTTAGGTGCCCTGACTTTGTTGATGGCAATATTCGTATTAAAGTGTGCATTAGGAAGAAATTCTAATACCCCAAAGTTTCTCTCACAGTCATGAAACATGGAGCAATAACTCACTGCCTTGTCACCTGCTATATTTCAGGCTAAATACCCTAATGTATGACTTCTTATTTAAGAGCCTTCATTTGGTGAACAAAAGCACACTAAATGGAACTAGTGTACACATCCATTTTTCTCTTTTGACACCTGCAATACAATGTGGGTCATGCTAATTAATCAAATACTTAGGCATACTGAGCAAGTTTGTGTGTTTTTGTGGGAGTAAAGAATGGATGTGTCTGTTTCAGAATCTTCTCACTATGTAGCTTCCTAGGATTTGGGCATGTAGCATCTGTTTGAGAGAGTGGAATTAACATTTGCAAAACATATTCCAGGTTTTGAAAGCAATGAAACCAGATTAATTATTGGCTAACTCCAAGATCATTGTTTAAACTGCAGTCCTCAGAACCAATTCCGTATACCAATTAAGGCTGGACAAAATACCCCCTGCCATTATGTAGCCCCATTTGGTGCACAATAGGTGAGGAGATTTCACTGATTTTGTGAAGGGCAACAGGACCGTCAAAGCTCCATTGGGTTGGTGGATGTTCTATAGGACATTTAAATTTAAGAAGAGTTCTTCTGGATTAGGCCAAAGGCCCATCAAATCCAGGTTCCTGTCTTCACTGTGACCTGTCAAATGCCTATGGGAAGCCCACAAGTAGGAGCTGATTGCTACCACTTTTGATTCCCAGCAGCTGATGCTGCCTCCAGGAGTGAAGGACAGACATAACTATCATGGCTAGTAGCCATGATTGACTTACTCTGATCTTCTGGGAGTGAATTCCATAGTTTAATTATCTGCTGTGTGAAGAAGCAGCTCCTTTCATTTGCATGCCAAGGCCCACTGACCCTATTGCCCCCAATATATTGAATAAATCAGACAGGACACAGACTGTAACTGTAAAATGGGTCCAACAGGACACAACTTTATTGATTACAAATGTGAAAGGTTTCACATAGACATTGAGTATACCATTTTACACCCCAGCCTGTCTGTTTGGAATGTTTCTAGGGTTAACACAACTCTGGGAATCCTATGACCTACATCAAATATGAGTAACGCCAAACCGGTCCCCATCAAGGAGTGCTATGGCCCTAGCCTCTGCCTGGATATCAGGACAGAAGCATCTCCTCACAGATCCTTTTAATGGGATACCCTTTACCATGAAGGTAACATGCGGCAACCTCTCTCTCCACCTTCTGTTTCTGTAAACCAACCTGTTTCTTGAAAAGACGTAGAATATAATATGTTGTTGTTGTTGTTTAGTCGTTTAGTTGTGTCCGACTCTTCGTGACTCCATGGACCAGAGCACGCCAGGCACTCCTGTCTTCCACTGCCTCCCGCAGTTTGGTCAAACTCATGCTGGTAGCTTCGAGAACACTGTCCAACCATCTCGTCCTCTGTCATCCCCTTCTCCTTGTGCCCTCCATCTTTCCCAGCATCAGGGTCTTTTACAGGGAGTCTTCTCTTCTCATGAGTGGCCAAAGTATTGGAGCCTCAGCTTCAGGATCTGTCTTTCCAGTGAGCACTCAGGGCTGATTTCCTTCAGAATGGATACATTTGATCTTCTTGCAGTGCATGGGACTCTCAAGAGTCTCCTCCAGCACCATAATTCAAAAGCATCAATTCTTCAGCAATCAGCCTTCTTTATGGTCCAGCTCTAGCTTCCATACATCACTACTGGGAAAACCATAGCTTTAACTATACGGACCTTTGTCGGCAAGGTGATGTCTCTGCTTTCTGCTTTTTAAGATGCTAGAATGTAGTATAGGGTTGCCATATATCTGGGGGAAACTGGACATGTCCTCTTTTGGGGGGTCAACATGGCCATCCGGGGTGAATTTTACATTTTAGAAGAAATGTCTGGGTTTGGGGGGGTTAGTTAATTTATCATTTGGTTGGGGAGGGGCTGTGTCCCGGTGGATGATGGGTGTGTGTGAGCAGGTGTTCACCCCAAGAAAGCTCAACAACTTTTTATGTCCAGATTTTTCCTTCTTGAAATATGGCAACCCTAACATAGTAGAAACTATGCAAGAATGATGCAACCTTTCACCATTGCCACCAACATATTCAAATCAATATGCTGGGGAATTAGCTCTGCATGTTTCTCAAACTGCCTGGCGTACTACTTAAATTTTCCAATTTTATACAGAATCCATGCATTGGTATGCAGGAACCAGGCTATGATAAGACAAGACATTTTAAAAGCATATCTACCTCCAAACCAACCATTGCCAAAGCCAGGATTCATTAGCGTTACTAATGCTGCATTCACCACTGTGTCTTGGTTAATTTAAATGTTCAGAAATCCGGGATGTTGCACCTAACTTGGCCAAGGAAAAAACTGAAAAATGCAATAAACCATTAAATGCTCTACGTTTACTTAATGCACCACATGAGGAGAGTCATTCCAAATGACTTTGTGCTAATGCAGTACCAACACATTATTTGATAGACCTTTGGGCCCCCATCACTGTTATTGGTGTTGGTGATTTTCTGTTCTGATTGCATCCAGCAATAAGAGCTTACAGGAAAAGATTACAATAATAAAATAAAATAATTATTTGGATCCAATATCAGGTCTAACTCTAATGTGCTCTTTCATGTGCACACTAAGGGCGTGTGTCATTTGTGGACTGAAAACAACAAAAACAGCAATTCTCATAATATTCGCTACATTGATTTCTATTCCACATATGGGCGAATAAGCGAACATCAGCAATTTCTGTTCCCTTTTCTGTTTTGGTCATAATTTCCCGAGTTGCTTGTTTATGAATCCAAGAGATAAATGCAGGTAAGTCTGTGAAGCAAAATACAAGCAAGGTGATTTTTCATTTTTCTTTTTGGCTCTAAGCTATTTTGGATTGTGGACACTCTAACTTTGGTTTATATCCCCCCCAGATTGCATCCCACAACTCACTTCATCCCCCTACACAATGAAAGTCCCATAAGTCATGGTTAGCAGTCATTTATTCAATAAAATTTCTTCCTTTCTCCCCAGCTGGCTTCTGAGACCTGGACATCAATCTCTCTAGGGGAGGACATTTCAGCTGCAATGGATCATCTCTCAACCACCTTCTCTTGTCTTTGCATCTCATTTCCTAAGCTCAATAATCACAGACTGTTTGTTGACTGCAATTGGAGGGTGGACATTTGAAGATTTTTTTTATAAGCCAGGTTTTCTTCCTTTCAGTTTCTGTGTTTAAAATCTTCATTGTAAAATGCACCAGGGGCTCTACTTCTCTCGATCTGAACTAATTTTTTTTAAATAAATGTATGAAATAAAAATGTTCAGTAAAACTGAAATAAAGCAAAAAGGAAAATAACTGACTTTCGTATTACTTTGGGGACAGTGATATGAAGATGACAACAATGACAACAATAAACACTAAGTATAAATTAGATCAGAACTATGTACAGCCGGAAACATAGACGGCTGCCATAAAAGACAGCCCCTTACCAAAGTCTGCCCCTGGATGGAGGAATCAGCTGTCATTCAGGTGCATCTCTGGTGCAACTATGCATTCATTCAAACTTTTACAGATTTGCCATGTATACCAGGCTCTGGAGAACGGTGGAGAAATATGTTGCCTCCTACCAGGTGCTACCTGCAACACAACATCTGCAGCTGTCATGTCAGTGAAGTGGGAGGGAGGGAGAATAAAGGTGAACAGGACTTTGCGAATCTGTGAGGGGCAGGGAGAGAGGGGCTTGGAGACTTACGTGGGCAGAGAAGGCCCACTGAATTTTCATTGGCTCAGAAGGAAGTCGAAATAATTCAAATTTTGAGGGAAATAATAACTTGTGTTATTTTGAATCCTGCCAGAGTCAAGCCAGGGGGGAAGCTAGCCTATCAATGGTGAGGTTCCATTTGCACCCTTACACCTCAAATTCTGAGCCACCACACTGCACTGCCAATAAGTATCAGACGGCAATTTTGTCTTTTAAAGTAATGATTTTGTGTGAGTTTTGAAGTACATACGAAGTTAAATTGGATAATTGATTTCTTCTACCATCAGAAAAAAATAAACCAATTGGGGGGGGATGACAAAAAACTATTACCACATATTTTCAAGCCAAAATAATTCCTATAAAAATCAAATTATAATGCCTGCTGGCCTGCTTTTTTATTTTTAGAAAACATGTAAACAGCAAGGGAAGCACCAGCCTAATATATCAATAGCTTTGATGACTTTCCCCCTCCTGTTGCAACACTGCTAATGGTTATTTTATCAATCAATAAAATGTGTATTGTATGGATTTGGCAATGCATAATAACGACTTGCTGTCTTTCTGTATTTCAGTACCATCCGCTCCCATATGGACCCCTTCTGAGGCCATTTGCTAGGCGCCACCATTATCTCAGGTTACCTGTGTGATAACTGGGACAGGGATGATGATCTTTCTGTGATGATGTTCCATTTCCCTTCCCAGAAATGATCAAGTGACCCAAAGTTTACCATATTTCAGACTCTGAGTCAAAGATGGGGAGCATGTTGCCCACCAGGTGTCATTGGACTGCAGCTCCCATCTTCCTTGACTGTTGTCCATGCCAGCTGTGGCTGATGGGAACTGGAGTCCAACCATGTATGGAGGACCACATGTTTGGTGTTTGGTTGTTTAATTTCCTGTGTGTTCCCTTTTCTGTCAAGTGGGATAGTTTCAATGTTTTGCATAGTTTTCCTTGAAATCAGAAACAACAGCACATAAGAGGTAAAGCAGCATTGAGTTAAAAGCAATGTTCTCTTTTCCATCCCAGGTTCCAAGTCAAGTTCTGAGTTGGACTTCCCTAACTAATAAGATGGGCCACAACACAGCAATCCATCAGTTTTCTCTAGCAATCCTTCCAAGCATAGGTACCAACTCTATAGGGCTAAGGCATCTTCAGACCTCACCCCAAGTCTGCTGAGCCCCCTCATCTTGACTGAGTGGAGGAGGCTGAGTATGGCCTCTCCACCACTCACCCAGAACCTTACTTGCGATGGGGTGGTCAGGACTGTCCGAAGTGTCCCAGGGGTGTTTCACTGCGTGGGTAGGGGCCCTGCAAGGTCATCTAGAGCAGCAGCAAAAGGACAGCTCCCCTTCCTGGCCCTGCTGCTGTGCTGTCTCCCAAGGGGTTGATGCCTCTGCTGTGCTTCCCAGTCCAGCCACCAGGGCAGGGTGAGTGGGGACTACAAGTCCCATCACACCTCTGCCCCGTCTGCCCCCTCCGCCAAGCTCACTTCCTCTGCAGGGCCAGCAGTGGTGAGGCCAATGAGTCAGGAGCTGAGCACTATGCTGCACCACGCAGCTGAGCTCCGTGCAACAAGTATGCACGTGACACATAACATGTGTGACGTCACATGTGTACACCACACACCACATGTATGACAGCCCCCCTAATGTCAGGCAGAACTCGCCACCTCTGCTTCCAAGAGACAGTGATGGCCACCAGAGTAGATGACTTTCAAAGAAGATAAGGCAAATTAATGGCGGCTGAGGCAATCAGTGGCTACAAACGTCAATGGTTAATTCTCCCTCTACAGTCAGAGGCTTCTGAACACCAGTTGCTGTTGCACAGTCAGGCTTCGCCTAGGCTTCTGGCTGGCCATTGTAAGAGCAGGATGTTGCACTGCCTGATCCAGCAGTGCAACATTTGAATTTGGCTCAAAATGTGTACCAAAATACATATAACAATACATAGTTTATCCTAAAATGTGTACAGAAATGTTTGTACTAGGATAAAATGAAAGCAAAAACTGGAAACAAAAACACATGCACATTTAGTCACAGAATGTGTTAAAAGTGATTTTTTGTGCTTTCATTTTTAATTGCAGTTTGAGGCTGAAACGGAACAGAACAGACTTATGAATATATGCATGCACAAAACTGAAGGGTACCAGAAATAGACAGATATGTCCATATGTCAAGGATAGATACTCCACCATATTTAGCTATATTAAGTATACTGGAATTAGAGTCAAGCTATAAACCAACCCCCCGATTGCCAAGCCAACAACCTTTAAGCAGGCCTAAAATGCTAAAAGGGGTGCAGGTGGCGCTGTGGGGGACACAGGTAGCGCTGTGGTCTAAACCACTGAGCCTAGGGCTTGCCAATCGGAAGGTTGGCGGTTCGAATCCCCGCGACAGGGTGAGCTCCTATTGTTTGGTCCCAGCTTCTGCCTATCTAGCAGTTCAAAAGCATGTCAAAGTACAAGTAGATAAATAGGAAGGTAAACAGCGTTTCCGTGCGCTGCTCTGGTTTCACCAGAAGCGGCTTAGTCATGCTGGCCACATGTCCTGGAAAAACTGTCTGCGGACAAACGTCGGCTCCCTCAGCCAGTAAAGCAGGATGAGCATAGCAACCCCAGAGTTGTTCACAACTGAACTGTCAGGGGTCCTTTACCTTTACCTTTTTTAAATGCTAAAATGTCTGAATTGATCAATGCTGAGAATAGCCTTGCTCTGGGTTCTACTGCACCCATCTACTAGCCTTTGCAGCATCCTTTGTAGCAGCTGTCATGGTCCGGTTCTCTATTTATTATATAGCTAGCACCTTAGGGGACATACTTAGTTTTAGGAGATGTCAAACTGCATTTTATGCTTTTATTCTGAGACTAGTAAGAGCCATAGCTAGCATGACACCTTCTGGGAAGGATTGCCAGAGCTGTAGGGCACTTTCTGAAGTACAGCTCAAGCAAGCATTCGCTCATTCCTGACTCTAAGGTGTGCAAGAGCTGACTGTGGCCACCAGATTAATACTCAGCCTGAAGCCTCAATGGAAATAGTCAATCCCAGTAATTTCCTCAAAATGCAGTAACGATCTGTTGTTTCATGCTCCTATTAAGCACCATTTCACACACAGAGTCGCTGATGTTAAACCGGCTTGTCTGAGGAAACTGATATATGTGAGTGATATGTAAGTGTGTATGTTAACAAGTTCCTCCCCGCCCCCTCCGCCATTTCAAAATCTCTGCCTTTTAATTGCATGTACTGTGCGGTGATGAGAAATAATGCTATTTGTAGCTTTCAGTTGTCACTCTGCCTTACATGAAATAACTGTACTTGGCAGGGAAAGGCTGTTCAGGGCAAAAGAGCAGGGAACTTCATTTGCCTCTACTACCAAGCTGACCATTTAAATGTTTGGATTCTTAGGCTGAGAAAATTTTGAATGTTGCTAAGACTCCGCCCCCCCCGGCCTGAATATTTTCATTTGTCAACTTGAAAGGAAAACTGTTCTTCCTTATTTGTATTTTCTGTTGTAGGGTAAAACCTATGTTGCTGCCCAGCACTCCCCTTGAGCTGGTGTACACCATATTATTTTCCAGAATGCCACTGTGCCACAAAACTCTATTCTGGGGGATAGCATTTTTTGTAATCATGAGCCCTATGTGGAAAATAAATGAATGGAGGCAAAGTGGGATCACACCTCCTGCTCCTGATGTCAAACAGGTTGATCATGGACCCCTGCAAATCTCAACCATGCCCTTGCAGAAGTATATGCTCATAGTCTTCCAAGAAGTTTGGGCCTCTGATCCCATGGAGTCTGCATGCACATAAGGGGCCTATGATTAGTATTAGTACCACTCTATTCTGCCTTGGTCAGACCACACCTGGAATTGTTGTTGTTTAGTCGTTTAGTCGTGTCCAACTCTTCGTGACCCCATGGACCAGAGCACGCCAGGCACTCCTGTCTTCCACTGCCTCCCGCAGTTTGGTCAAACTCATGTTCATAGCTTCGAAAACACTGTCCAACCATCTCGTCCTTTGTCGTCCCCTTCTCCTTCTCCTTGTGCATTCAATCTTTCCCAACATCAGGGTCTTTTCCAGGTCTTTTCCACTTCTCTTCTCATGAGGTGGCCAAAGTATTGGAGCCTCAGCTTCAGAATCTGTCCTTCCAATGAGCACTCAGGGCTGATTTCCTTCAGAATGGATAGGTTTGATCTTCTTGCAGTCCATGGGACTCTCAAGAGTCTCCTCCAGCATCATAATTCAAAAGCATCAATTCTTCGGTGATCAGCCTTCTTTATGGTCCAGCTCTCACTTCCATACATCACTACTGGGAAAACCATAGCTTTAACTATACGGACCTTTGTCGGCAAGGTGATGTCTCTGCTTTTTAAGATGCTGTCCAGGTTTGTCATTGCTTTTCTCCCAAGAAGCAGGCGTCTTTTAATTTCGTGGCTGCTGTCACCATCTTCAGTGATTGTGGAGCCCAAGAAAGTAAAATCTCTCACTGCCTCCATTTCTTCCCCTTCTATTTGCCAGGAGGTGATGAGACCAGTGGCCATGATTTTAGGGTTTTTTTTATGTTCAGCTTCAGACCATATTTTGCGCTCTCCTCTTTCACCCTCATTAAAAGGTTCTTTAATTCCTCCTCACTTTCTGCCATCAAGGTTGTGTCATCTGCATATCTGAGGTTGCTGATATTTCTTCCGGCAATCTTAATTCCAGCTTGGGATTCATCCAGCCCAGCCTTTTGCATGATGAATTCTGCATATAAGTTAAATAAGCAGGGATACAATATACAGCCTTGATGTACTCCTTTCCAAATTTTGAACCAATCAGTTGTTCCATATCCAGTTCTAACTGTAGCTTCTTGTCCCACATAGAGATTTCTCAGGAGACAGATGAGGTGATCAGGCACTCCCATTTCTTTAAGAATTTACCATAGTTTGCTGCTTTGACACAGTCAAAGGCTTTTGTATAGCCAATGAAGCAGAAGTAGATGTTTTTTCTGGAACGCTCTAGCTTTCTCCATAATGCAGCACATGGAATACTGTGTCCAATTCTAGCCACCATAGTTTAAGAAGGATGTTGACAAGCTGGAATGTGTGCAGAAGAGGGCAACCAAGTTGACCAAGGGTCTGGAAACCAAGCCTTATGAGGAATGGTTGAAGGAGCTGGGTATATTTAGCCTAGAAAAGAGGAGACTGAAAGGAGATACGATAGCCATCTTCAAATATCTCAAGGACTGTCACATGGAACAAGGATGAAGCTTGTTTTCTCCTGCTCTGGAAGGTAGGACTTGAACCAATAGCTTCAAGTTACAAGAAAGGAGATTCCAGCTAAACATCAGTAAAAACTTTCTGACAGTAAGAGCTGCTCGATAGTGGAATGGTCTCCCTTGGGAGGTTGTGGACTATCTTTCCTTGAAGATTGGATGGCCATCTGTCATGGATGCTTTAGCTGAGATTCCTGCATTGCAGGGTGTTGGACTAGATGACCCTTGAGGTTCCTTTCAACTCTACAACTCTACAATTCTACATTTCTATGACTCTATGATCAAAGCATGTTGGAAATATGGTCACAGGGTGCAACATTGGGAGCAAGGCCAGGAAATGCAGTCCCCCTCCCCTTCTAGATGTCAGCCTCCATGCATAGAACTCACATCCTTAAAGGACTTTTATTAAGTCAATTGCAAAGAGAGTACTAAACAGACCAGATGGATGTACTAGCTAGCCAGCCTCTGGTTTAAACAGTAAAATATGATTTCCACTAATTATGTTTCATGGATATGAAGCTAGCATTGCCCTTTCCTAACTAAGTATTGTCCTTCTTGAATATACAATTTGGTGGGAAAGACTCGGACAGGTGGCCTCACTCATGGTTTTGGTACTTAAAAACATACTGCCTTGCAGGGTCACATCATGAGCAAATGGGGTCCCCTGGCACTGGAAGTGCATCTGATGGGTGCCATTATCCCCCCCCCCATAGCAAACAACATATGGTGTTTCTATAGCCCTGCTCAGTGTGGTGATGCTACAAGCCACCCAACAGCAGCTTCACTACACTTGCAACTAGGAAAAGGACAACATCTGCTTTTGGGCAGCAAAGCACTGCTTTTCTACCATTCAGACCCAAGGGACAAGTTTATGGATGCATGCAATGTATGCCTCAATGGGGAAAGCCTGGCAGCTGCTACCAAATAAAAGCATCTATTGATGCTCAGAAAGTGCTGTGGCCATCTGCTGGGTATATTCCAAAACAGTGCCCACGTGCACCATTTCTGAGAGGCTGCTCAGCACTACCATGTTGTCTCCATAGTCAACAGAGAACAAAATAAGAAGCAAAGGGGGGGGGGGATCCAAAATCCCTAGCAGGGCATATGAATCTTTATTAGGCCAACCATTTTTATTTATTATTACAAAATGCTTTTAAGTCCTCCAGAACTCTTCCTAAGGCTAGATGCTAAACAAAAGCAGAGGGCGATGGAAAGGATACAGAAAAATATGGCTGACATTTATGTCACTGAGTCTGCATTTAATCTCAGTATTGATACATAATCTGAGAGGATGTAGTTGTTTAGGCCCTTCTAGGTGTTATGCAGGTTTCAGGTTGCATCTAGGACTAGCAGTGTGCTGCAAATTAATCCTGGTGTGTGTGTTTTTCAAACATTCTCCATCAAGTAATAAGACAATAAACTGCTTCAGAATTATCAGAAGGGAGGAAAATGTTCATCAAAGTCTGCTTGTTGTTGTTGTTTTGTTGTTGTTGTTGTTGTTGTTGAACTTACTATACTTTTGAGGTCAGGAATGGAGTTCTGTGAGTGTCCCTTCTTCCACCATAAGCTCACTCATGGTTTACACTCCACATGTTTCTAGGGTTCTTGTACCTAGAAGAAAATGCTATGAGGTGATTCCTCCCATGGGGCATTTTCAGATCAGGAAGCATAGATAGCCAAGGAGGCTGCTGATCACTGGGATAAACACTTACCGGAAAGAAAAACCAACATGTCACCCTTGGTCACCTCACAATGATTAGGCAAGCTCAAGTTCCCACACCCACAGCTATTCTGAAGCAATTCTCAAGCAGTCTTAAATATGGCAGAACAGTGGATGCCACTACTTAACAGTGCTACCCGTAAGACGGCTGGGATAAAATAAATTGCTTGATTCCTCATTTTTGTAAATTTTAAATCCAACTGTTACCCAGGTCTGTCTCTCCCAACAAGTGTTAAAGGAAATCTAGTTCTTTTAAGGAATGAGGAGAGATGCCCAGACCTGTGGCAAGTGCTTACAACCTCTTATTGATCTTAGAGGAGCTGGAAAGAGAGGGGTTGGATGATGCAGAGGAGGTTCCTGAATAATTCTGCAAAGCAGAGAAGGGAGGAATAAGACACACTCTGTTAAACTGAATAATGCTAGGTATGTTTAGACTGAAAAAGAGAAGATTAAGGGGAGACACAACAGTCTTCAAATATTTGAAGAGCTATCAGAAAGAAGGAACAGGCTTGTCCTTTGCTGCTTCAGAGGACAGAACTATGTGGAAATTGCAAGGAAGCAGAGTTTGGCTAAATATCAGGAGATACTTCCTAACAGTACAAACTATTTGACTGTGGAACAGATTGCTTCAGGCTGGAGCTATTTCACAAGCTCAACAGTCTGTTATGACTGCTATAGTGCATTATATATACCCTGCATAGCACATCCTGCATTGAGCATTGGTTGGAAAAGATCATGCATGTACTAACCACACACTACACACTACACACATACACACTCACATTAGAAATGGATGAATCTGTCAGTTTTTGTGTATTTCAGTTTCTTTTTTTCTAGTCTTAAATTTGATTTTCTATATTTCTGCAGCAATTTGCATTTTGTTCCTGTTTATAAAAAAATTCTCATGAAAATTCAGCAGCATTTTACTGCAATCTTCTGTTATGGTGCATACTTTTGCATGCTGACTAATCTAATACAAATGCCTATGTTTCTTTTCCACCAATATATGCAGTCTTATGCAAACACTCCAATAGATGTGTTTTGAGCACACTGTTTGAGTGGAAAACTGAATCACACAATTCAGAGAAAAGCAATTTTTCAATGATTCCCATGTCTTGGTCCATGTATTGATTTTCTCATGAGAATGGAATCAAAGTTGAATTCCTCCTCCATCCTTTACTCACACTCACAATCAGATAACTAGGGAAACATGCACGAAGATCACCAGATAGATATGTACGCAGAAAGGCAAACATTGCTCTTCTGTCAATCAGTAGAGGAAGGGGGGGGGGAATTACTCTCACTGAGCTGGGAGCAGATATCCCTTTCTGCCCAGTGCTGTGGTGAGAAGGCAAAAATTCTCTGCTCCACAAATTTTGATCTCTGGTTCCCATGACCCTCCTTCCTCACAAAAGGTGCTGCTCCACAACACTACTGCAGCGGGGTTGTGGTTATCCATACTGAAAATTCAGTGCTTTGTTGAAAGTGTAATTATACCGTGCTTGAATGTTATTGCTGTCTTCCTTTCTATTGCAATGTTTGTCTCAGCCTTTTTCACACTTTAGTTATTATTGCTTCTTCCTCCAATGCCAAAGGCAATATTCAACCATACATTAGTTACTGAGCAATTAAAAACTGTCCACTCACCATATAAATTTGGGTAGATTTCTTTATGTAGTCAATCGGCCATTAAGGAATAATTTCTCATCAAGGATTATCCCTTTACTGAAATGGGATTCCAAATTTTAACTTAATAGGACTGAGCAGATAGAATAAAAGAAGCTGCATTTTTCAAAAAATAAATGGTTGGCACAGACTGTGCTTTGAATATTGCTGGGAAATATTTAGTTCCTACGTTTAATTTAAAACTTGTTTAGTAGAGAAATAGTGGAAATGAGAAGAAGAAAAGCACTGTACATTCTAGTTAGCCTTTAGCATTTTATTAAGTTCTTTGCACTAGGAAAAAATGATTAAAGCATGCATTAGTTATTGTTTAGATTATTTATCCAACTGACCCTAAAGCTTCAATTATTTAGCAATGGAAGTGGTTCAGAGGGAAGCTCCCCATCAATTGAAAACATGCATTTAAGGGGTTATGGTTTGCACCAGATAACCCTATTTCCAGGAGCATTTTCCCAATGGCCATGTTCCTGCTTGGTCACATAATGCACCACCAATGGGTGGCATAGACAGTGACTGTGATGAGAGGCATTGTGTGTAACTCCACCCTACCCCCCACCCCCACCAATCATCTAACAATCTAACAAAATCACATTTTGGAGCTGTTAGCTTTGTCTTTGACGGGATCATGCAGGAATAGATACAGTATCTGTCTTGCAGAGTTCATATCAGCTTGGAGGGGAGCGGCTCGATCGGGGAAACGCCATGGAAGAAAAGAGTTAAATACTTCACCATCACTTCCAAAATGAAATTAGCAGCCACATGCATCTGTTTTGAAGTAGCACAATAAGCTGTAGAACCTGCTTAGGGTCACCATATTCCAAACAGTGAAAGTCTGAATGGAAAAGTTGTTGCTGAGCTTTTTTGGCCAAAGTTGTTGGCTTTCTGACAAATGAAATTATTTTTAAGGAAAATCACCAAAAAAGATACTGACGGCATAGGTTGTCATACATCCGGATTTTCCTGTCCAGACACTGCTTCCAACTACAGAATTCCAGATAAGTCTGGGAAATTACAGACGCATGGCAACCCTACCTTACACTCGGTCATACTGTTTCCTCATCTACTAGCCTTGTATAGTGGTACCTCGGGTTAAGTACTCAATTCGTTCCGGAGGTCCGTTCTTAACCTGAAACTGTTCTTAACCTGAAGCACCACTTTAACTAATGGGGCGTCCTGCTGCCGCCGCACCGCCAGAGAACGATTTCTGTTCTCATCCTGAAGCAAAGTTCTTAACCCGAGGTACTATATCTGCGTTAGTGGAGTCTGTAACCTGAAGCATATGTAACCTGAAGCGTATGTAACCCTAGGTACCACTGTATTGTCCATTCAGACCAGCAGTAGCTCTCCAATGACACCTTTTCCATCACTTGCTTCCTAGCCCCCCTTTTAACAGGAAACACTAGCATTTCTTCTTCTTTGAAGATGACAATTTGTAGCTGTGCCGTTTCATTCACCAGGTGGATTTTGATTCCTGTTTTGTGTACACTGTGTGGGAAACATTGGCCTGTTGCTGTGTAACACATGAACAAGATTGTCACAAATCCCCCAAATTGAAAATTTTAAAATCAAAGCTCTTTAATGAAATTGGTTTGTGTTTTGTATGACTTGCCTGATTTGAAATCTTTCGCAGACATCAAACCCAAGGATAAACAACAGCACAGGAATTCACAGAAATCCAATGGCAAAGAAACTCAGGTGAAAACATCAGATGGAAAAATAAAATTTAAATGGGAAAGAGGAAATGCAAACTTGACAAATTCTTTCTTTCTTTTTTACTCAAACCTGAGAAGCCAGCTTTGTTTTGGAGCCCCAGCATATCTTTGCTGAGCAACCCTTGAAGGCTGATCTTAAATTAATGTTTTTAAAAGTTTATATCCCCACTTTAGTAGACTGACTGGCTGTCTCCCCCAATTATCCAATGGATTTTAGGGTCCCTGGAGACTTTGGAATAATTGGGATCCTATGGTGCATAATGAATGAAGCTTCCTTAAATAGAACATGAGATATAAACAAATAAATGGAAGATGTTGTGATTATGCCACAGAATAGATAAGCATCTCTGAATTTATTCTCAGAAGGCTGCACAATAATGAAAACTCCAATAAGCACTGTTAGTTCTGTTTGGCCTTTACAGGGAGCCGGAATATCAGAGCAATGATCTGATTATTCCAATGCTACTGATTGCTCTTCAGACGTCCTGCTTCAGTAATTAGAGCATGCTGGCAATCAGCGGGAGCCAAAAATGGCTCTACTCAAATTCCAATGGCTTCATTCTTGTCTAGTGTCTTTGCTTTTAACTTTGCATTCATTTGATTTTCTACATAACTTAACTTTTCTGTATCATTGCTTTAGGGGGCTGCTATTGAATGTTTTCTCAACAGTATCACCAGCTCAGGATATTGCTTTAAATTTGGAGGCAGCCACCTTACCTCAAATTGCATGGCTTTTGTCAAATCTGGGTTTCCATGCATGTACATTTGTATGTTTAAGACAGCAACAATGAGCATGCTTCATTCTTCCCTTTAAAACCCTTGTTCTCCTTGTACAATGTTAGAAGCCTTTCGCTCCTTCTTTTCATGGGCATTAGGAAGATGAGAGGTCATTCGCTCAGAAATAAAATTATATGCCAATATGTATGTACGAAAAGAAGCAGAAAGAGAACCTGAGAACGACTATCATGATAGAGTGGAACTAGATTCATCTGAACAATTGACAAATCAGTGAATGATGGGAGAAGACAGAAAATTCAGGATTTTCCCAATATGGTTTGCTAATGGGGCAAAGTGACACCCTTGTATAGAATCCAACTAGACTTGCAGTTGGTCAGTTATTTCCATACTGGTGATGGAGCGTTGTCCTTCACATCACATAGGGGCAGCTGGCTACCTTAGGGGATGCAGGAATGGTTAGCTTAAAGAACTCAAGGGGAACTTGAGCTGTCTCACTCTGCCTAATAGTGAGGGGCAAATGAGGCTCATCAACCTGGGAAGGTAGCACATCTAGGAGAAGTAAAACTCTGATCCTAGACCTCTCCTCTTCTGGAGAAGAAAAGGCGAAGGAGTAAATGCTACACAAATCCAGTATGGAATCCCTAAGATGGATAAATGGCAACTTGTATGCCTCCTTCCAGCAATCCCTGCAGCCAAGCTGGTGTCCAACATATTGCTCTGCTTTCCTTTGGACCATTTCAGCAAGGGTGGGGGTCTAGCTTTCTGGGCAGCCCAAGACTTCCATACTCACTGCCCAGTTTTATGTCCCAGGGAGGTCCCTTCGGTGCTGATAACGCAGTGGTTTGACTTCACCCCCGGAGGCACACTCCACTGTCTCTTGAGACAGATGGGTGCCAACAACAACAGTAGGCTAGTTTCTGCTCTTTTCCTGTCTTCCTTCAGGCAAGCATTATCGGAGTTCAAGGACACATTTCAGCCAGGCAAAAACACCCAAGGAGGGTGCAAATCAGGGCAGAGAGGGATGCTGCTGGAGCAGCTATGAGGCCTGGGGATGTGAGTCACACTTTCCTAAACACCTTGTGAAGTTATTAACAGAGGATTTCCACGTGGGGAATACGGCCCCCTTCTCTATTATCTGTTAGCTTCTGTAATTTCCTTCAAAAACTGTTTTCTTCCCGCCTCCCCTTTGCTCCACTAGACAGGCAGAGTTTTTTAGATTGTTTTCTTTCAGTTTTATATTACAGGAGAGACTTTTGCTTTTAAAAGTCTCCTTTTCTTTAGGAGAGTTCAGCGCTGCCGTGCCGGGGTGTTGGGGCGTTTGGACCAGAGAGTGGTTTTGCCTCTTTGCGCAAAGGTCCTCCCAGCACCTTTTATAACGGTTTTTCTTTGGTTTGGAATATTGGGAGACCTCTTTTTTGTGCTGCCTTAGGCTTCAGCCCTCAGGTCCCGTCCCCCCCCCCCGAGGTCGAGGTGACTTACGCCTAGTCCCTCGTTTCTCTCTCTCCAGTACCAGGTCCACCTCGAGATTGCAGGAGCGCGGATCTCCACCCGTCTCTCTGGCGCGCTGCTCCGGAAGTCCCTCTTCATGACACTGCTCTATATCTGCCATTTGAGACATAGTTCTGTGCCTTTAATGGAAGTGCGGCAGAAGGAAGTTGGCAGGTACCATTTCACCCATCGCTGATGGGGGGCAAATGCTCTTGTCTCAGCATCCTTAAAGGAAGGAGCTATCTACTGAATTAGCCTTCTCCTATGCACGAGGCCACTCGAGGACAAACCACTCTAAGCATAAAGCAGTTCTACATGGTCTCCCACTCAAAGCAGCCACTAAAGGTTATGGCTTGCCCCAAGATGTATTCCTAGCAGCTTTGCCCTCTGAGTGTCAGCTTTCATGCCCTACAGTTTTAGATGGGAACGCAGTGCTATGACGAATCAATGCATTAGCCTCTCACCCCCAGAGACCAAGTGAGGTTTTGGAGGGGAAATGTGCTTAGTCCCCCTGGCTTATAATGCTTCTGTTTCCTGCCATGATGAAACTGCCAATCATTCTGGCACAACGCAGAGTTTCTGGTGCACAGCCTGCTCAAAAGAGCATGAGATTGGAATAACAGGTTGGGCTCTGGGGGCACTTGCAATGCTGTGTGATCTTGCGTAACACCTGCCTGCGCAGGGCCTAGCTTTAATCATTGGCATCAATCCCTCCTATAAGGAGAAGGAAGGCGCTTCAGAGCCATTCTTCCCTTTTCAAAATATTCTCTACAGCCCATAAGCTGCACAGCGACACAGTCTGTGGAATGATCGTAAGGGTTAGGTTAAAAATGCATGGGAGAGCCTTGGGAGACAGGAATTCTGTAGTTAAGGTTCCCATGAGGCTCTGCTTAATGGACACCAGCAGTGGCGTCCAAAAAACCCCAGTGCCCATACAGATGGAGGAATCCTTTGTGTTTTTATCACTATCAGAAGTCTATGTGGCATGGCTGCCCCCTCCCTCAATTTAAATGTTAAGAAAGGAAGTTGTGCTAGTGGCATTGCTACTGCCAAAAGACTGTTTGAGAACTCCTTCACTGGTAGCCCTTCTTGTCAATCTGTCTGCCCAAAGCCAATCAGAACCACACATTCTTCCTGGGGATGTTCACAAGCCAATCAGAACCATGCATTTTCTTCTGTGGTGTCATCAGCTGCAGCATGTGTCAGAAGGAAAGAGATTTTACTCAGAGCAGGAGCCTTGTTCACTTTTATTTCATTTGTGTCAGGGAGAGAGGGGAAGCCCTTGCATTAAAAGCAGTGAGTTTCCCAAAGTCTTTTGGAACAACAAAGTCTTCACCTGCCAGTCTTCACCTGGACAACAAGGAGGGAGTTGGTCTAACTTATCTAGGAAGGGAGTTCCAAATCTAGGAGCAGCTAGGAGAAGGCTGTGTAGATTCTTCCACAGAAGAAAGATGTGATGTGCAACACAAAGGAAATAAACCCATCCCTAAACTCACGGTGGTATGTTCAGAAGGAAGATGGATACAACATTTTTAAGACTGCAGCCCTAAATGTGTTTAGGAATAAGTTCCTTTGGGTTCAATGGAACTTAGCTCTGAATAAACTGCATAGAAACTTGTGCTCAGTGAAGGGCTTTTGATCCAGCAGAAATATCCATTAAAGAAGAGTGAGACATTTCAAATCAGTGCTGGAGAATTGAGAGACTGTTTAAAACATGGTGGAGGATGTGGCAGGGTGGGTGGGTATAGCTGCAGGAGGAAAGGAGAACTGAAAAAAATCACAACCGCTCCTCTTTTGTTAGCAGACCCTTCTGTTAGACTGAAAGCCCAACTGTGATCCCAGAGGCACTAATCAGATCCCATCCATTTTGGTGTTTGCGCCTTTACATTCCTCAAGTTATCATCCAAACTTGGCTAAATTCATTATTCAGAAACAAAATAGAAGGCTCAGCTTGTCAGTTCTGAATTGCTACACAAGAGTGCACATTACCCTGCTTAAAGTTTTCAGAAACTGCTCTGGTGAGCTCCTAGGGATATCAAAGTTAGTTATAAATACCCTCTGTAAAACACCCATAGCGCTTAACCCTGGAGGGTGGTACCCTGATGAAGGTACAATGGGAAACCTGCCTTTGAAAAGCAACATGTTCTGAGCTTGCAAATGTACAGAGCCTTTGAAATCCATGTGGGATTTCACTGCCTACTGGGTGTCGCTTTAGACTCCAGTGTTATCAAATGAAAACCAAAAAATGATTGATTCTTTCATCTACTTACCGTATTTTTCGCTCTATTGGACGCACCGGACCACAGGACGCACCTAGTTTTTAGAGGGGGAAATCAAGGAAAAAAATATTATCCCCCCCCCCAGCCCCAAAGAGCAACGGACAGGCTGCATGCAGCCTGTCCACTTCTCCCAGAGCTTCTCGGGGCTGCGGGGGAAGCCCGGGTTCCCCCCCCAGCCCCAAAGAGCAAAGAAGCCAAGACAGTGCGCGGGATCCATAGCCGCACAACCTCTCCAGCCAGGAGCTAAACCTCTCCAGTGCAGCTAAAGAAGACAAGGCAGCAAGCGCGATCCATCCCGCTCACTGCCTTGGCTTCTTCTTTAGCCTTGCACAGCATCTTTAGTCTTGCGCAACGGGATGGATTGCGCCCGCTGTCCACCGGGGCTGGACTAGATGACTCCTGGGGTTCCCTTCCAACCCTGCAATTCTATGACCTCGGAAGGTGTTTGGGGTCTCCACCACTGGAGGCTTTTAAGCAGCGGTTGGGGGACCATCTGCCTGGCGTTCTTTAGCTGTGATTCCTACATTGTGAGGGGGCTGGGCTAGATGACCCTTGGGTGGCCCTCCCAACTCTATACAGTCCTACAGTTCTGTGGCAGGAGATCCACAGCCACTTCACACAATGCCCACTCCCAATTTTCATCTGAGAGACATGTGTCTCTCAGTACCCCCCTACCTGCCACACTTCCCCCACCCCACTTAAGCTGAGGGAATTCCTGCCCAGAGAAACTCCCAGCAATCAAGGAGGAGGAATCCGCTGCAGCCGTGAGCAGCGGAGGATCCATGGTCCCCTTCCTTCTCTCCTCCGTAGTTGCTTTGAAGCAGGAAAGTGGGAGAGGAGCTGCTTACACGAGTGTAAGCTGCTCCCCTCCCACATTGCCGCTTCAAAGCAATCACGGAGGAGGGAATCCGCTGAAGCCTCCAGCAGCGGAGGATCCATGGTCCCCTTCCTTCCCTCCTCCGTGGTTGCTTTGAAGCAGGAAAGTGGGAGAGGAGCTGCTTACACGAGTGTAAACTGCCCCCCTCCCACTTTCCTGCTTCAAAGCAATTACGGAGGAGGAATCCGCTGAAGCCTCCAGCAGCGGAGGATCCATGGGTCCCCTCTTTCCCTCCTCCGTGGTTGCTTTGAAGCAGGAAAGTGGGAGAGGAGCTGCTTACACGAGTGTAAACTGCCCCCCTCCCACTTTCCTGCTTCAAAGCAATTACGGAGGAGGAATCCGCTGCAGCCTCCAGCAGCGGAGGATCCATGGTCCCCTTCCTTCCCTCCTCCGTAGTTGCTTTGAAGGAGGAAAGTGGGAGAGGAGCTGCTTACACGAGTGTAAGCTGCTCCCCTCCCACTTTGCTGCTTCAAAGGGAGCCCGGGAGGAGGGAATCTGCTGCAGCCTCGAGCAGCGAAGAGGATCCATGGGTCCCCTCTTTCCCTCCTCCGTGGTTGCTTTGAAGCAGGAAAGTGGGAGAGGAGCTGCTTACACGAGTGTAAACTGCCCCCCTCCCACTTTCCTGCTTCAAAGCAATTACGGAGGAGGAATCCGCTGCAGCCTCGAGCAGCGGAGGATCCATGGTCCCCTTCCTTCCCCCCTCCGTAGTTGCTTTGAAGGAGGAAAGTGGGAGAGGAGCTGCTTACACGAGTGTAAGCTGCTCCCCTCCCACATTGCCGCTTCAAAGGGAGCCCGGGAGGAGGGAATCTGCTGCAGCTTCCCCCAACTCCTGCAGAAGCCGCACGCTCTTTAAAGGGGCTGTGCGGCTTCTCCTGGCTTTTCTGGGAGGGGGGGATTCCCCCACCTCGTAGAAAAGCCCGCAGGAGCCGCGCAGCCTTTAAAGAGGGTGCCGCTCTTGGGGGCTTTTCCCCCAGGAGGGAGAAGGGACTGCTGCAGCCAGTCAGTCCCTTCTCCCTCCTAGAGAAAAGCCCGCAAGAGCGCACGAAGCTTGTGTGCGGCTCTTGAGGGCTTTTCCCGCCTGCCTCCCCCCTGCATTCGCTCCATAGGACGCACACACATTTTCCCTTGCTTTTTAGGAGGGAAAAAGTGCGTCCTATGGTGCGAAAAATACGGTAACTGAATGCAATGTTTTTCATACAAAAATTAACATATTCCAAGGGAAACATGCCACTTCCATCAAATAATCCGATCTAAAGATGTAGCAAATATGCATTTCCTGGTGAAGACAGTTAGATTTTAGCATTTTTCTTCCCTCCCTGGAAAGAATCTGGCACGCTTCCACCTTCTTATTGCAGTTCCTTTTCATTGGTTTATGCTCTTCCCTTTCCCATTCCTAGCTGCTTTGTTCTTTTAGATTGTGTGGAGCCTTCCTTCTTTTTCTCCTTCCTACCTACCATCTTTCTACAGAACCCACTTCCTTTTCAATGTAATATTAAGAATACAGTGGTACCTCGGGTTACATACGCTTCAGGTTACATACACTTCAGGTTACAGACTCCACTAACCCAGAAATAGTGCTTCAGGATGAGAACTTTGCTTCAGGATGAGAACAGAAATCATGCTCCAGCGGTGCAGCGGCAGTGGGAGGCCCCATTAGCTAAAGTGGTGCTTCAGGTTAAGAACAGTTTCAGGTTAAGTATGGACCTCCGGAACGAATTAAGTACTTAACCTGAGGTACCACTGTAGTGGTGTAGCTCGGGGGTGCGCACGGGGGCAGATCTCCCCAGGTGGCACTTACCTTTGAGGGAGGTACACTGGAGCCAAAAGCAATGCACAAACCCTGACAGCCCAGCACACTGCTCGCAAAAGCAGCACAGGGCTGCAGCGGCAGAGCAAGATGATTGGGCACCTGAGCAGCACGCATGCCCTGCGCCTAGGGGCAGGACCACCCACCCACAATTAGTGACCCTAATTGACCGGGGTGTAGCAATTGATTATTATGATTTATTAGCAGCAGCTCTAAAAGTGGATTGCAACAATATGAAATTCAGAATTAAAAACAGTTAAAACAAATTAAGTGCACGAGAATAGGTTCCTGCGTCACCCGAACCCATACAGCTAATGTAGAAGGGTTTATGCATGCAGAGAAAAAGGACAGGGAATGGTTAAGTTAGGTGTGCTGGCTAATTTGGGGTGTGTTTGTCCTGCACCTGAAGCTGGTTAAGCATGTGAGAATGAGTCAGCAAGCATGTGAGAGTGACTCAGCAGAATCTAAAGCAGAAATACACTTGCATGGTTTGCTCTTGGCCCTTGCCCTGAGTCTAGTCTGTGTTGGAACACTGCAAGAAGCCTGTAGGCTGCTGGAAAGACTGTATATTACAACAGTATGGAACTGGTAAGCTGTGGAATGGCATTCTATTGTCAGTAAAGCAATTGGCCCTACCTAGAACTGTCTGGTGTTTTTTCTTTTCCATTGGCACACTCTGTGGGCGTGTTTAATGGGCCCTCTTCACATGTCCCAATACATACACACTGTCTGAAATCCCTTCCTGAGACCCAGTGTGGTGTAGTAGATAAGAGTGGTAGACTCGTAATCTTGTGAACCGGGTTCGCGCCTCTGCTCCTCTACATGTAGCTGCTGGGTGACCTTGGGCCAGTCACACTTCTTTGAAGTCCCTCAGCCTCACTCACTTCACAGACACAGATAGGTAGCCGTGTTGGTCTGCCATAGTCAAAATAAAAAAATCCTTCCAGTAGCACCTTTAAGACCAACTAAGTTAGTTCTTGGTATGAGCTTTCGTGTGCAAGCACACTTCTTCAGATACACTGAAAAGTGTATCTGAAGAAGTGTATCTGAAGTGTGTGCTTGCACACGAAAGCTCATACCAAGAACTAACTTAGTTGGTCTTAAAGGTGCTACTGGAAGGATTTTTTTATTTTCACTTCACAGAGTGTTTGTTGTGGGGGAGGAAGGGAAAGGAGAATGTTAGCCGCTTTGAGACTCCTTCAGGTAGTGATAAAGCAGGATATCACATCCAAACTCCTCCTCTTCTTCTTCTTCCTGAACACACCTTCCCTAAACCGTCATGACAGACATTTTGTTAGGTTAACTGAAGGAAGTTAGATATGAATATGAAATGAACAAAGGGTTCCTAAGTATCATTGAGAATGAAAGAAGGTATATTGTTTTTTTCCTGGTCCCTTTTCAAGAAGATAAAAAAATAAATAGCATTACTGTATTTCATCTTTTAAAAGCTGCTCCTTGGGAAGAAGGAAAAGAAGTCTGAGCTTGGTGTGATACTGAAGTACATTTTAGAGCTTTTGAAAGCTATTCTGATGGGATACCCTCCTCTCCAAAGATGCCAAGTTAATTATATATATTTTCTTCCAGACATTTATATGCCAAGCCTCCACAGTACAGGCCCCTGATGGGGACAGCATTAGAACTCAACAGATTCTTTCAGATCACACAGAAGAACAGTGGCTTTTGAAATATGTGCACAGATCTTCCCACCCACTGCACTAGGCTTTAAACTCCATGCTATTAAGCGTGAAAATGTGCTTTCATCTCTTTACCACGCTGTATGAATTTTCATTAAAAACATCATTCTAAACACTTACAGGAAGGAAGAATGTTCACTTCTCACAAGACTTATCTCAAATATCTTAGCTTTGAACCTCCAGAGACGGGCGCACTCGTCTTTCCATTTCGAAATGTGCAGATCATTATACATGTTAATAGGATGCATTGTTGTTGCTCCAAAATATTGTACCATATTCTGCTTATGTTAAGGCGCTGTGAGGTTCCCCTCCCTTCCCCTCCAGGTTTTCCTCTGGATTTTGTTGATGTGGGAGTGACACATGTTATGTGGGCAGCGAAACATACAAATCTCAAACAAAGAGACAAAAATATCTCTGTGTTAGCTATTTGTTGCTGATGGCTACGTAGAAGGTCTAGATTCAAGCCTCTAAGCCTCTTATTACGAAGGAACAACAGTGGAAGCACTGGAGACTGATCCATTTGGGCCCCAACAATCTGTCTATCCCTAGCCTGCCTTCTTTCTTATTTATTACCAGTCCTGGGAGTGACACTGTCTGCCAACTTTCTTCTCTGAAGTTTCAGTGTTGCCATTGTAGAACCCAGTAGGGAGGAGAATGTGGGCAAAGCTAGAATTAGCTATCTCCACCAGTCATTGGGTTTGACTCCACCTACTGTTGGCTTTCCTGCCTTCTGTTGGGGCAGACTGCCCATTCAACATGCCAGCGGAATGTGCCAATGGAACAGTCAAACACCAGACTGTTTGGGTAGGGGCAATTCCCTTAGAAATAGTATAATGCAGTTCCACAGCTTACCAGTTATGTACAGTTGTAGTACAGTGGTACCTTGGGTTACAGACGCTTCAGGTTACAAACTCCGCTAACCCAGAAATAGCACCTCAGGTTAAGAACTTTGCTTCAGGATGAGAACAGAAATCGCACAGCGGCAGCGCGGCGGCAGCAAGAGGCCCCATTAGCTAAAGTGGTGCTTCAGGTTCAGAACAGTTTCAGGTTAAGAATGGACCTCCAGAATGAATTAAGTTAAGGGCAATGACCAAGAGCAAACTTGCTTCAAACGCAAGAGTACAGTGGTACCTCTAGACGCAAACAGGATCTGTTCCAGAGCCCCATTCACATCTAGAAGCAAACGTAACCTGCGACGGCCCGTCTGCGCATGTGCGCGTCACTTTTAGCCGCTTCTGTGCATGCGCGTGGCATCATTTTGAGCGTCTGCACATGTGCAAGCGGTGAAACCCGGAAGTAATGTGCTCCGTTACTTCCGGATTGTCGCGGAGCGCAACTTGAACGTACTCATCCCGAAGCACATTCAACCTGAGGTATGACTGTATTTATACTTTAGATTGTGCTGAGTCACTCTCACATGCTTGCTGACTCACACTTAACTAGTCGGAGGTGCAGGACAAACACACTCAAATGAACCAGCACACCTAAATTAACACTTCATTTTCCTTTTTTCTCTGCCTGTATAGAACCTTATACCTAAACACCTTCCATACTACCTGTTTAATATCCAGTGAAGTGGTTGAGATCTCCATTAAATTCTCTCCATGAAAAGTCTCCTTTTGCTCAAAACCAAGACATGATGGAAATAACTGTCCTTGCTTATAATGTATGGGGTTGCTCGTGCGTAAGTTGCCGCCTCTCCTGGCTATGTTGCCTTGTTAAACCTTTCTGTCTGGACAGCCCTTCAATTCCTGGCTGCCTCAGTCGCTAGCAGAATCCATCAGTGGGCGTTTCTTAAACCTTTCCCAACATAAAAGTTGTTTGACACCCAGTCTCCTCCTACTTTCTCTGCGCAGAAGTCTTCTGCGCAGGGAGGGCGTGGGTAGCGGAGGACCAGTGCTCTCCCCGCTGGTGTCCGGTGAAGAGTCTGGGAGCCCTCTCGCCGATTCCCCCATCTGCCCCTCCTTATTCCTGGTGTTGCACTGAATTGCTTCCCCATCTGCTGAGCTGCCTCTCTCCCTGCTGGGCCCTTCTCCAGCATCATTGGAGAGCCTTCCCTGCACCTCTAGCTCCGATGTCAGTTCCCTGACATCCACCTCCCCCCCAGGACCCCCTCCACCCCCGGCACAACCTGTTGATCCAACTACGTCCCTTTCTTCGGCCGACGATGCGGGGAACCCCCGGAAGGAGCTGTCGTCATCCTCAGAGGATTCGAAGCCCGCTTCCCACCCGTTCTGATCCCTTCCTGCGGGGTGGGCCTCCCAGTCTGATTCTTCTTCCTCCGAAACCTCTTCTCCCTCCTCCTCGGAGGCAGGAAAACCCACAAAATTCTCTTCATCGTCTGTGGTTCCAAATTGCTCCTCCCAGAATCTCGCCAGTGGTTTGGGTTTGCCCGGGAACAGGCGGTGGAATTCCTCCACCAGATACCCGTCATCAATAGCCTCCGCGGGAACCCACGTGTTACTTCAACCCCGTTACTTCAAACGGTCCCAGCCGCCTGGGCTGCAACTTCTTGCACCCCCCCTTAAAGGGTAACCCTTGGGTTGACAACCACACTCTGTCCCCCACCCGTATGGTTTCCCCTTCCCTACGGTGCTTGTCTGCCTGCCTCTTGTAAATTTCCTTGGCCCGCTCCAAGTTCATCTTAAGTTGCTGGTGCAGGGCCTCCATTTCTTCCACAAACTGCTCTGCCGCAGGCACGCTCCAACTTTCCTCCCCACTCCCCGGGAAGGCCCTGGGGTGACACCCATAATTGGCCATGAACGGGCTCATTCCCGTGGACACATGTTCAGCGTTATTGTACGCAAATTCAGCCAGCGCTAGTTTCTCCACCCAATCGTTCTGCCTCTCGCTGACGTAACAGCGTAGGTATTGCTGGAGTATACTGTTTGCTCTTTCTGCTTGCCCGTTGGTTTCCGGGTGTCTCGCCGTCGAGAAGCCCACTTTGACCTGTAGCAAGCTCATGAGCTTCCTCCAGAACCGGGAAGTAAATTGTTTCCCGCGGTCGGAGATAACCCTCGAGGGAGCCCCATGCAACCTGAAGATGTGATCTACAAACAACCTGGCTGTTTCCTCTGCCGTAACCGCATGTGAGCAAGCTATAAAATGGCACATTTTTGTCAGTAAATCGACCACTACCATGACTGCTGTCTTTCCCCGGGACTTGGGCAGATCGGTCATAAAATCAATGGACACCACCTCCCAGGGTTTCCCCGGCGTGGGTAAGGGTTCCAGTAATCCTGCGGGGGCAGCCCGCTCCCCCTTTCCCCTTTGGCAGCGGTCGCAACCCCGTACATATTCCCGTACATCCTCCCTCACCCTGGGCCACCAGAACTGCCTGGTGACAAGCACCATGGTTTTGTGCTGTCCAAAGTGTCCAGCTGTGGGATTGTCATGGAGTTGTTTGAGTACCTTCCCCCGTAGGGTCTCCCCCGGTACATACAGCGCCCCCTTATAGTACAGCACCCCTTCCTTCTCCTCAAACCCTCCCTGGGTTTCTCTTCCATCTCGGATTTCCCGGATTTTAGTTTGTGCGAACACGTCGTTTCTAGTGAGTCCGGCCAGTTCTCGTTTCCCCACCAAGATTCCCCCACACACCCACCGGTCCTCGGGGATCACGTGTCGTATCTCTGGTGGCCCCTCTCCTTCCCAGTACTCTGGCTTCCTGGAGAGCACATCTGCTCTCACGTTTTCCTCCCCAGGTACGTATCGGATTTTGAAGGAAAACTTGGAGAACTCCTGTGCCCATCGAATCTGTCTCTGGTTGAGTACTCGTGCGGTCCTCCAGTATTCCAAGTTCTTGTGATCTGTACAAACCTGGATCTTGTGCTGCGCCCCTATTAGTAGAGGGCGCCATCGACGAAAAGCCGCATAGATCGCAAGCAGTTCACGGTCATACACAGTATAGTTTTGCTCCGATTTGCTCAGCTTTCGCGAGAAAAAGGCACATGGCTTCCATTCCTGCTTGCTCCTCCCTGGCTGCAAAAGAACCGCCCCAATGGCTCTGTCGGACGCGTCGGTCTCTAGCCTCATGGGTTTCTCCAGATCCACGTGCAGGAGCTGCTCTTCCGATGCGAACGCCTTCTTCAGTCTTTCAAAGGACTGCTGGGCTCCCTCTGTCCAGACGAACTTCCTTTTGCTACTGAGACAATCTGTGATGGGCGCTGTCAAGTGGGCGAAGTTCTTGATGAACTTCCTGTAGAAGTTGCTGAACCCTAGGAACCTCTGCACGTCCTTCCTGGTTTTGGGAGCCTTCCACTCCAGCACTGCCTGCACCTTGCTTGGGTCCATTGCTAGGCCCTTGTCTGACAACCTGTACCCCAGAAACTTGACTTCTCTGGCGTGAAACTGACATTTTTCCAGTTTGACCCACAACTGGTGCTTCTGCAGTCGTTTTAGCACTTCCCTGACGTCCCTGACATGTTGCTCCTCATTGTCCGAATAGATTAAGACGTCGTCCAAGAAGGCTACGCAGTTCTTGTACAGCAGGGACCCCAGCACGTGGTGCATGAATGCTTGAAAACAGGTGGAGCCCGACTGTAATCCAAAAGGCATAACTAGGTACTCAAAGACCCCTAGGGGTGTGAACATTGTGGTCTTCCGTTTGTCTCCTTCCCTCATCCTAATCAAATTGTATGCTCCCCTGAGGTCCAGCTTGGTAAACATTTTCCCTTGCCTCACCCGTGTTAAAATGTCGTCAATCCTGGGCATCGGGAAGGTCACGGGTTCCGACACCAAATTGATGGCCCTATAGTCCACAACGAGCCTGGGTTTATTTGTGTCCTTTTTGTCCACAAAGAACACCGGACTGCCCCCCACCGCTTTCGATTCTCTTATGAAGCCTCTTTTCAGGTTCTTGTCAATAAATTCCCGCAACTCCTTCATCTCCCTGTCCGACATGGCATACAGTTTACCCACCGGCAGCTGCGCCCCCGGGAGCAAGTTGATTTGGCAGTCAAAGGGCCTATGGGGGGGGTAGTCTATCCGCCTCCTTCTCGCTGAAGACCTCCTGCAGGTCAGCATATTGTGGTGGCACCTCCCCTTTCCGCTCCACAGCTATCCCAGCCACCCTGGCCACGGTCATTCTTGGGGTTTCCCCCCCAGACAGTGTTCCAAACAGTAAGCGGACCCAAAGGTGACAGTCCTCTGATGCCACGCCACCACTGGATCATGTTGTGCTAGCCAGCTCATCCCTAATATTATTGGGGGCCCTGCCAGTGAGGCTACGTGAAAGGCGATGGTCTCCGAGTGCTTGGAAACCCTCATTCTCATTGGTGGGGTCTGGTGTGTCACTTCCCCTCCCAGTAGCTCTCTGCCATCAATGGTGGTTACTTGCAAGGGGAAATCTAAGGGCAGCAGGTGGAGCTGGTGCTCTAGTGCAAAGTCCTTGCTGAAGAAATTGCAGGAACTGCCTGAATCCAACAGCCCTTTCACCTTGACTGGGTGCCCATTCGGGAGTTCTAGCACCACTTCTATGGCTATAGCCGCCCTGGGGGGGTCTGGTTGGGTCACTCCTATTGGTTGCTGGCCTGGCTGCTGTGCCCTCTGAGTGGCAGCCAAGCGTTGTCGTTTCCCGGCTCCTTTGCTTTTTCCACCTCCTCCTCACCCCCTGCAGCTCCCACCATTCCTTGCCAGGCCTTTCTTTGAGGGCATACCCTGGCAAAATGTCCTGGCCGCTGGCAGAGGAAACACTTCTTATTAGTTTTCCAATCCTTTCCCTCCTTCTTGCGACCGTCGCTGGAATTTGAAACCTCCCGCGCGCGCGCCCCATCTATTTCCATTGGCTCCGCCGGTGGGGAAGGCTGCCTTGGTATTTCAGGAATGCGGTAGTCATGGTAACGTTGCTCTCTCCCTTCCCGCTTCTCCTGAGCCCGCACTTCCTGCCTTACACCAATCGCAAGCACAGCCTTGGTCAGCTGATCCATCGACTGCGGGCGGGGTGCGTGGGAAAGCTCGTCCTTCACCGTTGGGGACAACCACTCCTCGAACAACATTTGAATGGGTTCAGAGTCCAGTTCCCACCCGAGCCGGTGAACTAACATGGCAAAGCGTGACCAGTAGTCTCTAACTGACTGGTGCCCCTGTTTACAGTTCATCAGTTCCCGCCGAGTCACACTTTGCTGCACATCACTGGAGTACATTGCGTCCATCGCCTGAAAAAATTTCCTCAGGTCCTTCAAGGCGGCATTCTGCGTTGCCATTAGGGGCCTGGTCCATTCCCTGGCCCCATCCTGCAGATGCCCAACAATATAAGCCACCCGTTCCCCGTCGTCTGCAAAATCATTCTGCTGCAGTTCCAAAGCGTACTCTATTTCCGTCCGGAACGCACTATAGTCCTGAGGCTTCCCTCCAAACTTGTGTACCAGTCCCGGTACCTTCCTTGCTACGGGGGTGGGTCTGACCTGTGCATCTTGAGTCCGCCTTTCGTCCAGCCGCGCCATTAGAAGAGCCACATGCTGCTCCAAATCTCGGTTCCTCTCCACCAGATTTTGCACTCCTGCTGCTCCCTCTGTGGCGCCAGCTTCCCTGGCTTTGCTCATGATGCTGCCTGCCGCTGTGCACAAGCAACGTCAGGGACTGACGGATTGCTATAATGGTATGGGGTTGCTCGTGCGTAAGTTGCCGCCTCTCCTGGCTATGTTGCCTTGTTAAACCTTTCTGTCTGGACAGCCCTTCAATTCCTGGCTGCCTCAGTCGCTAGCAGAATCCGTCAGTGGGCGTTTCTTAAACCTTTTCCAACATAAAAGTTGTTTGACACTGTCATGGGCTCAGGGGCTGAGCCACAGGGGAAGGAGGAGATGGAGAGCGAAGGGGAACAATCTGAGGGGAGCTCAGGAGGGTATGCCAGTGATCAGAGAGATTCCATGAGTCTCTCCAGCGAATCAGAGGATTCCCAGAAGGGGGCCCCCAGAGGCAGGGCAAGGGGGGCCAGTGGGGAGTCTCCAAGCGGCAGCTGGAAATCAGGGGTAGCTTCCCCACCAGAGCGTAGCGGGGGGGAAGAATCCCAAGGATTAAAACAAGAGCCTCCTGCAGGAGGAGAGAGTGAGGCTGGACTGACCACGCCTCTGTCAGAGAGTGGAGGGGCAGAGGGAAGAGCAGGTCCGGCCAGCCCCCATGAAGGAGAAAGCAGTGAGGGGAGCAGTGTAGCCGTTAGGAGGAAAGTAGGCGGCTGGGCGCGTGGAGGCGCGTGGAGGCGCGTGGAGGAAAGTAGGAGGCGCGTGGAGGAAAGTAGGCGGCTGGGCGCGTGGAGGCGCGTGGGCCAGCAGAAAACCCGGATTGGGAGCCAGGTCCTAAAGCCCGCCGGAAGGGTGGGGAGGAGTCAGAAGAATCCGCCTCCGAAGAAAGTAGGAAGGAGGTAACCCCAGAGGACAGGAGGACCCGGAGGAGAAAGGAGCAGAAGCAGGAGAGGAAGAGGTGGAGCAAAGCTCGGGTCTTGAACTGGTGTAGGGGAGGGGAGGAGTCAGACGGAGCTTCGCCGGTCTAAGGACTCAGACGTAGCGCTGCGCGCCATGGATGTCAAACCAACAATGAACCACAATAAAGACTTTTGTTTATAAAGAGCAACTGGCGTTGGTCCTCTGTGAGCTAGGACCTGAGGCAGCGCTGACAGACACCCAGTCTCCTCCTACTTTCTCTGCGCGGAAGTCTTCTGCGCAGGGAGGGCGTGGGTAGCGGAGGACCAGTGCTCTCCCCGCTGGTGTCCGGTGAAGAGTCTGGGAGCCCTCTCGCCGATTCCCCCATCTGCCCCTCCTTATTCCTGGTGTTGCACTGAATTGCTTCCCCATCTGCTGAGCTGCCTCTCTCCCTGCTGGGCCCTTCTCCAGCATCATTGGAGAGCCTTCCCTCCACCTCTAGCTCCGATGTCAGTTCCCTGACATTGCTGTTCTTCCCTATTTCCTCCTTAAGCTCTGGTAACTGGGGACATACTAGGCAGGGATACTTCAACGACTGCACTGGCCATTACATTTCTTCACACAAAGAAACATAAATTAGGCACTTCTGACTAGATCTAGTGGGGAAAAATGTAGTATGGATCTAAGTGCTTCTCGTAATGCTACAAATTGCATATTTTGACTTTATTTGTTTGAAATTGTGGCTCTCTTGTCTATTCACATAAGCTATAAAAAGAAACAGACCTTTCTGAATGTCTCAACATAATTATATTTCTCTTATGGTGGTATGAATACAGTAGACTAATTTCATAAAGCCCTGGGATAACACTGATATATAGTTTCCTACTGAAAGCCAAATAAAGACCCCACTGAGCCTTTAATGTCACAGAGGTAATTTTCAACTTTTTCTGCTTGCTCAAGAATAGATTAAGGGAGGCCTTTGATGGTAGTGTGCACAGAAAATGCTTCCCAGTTCTTGCAATGCTGCAAGTGACAATAAATAATTGTATTAAAACATCTGTTAATAAATTTAAAGAAGCATTTCAAAAGGTTGTGTGATGAGGTTCAGTAACCAGAGTCTTCTGAAAATAGTGACTGTAGGTAAACATTATGAGCTTTGAGGTCAAGCTTTGAGGTACCATGTTGCTTTGTGTGTTCTTGGAAACAGGTATTTTAAACATGCTTTTTGTATGCAGGGGGGACACAAAGCATTCCAAGCCCCATAGACTGAATCAATAGAAGGACATACACAAAAACATCCAGGATTTCAGCTTCTAAAGATGATTAACCTGACAGTGCATCTTGCATAGTACCGATTAAGAGTGTGATAGCAACATTGTAGGCTTGTATATCACCCCAATTTGTGGCACTTTACTCCCATTGTTTTCCAGGCTAAGGGGGCTGCAAACAGATTTTTAATGGAGGCATATAATACAGAGTTTGGTGCCAAGCATATGCTATAGTCCATTAGTTTTCTGGATGTGGCTTTTACGTCATGTGAAAGCTCAGCTATAATACAGAAGCTAGCAGTTAGGCAAATTACATGGAACTGGAATAAACTGTCTTGTGAATGCAGTCTCTGTCAGCCTCTGACACCCATCTGTAAAATGAGAATCACAGTATTGACCTATTTTGGAAAGTTGTTGTGATGATCAGTGAGACAGAGAGTGTTATATAAAGTCATTGTTGTAATAATAATAAAAATTATAATTATAATGCATAGTAGTTGCTTTAGTATGCTTTGCAGAAAGGAAGGAGGGACTTTAGTAAGGATTAAGAATTACCCCAGAAATAACTAGGTGTCATCAACAATACAGCCTGAGATATTGCAGAAGACAACACTGAAGGCCAAAATGAAGGCTAGCAGATACTTTTCCTGTTTAAGAAATTCACAGTTAACCTAGTTTGTGTATAGATCTAAGCCTGTGGAGAATATATTTGCTTGTACTAATTCTGGATATACTGTCTTATTTTATTGCATTACAAGACAGTAGGAAGATAAATCCAGTTCCAAATATTGCAAAATTATTTCACTCTTATCTAAAATGTCCCTTCTCATTTGTTTCTCCTCTCCTGGAGATGAGGAGGATCTCTAGAGTCCTCTCCCTTCCGCAGTGTGTCTTCCCAGAATAGTTCTTCATGCCTGAAGTTGTTCTTACAGTGTGTGTCTGAACAATCTGGATTCTGAAAGTTCCCCGCCCACTCCATACCCATTCAAAGCCCCTACGGCATGGACAGCCAAGGTCAAAAAGGAGATCAATCAAACAAGAGGGAAACCCTGAAGACCTATTTGGAGTCTCTTTCTCTTCCCTCTCTCTTTCTCTTTCTCTCACACACCACACTTTCCTGCATTTGCAGCCACAAATCCGACGAGACTGAAAGCTGGATTTCACATAATAGTCCTATGACCTGTACACAGTGTTATAGCCGGCTCCAAATTAAAACCCGCAACACAATTGAGAACTGTCAGTAAAAGCAATTGAATTCTCAGTTCTTTTACTTCTTAAATTGGAGGGAAAAAATATCAGTTGGCAGCTCACGGTCAATCAATGCCCAGTGTGAAGGGTGTTTGCTTTCCAATCAAAACTGTTAATCCAGTTTCACACAGAAATTAGGTTGTTTTCTAATTGAGTGACCAGTAGACAACTGTCTGGACAGATTGCTAGGCGACCTTTGGAGTAATACAAATTCATTCAGCAATCAGTCCTTATTGGCGTAAAGAACTGCACAGTCCCAAGAGTTAATGAGATGCAGAGTTACAATTGATTCACAAATAACAGGGTATTAACAGATACACCAAGGATTACTGAAACTCATATATAAACTTTCTGGCTCTTGGGGTGTGTGGTGGTTACCCTGTAGCTCTAATGACTACTATGGAATGGACTTCAATTGATATTAAATAGGCAAGCAGATCTGTGCTGGCAAATTAATTTGCATTTGCATTTAATCACTGTATACTAAATCAGAGAAGGGCTTTGTGATATCTTCATTTCTTTCTTTCAAAATGTATCACCTGCCATTTTAATACATGGAAGGTAGCAAACCAAATAAAAAAGTGGTACAATTGATCAAAGTTTCAATTACACAAAGCTGATAACACAGAGATAAATTTACACGGAACATTTTTGACCCTGCTCTCTTCCTTCTTACTTCCTTCAATTCTACCTCTAGCAAGTTCTGGGAACAGTGAAGCTGCATGTTGGAATATTCAGGACAGACAAAAGACAAAAATACTTTTCCACACTGTGCATAGTCAAACTATGAAATTCACTTCCACACTATGTAGTGATGGCCACCAATTTGGATGGCTTTCAATCAGGATTGGATTTATGGAGGGTGAGATTATCAACTCTGACAGAGGCAGTGTACATCTGAATGCCAGTTTCTGGCAGGGCTCATCTTAAGTTCATAAGAATGGACTGAGAGATCCTTGAGAATTCCTACCCATAACTTCCTGGTCTTTCCTTCATCTGTTTTCCCTCTCTAAAACCTGAGTCTGTCCACATTTCCAATGGTAGTGATATACTGCCTTCCTCACCTATCCACTCCTAGAATTATTGCCTGGACTCTTAAGCCTCAACCTCTGAGTCTTGTTCATTGGTGACTGACAGACTGTGAACCTGGTGATACGTGGTTATGTCAGTAGATAGCATTAAGAAGGTTGGCTTGGTTGTGCTTGGTGGTTCAGGGTGATGAATGGTGATGAATAGGGAAGAAGAAATGAAAAAGCTCACAGAAAACCAAGCAACAACAAGTCTAGTGGTTCTGTCCTGTGGTTCTTTCCTTGATATCCCGAAGAACCTGAGAATAAAGCTCAAACCCTGAAGTTTCAGGTCAGACCTTGAGATTTGGCATTTCATTATGAAGAAGCCTTACAAAGTGCACGTCAACAAGCCAAGCCACAGATGACAAGGTCCTCCAAGTTTCTTCTTGCAGGAATGAGGTTCATGCTTTCTTGGGTTCCAAGTGCACATTATTACTCAGCAAGAGAAGGAATGAGTTATAGGGCCAGTAGCTTCTGTGCACTTGTATTACTGGAGGATTGCCAAGGCTTGCATAACTCCATGTGTGACACTTTGAAAGTCCCATCAGCTCATTTCCAGCCTTTACAGAGCACTGTGCACAGGGCTTGGAAGTTGCCACCAGCCAGTTGACTGGTGGTGCCTGCAAACTGCTTTGGGCCCAAACTTTTCTTTACTTGCCTCACACCTGATTTCATAAGGCAGGTGGACATGACTTGGCCAAAACAGTCTCACCTTCAGTGTCTTGTAAACCTAGCCTGACCACTGAAGTCTGTATGTTGGTAACCTCAAGGCTGGATTACTGCAATGTGCTCTATGTGGGACTGCCCTTGGGCCTTGTTCAGAAGATCCAGCTGGTGCAGAATAAGGCAGTGGCTGATTGGGGCCCATAGCCAACTACATCTGTTCAACATTGTTAAGATATCTGCACTAACTGCTCATGTACTAGTGAGCCTGCTCAGGGTCCTCGTATTGTGTTTTTTTAAGCCCTGAACAACTTAGGTCCAGGGCACCTTAGAGACTGCCTAAATCTTCATATCCCAGGTCAGTCACTGAGATCATTAGCAGAAATGCCATTGGTCATCCCCAAGTTGGCAAAGCTCATGTGACAGCAACATGAAACTGAGCCTTTAATGTCATCAGCCCAATCTGGTGGAATTCTCTGCCAACAGAGATTCAGCAAATGCCATCTATAGTAACCTTTCTAAGCCTACTTAAAACTTTTCTATGCCACCCGGCTTATGCAGGCAATTAAGACAACTTCTTTTCGTAATGATGATCTCTGATTTTTTTAACGTGTTTTTTGTTGTATTTTATTTCTTTAATTTCTATTACTGCCCTTGAACTGAGGATTACAGGGTGGTTTACAATATAGAAACGCAAAAATACATAACATGGTAACAAACAAAAACAATCATCCCCACAGTATGTATGTATGCATTTCTGTTGTAAAACGCTTTGGTCTTTTAAAAATGATATAGCGTGTTCTCATTAAAAGAGAGCGCGTGTTGCGGATGGGGCCAAGCAAGACACCCCGTAGTTGCCAGGCAGGATAGGATAGAGAGGCCTGGCAAGGATTGGTTGATGGTGTTGCTGGGGTAAAATTGATGTTGCCAATTTGGGGGTGGGAACAGATTATTTAAACAGTGCTCACAGCAATCTGCTTTCTCTTTCGCTGTGGGCACCGGATCACCCGCCCGCCCTCCCTTGTTTTGAGCTTGTGCTTTGACCTTGCTATGCCTGTCATGCGGTCGCCTGCTTTGGGGCAGGGGCCCGGTAGGAATTTTGCCATCTGGCTGATTAGTGGGTGCCATTTGGTTTTTTGCCTACTGCGTAGCAAATCGTCACAACTTGTAAGGTTGGCGGTTAGGCATTGGTTAAAATTGGTTGGAGGAGGGGTATGGATTGGCTGGGCCTGCCCCTCCAATGCTGCTGCTGCAAGGGAATTCCATTAAAGGAATTCAGGGGCTTACCATCCTTTCTTCCAAACCCCTGGAATCGGGTTTGGGCCGCGTAAGCCCCTGGGAGCCTGCGGGGAGAAGCTGAGGGTCTGTGTTGCAGCTCCAGTTATCCCCGATCTTGTTTCCCCTCACTGGCTTTCGCTGGAATCCGGGAGTCAGTTCTGTCCCCAAAGTGGGGGGTGGGGCAGATAGTTATAACCAATACCTAAGCATCTCACATCTTGTATGTTTAATAAATTTGTGGCCAAAATTATGCCAAAAACCTTAAACAAAAATTATGTGTGATGTGTGAGTTATTGGGGTAGGGGTGTTTTGGGGGACCTCAGCACGCAAATAAATATTTTTAATATAATAATGACTGGACCAGCCAAGACATTTTGCTGCCTGAAACAGAGAATCAAATCACACAGGTACACACTCCAGTCAAGGTACATAGTACTACCGAGGGCCAGTCATGTTATTTTGTCACCCGAGGCTGAAAATCCACAAGAAGCTCTCTTCCTCCCAGGCAGAGTAAAATCACACCAAGCATACATTAAGTAAGTAACATTTTGCTGGTCTTTCACCATGCCCCAAATCTGCCTCAGGGCCAGACCTGAATGGTGGGCCTACGTGTGCCTCGCTACAAGAAACCATTTTCCACACAGAAACGAGAGTATTTCTCAGCCCTCATGGCTAGAGACAAATGTTTGAAAATGAGGTGGCAGTGAACAGATGCAAAATCCATTCTGTTTTTTAAACTGCCACTATTAAGTCCGCATATCAATATCTTCTTCCAAAGGCTGCCTCACACATCTCAATCGTATTTATTTGTTTCTTGCACTCTGATTAATAGCGCTTGCTTGTGAGTTACTGTAATGAATGTGACAGTTTACATCCAAATGGCATGTACACTGAGTTATTTATGCCTTGGCTTCAGATCAGTTCCTGCCCCATTTTAACACAGAGGGAAATCTTACTATTTGGAAAGATATGTAGAAGGGCTTTAGCTCAGTCGCAGAGCATCTGCCTTGCATGCAGAAAATCCCAGGCTCAATTCCCAGCATCTCCAGGGAAGGCTGGGAATGCCACTTGCTTGAAACTCTGGAAAGCTGCCACCAATCAGTGTAGGCAGTACTGAGCTGAATATCCCCTGGATCTGACTTGGTATACAGCAGCTTCCTATGTTCCTAACTTAGCTTTTATTTCAATTTGATCTGTTGTTTACATCTCAGATGTCCCGATTTCCATAAAGGGGTGCAGGGTGGGGGTGAGAGAGAAAATAATCCATCTATATGAAATCAGTAAGAGCAAGAACACCGCACAGCCATTCCCTTGGAACAGATGGAAGGCGGAAAGCTGGCATTGCTCTAGGGACACACACACACACAATTTTACACCAATTAGTTTTACTGCTTTGGATACATGTCATGTGATTTTATAGATTATGCAACTATGTGCATCACAGCAATATAGTGTTGCAATTGAGTAAGGGAGAAAACCAAAGCATTTTTTTATTTTTATTTTTAACTCACAGTCATGGAAGGCTTTGTGCCTTTCTAGTTTCTTTCTTCTTTGGGAAAAAAAGAGAGTTATTTCTTTATGAAACACTTTTATATACCACTTTCTGACGCAAAGTGACCTTGAAGTGGTTTACACAAAGCACTGAAACAATATACCGGTAAATACGAAATCTTAAATTAGACTTTCAGGGCTCCTCCATACAACCTGTTTTTTTGAGCATTCATTGTGATTTGTTTGCACAAAGCTTATGTAGAAGTTTGGCTGTGTCCAGTCTTTACTTAGAATTCACTCTCATTTCTCACCCATGGTAAATAGCTGTATCTATTAAGCTAAGTCATAGACAATTTGCTGCCCTTTAAGGGTACTCCAGATGTGCCTGAGGTAAGCTGCTTTATCTTCATTCAGGTGTGGGGAACCTGTGGCCTTCCAGGTGTTGACGGACCTCAGCTCGCATCATCCCTGACCATTGGGCATGGTGGCTGGGGCTGATGGGAGCTGAAAGACAACCACAGGTTCCCCACTTCTGCCCTAGGTAATGGTAGATTTAGGCCTTTGTGTCCCTCTCAGATCCCTGTCTTAGACCTTGCCAGCCCCAGCTAGCATGATCAATGGTATGTAATACTAGGGTTGTAGCCCATCACCAGGAAGGTAACATGTTAGCTAACCCTGCTCTAAGAAACTCCCCTCTAAGAAAGAACTCTTGACAACTTTGGAAGAGCAGTGATTTGAACTATGTGTTCTTCTCTGTTGAGGAAAGATGTTTACAGCTCCTCTGCTAATGTTGAGATAAGAGTTGCTTATTATGCTTTGTTTTTTAAACCATCATAATCTTGTAATGTGGGACACATGTCGCGCTGTGGGTTAAACCACAGAGCCTAGGGCTTGCCGATCAAAAGGTCGGTGGTTCGAATCCCCGCGACGGGGTGAGCTCCCGTTTCTTGGTCCCAGCTCCTGCCAACCTAGCAGTTTGAAAGCACGTCAAAGTGCAAGTAGATAAATAGGTACCGCTCTGGCGGGAAGGTAAACGGCGTTTCCATGCGCTGCTCTGGTTCACCAGAAGTGGCTTAGTCATGCTGGCCACATGACCCGGAAGCTGTACGCCAGCTCCCTCGGCCAATAAAGCGAGATGAGCGCCGCAACCCCAGAGTCGGCCACGACTGGACCTAATGGTCAGGGGTCCCTTTACCCTTTACTTAATCTTGTAATAGAATATATCATAACTTATAGAGAATTAAAGAATGCAATATGTGCTCTACCACATATGGAACATAGGATGCCATGTTATACTGGGTCAGACAATTGGTCCATTAGCTCAGTATTTTCTACTGTCAGTGAACTCTCCAGGGTTTCAGGCTGGGTTCTGTCCCTGTCTTTTGGGAGATGCTTGGGATTGAACCTGGGACCTTCTGCATGCAGAGCAAACACTCTACTGCTGAGCCACGGCCCTTCCCCATGGTTCCCACATCTTGACAAAAGCAATGGAGAGTCTCATGGCTCTTGTAGGTTAAACAAAGAAGTCGATACCTTGGCACAGTAGACTACCAAATTGGCACCATTTGGCATAAGTAATGCATATACAATTGACAGCTTGGTCCTGAACTTCAACAAAGGGTTGCATTTTTATTTTATTTTTTGTTTAGAGAAATGTTAACATTGGCACCAAATCCAAATCATTTCGTCGTGCCCCAGTGCTTCTCTACTGTACAGTAAAGAGCTCCTCCGGACCCAAAATCAAAGTAGTCCAAGACGGTTTTGGTTTGTTTGCTTATTTTCTTTCCTTATGTAAAAGCACACTGGGTCATTCCCAATTAGTAGCGCTCTTCAAGGTTCTACTACACTAGCAGACGGCAGTGATCCATCACAGCTGTCACATCTTAGACTGCATTGCTAAATAGTTTTCAGATGTTTCCCCATTCCCATGTTTGGGTTTAGTTTTGCATTCTATTTTATGGACCCTCATACATATAACAAATTAATCTAGGCTCTACCAAAAAGAAAGAAAGAAAAGGAACAAGTCAACTACAGATAAGCTTTTAAAAAATCCATTCGCCAGATACAGAGATTAAGTTTAAAAGTAGTACATTTTTTCATGTAAAAACCATATCTTTGTATATAAACCATATACACAGCCTGTTTCAATAGACCAACATGCAGGATTTCTAATAGACATTTGAAATCAACTATATTCCTGCTCTGGGTTACCAAAGCTAGTATGAGAAGTGCCTTTGTTGTATCCCTGTTTTTCTTGGCTCTCAAAAGCCTGGCGTGTGAATGAGAGTTTCTTTTGCTTTGTGTATCTAAGCCATCATTTGGAAATGTCCAATTTGGGGGTACTCTCTGGTGTTCCAAAGTTTGCATTCAAGCCCCCTCACTCCCCTTTACTCTCAATTTAATCACAGCACTTAGCAGAACTCCTCTGCTTTCTTCAAAGATGTCGTCTACTTGGCAAAAAATCACTCAGCTTACTTCTTCAAATAATAATAAACCAACCTTCTATTGATTTAATGGGGGAGACTGGCTAATAACTTACAGAACAATAATCAGGGACACTGATTAATCCTTCATTAATTTGCCATGACAAATAATAAAAATGGCCTCCAGCATTTAAATTCGGTCAAGCCTAATCACAAAATCATTTTACGTTATTTTGATTTCATGCATTCAGTTCTGTTTCTGGTGAACTCAATAGTCTGTGCTTGTTTGTGTGTTTAGTGGGACATAAAACAAATCTTCTGTGACCTCTACTAGCTTCACTAGCTTTGACCCCTACTAGCTAATTCATGTAAAACATTAATCTCTACAGTAAGTTGCTGGGCAGACTAGAAACAAACACCTCTGATAGCTAGTATAAGCTGCTGCTCTCCAAGGTTAAACAAAACAACACTCTGCTGCATCTTCCATCTTGGTCTGTGGCACCAGAAAGGACATAAGCATTGAGACTAGAGATGGACCACTCTGTCCATTTCAGCTTCTCATTGTTCCAATCTTGACCATTTCTCTACATTACTACATCAGTTTGTGGTGTATGTATGTCCCGTCCCCCTGCAAGTCCTCATGAAAAATTATCAGCATCTTAGTATGAATTTCTTCTAATATATAGAATTTTCTATACATTTTTTATTTAATACACACAGTTTTGAAAGGCAATTTCCCCAACTATTATGCATTCTCAAGTATATTTTTCACCAATACATGCAATTTTATGCACATTTTACCCTACTGTATGCATTTTTGTGCTCTTTACCTGGCTAGAGAACTACATTGCAAAATTCAGAGAAGTGCAAAGTTTTGAACGATGGCTCTGTTTCGGTTTGTGTGCTGTTCAAATTAGGTGGGTTCAGCTTTAAACGAATCACATTTCTTCCCTCATTCCTGATGGAGCCAGGACTTTCATAGTGTAGTGTGGTTCCTTCTGCACGTAGACATTTTCTTTTGCTATCCTTGCACACGGGAGCTTCTGGTGGTTCAGATTTTTCCTTTCACTATTTTCCCTAATGCAAAGGGGACTGCCTCACTTCACTTCTGAAAGATCTAAGTACATTCTCTACAGCCAGGCATGCATAAACCTCCATGAAAAGATAATCCCTAAGCTGCCTTGAATCAAAATGCACTTTACTGTGCTGCCTAATTTAGTGATGTCATGGTGCTTCGTAATAGCCTGAACTGAAATATATTTTTTCCCCTTTTTTCTTTTTGCTATGCTTGTAAAGCATTCTGAACCATCTTCCCCACAATACTTCTTCTCTGGCTTCAAGCTGCAGAACTCACCTCTGCCTCTCCCAACCATGGGCTCCACTGGCAAGGATGCAGTGACAACAGTAACAAGACTTGTTCACCCCTCCTCCCTTCCTCATGCTTGGAACAGTGTAACAGCAGCTTTCCAGATGTTGAGCAATGCTCTTAAAAATTGTTTTCTACTAGCACTGCACATGAAAGCAACACTATTGACAGTGATGAGAGTCTCATTGCAACTACTCATGGCTCATCCACTAGAACTCAGGGGAAAAGCCATCCCTGTTTAGTCAGCCAATGAACAGCCAGCTCTTTCAGGGTGGAAGGAAATATTGCTGTGCCTTGGAGATAGGAGTGCCATTTGCAACATTTTTTATTGCCACTGTGTTTTTGGCAAGCTTTCTCCTGAGAGCTCTTGAGCCTATAACGGTTTCCAGTGGGCTCCTACCAACAGTTAAGTTTCTTCCCAGACACAAAGCTAAAGGGGGGGGGGGATAACTTTCTCCTATGATGTTATAAAGAATAATCAGATATTGTGTATTCATAGGCATTTTGGGCACAGTCACATTTCCTTGTATTTTCCAGCACCCTTGTAAATATTTGTGAAGGCGGTAAATGTCCTGTGTGAGTGCCTGGAGGCGGATGGAGGATGGATGGCGGCTAACGGACTGAGGTTGAATCCCAACAATATCTTCCTGCAGAATGATTTAAGTTGCGTCTTCGATGAAGTTCCATTGTATGCAACAGATCTTGAACACCACTCTCTTGAAAGGAAAGCATCATGCGTTTTCAGCACAGTCATACCTTGGTTCTCGAACTTAATCCATTCCGGAAGTCCATTTGACTCCTGAAATCATTCAAAAACCAAGACGCGGCTTCTGATTGGCTGCAGGAGCTTCCTGCACTCAAGTAGAAGCTGCGTTGGACGTTTGGCTTCCAAAAAACATTTTATAATAATAATAATAATAATAATAATAATAATAATAATAATAATTTATTATTTGTACCCCGCCCATCTGGCTGGGTTTCCCCAGCCACTCTGGGCGGCTTCCATAGAAACCAAAAAACACTAAAATATCATACATTAAAAACTTCCCTGAACAGGGCTGCCTTAAGATGTCTTCTGAATTGGAACATTTACTTCTGGGTTTCAGTGTTTGGGAGCTGATTTGTTCATCAACTAAGCCATTTGAGAACCAAGGTATGACTGTATTCCTAAATGCTTAGCTTTGGAATATGCAGAACAATTTTTCCTTGGAGTTCTTCCTGAGTGTCTTCTCTAGGAGTCCATTCTCAGTGGCCAACTCATCTCCTTTCACTCTGATTGTCTCCAATCAGCACAAAGGCTAAGAAGACCTTCTCAGTGGCTAAAAGGCTCCCTGTTCATGCTGATTGGGTGGCTCTAGAACATGAAGAAAGGGACAAGTGAAATAAATTCTCACATGAAACTTCATAAATGGCCCAACACATCGTTTTCCTTTCATTGTGATTGCCTCCATATATGAAAAATCTCACATCTAAAGCAGTGGCAAGTACAAAGTAAATGGGATGTGTGACCAAAGCAAAGGCCTCTACATCATCTTACCAAATGAACGGATGTTAGGCTGTGACAGGTACGTTCAGCCTCAGTGAGCATGCACATTAACTGCAGGTTTCTGCTACGCTGACCAGTAAAAAAGGTTAATGATGCTGGCACTTAAGTGATCATAATCAGCTTTTAATGTCACTCGGCTATTATGAACAGGAATTTGGAATGTTCCTTCCTCTCTTGATATCAAATATCCATCCATCTCAGTTCAAAAGCAGATCAGAATGCATTACAGAAAGCAATACATCTAGTCTACTATATCTAGCAACTTGAATGACCATGACTTTCTGGGTTACCTTTCGCAGCCTCAACACCTGATTTTTTTTAATTTTTTTTTTTTTGAGGTGAGCTTAAGTAAAGTGCCAAACATGCAAAATACATGGTTGACCATGGAATTCCTGATCTCTTCCCCCTTTAAGCAATTTATTGGCTGTTTCATCTAAAAATATGAGGTTTGTCATTGTTGATAACCTTAATCAATTTTTTTTAAAAAATGGAACTTAGAACAATTTGTTTAGGGCTTCATTCAGATAATACATTCTTCCTGTCATGAAGTAGTGAGCCTGTGAGCAAGTATCACTGGGTGAGGTCCCTCAGGCAGGTGGTAACAATTAGTCCCCACAGTGGGAGCATCTGATGGGGCTGGCTGGTTCTCTCTGTCCCCCAGCAGGTTAACTCAAAGATTTATTCATGCCATGTTTTAGACTTTCTGTTTGATGTTCTGTAGCTGGTTCCAGAAAAGAAGCAATAAAGTCTGGTAACCCGTTCAGGGCCTACATGTGATTGATTAGCAGCTTGGAGGGAGGACTCAGGAAAGCAGCCCCCTCCTTGACACTTCCATCTTCATGACATTTGCTTACCTGTTCATTTTCACATTTTAGGTGATCGTTCCCATGACATAAAAGCCAGTTCTGGAAATATAGGGGAATCTAGCAAAAGTTTAGCACTCATTTCAGGGCTAATTGTTTTTTGGGGGGCAGTTTTCATTCACATTAACTTGGGAAATGGTGGGTGTTATGTACTGAGTTGAATAGGATCCAAACTGCAGCAGTCTGATTGGTCCTAGAACAATAGGCTCCAAAATGCAGCAGTCTGATTGGTCCTAGAACAATAGGATTCAGAATGCAGCAGTCTGATTGGTCCTAGAACAATGCAGCAGTATGATTGGTCGGCAGGAGCCACCCAATCCAGCTCCAGATAGAAGTGAATCCACAACCTGATTGGCTTACAGTAGAATTCCGGAATTAGCCAATCACGTGCAGCCTATTGTGTAAATAATGTATATAAAGCAGATACTTTGAGGGGACTTCCATTCCCTCCGCACCACTATGAGCTGAATAAAGAGCATGAAATCCACTCTCAACTCTGAGTATATTTCAGTGGGAATTTTACATTGGTAGAATTTGGGGCAATATACCAGCCTAAAGTTCTTTCCCATCATTTAAAATTTAGTAGAACCTCATGGTATAGTGATCAAAAAGCCACAGTTACAGTACCTAGCACAAAATGATACTGCTGTGTAAAAAAGAACATTAGAAATTGCAATAGAAGGATTAGCATTATAACCAGCAAACTTTTTGCTATAAATCTCATGTCTGAATGCTGCCTAGGACTTACACTGGTTTAATGTGCCATTGACCAAATAGCACAGCTTTGGACAAAGACAGGCAACCCAATCCAATTGTTGTTTATTCTGAAGTATGTGCTGCCCAAAATTTACTCCCAGGTAAGCATGCATTCGACTGCGGTCCTAATACATACCCTCCAACATTTCTCCAATGAAAATAGGGACATCCTATTTCATACCCTCCACCATTTCTCCAACGGAAATAGGGACATCCTAGTACATGCTGACTTTTTATGATGCTCCCCATCAGAATAGATGAAAGCAAACAAGTTAATGCTTAATCATAAATCTTCTGCTCAGAAGTTTATGAATCATGAAGTTCTGCTCAGACTCACCTCCCAAGCATCTAGTTGGCCAATGTGAAAACAGGATATGGGCCTTTGGCATAATTTAGCAGGCTCTTATCTTCTTCAGAAAAAGGAAGCAAGGGAAAAAAATATATGTAGATGATGACATTTCGTCATATAACTTACATGCACTTAGTTTCAGCAAATGAAGAGGACTAAAGGAATGACATTATTATTCTTAGCAATAAGCAGCAGAATGCTTATATATACTCCTAGGTCCTAAAACTTACTGCATTTTAAACAACATCCCTAAGGGCCGTGAAATCCATTCACTTTGTAATGAGAAAGGCTGAATTACTCCCCCTCCTATATTTTAAAACATGGCTGATTCAGAAGCCTGCCATTCCTGATTCAGTTAAGAAGAGACACTAGGAATCATACAGTTCATCTTCAAGCTCAAAAATCCCTGTATTGAAACACATTCCAACAAAGTTTAACTACCCACCTGTTTTATTTTATGTCTTGCTGATGCTGTAGTGCCATCTAAACAATTGCTAACTTCTTTTCTAAAAAAGAAACGATTGATTCACTTTGATTTGAAAACATCTAAGTGCAAGGAGAAAAAGACAAAAAGATTATCTGGTGCTAAACTGGTTCTTTGTAAGTAAAGATATTCTTAGGGTCTGATCCAATAATTCCCCATGTTGAAAACTAAATAATGGGTTGATTCTAGACTTAGTCATGTTTATAATAAACTCAGTGAAATCCAACAATATCTATGTTGATTCCCCTTTGTCTATTTTAAGTTTTGCCTGGATTCAACTCAATGGTTTTTTGTTTACCATGTCATTGTAATATTTGGTTATGGCACCTTGGCTAATCTCTTTGCATGCATGTTTGCTCTTTTTGAAGGAGCAGCAGCCACATCCACACTATGTATTTAAAACAGTATCATGCCACTTTAAACAATAATGACAACAACCAAAGATTCCCAGGAGCTGTAGTTTAGTAATGGTGCTGAGCATTGTTAGCCCACCCCTGTTCCTCTCACAGACAATTCCTAGAGTTTTCTGTAAAGAGGGATCAATTGTTAAATCATTCTGGGAACTGAAGCTCTGTGAGGGGAATAAGAGTCTCCTAATGACTCTCAATGACACTTTAGATAGTGTTCTCGAAGCTACCAGCATGAGTTTGACCAAATTGCGGGAGGCAGTGGAAGACAGAAGTGCCTGCGTGCTCTGGTCCATGGGGTCACGAAGAGTCGGACATGACTAAACAACTAAACAACAACAACAATGACTCTCAACACCCTTAACAAACTACAGTTCCCACAATTCTTTGGGGAATTCTTTTAAGTTCATTGATCTCAATTGGTCTGAGTATTACACAGAAGCTCTATGTATATTTGCTTTCAACATCTGCTGGATGTTTGTTTTCAATTCTGCTGACTACTTCTATACTGTGCTTTTATATATGGTTGTGCATTACTTTTTGTGCTGCAATTTGCTTTGCTGCATTTTCCATCTTTTCCCAAGTCATTTTGGGAACTTGTGGAAGTGCAGTGTATACACAAATCAATGAATAGATGCATGATAAAGAGATCTGTGAAGCATAAAAGAATGCACACTTTATTGAGGAAAAAATGCTTGGAAATTGACATTAAGACCAATTTACTGTTCAAACAAGTGCATGCTAAAGCACCTATGCAGTGCTCACAGATACCTGCACACCCACCACTACCTATTATGGTGTCCATGAAGGGTCTCAGTAAATATTCCCTCAAAAAACCACAGTGCTTGAGAAACTATTTTCTCTTCCTGTTCAATTCCCTTTTGCATTTGCCTACATACCCACATTTCATTGGATTCCAGGATTGGAGACCTACCCTCCCTTCTGTTCTGAACGTCTCTCTTTGAACAGTTACCAACGTAGGTGCCTTACTCCCGTTGATGGAGTGGGGACCTCCTGTCCCATTATGGGTCCCTGTTCCTTTTTCTGGTCTTTTTCCGCTATTTTGAGTTATGTCATGTGCCCTCATGGCAACTAGTTTGTGACTGGCACCCACAACACTCAAAATTCCAATTATGCCCTCAGGCCTAAAAAGGTTGCCAATCCCTGACTTAGAATATACCCATGTGTATTTTGCAATACGATGTGTGTTTTTGCACACCCCTTGAGGTGCAGCATGTCTTTAGTGCTGCTGCTGGAACCTCTGGTGTTGTCCAGACCCCTTTCATGGACCCCCCCCCCCCACATTAACATCTTTCCTTATTTTGTACACCAGGTATGAAAATGGACACTGGAATTCCTCATGGGCCTCTGACATGTCATTCAACCCTAAGTAAATATGTGAAAATGTTCACCATATTCCTTCAGATCTTATTTTCTCTGGGTGAAACAGCCCAGTTCCAGTCACGAGGAAGATTCTGCCTTAAAGGAGGTTACCTGCCAAGCAAGTCAGCACTCTGGGGAACATCTGAAAAGCTGTTGAGCCCAGAGGCTCAAACTGCCAAAGATATATTGTGGGATTGTCCAACAAGCACTGTCAGCTTAACTCTGCTGGTGTCACAAATGTGCCAAGGAGCATTTTTCAGCCTACAGAGAACTGCATTAAACCCAAAGAAGCCTAAATCCACAATTAAAAGGTGGCTTAAGACATATTTTCTTAGAATTTCAATAATGGTGGAAACGGAATGAGTATCATCCATTCTCTTGGCGTATAATCAATGGAGGTACTTGGTGAACAGTCTTCATTTGAGATTTAGTCAAGTACAAGCTGAAGATACAACAATTCCCTTGGCAAACATTTGGTAAAGATTAGAAATGTGTGGGCAATGATAACCAACACCTCTGGAATTCAAACAGACTTCATTTGTTTTGCACTTAACGCTTAAGCCACCAAGTAGCTGCAAAGTTTGAGAGAGGATAGAGGAAATGAAGTGGTAGGTAGATGTTCAGAGAATAAATGTGAAAAGTGTACATCAAGAATGGGAAAGTGATGTAAGCTCAGTGGGAAAGCATCTAAGTGCAGGCAGAAGATATGGCATTTCTAGTTAGGGTCCAGGAAAGATCCCTGTCTGAGATATTGGAGAGCTGTAAGTCAGCTGGTGTTGAGAATATGCAGGTTGATTAATCAATGATCTGACCTGTTTAAGGCAGCTAACTGTTAATGGGGGGAAGGAATGGAAGAGGAATCGGTTGGGGAATAGGATCTGACCAGTGAGACCTCCTGCCTATCAAGCACCTGACATCTTTGTGACGTTAGATGAGCCATTTCTCCTTTGTAGCCCAGGTTCGGTTCTAGCTAGGCTGCTAAGGTGGTGGGGAATTGATTTCTAGGTGTGGATTGGATCTAGCGTGCACCTGCAGAAGAACTCAGCAGGGCTTGAAGCTGATCAACTGATGGGTGGTGACTTCAAGCCCTGCTTTCTGTAGGATTCACTTGCCTTCGGGAGTTGAAATTAGGAACCCATCGAGGTCTTGAAGCCAAGTACTAATTGCAAAAAGATAGCAGTGTTTTAGTTTGTGTATTGATCTGGGAAGTGAGAATTAAGTAGGTTCCCATTAAAATATGAACAAATCTTTTCCCCATACCTACCCCATGCATTCCTGATGGCCTTACACACATTTGCTCCCATGTATTTCTGAATTAGGCTCAAAATACCCCTCTGAAGTCGGACCCTGCATCAGCCCACCCCAGGGCTATGGCCCTGGATTGCAGTGATTTCTGATAGCTAGCACCCTGATCAGCAAATAACCTCTCCCCTTCCTTTTTCTATATACAGATTTGCACATCTTACTTTGAGCCACTTTTAGAAGGATGCTGCCACCCAGCATCAAGCCTCTTGAACCCTTCTGTAAAAGATGCTCAATGCACTCACAGGAGGATTCACCCATGAGATTACCACAAGTCAGGTCTCTCGGCAGGAGCCTGTAAAATCAAAGCTTACTGTGACACTACAGCTTCACAACCTGCTTTTTACCTTCCCGGCAGCACAATATCAGCATTCATGAATGTAAGACAAAAGCCATCTATCTGTCAGTTACCAAAGAGCTTTCTGACCCTCTGCTTTTGTCATCTTCTCCCATTTGTAATCAAAGGCTTTCCTCCCATTTCAGCTTCTCAATTTTATTTAAAAGAATTTTTTTATTTAAAAAAATTCTCATAAAATGTGCCCTGTCATTTGAGGCTTGCATGAAAAAGCTGTTTTCCATGGAATGTTATTGCAACTGATTTTCTAGGTGACTTAAAAAAATAAAAATAAATCCCCTGGTTATTTAAATTCAGAAAGTACAAAACCGATAAGAACACTCACTCATATATTTATAAATGTTCCCTCATGTCCTTTATCAGCTGTCAATGTTCATTCTGTGTTGTTCTGCAATACGCCTGCTTACCAAAAACATGAATCACAATTCTTTCACGGTGACCTGTTTTTGATGTTGCATTCATTTCTGCAGACCTTCTTATTCTTTAAAATATATTCATCTAAACTGCATCATAGCAATGCTGAGTAGGGCTGTGAATTCCACTGCCATGTAGCCAAGCTGGTCCAAGGCTAAAGATCTCACTTTCCCAGGATGGTGGAACGGGACTCAGGGGGCGCCATCTCATCCTCAGGATTGTGGGTGTCCGCCACCGCAACACAGACATGCAACGTCACACGCACACACCTGCAGGTAGTGCATGTGCATGTGACGTTGTATGTCTGCCTTTTGGTGGTGGTGGCGACTCCTCTTTCTCCTCTCCGCAGTCAGCGAGGCATTCTTTTCAGGGGGGACGAGCCCAGACTCGCAGGCAGAGAGACTCTGCCTCCACGTCTGAGCTCTCCCCCCTGAAAAGGATGCCTCGCTGGCTGGCTGCAGAGGATGGAGCTGAACTGCTTCTTTCTTGGAGGCAGCGCTGTTGCTGTCTGCCGTCTTTTTTCATTGACTTTGTGGGTGTGTGGGCCCCAAAATTATATTATTGTGGGTGCCCAAGCACCCATGCCCCCCGGGAGTTGGATCCTATGATGAGACCACTGTTTTAACTCAGCCTCTGCTGTCAGATCCAGGGTCAAAGGAAGGCTAACCGGCACCCGGTGCGGGGTGTTGGGGGCAGGGCGGATGGCAGTGGGACAGGTGTTGGGGGCAGTGGGCGGACTGCTCGCGGCTGCAGCGGCGGCAGAGGGATCTTCCGCTTGCGGCTGCAGCAGCAGAGGAGGGATCCTCTGCACATGGCTGTGGTGGCATGATGACGGCAGCTTGCACCGCCATAACAGGGGGCAGAGGGGTGAGCCCTCTCACGGGGTGCCTTCTTGTCACCCCCCTCAGAGATGGCACCTAGGGCAGATCGCCCCCCTGCCCTCTTCCTCCGCCACTGGTCAGATCTTCCTGTGTCTGGATGTCTGAAGAGAACTTCCAGGGCATGAGCAGGTCATCTGGTAGGGCAGGGATTAATATCCCCTCTCTTCAAGGGCTTCTCACCTACATGTAGGATATGTCAAGCCTACTATAGTCACACCTCACTGGTGGATTCTTCTCTCCTTGTCAACACCCTTCACTTGATTGTACAGGGACTAGATAGATATAGATATAGATATAGATATAGATATAGATATAGATATAGATATAGATGATATAGATATAGATGATATAGATAGATTAGCTAGAGATAGAGATAGAGATAGAGATAGAGATAGAGATAGATATAGAGATAGATATAGAGATAGATATAGATAGATATAGATGATATAGATATAGATGATATAGATAGATAGAGATAGAGATAGAGATAGATATAGATGTATCACTTCACATGAAACAACCTGAAGCAATTTAGAATGCACACATATATAAGCACAATTGAATCCAATACAGGCACAGACTAGGGTGAAGATCTCCACTAAAGAGGCTTACACTAAAGAGGTTTCGTGGGAGCCGATTGAAACTAAATCCTTCGAAGACAGAGGTCCTATGGCTGGGTCGGGATGGCATGGGGATGAGGGACCAACTCCCTTCTCTTGCGGGGGCCCAATTAGTGCCATTGCCTTCCGTTAAGCGTTTGGGTGTAATCCTTGACACCTCCCTTTCCATGGAGGCGCAAGTTACAGCAACAGCCAAGGCGACATTTTTCCACCTTCGCCGCATCAAGCAGTTGGTCCCTTACCTTTCCCGTCCCGACCTGGCCACAGTGATCCATGCGACGGTCATCTCCAGGCTTGACTACTGTAATTCGCTCTACACGGGGCTGCCCTTGAAGCTGTCCCAGAAACTCCAGCAGGTGCAGAATACTGCAGCGAGACTCCTCACGGGGTCTCTGCCATGGGAGCATATTCACCCAGTGCTTTTCAAGCTGCACTGGCTCCTGGTGGAGTACAGGGTCAGATTTAAGGTGCTGCTTTTGACCTTTAAAGCCCTTCACGGCCTAGGACCCTCGTACCTATGGGACCACCTCTCCCGGTATGCCCCACGGAGAGCCTCAAGGTCCATAAATAACAACACCCTTGTGGTCCCGGGCCCTAAGGAAGTTAGATTGGCTTCAACCAGAGCCAGGGCCTTTTCAACTCTGGCTCCGGTCTGGTGGAACGCTCTGCCTCATGAGACCAGGGCCCTGCAAGATCTGATTTCTTTCTGCAGGGCCTGTAAGACAGAGTTGTTCCGCCTGGCCTTTGGCTTGGAGCCAATTTGATTCTCTCCCTCTCTTTATTTTTTCTTTTCCTTCTCCCTCTGCGATGAGGCTACATTTTAATATTTTAATGTTTCAATATTTTAATGTTGTATTTTTTAATTTTGTTTTTAAGTTGTAATCATTTAACTTGTTTTTATTATTGCTTGTAAGCCGCTCTGAGCCCGGCCTTGGCTGGGGAGGGTGGGGTATAAATAAAAAATATTATTATTATTATTATTATTATTATTATTATTATTACAGTGGTACCTCTGGTTACGAACTTAATTCGTTCCAGAGGTCCGTTCTTAACCTGAAGCAGTTCTTAACCTGAGGTACCACTTTAGCTAATGGGGCCTCCCACTGCCACCATGCTGCCGCCACACGATTTCTGTTCTCATCCTGGGACAAAGTTCTGAGGTGCTACTTCTGGGTTAGCAGAGTCTGTAACCCAAAGTGTTTGTAACCTGAGGTGTTTGTAACCCAAGGTACCATTGTATTGAAAAAGGAGGGTCTTTTGATATGAAATGAGAAGGAATTAATAAGGGTAGGTACTGTCTAAAGGAGTTCACCTAAAGGACTGGGCCCTACATCATGCAGAAAAGACCTCCTGATAAGATGGTATCTGAAAAATGTAGTCAGAAATGCACTCTGGACTTTAAGAAGTCTGATTTTAAAAAGATTAAGAAACTACTGGATGAGATCCTGTGATCAGAAATACTCAAAAAGAACCATCGCAAGAGGTGTTGAAATTTTGGGAGGCTGGATAGTTACAGTGGAATGGTGGGGTGCACATTTTTATTCTTACTTATTTATGATTATTACTTTGTCAAAATAAAATAAAAAAATTAAAAAAGAAAGAAAGAAATTCGCAAAAAGAAGGAGTCCAAGATGGACAGGAATTTCTGAAAAGTGAAATACTGAAGGCACAAATGCAGACAATTCCAACAAGAAAGAAAAATAGGAGACATCTTTAAAAATGGTGCAACTGCATAAGGAACTTACAGAAATTCATAGAAATATTTTAGAAAATATCTTAATTGCACCCGCAAGTAGTTTCTCTAATTTCTGGGTGAACTGAATGTGAATTAATTTGGTTTTTGCGGTGGGGCTTTGCATGATTTTCAGTTCGATTCAATTCAATATATGGGTTCTATCACATTTAATTCTGACTATATTTTATACTGTAGCAGAGATGCTGATGACCATATGAACAAGTTGTGAGTTGAGCTGGAAAAGAATTAGTTCCTTTTTTTGAGGGGGTGAACTGCAACTGGAACTAATTTCCCATTTTAAAATGAACTTAAAATGAACCTTAAAATGAAAGCTGATTTCATTGCATTCCCACTGGCCCCTTTTCTCTTTCCACCAACACTGTTTCCCTCACATCTAATTTCACTGCCTTCCTTTCTCACCCCTTTCTTCATTTAGATTATCACCTTACTCTCTCTACAGAATGCCCAGGATGTTCACCAACAACTTTTTTTTTAACAGCCTTCTTGCTACTGCTGCTCAGTCTCAGCTGCTAACTGCAGACTCAGCAGTGATGCCTTTAACTGCTGGTGAGAGACTGTATCTCTTTGCCAGCCAAAATATCACAGCTGTCGGAGATGCCAGCTGCGGAAAAAGCCGACTGCTGCCGAGCTGTGGGTTCAGCTGTGATGCCTTCTGCAGATTGTGGGAGATCATATCTCTTCAGCAACTGATGCTCTGAGAACCACCACCAACAGAAAAAGCTGGTTGTTGCCTAGTGCTCCAGAAGTGCTGGGACTATGGAAACAGAGAGCTAAAAGCACATTGTCTAGGGGAAGTTCATCCCAAGAACAATTCTGTATTAAGCAAAAGCAAGAACAGGGCATTGGAAACATTCTGGGAGGATTTTAGTGAGTTTTGTGAGCCACAGAGAAGCTTCTGGGGGACATATGTGGCCCATAAGCCACAGATTAACCATGTTTGATGTACAGGCTTCTGCTCAAAGAGTTGCTCTCATAATTAACCTCACATGCAGGAGACACCACGCTAGATAGAAATGGCTGTTTTTATTTTATAACAAATAGATTATGCGCAACCAGTTCAACCAAATGATTGCTAAAGTTATACGTTTAATGTACATGAAATGCTGTGTTTGAATGCACTGTATTTAAAATGCTTCAAAGGGAAGTTTACCTTAGTCAAAGGGTTCCACTCTGCAAAAGCATCAGAGAAGGCTGGTATTTTTTCCAATTCAGTGAGATAAGCTGCCTGATGACTCATCTGTGGAAACACTGGCTGCAGAACACGCAGGGCAGGAAGTTGGAACTTGAGAATCACCTCTCTCTCTCTCTCTCTCTCTCTCTCTCTCTTTCTCTGGGTGTGGGTGTGTTGGAGATGGCTAGTAGCAGTAGCAGCAGTTGCAGAGGAGTTCTGCAATGATGAACAAGCTTAGGATCTCTCTCTGGGACCAGAGATAGGAAAATTTATGGAACTGCATAAATAACTGAACCCCATTACTAGTTTGCAGTGTGTTGCTTTGTTATTTTGTAATGTTTATCTAATTGTAATGAGTATTTAAGACTGTTCTGCAGGAAAGTTTTAAAACTCATTATTGGGGTGGAAAGATTATTTATTTCCGAACTCTAACAATGATGAAGACACTGGCAGGTGGAATCTGGATATGTCTGGCCAAGATGCAGTCGTCCGATCCCTTGAGCATCTTTATACCAACAGTCTCTGACTCCAAAGGGAAAGAGAGGAAGAATACTACTTCGATCCCACTGAGGGTGACTTGGGTACATAAACCTAAAATGTGTTCTCCCTGCTGAAATATATATTACAAAGGTAAGGGTACAGGACCTCTGGAAAGTTAAGTCCAGTCAAAGGCAGCTATGGGGTGCAGTGCTCATCTTGCTTCAGGCCGAGGGAGCTGGCATTTGTCCACAGACAGCTTTCCGGGTCATGTGGCCAGCATGACTAAACCACTTCTGGCGCAACGGAACACCGTGATGGAAAGCAGAGTGCAAGGAAATATCGTTTACCTTCCCGCCAACGTGGTACTTATTTATCTTCTTGCACTGGTGTGCTTTCAAACTGCTAGGTTGGCAGAAGCTGGGACTGAGTAACGGGAGCTCATGCTGTTGTGCGGATTCAAACTGCTGACCTGCTGATCAGCAAGCCCAAGAGGCTCAGTGGTTTAGTCGACAGTGCCACCCGCTCCCCTGCTGAAATACAAGAAGCTCCATTAGTATTGGCATTTTGTTGAACACACACCAATTTAGGCAAGCCTCCCACTGAACATATGGTCTAATTCTATCAATTGTTATTTAACTGTTAAAAATTGTTATTTAATTGTTAAAAATATTTAAATGTCTTTTTTATTGCATTCTCTTTTTTAAAATGACATTTTAATGTCTTGATGTAATTATTTTATGTGTATTTTAAATATGTGTGGATTTTTAATTCTTTTTATACTTGTAAACTGCTCAGAAGGGATTTTGGCATGTAAGCAACATATACATTAATACAGCAATAACAATGACAGAGGGTGCAGTAGAAGGCCTCACTGGTAGGATGGCATGTACAGACAATCAAAGTTGTGTTTCAGAAAAAAAATTATGGCAATGTTACAAATATAATGTCACTTTGTCCTCTGCAACATTCACAAGATGATCAGGACTTTGTCTTTTAAAAAATCAGTGGCAGCTCTGCTTTACTGAAATCAGAAGAAACAGTAACAGGAGTTATATAGCTACTGTATATCTATCTAGCCATACATACGTACGTACGTACGTACATACATACATACATACATATGAGTCAAAGGCACTTTTTGTCTGGTTATTACTTGCAGTGTTGTAATATGTCAAGCTCACGTTCAATTTAGTGCAAAGTTTGAGGATGTCTAACTCTGCTCCCTTTCTTTTTTCCATCTGCGAAGCCCTTCCACATTTATTTTCAAGCCATCAAAAGACACAATCAAATGACTTTGTCGGGTTTTATGTCTCTCTTTATACAACAACGCAAAGAAGACCTTGAAATACAAAAGCATTTGTCTCCAATTTTGGGGTTTTATTTTCACCATATATTATTTGCATGTGCTTTCTAGCTTGCGAATTTACAAGATGCCTGTTTTTATACATCATTATTCTATTTTCCATTTCTTTTTGTTTTAATTTTCCCTAATGAATCCGGACCTTCAGAAGTATATCCATATCCTTTCTGTCTTTCAAAATATATATGCTGTCATACACTGGCAGCAGTTAGTTTTGATGGGAGATATTTAGTTTGACTGAGTATTCCATCCAGAACAGTCTTTGAAGATTATGAATGGAAATGCAAATCAAAGCAATCATGGAAGAGAGAGATTCTATTGCTGCAGGGACATAGATATTGTCCCTGCAAGCCAAATGAAGATGCAGGCTCAGTGTCTGAAAATTAAATAGAACCATACCCTATTGGACAGAGGTCTTGCAACCAATTCTGTAAGTTGAATCAAATAAGACATTCCTATAAAACTAGTGGTGGGGAACCTGTGGCCCTCCAGGTGTTCCTGAACTCCAGCTCTCATCTCAGCCAGCACGGGCAATCATCAGATTTGCTGGGAATTGTAGTTTAGCACCATATGGAGGACTGCAGGACCCCTCTCTGCTATAAACGATAGCACCGTGGTTGGATACTGCATGGATATTAGTTGCTGAGTCTTAGGTCCCATCTGCAATACACATTTAAAACAGCATCATACCACTTTCAAGAGGCATGGCTTCCCACAAAGAATCCTGGGAACTTTTTTAAAGGTGCTGAGAGTTGTTATAAAACCCCTATGACAATTGTAGCTCTGTGAGGGGAAGGGCAGTTTCCTAACGACTCTCAGCACCCTTAACAAACTACAGCTCCCAGGATTCTTTGAGGGAAGCCATATTTCTTGAATGTGATACGATACTCCTTTGAATTCACGGTGTTGTCGGGGCCTGAGAAAGCGAATAGCCAGAACAAAGTCCATTTGTTGCAGGTGTAAAAGACTACACCAAGCCAGGGAGTAGATGTCATCTTCCTCTCACCAACTGTACAAACAAACATCCATCATTTCTTAACATCACTTTCTATAGGCCATGGTATTGATAGTTCTATTCACAAATTTTCCACTTACAGCCAGTACCACAATCTCACTTCATTGCTCACCAAATCTACTCTGGGAAGACACTGGGAAATATTTGATCTTCCACCACCAATTTGGTAATGTCAGGCACTCCAGGGCACTTCAAAAAAGCCTACAACATAGCTTTATAATACACGTGTTGCCTCAGTTCCTGGAAGTGGCACTAAGTGTGTGGCAGAGTTGCTGTGTAAAGTTTTCCTGAAATGACCTTAAGCTTCTGATGTGACTAGAACAGTAGCTCCAAGCTAAATTGGAAGGGTCCCCAAACACTTTGAAGAGCATACCACTTGAGTCGCCATATGGCCAGAAGCTACAGATAACATATCCTTGTGTAATTCAGACTGCACTGAATATTCACCCACTCTAGTTTCTAGGAAGTGTTTTCAGGGCTCCTGAAATGTTTCCTGAGGAAAAGAGCTCTGTCTTGAAAATGTTCCACTGTTTTTGATCTATGAACTGCCATTGTTCCTCCAGTCAGCAACTGCTTTGTAGCATTCTTTCATTTGATAGCACTTCACAAAGGGATCACAGCCAAACAGGGATCACAGCCACATGGCGGTTACAATTATACAAAGTGAGTCCAATTTTGATATGTGCTGATAGAATCTTCTTTAGAGTGAGGGCAAATCTTCATGAGGTTGACATCTAGGTCCTAACCAATCAAGAAGGTGAACTAAACCCCATCTGGGAGAATCTTTCCTGAATAAGAGAACACTATCCTTCTTTAGCCAGCAATCCAAGCAAGCATTTTTTGATGTGAATGAAAGTGATTGCAAAAGCTGGCCCTTCATTTAGCTTAGCCCCAGTTAGAACAATCATGCCACAAGGGCCATCTGATTCCATACTATTAGGAAATAAAACCTTTTAACAAACCACAAATTAAAGACTGAACAACAAAATGTATATTTTTTTCCAAGTTAGATTTTTAAAAAGCAAGATAGGCACTACAAAGAGAAATATGGCGGAATCAAAAAAAGACAATCAAGGAGATTCATTTTTGCTAACATTAATTTCTCTGCTCTATTGTTGTTTTTTTCCAGAGACCAAAAACTTGTGCTGGAATATCACTAATTGCTTATCCACTTTCTCTTGTCCCACTGTTTTTCCCCAGGGAAAACCGCTCTTTAGTGCTCAACAGGAGCAAATGGCAATTTCGGTTTTCCTCAGGTTGTTGTTTGTCCTAAACTATTGCTAAAGAGTAGGTTTTTCCTTGGAAAGAAGAGGGGCAAGGGCAAAATCACTTGCACCTGTGCTTTCTAGGCCTCACACAAGCAGAAGTGTGGATGAGCCCTAAGCTGTTTTGACCACGTTAATTGCAGACACACTAAATGATTAGGTGATGGAGATTCCAAAGATCGTTCCTCATACTTGGAGCTCAGTCTGCTGAAATGTCCATTTTCCCACATGGATGATATCACTCAAAAGACTGTTGTACAATCAAGTGATTCAAATCCTGTTCCACCTCTTCGATCTGTGCTGTTCATAGAGTTATATGATTAATACCTATTAATTAGCTCTGACAATTCATATGGAATGCCTGCAGTCTTTTGATGTCTTCACAGAACAAAGTCCACATTTCTGAGCCAAGAAAGCTGGACAATACCTTGAATTAAATCAGACAGCTGGGTATTGAAGGAATCTCAGATCTGCTAGAAGTACTTTATGAGAAATCTTGAAAGATAGGCAAGGCTCCAGCAGACTGTAATAAAGGCAGACAACGTGCCTTTCATCAAAAGGAGAAAAGGAGAGGCAGGGATACTCCCTGAGAGGTAGCATAACATTTGTTTTTTAAGTAGTGATGTGTGAAATACAAATGAGTTCAGCTTGCTGATCTCCAAGCAGAGGATTTTCACAGGAAGCCCATCTACTCATTCAAACTTCATGCTGTTCCAACTGCAATGCTATTAACGGATCACTTCAAATGGTTGCTTTAGTGAGTGTGTGGGTGCTTTAGTGAACATGTGTTTTATCCATATTCCTGTTTCCTGGGTTTTCTGTTACCTCTCAAGAACAGTTGGGCCTTCTGCATGTTTTTCTTCCACGACGGAAGACAATTTGTCAAGAAAGGGTTACGGCATCACAAGCATCCAAATGGTTTGCCACAAAAAAAGGTTGTAAAATACGAGAATGCAGGCGTTTGTTCTCACGCAAATGTGTTTTGCATTTGATATTATTTGGTCAAAAAGAGAGCGTAGATCATGAGAATGCAGCTGGTTTGGCACATAAGGCTTATCATGAGATGGTTGTTTTAGCAATATGTGCAATTCTTTGCTCATACAATCCCATAAGAGTTAATGGAATTGCAGCATTCTATCCAAATTCCATTTAAAAACAAATCAATGCCAGTCTATTTGTAATCATCTAGTACAAAGTAGAATTTAATCAGCTTCGACTTTATTGTTTACTATATTTCTATATTATTACTTGGTTGGATTCATATGCAGCATTCTTTCCTCTGTGCATATACATATGGGCAAATAACAATGAAAAATCAGTCACTGAAACCAGAGTGTCTTCTCTTCTTTTTCTCAAGCAACAACATCCACCATCACCATTCAGTGCTCCATACTGTATCTGGAGGAAGTCCAGTTAGTTTTGCCATGGCCTGAAAAGGTTCATCTCATGACTACATGGAGGAGGACCTTCTTCACAGTGTGCCCCAGCCTATGGAATGATCTCCAAACTGAGATACGGTGGGCATCTACTGCGGTGAGCTTCCATCAGCTGATGTCAGGTGAGTGACAGGTAGAGGTGGGGCAATCAGTTGATTGTTGATGCTTTGGAAGGGCTGCACAAGGCTCTTTCTCTGCTCTGTGCCTCCATGCACCATGCATGAGATTTGAAGGGAGCCCAAGAAACAGTTGACTGTTGGGTGCTTGGGATGTGCTGTGCAAGGGGGCTTACAAGCTTCTTTTGGGGGGAAGAGAAATTGTTCCATTTATGAAAGGAAGATCCCTCTCAAATGAAGCAATTGTATTGAAAGCATTTCTCCTGGTGATATGAATATGAACTGCTTCTCTATAGAGAGGGACATGTGTTCCTCTGCATAGACTTCAAAGGGGCTCCCTCTAATCCAGTGGTTCCCAATTAGCTAAGTACTGTTAACCCCCTGTTTTTCAAAAGCCAAGTCAAGGACCTCTTACTTTTAAGGTCCTTGTTGGTATCTCTGTGGTAGCTTTCGTTATGTGAATGGTGCCACCATATCCTCCAACGTGTCCCAGCACAAACTTCTGTGTGTGTTACGTGACTCATGGAGAGAGCACAGCGATCTCACGTGTGCCATGATCACATACCTTTTTGGATACTGTGCTCTCAGGTGAGAGCACAGCCCCCCTCCATGGGATGCCCTGGTTATTCAGACCCCCTGGGTTCCATGGACCACAAATTGAGAATCACTGCTCTAACGGATTATCTTCTGACCAGTGGTTAAAGAGAGCCTCTTTGAAAACATCCCACCACCACCAATAAGTTCATTGGGACTGAAAGTGCATCTTCAAAGTTCTAAGTGATGATCAGCTGATAGGCAGTTACAACAACCTCCTTTGAACTTTGAAAAGTGTCAATTGTCTGACATGGAAGTGGTCGAGGTTGGCCTACAGGGGTGTGGGAGATTAGGAACTGGTTCACTGTCTAAATCTAGTTACTAACCCCTGGTTTATAGTGGGGGTTTCCCCCCCAATACTTTTAAAATTATTTTCTTAAGTTGCATAACAAACATAGCCAATCAAAACTTTAACAAAAGAGAAAACTTCATTACAAAATATAGACATAACTGACTGAATAAAATCAGAAATAAAAATATGAAGAAGCTTGTTTGTGCAGATGCTGTGGAAACTTTTTTAATAAATACAGGGATATGGTATTTAAATTAATACAAAGGGAAAACAAACATTTAACAAATCTATATATTGAAGTACACCCTATAATTTTTCCTTTTGTTGTTTGAAATATTTGTATCAGCAATAAACCACCACCAGTCTCTCACAAACTTTCCTCTATATTTATTTCTTCTAGCTATTCTTAGTTTACATGTAAGTTTCTCTACTAGGCCTATCTGCCTAGTAATCTTTAATGCCTAGTAGTGTTTAATGTTGTTAAATTAGCTTCTTTAAGTTTCTTCTTAAAAAGTGGCAACAATGATATGTGCAGCTGCTAATAAGTACCGTTTCAAGGCTTTATCTATCAAGTCTATATTATCATCTGTTAATAAATTTAGTACAGCTAGGTTTGGGACGTGTGTGGCGCTGTGGGTTAAACCATAGAGCCTAGGATTTGCTGATCAGAAGGTTGGCGGTTCGAATCCCCACGAAGGGGTAAGGTCCCTTTGTTCGGTCCCTGCTCCTGCCAACCTAGCAGTTCAAAAGCACATCAAAGTGCAAGTAGATAAATAGGTACCGCTCCGGCGGGAAGGTAAATGGTGTTTCCGTGCGCTGCTCTGGTTCGCCAGAAGCGGCTTAGTCATGCTGGCCACATGACCCGGAAGCTGTAAGCCGGATCCCTTGGCCAATAAAGCGAGATGAGCGCCGCAACCCCAGAGTCGGCCATGACTAGACCTAATGGTCAGGGGTCCCTTTATCTTTACCTTTACAGCTAGGTTTGCGGTCATCCTAAAAGATTTTATCCATATCATTGAAAACCTGATCCCAGGATGCTGATACGTTGACATGTGTCCACCACATATGTTTATAGCACCACAGCTCAGCACCAGCTCTTCTCAGGAAGTCAGTATTCAAGCAAACTCTTGAATTTTGCGAGTCAAGTCTAAGCTTGACCATCATTGCAGGCAGCTTAGAAGGGAAATAGTTGGTTTTCACCTGTTGCTGTCTTAAACTGGTTGTTTTTCATGATGATTGTGCAGTATTTATGTTTTAATGTTTCACTGTTGTTAATCTTGTCCGCCGTGCTGTGCATTCATGGCAGGGGGGGTGTGGAGAAGCAGGACAAACATATCAAGACTTAACTAAATTCAAAAAGACTCAAATTAATTGAAGAAACTGAAAGTGACATCAAAAGGCTCAAGCTCAAATTCTGAAATTAATTTAGAAATTCTCCTAGTTAACGTGAGATGTTGGACTAGAAGGTTCCTTTAATCTGATATAGCAGGATCCTTCCGGTCTTATGAGAAGCAAAACACAGAAGCCAGAAATTCAAATATTCAGCAACGTGTAATCAACAGTATCTCAATGTTGATGCTTCATAAAAAACCTATGAAACGGAATGGGTCAGGAATGATGGTGGAGGGAGAGAATAAAGGATGTAGCATACATGGGTAAAAGGTTTACAAGTCTAGGATACAATCTCAGTTGAGAGTGATTTGTATTTCTTATTCGGGAATGGGGAGTGTAAAGTTATCAGTTTGACAAATGTCTGTCACAAATAATGGCACCTGCAAGCACAGATGTGTGTAGGAGGGTTGGCTTTAAAGAAGCGCTCTGTGGGATACAAGTTCACACATTTTCTTGCTTGGACAAAAGCAATACCCTTCAGTGGCTCAGGGGAGAGGGGAAGGTTTTTCAGCTTGAAGCTTCTCTTGGTAACAAATGATACCATTTGCCAGTGGCTCAAAGAAGAGAATTGGAGATGTGACAGAACAGCTGTAACAAAGAAATCTGTGGTAATCAATCTCTGGTTGCTGTTACAAAATAGCTATGTCTCTCCAAAGCATCCATTAACCCACTCCTTCGCTCTCTTTCATCAGCCAAAGTCTTCCAAGAAAATGAAAGCATGTGAGATTCCCATCAAACGCCAGCGGGTTAAGGCAGGTTTCTTAGCTCTTCATCACAACCCTATGAGGTAGGTTTAGCAAAGAAGTTAGTATCTTGCGGGCACTGGAGCTGAATAGGAATTCATTCATGGTTCCTCCTTATCTATAGCTAATGTTCTTTGTAGCACGCTTGCCCTCCTATGATGCTACTGGAAGGATTTTTTTTATTTTTCCTATGATGAAGTAAGACATAATTTATGTTGATGGTTGCCCTGGTGTGTGGGGGCACAGGTGTGAGTGTCTATCCAGACTGGAGATAGGAAACCCTTCAAGTCAGCATGCATCACCACAAAACACTCCCGACTCCTTTTTCAACAGCTGAGCTCCATAGTCCACAAGTAAGTAAAAAGAAGCAACTATTTTAATGACCTGAAAAATAAAAGTGACACTGAAAGGAAATGCAAGGAAGAGCAAACTACTAGGCTTCAGTACAGTCAAACAATAGGAGTGATTCACTATTTAAAATGTAATTCATCTCCAGTGCATTAAAAACACAAAAGATTCATGTGGGAACACATAAAGAGCATGGTCACAGAATGGTGAAGAGAGGAAATATACAGATTATCAGAGAAGGCTGATAAGCTGATTTTCAAAACCTCAAAATATTTAATTAATCATCATTTGTTTACTTATTTAAATGCCACATTTTAAGGCACCACCTCCCCATCTACCTCCCCACCCCAGCTGAAAAGAAACACCATCATCAAAAACATATTCCACCCTCTAAAAACTGAGCAGCCATAATTAATATGGCAATGCCAATTGATAAATCAAGTCAAGTAAAATACTTGTTGGATCAAGCCATTAGGTTAGTAGAGCTTTGGCTTCAGCCATATTATAAGACTTTTGCTGGATCAGAGAAAATATTGAACTAATCTATACCATTCTGCATCCAATGAAGGTTAGCCAGATCCCTCCATGTAGCTCAGGGAGGGGGACACAGGGCAGCCTGAAAGTGCCCCAAGTCCATCTGGTAAGCTCAGTAGTGACTACACTAATTGACGGTGGCTCTCCAGGGCTTCAGAGGGGTCTTTCCCAGCTCTGTCTTGTTACCAGTTTACCTTCGATTTGACCTTTCCCATATAAACCCACTCCACTGCTTGGATCTGCAGAACTGGCCACATAGCACTCATTCTGCATTTGTAAGAAATTGATCTTTTACTGTGGAACTCCCTGCCTATTGATATCAGGTGGGTGCCTTCTCTGCACTCTGTTTGATGCCTGCTAAGAACATTGTTCTTTAGGCAAGCTTACCCCGATACATAGAATGTTAACATGTGCTTTACTGTGTTTTTCGCTTATTGTTGATTTTTATTATTTTCTTGAATGTTTTCAATATCTGTTTTTCTTGATTATTTTATGGTTTTGTAAACCACGTTGAAGTTTGTCTGTATTTTTTTTGCAATCAAGCGGTATATAAATTTTATGAAATAAAATAAAAATAAATATCTGGATTTGTTTTGGGACCTCCTGCATGCTACTGAGCTACAACCCTTCCCTGACAATGGAAGGACATGAAGGAAACAGCCTTCCTGTGTTGGCCTACATAGGAGCTATACTGCTACTGAACATGGAACATCCATCTAAATATCTGTTGATCAGTTTATTCTCCAAATGAAATCCTTGTAGGAAAGCTGTTGAATAGATGCCCTAGAAATCTCACGAAAGCAATCTTCAAACTGAATTTGGAAGGTCTTGATCGGGCATAGCAGCTCCACAAATATAACAGAATTAAAATTCTGGCTTGTTTCCTGCCTGCAATTATAGGAGAAACTCGGAGAGGAAACCTCACTGAAATGGAACAAAACACCTGATGCAAAGAAACACTCCAGGATCCAGTCTGATACTGTGAGGAAACGTAGGGTTGCCAACTGAACAGGAAATGGGCATTTCAATGTCAGAACAAATCCTTCTCCTGAGATCACTCATATAATATGGACCAACCAATGTTACAAATGTAGAATTCTTGGTTGGAAAGTGAGTTTTCCACCAAAGTGTTCTCTAAAATTGCTCTTAGCAATTGCTCTTAGCAATTGCTCTTAGCAATTTTAGTGGTGACTCATGTTCAGATCAAACTGTGGACAGTCCACCCATCACCAGTGTGCAAAGTGACTCATTATAACTGAAGCTTGCATACTCCTTTTTTTTTTAAAAAAAATAATTTTTATTAAATTTTCCATTTTAACAATCCAATCAAATCACATTAAGTATTCCAAATTATACAAATACATATCATATAGTCCCAATATTCTGCCAAATTATAAATTTTTGTTGGGGCTTCCCATGCTTCAAGTTCAGTGGGGTCCCAATCATCTTACGTTTTTACTGCCTTGAGTTTCCAATAGTTCCTGTTGTTATCCTTCCTTCTTTCGTGGCCTCTGAGTGTTTCCACAGGCGAGTTGAAATAAACAATGTGCTTCTGTGTGAAATTTGTATGACTCTCCTTTTTTTTTGCAGCTGGTAAGTCTGTTGTTTGCAGAATGTCCTCACATGCTGGTGTTTATGCCGAATCAATCCAAAAGTCCTTCTCTGGTGGCAGACGCCATCTTCACTCAGTTCCGATGAAATAAAATCTGGGCGTTTGCTCATTAATTTTCTCAGACAGGTTGCATCAAACATTAGTCTTTCTAGGGGAGATTTGCCAAATCGGACTTGAAGTACAGATATAATAACAAATTAAGAGCTCACCTCCCCCAAGACTATTTATCTCTGCAACTCGTCCTTCTCCCATAATGGCGGGTCCCAATTAAAGATTGTGTTACATCACCCTTCTCAGAATCCGTCTAAAGTTTTTTGGTGTCTCTCCGGCGGCTAACGAGATCCTGCTTTTTTCTAATATCAATATTTGGAGAGTCTTTATCTTCTTCCAAACGTTTCAAAAAACAAAAGCTTTAGTTATATAGTATTATTATTTCCACACAGTTTATATTTCCCCATCTCACTTGCTGTAAATAATGTAAACGGTTCTTCGGGGGAGGGGGTTGTTAGGTAGTATCGTAGTAGAAAAAGAAAAAGGTTTACCCCCCAGTCCGTTTCCAGCATACCGGCTTAGATGTTATTCTTAGATGTTATCTTTCTTCCTCTCCGTCACTCTTGGCACCTCAGTGGCTGGCTTAATTGGCAGATTAATTACCCCTTCTTCGCTTGAAGTATGTCCAAGAACTTAAATCCAATTTTTTATCTTAAGAAATGGAACTAGGTGCACTCGCGGAGACAGCGTCCAGGAGATCTGAACCCCCTCGGGGGCTTTCATCCAGTGCCCCCACCCCATCCTTCTTTACGAACTCGGGGGTGGTTTGTTGGGCACCGCAGATGAGACTGCATCTTTCCTTCCACCGGGAAGAATTTGGGAGGCTGATTACTCCCATCTCAGCCTCTAAATTACCTCGTGGGAGCTGGAGAGATGGTATTGTCGGCCATCTTCCGCGGCACCCCTAGCGGAAGCCAAAGCTTGCATACTCCTAGTTCCTTAAAATGGGGGAAGATGTAGCCCCAGGGAGTATCTCTAGATATAGGAAACCCAGGTTCTCTGACTGGGCCCAACTGACCTCTTGCATTGTGCTGGGATTGGCAGGCAGTATCCAAGTCCAGAATTAGAATGTAACAACCATCAAAACCCAAAGAACCAGGGCCAAACTCTGGCAGTGATGGGGCTTATGTGGGAATGGACTAAGCCCCTCACCAATGTTCTCCAGAACTTTCCTTTTCCTACACAGACTTATCTGATAAGAAAAGTGTGAAGGGGGAATGCTAGCAGTGGGGCCTCCATCATGCCCTAGAACCTTCTTTATCAATCTTGTAGATATTTTGGGATACAACTGTCATCCAGAATACAGCCAGGAGGGTGTCATTCACTGTAATAAGCCAGTAGTATTCTCTCTTTTTAGACTATAAATACGTTAGCAGACGGTTTTTTAAAAAATCCAAACTTCTAATGGGAAACCCCGTGGAGTGTCTATGAATTCTATATAAATGAAATTTAGAAGTAAAGACTGAATTTAAGATGTTGTCATCCATAATTCCTTTTGATTTTCTTGTCTATATCTTTCTGCCTGTTCCTCTTGCTTAGACTTGCATTTTCACTCTTCTTATTTTTCTTTTTTGTTTGTTCATGAAAGCATAGATGGCTATCATAAGGAGGGGGAAATAGTCACTTTTTCTGGAAATTTTAAAATAGCATTGATTTTAAATCAAAATTTGTTGATTGCTGGATTGGGTTGGTGGTGGGCAAAATCCCCATTGCCCACCTTGTTATGAAGTAAGATTTCATGAGGGTTTTTTGCATTTTTGGGGAAAGTCTGGATCTTGCCAGCTTTTCCCAATAAAGCTATAAAATTCAACCTTGTAGGAGTTCAGGAGAATTTCCTCCCTGTCTCCCACTCCTTGAAGGGTGTGGGTTCCACATCCATGGTAAAAAAAACCTACTATGCTCAAATGGTAATGATAAAAAGTCTGGCATATTGGAAAGAGATTTCCAGCAAAATTCTACATGGGTCGAAGCTTCTTCCTGTGCTGTTCATTAAGGATCCATCCCAGTGGATCATTTCCATATGTCTGCATCTTTGGGAAATCATTTCAAGAGGTATCTCATGAAGCCAAAACATTACATCAGACATCACCTTATGGATCATGGTGCAAAACTTCTATTCCTGTCCCAGGATATTGCAAGCACTGATGGCTCTTCATTAATCCTTGGGATCTAATCTAACTCTAAATGCCCTGCTTGTTGACCCTGTTCAACAACATTTTTAACCAATGACCAAAGTTAAAGAGCCAGTAAAGAGCTATTTCAAAGGCAATAAAAACAAAACAAAACAAGTATTCCACTGCTTTATAGCAAGCAGATGAAGTCTATATGAATCAAAGGACAAATCTCATATGCAAGACATGGCTGCTTCCATAAGGTTAGTGATGATTTTATAAGCTAAAATGCTTTTTGAGACTTGGAACACGTGTGCTTCTTAAGAATTCACAAATCACTTGCTATTTGCTAATGGCTTCCTTGAAATAATATTTTATTTTTATTTTCCCCCCCATTTGCTTCCTGGTGATTATGAAGATGATTATAGATTACTGTACAATCCCCCAAATATTCTTAGAAATCTAAGGCTTTAGAGAATAGTGAAGCATTTGGGATGAACAACGAGAACAATGTTAGGACGTGGTGCTGCTAACCCCTCTGCTATTTAGGAGTTACATGGTTGCAGTAATCTGTGGAAGCTATCTTGCATATCTTGCCTGTATCTGAGAGCACAATTCTATGCATGTCTACCCAGAAGTAAGACCTATTACATTCAGTTGGACATACTCCCAAGTAAGTATGCACGGGATTGCAACCTAAGGTACATTTGTTAGGAATGAGTGAGAGTCATCTCAATGGCCATGCCTGGATTGTGGAACTCCCTGCCACAAGAGAGGTCTGTTGGTTGTTTTCTGATGTCACTTACAAATCTAGCAGGCTTTTCTTTATCTAATTAAAACATAATGCTCATGTATGAGGTTTGGGTTTTCAAATTTAATTAATTTATAAATCACCTTCCACTTGAATTTCAAAGCGATTTACAAATGTACAAACTTTTTCTTTAAAAAAGCATACAAAAATACAGTGGTACCTCGTGTTACATACTTAATCTGTTCCAGAGGTCTGTTCGTAACAGGAAACCGCTCGTAACATGAGGCACACTTTCTCTAAGGGCATCTCCTGCTGCTGCCATGCCTCCAAAACGCGACTTCCGCTCGCATCCTGGGGCAAAGGTTGCAACAAGGAGCATTTACTTCCGGGTTAGCGGAGTGCGTAACCCGCAGCATTCATAAGGAGGATGGTACATAACACAAGGTACCACTGTAGCTAAATACAGTGGTACCTCAGGTTACAGACGCTTCAGGTTACAGACTCCGCTAACCCAGAAATAGTACCTTGGGTTAAGAACTTTACTTCAGGATGAGAACAGAAATCACGCAGCAGCGGCACGGCAGCAGCGGGAGGCCCCATTAGCTAAAGTGGTGCTTCAGGTTAAGAACAGTTTCAGGTTAAGAACGGACCTCCGGAACGAATTAAGTATGTAACCAGAGGTACCACTGTACAGATTTTGAAACAAAACACAATAAATACTTCAGGCAGAGACATTTTCACCCAGCCGAAATATACATTAAATTCTTTTTGGTGATGTTTTTATTTTAATGGTTTTGACTGCGTTTGTTTGTTTGTTAATAAAAAATGAATGGTTAGCAGCTTGCTAGAAGGCAGAGACACTGGGGCTCCATTATGACTCTCTTTTTCTCCGGGTATTTCTCCGATCTACCAGCATCCATTCATATTTCAAAGAAAATATGAATTAGAACTGAATATTTTTTGTTTTGTTTCTACTTTTCATTATTGCCAAAAACAGCTTCTGTTTCTCAATGCACACTTTGACTTTTTGCCTGTTTTTCTAGCATGCAAAAATTCCTCAAAGCCTGATGTTTAAAACTCATGGGATCTGGTAATTCCCTGGTGTCATTCACCAGATACATCGCATGGGAGTTCCTGATCCTTGGTAGCTAGGGAGTTATGCAATCCCTGGCTTGTCTGACCAGCCTTTGTGGGCTCACTCAGATTGTACAATTCTCTGGAGCCTTAAGAAATCAGTCTTTGGGTGGTTTTGCACAGCTCTCTAAGCTTTGTTAATGCCCACACCTGGCTGAAAAGTAGAGAAATACTTTTTTGTTGTTTTCTGTATTACAAGGCTTTTTCCATTAGCTTTCATTTTGTGTCCGGAAGTGAACCAAAGTTGGGTGAAGGATACTTCTTCGACCTTATGCATAGTTTAATCATAGATTTCTCTATGCTTGATCCTCTTTCCAGCAAGGTCATGAGGATCCAGAATGTTCATTGACTCGACTTCCGGGTCAGCGCCATTGGTGAATGGCGGAGTTCCTCCGACCGGAGGAACAGGCTCCGTGGAAACTGGGTCTTCCCGCCGCAGTGAAGGTGGGGACCCGCTAGAAATCCCAGGTGGAGGAAGCCTGGGAACGTGGGGTTCGGCAGGGCACCAGAAGCGCCCCCCTACTCACAGGGAATCCCATCTAGGGGCTCCGGAGCGAAGTGGGGTGAGAAGCGCGGTGCTACGAACTGACTGCTACTTTCACGGAGTGAAGCCGCACAGCCATTGCCAGAGAGCGCTGACTTTTTGCTGTGGACAATTGGACTTAAAACAAGTACCCGTGAGTAGAAACGGAAAATTGGATCAAGAAATTGTTTAATTTGGTATCGAAGCAGGAAGGTGCAAACAGGAAGTCCGCCTTCCGCTTTTTTGTATATAGACTAAAGCAAAAATTTTGCAAGCTAAAGCTGGGAAGCTGTCAAAAAAGACCAAATTTCCTTCATTCAGAATTACTGAAACCCCCCTTGGAAGCAGGAGAAAAGGGGGGGGCTCTGTTTAACCCTAGCAGGAGAGGGAGTGAAGAAGGATAGGTTTCCACCGTCTCTAACCTGGGAATGGGGTGTCAAAGACAGAAACTGTTGGAGAGGTTCATTGACTGTGAACGTAATACTTTGACAGATAGCTAATGAAGAGAAACAAGTTGATTCTAATGTTGCCTTTTGCATTTTAAAGAAACAAAATATCTGAAAAACATCTGAAATATCTGAAAAAATGAAAGTAACTTTCCTTTGTCTTCAAAAAAAAAAATGGATACAAATAGTTTGTCTCCTCTAGAGGGAGCTTGCTAAATTGTTGCTGTAGGATATTTGAGACCCAACATCTGTGAGATTAAGACCGTGGGAACAGTCTTTTCTGACCTTGAACAAAGATGAGCTGGGAGGAAGACTGGGTGCTTGCTCTATGCAAGACAAATGCTTTGCTGGAACAGATGCATGAGAAGATGGACTTGATGAATGAGAAAATGGATTTGACTGTTGTGGTTAATAACTGTGCACAAACAGGGAACATTGATACAGAAATCATTCAGGAACCAACCTATGAATCTGTACTGACTGGGCAAGTGCAGATGACAATGGAGGAGGATGCGGCTGCACCTCAAATAGTACAAATGGAGAGACCCGAGGCCCTACAGGAGCATAAGCCGCTGTTATTGAAGATTGAAGTTGGAGTGGGCCAAGGGGAGTCTGGAGATGAGGAGATTCCTAGCTTCGGAGAGATCTTGAAATTTGATTTCAAATACATTTTGGATTATATCGAGGACTGTGGGGAATGGGCGAGCTCTATGAAGAGTGATGGAGACAATTTTGGGTTGGAATTCCCCAGAGACCTACTCCTCAATGAGAAAGGAAAGAAACTAAGACAGAGACCAACAAAAGACAAGGAAAAGGGCAAGCACAAACAAGATGAAGAAGAATTGCAGAAGGGACATGGAAGAGACTTAAGGGCCTCGGACATAAGGCTTCCAGGTTGATGGACTAGATGGAATGGACAGTAAGGACTGACAAGACCCGAGACCAGGAAGAAGAGACACTGGATGATGACTGAAAGAGAATTTATAATGGAAATTTTTTATTTTAGAATCAGCTTAATGAATATTAGGGAAAATGTGGGAATGAAACTATACGACTCTAGCAGAAATGTTATCAGGAGCTATGTATATTTGAAAACTAAGATTTAAGTCTTAAGGTACTTAGGGGTAAGATAAGGTTAAATAAATTAAGATAACTTGAATAACAGAATATGGGGAAAGATGGAAAGGATTTGTTGAGTTAATTATTAGGTGAAATTGTTAAGATAAATTTTATAACAAAAACTGAGACAGATGGAAAGAATTTGCTGAAATAATTATTAAACTAGAATACAAAAAGGGAGGTGTGAGGAGGTCAATGAAACAAGCAAATGGAAATTATGGATATGCAATCTGGGATTTGTGTTTTTTTTCTTCTTCTTTTCTTCTTGTTTATTTTCTTTTACTGTATTGTCGTATATTTTGTGCTTTTCTCTTTTTTCTATTTTTTTCTCTTTTTTGTATTGTAGTGTTGTTGTTTTTTTTTTTTTTTGTAATCCTGAAACTATCAATAAATATTTAAAAAAAAAAAAAAAAAACACAGAATGTTCATTGACTCCCTGGGGAGGTAAGTTGCAATAATGGGAATAAGGTAAAATGATTCTTAAACAAAAGGTAAACAAATGGCAATCAGGTTTTGACATCTAAAAGTTCCTGCGTCAGAATCCAGAGAGAGGCTCCTTCTACCAGCTTGAAGCTCCATAGAAATGCAGATGCAAACCAGATACAACAACTTCATTTCAGAGAGTCAGGCAATCTTGTGCGACAGCCACTGTTCTCCTACAGGCAATCCATTCAGGAAAGCCATACCAAATATAAGCTGTTGATAGTACCTGCAGGCAAACCCTACATGCCCCCATCCCACCCCTGATATCATCAAAACCCCTACTCTGTGTCCAGGCATGCTTCCCTAGACTTTACCCAATCACCTTTCATTTTTACCGCTTCTCATTGATCACTGTCCAGTAGATCCTGACCTACAACTGGGGCTGATGGAAGTTGGAGTCCAACAACATCTGGAGGGCCACAGGCTCCGCATTGCTAAGATACGTGAAAGACTGGCAGACAGTTGCTTATAGCAAAATATAATAATTAATTTGTAGATTTGAAAGGAACCCTGAGGATCCACTAGTCCAACCCTCTGAAGTACAGGAATATGCAGCTGTCCCATATGGGGATCAAACCTGCAACCTTGGCATTATCAGCACCATCCTCTAACCAACTGAGCTATCCAGAAGATAGTAGAAAAGTGTGATTTTTATCCACAGGTTGCTAATCTAAGTTCTCACCACTAGAACCCGTCCCCCTCATTGCTAAAGTAATGTTGATTCAACCTGCCTAAGTGTCATTGGTGTTGCTTTGTCATTTGCAGAGCATGTTCTGCAAATTGTGTATTATGTAACAAAGAAATCAAGGCACCCTATTTATGAAAAAAAGAAACAAACAAATGTTCTGCACTGGGCCAGGTTCACAGTTCATGCTTGCCTTTATTTCCTTTGTTCCATTAGCCTGTAGTTCCTACATCTTGTGTGAGGAAATGCCAAAGGAAGAAAAAGCTTTTCTCAGTGTACCAGATGATCTATAAAATGTCCTCACTGAAGGAACCCAGGAGGTCAGAATGTCATTGGAGCTGATCTGAAACCTGGCCCATGGCCCATTAAGAGGTTGTCTTTTGTCAGGTTCCTGTTAAAAAATAAATGGATGAGCAATTAATTTTATTTTAAAGCCATTCAATTAGTGAAAACAAAACAACTAAGCATTATGGGAAATCTGTGTGGCTATCGATTTCTCCATTTCAGCCTGCAGTAAATCAGATGCTCTGGTTTGCCAGGTTGTTAGTGTAGAATTTAAATTGCTGAGCCAGTGCAAGTTCTTACTGAAGCCTCTTTCTCTTAAGATTACTTTCCTTATTAGAGTATGTGCATGTCTTAAAAAAAAAAAGTTGGTGAAAAAGTGCTAGAGAGGGGCGTTTCTCATTTTCTCATTATTTGTTCTTTTTAGGCATGTTATGTCATTCCCATCCGCTCTGTGAATGTACAGGCAAAACAGGCAAAATGTGCAATGGATCCAGTGAAGGGATCATGGAAATCTGTACATCCTTGGATGAAAAATGCTCTGGCTTGTAATGTTAGGCTGGGCTCCCTTTGGGAGGAAGGGTGGGGTAAAAAGGAGAGTTATTATGTGTGTGTGTATATATATATATATATATATATATATGATTGTAAAAAAAATATGTAAGTAAAATAAATATTATAAACTGAAGGCTGATTCTCAAAGAAGTCCTTCTCCTGACTGGAATTTCAAGTAAGATTCCATGCCCCCTGGACCAGACACCCCAAGTCAGCTGTTTTTGTAGGCACATATATAGCATTTCTTTAATGATAATCAATCTCTCTTGATTGATTACTGCAATATGCATATCGGAACATCTGACCAAGCAGGCTTTTGTTTGGAAAGGGTCGGTTGTGGGTCAGCCAACATTGTGCAAATATTTTATGCGGATGTAGGGCACCTGGATCACTCTGTGCAGATGGCTAGGGATAGCTTGCACCAGTAATACTTAGATACTTTTTGTTTGTCAAAACATTATTGAAGAAACTAAGGGCTCATCTGGATTACCTGTTTAGTGACTATTCATCCTGAGTTGCTTGCACAAACCTTACATGGAAGTTAGACTATGTCCACTCCTTACAGAACACTCATTTTGATCTGCTTGCAGGGTGGTTATATAAAGACCATTCATCCCTATTTGCCTGTGGGGTGTTTACATGTCTTCCTCTTAATCGCTAATTCACCTTGTAGTGCATTTCCCTGTCACTTTCCTAACTGCACAAAGCCCATGTTTGTTTTTTGTTTTAAGTGGACTTGTGGCTTTAATTTCCAGCATGTGCCCTTCTGCAAAACACTGACAGTCTGGAGGCAAACCACAGTACGGAAATGAAGTGGTTTGCTAAATCCATTTCTTAATCCAGGTATCATCAGCCTTTCCATATCTGACACCCACTTTTTACCCAAACATGCATTTGGAGACCAATTTCATATTTTTTTTACCATACATTTGCAAGGTGATAGTGCTCCTGTTGCAACCCATCTTGGATCTGGCCCTCCAGCTGAAGACCAGCATTTACTCGAATCACACTAAGGGGTTGTCCATTACTACCTAACACTGATATATGCAATACAAGCCATGGGTTCTTAAAAGGCAAACAACTTGTTGTCTATTTCTAGCAGTGCTATTTTTCTAGAAGAAAAGAAGAAGAGTTTGGATTTGATATCCCGCTTTATCCCTACCCGAAGGAGTCTCAAAGCGGCTAACATTCTCCTTTCCCTTCCTCCCCCACAACAAACACTCTGTGAGGTGAGTGGGGCTGAGAGACTTCAAAGAAGTGTGACTGGCCCAAGGTCACCCAGCAGCTGCATGTGGAGGAACGGAGACACAAACCCAGTACCCCAGATTACGAGACTACCGCTCTTAACCACTACACCACACTGGCTCTCACGGAGCTCACCACGAACTTCTCCCTTCTTCTCTTAGAATGGCAATGCTGTCTACCTGAGATGTGCTGGAGCTGAGCTCCTGTATGCTCTGGCTGAAAAATATCTCTGGTCCGTAGACACCCATATGTTTATTTTTATTTATTTATTTCTGCATACCTGCACTAAGAAGCAAGAAGTAATTGGTGGAAACAAACAATGTGGAAAGACTCTTTCCAATCCTTCTGACGTCTGAAACCCAAGGGCACATTTTTCTGAGGAAAACGTTCTGTTAGTCACCCATTCCACACTAGAGATTACAGGGGACCAAAGCCTCTCCTCAAGCAATCCATTCTAGCTGGACACAGTAGTCTTACACATCACCATGGTACTTAGTGTTCTTTGGATTGGTCCCAAGATAATGCTGGCAATGTAGCAAGGAACCGGGAAATAACATACACATGTTTTTGTATTGCCTGCCAATACAGAGGTTCTGGAAAAAAGCATATGCAAAACTATGTTGGACATGCTACAAACAGATATCCCCTTAAATCCATCTCTGTGTGTAGCGGTACTTGAAAAAGAATCTCATCTAGGAAAAGCTGCCTCCAAGCTGCTGAACTTGGCCTTTGCAGAAGCAGGCAAGCAGGACATAATGATGAACTGGAAACTGGCCGAACAGCTTTTGCTCAGCAGATGGATTTTTTTCCCCTCTTGCACTGGGCGCAGAGTGAAGGTTGTATGAGCACGAGCTGTGCAGCTCAGCATCTGCAGCTGATGGATTTGCTAAAGGAAGGCAAAAATAGGTTATGACAAGTGTGCTGGAGACATGAAAATGATTGTCTTTGCATAATTTCTTTTGCTAAAAAGAAAGAAAGAAATTGGAGGAGGAAGAAGAAGACACACTAAAACATAATACAAAAAATGCATACCTGTAAACCTGAAGGAGCATCTCCACCCCCATCGTTCAGCCTGGACGCTGAGGTCCAGTTCTGGGGACCTTCTAGCGGTTCCCTTACTGAGAGAAATGAAGTAACAGGAAACCAGGCAGAGGGCCTTCTCGGTAGTGGCACCCATCCTGTTCAATGTCAAACAGGTAAACAGCTGCACAACTTCCTGAAGACATCTGAAGGCAGCCCTGTATTGGGAAGTTTTTAATGTTTGATGTTTTGCTGTGTTTTTATTTTTTTGGAAGCTGCCCAGAGTGGCTGGGGTGACACAGTCAGATGTTGTTGTTGTTGTTGTTGTTGTTGTTGTTTTGTTAACTTGAAGCAAACTAGGAATAAACTCTGGGAACTGCAGCTCTGTAAAGGGAATATGAACCTCCTAGCAACTCACAGTATCCTTCCCAATCTAAATTCCAAAGATTATTTTGTGGGCGGGGGGGATCGCCAAGTAGTATGAATAATAGAATTATAGAGTTGGGTCATCTAGTCCAACCCCTTGCAATGCAGAAATTACAGCTAAGGAATTCCTGGCAGATGGCTATCCAACCTCTATTTCAAAATCTCTAATAAAGGAGTGTTCACCTTACTTCTGAGGTAGCCCATTCCACAGTCAAACAGCTCTTACCATCAAAAAGGTATTCCTAATGTTTATCCAGAAGCTCCTTTCTTGCAATTTGAATTCATTGGTTCTGGCCATACTCTCCGAAGCAGCAGAAAACAACCTTGCTCCATCTTCTGTGTGACAATCTTTTAGGTATTTGAGGATGGCTATCATATCACCTCTCAGTCTTCTCTAGCCTCAACATACACCACTCCCTCAACCCTTCTTCATAGGGGCTGGGTATAAATAATAAAATTAAATAATTAATAATTAATAATAAAAATATTATTATTATAAGGCTTGGTTTACAGGTCTTTAATCATCTTGGCTGCAGTTTTTGGCACACATCCCTATTGAAATTCATGATACTGCTTTAAAACTGGTGCAAATGAGGCCTCAGCATATACAGGTAACATCCCATCTGTATATAATAACACGGGGATTCTAAATGTTACACCCTATGCTTTTCTGGATGGTGGTTATAAGAAATTGCCCTTGGAGCAGTTCTTTTATGTGCCTTGTAAAATGGTTGTAGAGGATATTGTCCACTACATTACTCAATGTCCTCTTTATAAAGAGCCTCATGAAAAAAAAATTGTACGAGTTTAGTCGCAAGAATTTTTTTGTCACACTTAATGAGTTTTTTGCTTTGTGCCAATGAAAATTATGTTACTTTGCATGCTTCTTTTTTTGCGCTGGCAGCCAGGAAATTAAGAGCTTAAATTTGTGGCTCGACTCCGAATGTTCTTTAGGCTTTGTTATGGCTTATACTTAAATAAAACTATTACAAAAAGTGAGCAGGAGATGAAACTTGGACAGCAGAAGCCTGCACATAAAGACTGGTCTTAAGAAATTGGAGGCTTTGATACAACCAAGTGGTATATAAATTTTGTAAAATTAAATATGACTCATTCTTGTACAAGTTGACTTGGTATGTAGCTATCCCTGCTTCTAGAGTTAGTTATAAATAGTTTTGAATCTTTGCCTGGTTCCAGTTTGAGACTATGGCTTGGTTCATACATAACGGTAAGCCAAACCATGTCTTAGCATGATTGAGCAAGCATGCAGGCTCCTGGACAGACTGACATTTTGCTGCTGTGCTGAGCTAAACCATGGTTTGGCTTAGTGTGCTGTCTGAGCCTGGTCAAGCTGTCTCCAGAAAACAAAAACTGTAATCAAGGTTTGTTCTCTGGTTTGCAGCTTGCTTGGGAGAGCTAAACCACAATCCTGGGTTTTGATGGCATGCTAAATGAAACTATGGCTTAACACAGCAGAGTGCAGCAACAAAATGACTGAGGATCAGGAAATCAGCAACAATCTCCTCTCCGAGAGCCTCCAAGAACCTCGCTTGAGCTAAGCCATTGTTTGGTGTTACATCCAAATGAGGGCATTGCATACTTTAAAATATTTTAGCAATTCTAATATGCCATTGCCTTTATGCTTGTCAGTGATATGTTTTAGAACCTGGCAAGCAGGAACAGCTAGCATGGCAGTCTTGTGCTGTCAAAATTTCCTGTAGAGGGTAGGCCATTTCTGGATCCAGTTCTCCTTTGAATCAGTCCATCTCTGCATCCCTGAAATAAGGTGAACAAAAAGGGTTGAAGGTGGTGGTGGAAGAGATCTGTCCCCTTTCTCTAATAAGAAAAATAATAAGAGAAAATAGCTAGGTATGCACTAGCACCCCTATATGTCAAGAGGAAGGATTTTAGCTTTGTTTTCTGAAAAACTTTTTTGTGCACAGAGAATTTGATTTGTTGGATGGGGGGGGGGGGGACATTCCAGCATTCACTTCTCCACTCAAAATCCATGATCAGGAACATCACTAAGGGCAGGATTCAACTAAGTTGTTAGGTGTATAGAACAAGGTACACTCATGCAATGGGAATTTATCCTCTCTCCTCTCCCTGAACCCCTTAACTGTGCTGGGGTGGGGGGGGTGGGAAACCCCCAGAAAAGGTTGGTAGAAGAGTCTCATTGTGTGAGTAGAATTTGTTCCCCACACATTTCCCATACCCCCCAACATTTCTCGGATGAAAATAGGGATGTCCTATTCTATTATTATTAATAATAATTATTGTTGTTGTTGTTGTTGTTGTTGTTGTTGTTATTCTGTTTATACCTCATTCATGTGACTGGGTTGCCACTCTGGGTGGCTATATATATATATATATATATACATACATAATAAAACGTTAAACATTTAAAAACTTCCCTGTACAGGGCTGCCTTCAAATGGCTCAGGGGTCGGACCCTCAAACATTTCTCTGATAAAATAGGGACATCCAACCACACCCTCCGTGGGTGGGGCTGTGGTCTAAACCACAGAGCCTAAGGCTTGCCAATCAGAAGATCTGGGTTTGAATCCCTGCAACAGGGTGAGCTCCCGTTGCTCGGCCCCAGCTTCTGCCCACCTATCAGTTCGAAAGCATATAAAGTGCAAGTAGATAAATAGGTACCACCCCAGTGGGGAGGTAAACAGCGTTTCTGTGTGCTGCTCTGGTTTACCAGAAGCGGCTTAGTCATGCTGGCCACATGACCCAGAAGCTGTCTGTGGACAAACGCCGGCTCCTTCGGCCTATAGAGCAAGATGAGCGCAGCAAACCCAGAGTCGTCCGCAACTGGACCTAATGGTCAGGGGTACCTTTACCACACCCTCCAACATTTCTTGGATGTAAATAGGGACGTTCTAAGGGAAAACAGTACATTCTCAGATCAAATCAGAAACCTGGGTGGCTTCTGTAAATCTAGGACGTCCCTGGAAAATAGGGAGATTTGGAGGCTCTGATTTCCCCTACTTTGCACTACAGTAAATTCCACCATCGTCTGCTTATCTTTTGGTCCGAGTCACTAAATGTATATGAGCTAATCTGGAACTGTTAATAGGGTTTAGGCCATGGACAAGGTGATCATGGAGCAAATCTCATGCACCTCCAAACCCTTATCCAGACCTGAAATAATTCCTTTCCTGTGCAATAACTGGGCACACTTCTCAGGAAATGGAAGGCCTCATCAGTTGAAACCCTTGTATCTATAGTACACAAGTGTTTAAAACACACAGATCTGCAGACAGAGTTATAATCAATACAGTGGGTTGAGGGTGGGGGGAATAAACTTGCTCCAAAATCCTGCTTCTAGGAATGGAATGATTTAAAACACAGGCTGCAGTAGTAATGGAAAATGTAGTGAGAATAGCTGTTTACAGGAATATTTTCTGTTCATAAACTCACTATTCAATAACACGCACAAATGTTCTCCCTCCAACAAATAACCAAAGCTAGATTAAAACTTTTTACAAGGGGTACACATTGCCGCTCTTTCAAACTCTGGCCCCAGATGCAATTGCTCTCTTAGGCGGCAGATTTTAAAGAAATGGAAATTGCAGGGACTTTTAAGAAAATGTTTTATGCAGCTTTGACCTGCCTTGATGGACTGAAGGGAGGGTGATGAAAACTGCAATCTTAATAAATCTCCTGCAGCTAGAGGTTTAAAACTCATACTGTTTCAAATTAGTGAGGACAGCAATATTTATTTGCTGCTGAATTCTAGCCAGCATGACATTTCAGCAGGAAACACTTTATAAGACTTAAAGGTATGGCCACAGAAGTTGCAAATGAATTCTTAAAGGATGAAGATTTTATTTTATTTTCTATCCCCCCCCCCCCCATTTCTTTACTTTTAATCTTAAAGTAGTGGCAAAAAAAAGGAAAAAGAAAAAACCAGGAACGCAACCGAGTTCCTTCCCATCTGCCTGGAATCAGAAAACCAGACATGCACACAAAAATGTTTTACAAATCCAAATTGAGTGCAAGCAAGGGAAATGTTGAGCTGGATAAAATAATAACGCAAACGCCATGCTCTGCTGCTTCCACTTGTTTAAGAGCAAGCAGACAGCAAAACAGTCATTCTGATCCAATGTTTTCCATATGCATTTTCTTGGTATGTGTCAGTTAACCTTTCCATATCCCCTAAACCATGGGTAGGCAAACTAAGGCCCAGGGGCCAGATCCAGCCCAATTGCCTTCTGAATCCAGACCGTGGACGGTCCAGGAATCAGCATGTTTTTAAGTGAGTAGAATGTGTCCTTTTATTCAAAATGCATCTCTGGGTTATTTATGGGGCATAGGAATTCATTCATATTTCCCCCCAAAAACATAGTCCAGCCCCGCCACAAGGTCTGATGGACAGTGGCCTGCCCCCTTGCTGAAAAAGTTTGCTGACCCCTGCGGCCTAAACAGTGTGCCCAAATGGGAGTGTGTAGGGGTGTGTGTGTGTGTTTCAGGAAGGTGGAAAGTCAAGTGGGAGTACAACTTAATGCGATCATGAACGCTGAAGTTCTTCACAGGTTACATTTTTAAGGGTGGCATTATATCAGATTAGTCATACACCTTACACTGGTTTCCTTCATACCTGCAGGCAATCTTTGACAATTATAGCAGGCTTCCTTGACTACTCTCTCAGGTCATTGCCAGACTATTTTTAAAGAATGCTGCTCAGAGCATTTAGGTTGAAGAAGCTGCTGTGCACCTTTCAGTCTTACAGCTAGATTGCTGGAGAGTCTTCTTTCCTGACCTGCTGCCCTCCAGATGTTTGGAACTCCAACTTTCATAAGCCCCATCCAGCTTGGTCAATGCTTAAGGATGATGGGAGCTGGAGTCTAAAACATATGGAGGCCATCAGAATGGAGAAAGCTGTCTTAGGTCCTCCAATTTTTATACACAGAAGGGACTACAGATCAATTCTCACTGAAGTCCTATGCCAGTGTGCAATGTCAGACCCTAAACTTTATGGTCTTATCTCCCTCTTTGGGGCATAACGTGTATTATTTCAGAATGTGATTAGCCAGCCTTGTAGTGTTGGGCTCCTTATGCTCCATGGGCTCTTAACTCCACCTACTACCCTGAAATTACCACTATCCTGATTAAGTGCGCTGAACTGAATGCAGGGGGGAAAGATCTCAGGGAGTCTTGCACCTCTTCCTTTGTGTAAGAAGAGGTGGTTCTAATGATCTGCGTAGGAAAACAGGAAGCTGCCTTACCCCAAGTGCAAGGTCGCGAGGAAATAGCCCCCCCTTTAAGGATCATCTAGGGCTAAGTGTTTCAAATGACACCACAAATGTCTGGGCGAGTGCTTTCTATGCTCAGACCTGGATGGAGAGGCTGCTGTCACTCTGCTATACTTCAACCCTTGAATTAGCTTTTCTAGCTATGTCATGTGAGAGAAAGAGAGAGAGAGAGAGAGAGAGAGAGAGAGAGAGAGAATGCAACTCATCTAATGCCTGCATCTGAGATCCTCTGAATTTGTGAGGTCCTGCCATTTAATCCTTTTCTAGAAACAATCTGTGTTCTCAAACACGAGCAGCGTGCTTGACCCAAATAATTATCAGCCAGCCTCGCTACTCCAGTTAGCCTGAAAATTACATTTTTAAGAAGCCAGGCTTAGGTTCAGCGGGCATTCTGCTTAAGAATCCATGACATTCTCTTTCTACATTTTTGTCTTTCCATACATTTGCCCTGGCTGCCATCTATTTTCAGCCGAGCAGACTTTGGTGGTTGATAGAATGTCAAAGTGACAGCCGTCACCTCAGGACTCCCACCAGGCTTGCCATTGCTGTAGGTACAGAAGGTTTAATAGGGAACTGAAGGCAATGGGTGTTGGAATGAAAGTACCAGCTGAAGTCAGCAGTCACACACTGAAAGGAAGATGTGGACCCTGTTATCCCTTCACTGGAAGGAAACACCTAGGACTCATTTCATCTCTGCCTCTGAGCAGCGGTGGATGTTAGCCATTTGCAGTACGTGCTCAGATACGCATGTCAAATTACAGTTCCCATCTCATTTCAACTAGCCTTAACTGGCAAATATCAGACTCTTTTCAGCAGACCAGTGTAAATCTATGTGCACAGATTAAGGTTTGCTGTCATTTGAACAGCTGGATTTTATGTTTTCAAATGGCAGGGATTAAGCATTGTGTGTTTTCTTTGTCCCAGCAGTTCTAGGGGCAGCGCTGGGTGCAACTTGAAACCTGCAAAGCACTCAGTGGAGCCTAATCTAATTAAGTTTGCTCTCTCCTCCCTGCTACCGCTCAGGACAGTGACTGGATGCAGATGTCACAGCTTCTACATCAAGTTGGTTCTGCATTGCTTAATATCTAGCCTGATGAAGAATTGCACGTGACTCAGAAGCATGCTGGTTATTTTGTTACATTTTGCTTCTAATAATTGCATCATGTGGCCATGGATGTTACTATTTGGATGACATGCACTGCAAGCAAGCAAGCAAGCAAACAAACAAACAAACACACCCCAGATATATATGGCCATATATTCCAGTGTGAATTGCTGCATCCTATTTATTTATTCATCGTTTATGAAATTTATATATTGCCCTTCACCCTGCATTTCTCTTAAAGTATCTCTTCTCTCAGTCAAGGTCCAAGACGAGTGTTGAGACTGGTGCAAGACATTCTGCCACCCAAAGCAGAGGCAGACCCACCACTGTTGCCCCAGGGGCTACCCCATGCACTGACCTCCCCCCCCCCCGCTCTCTTTGTTTTTGCCAACACTACCAGCCGTGGCAGTGCAAGCATGCTGGAGCTCCCAACCCATCAGGACCTGCTGCGTTGTCCAAAAGGCCCAATGGGGCCTAGTTGCAGCCACAGGAGGACCTGATGGGGCCCTCCTAGCTGTGGTATATTGAGGAGGCCCAGACCCCTCAGTGAAAATTTTTTGGGGCGATTCAGCCCACATGGCCCCACATAGATGGCGTGCCTCATGCCTTTTCTCCTGCTGCATCAGGGAGTTTAGTGATATGCCCGTGGTGACTAGGGCCCCAACTGCACTATACATTTAAAGCAGTATCATGTCACTCAAACATGACTTTCCCCCAAGAATCCTGGAAACCATAGTTTGTTAAGGGTGCTGAGTAGGGGTAGGGGGGCTCTTTGACTCCCCCATGTTGTTGAACTACAATTCCCACCAGTCCCAGCAAACATGGCCAACAGCCAGAGATGGTGAGAGTAAGCTGAATTTCGTGGTTAAGGAAGGATGTGAGGTGAGAGTAAGCTGAGTTTCGTGGTTAAGGAAGGATGTGAGGTGAGAGTAAGCTGAGTTTCGTGGTTAAGGAAGGATGTGAGGTGAGAGTAAGCTGAGTTTCGTGGTTAAGGAAGGATGTGAGGTGAGAGTAAGCTGAGTTTCGTGGTTAAGGAAGGATGTGAGCCTAGGTCTCCTGTATTCCAATCTAATTTTAACTACTATCAGTAGCAGATTGTGCGTTGGGGCAGAGGTATCTATCTAAGTTCCCAGCAGTCCACTCACTGTTCCTTGCTGGGAAGGGAGGGCCACTGGGGAGGATGGTGCAGTGCAAATGTACTGTCAGATGTGCCATATTGACTCCATTAGTATGTTTGCGCCACGCTGACTGCACTGCCACCTCACCTCTTCTCATTCCCAGTAAGCAGCAGTGAGACATCTGCCAAGAGTCCGGCAAGCACCTCCACCCTGCCAACGCTACCCACTACTGACTGCTATACTTCACCGGCTCTGTGTATACTACTATATATCGTGTGAGCTGCATGCAATGTATACACTTCTTGACCAAGAAGCATTCTACCCCAAACAACTGTATCTCAGAAATCAAACCATTTGTAATGGTTATATTGATTTATAAAACTGAATACACGAGAGCTCTGCTTCAAGAACAGAAGGACCGCCATTCACAGTAATGCAATAAACATTTTGTCACAGTATGGGAAGCTGATGGGCAGTTACTCCACAAGAGTCCTTTTCATCAAGCTATTGAATTTGGCTCAAACCGTGGTGATTATTTCTCCAAATGAGCACAAAATCTCTAAAACATATGGCAGGTCTGATTAACATATGAAAAAGTAAAGGCATGCCAAGGTTTGAGAGAACGTTGTTTAAAATGAACATGATAATTAAAATTTAAAATCCAGTTTTTAAGCCCCCAGTAGGGGGGGTGGAATGTTAAATTTGTCTCCCTAGGGGAAAACTTGCTTCAAACAAGCCTAGCAAGCATAGAACCAGTTTTGGCTTTCACAGTGATTAAGGACAAACATGGTGCCTTCCATATATTAACACTGGCTCCATTCGGTAGATCTTTTATGAGGGATAAGACTATCAAGGGATGCAATGCTCTTGAATGCCAGTTGCTGGAAGGCACGTGAGGGGAGAGTTTTCAGTGAAGCTCAGATGCTGACAGGAGGAGAAGAAGCAGGCATAGGGAGAGGACAGTTAGCAGCAGAAGACAGAGAGGAGGAGGAGGAGAGCAGCTGTAATCTGAGCTCTGAACAAAGGGGAGAAGAAAAACAGGGCCAGAGTGACAGGCAGCTGTGTGAGAGCTCCAATAGTGAGTGAGATGTTGGAATGCAGGACGAATTCTCTCCCAAATCTCGTAGGATCTCAAAAGCGGCCGAGACGTGCAAAAGATACCGGAAGAGAAGGTGGGGGCTTTCATGCTGGGGAAGTGGGAGGAGCTCAGTCCGGGCAACTCCATCTTCTGCGGAGGACGATGAGTAGAGGAGCTCCGTCCTAGTTTGTTGTTTTCGTAATAAATCTGAAATAATTAACAGCCAGAGACGTGCGTTTGTGGGAGAGACCAAGCCATAACAAGAGTGCTGTTGCCCTCAAGTCCTGCCTGCAGGTTTCCTATAGGCATCTGGTTGGCCATTCTGAGACCAGGATGCTGAACTAGCACCGCTTCCCTGGCACCGGGGTAGGTGAGGGCACCCACAAGGGCACTGCCCCTTCGGCTTCCCACCTAAAGGTAGGGGAGCAAATTCCCATTTTGCCTCAGATGGCAAAATCCAGATGTGCCACTCCTGCCAACTACATGTGGAGGGCCAGAGGTTTCCCAACTCCCTCCCATGCATGGGAGAGGTTGCATGTCTAAATGCTTATAGACTTAAAGATAGATGCCAGTGAAAAGGAATCTGCATCTCCCGGATATGCTGATCTTATATGGGTAGTCTTGTTGTTTTTACTATGAAAGAGTGTTCAAACATCCATCCTCCATCACTATCACCATACCAGCATTCTGCAGCGGTGTAGGGATACCTCCCCGCCCCCCAGACACATCATCAGGTCAACCACAGAATCACTTAGCGTCTACAATTTCCCTATTCAGATGACAATCACATGCATAGTAAATGCATGGAATCGTGGATGGATGGAATCGTGGTCCCTGACCTCTTGTCCCTGCCCCTGGCTATTGCACATTCAACTGAAGGTCTGAACTGTTGAAGTGTACATGCATAGACTCGTTCCTTTTGCAGGGTTCCCAATGGCAGGAAGAGAACTTGTGCACCTAGAAAATTGTATGTGCTGCTGAAATGGCTAAAATGACCGGAAGAGTCAGAAATCAGGAAGACCAAAATTTTAATAAGGAATGGGGAAAATTTATAACCTATCTTAAAGGCCATTGTAAACAGTTAAAATCGTTAGTAGGATTGGAATATCACTTGTAGTTTAAGGTTGAATTCTGGACATAATGGAAGATGTAAAGGATCTGGATTATCATAAAAGATGCAAGAGGAAATGATTAATAATGGGACCCACAAAGGGGAGGATGGAAGTCCAGGAGAGTCATTGGAATCTTGTTTTTATCATTTATGTTTGATATATCTCTGTAAAATTTAATTTTGAAAAACCATATAAATATTTTATTTTTATTTTTTTAAAAAAGAAGCTTAAAAAAATAAATAGAAAATTGTATGTGCACAGGCTCTTTCACAGCTTCAGATGAAAGGAGGGAGGAGGCTGGGAGCAACTAAGACAGAAGTCATCGACACAATCCCACTGTGCATTAATATGCATAGAACCAGTGTCTCGGAGTGATAAGTAAAGACAATGAACACAGTTGAGAACACAACAATGTCAAAGTAGAAGAAAGGTAGGTAGCCGTGTTGGTCTGCCGTAGTCGAAACAAAATAAAAAAATTCCTTTCAGTAGCACCTTAGAGACCAACTAAGTTAGTTATTGGTATGAGCTTTCGTGTGCATGCACACTTCTTCAGATACACTGAAACAGAAGTCACCAGACCCTTATATGTAGTGAGAGGGTGGGGAGGGGTATTACTCAGAAAGGCGGTGGGAATGGGTGATTGGCTGATAGGTGTGGTAAACCTGTTGACGACTGTTAACGACTGCAATTGGGTTCCTCCAGTGAGGACATTTTACAGATCATCTGGTACATTGAGAAAAGCTTTTTCTTCCTTTGGCTTTTTCCTGTAAGCACACGAAAGCTCATACCAATAACTAACTTAGTTGGTCTCTAAGGTGCTACTGGAAGGAATTTTTTTATTTTGTTTCAAAGTAGAAGAAAGCTATGTGAGCAATAGAAACCTGGATTTGCAGCAGCAGTACCACTAAGGATGCAACCTTGTACACACTCTGTGGAGTAAATATGCACCATATCACACCGCACAAGTCCACAACCATTCCAAGCTTGTCTCAGATTTTACCAGTAGCTTCAAATCCTGTTCTAGATCTTTAACTTCTTTACCTATATACTTATCTTCCTTTTTAAAATTGAGTGTTAGCCAGGGATGAGGGGGTGGCAATGAAATTGGGTGCCTGTTCTATGAATAAAAATGACAAGTTACAGCACAGCTGTCAGGAGCTGGGGTGGGCTGAAATGTATGCAATTTTGACTTCGCCAGGCATTGTGTGTACGTTTAGAACTACCGGGTCTTTTTACAAAATCATTTCCATATAATTTTTTCCTCTCAAAGACAAATGAACTTTGGGGCTAATGGGAAAGAGCTGCTTTAAGCAGATAACATTATACAAATTGCATACTGCAAAGTAATTAAAGGACATAATACTGCATTATATGAGATCAATATGCACTTAAGATCCAGGCAAAAATCTCTCTCTGAAATAACGTCACTCATACTGATTTCCATCACATTTTCCGTATTGATTCGAGGAGAAGATGATCCTTTACAACCTGTTGTTGGGGCGGAGGGGTGGGGGAAGGATTGGCAAGAGTTTTACCTTTGCTCAGGAAATGGATGCAAAGGCATCTGGCATTTCTATAAGCTGTGAGCAGTTTTTAAGTGCATATTCCCCAGTCCGTAACTTAAGTCTTTATTAAAACTTCGACCAAGAAACTCATGACAATGGTTTAATATGGTGATTAGATGCTGGCTCAGCTTTTCCCGTTCGAGTTCTTAGAACAGCAACAGCAAATATAAGCACCAGTTCATTACTTTGAATTTCTAGGTCATTTGTTCTCTTCCAAGTTCAGTGTGAGCATTTAGAGTATAACCTTCTGGAATCTAATCATATGGAAATAGGTTGAAGAGTACTAGCCAGCCAAGATCAGGATAGATGATGATGGTGTCAGTGCAGCAAATATGAATAATATGGTCATTAAAAACACAACAGTCAGTCACAGAAGTAAATACCCTCCAATACCTACAGTAAACAGAAAAAGGCAAGCATTAACCAATATATGAAAAATAAAGCTTCAATTACAGACTCATGATTTTGCTGGATACTTTTCAAGAAGCTTCTGTCAATCCAATGGTGTTATGTTTCCTTGGCATTGAGTAAAATGGAATCTAGAATTCAACCCCACAATCTGTATTGCCAGTAGTTCAGATGAATTCAGAAAGGATTAGAAAAATTCGTGGAAGATTAGTCTATCCTTGGTAATTAGCTCTGATATCAGTCCATTGAACATGCATTTACAGGAGTAGTGAATCTCTGTATACCACTTTCTGAGACCACACTAATATTCTGAGTCAGCATTCAGAAGGGTCAGACCTGCAAGACATCAGCTGGAGGGCCCAGACACAATTAGCACAACCCAAGGCAAGTATGGATCTGTTTCCAGATATGGTAGTCAAATAGGTTTGAGGCAGGTAGCATAGTCCATGGCAGGCAAGATCTCAAATCCGAAGGGAGGTAACCATATGTCCATAGGACTAAGCGATAGGAGATGTTTCCTAATATAGGCACGCAGGTAGGGATGGATCAGTCCATTTAAGGCCCATGTCAGATGATTTTTCATTGGATGTGGCACTGTCATCTTCTGACTTGGATGATTCCACCGCAGAAGACCTAGGAACACCTGAGGCTCCCCTGCTCCATAGCAATTGGAGATTGCTGGAGAACGCTGGGACCCTTTAAGGAAGCAACGTCTTGCAACAGGTGGTGCTCATAATCAGGCTGGACCCTCCAACATTTCTCTAATGAAAATAGTGATGTCCTAAGGAAAAGCGGGACATTCCAGGATCAAATCAGAAACTGGGATGGTTTCTGTAAGTCCGTGACTGTACCTGGAAAACAGGGACACTTGGAGGGTCTGTTACTAGAGAAGGGTTCAGTTTTAGCTTGCTCTTGCTGGAGTAACTTCAGAGTTTCTAGGCTGAATCTTGTCTTGCCCTTTGTTCTGATTGAATTATGCCCTCCCTTGCCTTGTCTTACATCCCAGCTGGGCTTAGCCTCACCTCACCACACTGCAGAACTGGACAGTAGCTCCAGGGTAGAGCATTTGTTTCGCAAACAGAGGGTCCCAGCTCATAGCTGTCAACTTTCGGATTTGAAAATAAGGGATCAGCAGCCTCGAAAATATGGGATCAGCAGCCTCACCTGTCCCGGGGACAGTCTACGGGATATCTAACAATCCGGGATAGCAGCAGGAAGCAGCGGGAAATGGTGCTGGAATAAGGGGATTTCCTGCAAAAAAAAGGGAAGGTTGACAGCTATGTCCCAGTTTCACACTTCTGGTATTTCCAGGTAGGACTGGAGATATTCCCTCTATGAAACCGAAACAGTTTCTGCCAACCAGGACAGGCAATAATAAGCTACAGGGTCAATGGTCTGGCACTGTACAAGGCTACTCTCTGTTACTAATTGGTTTTTTGTGTAGCATTTAAGGTTCCCCAATCACATGGAAATGTCAAAAAACACATTTTGCTCTATTCAAATAGCCCCAAAGTACTTTAAGCGGCAATACACATAATGCCCCCTAGTGAATCCCATACCTTAAAACGCCTAGATTAAAATGTTACAGCTGCTGTGTTAAATTAACATTAAAGAAACATTTGTTTTATTGAATCATTTAGGTGGCTTAAGAAGGTTAATGAAAGAGGAAAACTAGTCAGTGAACCAAAAAGTAAAAGGGGGGGGGGAGAAAAGCCTTGATAAGTTACAGTAATTGGAGGATCATTGGCCCAGCCCAAATACTAAAAGAAACTTCCAAGCAAAATGTTTAAATCAGTTGTGGTGTTTACCAAGTCAGTGTGAAGACATCAAACAAAGGCAGATCACAAATGCATGCAAATGCTACTAACTTCAGTCAAGCACCCCTGGATCTGAAGTGTGCTTACTCAGGAGTAATGCTTAGAGAAAACACATTCTTCCCAGTAAGTGTGCTTAAAAATGCAACCTTAAAGATATACTACAACCATTGTCATTTTCATGTGCAGGAGTAGCAGTTCCTGGTCTCTAAGAAAACCTATTTGGTATGATTTTCTGTGACAACAATTAAGGAATTTCCAAAGATTCAGACTCTTAGGAGCAGAAAAGCTGGCTCAAAGAGAAGGATTTCTCCAGTCACTGTCACCCTGAAACAGAAACATTTATTTGAGTAAGAAAGCATGCAGTGCTTACATTTAGGGCTTGGTTCTTTCAAGATGTTAACCAAACAAGCTCTAACAGCAAGAAGTTCCATGGTCAGCTGTCTTCTTGTCTTAAAAAAATTAATAGCAGCCCCAAAGGAATGGAATCAGATGAGAACCCCAACATTACATGTGTTGGCATGGGGAAAGCATCTGAATAAAATGACAGCAGCTCTTTTTTGGGGGGGGGGGGTATTTCATTGGACAATTGTGGAGATGCAGGTGGCCTCCAGCATTGTGGCTCCAATCAGATGGTTACTCCACAGCTGTATTTTTTTATTTAAAAAAATGTGGGAGCTCTGATAACTGATCCACTGCTACATCTCATTGCAGTCTCAGAACCCTTATGCTGACAATGGAAACCTAAGTAATGATTTATCCAAGTCTGATATCCATCTTCCAAGGATGATTTTCACCATCCCCAATGGTATGTAATCACATCACTATGCTGTGGGGCCTTGAGAAGCTATTGTCTACAGCAGAGTGATGTAAAAATTAGGGTTTGGCTTTTGCTGCCCAACTCCCCATGGGACCCCTAAGTCCATGATCGGCCAGAGAAGAATGGGTGGAGGTAGGATTCAATGGATATGGCAGATATTCATTTTTCTGTTGCAACAGTGTTCCCTCCTCTCCTTCCAAGGAGGGAGAAACCCTGAACAAAAGTGTGCAGGAACCTTTAAAGACTTTTTACATTGCCCAACCCCCTTAGCCAAAGACCACCCCCAAACCATCATATATACATCATAGGAGGCAGTCTACAGCAGAAATCCTGTCTGCCAGGATACCTGATAATGGTCTTGATTGCATTACCTGGGCAGCCTGGCCATTCTTTTGTGATGGTTAATACTTTAGTTCCTGAATCCAGGTCACAGGCTCACCCTATTCATACACAAATATGCCCTTAAGCTGTCTCAAGGGCATATTTGTGTATGAATAGGGTGAGCCTGTGACCTGGATTCAGGAACTAAAGTATTTGTAAGTGAAAAATCAATGGGAAGGCTTTCCCTATTTGCCTACCATAATGCAGAGGAATATTTGAGGTCATTGGGAGAGTCAAAATGGCTTGCTCTCCTGTACTATTTCAGACACATGGTTTATATATTTAGATATGTGTGCATTTATGAATATTTATTCTATATTGAGACCTTAGAATTCTTATAACAAGAGAATGCTCCAGAGGATTAAGTTGAATCCAGGGCAACTATAAGACTAACAGATACTGATAACAAAGGAGCATTTCTCAATGCTGTGCACTTCCCCATCCTCCTTGTGGCCTCTGGATCAGGCCAGTTCATCATGTCCCATGCCAAGGATCTGCATGCTGGATCTGTCATTGAAACAATTGGGGGGTATGGCTAAGAATTTTTAAGTTTATAGGTTTGGTAATGGGGGTTCAGTGGGAGGATCCGATCCCGTGGTGGTGGTGCTTCAGGAGGGGGTAGCAAGGAAGAGAAACTTGGCAGTAGCAAGAAACAGGAGAGGCCTAGTGGAAAGATACTCTTCCCACCTTCTCTCATGAAGATGCAGCCACTGCTAGATCTCTCCCTTTTGTGGATTCTTGAAGTTCTTCTCACTCATGCCTGTCTTGCATCCAGAGCTTTTTTCCAACAGCTCTCAGGTGGGTGCTGTTATGTATTCAGTGGTCTGTGTTTGCCTGAGCTTGAATCTGGACTAAGGATTCTGAGCTCCTGTGTTCAGATTTGATACATGATATCCAATCACAGGACATTTCAGGATTTGGGCCTCTGCCATTGGCCCTTAAACTCTGAGTTATGATTCGCAGCTTGGAAGTTTAGACGGCCAATCACATTGGGAGTGGGAGTGGCCCAGGTCTTCAGAAATGTATATAAGCAGTTGCTTTGCCCCTGTTGTCCAGTTATGTTAGTTCAATAAAGGTTCTTGCTGTTATCACTGTGTCTTGCCTTGTGGAAACCCACCTGCACTTCAGCTGCCATTGCCATTATAAGAAAACAAGGGAGGCATTCATGGTGAGCTCCAACACATATTTTCCTAGAAAAATAGCACTGCTCATGCCCCACCCTTTGACAGCTCTTGGTAGCTCATCCCAACCTGTACTGATCTACAGCTGTCTCATCCCAATGGCGTGAGACCCACATCCTCCAAATAGGCCCACTTTGGTTCAGGATTCAGGCCTCAGCCAAATCTAGCACAAACCAACCTGCTTTGAGAATGAATTCCATAACTAATTCTAAAAAAAACCCCGATTACTGCCTGACAGGTATGTCTAATCACATGTCACAGTTTCCCACCAGTTAGGAGGTCGTTGATGTCATCACTCCATACCTAAACTATGGATCACAACTTCTCTAAATCCTAAACAACTGTGAAAACAGTGGGTGCAAGGAATGACTGGGATGATTGGCAGGACAGGAGAAAAGCAGGGTGCTTACCTGTGAAGACTCGGTCTCGGACACTAAAAGAAATAGGTTTAGCCTGGCTTCCATTCCTTTTCTGAATTCCCATCCCAAAATTGTCATGCATAATTTGATACAAATGGGTTGCTTTAGTTTCAGGAGGGGAAATGGGTGGAAAAGAGTGAATCACCTGCAAGTCATTGAGAAAAACAGCTCTCCTTTCAGGTCAGGGTAAGGGTAATTAGTCATTCAAGCTAAACTGTAATTTGCCGGAGGAGAAACAAGTGATTTGAATTTTCATGTTTTCAATGTTAATGGTGAGCCATAATTTTCCTGAATGCAGTGATCCCTCCTTTCAAGGAACCACTTGAAAAAATAGTTATTTGCCGGAGCCCAAATGGCAGTGCTTCTTCCATAAACAGCAGAGGCATTTGCTTGATTTTGTAAACAACTATTCCTTCTTGCCAACATGCTAAGGCTTTCGCCCTGACGTCAGCCAAACTTTGCAAAAAAGAAGTCTTAGTGGAATGATTTGTGCTTTTTTTAATCCTTCAGCTCCCAAAATCTTCTTCAGCACATTACAAATACCCATCATCCTGCAACGTTAGGAACCCATAATCATTTGCAGTGCAGAAAGCAGTGCTATTTTTCTAGAAAAAGAGGTGCTGGAACTCACCATGAACACCTCCCTCATTCTCTTAGAATGGCAATGGCGCCCACCTGAGAGGTAGCAGAACTGAGTTCTGGTGAGTTCTGGCTGAAAAAAAGCCCTGGCAGAAAGTATGGTGTTCCCTTAAAGCAGTCCCCTCTTCACAGATGAAAACCCCTTTCTACCTCCATCTGCCGCTCTCATAAGAAAACCCTTACTGTTTCTGACCATTGGTCCATCTAATGCAACATCCTGTTCTCGTAGCAGCCAACCAAGTGCCTATGGGAGGCTCCCTAGCTGGTCGTAGTGCAACAGCACTCTCCGCACGTGTAATTCCCAGCAAGCGGTATTCAGAGGCATGGTGATAGTGGAGGCAGAATATACACATCTCTCACACAATTACACACATACCATGGCACCCTCTTTCCTCTTCCTTTCTCCATCCCCCAATAATTATGCCCTTCAGCTGACACATGGAGAGAGGTACCTAAATAGGCTAATAAACCAGCATTATGTGATAACTGTAACTTGAAGCGTATGTAACCTGAAGCGTATGTAACCCGAAGTACCACTGTATTTTATTCTAGTGTTGGTATTGAGAGCAATTCCATTCCAAGTGTTTCTCCTGGTGTGTGTCTGCCTTCTCTCTGTTTCTGCCTCATGCTTACTACAAGCCTTTCTGATCTCCATTCCTTGCATCAACAATTCATGCTAAAACTCCCATCTCTACTACTCACATGAGGGTTCTATTTCTAGTATTCAGCTGATTGCCATCACCAAATTCTGGTTCTCTGTGTGTGCAGAGAAAAATGGGGAGCTGCTCACAGATGTGCTGTCAACCATCCATTTATCACTGCTCTTGAACATCTCAAGTGACTCCAAAAAGGTCCAGTTTTCCATGTTTTTGCATTAATTCTTTATACACCACCTTTCTGGCTCTATGTTGGAATTCCGACATTGCTCACAAAAGGTCTGCAAAACAGTTCTGTATGTTTAGCATTAAACACTGTAACAACACCGCTTGGATTAGAAAAAACAATTTCCAATTTAGAAGCAAATGACAAAAAGCCGGCATGCTTGCCTTGTGATTACAAAAGCAAACTCAATACACATTTAGGGTGCTTGCCAGGCCATCCAGAAACGCTTGAATTCATTGGCAAATTGCATTAGACTGCATTTAGACCTCATCAACAAGCCATTCTATTCAAGGTTCAACCTCGGCTCTGGTTGCTTGGATAGGAGGCAAGAGGACAAGAAGAGGTTATTGTTCATACAATACCCCAAAATGAGTCAGGCGCTTTTAGATTAGAAGGAAGCCAGAGATGCTGCCCTCTGTGTTTTACCATGTGAAATGATCTCCTTACCAAGGTTCATATGTGGCCAGAGTGAACCCACTGAAATGGATGAACAGGACTAACTTAGGTCCATTAATTTCAATGAGCATACTCTGAATAAAACTCAGCTGAAACCCAATAAATAAGCAAACAGATAATTTCAGATTCTAGTTCTAGAACATTGGATGTCACAACACCTTGTTGCCCTACAATTTCCCCTGTTTCTTTTACTGTAGCTACTGATCCTAGTTCTGGTCCTCATTGGAGCTATCAGTCAAACCTGCTCCTGCAAATAAAGAGAAAATGATGTGAATAAATGGGTTGGATGAGGGCCACGTTTATTTACATTTGCCAATAAGATCTGCAGAGGTAAATGCCAGTGTGAAAAGGTCAGTCGGGAATCCTACAGTCAACTAGCCTGATGCTTATTCAGACGAGCCACCTCTTGCCCTAAGACTGCCTCGCACCATCCCTCTCCCAAAGTCACATCCCTTAAGGTGAGTAGGGAGGTTTCCCTGAATCATCTCCTCCTGGGGCCCCAGAAGTTCAAGTGGATGTTAAATTCAAAGGTCATCTGTATTCTGATCATCAGCCCCAGAGAAGTGAGTGGCAGCCTCAGAGAAGTGAGTGGTATAAAAAACAAAACAAAAGAACAAAAAACAGCCAACCAAATGGACCAGTTTTTATCTACCTGCTTGGGGTCCCTTCCACAGCTACAATTCTTAGAATGTTTATTATTGCAGACTAATGTTACAAACTCAGCAACATGGAGAGAACAGAATATAGCCCAGGAGCAAAGGGGTAGTAACAATAAGATTGGTTCAAGGTCAAGGCCAAGGTTCAAGAATCCAGGGCCCAGGAATTCAAGATCAGTGGCAAGTGTTTAAAGATTACATGGGAGCTGTGAAGTTGTTCCAGCAAGTTTTCCTGTCTATCCTCCAAGCTTTTAAATCAGATGCTACTCATGAGAATCCCTGTCTCTGTGGGAATTCCTGGCCAGATGGTGGCTGTTCTGCATAAGCAGAAGAATCTATTTTCTCTTGATGCTCCAACCCTCTTGGGGAGATGTTTCTAAACCTGCCTGCTTGTACTCCAGTGGGGAAACTGCCCCCATGGTCTCTAATGGCCTCTTTCCTCTATGTGGGAGAGGCAGCATCTGGGACTCCTGCCTCATCAGTAGATCTGGACATATCTGGAGCTGATGGGGATTAATCAAAAGTCCATTTCCTCAAGTCCATCAGAGTCCATTTCCTCAAGTGCCTCCCACTCCTGTTTGGAATACTCAGAGTTCTAACCCTCTGTCTAACTTCCCTAACTTTATTTATATATATAAGAAATTCCCCTTAAGACAGGGAAGTGGAATCTGTGTCCCTCCAGAAGTTCTTGATTCCAACTCCCATCAGTACCAGCCAGCATGGCCAATAGTCAGGAATGATGGGAGTTGTGGCCCAACAACAGACCAGTTGTGGTCTGAAGAGTCACATGTTCCCCTTCCATGCCCTGAGCATTTCAAGGAATATGTCCATCAGACCATCAATTACAAAAGTATTTTAGAAAGTTATGATAATAGCAGGTCAGCATCTGACTGGGCTTCTTCAGAGGTTGGGAGATCAGTGGAAAGTTAACAAAGCCTGCATGCTGTGGTTGGAAAAAGACATGAATGAAGAGTGAATAGGGTAACTGTATTTGGTGCTTAACAACAGCTTTGCCAAGATGCTTTGCAGATTAATTTAGAAATTTGAATAACATTGGGAAACATGAAGCAGGAAGAGGAAGAGGACATTCCATTGCTCTTCTCATCCACTTTCCTTTATCATATTCATATATTTTCATTTTGTTTCATTTGGGTGCATTTTGCAAGGCTTGCTAATAAAGATCTCAGAGCTTTGTCGAGTAAAGAATTGCTGTGCCATTTCTCCAGGGCAATCTTCTAATTGCTTACACTGCGTGCAACCTCCGCTTGCTAACAACTTATTCAGAATAGTTACGTTTCTACCCTGCAATCTCTGTTTTCAGTCCTTTTGCTCCTCAAGCTTCAGTGCTATGACAATAATGCCGTTACTGGTCAGGGTTTTTGATTTTTAACTCAAGCTGGTAAAAAGGCAAGAAACTGACGTGTTGTTGATTTGTTTCTTTTTTATACAAGTAACTCTATTTTGTAATATCATAAAAAAATACTGGGGCTGTGTACAACTTGTTGTTGTTGTTTAGTCATTTAGTCGTGTCCGACTCTTCATGACCCCATGGACCAGAGCACGCCAGGCACTCCTTTCTTCTACTGCCTCCCGCAGTTTGGTCAAACTCATGCTGGTAGCTTCGAGAACACTGTCCAACCATCTCTGTCGTCCCCTTCTCCTTGTGCCCTCAATCTTTCCCAACATCAGGGTCTTTTCCAGGGTGTCTTCTCTTCTCATGAGGTGGCCAAAGTACTGGAGCTTCAGCTTCAGGATCTGTCCTTCCAGTGAGCACTCAGAGCTGATTTCCTTAAGAATGGATAGGTTTGATGTTCTTGCAGTCCATGGGACTCTCAATGTGTACAACTATAAATCTTAAAATACCATAATGGAAATATCATTCAAGTGACTGGTTAAACAGTTTAAACAGCATTGGTATGAAAAGGCCATCAATAGATGCTGGAAATAGTTATGTTTCTTCCTGAAATGTTTCTTCATATACACACTTTCCTCACCTCTGCACTGGCAGTCTATGTTATGTACTGTCAGCTGAGTCTGCACTTTGGACCCTAGTACACAGCTTTCTCATTGGAAATCTACATGCAGGTTTGCTAACTGAATGGATCCCCACTTACCCATGCTTGTTTTCTCTACAATTGTCATTGAACTCCACTGACAATTGCCCCTCAACACTTGCAATTGTAAACAGTGTTCTTTCAAAATACCCATTTTAAATGGGAAGCATGAAAGCTGGTGGCTAATTAAGTCAGCCCAAACAGAGCTTTGCAAATGCCTAGAAACGGTTGTTGAGTGGTTTCTACCACTGAAACAAATTGTCCACGTCCTTGAGACATCACAGCAAGGATCAATGTACATAGAATTCCTGGGTATCAAGTTGCTACCTTTGTGAGATTTTCTTGTGAAAAAATATGAAGTACAAGGATGCCCCTTCTCCCCAAAGTCAGTATAATAGAGCAGGAATCGTTTCACAATTTCATAAGGGGGGGGGGACATGCAGGAGCAGTCACTGATGAGCATTTCTCACCTATCCACCCACCCCAAATTTATATGAAATTTGAACAGTGGCGAAATGAGCCCATCAGCAATTATTTCAAAAGCCTTTTCTCTTTTTTGCTAATCAGCCCCGAAATAATGAAGTTAGCTATTGACTCCAGTGACTCAGCCAGTAGAGGGAACTCTGACACTGCACATGGCCAAGAGCAGTCGACCATTACTGTAAGCGCGATGGCATATATGCACATCCCGGAACAGGAGAAGTCGAGAGTTTTGTAACTATGCTGATCCTGTGGAATAAGGCTGCAGCCCTAGACAGCTATATCTGTTGGTGGGGAAGAAGTGTGCAATCAGCCACAGGAGGTTTAAAAGATTTGACTGCAGCTGATCACACTGCTGGACAAGCAATCTGGGTTAATCCAAGCAGAAGATTGCCCCTTCTTGCTAGGCAACCAGGTTGTCATAAAAAATAATAAAATCACTGTCCATCCACACACATACTTCCTCCTGCTTACAAATATGGCTTTCTGGGATTGCACCCTAAAATAAAATTAACTCCCAAAATTCAGTGGTTTTTTTCAGACCTAGGGATTGAGACCTAGGGATTTGTGGAACATTTACAGGATTCTAACATCCAGGCAGCTCTGCTTTATTTAAACTCCAGCTGGAAATCCAAATTTTGGAATATAGTGGTGGAATGGATTTGGCATGTGCACTATTCAATGCTATTTTAGGTTTTTTTTGTTTTTAATGAAACCATATTTTTAAAAATAGCGCTATTGTGCAATACGGCCATATTACATTTTCTTAATTTGACCCTTGCACAACTTGAGTAAAACAGAGCAAACAAAACAAATCTTTTAAAGTTTTCCCACAGAATATTCCAAAAAATATTCCTTAGGATCCAGGTCCAAACCAGATTCTGTCCAGCCAAAGTCCTGATTCAGAAACCACACTAGGAATGCAGAGCTACAAAATCTGGGGTAGAACTCAAGTCTGTGGGTATCCCCACTAATAAGTGTTCTCGTATATGCATGTTACAAAAACAGGAAAGACCATGCAAACTCTTCTATGCTTGTTTACTAACTGACGATTTCAGATCTGATACTGCAAAGGTATTGCTGCATTTCCAGTCCAATAGCACTCAACAGTTAATGCTCTTCTGTGAATGTAATCCTATGTACATTTATGAAGGGGCAACAGAAGGCGCATGTTTCCTGAAGCACTCATTTTCATGAATGTTACCAAGTGAACTTAGCAGAAGGGGGAGAAATACTTTTTTGCTTCTTGTCACGATATGGGTAGCTCATTTTAAAAGAAAATTGTTGTGCCAGAAAACAAAAAAAAAGCATGAAATGCTTGCATAAAAATTTAATTCCACATAAGGATGGGGGTCTTTCATTCAGTTTACTTTTAAAGGGGACATCTACCAAATCTGCACTTTTTGAAGCAATAAGAGAACTGAAACAGAGCCGTCTTTTGGCATTCGCACTTGTCTGAATTTTGCAATGCAGTTCTCCTCCCAAGTAATGTGTAAACAAAGAATGCATACACAAAACTACATGCATTAGTGACAATGGCATGCAAAACTGCATAATATTACAGAAATAACAAAATATTGGGGGGGGGGTATGCGCTTTGGAAAAATTCAAACTAAACTGCTGGTGTTTGGGAGAAATTCAAACTAAACTAATAATAATTTTATTTATACCCCGCTTATCTGGCTGAGTTTCTCCAGCCACTCTGGGCGGCTCCCAATTGAGTATTAAAAACAATACTGCATTAAATATTAAAAACTTCCCAAAACAGGGCTGTCTTCTAAAAGTCAGATAGCTGTTTATTTCCTTGACAACTGATGGGAGGGCGTTCCACAGGGTGGGCGCCACTACCGAGGAGGCCCTCTATCTGGTTCCCTGTAACCTCACTTCTCGCAATGAAGGAACCGCCAGAAGGCCCTCAGCGCTGGATCTCAGTATCTGGGCAGATGATGGGGGTGGAGACGCTCCTTCAGGTATATAGGACCAAGGCTGTTTAGGGCTTTAAAGGTCAGCACCAACACTTTGAATTGTGCTCGGAAATGTACTGGGAGCCAATGCAGATCTCTCAGGACTGGTGTTATGCATACTGATGGTCTCCCTTGGGAGGTTGGTTGGCCATTTGTCATGCATGCTTTAGTTGAGATTCCTGCATTGCAGGGGGTTGAACTAGATGACCCTTGAAGTTCCTTCCAGCTCTACAGTTCTATGATTATATGATGTGGATATGTGGAGAACTGAACTTATGCTTTAGGGGAAGGACTGTGGCTCAGTGGTAGAACATCTGCTTTGCTTGCAGAAGACCCCATGTTCAATCCCCGGCACCTGCAGGTAGGGCTAGGACAATTCCCTGCCTGAAAACTTGGAAAGCCACTGCCAGCCAGTGTAGACATAATATCGAGCTAGATGGGCCAATAGACTGATTCAGTATAAGGCAGCTTCCTGCGTTCCTCAGCTTGGGAAATGAGAGAAACAAAAACTAACACATTCACCCATCCCTACTGCCACATTTACATGTGTAATGTGTACACACATGTTATTTTACTGGAACATATAATTTATGAGCAGTCAAGTCAGGACAACACAAGGAATAAGGGAGGGGAGGAAGAATTTAACTGGGCAGCCTCCAAGCACTACTGTACCCATTGCACAATAGTCTATAGCGCCATCTCTGACCACTGTCCACGTTGGCTGGGGCTGATAGGTGTCGGTATCGCTGGGCTATAGCGATGGTTTTGCAACAGTGAGCATAAAACTGCCACTCACCACTGCCTGATATCACCCAGAGATGAGTTCCCATGAGAATTACATTGTGCTAGTAAATGTGTTTAGGGCAGAGGTGCCAATTTCCACCCAACATGGGGGAGGGTGTGTGTAACATGTGTGTGCATTGGGAGGAGGCTGGCAGTGGAAGGAGGCCGAGTGTGGAGCCCAGCCTGTGCGGAGAGGACGGGTGAGCCAAGGTCTGATTGGACTCGTCCTGGCTTGCCTTGCCCCAAAGGCTGGAACAGGAGGCACGGTAGAAGCAGCGACCTGTTGGTAGCCAGCACAATGCCCAACTATTGCCTGAAGATGTAGGGAGGGTGGCTCAGCCCTGTCCCAACAGACTTTGTGGGGGCTGAAGACACCTCAGCCCTATACAATTGGCGCCTATGGTTTAAGGAAAGGTAATCAAGAAACAGGGATGCGGGTGGCACTGTGGTCTAAACCACAGAGCCTAGGGCTTGCCGATCAGAAGGTTGGCAGTTTGAATCCCCACGACGGGGTGAGCGTCTGTTGTTTGGTCCCAGCTCCTGCCCACCTAGCAGTTCGAAAGCACGTCAAAGTGCAAGTAGATAAATAGGTACCGCTCCGGTGGGAAGGTAAATGGTGAATCCGTGTGCTGCTCTAGTTTGCCAGAAATGGCTTAGTCATGCTGGCCACATGACCCGGAAGCTGTCTGTGGACAAAAGCCGGCTCCTTCGGCCTATAGAGCGAGATGAGCGCCGCAACCCCAGAGTCGTCCACGACTGAACCTAACGGTCAGAGGTACCTTTACCTTTACCTTTTAATCAAGAAATCAATTAATCATGGAATGGAGCTGCGTAGGTTGGGGTCAAACGATATCCAAGAAGACAGGATACAGCCAGGGCCAGAATTACAACAGAGATCAGCTGCTGGAGGGAAAATCGTGAGGTATGAAGTGGCATGAATTGTCTCTGTCTTCTAATGTCTTCTCTGTCTTCTATCTACTATTTTATTTTCTGTTCTCCTTTTTTGCTGTTTTTATTATATTGTGTATATCACATTGAGACATTTATGTGGAAGGAGATCATTATTAATAATATTATGAAAGAGGGGGATCAGGCATCCCACCACAATTATTCTTTGAATACATAAATCTCTGGTTATTATGAAATGATCACAACAGCAAATATTCTTAAAATACACAGGAGCCTTTGGAGGAAGGCCTTGGGAATCTTTGGTGCATCCAAGAGATTTTGAGCCTCACAATGAATCTGGTCCCCCTACCAACATCTCTGCGCCTCGTTTACTGAAACCTGAAATGACACCCCTACCTTTTCTTCCCATCGTGTCAATACCCTACCTGACAGTGTAAAAAAAAAATCCTATTACTTTAGCTCAGATAAAACAATAAATTCTCAAATACCCTTGGCTATGACATTATATTACATTCAGTATACACGCTGATACCTGATGATTCTTCTACATCATTATCTATGTGACCCAAATGTGCCAAATATTATACCAGACACCATTAATTTGCTGCTTGAGAAACAGCCCAAATAACGCAGAAGGCAGATGTCCCTCCTGTTGATGGCCAAAAATGAAGCTGACCTGGATGGGGGAATGACCATTACATGTTTAAGCAGCTTTTTCTTTTCTTTTTCAAGACTTTCCCCCTCTGTTGTAATATAGAACAATGTTACATTAAAAGAGAATTTTGGGGTAGGAAGGTTACCAGTAGCTTCTAGCTATGAGGGCCATTTTCTGTTTCCACTGTTGGATGAAATATGGCTCTTAATTGCTGGGAACGTCAGGCGAGGAGAGTGCTTTTGTGTTTGGCTCCTACCTGAGGGCTTCCCGTGGGCATCTGTGGCCACTGTGAGTACTAAGTGCTAGGCTAGCTGGGGCTTTGGTCTGATCCAGCAGCCACTTCTTATGTTCTTATCTTCAGATAACAACATTCCTAGCTTCTCTTAAAACCAGTAGTCTTTGATGAGGAGAAAGTTCCAACTTTACATGCAGCTTGCATGGGAGGCAGCCAGGAAGGAAATGGGAAAGAAGAAAGAAATGTGATAGCTGAAACTTTTGCTTTGCTACTCGTTTTTTTATTGTTGTTGTTGAGTTTGCATATAATTCTAGGTTCAGTAGAAGGAAAGATGGAATATTTCATTAGGAGAGGAAACAAAATGTCCAAGAAGTTTCACAGAACCCCATCTGAAGAACAGGCCAACACTTCCCCAAACGAAACAACTTACCGTATTTTTTGCACCATAACACTCACTTTTTTCCTCCTAGAAAGTAAGGGGAAATGTCTGTGCGTGTTATGGATGGAATGCCTACGGGTGGCCGCGGGGGGGGGTGTGTGTGTGCTGCAGTCGTGAGCAGAGGATCCATGGTTCCCCTTCCTTTCCTCTTCCGTGCCTCGCTTTGAAACAGCAAAGCGGGAGAAGAGCCGCTGAGTGGGGAGGAGAGAGGGACAGAGAGCCTGCTTCTTTAAAGGAGCAAAGCTCCTTCTTTAAAGGAGTAAGCGGCTCCTGTCCGGTTGGTTCCTTTAAAGCAAGTAGGCTCTCTGTCCCTCTTTCCTCCCCACTCAGCTCGCTACATAGCAGCAAAGTTTTTCAGCTCGCTAAGCTGGGAATGAGCGGGGAGGAGGGAGAAAAGCAGAGCCTGCTTGCTTTAAAGGAGCAAAGTGGGAGAGGAGAGGAGCCTTCTCCCCTTATACCCCTCTTCTGCATTATTAGCAGCATCCTTCTCCACCCACCCCACGCGTGCTTCTCCCCTTAAACCCCTCTTCTGCATTATTAGCAGCATCCTTCTCCACACACCCCACGCGTGCTCCTTGTCCCTTGCGTGCTTTTCCTTCCCTCCCCACTTAAAACGTGGTTACAAAGTACGGATCCACATGGATCCTCAGGATTTTTGCACTGGGTCACCCCAAATTCACCATCAGATCACATAGCATGTCCATGGCTACATCTTGCACCAAAAAAACCACGCACCCTCTGTTGCCTGGAGCCGCAGTGGTGCAAAAATGTGGTTACAAAGCATGGATCCAGATGGATCCTCAGGATTTTTACATTGGGCTACTCCAAACTCACTGTCAGATCACATGTCTGTGGCCACAGCATGAACCACAAAAATCATACATCCACTGTTTCACTTAGAATATTTTTTTTCTTGTTTTCCTCCTCTAAAAACTACGTGTGTGTTATGGTCGGGTGCGTGTTATGGAGCGAAAAATACAGTAAATTGCAGTTGTAGCAGTTGCTTTTTTTACACAACATAGTTGATATCTGCTCACATCTTTTAGGAATCATAAATTATTAAGCAGCAGGAGAGAGGAGACTCCCTGCTGTAACTGGAACTGGATATGGAGAGCGCAAGGAATGGGGCACAGCTGTGGGGAGCCTGAGGAAATACCATCCACCTTGAGCCTGCCCATAAAAAGTAAATCTAGAGTGAGAGACTAGGATGATGTCCACAGTTTCCAGGGGCTCTTCTCATTGTGAGAATTTTGTGTGTGAGCTGAGACTTTGTTTTGACCCTAGGTGAGAAGCTGGAGGCTGAGAGGGAGGGTGTGTCAGATAGGAAATGAATTGATATTGATATACTGTGTATTTTTATAACATTTTAAGTTGTTTGTTGTTTCCCCAGTTTCTTTTTTGTACACCACTTAGATGTATTTTGAATGTATTAAGTGGTATATAAATCAAATAATCAAATCAAATCAATATTATCACCCTACAAAAAATGAGTTTGGACAGCTGACAGTTCTTTCCAGACAGCTTCATGGGTGAATCCTGGGGGAACAGAAGCACACATGTAGAAACATTGTGCGATGATGTTTGTTGTTGTGTCACACCATGCCCACTGATGTGAACAAAATTCGGTGCAACATGCTGGTATATTGATGAAAAACCAGAGTCTTGTAATACAGCAGGTACTGCAGTGTGAAAACTATGTGAGAAAACAGAACCAAAGCACTAGCATTATAATCAGGAATATTAACAATAAATTACCCATTTCTGCTGTGCACCTTAGAAATTTTAGCTTGTCTGTGGTATGCATGTGCAGCTGATGAGCAATGGGCTTAAGCTTTGAAGGGGCAATGCTGAGCAGTAGCAAAGGGGGGGACCCTAAATAGTGTTTTCAACATGCTATGCCAGTATTTTGGTATATCTGCATGGGGATGGGATTGAAAAGGTTTGCACATCCTTAGAACCTTCCTTTCACTTCACCAGGACCTCCCCTGAACAATGACTGATGGAATGAAAGAAACAGATGGCCGCGTGTTGGAACCGAGAAGAGAATGGGAGAGCAGAAAGTAGCCGTGTTATGTCTTTACACTAATCACCTGGGCACATTCTTCTTCCTTTTGCTACCATATAAAGGAGAAAAAGAGACATCCATAAGCCGGCCTGAGAGAGTCACTTTTATCCCTGCTTTGTGACAAAGCTTTGGTGCTTGGCTAGGCCCGAACAAAAGGAAAATCACCTCCAATTCTACACAGTGGGGGGAAAGCTAGAAAATACTAGGAATCACACCGTGGTCCCTTCTCAGAGCCCCTGATAGATCAAAGCCCTCCTAATTCAAGCCCAAAGCTTCTTTATATTAAATACCAGGAAAGTATGTTTAGATAACATTATGGGGCTGACTTAAACCATAAAAGCCAGGAAATTCAAAATTAAGGCTGGCACTCCAGTCTTAAATCACGCAGCTGAGGGATGTGGGGAGAGAAAGAGGCAGACCAGGGAAATACAACAGTGAGAACAGACTCTCTTCCTGAACTTTTTGGAATTCCTCTGCTTTCAGCCACTGGGAAACAAAGTCACCCACTCATTGTTTGTAATCACTACCTAATCCTCCTCCTCCTGGAAGTTATCTAGAAGATGTGTCTGATGCTTCATTAGGGGTTGAGTGATTCTGTTTTTAGCTGGGGGTTTTTACCATTTGGATTACAAGGTCTGGCTTTCCCCCCTTTGTTCTCCAAAAGGAATTGTAGAAACATGTGTTGTAATCCTGCACATGTAAACAGCAAAGGGCTATTGCACTCACATCCCACTTGTGGGCTTATTGTCACGTTGATCTCATATCTACAAATACCACCTACTGATTTAGTTTTCCATCTTGGGCAAGCAGAACACTTAACAGGTTTCTGGTGGTGGTGGGCTGCGTTTAGCAGGACTGGCCTTACGATGAGAAGCTGCCTTGGGTGACAGCTGGTAATGAATGGCAATGGCTATTCCTCTTGAGACCTCTGGCCAGTCCCCTTTGTTGGTGGACAGAACTGCATGCCCTGCAGCTCCTAAACTAGCCTGCTGCCCCAAAGTGTGCTGGAGGATGCTATCTTATTGTTAATGTCAAAATAAGGGCACTTCCACACTTTCGCTTGTTCTGCCGCTTTCCTGTGAGGAAGAAACCTGCTCTCCACCGCTGAATCAGAGTAAACGCCATTCAGGTTTTCTGCAGATTGAATTTTTCTCTAATTCAGCGGTAAGGAGTGGGTTTTCCTGGAGAAAGCAGCAAGGCAAACAGAAAACCACTCAGATCCATGCATAGTCCCATGAGACAATCGGGAAACCTCTCAGCCCTGTGCTTTCTAGGCATCAGACAAGTGGAACCCTAAGATTCAATTACTAGTTCAGTCAGTTTCCATAACTGAATGGGGCACTGCTATCTTTTCCCTTTGCCTCAGAAAAAGAAGACTTCCAGGTGGGGCAAAGTCACTATGCTAACTTCCTAGTGCCACACTGACCTCCCTGCTGCCTTCCCAAGAAGCAGTTGCAACCCACCTGCTGTGAAGCTAGTGAGGAAACTCCATCCCACCAGGTGAGCTGCTTCTGGCCTCAGGCTGAAAAATAGGTTGGGCACGCCCTGAAGTTTAGTTTAGTGGGACACACAAATCACACAAGTGGGAGCCAGTGTGGTGTAGTGGTTAAGAGCGGTAGTCTCGTAATCTGGTGAAAAGGGTTTGATTCCCCACTCCTCCACATGCAGCTGCTGGGTGACCTTGGGCTAGTCACACTTCTCTGAAGTCTCTCAGCCCCACTTACCTCACAGAGTGATTGTTGTGGGTGAGGAAGGGAAAGGAGAATGTTAGCCGCTTTGAGACTCCTTTGGGTAGTGATAAAGTGGAATATCAAATCCAAACTCCTACTCCTCCTACTCCTCCTCCTCTTCTTCTTCTTCTTCTACATTAGGAAAGTCCCAATTGGTAGGGTTGTTGTTTTTTAAAGTTAAAATGTTTTCTACCACCTTTCATTCAAAAAGAGAGCAGGGTGGTGTATGAAAATGATAAGCTAAGTGTGTGTGTGTGTGTGTGTGTGTGTGTGTGTGTGTACAAACAAACAGAGTGAGCATAGCATATTTTTAAATGCCATAAAACTCCAGTAGTGGCAGATACAATAAAACATTCAATAAAAGCCAGAGAAAAACGTATGAGTTTTAAAAACTTTCCTAAAACCCTGAACTGGTGGAGCCAGTCATATATCTTTTAGAAAGGGATCCCCCAGGGTAGGATTGACTGAGCCTTGGCAAGAAGGAACCTCCCACAGCTTTTTCATGGATCTATTTCTTATCAAATCTGGGCTCTACCACTCCAGATTATAAGTGGGAACTCATGGGATTGAGTGCTTCACAGTAAGTACATAAGATTTTTCAATGCACAGAAAAACGAGCATGTCAGGCAGAATATAAGCCTAGGACCCTTCTCTCTGTCATATGGTTTTGTATTGTATTGTATTATTCTTATTCCTTTTAATTTGGTATGGAGAAGCATTCAGCACGAGTGTCGTGCTCTGATGTGGTACAGCCCAGACAAAAGGTTTGCCACCATAATGAAAATGACTCCACTTCTGGATGGGATTTGAGAAGCACTTCTAGATAAGGGATGGTGTGGAGAAGAATGAATAAAGCATCTCTGTTAATGGTCCTGAACCTCAAAGAACTTAATGTCTCTACCAGCCACAAAAATCTCTCTGACAAAGGCAACGCAGGGAGAAAGATATGGTGGGAGTATTAAACATTCTGAAATTCAAAACTACTCAGTGATGGCCAACAAAAGGATTAGGTTTTTAGCAGTGTGACACTGACATCTTCAAAGGGCACACATATTCAAAGGCAGCTTATTACCAGAAAGAGATGTCATACAGCAGACTTCCCCAACCTGGTGCCCTCCAGATGTTTTGGACTACAATTCACAACAGCCCTAACCATTGCTCAGGCTGAACTGGACTAGCAGAAGCTGGTGTCCAAAGTATCTAGAGTGCACCGGGTTGATGAAGATTGTCGCAAAAGTATTTTCACCCCAATGTCACCTTTATCCATAGGCCAAAAAAAGAGAGAGATCAAAAAATCAAAAAATCAAAATCCCCACAATGGAAAGCAAAAACCTAAACAATAAGGGGAGAAATATTATCATATCAGCAAATGCATTTGTCTGTAGATTGATGCACTTCCAGAAGATGCTGTTAATCACTTTGGAATTTGTTGCTTCAAGACATCAGAAAGCATTATTTCCTCTTTGTTTAAATAGGCCAAAGATAGCGAGTGTGCATGAGGCCCTTAATGGTGAAATTCAATCTGTGGCAAATTTGTCTAAAAGAGAGATAAACCTTTTTTAAAAACAAGAAAAAAAGAAAGATAGCCGATATTATGGAAATGCTGACAAACCTTTAAGTGCAGCATTGGAAACAGGGATGCTATAATCAGAGGAATTAGGTTAACGATGTTTGATCCTCTCTTATTACGTTTGGCTTCACCAAGTTAAGACAACAATAGAGCGAAGCTACCAACATACATGCAATTGATCTTCACTGCTTTAATGTAATTAGTTCTTAATTCTCCCTCTAGGCCCCCCTCTGGATCTGCTTAAATTTTGAAACATATTCAAAGAAATGCCTTAATTATTACAGCATGCTGCTTATGGGGTGTTCTGTAGTATGTATCTCAGCGGAATACACCTAGCAGTGTATACTTCCTCCTCCCTGCCTAAGGATCTGCATTCAATTTCCAGCTCTCCTAGACCCAAGCATCCGGCCTCAGTGAGCCCACTGAAAGGTCGTCAGCCATTTCTCCTTTTAGCACATGTAACATAGGACTTATCTTCTTGGACCGGGCCATGGGCCATCTGCTCCAGCATTCTCTTGTCCCAGATCCTTCCTTGGAGGTTTTTAAGCACAGGTTGGATGGCCATCTGTCCTGGATGCTTTAGCTGAGATTCCTGCATTGCAGGGGCTTGGACTAGATGACCCTCCGCTTCCTTCCAGCTCTACGATTCTAGCCCAATGTCCCCAGGAAGCTCACACCCTTCTGGGTTACAGTACTCATGCACATGGACATTCCATTTGGAGACCAATCCAAAGCCCTGGCTGGGAACAGGGGGGCAGAACAGAGCAATGGGTTTCCCACCACATCTCAGGTCCTGCCACTTCCACTAGCCAGGATGGGAAGTCAGGAGGCAATAAGTCCCTTCCTTCCTTCCTTCCTTCCTTCCTTCCTTCCTTCCTTCCTTCCTTTTCTCTCTGTCGGCTCCAGGTTGCTGCAGATTGGACCCTTATTGGAGAAACAGACCAATGGCTCCATTGCTCTGCTCCCACCCCATACTGCTATGGGGTGGTAGCATTTGATTCACCATAATTTTAGTAAGTACAGCAGGAGCTTCCGCAACATCCCAGCCTCATCAATTCTTTAGTGTGACAGCCCCGGTGCTTTTGGAACTCCCTGCCCATTAATATCAGGCATCTGCTGAAAACTGCTGGTTTGGGGCATCTGCTGAAAACATTTCTTTATTTTTTTGGCAAGCCTACCCAGACACATGATAGATATATAAAGTTTCCCTGAATTTATCTTTGTTTCAAATGATGGCAGTTTTATGTAAATGTGTTTTTGATTGGTCTAGAGACTTTAGCAAAGGTAAAGGGACCCCTGATCATTAGGTCCAGTTGTGACCGACTCTGGGGTTGCGGCGCTCATCTCGCTTTATTGGCCGAGGGAGCCGGCGTACAGCTTCCAGGTCATGTGGCCAGCATGACTAAGCCACTTCTGGCGAATCAGAGCAGCGCACGGAAACGCCGTTTACCTTCCCGCTGGAGCGGTACCTATTTATCTACTTGCACTTTGATCTGTTTTCAAACTGCTAGGTTGGCAGGAGCAGGGACCGAGCAATGGCAGCTCACCCCGTCGCAGGGATTCGAACCGCCGACCTTCTGATCAGCAAGTCCTAGGCTCTGTGGTTTAACCCACAGTGCCATCCGTGTCCCCTGGAGACTTTAGTGGTGTGTTAATTTATTTACAATTGTATTTGCACAGCACTTGGAGAGCTCTTTGATCAAGTGCTTTATCAATCTTCTAAATAAATAATGAAATCCTAAGCCTGGGTCAGGGACAGGGGGCTAGGTAGGATTGTTCTGCCTGTCATTGGGGTTAATAGGGTTAGTGGGTCCCTCTTCTGTGAACTTACACAGACTCGAGAATGAAGATGTCCACTGAGAAACAAAAGTGAGTATGATGGCCTCTTATATATCATCAAGAGAACAGGAAACTCATCACCCCCGAAAGAAGGCAAAATACTTACAGACATAGTATTAGCAGTTCAGGTTAGGCAGAATGGTACATAGCAAATTAATACTATTTTCAATGTTATAATGAGTGTTTTAAAATTGACTTCCCAGTTAAAGCTTCTGGGAATAACAAAAGTGTTCTGTGATCATTACTTCGTCTAAGTTAATCTCTGATAATTATGAGGTTAGAAATCATCTTGTTCTCTTCTTTTCTCCACCCTCTCCCTTTTCCTTTAAGATAGAAAAATGAAGCTGCTGTTTGGAATCCCCCCCCCCCAAGCCATTTTGTGGAGGAAATTGTTTTTAAAGCAAAAAGTCAACATTTTCTTTTTATAGGTCAGACATCTTCTTCTATTTTGAGACAGGTGCTAAGATGTAAAAGGCTAGAGACAATTTGAAGTCTACAAATCTTTAATTCTAGTACTGGAAACAGGAAAAGCATTTTGGCAATCCTTGTCACGGATGTAACATTTAAAAGCCTCTTACCATATGTAAAAAGCCTGTTACCCCAGATGCTCACTCTGACAGATGCATCCATCCCCTGAAAACAAAGCAAGAATTTATTTATTTATTGCTTCTGAAGCATTGCTTTTACCCATATGCAAATTGATGTATATTTAATCAATAGCTTATTCAATCAATGGACTAAAACTCACATGATTAATCAACTAAGATGTCTTAGAGTGAGTGATGGACCTATTACTTACAGGTATGCAAGATGCTTTAAAAGGAAGTAGTAATCATGAATATTATTTTTCCTGATATCCAGCACATTGGGAGGAGGAATTAATCATGGCTCTCCAACGCTGCATCCAGGAAGCGGGAAGGGATGATGAAGCTCATTGGCAGACCCTGGGCCAATCACCCTCTCTCATTCCAGACTCTCCCACAGGGTTCTGGCTGTAAGTATAGAATGGAGTGCAGAATACCCAGAGCTCCTTGGGGGTAAATGTAACAATAAATTGTATTTTTAATGGAAATACTAGTGACAGATCGCCAGTCCTGCCTACCCACCAACCCCTTTGCCAACTCCCTTCCTTCATACCTGGTCAGCTCCCCTTTTACACCTGCCCCACCCTCTTGCCTACCTACCCCTCAGAGCTTGCCCCCAACCACCACTCTTTTAAAGGAGTGGGGAAGGCCCTTCAGAGAGCAGTTTGCTAACCCTTCCATTTTTAATGTGTATAAATAGGGTGATGTCCAACTAAGGCAATCTCATAGGAGACCAATTGAAATTGATGGTAAGTCCACAGATTTTCAATGTGTATGGTTATCACTGTTTTAAATGGAGTCCTTTACCTTTACCTTTTAAATGGGTCTACTCTCCACTTGATTAATATTGGATGTCAGCCACAGTACTATACAGCTGCTTTATACTAAATCACACTGACTGGCCATCTAGCTCAATGCAATGACTTAGCAGTGGTTGTCCGAGGTTCCGGACAGGAACTCCAGGCCCTTCCCTAAAGCTGCAGCTCTTCTCCCTCCAAACTTTAGACGAATTAATACTGGGCTGAAGCACATGTACATCTATCAGATCTTCCCACTGTACTTTCTGTTTGGGGGAGTAGCAGGGCTACCGCTATCATTCGGGGATCCCTTGCAGATGACTGCAGTGCCCGGAGACAGTTAGGTTGTGTATTCACAGCAGCCACCAGAAGAGGAATGACCACTGGGAGAAGTGCAGAGAGAAGAAACGCCATGGTGCATTTGCACCAGCAAAACCAGGCACCTTCATCTGCCCCACCTGCAATAAAACATGTCTCTCCCGTATCAGTCTTTACAGCCACAGCAGGCACTGTAACTCTTGAGAAGGAGACCATTTGCTGTTCTGCCTCAGGCTACAAAATGTATTGGGTCAGCCCTGGGAAATGGCTTCTGGTTATGTGGAACCCCCAGTTCTGCTGTAAATATTATCTGTTGGCTTCCAGGGTCGTACTGGTGGTGGTGGTGGGTATTTCCCCCCCCCCCCGTCAGGTTCTTTTAGCATAGGTTTTCCTACTACAACAGCAATGAGGTGTACTACATTCAAAGTGACTCAAAGAAAAAGCACACAAGGTTCTGGGAAAGTCCTAGTCCATTCTGCCCGGATCAGGAGTGTATATTTGGTGATGAATCTGCTCAGTGGTGGCTCTGTGTGGCACTTGCACTTCTAAAGCTAATTCACACATGTGTTGTAGAATCAGAGCCTACAGTATTAAAATGATTTTGAATATTTTCAGGTGCGCTACTTTCTCTTTCGGAACACTGGTAAGAAATAGCAATTACATTTTCAATCACGTTATCAATGAGAAGCTTTAGAAGTCATTCCCGGAGAAATCCAGCAGCGTCCTTTTTAGTGGAGGACTCCTGCAGTGTGATATTAATAGTGCAATTAATGAAAATACTGTAGACATTGCTTTGCAACATACAATCCATTTTCATTTACAGGAATATATATATATATATATATATATATATATATATGCGCCTTTTTAGCTATAAGAAATGCAACCATCATTTTTCAAATGTCACTTCAAGTTTTGCTTTGAGATGATGAGTGCATTTGCATGAATGTTAATGGGAAAAGGCATCTCCTGGTAGGCGTATGATTTTTTCCAATAAAAATAATAATATTGTTGTACCCAGAGGTTTTCTGGTGATAAGTATAACAACAACAACAAACTAATAATTATAATAATTTTGTACTCCTTCCAAAATGAGTATTTGAACTCTCCATAGTCTTAGAATGGAAGACTACAACTACATTACAGCCATGCCATGCCATCAGACTGCCCTTTATATGGTCACTAGCAAAAATAGTCACCATTATGTGTAGAAGAATGGGTGAGAAGGGTCTATATAGAGAGTTAGGTCCTAATTCTAACCCTCATTGCCACCCCTTCCTGATTGGCCATTTGGCCCTCATGTGCCTGCCCCAAGTTCCTCACTTGGGAAAGACTATTAGCATCTTATTTCCTGGGGGAGGCAGGGGGTGGAAAATTCATTGCCACATTCATAATTAATAATTTGGATTGTAATTTGGCTGTTTTTTTATTGATTTTTATTGGATTATTTCATGGATTCGTTAATTGGATTTTTTTTATTGGGAAACTAATAAAAATGATTTATTATTTGTTTCTTTTTTAAAAAATAATAATCTTAAGTTCACATTTCCACCTCAGTTTCGTGATCTTTTCTAAATCCCTAATAAATATTCATCAGCATTTTAGTGTGAGTTTCTCCTAATATATATACATTTTGGCAAAGCAATTGCTCCTAATATAAAGCATTTTAATGTGATTTTCACTAATATGTGCATTTCTAAAGACACTTTAACCTAGTGTGTGTGTATGTTTGTTTGTGTGTGTATGTGACAGATAGGCACATAGAGGGAGAGAGATGATAGATAAAGATATAGACACATCATTTTGCTAGAGAATTGCATTGCAAAATTCAGAGAAGTATGAATTTTGAAGAATAGCTTTATTTTGGTCCCCGTATTTTACTGGAAAGTAGATAAGTCCAGCTGTAAATGTGAACTGAATTGAATTTCTCCTTTGGAAACTTGCTTTTGTACAGAGACTGGGGTAAAAAATTGAAGTTACTCCATGCCTTTTGTTAAATATGTGAATCTGAATTTTACACCAGGCATCATTTTTGTGTGAGCTGTAAACATTTTATGCCTACAACTTAAATGATTATGGAAAAAGTCACTCTTTATCATCCCATCTGTGCCTTTTTAAGGAACTCAGGGAGAATAAGCAGCCATCTCTCTGCATAAAAGGCCACGCATGTGGTTTGTTCCCATAAAAATGTTGATTGGGAGGGAGAGGGGGAATTGATCTGGAGCACTCAGGCCATTTTCAGTTTTGTCTCCCTCTGAGAGTGACACATTAGAACATTCCAGTGGCACTGTTATTGCCACATCGATTTTATATCCTTCTCCTACGAGCAAAAGCTTTATTTTGGACATGGAGCCAGCCCTCACACATCTTATGCGGTGCGGTGTGCTAGAATGTTATTTGTCTCAGTGTGAGAAATGAAGCGATTAGGAAAAGCATTAAAATTAAGGAGTTGATGAGAAAATGAAGTGAAGGGTTCCATACTGCGAGAGGCTCCCCATTATTACACCAGTAGAGAGAGCTTAAGCACGGCAGGCAGTAAGAGCTGCTTGATTCTTGGAAAGAGAAGAAATAATGCTGAGGAACACCCAGTTAATACTATAATCAAATGTGATTTCTTGGCAGTCTACTGTGAGGGTCTCGTAGGTCACTCTGCTTCCCCATGATATTTTTAAGGGAAATCACCAAAAATGGCACAGCCAACATGGGCTGTCCTACATCCAGATTTTCCTGAACTTTTTTTTTCAATTTCTGCCTGGACGCTGCTGCCAACTGCAATGTTCCACATATGCCCAGGAAATGTTAGGCAACCCTAACAAAATGCCTTCTGAAAGAGCAACAAAGAGCTATAGATGAAATTCGTTGTAGTGCTAAGTGGGGTATGTGCATGAGAAACAAGGTCCACTTGTGTAATTTCCCCCCTGTGGGCCCCCATGCACCACCTAAACTGGTTCTTGGATTTTTCCCCAACCCTGCAGATCGGATATAGAGGGTGCACCAGCGTACAGGGAAGGGGGAGTCCCATTGCACAAGCTGATCTGTGCATGCAACAGCTGAGTTGAATCCCATCCACTGTCTTGATTTCAAATGAAGATGAGGGCACACTGACACAAAATTCTATTATTGTCCTTGGATTTATGCAAGAAGGTGAAGAAGCTAACACAAAGGTGCCATATGCTTCTCCATAGCATCACAGAATCGTAGAGTTGGGAAGGACCCCAAGAGCAGAGGCGTAGCAAGCCCAGGTGGTACCTGGTGTGGAATTTTTTTTATATCTCAGATATTTATTGAGATTTTCAAAATGTTACAAAATAAAAAAATAAAAAAGAAGAAAATACAAAATAAAAATGGTTAAAAACAACTCAATCTTTCCATTACTTATTTTTCATTAGCTTGTTTCCCGGACCTCCTCACGCCTCCCTTTTTTGTATTCCAGTTCAGTTTGTTGGTTCAGCAAATTCTTACCCTCTTTGTTTATCCTAGTCTTTAATCTTAAAATATTGTAATGTTAAATTTTTACCTATTAATAATTTATTTTTCATATTCCCTTATAGTATTACAGCTGAAAACCACTTAATTTCTATCCAACATCATTCTAACATTCATTAATTTTGCAATATTTCTGTAGATAGTCTTTGAATTTCTTCCAGTCTTCTTCCACCGACTCTTCTCCCTGGTCTCGGATTCTGCCAGTCATTTCCGCCAGTTCCATGTAGTCCATCACCTTCATCTGCCATTCTTCCAGAGTGGGTAGATCTTGTGTCTTCCAATACTTTGCAATGAGTATCCTTGCTGCTGTTGTGGCATACATAAAAAAAGTTCTATCCTTCTTTGGCACCAATTGGCCGACTATGCCCAGGAGAAAGGCCTCTGGTTTCTTCAAGAAGGTATATTTAAATACCTTTTTCAATTCATTATAGATCATCTCCCAGAAAGCCTTAATCCTTGGGCACGTCCACCAAAGGTGAAAGAATGTACCTTCAGTTTCTTTACATTTCCAACATTTATTATCGGGCAAATGATAGATTTTTGCAAGCTTGACTGGGGTCATGTACCACCTGTATATCATTTTCATAATATTCTCTCTTAAGGCATTGCATGCCGTAAACTTCATACCTGTGGTCCATAACTGTTCCCAGTCAGCCATCATTATGTTGTGTCCAACATCTTGTGCCCATTTAATCATAGCAGATTTCACCGTTTCATCCTGAGTATTCCATTTCAACAGCAAGTTATACATCTTTGACAAAATCTTAGTTTTGGGTTCTAACAGTTCTGTTTATAATTTTGATTTTTCCACCTGGAAACCAATTTTCTTGTCCAAATTATATGCCTCCATTATCTGATAATAATGAAGCCAATCTCGCACTTTGTTTTTTAGTTTCTCAAAACTCTGCAATTTCAGTCTATCTCCCTCTTGTTCCAGAACTGGTGTGGAATTTTTTTTGCCACCTCCTCCCCCCACATTGACAGCTCGGGGTAGGCTTGGGAGTCATGGATGGGCACCGAATGCTGCTATGACGGTTTGCTGGGGCACTAGCAAAGCTGCGCAGCTTGTCCTCTCGGGAGGCACAGCTCCCGTCCATCCTCCTCCGTCCCTCCCCAGCTCGCTGTAAAGTGGCAAAGCGGGAGCCACTTACAGTGAGCCAGGGAGGGAGGGAGGTGGGAGGGGGCCCCCCGGCTCACCATAAGCGGCTCCCGCTTTGCCGCTTTACAGCGAGCCGGAGAGGGAGGGAGGGGGAACCATGGCTCCCGTCCGCCCCTCCCTGGCTTGCTGTAAAGCAGCAAAGCAGTAGCTGCTTACGGTGAGCTGGGGAGGAGGGAGCGGCGCTGGTGGCAAACCACTATGTACAGCACATGTGTGGCATATATGTACAGTGCATGTGTGTGACACAGCACATGCATTGTATGTAGTGGTTTTCTGCCGGCGCCGCTCAAACGCCATACAGACAGTGGCGGGATCCTCTGCTCGCGGCTGCAGCCACAAACGGAGGATCCTCCACATGCAGCTGCGGTGGCGTGATGGCCGCTCGTGCCGCCACGCCTGGGCCGGGGTGGCAGGGCAAGCACCCCAAGGGGTGGCTTCTTGTCACCCTCCCAGACATGGAACCCAAGCTGAACCGCCCCCCGCCCTCACCTTGCAATGCCACTGCCCAAGAGTCATCTAGTCCAACCTCCTGCAACACAAGAATCATGGCTAAAGAATCCCTGGCAGGTGGCCACCCAACCTCTGCTTTAAATCTTCTGATGAAGGAGAGTACACCACCTTCTGAGGTAACCCTTTCCACTGCCACAGAGCTCTTACCATCAAGAAGTTATTTCTAACATTTAGTCAGAATCTCCTTTCTTGTGATTTGAATTCGCTGGTCAGGGTCTTATCCTCTGAGGCAGCTCCATTGCTGATGTTGAAATTAGATTTGAGATTCTGGCAAGGCAAAACAGATTTATTCTTCTTAACCAGGGGTGTCAAACTCAAAATTCATCGGGGGCCGCATTAGCAGTTTGGTCACCCTCAAAGGGCCGGTTTTATCTGTAGGACTATGTAAAGGACATGTAAAGTGGAGGTTTCCTGTGTAGAATGGCCAGCGCCGCTAGAGGGCAGACGTTCTCTGGCTTGTAGGCTGCTGCGCATGCGCTTTCTTGCGTCAAAAAAAAAAAAAAAAGCGAGAATAAAAGGTGAAGGCTGGCGGCTGGCGGCGGCTACACGGGCCACATGACGAGGTCTGGCAGGCCAGATTCAGCCCGCGGGCCTTGTGTTTGACACCCGTGTTCTTAACCCACAATAGATGCTATTTAAACCTATAGTTCCCGTGTTAAATAGTTTTGTCTGCGAAGCAATCTACACCCCTGCAAATGTTTTGTTGTATTTTCACTACTGATTGGTTTTTAACGCATCAAGGTGTGTGAGCAAATCATACTGTTCCTTCTTCCATGCAGCATCTTCTCAGCTCCCCACTTTACATTGCACCTGCCATCACCTTCTCAAATTCCATTCTCTGACCAGTCTTTTCCACACTCCACTTTGGGGGGAAATGTATAAAGCAAAAATGATTTTATTATGCTGAAGCCCTGAGATCTTATTTAAAATACCCATTTTACATCATCCTTATATTCCTTTATGTTTATTTTCTTATACCTTCCCCCAAGGGCTGAACGCTTATTTCCTAGGATGTACAACCCATTGACCTCAGTGTGACATGTTTAAGCACTGGACAATAAAAATCTGGCAGCTAGTTATCTTGTACCAGCAAAAATAGTGATTTGCGGATTGATCGTAGTAAAATATTCACCCTATAAAAGAAGGCATCAGCGATAACCTACTGTGGCTTTTTAAAAGTCTTTGAATAGAAGTGAAGAAGAGTCCCTCAATTTCCCCCTGTATACCCCATTTGGTGCATTGATGTTGGTGCTCAAACATCAGTATGGCCAGGGATGTAAGAGTTTCCACAGTGGTTGGGAAAGAGGATCCAACATTGACTCTCCATCTCCAAGATCAGAGTTCTCTTTCCATCCACTGTCCAAGGCTCATAGGATTGAAGCCAAAGTGAAACAAATGTTGATCCATGTTAGAGATACTACCATGCAGTCATTTATCATAACCCATGCATAGGTGTGTATGGATGAGTCAATTCCATTCCATGTCAATTTGACATGTGCTTTTTCGTAAACCTGTTCCTGCTCATTTTCCCGTTTATCTGTAATTAATTTATTTTAAATATGTTGAAGTTTGTATTTAAATGCTCAGATTGACACACATTTAAATCACAAAACGTGCATTTAGATCACACTTATACTTCAATGTATGCATTTCTAAATTAATTTTGTCTTGAAATGTGAATTCTGTATGCTTATGTGTACTTTTTTGAGTCAAGAAAAAGGGGCTGTATCTCATGTGTGCCATACACAGAGTAGACCCATTGAAAGTAGTGACATGACTTGGGGAAGAGCAGATTATGAAGAATAATTGCATTCTGATCTGAGCATTAGCCCTGGTGGGGAGAGATGTCAGTACCCATCGGAATACATAGAAATCAAACCCAACAAGCATCCATGAGATTTGTATGATCCTTGTATGCGATTTTCTGGTTCCAAAAGTTTAGAAGAAACAATTTAGAAATCCTATGAGTTAGTTAAAAACAAAACAAAACACCAGCTAGCATATTGTGCTATTCAAATCACAGCCCCTTATTCACGCTGCATCTGCAGCTGTCAAACTGCGTAAGGAGCTAGGAGCTGCTAACAAGGAACGAGGAGCGAATTTCGTCATCTTGTTCAGCCACAGATCTGACATTGTGTTGCTCATCCACCGCCAATACTACACCAGATTTAAGAACAGATGTAGAAAATGTTGGAAGGAGAGGAGTGACAGTGAGGCAAGAACATTACAACAATGGTTATTACTATAGGCCTTATAGAGAAAGCAGTGATAAGATCAAAGGCATTCTTCTCACTCAGCCACGCCTACCATGGTAATTTACTATTCTCCTTGAAAATAACTCACTTCTGTTCAGGCATTCTTAACTGCTGTCCATAGGGCTATCCCCACCGGCCCTGTCCTTCCAGCCTCAGCCGTCTCACAGCGACCTGGGAGGTCTGAAAGGATTTGAAGGGAGATGCCTAAAAACCATTTCACCCAACCACACAGGGAGTTCTGCAGGAGAGGGCCTTCTTCAGATAATAATAATAATAATAATAATAATAATAATAATAAATTTTATTTATATCCCGCCCTCCCCAGCCAAAGCCAGGCTCAGGGCGGCTAACAACAAACAAATAATCAAACAATCAAATAATCCAACATTCTAAAACATTTCATTATAAAAATTAATTAAAATCAATTTAATGGCAACCGTTAAGCAAAGTTCTGTGCAGGTTGCCAGAGGAGGGAGTCAGGCTGGGCCCTGACCAAAGGCCTGGTGGAACAACTCTGTCTTGCAGGCCTTGCGGAAAGATGTCAGGTCCCGCAGGGCCCTAGTCTCTTGTGACAGAGCGTTCCACCAGATTGGAGCCGCAGCCGAGAAAGCCCTGGCTCTAGTTGAGGCCAGCCTAACCTCTCTGAGGCCTGGGACCTTCAGGATGTTTTTATTTGTAGACCGTAGGTTCCTCTGTGGGGCATACCAGGAGAGGCGGTCCCGTAGGTACGAGGGTCCTAGGCCGTATAGGGCTTTAAAGGTTAAAACCAGCACCTTAAACCTGATCCTGTACTCCACCGGGAGCCAGTGCAGCTGGTATAGTACCGGATGAATGTGATCTCGCAGCGAAGACCCCATAAGGAGTCTCGCCGCGGCATTCTGCACCCGCTGGAGTTTCTGGGTCAGTCTTAAGGGCAGCCCCACATAGAGCGAGTTACAATAATCCAGTCTGGAGGTGACTGTCGCGTGGATCACAGTGGCTAGGTCAGGGCGAGAAAGATAAGGGGCCAACTGCTTAGCTTGGCGGAGATGAAAAAATGCCGCCTTTGTTATAGCTGTAATCTGCGCCTCCATAGAGAGGGAGGTATCAAAGATTACACCCAAACTCTTAACAGACGGTGCTGGCACTAATTGCACCCCCGCAAGAGATGGGAGTTGCCCCCCCCAATCCCATATCGTCCCGTCCCAGCCAGAGGACCTCTGTCTTCGAAGGATTTAACTTCAACCGGCTTCCACGTAACCATCCAGCCACAGCTTCCAAACATCTGGTCAGTGTGTCTGGGGCCGAGTCAGGATGGCCGTCCATCAACAGATAGAGTTGGGTGTCATCGGCATACTGATGGCAACCCAGCCCAAAACTCCGGACAAGCTGGGCGAGGGGGCGCATAAAGATGTTAAAAAGCATCGGGGAGAGTATCGCACCCTGAGGCACTCCACACACCAAGGAGTGGTGGGATGACAATTCCCCCCCAAGCGCCACCCTCTGTCCCCGACCGGAGAGAAACGAGTGCAGCCATTGAAGGACTGTGCCCTGGATCCCCACGTCGGCAAGGCGGTGGTCCAAGAGTTCGTGATCAACCATGTCGAAGGCTGCTGACAGGTCTAGAAGAATCAGCAGCCCCGACCCGCCTCGATCCAGCTGCCTGCGGAGATCATCTGTTAAGGCGACCAGAGCCGTCTCGGTCCCATGACCAGCACGGAAGCCAGACTGGAATGGATCCAGAGCCGATGTTTCATCCAGAAACCTACCAAGCTGTTCAGCAACCGCTCTCTCAATCACCTTACCCAGGAATGGAAGATTCGAAACCGGGCGGTAATTGGATAGATCTAAGGGATCTAATGATGTTTTCTTTAAGAGCGGGCGCACCACTGCCTCCTTCAATTCCCCTGGAAATATCCCCGTGCCAAGGGACAAATTGATGATATCCCCCAGGGGGGCCCGCACCTCGTCTGGACACGCTCTAATCAGCCAAGACGGGCACGGGTCAAGAGGACAAGTGGTGGGCTTTCCAGCTCGGAGGAGTCTGTCCACATCGGCTGGGGATATCCGATCAAAGTGGTCCAATACTGGACCCGAGGACAGTCGAGGGGCCTCCAGTTCCTTTATTGTATCCAAATTGGCAGGGAGGTCATGGCGGAGCAACAGGACCTTCTCCGCAAAAAAGCTCGCAAATGCCTCACAGCTGTGTGTCAGATTGTTATTTAAATTTGGCTGTCCTTCAAGGGACGTTAAAGACCTAATTATACTAAATAATTGCGCCGGGCGAGAGCTAGCGGATGCAATGGAGGCCGAGAAGTAAGACTTCTTAGCGGCCTTCACCGCCATCTCATAGGTTTTCATAAAAATACCATCTCATCAGAAGGTTCATTCCATATGAGATAGGAATTGTGCCTTTACGGAATGAATTAATTCTCCATAAGTTGGTGAAAATTATTTTATTTTGTTGGGTCTTTTTAATCAAGTACTCTGAAACCTGAAAAACCCTCTCTGGGCTCAGAGAGAGAAGCTTTCTTGAAGCAACTGTGTATAACACGTGTGCAGTGTGTTTTGTGTTTCCTAGGTAAAATGACTTCTGGTACACTTCATCTGCTGTGGAAAGCTTAATCACTTTGCTGAACTTCTGGCTGTGCACAGCCACCCAACAGGTTATTGGGCACAAAAGCCCCACAGGGGGCACCTTCGCTTTGGAACCCCATCCTGGTACATATTGGACAAGCACCATCTCTATTATCTTACTGGTGCCTATTGGGGGGGGGGGGAATCTTATTCCAAAGAGCCCTTTCAGGAATATCTTTATCCCATTTTGTATCTGCTCTGTTTTTAGGTATGGCATTATTTTTAATTGGATTTACCTACGAAAGTGATTTTAGTGGGTTTTGACTATGAAAGTGGCTTTTCAGTTGTTATAATTGTTTTTATGTATGAAATTGTGTGATTGTTTTAATTGCTTTTTATTGTTGATGCTTTTGTTGTGAAATTACTTCAAGGTGTTTATGAGAAGTGATTCGTACAGAAAAACAAACAAATTATGTGTGCTCAGCTAAACACCGTTGCAATCTCCACTTTAAGCTATTTTGTTCAGTTCAGGAAGGTTGAGGGTAGAGTAGGGAGGTGCAGAACATCAGGTTCCACACCCTCTTCATAGATGAAGTTTAAGAATGCCTAAACAAGACTATTATGTTTTGTTTGATTTCTGCGTGCAGGAAAATTCTGGATTGTGTTTGTGTGTGGTTATGAGTATTTAAGCTTGCAACTGCTCCACACACCCCTCCAGCAAAGTGCTTCATTCAGCTGACCATATGATTTCTGCCCTGCACAAGGTTAATTCAGTGATTTTATGTCACAATCCGTATATGAGCACTGCTTCCCTGGGCTGCTGCTAATTGCTGCTGCAAAATCGTTGGCAAAATAGTCAAAAACTGCAAAATTATCAAAAACTGACATTCAGGCAACTTGTAAAGAATATTCACTATCAGATTCTGTAAAAGACAAGGGTTGTGTTTGGGTGTAACTCTAAATGGAGGGGAAATGAAATTGACAGATTTGCCCATCTCTACCAACCGACCTGCAGCCTGCAATGAGAAACTGCTAACACGACAAAATGGATAGTGTGATTACGCATCTGCAGTGAAGTAGCCTCTCTCAATCTTTGCAGGGTCCAAGCAAGCAGCACAACATCAAATTTGCTAATGATTTCCAACTCAGCAGCTTCACACCCATGTTCCAAGGTGGCATATATTTGCCTATGAAAATTATCTTTTTTACAAATGGTAGCTGGAAGATTTGGCTTCCAGGACCTGTGGGCTAAATGACATTGGTAAACATTGCTGAGCACATCTGTCAAGATTTTTATGAGCAATTGGAGCGATTCAGAAATGCCCTCCTTCTCCTCGGGCCCTGACAAGTGCAGTTAATCAATGTGAGGAAGGGACTACAGCTTGCTGCTTTGCAGACCATTCTCTCTCTCTCTCTCTCTCTCTCTCTCTCTCCCCTCCCCCCCTTGCCAGCTGATGTTCACTTCCAGCCTGACTTGTGGCTCTCAGCTGCAAAACAGGAACCTGCACTGCACCAGAAATAATGCTTAATTGGCTAATTGCAGCATAAAGTGTTCTAGGCACCATCACCATTAAATGGTTTCAATGACTGCAGTGTTTCATTGTTAGATAGGAGGGAAAACACATCAGCGTAGGTAAAACCCATTAAGGATGATTTTATGCAGCTTCCCAGAGAGATGCAGCAAGGAGAATATGGGCTGTGTTTGATTGCCTACTGGAAGGTAGCCTGCCAGTAGCAAGCTGTGGGGCAATGCAGCACCACAACAAAAGGGAGAACACAATTGTCTTAATTTAATAAACAAGAGCAAGTTGAGGATAAATGAAAAGCAAGGTCTGGAAAAGCTAAACCACTTAAAGTTTGCAGAAAAGTAGTCTATGGAAAGCTATGAGTGATGGGAGAGTGCTCTTGGACTCAGGTCCTGATTAATTAATTTAGCTTTATCTTCTTAATCCCAACTGAGTTCAATGGGATTTACTCCTGGGTAATTGCAGCTTAGTGAGGCTAGCACTGTGTCTTCCTGCATTGCAGGTAGTTGGACTAGATGACCCTTAGGGCCCCTTCCTAGTCTACAAATCTACGATTCTATGATTCTAAGTAACAAGCTTATCACCATAGTTACACGTTCACAGTCAGAGCTAGTAAAAATGTATCTGCTTTGAAGGAGAACATCTCTTTCAGCACTGGAGTTGTTGTCATTTATAGTTAAACCAGTTAAATGGACATTGCGGTGATGATATCTCTGTTGTACTTTCTAATGAAATATACCATTCCAGAAACATGTTTTATACTGCGAGTCTCCTTCCTTCTCTGCTGTGTTTCAATATGAAGCAATTCCCTGCTTGAATAGACAGCTTTGCATAACATGGGAATGAACTGCCAAGTTAATATTGCAGGCAGTTGACAAAATGGTATATCTTAGTTCACTGAATTTTTATTCACGGTCTTTGAAAATGAAGTTGTGCCCCAGAACCACTGATTTTAGGAAGTACAAATACTTTTTGATTGCAGTAAGTATATCTCTCAAGAAGATCACAATCAATATTGTGGTTCTAGAAGAAAACAAAGACAACCATAAAATGTAAATGGATGAAGAACAAAGTTTTGGATCGGGTTAGAAGAAAAAAAAAATGCTTGATCTGTTTTCTGCAGTGGACAGACCTGATTTGAACTTGTTTGCCCATCAGAATACATTGCTTCAGATTCTGTGGTCTCAAAAATGCATGCAAAAATATGTATCACACATTAAATTGTTTACAAAAATGCATATTTTAAGGTGAAAGGCATTGGAAACCACACCAAAAGGTATGTATTTTATGGGAAGGATGCATACAAAATGTGCACAAATGAAGATTTGAGACTTTTTAGTTTAGAGGAAAAGGTGAGTAAGGAGTAACAGGACCCAAGTTTATAAAATTGTTATTGTGAATTGTATGAAAAAACAAAGTTTCATGAAAGACACTTTGGGGGAAAACCCACCTTCAATGGATCAAAGAGTGGGCCTTTGATTAGCCATTTAAAATCTGAACTTGAGATCTAGGAGAACAAAAAGGCTTACAATTACCATTCGGCCTGAACATATGCAGAAAAGGAAGGAGTCTGCTTTTATGTACTATGTTTGAATATTAAATCTGATGACCAGCGTTGATGAAGGGACCATCACGGTGTTGGGAGTGGTGGCAGAGGAAGTCGAATAAGGATTCTCAGTATGTTAGAATGAAGGTGAGAAGTCTTGTATGTATTAAGAGTGGAGATGACCTTTGAAGGGGGAACTGGCCATAGACATTCTGGAGCCTGATACTGTTGGTTTCTCTGCTGCGAAGGTAACAGAGGACGAAAGCAGAGTGTCTGGCTCAGCTGGAACCTGATGCTGAACTTACTGAGCGAAGGTTCAGTCATTTCCCTTTTCGTGGCTCCTGCTTATTCTGGACTCGCGGTCACTGGAGTAATAATGACAGAAATAAATCCTGCTTCCCCTTAATTTCTCGGCTTTAAATGGCTCGCAGAATTTCTAATTCTAAAAGAAAAGCCTCGTTTGATCTCTTTAACACCTCCAGTTTGGCCACGTTTCAGGCGCTTATAGAACGCCGTGTTTTTCCAAAGAAAGTCAGGCTCGAACACTGGCTTTCATAGGGCATGACTGGAACACGGTTGGGGTTAAGATAATAATTGGTTTGCAAGCCTGAGCTAAAACAAATATTGCATTTACATTAAGGTTATGCGCTACAATCCTCCCTTCTTTGAGCACATCAGAAGGGAAAAAATCTGGGAGGCGGGGAAAGGACTCGTTTTCATTCCAGCTCCATGGGTCAATTCACGAGTGAAGTCCTGGGGATTAGATCATTTTAATTCTAAGACAAGCAGTAAATATTTATACTTCAAAGGGGATAGTAGTTTGAAATGTATTTACATTAATTTTCTGCTGCTGCATGAATGTTGAAGTGGAACCTATGTTACACACACATGTTGGGCACTGGTTTCAGAAGCGTTTTCCAGTGTGGGTGTCCTTTAAGTAACATACTTTATGTGGGTCCCTGTGCATGCAAACTGAGTATACTTGCACCCTGCCTAGAACACGCCCACTTGACCACTTTGATCGGTAGAATTGGCACTTTAACAAATGCCACGTGAGGTAAAGGTAAAGGACCCCTGGACGGTTAAGTCCACTCAAAGGCGACTATGGGGTTGCGGCGCTCATCTCGCTTTCAGGCCGAGGGAACCAGTGTTTCTCCACAGACAGCTTTCCAGGTCATGTGAACAGCATAACTAAACCACTTCTGGCACAACAGAACACCGTGACGGAAACCAGAGCCATTTACCTTCCCGCTAAAGCAGTACCTATTTACCTACTTGGACTGGCGTGCTTTCAGACTGCTAGGTTGGCAGGAGCTGGGACAGAGCAACGGGAGCTCACAGGGAGCATCACAGGGATTCGAACCACTGACCTTCTGATTGGCAAGCCCAGTGGTTGAGACTACAGCACCACCTGCATCCATACTTCATTTGTAAGAACTCAATCATTTAGTGTGGCAGCACTGACACTTTGAAACTCCCTGCCTATTGATATCAGGCAGGCACCTGCTGCTCAGAAAAAAAACAGGTATTCCTAAATAATAATTACGTCTAATCTGAAATTCGAAGGGATCACTACCTTCCACGCCCTCAAAAAGGCCAACCTGGTATTCCTACTGAAAAGAAGCAATATAAACCAACATATTCAGACATATAATAACCAAAACAACAGCAAAAGTGGTGTTTTGCAATCGTGTCACCAGTTCAAACAGCTAACTTCTCTTTTCAGCATTTAGGGGCTTGGGAAGCTTTCCATGGAAAGGTATAAATGACTGCTTTTGCCGACTCACTTTAGAAAATAGGAAACGATGCTTTTAAATAAACAATTTGGAATGGTGATATCTGTATGATTATTTGTAATAGAAAGAGGTAAACCCATCTCTTCTGGTGAATCTGTATTTGCAGCTGTGGGGTCATTTTCAACCATCAGAAAGTCTTTCCACCCAGGTGAATGTTCTGGTCTTTAAAGTTTATGGTCTGAACTATAAAAGCCACATTGGACACAATGGGGCAATTACGATGAAATAAAGGTAGCCATTAGAAACTTGCATTCACCCCCTTAATGTATCTCTAAAGTTTGGGAAAGAGGTGGGGAGTGAGAGACATCCAAAGCAGGAGACAGCAATTGCCTTAAAATAAATAAATAATAATAATAATAATAATAATAATAATAATAATAATGGAAATCCAAAGGTCAGATAAAATAGTTTACAGAAAACTGAAGAGAAATAAATATTCAACAACAAATTTTATTATATGGTTACAGACTCAGTACAAGAAGCATTCAAGAATCAGACATACTATAAGCATATCAAAAGGAAACTGTATTTACTTGACTCACTTCTAGAAGATCTGTTTATTGAGCATTCATGCTAGTTTCCTTGCAGGGAGATCAGGCGAGCAAGCACATGTTATCCTACAATTTCCAGTGTGTTTGCATGTCACTTCCCTTATCACAAAAAGCCTGAGGCTGGGTTGGAGTGGGGAGGCAGTGGGGTTTCTTGTACAAGAGCTGAAGAACAACATGAAATGTGCAACTTAGATTTGCTGGTATCTGATTGAATCCCGCCCCCCAAATGGAGGCAGCCTGGAAGCTGGCATCAGAGCATCCTCAGGGCAGGGACTTGCTGGTTCTTTCGGGACAAGGAGTTTCATAGTACAGATGCTACGAACGAGAAGGTCTTCTCCCACCTATCACAGATGCTTTAGCTGAGATTCCTGCATTGCAGGGGTTGGACTTGACCTTCCAACTCTACAATTCTATGAATCTATTATTTACTTACTAACCAAACTTCCCATGGTGGCCTACCCTAATGATCTGAGTAGGCAGGAAAGACCATTTGGGAGGAGGCTTCCCCTTAAGTACCATAGCCCCCAAACCATTGGGAATTAAAGACAAACCAAGGGCTTGCTGTTGGAAATAATGTTTTTGAATGTTGCTCTCATTTCTAGAGAAGAAATATTTGTAGAAATAATGTTAAACATATCATTTGAAACTGAAGTTTCGTTTTGAGTTCATTCTCAGATTCTATGTTAATTGTCCCATTCTGGCACATCGACATTCGTCATTATCTGAGTTTCATCATCATTGCCATGTTAATTTATTCAACTGGGCATTGTGACACTAAGATCATCCCCAAAGTAAGTGATGAGATTTACCCGCAAATAATTTTGCATAGAATCACAGCATCAAACTGAATTTGGCATCCACTGATCATGGTAACAAGGTGGATGGGGTCCTTGTTGTATCTTGTATTTACAATGAAGATAGCAAGGCTGTTTTTGATTCATTTCACAGATTGTTCTTTTCTTATGAGCCTATCCCTGGCCTCCGACAGCGTTTTCATCAAACTCCCTTTAACAGATGTATACTGAATTAACTGCAGTGCACACCATTTTTCTCTTCAGGGGAAATCTCTCATGTCTTTACAGTTTATGATTCTATCTATTATTAAAGCAATCTAATATGTATGTTGAAGTGATTACCGTAAAGAAGGTGGCAGTAAGTAAAAAAAATAAATCATAATGGTGCTATTCTATTGCTAATAGAATCTGAGTATAGACTATATTGTGATTAGTCAAGGCTTCCAAAGTTTGGGCTCTTTTTCTGGAATCTAAATCTTCCAACATTGTGTTGAGCTTGATATTTTTAGACATGCTGCAATGAAATAGAGAAACTGAAGTAGAAGAGAATATTTAAGTCTGGAAGACAAGATTGAAATCTGGCACAAGCAAATAACTTTGGGCCTCCTAAAATGAACTGAATTAAATTCTCACTATAGCACCACTTCCCCTCTGGAATTACCATGGATTCTGCCCAAACTGCTTTAAGGTTTGCATCATCATGGGGCTAAAACAGGTCAGAAGCTTAATGTAATATATCTGCTGGTTGCAACTTGGCTGTGCTAAGACAGGATCAAGTATTTGGATGGTTCCTCGTGAAAAACAGTCCTTGTCACACACAAAGCTACCAAGTGCTGATGATACAGGTCAGCTTAAGACATTCTCCCTCTCATGGTAGTTTATAGGCATAGGGAATCTTGCACTGAAATATTAAAACCCCCAAATGCTACAACTTTAGCTATGATCAATTATTCAAAACGTGTTCAATGAACACATGCAGAGAGGGAATGGCATTGCAACTGCAGACCACATCACCTTGAATTGGAAGCCTAAGGTGGGGCAGATCCTGACCTCATTAACTCAGACCACTTTGACAGGTGAGCAAGCCCCCCACCTGTCAATCACCTGACATCACCATGAAGTTTATTTCCTTTGTGCACCCAGTTTGATTTCAAACTGCATGGGGAAAGAAAGTGTTTCCCTGTGGGGTTTCCTGTAAGTGCTGGACACCTGATTAGCTCTTACAGCAAGCCTTGCTTTGGGCAGCAATTGGCTGCATGATGGAGTTTTCAATCAGGAACTCCATAGTGAAGCTGATTTCAGCAGGGCTAAGCAGTGAGACCTCCCCATGGGATTGTACTTGGGCAGGATATGTCTGAACTAGGCCTTAGGGATAGCCACTATTTTCTCATTGAGTTAAAGCAGAAAACTGCAGCTCAATACTATCAGTAGTAGTACACAATGTACCAACGTAGAGTGCCTTAGTTCTCAGGCTGATGCTCTCTGGAAAGGTAAGAATGAGCACATTGTGATAAAGTGCCTCTGACTAACACTGCCTAGTTCCACACATTCTTCTGTCCAAACTCTATTAAAATCAAGCTTAACTCTACCCGAATCATTGGGATGACTTTGTTTATAGTACCAGGTGTGAATTTGTCACTGGAGAATTGGACTGTTCTGATCAGCTTCAGGAAAGCATGAGGAGATTTATGGTAATGTTGAATCATGTGGAATCCCTGATTTTCTTCAAGCATTGCAAACTGACCTATATTTGTTAACCTGTTTAGAATGACCCTGGCAGACTTTCCGAGCTGTCTGCTGAATTTTGGAGCTACATTTCAGAGCCAAAGGCCACTGTGGCAAACAGTTCTCAAAGAAAGTTTATTGTAATTCTTGTGTGTTGACAAGTGAACCTTCATTTAACATATCGTCCTTGATATTCCCAGTTCTATATTTTGCTGGGGAATTGACAGGTTAACAACCACGGCTGAAATATTCACAAATCTGTCTGTTTGAAAGGGAAGTACAAAAATGATCTGGCTTCCACTTGAACTCCAATGAAAACAAGACTAGCCCTCACTAGAATACATTTTCCCCTAAGAGGTGAAATGTAGAAAGAAAACAGAACTCTTTGAATCACCAATTGTCCCCTTTTCAAATGCATTGTGCAGCAGCTGTGAAAAAGGCAAATTCCATGCTAGGGATCATTAGGAAACAAACTGTAAAGAAAACTGCCAGTGTCATGATGTCATTATATCTATGGTGTAACCACATTGGAATACAGTATAGCATGCAGTTCTGGTTGCCTCACCTCAACATGGATATTCTAGAGTTGAGGAAAGTTCTGATAAGGGCAACCAAAATGGTGATGGGGGTGGAGCAATGCTCCTATGAAGAAAGGTTGCAGCATTTATGACTTTAGTTTAAACAAAAGGTGAGTAAGATGTGCAGTGATCAAAGTTTATAACATCATGTAAGGCACGGAGAAAGTGCATAGAGAAAATGTCTTCTTATTTCTCTTATATTTCTCCCTGCTAATTACAGAGATTTAAGGTATCTAATTTCATTGGAATGTGATATACATCAAGAATGGGGAACCTGTGACCTTCCAGATATTGTTGAACTCCAACTCCCATCAACCCTAGCATGGCCAAGGAACAGAGGTGATGGGAGTTGGAGTCTAGCAAAACCTGGAGGATCACACATTCCAAACCTGGTGTAAAATGTGAAGGAAGAAGTTCTGAAGTGCTGTTGCAGGACAATCCGCATTGTGAAACATGTTTCAAAAACTAAGGTGTTTTAGAATGGAAGCCTTGTGCAGATCTTCACAATAATCTGATGTTCCAATGGCAATTAGTCCTGGTGGATTTGCTTTCTGGGTGAAATCATTTTATCTGATTATCTGATTTATCTGATTAGGCCAGATGAGCATTATTTTGATGCCTGTATCATGAAGGTAAGGGACGTGGGTGGCGCTGTGGGTTAAACCTCAGAGCCTAGGGCTTGTCGATCAGAAGGTCGGCGGTTCAAATCCCTGCGACGGGGTGAGCTCCCGTTCCTCGGTCCCAGCTCCTGCCAACCTAGCAGTTCAAAAGCTTACAGTGCAAGTAGAGAAATAGGTACCACTCCGGCGGGAAGGTAAACAGCATTTCCGTGTGCTGCTCTGGTTCGCCAGAAGCGGCTTAGTCATGCTGGCCACATGACCCAGAAGCCGTCTGCGGACAAACGCCGGCTCCCTCGGCCTATAGAGCGAGATGAGCGTGCAACCCCAGAGTCGGTCATGATTGGACCTAATGGTCAGGGGTCCCTTTACCTTTTTATCATAAAGGTGCCATGAAGTGCTTCAGGGCTCCTTGCTCCAACTCACATTGTACCATAGAGATCCTGCTTTACCTCTAACAAACCCCAAACACCTCCAAGCCATCACACTTCATGGATTTGTTTTAATCCATAGAAGCATAGAATCATTGAATTGCAGAGTTGGAAGTGACCCTGAGGATCATCAAGTCCAACCCCTTTCAGTGCAGGAATATACAGTACAGCTGTCTCATACAGGGATCGAACCTGCAACCTTGGCATTATCAGCACCATGCTCTAACCAACTGAGCTATCTGATAAACTCCCCTAGTAATTATCGCCAGGGTCACAGGAAGTATGCCTCTGAGTACCAGTTGCTGGAGAACACAAGCAGAAGAGTGCTGTCATGTGGGCTTCTGGGCTTCCCATTGACATGTGGGAGGGGGCAGGCTGAACTAGATGGGCCTTTGGTCTGATCCCGGTGAGATCTTCTTATGTATGTTCTCATAATCACAAGAATTTGAACCAATCTGAACACGTTAATTGCCCCCATCAATCATCACCATCATGCTTGCCAAGGGAAATCAATTAATCATAGCGGATTCAGTAGTGAGGCCAACACTATTTGTATATAGAAAGCAGACCTGTCAGCGAAACGAGGCACATATGGAGGAAAGCTGAGGACTGGGTGTTCTCTTAGGTTTCTGCTATTTGAGCTAAAGAAGAAACATTGTTTAATTTTCTCCCTAATTATTATATCTCGCTGTTTTTGTGCCAATCAGTATGGAATGGCATAACAGAACACTCTACCATATGGCTTCAGGGAGCTATGCACAAATAAAGCATACTTAGAATGTCTGCCTTGCCATTCCAGAACAGGGGCACAAATTCAGATTTCAGTAGCAGGGCAAAAGGATTCATCCTCCACCCCCTGTATCAAAGTGAAGAGGTGGAGTGGTGTGGCACCTAACTGAGGGAGGAAATAGTTAGTGAGCACTCTGTGGCCTGGCGAATGGGTGATGGAGCTCCTGTGGTGTATATAACCCAGTTCAGCGCCGCTTGATGCCTGTCTGCACCTCCCTGGTTACACACCAGGACTAGACGCTATTGTCTGTTTGGCAATGAAAGTAATGTTAATTGTTTTTACACATGAAATAGTTTTTAATTGTTTTTTAATTGCTACGGTTGTTTATGCATGCAGAATTGTCTTTATTGCTGGTGTTTTTTGTTGTGAAATTGCTTTAAGGTATTATATGGGAAGCAAATGAATGGGATTAATTAAACAAAATGAAACCAAGTAGTGGTATTTGCTAAAGAGCTGCCCCTTCCTCACCCTCTGTCCTGCAGCAACCGGTCTCTCTTAGCAGATGTGGGTGTGCATGAAATAAGTTAGCAGCCACTAATCACAACTTGCAGGAATGCAATGAGTTATGAAGGGAGTTAGAAATGGAAAAAGTTGGTGAGAATCCAGAGACATGGAATGGAGAGTGAAGGAGGACTCCCTGGAGAAGGGGTGGGGAAGCTCCAGCTCACTGGCCAGACCTGGTCCACTAGTCTCCCCATTTGACATGCCAGGCCACCCACCTTGCACCCGAAGTCATACATGATGTCAGGTTCAGAGCAGGTAAGGGTGGGGCTTCAAAGGAACAGTTGTAGCTCCCAGTTTCTGGAGGGACGTGCACTTCCAACCACCCAACAGCTAATGGGTGGTAGGTGTGTGCCTTGCTCAAGAATGTAGAAATAACTTCAATTGAATGGAAAACACTTCTCCCTCCTATGAATGATGTTTGAACAGAACCTTTCAGAACCAGACATCACCAGCAGGCCTGCTCACCAGTCAAACTGGGTCCACAAAGCTGATCCTGATTAGAATCTGGCCCATGAAGTCAGAAAGGTTCCTTATTCTCACACTAAAGCAATCTCTCAGGGCTAGAGATCTCAGTGAGGGATCAGTAATTGGGCCCTTTGGGGCATGACTGTCTTGCCCACTCAAGGGGTGGTGACTTTGCCAAGCTTATTTCAAAATGCCAATCCCATAAATGACCTGGGACCCTAATACCTACAAGAGGAAAGTTTAGTTCTACATATGCTATTTTACTTATACAGTGGTACCTCGGTCCTGTTAATGAACGCTTCGGACAACGACATCCGCAAAACCGGAAGTAGGTGTTCCGGTTAGCGCACTTTGCCCCGGAAGACGAACGGAAGCTGGTGGGAGGCCTCATTAGGGAAAGTGTGTGCCTCCGTTTATGAATGTTTTGGTCTAAGAATGGACCTCAGGAACAGATTACGTTTGTAACCCGAGGTACCACTGTATAACTATTTAATGATAACAATAGTCAAAACGTAGCAGCAGTCACTGGCCGAAATGGAGGTGTTCTTGGAGAATAATCACATTTGGCTCAAAATAGTAAGGGTACTGCTAATGGTCTCCCCCTGATCTCTAAATGCTTTGCAAACTCTAGAAGGACCAAAGCTATTCCCAAGGTCAAGAGTTGCTGGAATACAGAGTCAACAGGGTTGCTTAAAAAAAAAGGAGTAATAACATCTCAAAACCCATGATGGCGCTGGCCGTGGTATTACTGGCATAATTTGTATTCTCCAATGACTTTAATTGGGGTTGTCCTTGCACTGAGAATAGAAATTTAGAATAAAGGATAAAATTGCTGGCCTGACAAGATTTGTATATATGATCTGCTCAGCTTGAATCAGCCTCCTTAAGATTCAATAATGGTACTCTGCTCACAATACCTTGTGGACAGTTCTTGATCTTTTCCACTGAACTTAAGTAAAGATGACTGTGGTAGCAGTTGTTGTTTTTTGGTAATATTCTGCAGGAGTTTTCATGCATCTCTATTTTCTCTGCTGAATTTCAATCAGAGAGAAATTTGGGGAAGAAATATCCAAGAAAATTCAAAGGAAGTTAAAATCATTTTGATAAGAGCTCTGAAATTTTTAAGCGTAGCACATCCCCAAGTAACATCAATTCAGCAACAGCTGGATTAAAATGAGGTAACCAATCAGCCTGCTACCTTAAAAGCCTTTGTTATCTTCCCAAACATCTGGAAGGTGGAGGCTCTGGGACTCCTTTGTAGGCAGAGGGTTTGACACAGAGGAATCCACCAAAGAAACAAAGTGTGTTCATCGTTTGGCCAGTTTACACCTGATGACTGCGGTGTTCTGAGCTGAGCTCCATCTGAACTTTCTGGAGGCACTGTTGAAAACAGGATGCTGGACTAGGTGAGCATATGGTGAGATCCAGCAAGGTTCTTCTTATGTTCTTACCTGTGAACATGAGGAATGGGGAGTGTGCTTCATTGCAAGTAGCACAGAGTTCTGAGGACTCAGCCCAGGCATTACATTGGGCTGAGTCCTCAGAACTCTGTGCTACTTGAAATGAAGCATATTGTTAGTGATAGGTTTTAGACATCTGTGTGGACACTGTGGACACTTGGTATAAGGATGTCACTTTCAGCAAGCTACCAACCAAACACTTCATTTCATCAAATGTCTCTGTCTCGCCTTTCCTTCTTTGCAGATCCCCCATAGCTCAATACTAAATGCCTGCTTGAAACATCATCTGTAAAGCTTTTTCGGAAACATCACTTCAGGCAGATGTTTAACCTCAGGGCCCTAAAGGGACAGCTCCGCCGCTTGCCAGCCTTGTCGATTATTTTTACATCAACAATCATGTTAATGTGGTGTGACACAAAGAAGAGCTTTCAAATCTAGCAAGCTGCATTAGATAAACAAGGTGGATGAGTGTCATCCGCAGCTAAACTCATCTGAGCACGTGCTACATTGCAGTGCAGGTCTCAAAAAGCAACCCACACACATATACTGTGTTATATTGCATATGCAGGTTAGATTCCTTGTTAATCCATGAGACGTTTATGCTTCTGCCCAGTTGTCATGCATGCAGAGAGAATGTGACAGGCTGGCAAAACTGAATCCTTGGCAAACACTGCAAACCTCAGGCTGTGCTACATTAGTGCTTTGATTTCTCAGCATTTCCTTAATAGCAGCTAGAACAGTGGTGCAAAGAAAGAGAGCAAAACTGATCAGCAGTCTGAAACGGAAGGAGTTAGATGGAGAGTTAGAACAAAGGTTGCAAGCATTCCCTTGGTTCTTCTTCATCAGCATCATCTGGAAGTCATGGGAACTTCAAAAGCAGCAACAAATGCTTAATAATGCTTCTTGCAATGAGGGAACCACCAGAAGGCCCTCAGAGCTGAACCTCAGTGTCCGGGCTGAACGATGGGGGTGGAGACACTCCTTCAGGTATACTGGGCCGAGGCCATTTAGGGCTTTAAAGGTCAACACCAACACTTTGAATTGTGCTCAGAAACATACTGGAAGCCAATGTAGGTCTTTCAGGACTGGTGTTATATGGTCTCAGCGGCCACTCCCAGTCACCAGTCTAGGTGCCGCATTTTGGATTAGTTGCAGTTTCCGGGTCACCTTCAAAGGTAGCCCCACGTAGATCGCGTTGCAGTAGTCCAAGAGGGAAATAACCAGAGTGTGCACCACTCTGGCGAGACAGTCTACGGGCAGGTAGGATCTCATCCTGCATACCAGATGGAGCTGGTAGACAGCTGCCCTGGACACAGAATTGACCTGTGCCTCCATGGACAGCTGTGAGTCCAAAATGACTCCCAGGCTGTGCACCTGGTCCTTCAGGGCCACAGTTACCCCATTCGGAACCAGGGAGCCCCCCACACCCACCCGCCTCCTGTCCGCTCAAAACAGTACTTCTGTCTTGTCAGGATTCCACCTCAATCTGTAGGCAACTTACAAATGAAACAACCAAGAAGAGAAAGATAGAACTGATAACTAGAATCACAGTGCAATTCTTTACATGTCTACACAGGAGGAGGTCCTGCTGCTATCAGTGGGTCTTACTCCCAGGTAAATGTGCATAGGATTTCAACCCTTGGCTATGGACACTTAGACTGCAGTCCTAAGCTTCACACCCTGCAAGCAAACATGCCTTCCAGCATTTATTTTTCACAGCTTATTTCTCCATTATAAAATAGAGTAGGCAAAATTTCAGGGAATGCAGGTTATTGCTTCAGCACAGCATGGTAAATAACTAAGGTGCCTGACTTGCATCCACAAACATGTTGCACAAGCCCTGCAGCAGACCAGGTAAAGAGACTAACAAAAGGCATAATATGGGGACCCAGATGTTGTTTTCTCATGGTAAATTAACAGTTAACATTTTGTTTCTCTACCATAAAAACAAAACAAAACAAAACGGACTGTCTCTCCCCCTCCCTCCCCCACAGACATACACACACACACACACACACACACACAGAAGAAAGACTTTACATATGGAATAGTTTAAGTACTTAAAGCCAGGAAAATTAATTAGGGTGAACACTTGCAAAGAGAGATGTTTCTCTCTGCTCACATGAGTAATTTTCTAGTAAGCACACACACAAATGTAAAAATGTTTCTAATTTGAAACAAAACTCTGTTTGCAAATATTCAGAAACCATGCTTGCTCGTACTTTCATTCACCTGCGCATTGCCTCTGCTCTTTTTTCTTTCCTTAAAAAGCTGCCTTTTATTTTCTAGAACATAATAATATACGTATTTCAAATTATTTAATTTGTTTGATACAACTTGCCAGAAGAGCTGGAAAAACCAACAACAATGGGTAAACAGCATCAACACAATAAACCTGTAACAAGCTTGGGACAAAATGTGGGTACTCCCCTCCCTTTTCCTCCCCCCATCAGAACTATAAATTGTCAAGTCCCATCTTGCGGCTGAAAGAATGAACAGGGGATATTCCTTATAACACTGAAGCTTTGGTTGTTTCCTATGCTAAGCAACCACAAAATGAACTTTCAAGCACGGTTGGGAATTCTCCCTTCCTCTTTGAGATAAAGACAGGGTGGTTTGAAGGTTGTGGATTGCAGCAGAAAGACTGGAAAGAAACCAACGACAAGGAAGTAATAAAAGTGAAGTGTTTGCTAAAGAAATTTGTTTCTTTTGTGTTCCCCTCTTAGGAGCAAACATTCTTCAAAAAATGGAGAAAGGAAACCCAAGAATCTATCGGCTGGATTCCCAGAGTCTCTTTCTTATTACTCTCTCCCTCCCCTTCAGACTGGCAACAGTTTTGCAACCTGCTGCCAGGAGATCTTTAAAACCATCATCAGTCTTTAAGAAATATCCAGTGCTTGGCACATTCAGAGTCTATAGGCAAACATAATGTTTTTGCTCTTCTTCAAGCCATGGGAAGGTCATGGCAAGCTTTCTTCAGTCAGCTAGCCAATTGACTTCAGCACAGAAAACAAGAGGGCTCTCTCTCTCTCTTTTCCATGTGAAATTCCAGTTATTTACATATTTGCAAGTTGGGAAAGGGTGCGGTTGAGAAACATCGGTCAATACAAACATTTGTATTCCCAATGCAGAATCGGTGCTGACCCAAGAGTTCTAAAAGTTAGGAGCATGCCAGTCCACTCCTTCCAATGCTTTTATGTTAGCCAAATTAAAACTGCTTTCCCAGACTGAGAGTACGCTTTGCTTGAGAGACAGGGAAAATTGACAAGTCATGTAGGGATGGGAGATCTGTCAATCTGAGTTTTTCATTTCCCCATGCTAAAGTTCTACATTTCTGCATCAATTTGTATGTTATTATTTTTAAATAAAACAAGTTCTCATGAAAATTCAGCTGCATTTAAGCACAAATTTATCCTAATCTATCCTGATCTACATACCTTTGGATGCCATTTTGACTAATGGCAGTGAGTGATATTGCTTAATTGCTGGCTGAGTGCAATACAGCTGGGCTGTGGGACCCTGTTACTCGAGTTTCATTTATGATAAAAAGATGAGGCATAAATGGAATGAAAAATCTGAAACTAAAGAAACATTGCGTGTAAAATTCTGCTTGAGAAAGAGAGTGCCAAAACTTGAAAACAGATTTATTGAGAACTGAAATATTTATATAATGCATTGAAACATTATCATAGAATTCTAGATTTGGGAAGGATCCCAAGGATCCCAAGGATCTAGTCCAATCCCCAGCAATGAAGGAATCTCAAAGAAAGCATCCATGATCATTCATCCACTTCTTAAAAATGAAGGAGAGTCCACCACCTTCCAAGGGAGTCCATTCCACCATCAAACAGCTCAGCCAGAAGGTTCCCAGGTCAAGAAGTAGATAAATGTAGCTTGTTGCTACCAGGGAAAATTCCATAGCATCCTCAACAAGCAAGCATCTATGCCTCTTTGGGCATGACCAGCTTTCAACTGAAGAATCAGCATTCTAGGTAGGATCCTTCTGCTTAAATTCCACTGAAAGAAATATTTACAATAAATACAACATAGAAGTCTACCACTGTGGAAAGCAAACAGCTTCTTTATACTGAATCTGATTATCCCTTCATCTAGCCCAGTATTGTCCAACTGGCAGCAGTTCTAAACTTTCAATGCAGGCTTTTCTCAGCACTGATACCCCAAGTTCACTTATGTGGAACAGGCAGAAGGCAAACTATGGTTTGTTTGGAGCCAACAAACCAGGATGTGAAACCACAGCTTGGAATCGGTTTGCCAACCACCGCTTGTGCCAACTGTGGTTCGCCATTATGTTTGGATTCACATACCAAATGTCAGACAACAGCTAGGACTATTGATCCACTTCAATAGGGTGATTTTCCATGGAAATGGAGAATGCACTGACTCAAGAGCTTGCTATATCACGGGGACAAGAGTGAACTTTTGAATTTATGAAGTTGATGAACAGATTGGAAATACAAGCAGCTGTAAACTACAGTTTACAATGTCTCAATGCTCAGATTATGATGGGGGTACTTAACTATGGCTAGCACAAATGATGGATTACATCAGAACCCAGACTTTGCCACTTTGGGGCTCTTCAAATGATGCTCCATGGAAGAGAATATGTGCTGATCCCAATGACCATATGGAAATGCTGATTGGGAATATTACCAATGATTTGATATCTGTATATGTGGAGGGAAGGGGGAGAACCCAGAAACACATTCAGTGTCCCAGGGCACAATATCAGTAGATTATCTGAAGTTTCTTTGCATAAACTGAAGTGGTCACTGGAATACCAAATACTCTTTTGCACTCCGTTGTCGCAGAGTTAACTTAATGCCTGAAAGAACCTTTGAGTATTGCAGATTTGCATAAAAGGTGGAATGGTTAAACAATAAAAAGCCGAAATTGCAGGGAATAGGAAGCTGGACATGAAAAATGATGAAAAAGTCATATGCAAACGTAAAAGGTTAAATGCAAATAATCTCCCCATGCTAAGAGTGGATTCACAAATTATGTCATTCTACTGACAGGTGCAGTTATTGCATTAGATAACTTGAACTCACAAAATGAGATCAAAGGAGACGCTTTTTTGTTAATCATGTGTGACAGTTATGTACCAATGCAAGCCTATCTTACCATGACTTGCCTGGGGTAGTTATGAATTCTGTTGGATTAAGCATACAGGAAATCTAAGGCATAGGGGAACTAGTAGTTAGTCTACTAGAGCTAATAAAGGACACATCAGTACTAACAAACTTCAAAGAACAACAATTGTTCTTTGGTCAACCAGATGGTATGATAAAGAAAAGGGGATGTGAAATTCAAAGTTAGGGAAAAAATTGATTTGGAAACTAAATCTTTGCTCCTCAGCCAGATAAAGAAGACATGTATCCATTTTACTGCCAGTGTCCACCATAGAGATGAGAGAGAAATTCAGTTCAGTTCACATTTAAAGGGAACCTGGGCAATAGCTGGACCACAGACAGAGTCCTAAACTCCACACACCCACTTGAAAAGAAAGTATGGCCTGCTTTTTTGGGTGGGGTGGGGGCAGTTGCAATTGCTCTCTTTGTGTATCAGGAAAGGTGGCATGACTGTCATCAAAATGAGACACTTTGGTAATACGTTTTTTTCATCTGGCACTCTGCTCAGTGCAGACCCAGGCGCCTGTGGTCACCACCCAACATGGCCTTCTCAATGGCTGCTCCCAGTCTCTGGAACTCCCTCTCTAGAGAAGCTAGACTGGCTCCCTCCTTGCTGTCCTTCTGTTGGCAGGTGAAGACCTCCTTATATCAACAGGCTTTTGAGAACTGACTGCTTTTAATGAAAGAGTTAGTGCCGCGATATTTTTATTGTATGCTTTAAACAGATTTTATATATATATTTAGTTTTAATTCTGTCAACGTTTAATGGTACTTTTAATTATTGCCCCCACCCCCCCACACATCTTAAGCCCTGTCAGGGAAAGAGGCAGGGCATAAATAAATTAGTAATAATAATAATAACCCATCTAAACCTTCCAAAATTTGCACTTTTCTCAGTGCAGTTCTTTAAGTAATGTGTGGCAAAATGCATATACTGTATGAGGATAAAGTGTGCATAAAAATGTATATGAGGAACTGAGAGAAGCTAAAACTGAGAGATTCACCTCACCCTAGTTCACCACCATTAGGAAGAGTGAAGTAGCTACTTCAGTCACCAGATGCTGGGAGATGACAGAGGACTAGAGGGCAGAGCCACATGGTCTGCCCTGCATCCTTGAAGTGAGCTTGATGCCCTCAGATGTCACATTGCTTATGCTTGGATTAAGATTCAGTTTTGAGTCTGCCCAGCTTTTGGACATGGAATGGGGAGGGGAGACATCCTGTCCTCCACTTCAATCAGCAAAATGTCTTAGATCTTCCAGGGTGCCAATCTCAAACTGCGCTTCCATTCCCTATAAGTCTTTCTGCCTCCTCTGCAAACAGTGGAAGGAACATCTTCAAATAGTTAAGGTTGGTTTACATGTTACAGCTGCTATGTGAAGGCCTCTTGATTGAATGATTGATTGATTGATTGATTGTATAATCCACCCTACTCCCTGGGAGCCTTGAAATCATTTCACGTAGCAGCTGTTGTGAGCTCTTGATGTGCAACAACTCACCATGTGGACTTAGCAATTTCCACCCCGTCTTTGCAGACCGTTCTTTTCAGGTTGCTTAAAATGGCATGGCGAAATCTTTGTGGCAAGCCACTGCACATAAATCTCATCAGGGAACTACATTCCTTCATCCAGGAAGCTTAACATTAAACATGCTTTATTTTTCTTGATCTTTCTAACAATATTGTGTTTAACTAAAGAAATATGAATTATAAAGGGCAAGGTCTTGTCAGGCAGGAAATCTAGATTAGATATGACCAAGAGAGGCTGGTACTGAACACATGTAGCTGTCTCAAGAGAAGATCAAACAGGATCTCCCATCAAACAGGAATAAAGATTTACCATCTTATGGCACCATCTCACGGCCTTTTAATTCCAAGAGAAAAACTCAAGCGTTGTTTTAAAATACAGAGAGTTTGTAGATTCACCGCACATCTTTCAGATCATGTTTAAAGGATGTGGTTTCAGGCTTTTAATTTATCCGTTCTTGTGGGTAAGACCTTTTAGCATTTTACAGAGTAAATATTGTGGTTTTATCAGCTCCAAGATTGACCTGGTACTTCTGAAATGGTTTTTAAATGGCCCTCCTAAGTGCAGAAAACCAAACTGTTTTACACATGGCACAATTTATAATAGAACTAGAAGTAAACCAAGATGAGAATGTCATTGACACAAGTCTGCATTCCCAACACTTTAATGGAAGAGCTTTAGTGCTCTCATTTTTATATGTAGGAACCAAGATCAACATAAAGAGCAGGACAACACACCTTGTGTGCCCATTAAAAAACTGGGAACATTGAGAAGTTGGACTAAAGAATAACCAAAGGTTTCTCAATGAAAATGTCCAATAGGGAGGAAATGTGCCTATTTTAATCCCAAAATATATTTTTACAAATGGTGATTTACTTACTTAAAAAAAAACACAACAAATTATGTTGCAGTTTGGGAGCTTCAGTAGCATGAGCAGTCAAATACTGGGTTCTTTATGTTTCCCTTTTAATTGTCTGATCTGCATTTGAGCCAAAATGCTTGGATTTAAGTAAATGTGCAGCCTAAATTAAGACTGTTTGATACATTGCTCATTTTAGTTAAGACAGTTATATATCACTTAATCACGAGCATTTCAAAGTGGTGTACGTAAAAATAAACCACACAGAAAATAAAAATACATCCTAAAATAGGGTTGCCATATTTCAAACAATGAAAAGGCAGACAGATATTTTTGACATTGTTGATTGTAAGCTGCATTTTTGGAAAATCAGCAAAGATGGCACTGCCGTCATGGGCTGCCATATGTCCGGATTTTCCCAGATATTATTATTATTATTATTATTATTATTATTATTATTATTATTTTAAAAAACACGATTTCTGCCCAGACATTGCTGCCGACTACAGTATTCTGGATGTATGACAACCCTATAAGGGAAACCCGAACACCAGCTTAAAATGACTGCTGGAATGAGAAAGTCTTTCTTGTGCACCTGAAGTTCAGCAAGAAGGGTGCTCGTCCAACTTCAGCTGAGAGGGTACTGCATAGGTCTTAGTCCACAACACCGAATGCCCTGTCTAAAATCCCAGAGAGCTGTAGCCAGTCAGCAGAGACCAGGCATAGGCAAACTCCAGCCCTCCAGATGTTTGGGACCACAATTCCCACCATCCCTGACCACTGGTCCTGTTAGCTAGGGATGGTGGGAGTTGTAGTCCTAAACATCTGGAGGGCCAGAGTTTGCCTATGCCTGGCATAGACAATACTGTGCTAGATGGATACATGGTCTGTCTCAGTATAGATGTCAAGGACTGGCAGGAAGCTGAAGAGCATGTGGCAGAGGCAGGGGACCAGGAGAGTGACCCAGGAGAGGGGCCCAGTGATGTATGGGGTTTGGTGCTGCCCACAAGGCACAGAGCCAGGGGAGGAGAGAGAGTCAGAGAAGTCCGAAACAGAGGAAGGTACATCAGATGTGGCAGAAGAAGAGGCTGTTTAGCCAAAAGACTGGTCAGTAGAGGGCTGGGGTGCAACTGCTCAGCAACTGCCTGTGGGCAGCTGCCTAGAAGCTAGAAGCATGTTTGTGTTATGTGTATCTGGAGCATATTGCAAGCTGCTATAAGTGCTTTTCTTGTCAATAAAGAGTTAACTATCAGAAGTGTGCCTTCCTTGGCAGGGGCAGGGGCGGGCAGGACAATAAGCTAGTTGCTTGTGTTCCTTGAGTTTCATTAAATTTCCTGTCAATCTGTATTTGTTTTAATTTAATTAACATTAGCATCCTTCGATATCTCTTCAGAAAGAAAGGCATCATCTTTTTTCTTTAATTTTCTTTTTTTAAATCAATCAAAGAACCAAATCAAGCACGATAATAGTAGCTCATGGGATGATGTAGCACCACCCGTGCCAGTGGAAATTCACAAAACATTGGAGGACTCTCCCAGACTGTCTCTATTTTCAGGTGGGATTAAATCATGTACCCACAAATTCAGTTTGGACAATTAAAGTTGCTCTGGTGCTCTTCCTCAACAAGCCAGCTTTCTCCCCAAACAGGACTTTCTGAGAAAAGGGAAGTGATCGGAAATTGCACTGGAAAGTGTGGGATAATGATTGCTTGATGCAATATCATAGGACCTCTTCGTAAACAGGTCAGGATGAATGCTGAATAAACAGATCACCTGGAATTGACCAGAGACACTTCAATGGTATGCCAGGTAGAGATGATGGTTAGATAGTCAGAGATTTCTACCTCGCCAAAGCCTGAGACAGAATCATGATAGCTGCATATGGTACAAAAGAGTTTTGATGCATCAGCATATATATTGCAGTGATACATTTTCTTCTTCTTCCTGGCATCATTATGATGTATGTGCTCCTGCAGCTCAAGATCAGCAGGAGCAAAGGGAAGACGGGGGGCCTAATGTTTTATTGAAGGAAAAAGACAGAAAACAGACAAGAGGTCCCAGAGGCAGCATGAAATGTGGTGAGGAGTCAACAGTAAATCTTTCCCAGAAGAGAAAGCCAGTTTTGACTTGCAGCAAAAACAACAGAGTCTTGTGGCACCTTAAAGACTTAACAAATTTATTATGGCATAAGCTTCTGTGGATTACAGCTTCTGATGAAGTGGACTGTAGTCCACGAAAACTTATGCCATAATAAATTTGTTAAGTCTTCAAGGTGCTACAAGTCTGTTGTTTTAACAGTAAATCATGGGCCTCTGGATTTATAACAGAAATTGGAAAGAACACAGTGACAAGAGCTGTCACCTAGGCAGGCGAGGTGGTGAACTTCAGGTCTGAGGGGGCCGTATGTGGCCCTCAGGCCTCCCTATCTGGCCCTCAGGATTCTCTCCAGACCACACACACAACCACCAGCCTTGCCTCAGTTCTCCTTGAGTTCCTCTGCCTGGCTGCCTGGAATATGACGTTGAGATGTGATGATGCCTCTTGTTTGCCTAGTTAAAGGATGGAGTGATGGGGTGTAGAATCTCTGGTCTGCATGGCTGGAATGTGGTCTACTGTGTCAAGTTAAAAATCACAACAATTGCTCCACCCATTTTTGACATTGGTCACCCCCACTACCACCAAACAACCAGTGCTTTTTTCTAAAAAAATGTTTAGCGGTACTCTCATTTTCCTACTCATATTGAAGTACTGCCTCTCAGTGAGGCCAAACTTAGATTCACAAAATGTTTAGGGATATGTGTACCCCTGCATCCCCCCCAGAAAAAAGCACTGCATACAACCCCCAGAAGTTGCCCATGAGGAAACGTGGCCTTCTGTCTGAAGGTTCCCCAATCCTGAACTAAGGGCGATGACTTCCAACAAGGCCCAGAGCAGAAGTCAGAATGTGTTTAAGAGTTTGTCTGAAAGTCAGAATTGCATGACTTTGGCCATTTCTAGTAAGACTGCTACCTGCTTTCTCTGGAACCTAGCTTTATCAAGACTAGCACAGCAGAAGGCTCTTTCTCTCAAGCCTATTAATTCCCCAACCTCTTCAACTGGCTGTTGTAGCCCTGACTCCACCCTCTCTGGAGATAGACAAATCTTGAGCCAGGGAACGGCTGCATGTGTGTGATCAGCTTCCATAGCATGCTGGGGCCATTTCTAGATGGATAGGAGGACCTGACAAAGACTTGATCTCTGGGTGCATTCATCTGCCAGCAACAGAACATAGCTGTCAACTTTTCCCTTTTCTTGCGAGGAATCCTATTCGGAATAAGGGAATTTCCCTTAAAAACAAGGAAAAGTTGACAGCTATGCACCAGAACCACTAGGACTTCCCATTCCTGCTTGTGGCTCCACAAACATCTATGAGTAATAATAATAATAATAATTATAATTTTATGATTTATACCATCCGGCTGGGTTTCCCCAGCCACTCTGGGTGGCTTACTCTCAGGTAAACAAAGTTAGGATTGAACCCTAAGAGTAGTAAGAGATAAAGGCCCCATCTGTCCTATACATTTACAGCAGTGTCATACCACTTGAAACAGTCATGCCCCCAACTCCCCCAAATTGTAGTTTTTTAAGACTGCTGAGAGTTGTTACAATACCCTTTCTCTCTCAGCAAAAAACAATTCCCAAAGTGGTTTAACCATCAGTCCCTCTTCCCAGGGAACTTTGGAAATTGTAGTTCTGGGAGGGGGGTAGACATCTCCTAACAACACTCTGTACCTTTAACAAACTACAATTCCCATAATTCTTTGGGGGCAAGCCACAACTGTTCCAAGTGGCATGATACTGCTTTAAATGTTTAATGCAGATGGGGCCGAAGAGGAGATGAAGAGAAGAAAGCTTTCTGTTTTGCTAATAACACTGTAAACACGCTTCTGCTTTAAAACCCACATAAGGGTCCCTTTGATTAAACTGCAAGTCATTTGTTCAACACAACATGGCCACTTTCTTCAAAGTGAGGAGGAAGGTAGCTGTTCGCTGTGAAGTTCTGTTATTGGAGACTGTTTTCCCCCCCTTAAAAGTCTGCACTCCTTAATCCCTGCCTAATGATCTCTCCTGCCTTTATGATTATTGTTTTGAGTAGCTAAAATAAACCCTTTTGCTCTTTGTACATTCAAATGAAAACTCCAAGGTTCACTGGCATCAACAGTCGCAAATTATTATTTTTTGGGCTCCCTACCTTCTTCCTGCACACTGCAGGTTTGGGGATAAGGTGACAGTGTGTACTTTTCTCTTTGAAAGTGAAGACCAGAAGGGAAAGCAGCTCTGGCAGCTACCAAAAACATGTCATGTTGGCTGTAACCTTTTCAAAAGGAAAGGAAGAGACATTTGGAAACAGAGGAGGACAGAAATATATAAGGTGCTTTGTCCTAAATTGGGGCAGTGGGAAGGCAAACCCATAGTAAGGAGCACCTTTAAAAACTCGCCGTCGGCTGTTATGAAGAGCTCCTGTAAACCACTGCTATAAACTACACTCATCACCCACAATTTACTAGGTCTCAAATATCTTAATCCACCACGTGTTGCTGACTGCGGGTGTCATAAAGATGTCAATCAACAATTATTTCCAGCAGGCTTGTCAGCAATGTCTTATTTACCATGAAGCTGCTGTTATTCTTTGGAAATAGCCATGAGCCAGGGCTAATGGTGCTTTTCTTTTTCTTTCTTTCTTTCTTTTTTTAAAAAAAAGTTTAAACTGATATTTGACATAAGCCATTTGTGGGGAATCTTTGGCCCTCTGGGTCTTGCTGAACTACAACTCCTACCTTCCCTGGCCATTGGCTATGTTTGCTAGGGCTGATGGGAGTTGTAGTTCAGCAACATCTGACAAGCACCCCTGATTTAAGCCCTGCTTTTAGTGCCCCAAGCAAATGAAGCGAGGCAGGGAATCATCAGGGGAAAGATCTTTTGACTTTGGCCCCTCTGTTATGCAATAGCCTAGTGCCATCTATTTTGGAGTCAGGTGAAGACCTCCTCATTCACAAAGGCATTTTAAATAACTTTTGATTCAGTATCTGGTCATCTTCTTTGGTTTGTGATAGGGATGGGTGAATCTGACTATTTCCTTTCTATTTCTCATTTTTCAAGTATTACATTCAGTTCTCCACATTTTCACACTAGTTTGCATTTTTTTAAAAGCCCTCTTGAAAATTTCATTAGCATTCTAGTGTGAATTTTTCCTATTATTATGCTATGCATTTTCTCAAGCAATTTCCTCTAATGTAATGGGTTTCTGTATGTCATTTTTGAAATCTATACAGTTTTATTTTATTTTATTCATTCATTCATTATATTTCTATCCCACATTTTTTCTCCAAGGAGCTTGGGGTAGCATAACTGGTTCTCCCCCCTCCTCATTTAATCCCCACAGAAACCCTGTGAGGTAGGTAAGGCTGAGAATCAGAGACTGGTCTAAGGATACCCAGTGAACTTCATGACTGAGTAGGGATTTGAACACTCATCTCCCAGATCCTAGTCTGACATTCTAACCACTGCACCATGCTGGCTTACTCATGCACACTTTTCCCTAGTATGTGCATTTCTTTACACATTTCTCAGCGGGAGAACTGCATTGCAAAATTCAGAGAAGTGCAGTTTTCAGTTGGTGGGAGTTGGGTAGGTTTACTTTTAAATACAAAGCGCATTGAATTTCTTTTTTTAAAAAAAATGATATTTATTAAGAATTTTAAAGTTACAGAAAAAAAACAAAAAAGAAAAAGAAAAAAAAACAGAAGAAAAACAAACCACAATCAAACAATACAAATTGATCAAAATCAAAATCAAAAAATAAGAACAAAGCACGTAGCACAACACAATCAAAAAACAAAAATAAGCCACAAACATTAAAAAAAACAAGTCCAATATTCTCAAATCCTTGACTGTCATTACCTTCTTTCTTTGACCTCCTCACTCCTCCCTTTTTTTGTATCCTAGTTGTTAATTGTCACAGCAAATCCTTTCCATTTTTCATAATATTCTGTCATTACATTAACTTAATCTATTTTAACCTTATCTTACTATAAAAGACCCTAAAACTTGAAACTTAGATCTTATTTATACCAATTTCTCATAACCATAACATATTCTTACATAATTCTTTTAACATTTTTGCTAAAGCCAGGTAATTTCGTTCCAACATTTTTCTAACATTCATCAATTTTATAAAGCAATCCTAATAAAAAAAAAAAAATTCTTCCAATCTTCATCCAGCATCTCTTCCTCCTGGTCCCGGGTTTTGTCAGTCCTTTCTATCCCATCAATCTAGCGCATTAACCTGGTAATCTTATGTCTGAGGCCCTTAAGTCTCTTCCATGTCCCTTCCGCGGCTCTTCTTCATATTTATACCTGTACTTTACTTTGTCTCCTGCTCCTTTCAATCGTGGGAACTCCAACTTGACAGTGTTTTTGACCCTTCTCAACAAATCAGTCCCTTTTCCATATTCCACACTAAACTCCATGTGGTATTTAAAAACATGTTTCAAAGTCCCTCCAGATTTAAGAGCCCCCACAACCCCAAACATCTCACGGCCCATTGCCAGACTTGAAAAGTCCAAACATCCCTGCATAGGGGGGTCTATCCAACCCCCCCATTTCCAAACCAAACCAAACTTTATCTTTCCAAATCTGGCTTTTTCCAAGTTCATTTGTCAGATCCAAGAGCTCATGTTCCTGCTTGGCCACAGCTCCCTCCATCTCTGGCGCCCGAGGTTCAGCAACATCCTCTTCCCTCATCTGATCTGTCAGAGCACACTCATGATTTGATTCCTGGGTGGGCTCTATATAGTTTCCCACTACCTGTCCAAAATTTCTGATTGCAGCAGTCATCAAGTCCGTCTTCTCATGTAGCTGTTCCAGTAGGGCACTTGTTTTGCAGAAAGCACGCACCAGAGCTTCTGGATACATTGTTCTGCAAGGTCAGAAGTCTATTCCCATGATCGTAATCTGTTGCAGCTGCAGAGCTCCCCAATTCAGATTTAGTAACAGTTTCACAGGCTCCCTCTAGGGGAAGAACTTCTATTTGTTCTTTTCTTTTAAAGGCAGATCTAGCAACAAAGTTTCCTTTTTCAGATATTTTGTCAATATTTGTTCCTTTAAAATGCGAAGGAGAACAATGGAATCACTATGTTTCTCTTCTTTTAACTATCTGTCAAAGACATTTGTCTCTGGTCAATGAGCTTCCCAATGAACGTCAGTCCTGACACCCCGCTCCCAGGATCAAGACGGTGGAAAATTACTTTGCTTTACACTCTCTTCTGCAGGTTTAAACAGTCCGGAAAAAATCCCCCCTCTTCCCCTGCTTCCGAAGGGGGTTCAACAATTTTAAATGATGAAAGTTAATCCTTTACAAGCGATTTTCTGAACTCTAGTTTGCCATGTCTTTGCTTTAATCTATCTACAAGAAACGGAAGGCTGACTTCCTGTTTAGATCTTCCTGTTTCAGTGCCAAATTGAGATGAATTTCTTAGTCCAATTTTCCTTTCAACTCACAGGTCATTATTTATAGTCCACTTGTCTGAAATTAAATACTCACGGGTGATTGTTTTAAAAGCCAAATTGTCCCAGGAAAAAGGCAGCGCTCTCTGGCAATGGCTGTGCGGCTTCTCTCCACGGAAGAAGCAGTTGACTCTCAGCACCGCGCCACTTCCCCCTCTTCGCTCCGGAGCCCGTAAGTGGGTTCCTTTACGGGTTGGGGGGCGCTAAAGGTGCCCGCCGAGTCCCATGGTCACAGGCTTCATCTGCCTGTGATTTTTGAAAGGGTCCCCGCTTCGCCGTAGCGGGAAAGACCCGTTTTCCGTGGAGCTGATCCCTCCGAATCAGAGGGAATCCGCCATTACCGATGGCGCCACCCCGGAAGTCCCAAAGTGCATTGAATTTCTTCCCCATCACTAGTATGTGGTCTGTTTTTCTCCCGCTCCAGATATACCATATTTTTCCATGTATAAGACTAGGACTTTTTTAAAACCAAAAAATAGGTTTAAAATTGGGGCTTGTCTTATACACAGGTAGTGCTTAGGTGTGTTTTCTTAATTTGGAGTCCCCAAAAATAGGTGGTGTCTTATACATGGGGGCACCTTATACACGAAAAAATACGGCAAATCTAAAAGGTAACCTCATCATGGTGCATTGTGGCTCTATTCATATGATTCTGAAAAGCCCATGTCTGAAGCCAAAATTTGACACCCGCCACCAACCCTCATGTTGCCTTCCCAAAGCCAGAAAAATGAGGTGCTAGGCTTCAGGAAGGAAGCATGAGGGCCCGGGCAGGGTCCTAGAGCCCACCCATCTCGTTCCCAAGCTAGGCTAACTAGGCTTGAGTAAATTGGCAGGAGAACTCTAAGACCTTGTCAGGGCCCTCATGCCTCCTTCCTGAAGCAAGCATTTACTAGGCTTTGGAAAGGAGGCGGGAAGGTGCCCACTTGGCTCAGCGCCCTGTGCGGGTGAATTGGCCGTAAATCCACCTTTGATGACACATGTATACAGGTACCCATGTACAGAAGTGTGTATGTGTGATCAGGGACATAGCTGAAGAAGAGGCCAAGCTAGGCTCATTAAAAGAGTTGTATCCTTCAGAGAAACTCTATTACACATTCAAGAAAAGATGGGAGATCATGCAGAGGCAGGACATATAATTCTGAGAGAATTTATTCTCAGCCAGGGCTGGGAATAAGCTCTTGGAATTTAGTATTTTATTACTCAGGTAAAAAGGTTATGTAGAACTCACTAACACCATTTTTATGCATTTCCACAAATGTTATATATTAAACTTGTTAAAATAATACCCTTCTCCTACCAGCCACTATTACCCTCCTCTTTGACTTTCCTGAGATTGTTTGAAGGCTAGATCCACTTCTTCAGAAAAAAAATATATTAAAAATTGCCAGTTTAATATTAAAATGGCATCTGGGAGCTGAACGGCTTCAAGACTTGTCAAAATGCACGAGGCCTCAACTTAGCAATAATGCCATAGATGAGATGAGAAGTGCAAATTTCTCATTCTGGAAATTATTTCATGTTGAGTCAGGTAGATTACATGGTGATGATTTTGAGTATATGCCTGACCCCTCCAGAGAACACTTTGCCTGCTACTAGGAAGAATGGCTAGAAATTGCAAATATGGTTTTGGTTCTCAGTGTCAAAATGACATATAAATATGTGAAAGTCAGCAGCAGCTTTTGTGCTGGGCAGTGGCATATACAATCCTGGATATATTACGGACTGGGTGTTTTCCCCTTTATATGTATTGAGGTCATAGAAAGTGGCAGTATAATACACCAGTATGAACCAAGGAGACAATGGTTACAATCTCCACTGAATCATGAACCTCACTGGGTGACCTTGGTCTTATCCCCCTCTCGTAGCCTAACCTACCTCATAGGGTGGCTGCTCGGATAAAGTGGGGAGGCAGAGAACCACGTACACCACCTTGAGCACTTTGTAATTACAAACAGTGCCCTCTTGGTAACGCTAAAGGACATTCGAGTGAGTTTATGCTTACCAATGGGAATTCCATATACTTGTATGCCATTATGTCTATTTTATTTCTTTGGGATGGTATTGAACTAAATACAGTGGTACCTCAGGTTACATACACTTCAGGTTACATACGCTTCAGGTTACAGACTCCGCTAACCCAGAAATAGTGCTTCAGGTTAAGAACTTTGCTTCAGGATGAGAACAGAAATCGGGCTCTGGCGGCGCAGCAGCAGCAGCAGGAGGCCCCATTAGATAAAGTGGTGCTTCAGGTTAAGAACAGTGCTTCAGGTTAAGTACGGACTTCCAGAACGAATTAAGTACTTAACCTGAGGTACCAGTGTAATTGCACTAGTGCAAAGAGTAGCACTAAGACAACAGGACTTTCCTCCCTCATCTTCCTCTGTGTACACCCCACACTGTCCTCAAATTTGGGGGAACCCCCAGAACAGATTTAGAGAGTGAGTTGGCAAGTAAAAGGGCAGAATTTTCCATTGCACAAAGAGAAATCCTTGTGTTGATGCAACATTTTGCTTAGTGCTACAAGGAATGCAACCTTTGGTGTGTGTTTAAATGACCACACTTCTGGGCGCATCTCTCAATGCAGAAGCAAATCCCCACCAGGTTTAGAGAAGTTAACTGCCAGGTAAATAGATAGGGGAAACTTCTTGTCTGTTGCTCTAGATGGCAAGATTAGAACTAATGAGTGAAAATTTCAAGAAAGCAGATATCCATTAAACATTAGAAGAAACTTCTATGGTAATAGCTTTTTGACAAGGGAACAGACTCCTTTCGGAAGGCCCTGCACTCAGAGCTGGCCCTAAAATCAGGCAGAGTGAGGCAACAGCTTTAGGGGGCAACTGCCCAGGAGAAGGGACATGAGCCACTGACTCCTCCTGAAACCCCAGCCATTCTGCCACGTGGTATTGCCTGGACCCTCAATCTGGCCAGCTGCTTCAGGGTCTGACAGAGAATGCGATCCCATTACCAGTGATGAAGGAAGATTTACTGGCAGCCCAGTCTGCTTCTGAATGTGAAATTGGGAGGTTGGCCCATGATAGCATTTACTTTAGGGACCATGATGCCATGAGCTGGTCTTGTCTGAACTGTAAATATTTAATCAAAGGCTTGAAAGCCATCTGGCAGGGATGCCATTGCTGATTCTGCATTGTAGATCTTGCAGGGTGAAGGTGTTGTACTAGATACCAGCTCTAAAATTTTGTGATTCCAAGTGGGTATAGGTCTGCAGCCTTTATCTTTTGCCCCACTTTTTTTAAAAAAAAAAATCTACAAAGTGACATCCAAGATTATTAAAACATAAACCAATCCCCTTTATAATAACCAAGAGCTGCAACTGAAAACAAACCAGAAAAGCAGTGAAACAGACATCTGATAAAAATCAAAATGCAACAGGAGCATATATCAGTTTTGTGTTGTTTTCTGTTACCCAGCTATTTCTCAACTTAAATAATGTAGTTGCATTTTATTTCCTGATGTGCAGAATACTGTAGTTATATTTTGTTCTATTTGGCTGTTCTTCTGTCTCTTCTAAGAACTTACAAGAACAGCACGCACACACACACACACACACATATCGTCATGGAATTTAGAAGTCTGACCTTGTATCAAAAAGAAAAGAAAAGGAAAAGCCTTGCAACAACACTACCTTTGGGGTGTTGTAAAGGGTGTGGAATGATGGCTAGGCAGCCAACACAGTTGCAACAGCAGCAGCCAACAAACAGAGCAGGGGGAAAAAATAAAGAAGTTGTGTTCGCCTATCCTGGAGAAATTTAGTGAAATGTCCCCCATTCCCCCCACCAAAAAGTCTGCCTGTCTAGAAACAGAGTGGGGAATTTTAGGAATCTGTGTGTGCACAGCTCTAGATAACAGGTGTGCAATTAAGAACATTAGAAGAGCCAGGATCAGGTCAACAGTCCATCTGGCCAAGCATCCAGGAACTGGTTTTCTGCCTCTAACTGTGGAGGCAGAACATAGTCATAATGACTAGTAACCTTCTATAGCCTTCTTCTCCACGAATTTGTCCAAGCCTCCTTCAAAGCCATCCAAGTTGGTGGCCATCACTGCCTCCATTGGGAGCAAGCGTTTTCTTTCATCTCTCCTGAATCTTCTAACATGTTAAATTCTATTAATTCAGAAGAAATTTAAGGACTTCACTTGACCTTCCAGAGGTCTCCCCTCTAGTGACTTGCAAAGTCTCTTCCCTTGCCCTGGCCCATCGTAGTGAATGTTCCTTGCAAGCATCTTAATGAGTTCAAAAGATCATTATACTTTACAGCTCTATACACAACCAGTGTCGACACAAAAAGCTGGCGTTGCGTAGTTGCTAAAAGTGCCAGTCACTCCCGCCTACCCCACTCTTTCTCAAAATACATTTTTTCTTAAAATAAATTTATATTATTTGTCATCCATCCTTGACTAATAGCAATTAGTGTGGACACTCGTGCATCTCATTGGGGCACCCACATTGCAACCGGAACTCAGCTAGAAATAAAATTATTTTCCTACCCCAGTCACAAATCATGTAGTAGCCCTCCTGGATCAGAATAAAATCCCCACCTAGCCAAACATCCTCTTTTCCATAGTGGCCAACCAGATGTTTCTGGGAAGCTCCCAAGCAGGGCATGAAGGCAACCAATTCTCCCATTGTGCCTCTACAGCAACTGGCAAATGTTATATTGCTCTGGAGCTCACAGTTCCATCTTCCAACAACAACAACAACAACAACAACAACAACAACAACAACAACAATTTATTTGTACCCCGCACATCTGGCTGGGTCTCCCCAGCCACTCTGGGCAGCTTCCAACAAAGATTTAAAATACATTAAAATACATTTATCTTATAAATCACCACATCTTGCGGCAAATTCCACACATTAATTACATGCTGCATGAAGTAGTTAAGGAAAAGGGTCTTTTGAGCAAGTGTGTATGCATGTGTTTCTTTGCCAGCTTGCACTGACACTCCCCCCCCCCCCACTTGGGCAGGGGTGGGGAAGCTGAGCACACACACACCAGATCTCTCTGGGTGTACCTTGGGTCTTTCCCCAGACCCCTGCCCTGTTCCCATGCTCTTTGAAAGGGCATGTCTTCTTGAGCTGTAATAATGCCTTCTGCTTGCCTGGATGGAAGATAGACAGTGGCATGTGCGTAGAAACTTCTGGCTTTGAATGACCGGAAAGTAGCCTACTGTACAGAGGTGAAAGTCACATCCACTGTCTCAGGCACTGTTTTGCATCTGGCCCTACCCATGTATTGGCTGTGGCCCGGCCCTACTCTGGCATGTAGACCTGGGAAAGTTGCCCATGAAATAATTTCACCCTTGGGGTGAAAAGAGGGTTCCTCATCTCTGGATTAAGTTTTCCAAGTCAGATCATACTGCTACCACAGTATCTTTCTTTTTGGGAATGAAACAAGTGACAAATTGATTGCAAAAATCTGACCTGCAGGCTTATTTTTCCTGCTTTTTCTCTCTGTGTGTTTTATAACGGTTATGCTGATTCTAAATCCAATATCTCATAGCAGAGGGTGTATCCTGGTAAAAACCTTAAACTTTTGATTTGTGTTTTTGAAGAGTTACAGCCGCGATGAAAAGTTAAAAGAACCCCCCCCCCCATTTCATTCCAGAATTCTCTTTTATTTCTTTCAGGAAGTCTCCTTAATTAAGATGGGCATAGACAGAGGGGGAGCACCTAAGACATATTTTCCAATTATGTCTGATGTAATTGTTCTTCCTGCATGATCTTGCTAGAAATCAGCTGCAGGAGGCAAGAGAAGAACAGTGGTGTGTGCCTGCTGTTACCTCGGTCTTAATCTTAAATTAGATGTGGCATTTGGTGGAGGAAGGGGGAGAAGAAAGAAACCCCCCTGTGTTTCAAACTTTCTAAAACAAACAGCAATGAAAAGTTTATCATTACTGCTACTCCCTGTGGCGCTCCATTAATTGTCAGTCATCTGTTTCCCCTCACTCCTGAGCAGCCATGAATGATAAGGAATCGGCCCCAATATGGATGCTCCTTTTTGGTGCAAGGCTTGCTGGCTTCAGGTAAAAAGAAGATAAGAATTTAAGGATCTATCTTGGGTGGAATCAGACCATTGGTCCATCTTGTTCAGTACTGTCTACATTGAGGTCCATGCCTACATGGTATCTGAAGAAGTGTGCATGCACACAAAAGCTCATACCAATAACAAACTTAGTTGGTCTCTAAGGTGCTACTGGAAGGAATTTTTTTTTATTTTGTTGTGCCTACATGGGTGTGTATGGGGTGTTAGGAGAGGGGTAGTACCTCTGTTGGGGGACACGCCACACTCTTTCTGGGGTAGTTTATCTACCATTGGTCTCAACCCTGCACTCTGCTCTCAACTGTGTCCAGGGGCACCAACTCTATAGGGCAGAGTTGTCTTTGCCCCCCCCCCCCAATATCTGTTGGGAGGGGGCCAGGCCCCCTCAATGTTGAGGGGGCAGAGGAGGCAGAGTGCAGAGCCGAGGGTGGTGTGGCTTCAGTTGCTGGCTCCTCCTGAGTGCAAGAGAGGAGAAGCCACCAGCCATTGAAGATGCGCCAAGCTGGGCTGCACCCTCAACCTCCTCCCAGCAATGTGGCGCACACATGATGTCGCACACATACGCTGGGCCCCCTCAGTCTTGGGCACAAGTTGGTGCCTCTGCCTGTGGCTCCTTGAAGCTGTCAGCACACAACAGTGGCCACACTCTGGGAAACGGCTTTGACTGTCTGGGTTGTTTGTTGTTTAGTCGTTTAGTCATGTCCGACTCTTCGTGACCCCATGGACCAGAGCACGCCAGGCACTCCTGTCTTCCACTGCCTCCCACAGTTTGGTCAGATTCATGTTTGTAGCTTCGAGAACACTATCCAAGCATCTCGTCCTCTGTTGTCCCCTTCTCCTTGTGCCCTCCATCTTTCCCAACATCAGGGTCTTTTCCAGGGAGTCTTCTCTTCTCATGAGGTGGCCAAAGTATTGGAGCCTCAGCTTCACGATCTGTCCTTCCAGTGAGCACTCAGGGCTAATTTCCTTAAGAATGGATGCATTTGATCTTCTTGCAGTCCATAGGACTCTCAAGAGTCTCCTCCAGCACCATAATTCAAAAGCATCAATTCTTCGGCGATCAGCCTTCTTTATGGTCCAGCTTTCACTTCCATACATCACTACTGGGAAAACCATGGCTTTAACTAAACGGACCTTTGTTGGCAAGGTGATGCCTCTGCTTTTTAAGATGATGTCTAGGTTTGCCATCGCCTTTCTCCCAAGGAGCAGGCTGTCAGCACGCAACAGCGGCCACACTCTGGGAAACGGCTTTGACTGTCTGGGTATACTGAGTCAATGTGTCTCAAACACGATGAGGTCACTTTGGTGCTGCTAACACAACAAAAGCAATGTGGGAGGCAGATGCTACAAGTTACCAGTCTCTGCAGTCCATTGTCTCCTGAGACAAATGGATGCCAAAAGCATTGACTGGTAGTGGCTCTTCAGGGTTTCAGGCAGAAGTCTCTAGCAGTCCTACCTCGAGATGCCAGGGACTGAAGTTGGTCCTTCTGCAGAAAAAGCAGATGCTTTACCACCGAGCTATGGCTCTTCCTCAAAAGGCAGAGCAAATGAGAGTTGAATTTAACAAGGAGCAGGAACATGTGTATATATTAACTATGATGAGCTGGCATTTGTCTAGGCCAGCCTTTCCCAGACTGGTGCCCTCCAGATGCTTTCAGACTAAAACTCCCATCATCCCTTGCCATTGGCCATGCTGGCTGGGGCTGATGGGAGTTGCAGTTCCAAACACAGTTGAGAATACAGGGCTGTGAGAATACAGGGCTGTGCATCCTAAAAATTCTTCTCAAAACCATGAGTGTTAATGCAACTATATCCCAAACGAGGCTTACTATCTCTAAGTTGGTTTCTATATTGGTCCCAGGCATGGCCTGAGTGCACCAGGCATAAACAAAACAGATGTGGTCAGTGCCTGGGTGTGCCACACTGGTGGGATATTAATGCAATTACCCAAAATGCAAAAAAGGCAGGCTTAGAGTGAGAGTAAGAAGACTGGCTTCACAATGAATGTGTGGTTTAAATGCAGTAGTGGATAGGCAACATTGGAAAGCCACACATTACTCTGGCAGATGGGATCAGGTGTGTTTGTTTTTAAATCATTATTTGCCACTTTCCTCCCCCTGTACTAATCTAGAGCAGAAATGCTTTTGCTCCCCCAAAGGTTTCCCCAAATTTCTCTTTACATATTTTACTGGTGTTTGCCATTCTGCTGCCTCCCACTGATCATAGAGCTGTAACACCCAATGAGATTTACTTCTGAGAATGCATGCATAGAATGGTGCTGTCAATCTCTCACTGTAATTCCCTGGATTGATTAGTTATCCAACAGTCGTGTCTGTAGCCATTTTCCAAGGCGCCATTGCAATATGCTAATTTAAAACATTTTAAAATGTTTCGGGTTTCTAGCACTCTGCTCAGTGTGAATAGAGAGAACTGGTATAGTGTGGTGGCTGAGAATGTGAGCTGGGAAGGTCATGGATATAAATGATATATCAGCAGTGGTATACTGGCAAATTTCTAAACTCATCAAGACGGATCCCACAGGTACCACCTCCAAAGTAGGGGCGCTGACTTGGGCTCCAGGTTATGGGTGCCCAGTGGCACCTGTGACGTAACGTGATGTCATGACATTGTGATGCCATGACGTCACGTTGTGTCAGCAGCATGGCAGCACTTCCAAGGCTTTGCAAGGTCTCAGAGGTCACGTCCGAGGCCTTGCAAGACCTCGGACACGACATCTGGTTTCTACCAGAAGTTGTGTTCAGAGATATGGCAGGGCTTCAGACGTCACTTCTGAGACCTTGAGGGGTCTCAGAGGTCACAACTGAGGCCTTATGAGACCTCGAATGTGACTTCCAGTTTCTACTGGAAGTTGCTTCCAAGGCTTCTCGGGGCCTCAGTCGTTGTCTGGGACTTCACGTTGGAGCTCCAACATGACTTCCAGTAGAAACTGGAAGTTTCATCGAAACCCTGCATCATGGGTGCTCTGGCACACAGGGTCCCCTAGGGTTGGCACATATGTCTCAAAGAGAATCCAAAAATGCAGAAATCTGATTGTTATCACTCTATGAAAGGATCAGCTGGCAGTTAAATAATAAGAACCTGAACGCATTCTTTGACTTCCTCTGTGCTAAGATATAACAAACAGCAGTGAAACCTGAAAGTATCACCTCATTCACTTGTCAGAAGAAAGAGAGTCCATCCCTGGTGCTCCAGCAGATGACATCTCCATACCTGCTCAGAAAAGTGCAACGATTAGGACAGGCTTACTCCCGAATTTTTACACTGCCGGACTCCCATTCTCTTATGGATTTGCATACAAGGTGGTATGAGGGTTGCCATCTGCCTTCTATAAAAACTTAATTCCCGACTAAAAGTGGTTTGGCACGGTGCGGTTCTCATGACTGCACACATTTAAATCAATGTAGGAAGTCCAGCTACGAGTCATGGCTCTTGATGACTTGAAGGTATTGAAGATAAAACAGATACAACGTATGCAAAATATGTAACAATTGCCCTGGAGAGTGATAGCACGGCATCAAGATTCGTCACTCCCAGAGGGATTTGCTACATGGATTCCAACATTTGCAGCCTTATGTCCTTGGCCCCATCCCTACTGTAGATGAACACTAAGTTAACTCTGTGCCCTAGCTCTTTGGAATGCTACTCATTCAATCTTGATTTGGAATGTGGCACTCAAAGCTTTTCTGGATATTTCTCAAAGGATTAAGTCAGCGCGTCACATTTTTTCCACATCACTCTTTCCCTCCTTTGTCTACACTTTGTTTGAACAACCACATGGCTGTCTCCTCTACCATGCTTCCTTGCTATCGATTTCTTGGTTCCCTGCCACCACTTTCCCCTAACCCATCCTTTCCAAACCTTAACCTACAATTTCCTCTGCTCTGTTATTCAATTTCAGCCTGCACTAGAGTCACATACAAACTCCTAGGAGAATAGTGGTGCGTGCTACTGAAATACATCCTAGTAGCATGGCATCTTTGCAAAGAATGTTTTACAAGGAAAAGTGCTGCCCTTACCTATTAATGGCATATAACTAAGAATACATCTAGGAAAATCTTTATCAGTCCAGAGGGACATGAACTCTGGTTATAGAAAGGGGAGGAAAGAGGTTTTTCCTATTATTTGGCATATTACCGATTGCTTTCAGAACAAGGGCAGACATTCCACAAAGGATGCAATGATCACTTGTTATTTTCTGCTTCCGAGGGCGACCCCTTCCACTTTACATATATTGGCTTGGATCATAACATTTTGCTTCATTCACAGATTGCGTTTCCATTCACTGAATGGAAGTTACACTCACAGGGATCCAAGCCATTGACTGTTGGAGATGAGAGTGCTGAATAGGCAGCCAGTTTAGGGAGTTACCATCATCACTGAATTATGATAGTGAAACCTTCTTTTCAAGAGGAATGCAGTGATTGGTTTTTCAGACAGAATGTTGTGTGATTTCTGCTTCAGAGAGTAGGATTGGGGTGGATTCCAGTCTGCTCCACATTTTGAAGCAAACCTTCCTTTTCACACAAACACACTCTTGGACACACATGCAAACTGGAACATAGCTTTGTGGATTTAGCCATATTTATAACTAACTGAACTGTTAATGGGTCTGTAGGAGACAGAATGCTTCTGAATACTAGTTGCTGCAAAGCATAGGAAGGGAGAGTTGCACTCTGGTCCTGCTATTGGGCTTCCCACAGGCCACTGTGAGAATAGAGTGTTGGACTAGATGGGCCACTGGCCTGATTCTGCAAGGCTCTTCATATGATCTTATCTTCTTACTGTACTTCCATTGGTGTGTATGGGTTCCTCTCTGGTGAGGGACGCGTCATGCTCCTTCTGGGGTAGTTTGTCCACCTTTGCTCCCCACTCTGCACTCACCTCCAAAAAGCTCAGCATGTGACAGTGGCCACACCCTGGGAAACAGCTTTGAAGCATGCTTGTTCCCTTTGAAATCAATGGGCTTATCTACTTTAACTCTGTACAGTGGTACCTTGGGTTGCAGACGCTTCAGGTTACACACGCTTCAGGTTACAGACTCCGCTAACCCAGAAATAGTACCTCAGGTTAAGACCTTGGTCTTATCCCCCTCTCGTAGCCTAACCTACCTCATAGGGTGGCTGCTCGGATAAAGTCGGGAGGCAGAGAACCATGTATACCACCTTGAGCACTTTGGAGGAAAGGTAGCATATAAATGTAATTACAAACAGTGCCCTCTTGGTAACGCTAAAGGACATTCGAGGGAGTTTATGCTTACCAATGGGAATTCCATATACTTGTATGTCATTATGTCTATTTTATTTCTTTGGGATGGTATTGAAGTAAATACAGTGGTACCTCAGGTTACATATGTTTCAGGTTACATGCGCTTCAGGTTACAGACTCCGCTAACCCAGAAATAGTGCTTCAGGTTAAGAACTCTGCTTCAGGATGAGAACAGAAATCATGCTCTGGCGGTGTGGTGGCAACGGGAGGCCCTATTAGCTAAAGTGGTGCCTCAGATTAAGAACAGTTTCAGGTTAAGAACGGACCTCCGGAACGAATTAAGTTCTTAACCAGAGGTACCACTGTACTGAAGAGTTGCCTCAGTTATCCTTGATACACGAACACTTCAATAATCTGGTGGTTTGCAAGAGCCTTTCTATTCAGAGGAGCGTTTCATATGCTCCATGAGCTTGTTGATCAATTTAGTTAGTTATTTCCATTTCCATTTCTATCCCACTCTTCATCAGTTCATGATCTCAGAGAAGGTCACAACATAAACTGTATCAACAAATAAAATGCAACACCCAATATAATAAAACAAAAGTTACAGTTGGGCATACAATTTTTTTTCTACTGAAAAGATCTCATAATTTAACACTAAATAGTGCATTCCTCTATTGATCAGGGGTAGCCAATCCAGATGTTATGGACCACAACACCCAGCATCCCTAGCTATTGGCTGTGCTGGGTGAGGGTCTTGGGAGTTGTAGTCCACAGCATCTGGAGGTCACTATGTTGACTGACCTCGCTGTGGACAATAACTACTTCCTAAGTTTTCTATCTAGAGTTTAGAGCAAGACTTTATAAAAGACGCACCCCTGCCCAAACTCTATATAAGTCTCCCTTTAGACCTGTCTACAGTTAATCTGAAATAAAGGTTAACACTGAAGAGCCAGCTCCATAATATTTATACAGTGAAGTCAAACTCTGAATGAAACACACTTGTAAAAACAACGGTGGCCTTTTCCTTGTGTAACGTAGGATGTGGTCAATCACTTGGCAATTCAATTTTGGCACATCATGAACTATTTATTTGTTAAGTCCAGTTCTCGAGGCTGCTGAAGTCCTGGGAGATTTTTCTTTTCTTCCTCCCTGCCCCTTTTCCCTCCCTCCATTTTCACCCTCTCCTTCCTGGAAACTATTACAGACCCTAATGTTTATTTCACACTCCTTCTAGGACCATTGTTATCGATAAATATTTAAAGACGCGGGAGTTCTATCGATACATTGCCCTGTGTTTTCTTTAAAAGGTGTTTTATTACTCTGTAAGTGTACTGCAGTCAATGAAAGGAGAAGGAGGGAAACCACTCTGGGCTCTGAGATGATGCACAATTCAATTCCAGTTTGGAGAAAAGAAAAGGGAAAGGACAAGGGAAAGAAACTCATCAATTTACAATGTAAATGAGTCCACATGGGCTTGTTTGAGCACCAGATCGTTGTGCAAATCATGGTGCAGGAGGGAAATGGGCTCAAGGAACTCAAAAAGCATAACACATATTATAGAAATATACTTTCCAGTTTTAATTGCATTACATATCACTCTTCCCTACCCCACCCAAATTAAGCTGTAGCTGTATTTTGCTGTGGTGGTGGTGAGGGTGCACTGGTTTTGGACATATTCCAAATCTGAAGGGAAAGATGCCTTGGAGGTATTTTGGGTTTGTCAGAGGTGAATTGGCACTTCTATTAAGTATGAATAGGTATGAATAAATTAAGGTAATAATAGGTATGAATAAATTAAGGGCTCCTGAAGCACTCTGTAGCAGCTCAGCTATCCGGGTATCCAAACAAGGTTTTAGACAAGCATTTGCCGAAAATATATCTAAGCTTACCATAACACAGATACACCAGAGTGGGAGTAACAGCTCCACTGGGACCGACATGTCTAGCGTGTGATCAGAGGGAATAATTTTACCAGTCCTCTCCCATACCCAGTGCTTTGCAGGACAGAGCAGCTTGCATAAGCAAACTTTATATCTAAAAGCTTAGGGGAGAAGCCAAAGGGAGATGTCTTCACAACTAGCTTGTAATGAGAGGGAATGATATTACCCAGAAAGTGAATCTCTTTTAATTCTTCCCAGACCAAAATAAACTTTAAAGGTGCCTACCATAAAAGTCCCTGGGCCTCTTTGTCTGAATTGTTGCAGGTTTCTTACTCAAGCACATTTCTCTCATGTCTTCACTTAGAATCATAGAATTATAGAATTGGAAGGGACCCAAGGGTCATCTAGTCCAACCCCCCAAATGGTCACAAAATGCTAGAGGATAACTAATTTCATTTTCACACTCCTCAAAACTGAAATGTGTGTATATTTTTGCAGTAAACAGGTATTTTGGCAGGGTTCAAGCTCTCAAAAAGGGTGATAATGACAACAAATTTTATCTAGTGCTCCCAGACCAACATTTGCCCTGCCAGGGTGAACTTTGAATTTGCAGGTTTGTCTGTCTTAAATTCTCCCTCCTCCTCCTTTTGATTGCTCTTAAAAAACCGTTTTCTGCTCTTGCAGAGTGCCCAGAATCATCTCCTTGCTTTTGATGCAACCATTCCTGATTACAAAATTCAGTGTGTTTGTGTGTGGAATCAGTACTGATATAAAAAGAATATTATGAGTTTGTCTTGAACATTTAAAACTTGAGCTCCTTTCAGTTGCTCATAAAATAATAGAAACATAGAACTGTAGAGTTGGAAGCGACCTCATGTGTCAGCTAGTCCAAAACCTTGCAATGAAGGAATCATAGGTAAAGTAGCCCTGACAGATGGCCATCCAACCTCTGCTTAAAAACCTCCAAGGAAGGAGAGTCTACTACCTTCCAAGGTAGTACATTTCACTGCCAAACAGCTGTTACCATCATGAAGTTCTTCCAAATGTTTAGTCAAAATTTCTTTTCTTTTAATTTACAACTTGTTTAGTATATTTTTTCTCTCCCACTTTTTAGACAAGTATTATCTTTCAAAGCAGTTCACACCACTAAAGGGAGAAAGAAGCAGGCCCTGCTGTCAGACTTGCAAACTAAAGAGACAGGACACACAGGGGAAAGAGGTGGAGAGAAAAAATCAAGGAAGGAGATCAGGTGTTACAAAGCTGAAATGAAGTGGTGAACTGTGAGCAGGCATTTGTATCCTGTTTAGGGCAAACTGATCTTCCTTCTGGGTTGTTGGGGGGGTTTTTTGTGGTGACTCCTGGGTTGATGGATGGGGCAAGAGTATCCTTTCTCCTTGCTTCTACAGTCCCAGAGTAACTGGCAGCTGGAGCTAGGTATTGTTTCTGGCAGGATGAGGAAAGCAAACTCAACGCAGCTGCTCCTTCTCTGGTCAATGAGTGGGCTGAGGCTGATCTTCACCATGCCATGATGTGCTCCTTGGAAGTGGTGGGGTGGAAAGCAGGGAACCCAGACAGAAGATGAAGCCAAAGATGATAACAAGAGGAGCCAACTAATTATCACCCCCCCCCATCTTCCTCCCTGATGAGGCTCTGGCTGGTCTGCCCCTGGTCCCCAATCCACTTCTTCTGACTCTCCGACAACCACCTCAGAGGTGACACCAGTGAAAGAACTGGTGAAGGGGGTAAGGTTTCTCCTCATGTGTGGCACAGAACCCCACAACTCACTGGTCTCTTCCCCAATATCATTCTCACTCTCCCATTCCTCCACCTGCCCATTGCCTCAACCCCTTCATTCTCCAACTCCTGCCAGTCCCAGACAATGTTTCAGCAGGGAGTTATCACAGTGCAAACTCCCATCAGTTGTCAAGGAGATTAAAAAACTACAATTTTTTTAGAAGACATCTGAAGGCAGCCCTGCATTGGGAAGTTTTAGGTGTTTCACATTTTGTTCTGTTTTTATATGCACTGGAGGCTGCCAGGTGTGTCTGGGGAAACCCAGCCAGATGGGTGAGGTATAAATGTTGTTGTTGTTGTAATTGCACACCCATTGGGACATCTGTAGAGAGCTAATAGACCTATCTAGGTGAAGAGGAAAGCTTGCCACCCAACTCTGCCAATCAACATACGTCTACAATGGAATGATCACCTGAAAAAGTCTATCATAGTCTTCAAAGAGGAAGCCACCTGAAAACCCAAAGGTGATTTCAAATACTTCAGAGCCTATGTAGACACAACGTTCAACCTGTCTGAGGTCCTTGCATTATCTCAATCATTTTATTCCATGTTTCCTCAACAGACCAGCCATTCTTTTCTCATTGAACTTTTGCTTAATACTCCCATTTTCAAACTGTACCTTTAGAACGGTCTTTCGGGGGGGGGGGGGCATATTTGATTGCATCCCCTGCTTGAAAAGCTCCAGTCAGAGCACTGGAAATAAAACTGTGTGTGATCAGTCACATAACACAAGCACTGTATATTAAAAAAACAAAGTCAAAGAGTCAAGAGTTCATGTGCAATATATTTTATACAGGGCACCAGGGATTTTCATAACAGCAGCTGTGGTCAGGAATGGTATGTTTTGAGTTTACTGTATGAACTGTAAGGAAAACCTTGCAAAAATGGGGTGAATTAATCAATCCATCATTCCTGTAGGGTTTTTTTTCTCCAGGCACATAACCTAATCTGGCTTATTCTGAATTTCATGGAACCCAATAAATAGTAATAGACAAGTAAGCAGCATAGCTGGTCACTGCAGATGTGGTTCAAAAAGGTGGCCTCTTACTAGTTCAGGGGTTTTCAAATGGTGTCATGGAAAACCCTGAGGCTCCATGGGAAACTCACTTGGAGTTCCTCAGCAGGAAAATCTGAAATGAGATTTGGGGATGGGCAGGTGGGAAGTCCAAAATGTGTGTGACTGACATATGTTTAAAGTGCTGTGCTGTTCTGATCTCAATCCACAATCTCTTCTACAGTCTTACGACATTATTTCCTTTGTCAGGATGGATGGCAGTATGACTACAAGAAGATGAGACAACAGAGGTCAGAATTGCATATTAATGATATGGTTGCCCCAAGAAACCAGCCACTGTGAATTCAATACTCTCCAAAAGATCTAGGCCAGGCATATCCAACTCCCGAGACTGTGATCTACTCCCAGTATAAAAACACTGGCAGTGATCTACCGATTGTCATTAGAGGGAGGAGGAGCGTGCATGGGGTGGGTGGATTGCCTGATATTGCTGACCTTTTTTTAGGAGGGAAGTGCCCAGAGTTGTTGAGTTTTGGGAGGGAGGATTGCAAAGAGTTTTTTAGCTTTCCCCCCATAACTTTTTGTACATGATAAGGATCCCGTGATCTACCAGGATCAGCTGGGGATCTACCAGTAAATCATGATCTACTGGTTGGACATCCCTGATCTAGGCTATCTATGCCTGATAACTCCAAGTGGAATGAAATCCAATAGAGGTAGCCAACAATGTCCCCTCTAGCTATTTTTGGACTACAACTCCCAATCTCCCTCACCATTGACCATGCTGACAGGGGTTGATGGGAATTGTAGTCCAACAATATCTACAGGGCATATTCTACCCTGAAACTAATGTGTTGCTCATAGGGCTGCCAATGAAGACTTCCCAGAAGCTTCAGTTCATTCAAGATACAGTAGCTGGAACTATAGATTTGGAACAGCACCAAATGCAAACTTTCCGGTAGGAGCAGCTCCCAAACATTTCAGTAGGATATTAGGTAATTGACAGGTGACTAGCCCACCCACTTGTCAGATGCAGCCTGTGGAGGGTTGACCACTGTTTGATCTGGCCCACAGGGCAAAAATGGTTCCCCATCACTGTAATAATACAACAAATTGTGGTTAGTTAAAATGGAAGTAAATGCTTCCAGTTTCCTCTCCAAAGCTGTGCCAGAGGAGCAGAGGTAGAGTGCAAAAGTCCAAGGTCTGTGCAGACAGAGCTAAACGATGGTTTAGCATTATGTGCAAACCAGACCAAGGTGGTGGTGCTATTTTTGGCGGTAATTGCATACTTAAGAAACCATGAAAGTTCCAGCCAGCTTTTTGATTGACATGCCAAATGCATGTGTTTGACCAACAGAGTTCATGTTGATTCCACTATGAAATTATGTGGAGTAAAGTATGCTGTCAAAAAAATTGAGTCTAGCCTTATTTTGCAAAGCTAGCTTTGCAAGCAATGGAGTGCAAGGTTAAGTGTTTAAATGCTACAGAGTTCGTTTTAAAATGTGAAAAGAGCCCTTATTATGACTGTAATTTAAATGTTTTTAAAAGTATTACACAGTGCAATTCAAATTTATAGTACTGGCTAAGGTTCAGTCTATACAAAGAGCAAATCACTTGGTAGGACTGTTCCCAGGTTACTCATTCAGACTGCAGGTAGAGAATAACATGTTTCAATCCTCCTCCACAGGCAAACGGAGAACTCTGCAAATAAGAACTAGCCAGGGAGTAAATGGAACTACCTCCAGGATCCATAGATTTCTATGTGCAGACAGTAGGCAGCAGTGGTGTTGCGTGAGCTCACAGCACCTGAAGGCAGGACACGGAGGTTAACAATGCCCACCATGGCACCACAGCCCTCACTGCCAACACTGCCAGAGTGACCCCGTGCATCCAAGCAGGGTTGCACTGCATTGCCTGCCCACCTGAGCACAGGGAAGCCCGGCCAGCTGACATGGCACTTGGTGGGCACAAACCAGGCACTTCCAGGCACTGGCACCCACAGCGCAGCCCAGTTTGGTGCTCATCTCTGTGAGCATTGGTTCCTCTGATGCTGGGATAGGAGCACCTGGGCGGGCCATGCTTTGCGCTTCCTCAGAAATCTGTGCCTGGGGCCACGGGCCCCCTGGTAACCTCCACACTATGCCTTTTGTAGGCAGTCATGGGATTCCCCACTGCCAAGTGGAATCTGATGCCATAGTGCAGTTTTGCCACTTCACCTGTGGACCTACATCTGTTGCTGGACTCCAGCTCCCATCTGCCACAGTCAGCAAGACCATTGGTTAAGAATGGTAGGAGTTGTGATCCAACAGCATCTGAAGGGACACCAACTTCTCCATCCCTGGTACAGACGAAGCTGCTGATCATGAGCTGTGAGCTGTTAGTCGTCCAGAATGTGGAATGCAAGTGAAATAGAATCCCTCCTTCCCCCCCCACCAGGGCTGTTGCAAGGATAAAATAAATGAGATAACCATGTAGTTTGTCATTTATGACAATGGGCGTGACTAAGTTGGGTCTATTAATTTCAATGGGTTTACTCTGAGTAAAATCTAGTTGAATCCTGCCCATTGGGGATTCCGTTGAGTGGGATTCAACTCATGAGCTCCACCAGTGAAAGTCCACAAAAGGACTTGCACAATGGTGCTTCCCCCTTGACCTCTGAAATTGCGTGGGCTCAAGCATATTTTGAGCTTTCCATATTTTCTCAGACTAAAGGAAGGTGGAAATATGGGAAAGTATTTAGCAGCAAATCCCCCAAATCTAAACATTCACACAGAACGTTTAGACGTATCTTCTGGCTTCACTGTGCAAGCTTAGCATCACAGATCCATCTATGCATATGGCATTTGAAATAAACAGAAGAATAATCCCTAGGTGACTTAATCTGGTGCAATTGTAATCTGGAAGGATTCACTCATGGCACAGTTCATTGGACAGTGTTCTTGCATAGGTCACCCTGAAGTGCATGGGAGCTGCAAAACAGCACGACTGGGTTCGCCTCCCAGTTCTTTCAGAAGGACTTGTACAGGAGAACTGGGTTACACCCTCTGTCTTCTGCAGGTTTGAGCACTGTGACGTTGCGGTTTTGACAGAAAGATTTGTCCAGCTTTAGTTTCAACAGAGCAGGAAGCAGAAGTACTGAAATACCATGAAAAATGCCACTAAATATAAAGCAAGAAATACTGGAAGACTTTCAAGGAAGCTTAAACTCACTGTCATATGCTATAGATTTCTAAACCTAAGAAGCTTGGATACTTCCCAATAACATCCAAGCTAAAATCTTCCGAGACTCACCTATTGCAGTAAATTGTACATGTGTGTTTGTGAATTATTATGAACTTGGCTGCAACAGTCATGGGCAGAAAATGTGAATACAGGCCACTAAAGTTGTTTGGGGCTTTTTAGGCCAACTTTTTAAAAACTTCCCTTAATAATTTTAATATGTATATTTATATTTTATGTAAACTGCTTCAAGGTTTTTTACAATTAAGCATTGTACAAATTCTGTTAATCAAATCAAATCAAGTTAAAGTTAATATCATATCTCCCATTGAACTTTTTGGACTGTATATGTTCACCCAAAGTCAATGATTTGTTGCAGGTTTGGAAACAGTTATATGCTATTATTGGTTATACGTGTAGAATCATATTTAATTATGGTTATAATATTGAAAATATAATTATAGGAGTAGGAGTAGTAAGGAGAAAAAGGGAGAAGTTAAGAATCACAAGACTAATTTCAATTAGCTGAGGGATGCAAAGTCCAACTTTGTAACCTGCTCAAATATAACTGCTGTGTTCAATAAAATGTATTTTATTTAAATTCAATTAAGTGTATCAAGCAATTTACTTCTACCAAATGTTTCTATATAATGGATAATTTGCTCCTACTTGGTAATTTATTTTTAATTATACAAGAAGATCAGGTTTTAGAAATCTGAGGTTAGTGGTAGTTTCTCCAGATCACTACACACAGGGATAAGGTTTCTCTCTTTCCTTTTTTTCATTTTTCATCTTTCTCTGTGTGTCTCTCTCTTACTGCAGGCTGATATTCACTTCCCTGAGAGCAAGTCCCATTGAGTTCTAATAATTGCAATGTAAGTCCCCCATCTCTCTCTTTCACATGTATACATATGTACACACAAATCAGAAAGAAACATCCATTTTGTTTTATTTTGTACTGGAAGAAGAAAGTAACACCACTAGGGGAAAACAGGAAGTGTCTAGTATTTCACAAATGTATGAAGCTATGTAATAACCCAAGTCTGATTACTGGTCTACTGACTGGAAATAGTTCTCCAGAATCTTAAGCTTTCCTAACCCAACTATCCATGATCAAGTGGAGATCCTAGGAACGGAACCTGTCGCCTCCTACATGCAACACATACGCTCTTCTGAACTATAGCCCTTAACATAATATTCCAGGCAGACGTCTTTGAGGATTTGCAGAAAAGCAATGGAAGCCTAAAGAGATCATTAAAAGGGTACATGGATCAGAGTAGATGGGGAGCTCTAAGAAGAGATGAAAGGGATCTGGGGAGAAGAAAGACAGTATGAAGGCATATAGAGGCTTGAGACCAGAAATACCAAGATATAGTGGGTGGCTTGCAGCATGTGTTGAGAAGGGGAGAAAACATAAAAATTAATATACAGCCAGTATTAACAAAGTCTGCTTCATATTTCACTCTCATTTCTCTAAAATTACAAAAGGGACTATGGTATTTGCAGGAAACCTTATTTTTCCTTCTGATGATCAGGCCATAACTCCTTTGTCTTCTAGCAACAACTGAAACCAGGCTTTGTACATGGATACATTATTCCCCCTAGACTGGATTCCAGCTCTCTTTTCACTCAGCCAACCTCCCACCTTCGACTCCATCACCACGGCTGTAAGTTCAACACACAGCTGGTAGATTTACTAGGCTCCCTCTTGGCCTGGAGAATAAATCACCTTTAATTCTTGACACAGGCTTCATCTACCGATTGCCACATTTGCTTTATAAAACTGTATTTTTCACTTAGCAGGCCTTTTTGTGTTCAGCAAGTAAGCCAATTCAATCATCCTAGCTGGCTTGGTTAATCCTCCCAAATTATCTCTTTTGCTCTGCTGATGATTGGTAAGAGAAAATGCACTTTGTATTACTTCAAAGAAATATCAGGGCTTTTTCAGAAAACGGGGAGACTGCTCTTCCTGAGCTGTGCTCTGCACACACACCCCACCCCCACCCGCAAAATTGCATTTTAAAATTGAGACATGACAAACAATGACAGCCTCCATTTAAAGCATTGCAACTTGGTTTAAGAACAGGAACAGTTTAAGAACAGGACCCTCTGAAAAATTCAGTGAATGAGGCAGGGCATGTGCACTAGAAAAGCCTCATCTGGCTGGCACCCCAAAATGCCCCACCTAAACAGGTGGCTCCCTCACTTAATGGTGGCTGGCTACATGGCAAACTCTCCTTCCTGGCAGAAACACAGATCGTTGCCCATCATAGTCATCAGGCACCATCATCACAGAACATTTGTTTAGTTTAGTAAAAAGATTGACTGTTTGATATACAATGAGTTAAAGAAAATGTTCCAATTAACGTTTGTAAAAAAGCCTGAATCATTCTTGTTAGGGATTGTAGGAAAAGACCTGCCAAGGAAATTGAAAAACATCTTCATGTACGCGACAACGGCGGCAAGAGACTTAATAGCACAAGGATGGAAGAACGAAGAAATCCCAACCAAAGAACTGTGGCAAGAGAAACCGATGGACTGCTCTTCCGGGTTCGTGCCTCTGGCAATGGCGGATTTCCTCCGATCGGGAGGAACCCGCTCCGTGGAAAACAGGGTCTGAACCGCCACGGCGAGGCGGAGACCCATCAAAAACCACAGGCGGGAGAAGCCTGTGGACGTGGGATTCGGCTGGCACCTTTGCGCCCCCTCCACTCACGGGGAAACCCGGTTTTGGGGATCCGGAGCGACGTGGGGTGAGTGGTGCGGTGCTTTGAATCGACTGCTTCTTTCACGGAGTGAAACCGCATTGCTGTTGCCGGAGAGCGCTGACTTTTTCCTGTGGACAATTGGATTTCAAACAACTGCCCGTGAGTAGAACCGAAAATTGGACTGTGAAATTTCTTAATTAGGCACCGAAAGCGGGAAGGTCTAAACAGGAAGTCCGCCTTCCGCTTTTGTAGATAGATTGAAGCAAAGACATGGCAAGCTAGAGTTCAGAAAGCCGTTTGTAAAGGACTAAATTTTCATCATTTAAAATTACTGAACCCCCCTTGGAAGCAGGAGAAGAGGGGGGAACCTTTTTTAGACTGTTTAAACCTGCAGAAGAGAGAGTAAAGAAAGGTAATTTTCCACCGTCTTGAACCTGGGAGCGGGGTGTCAAGACAGACGTTTTGGAGAAGCTCATTGACTATGGACAAACGTTTTTGACAGATAGTTAAAAGAACAGAAACATATTGATTCCATTGTTCCCTTTCGCTTTTAAAAGGAACAAAATATTGACAAAATATCCGAAAAAGGAAAACTTTGTTGCTAAATCTGCCTTTAAAAAAAAGAAAAAAAAGATGGATACAAATAGAAATTGTTTCCCCTAGAGGGAGCTTGTGAAACTGTTATTAAAGTCGAACTGGGGAGTTTTGCAGCTGTAAAAGATTAAAGATCGTGGGACCAGACTTCGACCTTGAACAAGAATGTGCTCAGAGGCTCTGGTGCTTGCCTTTTGCAAGACAAGTGCTTTATTGGAACAATTACATGAGAAAATAGATTTGATGACAGTTGCGATAGGAAATTTTGGACAGGCAGTGGGTACCTATATAGAACCCACTCAGGAATTAATCCAGGAATGTGCTTTGACAGATGAGATGAGGGAGGAGGCTGTTGCTGGACTTCGGGTGGCAGAGATGGAGGGAGCTGTGGCCCAGCAGGAACATGAGTCGTTGGATTTGATGAATGAACCTGGAAAAAGTCAGATTTGGAGAGATGGAGTTCTGCTTGGTTTGGAGATGGGGGGCTGGATGGACCCCACCCCTATGCAGAGATGTTTTGACTTTTCAAGTCTGGCTTTAGGCCGGGGGGAGCTCGGAGTTGTGGGGGCCCCTAATTTTGGAGGGGCCTTGAAACATGCCTTTAAATACTACATGGATTTCAGTGTTGACTATGGAAAAGGGGCTGACTTGTCAAGAAGGGACAAAAATATTGTCAAGTTGGAGTCTCCCCGAGCGAAAGGAGCAGAAGACAAAGTAAAGTACAGGTATAAACATGAAGAAGACCTGCGGAAGGGACATGGAAAAGACTTAAGAGCCTCGGATATAAGGTCACCAGGTTGATGGACTAGATGGATGGGATAGAAAGGACTGACAAAACCCGAGACCAGGAGAAGAGACGATGGATGAAGATTGGAAGAAAGTTTTAAAAATTTATTTAGAAAAGTATCGTAAAATTAATGAGTATCAGAAAAATGTTGGAATGAAATTAATTGGCTTTAGCAGAAATGTTAAAAAGAATTATGTAAGAATATGTTATGGTTAAAAGAATTCGGTATAAATAAGATTTAAGTTTTAAGTTTTAGGGTTTTTTATGGTAAGATAAGGTTAAAATAGATTAAGGTAATTTAATGACAGAATATTGTGAAAGATGGAAAGGATTTGCTGAGATAATTAACAACTAGAATACAAAAAAGGGAGGTGTGAGGAGGTCGATGAAATAAGTTAATGAAAGTTAAGGATTTGGGAATATTGGATTTGTTTTTAAATTTGTTGTATATTTTTGTTTTTTGATTGTGTAGCATTGTGTGTTTTGTTTTTTTCTTTTTGACTTTGGTTTTTATTGATTTGTATTGTTTAATTGTTACTTTTATCTACTTTTTTCTTTCTTTTTCTCTTTTTCTTGTTTTTTCCTTCTTTTTTCTTTGTAACTTTAAAATTCTCAATAAATATCATTTTTTTAAAAAAAGAGAAACCAATGGACTATGCGGAATTGGCGAAATTGACACACAAACTATGTGATAAGGACAACTGTGACTTTAAAGAAGAATGGGAACCTTTTACAAAGTACTTAAAGAAACAACAAAATGAACTGGACTCCTTGGCAGGTTTTGAATAAACATACACAAATTTATTATTGGTAACATATAGATAGATAAATTAAGGATCTTTACAATTTTATAATATGCAGAGAATAACACGTGCTGAAAAACCAGAGAGAGGAGCTGAGAGAAGTCTGGGGGTGGGAGTGGAAGGTAGGGTTTCTTTCTTGGGTAGGGGGGAGGGAAAAATAGGGGGAGGGAATGAGGATGATATGTTTTTGATAAATTGTTATGTTGAAATTCCTAATAAAAAATATTCAAAAAAAAAGAAAAAAGATTGTTTGTATGTCGGCTCCTTAGATGGCTTTAAATGGGATTTGACGTATTCATGGAGGATAGGACTATCAGTGGCTACTAGTCTTGATGGCTATCTCAAGGACCGGACACATCACCCTCTCCTCCCAACCTCCAATCACCTTTCAGTGTGAAGGGGGGGGGCAATAAAATTTGGCTGATCACTAGATGTATGTTCCTCTCTACTGGGCTTTTAAATTAGATGGCAAAGCTTTGCCTTTCAAGATGGCTGGCTTGGTTACAATGAAAAAACATGACACAACACCAAACTTCTCTGCCAGTTTCATTGCCTTTCACAACATACGACAGGGCAGGTATGTATACAGATGTGACAGGGCAGGTATGTATACAGATGTGCTGAAGCCATTTCTGAATCCCTGGCAGCAGTTCAGAATAAAAACAGATAGAAATTATATATATATTGTGATGGGACGATGAGCTGCTTGTGTGTAAAATCCTAGTCCCTCAGAGTTTGGTCAAGTTTGCAAACCTCTGTCTGTAACGGAGCCCCTTAAACATGGCTCCGTCAGTCGCTGGCAGATTCCGACAGTGGTTGCTTTCGGAATCGCTTCCAACATAAAAGCTCCTTAACGGAAACACGTCTTCTGGACTCTCTGCGTGACAGTTTCCGGCGAGGAGTGGGTGTCCCTACAGGAGGTCCTGAAACCTCCCCACTGTTTTCGCTGGAAGTGTCTCTGAGCCATCGCTCCAGCTCCCTTTCCCTCAGCTCAGCTCCTCTCCCCCTACTGGTTCCCTCTTCAGCTGCTGAATCTCTCCCAACCTGTGTGAGCCCTTTCACTTCCCTTCCTTCCGATGGCAGTTCCCTGACATCCACCTCCCCTCCAGGGCCCCCTTCATCCCCTCTCGCCCCCTCCTCTACGGGCGGTGAGGAGGCAAAACCCCGGAATGAACTTCCTTCATCTTCCGATGTCCCGAACACTTCTCTCCACCTGTTGCGGTTCCTGGTCTCGAAGTACTCCTCCTCCTCAGAGTCCATCTCCCCTTCCCCTTCCGATTCCGAGAATCCTTCCAACTCCTCCTCCTCATCGGTGGTCCCAAAGTATTCCCTCCGGAACCTCTCCACAGGCTGAGGTTTCCTTGGGAACCTTTGATGGAACGTTTCTATCAATACCTCGTCATTGATATCTTCTGCCATTACCCAAGTGTTTTCTGACTCCGGTTCTCCTTCCCACGCTACCAAATACTCCACCTGATCCCCCTTCCATCTGGCGTCGAGGATTTCTGCCACATGGCTGCTGCATTCCCTTTCTTCTATGACCGGTCCCCGAGTGGCCATCCCTTCTCGTCCCCCCTCATACGGTGACAGTAACGACCTATGAAATACTGGGTGCAGTTTCATGTGGTTGGGTAACCGGAGCCTGAAAGCCACTGGGTTGACCTGTTGAATGACCTCAAAGGGACCCAATCTCCTGGGTCTTAATTTCTTACAACCTCCTTTGAACGGCAACCCTTGGGTTGACAGCCACACCCTATCTCCCACCCTTATGGTTTCACCTTCCCTTCGGTTCTTGTCTGCCTGCCTCTTGTATTCTTCCTTCGCCCTTTCTAAGTTGAGTTGGAGCTGACGATGGATTGCTTCCATTTCTTCTACAAAATGCTCGGCTGCCGGGACACCCCATCTCTCCCCTTCTCCCCCTGGGAAAGCCCTGGGATGACACCCATAATTAGCCAAGAAGGGGCTCATCCCTGTGGACACATTCTCGGCATTGTTGTAGGCAAATTCCGCCAGCGCCAACTTTTCTACCCAGTCATTCTCTCTGTCATTGACATAACACCTCAGGTATTGCTGGAGGACCCCGTTTGCTCTTTCCGCCTGCCCGTTGGTTTCAGGGTGCCGGGCAGTCGAAAAGTTGACCTCCACCTGCAGTAAGCTCATGAGCTTCCTCCAGAACCTGGAAGTAAATTGTTTTCCTCGGTCTGAGACCACCCTCAATGGCACCCCGTGCAACCTAAAAATGTGTTCTACAAATAACTTCGCTGTCTCTTCCGCCGTGACTGCATGCGAGCAGGCTACAAAGTGGCACATCTTTGTTAGTAGGTCTACCACCACCATGATGGCTGTTTTCCCCTTGGACTTCGGCAGATCAGTCATAAAATCTATCGACACTGCCTCCCAAGGTCGTTCTGGGGTTGGTAAGGGTTCTAATAGCCCCGCCGGTGCCCGCCTCTCCCCTTTGGCTCGCTGGCATTGCTCACACCCTCTTACATACTCCCGTACATCTTCCCTCACCTTAGGCCACCAAAATTCCCTGGTGACCAACCACATGGTTTTGTGTTGTCCAAAATGCCCCGCCGTGGGGCTGTCGTGCAACTGCTTGAGTACCCTCCCCCTTAAGTCTCCTTCAGGGATATACAGTGCCCCTTTGTAATACAAAGCTCCATTTCTTTCCTCGAAACCCCCTGGTTCCTCTCCCTCACCCCTAAGACCTCTGAGCTTATTCTGGGCGTATTCATCATTCTCTGTTTCCTCTACCAGTTCTCTTTGTCCCACCAATGCCGCCCCACACACCCAGCGGTCCTCTGGAATGACATGTCTCTCTTCGGGTGCTCCCTTCCCCTCCAAATATTCAGGTTTGCGTGAGAGAGCGTCCGCCCTAATGTTCTCTGGGCCTGGCACGTAACAAATCTCAAAGTTAAATTTGGAGAACTCCTGGGCCCATCTCACTTGCCGTTGGTTGAGCACTCGTGCCGTCCTCCAATACTCTAGGTTCTTGTGGTCAGTGCACACTTGCACCTTATGTTGTGCGCCAATTAGCAGGTGCCTCCTTGTAGGCCGAAGGGCATAACTAAATATTCAAATGCCCCCAAAGGGGTGAACATGGTGGTTTTCCATTCATTCCCCTTCCTTATTCGTATCAGGTTGTACGCCCCCCTTAGGTCCAGTTTAGTAAAAATCTTTCCCTTCCTGACCCTTGTCAAAATGTCGTCAATCCTGGGCATAGGGAAAGCCACTGGTTCTGACACTGCATTTAAGGCCCTGAAGTCACACACAAGCCTCGGCTTGTTCGTGTTTTTTTTATCCACAAAAAACACTGGGCTGCCCCCCACCGCCCTGGACTCTCTGATGAACCCTCTCTTCAGGTTCTTGTCAATGAACTCTCTTAGCTCCTGCATCTCTCTGTCTGACATGGCGTACAGCTTGCCTACAGGGAGCTGTGCCCCAGGGAGTAAATTGATTTGACAGTCAAAGGGTCTATGCGGGGGTAGTTGGTCAGCTTCCCTTTCGCTGAAGACGTCGCGGAGATCTGCGTATTGTCGTGGTACCTTCACGTTCTCCGTTACTTCAGTCCCTGCTAGGGTGGCTTGGGCCCCTGCCAAACCCTTTCCCTCTTTGCAGTGTTCTAAGCAATGTGCTGAACCAAAAGAAACCACTCTCTGATGCCAGCCCACCAGCGGATCATGTAACGCTAGCCAGCTCATCCCCAATATAATGGGAGCTCCTCCCAAGGTGGCCACATTAAACGCTATCAGTTCGGTGTGCCTTGCCACCTTCATTATCATTGGGACGGTCTGCAAGCTGACTTCTCCTCCCAACAGCTCCCTGCCATCGATCGTGGTCACCTGCAGGGGGTTGCTTAAAGGGATCGTCTGTATCTGGTGTTCAGCTGCAAACTCTTTGCTCATGAAATTGCAGGAGCTGGCTGAGTCCAACAGCGCCTTTATCTTTAGAGGGTGTCCGTTTGGCAGCTCTAGCGCCACTTCTATCACTAGGGCGGGTTTAGGAGGTTCTGGCGTGGGCACTTTCACTGCTCTTTGGCCTGGCTGCTGTGCCCCGACGGTGGCAGCCAGGCGTTGGCTTTTACTTGCTTCGGTATTTCTTCCTCTCTTCCCTCCACAGCTCCTACCATCCCTTGCCATTCCTTCCTCTGGGGGCAGACTCTGGCAAAGTGACCTGGCTGTTGGCAGAGATAGCATTTCCGGGCGCCTTTTCCCTCCTTCTTTCCCCCCTCACTGGGCTTTGAAACTGCGCGCGCGCGCGCTGTTCCGATTTCCATCGGCTCTGCCGGCGGGAAAGTTGGCTCTGGAATGTCTGGAATGCGGAACTCCTTCCAACGTTCCCCCTTCCCTTCCCGCCTCTCCAATGCTCTCGCCTCCTGGCGCGCTCCTATGGTCAGCGCTGATTTGGTCAGCTGGTCCATAGACTCCGCCCTGGGCGCCCGGGAAAGTTCGTCTTTCACAGCCGAAGAAAGCCCTTCTTCAAAGAGCATTTGAATGGGTTCCACCGATAGATCCCACCCCAATTTATGGATCAACATGGTGAACTCAGTCCAGTACTCACGGACAGATCGGCTCCCCTGTTTGCAAGCCATTAACTGTCTGCGGACCACTCCCTGTTCAATATCGCTGGAAAACATCAGATCCATGGCGCGAAAGAACTTCATCGTGTCCTTTAGGACGTCACTATTCGCTGCCATCAGGGGTCTAACCCAGTCTCTCGCCCCCTTTTCAAGATGCCCAATCACGAAAGCCACTCGTGATTCCTCGTCAGGGAATTCATCAAACTGCAGATTGAGGGCATATTGCATCTCTGTCCGAAAGCCATGATAGTCTTTGGGCTCCCCCCCAAACTTCTGCACCAATCCTGGTACCTTTCTGACGAGCTGGGTGTCTTTCCCCTTTTTGTCTGCATCCTGAGCCCTCCTCTCCTCAAGCCTCGCCGTCTGCAGCGCTAGCTGGACCTCCAACACCCGGTACCTTTCTTCCAGGCTTGGACCCGCTCCAGCTCCTGCTTCTCCGGTTCCGGCTGGGTTGCTCATGATGCCTTCTCCTGCACAAGCTGCTCACGAAGACTGTCGGAATGCTGTGATGGGACGATGAGCTGCTTGTGTGTAAAATCCTAGTCCCTCAGAGTTTGGTCAAGTTTGCAAACCTCTGTCTGTAACGGAGCCCCTTAAACATGGCTCCGTCAGTCGCTGGCAGATTCCGACAGTGGTTGCTTTCGGAATCGCTTCCAACATAAAAGCTCCTTAACGGAAACACGTCTTCTGGACTCTCTGCGTGACAGTTTCCGGCGAGGAGTGGGTGTCCCTACAGGAGGTCCTGAAACCTCCCCACTGTTTTCGCTGGAAGTGTCTCTGAGCCATCCCTCCAGCTCCCTTTCCCTCAGCTCAGCTCCTCTCCCCCTACTGGTTCCCTCTTCAGCTGCTGAGTCTCTCCCAACCTGTGTGAGCCCTTTCACTTCCCTTCCTTCCGATGGCAGTTCCCTGACATATATATATATATATCACAGAATCATAGAAAAGTATTGTCTAAAGGGATCCCAAGTGTCATCTCGTCCAATCCCTGCAATGCTGGAATCACGGCTAAAGAATCCCTGGCAGAAGACCATCCAACCTCTAAAACTTCCAATGCAAGAGAGTCCACCATATTCGGTAGCAGTCTGTTGTTACTGTTGTTGCAGTTATTTCAATCTATATCCCACACCTTCCTTCAGAGGAGTTCAGGCTGGTAATGTATGGAGATTCATACAAAATAAGCACCTGGAGAAAAAGCTACATAACAGATGTGGCTTGCAACTTTAGAATTTCTATTGAGAAACATATTGAGAACATTCGCATTACACTGAGGCAGCCCACTGGTCCAACTAGCTCAGCTTTGTCAAGACTGGCTGGTAGTGAGAAGTGATTTGATTCAGCTCCCTTTTAAAGACAAACCTATATAATTAACTTTCCAAAATAATATGAATACTGAAACACAACCATCCCTTGAAATTCTCATTTCTCTGAATTTTTCAAAGCAGTTTTCCAGCTGAGTAATATGTACAAGAATGCATATATTGGTATAAACTATATAAGTGAATATAACATCAACAATGCAGTATATCAGGGGAAACGTCTTTGGAAAAAATGTGTCTATTTGGGGAAATTGCATATAAATAATGTGTATATTGTGAGAAACTCACTTTTTAAAAACACACACAACAGAAACTGATGTGAAAATGTGAAGAACTGAATACAGGAAAAATGAGAAGCTGAGAGAAACTGAAATTGACTGATGTGCCTATTCCTAGTAGTAAGTCTCCAGGTCTTAAAACAGGAGATTTCCCTAGCCCTACCTGGAGATACTGAGGAACGAACCTGGAACATCCTTCATGCAAAACATATGCTCTTAAAACTTGGCTATGGCCCCCTCAACTTAGCTAAGAAACAGCTTGCTAAAACAAGTGGAGCTTTGTCTCCAACTTTGGTCAAAGCAATTTCAGGAAAGCAAATGCAACCTTCTGTTCAAAACAATGTGCTTTGATGGTCTTGAAAAAGACAAAGCACCCAATAGGTTTCTTTTTTTAGCAGATCTTGATCATTATTATTGACATCTTCATCACCAACAAACCCTCATCAAGAGCCTTTGTTAAAAGCAGCCTCCCGATTGAACTGTGGAAATGAACATTTGTTGTTCAGAACTCTTCTGATCTTTGTGGTTTGACATGCAGTTAAGCAGATGGTGCCATCACGAGGGTGCTGCGGCAGAGGTTTTTGGAGATGAGCATGGTCTGGGCATGCTGAGCATGCCTCTTTAATATGTGTCACTGAATCCTGGAGTATGCCAGGCACTAAACAAGGGAGCAGGAAACTGCTGTGATAGAATAGACTGCTGCTTCGAACTGCAGATAAACTATAGAGTTGCAAGGGAGGTCTTCTAATTCAACCTCCTGCTCCATACAGACTCCACAATGCAGACTGCAGCTTTTGAGAGATAACAGTCCAGCAGTCCAACAGTGAAGGAAGGCCTACTTGTGACCATGGGGGTCTATTCCACAGCTGAACACCTCTTGCCATAAGGAAGTTATCTCATAACATTGCACACAAATCTGCTTCCCTGAAATTGCCACCCATTGGGTCTATTCCTGCCCTCTGGAGCATAAGAACATAAGAAGAGCCTGGTGGATCAGGCCAATGACCCACCTCATTGACCACCCTCTTCCCACAGGGCCCAACCAGATGCCCGTATGAAATGTGCAAGCAGGACCTGAGCTCTAGAGCACTCTCTCCCGTTGTTGTCTCCAGCAAGTAGCATCCACAAGCATTGCATCCTCTGGCCTCGGAGGCAGAGCACAGCCACCAGCATCTGCTCCACAAGAGGGCAGTTAAGCTTTATACTGAACACATCTGTACATGAAGGAGGGGGAATCCTTGCTAGATCCGCATATAAACACACACACACACACACACACACACACACACACGTGAAAGTCCATTCCCCACCTAACTCTGCCAACTCACTTGCTTATCACCTGCACTGAATTCACATGGTAGCTTTTTTTGTTTCACTGACATTTCCCTCTTAATTTCTGCATTGGATTTGACTTTAGCAAAATTTAGTGCTCCTTTCCCTGTTATATGGAAACAGATTTTTATTTTTTTCTGGAAGCGACTAACACGGGAATGAGCATTAAACATGTCTATATTCTCCTATAATTCCGGAAGTGGCTTCACATCATGTGAAAGCTCCAATATAGTTAACAGGGAAACATCAATAAAAGAGAATAAACTGTCCCATGAATGCAGCTTTCGCTCGCTCCTTACTCTGCAACATTTTAGTGACCACAACCATGTTTGCCCAAAGAATTCTAAGACAGGCTCTCCAGCTTTCATTTAGCTTGCCAAACTAAAACGTAGTTTTTTCAGGTGACTGGAGATCCAAAAAGACAAGTTTTGCAATAATGCTCTCAAGTTTCACTAATCTGCCCATCAGAGGATGAGCTGCTCATTTCTGTTGGTTAACCGTTCAGCAGCTGTGATTTGTCTTTGTTTTGTTCATGTCAGGGCCAATTCTCCATTTCTCATCCCCTTTCTTTTTGTGCTTGGGTAGAAAAGAAGACCAAAATACATGTGCATCCAGTCAAGTGCAAAGGGTACTGTTTGGTCTGTTAGGTGCATTCATGAGTGTCTCCTTTAAAAATAAAAATAAAAGCCAGAGCTAGCAAGAGTTTGGCCACTGCTTCTGAGTGGTGTGCATATTTTAAAGATATTTGCTACTTCTGTACATGAACATCCTTCACACTTGATGGGTACCTTTTTAATTTGCAGTTTGGTGCATTGCACAGCAACAGCAACAAACCAGAGGGAGAATATTCCAAAATGTGCATGCATCATGCTAAATAAACAAATTTGTACAAGGGGTGGAGGGTTCTATGGGAGAATGGTAGCTCTACCATGCATACAGAAGGTCCCAGTTTCAATTTCCTGCATCTCCAGTTAGGGCTGGGTGAGACCCCTGTATAAAATCCTGGAGTCGGGGTAAACAATACTGAGCTATATGAGCCCATGGTCTAAATCAGTTTAAGGCAATTGTCTATGTTCCATAGTTATCATTCTAACAGTGCTACTTGTGAAAATGTTGCACTGCATCCTCACATTCTATTGTTGATTTCCTCTTTTTTGGAATTATTTGTTGCTGTAAGGTGACTTGGATGGGCGATGCCCAGCAAATTGGCCTAGACATATTTTAAAAGAAATAACAGAAATGTTTCTGTTAAGGGTTCTAGCAATCCAACTATGCTGTCTTCCCTGATATTCCATTCCATTCCATTTCTGTTTCTTTTCCAGATGGCACTTAACTCTCATGATTACAGAGTGTGTCTCAGTTGAAGTCCGCTCCCACCTCATTTCCTTGTATCTATATGTATGTTTTCTTTTGCAGTTCTGCAAAACTCAGGTTTTCCTTGAGAATGGCAATGGCTTCCACTTCTTTCTCCATGACCCTATTTTGGCTCCAAGCCTGTTGGCACTCACCACTTGAGTTTGCTATTAGAGGAAGCAGTGACCTTTTTAGATTAGCTTTTGGCTTGCAAGTGCTTCAGTGGAAGGCTATCAACAATGACAGGATCACACTGATGAAGTCTATTTTCTCCTACATGCTATAAAAACTTTCCCTCAATTTCTGGGCATCTTGGGAAACTTTTCCTCTTCTAGGATAAAAGTATATACAAATGTGCTTCGATGGGGAAAGTTTGCAGGTAGAAAAAAAATAAAAGTATGTAGAATGAGGAGTCCACATTCAAGAAGTTAATCTATGAGCAACTATCATGTGATTTCAAATATATGAAAATGTGATGACTGTAACAAGCCTCAGCCTTTGTCTGTATGATCAACATCATGTGGGAAAAGTGTGTCCACAAGTTTGGGAGATGTTTGCCCCACGTTACCCTGCATTCAAGTAGCTTTAATCCAGAGAAAAATAGATACCCCCTGGTACTTATAAGTCCTTTGATGTCACTGAAAGGGTTCTCTGGATCTTGTTTATACTATGGGATGATTCATATATGTGTGATCATTAGCTAGTGTAAGCAGTATCAGCTGACAACTTGCATAAGCCAGACGTCAATCACAGATACCACATCAAAGACAGAACATCAATGTCACAGACAGAAAACTGACATCTCCTGACTTCAAAGAATTCATGGGCTCAGCTGTTGGGCAGCTCATCAGGCTCACCATTTATGCATCACCAGAATTAGGAAATGCCCAAAGAAATTTAAAAAGAGGGCACAGATTTGCCTAAAAATTGCATGTGTTGATGTGTAGGTGAAAATTTATAAAATAATTACTAATTTAAATAAGAGCCAGCATGGCTTTGTGGTTAAGAGTGTCAGATCAGGACATGTGAGATCAGGGTTCAAATCCCCATTCAGCCATGAAGGTCACTGGGTGAACATGGAACAATCACTGCCTCTCAGCCTAACCTACCTCCTAGGGTTGTTGCGGGGATTAAACTTGGAGGGAGATAGCTATATATGTCACCTAAGACCCCTTGAAAGAAATGTGGGATATATTGTAAATGCAATAAATAACAAAATTCATATACCTCTTAATGCCAAAATAGGCTCATAAATGATTTGCAAGCATTGAAACCAATGATACAGATTCCATCATTCAGACACAGATTCCTGCTCTTAATCTTACCTCTGGTCATGGTGCTGCCAGAAGCAGCTCACTCCACCCTGTCCAGTGCTTATGTCCCAAAATCAAGTGGTAAACCAGTTCCAGCAAGGGAACTATAAACCAGTAGTCTCTGAGAACATGGGAGAAGATTCCCCTTTGCATGTAAACAGTTGCTGTCCTTGGACAAACTTATCATTATTTTTGCTGCTGTAGTTTCTAAGGAGAAAGTGAGCCTGTATAAGGAACAGAGATCTGAACAAATAGTCAATAACCAGAAGGAAGGGATGTAAGTCAGGATATCGGTGAATTGCTGCTTCTCATTGTCTTTTCATCTGTGCTTTTCTTCTCAAGGCAGCTGTGCTTTGGGTATCACAATCTCTGAAAAATTTTAGCTCTTGCAATCCACAAATTTTATAAATTCCCCCAAAGGACTGCTTGTAGATGCATTCTGTTTCAACTTCCGAGTTTGCAAAGCTGGACATTAGTTCTTCTTTCTTTCCTTATTGTTTGCTAGTTTGCATATTTAATGATTTAAATGGATATTTTGCCTTCAGACCAGGGATAGACTGATCAGCCTGGCTCCATTCCTTGTCAGTTTCACCTGTGCTCAGTTATAGGTCTGTTCACTTCAATGTTTTAAGAGCACCAAAACTGCATTTAAATTGTATGCTTTTTAATGTATTCTTGCCCAAAAATATGTGCTTTCCAATGCATTTCCCCCTAAAATACACATTTTTGTTAACTGAAAGATCACTGCAAAATTCAGAGAAGTGCATAATCTGATGGATAGCTGAGTTCCAAGCAACATGTAAGTGCAGGAAAATGATGTATAAGGACCAAGAAATTAGGTCAGTTCACCCTGAAATCTCAACCAAACAAAATTCCCTTTCTTCCCTACTTTCTACTCTATTAAAACAAAGATCTTCTTCTCAAAACCAACAGACAAAGTGCCAAGTTTATGTCTGGTTGGGACTTTAACACTTTATACTGCAGGAGAGGGTCTACATATGTCGTGTGTCCCCCCCCCCCCCAATAAAACAAACAGATAGAAAATCCTGCATGTAGAAAACTAGATATTCAGGAGAGTATGTATTACCTATCCTTCTGGACATGCTGGTTTCCTGTGTGTGAGGTTTTGAATATATGAAACCTCATCTACACTCTGAAAGAATTCAGACCAAACATGGGCTTAATGCCTTATTTTATTTTATTTTATTTCTGCTCCATCCCTACTTTCCACTCCATTAAAACAAAGTCCTGCTTCTCACGGGTCTCACAACCCATGTACTGTTTCCGATTCCCGTTCGCTGGTCAGTCACAAAATACGGCTTGTTGGTTCAGTTGGACGTTGCACTAAATAAGCTTATTTAAAATTGGTTTGCTGTTATGGCTGAATTATCATGCTGAGATGAAACTGGTCCCCAAATTAATTGCTCCATTCAGAGGCAGTGGCTGAGAAAGGGACAGGGAGCACTTTGGAGAGCTGCATATCTTAAGAGTTTCAGGGACACTTCTTATTAATGGGTTGGCAGCAGGTCTCTGTATGTTTCTATTTTTGTTACTTCTGTTGCAACAGAATATCCCTAAGGCAGCTGGTGGCTGCCATTTTCCAGTTATCCCAGCTGCCCCAAATATCGTGTCATTTAGGGGCATTCTGAAGAAGGAAAACAGTGTGGCTTCCATGCCCCCCCCAAATGCCAGTTAGCTGGTGTTTCCCAGTTCTCAACTACCACTCTAACCAACACACTGCACTGACTCTGTTACCGTATTTGATCAATTGTTGAGAGCCAGCACAGAGGTCCAGTTATTTTGCATTATTTCAGAAGCCCAGTATGAACACTCAGTGGGCTGCAATTGCACACTTTCCTCAACTGCAACACTGACAAGAATAAATGCTTCAAGTACGGAAGGGAATACAGGATGTTTATGCTTTCCAGGCATGCAACTTTGCCCACCCTGTTAAAGGCCACCGGAATCATTTCATTTCTCAGTAGCCTTCAATCCTGACGGCTGTTTAAACCACTAGTTCCTCTTTGCTCATCTGTCATGGACCTGCCTTATCAGCAATGACGGTCTGCAGTGCAACCCTTTCTTCTTTTCCTCTGTGTTCAGGAACAGCTTAGGACTACATGGATTTATACACTTGTAAACAATTCATTATTTTTTGTTCCACAGTAACACAAGAAAGCAGCTCTGCAAAGTGGTTCTGACACTCTTCTTTGAGATAGGATGTCAGTACTTTCATTCCTACTGGGAGATATTGGGAAGAGTAGACTGGGGTGCAGAATCATGCTGCTATAGCCTGCAGCTCAAACTAATGGTCACAAAGAAAGATAGATTTTGTTGTTGTTGTTCATATATACTTTTAACTGCCTTTGCTTACAAGGGACAGTTCTATATATAGATATATATATATATTGCCTTTCGGGGAAATTAAAAGGGGAAAAATATTTGTGAGTTGCTAGACTTCGTGTTCTTTAGATTTCACCCCACTTTTCCTGGATTTCTAGCAGCTACATCTTTCAATGTGGAGAATGGATGCATCTTCTGTGTACTGCTGGCTGAGCATAGAAAACCCTGCCTCAGCTTAATTCCTAACTGGGCCCAGCAAACAGACGTATTTCCTCCACCAGCACATCCCTCACTGTTATGTACTGAGTTGAATAGGATCCAAACTGCAGCAGTCTGATTGGTCCTAGAACAATAGGATCCAAATTGCAGCAGTCTGATTGGTCCTAGAACAATGCAGCAGTATGATTGGTTGGCAGGAACCACCCAATCATGCTCCAGATATAAGTGAATCCACAACCTGATTGGCTTACAGTAGAATTCCAGAATTAGCCAATCATGTGCAGCCCATTGTGTAAATAATGTATATAAAGCAGATACTTTGAGGGGACATTCATTCATTTCTCCTCACCACTATGAGCTGAATAAAGAGCATGAAATCACTTTGCGACTCTGAGTATATTTCACTCACAAAATCAAAACATAGCTTGATTTATTCCAAGCCCAAGTATGAGACAAATTGGACCCCATCACATGCATGACAACATTATTGGCAGTGTGAGGAAATCTGTTCCCTGCCCACAACCCCTAGGAGCCCTCAAAGGCACTACATCACCTCAACCCACTTAACTAGAGGTGACTGTCATTATTCCCCCTTGTGTGTGTACGTGTGTGTGTGTGTGTGTGTGTGTGTACTGCCCCTTGCTTCCCCTCTCCTTGGTGAGTAGAATACTGTTATAGCAATGCCCAAGGCATGGAGAACCCTAGGAAAATCACACTTCTCATTCTTTTTCCTAGCAATCCATCCCTTTTTGTCTGTCTTCTCTCAAGCTGGGCCAAATGTCCACCACACATATTTTTGCAAGGCTGTTCAGGTGTTCGTTGGGGTGTGTGTGTATGTGTTATTCTGAGACTTTGGAGCTGAATGCAAAGCATTAGCATTTTCAAGAGGGTTCAAGAGGGTGCTGCACAGTGAGTTTTTTTTTCCTTAAAAAGAATAAAAATCATTGTCACTACTTCAAAGGGCAGCTTGGCTTCTCTATGCACCCCCCCCCCCCCGATATTGTTGTAGGATCATTCTTAGGAGCACTCTTGTGGGGCGGGAAATTGGCTTCCAGCTTCTTCCTTTTGATGATCAGAAAGTTGCTCAACACAGCACCATAATCACTTGTCTTTCCCCCATGTACCTTCCTACTCCATTCTATAGCCTGTTCACATGCATTTGGCTCCCTGGTAGCTAGATGCTGGGCCCTGCTCTTGTGCTCCCATCCACTATACGTAGTTCCACTGGTTGAGCCACACAGTTCCTGGGATTTCAGGTTATTCAAAATTTTAAAATAAGGAGCCAAGTTAACCCCCATGAACTGGCTGGTGGAGTTTTTTGGAACAGCCTGGTCACGACTGTATCCAAACTGCTGTCATACACGATAGCCAGGCAGAAGACAGGAGTCAAGAAGATCTCTGTGGGTTGGTAGCATTTCCATCCACCCAAGCAGTGAGTGGAAGGGAAAGCTCTGCACTCCACCCAATTCACCCCCAGCCTGCTGCAAAGGGGGCTTGGATTACAATGTAAGATATATTATCAAATGCAGCAATAAAGGAAGCAGAAGGACAAATCAAAACCATGAAAACAGATGTTAAACCTACACAGCAAACACTAGCTACAGTTCTAACAGCCTGCTTAAAAGGGGGGGGGGGAAGGCCTTGTGTGGTTGCATTCTGCAACATATTGAAAGGTATATTGAAACACAGCAAGCTACCTTATACTGAGACAATCCCCAGGACTATCTAGCTCATGAGGTTCATCTAGCACATTGCCTACATGATGTTATTGGACTCCAGTGCCCATTGCATGAACTTTGATCAGGGGTGATGGGAGTTGTAGTCCAGCAACAATGTCCCCGTCACTGGTCTACACTGACTGGCAGTGGCCCACCAGCCTTTCAGAGAGGGGTCTTTCTTAGACCTACCTGGAGATGCCTGGATTGTACCTAGGACCTTCTGCACTCAAAGCATATGCCTTACCACTGAGTTCCTGTCCTTCCCTAACTCACAACCCTTCCCTTAAAGTTCTACAGTGGACATGGTTTCCGGGACATACATGTAGAGATTCCTTGATAGGCAAGCTAACATGAAGCATGGACAACTGAGGTATACAATGAACATGAGGCACTGTGTTTCCCTCACCCACCATTTACAGAGATCCCTCCAGCAATTCAGAGTCTTTTAGCAGAAGCAAATGTTCATAGATTATTCTAGCCCCTTAGCACGAGACACTGCACAAAATCCAGCTAAAGTTCATCTGCCTCAATATAGTGAAGTGTAGCTACACAATGACCTTCTATTATTTCTTTTGGCTGTTTCTAGTAAGAAGCTCAGTGCTTCTGTGAACCAAAGAGCAGAATTGCAAACGGTAGAACTTCAGAACAGAGACTGATATTGTGGAAAACTCACACCTTTGAAATGTTTAAATGGCATGCTGTTATTGCCTGCTTTCAGACATTCCATGCTGGCCGTTCCCTTTCATAGACTGCAGGCCAATAAGTTGCCAGGCTGTCTGGTTAGAGTCTTGATGGAAGATCTCCAAGAATAATGCAGGGCCCTATGCTGGATATGATTAGTGTCCAAGAAGGAATTTGTGATTCCACAACTTCACCCAACATGTTGCTGGGAGTATGTGGCCAATGAGTTGCCAATATGATGAAATCTAAATGTAAAATAAGAAAGAAGGCAAAGGCCTTCAAAAAGTCCAGATATTTAGTCTCAGGAAATTGTGCACATGGATCCCAAGGATGCTGGTGATGCATTTCCCTTCTTTAAAAACCATTGTTGTGGGTATTCTAAATGGTTACCATGAACTAGCTTCAGGTTGTTGGTTTGACGCAGTCGAAATATATATATATATATATATATATATATATATATATATATATATATGTCCAGTAGCACCTTAGAGACCAACTAAGTTTGTTCTTGGTATAAGCTTTCATGTGCATGCACACTTCTTCAGATACACTAAAACAGAAGACATCAGACCATTATATATAGTGGGAGGGTGGGGTGGGGTTTTTCTCAGGAGGGTAGTAGGAGATGGGTGATTGACTCAATGGGTATGGTAAACAATTTATGTACTAGCCTATCACTATGGGGAGCCTTTAGCCCAGGGGCTGAATGCAATCCGGAATTAAACAACTTAAATGTGATTATTATTAAAACCTGTGAGAGTCTAAAAATAGGAAAGAGAATTATGAATGGAATTCAAGCAATTTATAAAAAAACCAAAAAGCTAAATTAATCCTAAATAATGAAATTACAGAAGAATTTGACATTGAAAGAGGGACACGACAGGGATGCCCCTTATCTCCACTCCTATTTGTGGTTTGAGGACCCGACCCCCCCCCCCAAAGTGGAATGAATACACAAGGACACGTGATATAAGGTTAATGGGCAAGAAAAGGCCACAACTTTATTGATTACAGCAAGTGAAAAGGTGTTGGCTTAGGCATTGGATTACGTCAGCTGACTCCACCCCCTCAGAGAGGGGTGAGTCTGAAACAAGGGGGGTTTATTCACCAGTAGGTGGAGCCTGTTGATGCTAATCCAACTATAGGCTCTCCCCTGATGTCACCGAGGGTCGTGCCATGGCCTCCTGCCAAGCAGACATCGGACAGAATACACGACTGCCAGATTCCTTTAACGGAATACCCAAAAATTGAAGGCATAGGCGATGGCCACACCTAGCCCTTCGACACCATGATACATTATTCCAATGCCTAACCTACCCACCAATACCAGGAAAGTTGTGACGATTGCTATGAGGTAGGCGAAAAAACGAAAAAGTCTAATGCCAAATGGAAAAATTCCTACCAGGCTCCCCGGACAACCAGGGCGACCAACCTAAGGTCCATAGCAAGGCCAAGAAAAACTGAGACCCTGAGCTCAAAGGGAGTGGAGGGTGGGTGAATCGCGACGGGACGGCGAAGAGTGAGTCCGAGGGGGGGCTGGCGCCACAGTATTAAGGCTGCTGTACACACCCCCTCGGAGGCACCTGGTTGGGTGCCTGCCGATGGGCGTGGGCACCAGCCAGGTGAGTGGGAGGCAGGGGGCTAACGCCCCCTGCTAGAGGCGGGGCTCGGGCTCCCACCCACAACCACTCCCCTCTCTTCCAGGAGGAGAGTCTTTGTGGTTCGAGGACCCGATCCTCCCCCCCAAAGTGGAATGAATACACAAGGATACGTGATATAAGGTTAATGGGCAAGAAAAGGCCACAACTTTATTGATTACAGCAAGTGAAAAGGTATTGGATTACGTCAGCTGACTCCACCCCCTCAGAGAGGGGTGAGTCTGAAACAAGGGGGGTTTATTCACCAGTAGGTGGAGCCTGTTGATGCTAATCCAACTATAGGCTCTCCCCTGATTTCACCGAGGGTCTTGCCATGGCCTCCCGCCCAGCAGGCATCGGACAGAATACACGACCGCCAGTTTCCTTTAACGGAATACCCAAAAATTGAAGGCATAGGCGATGGCCACACCTAGCCCTTCGACACCACGACACATTATTCCAATGCCTAACCGCCACCCGAACCCAAAAGGGCTCGCCGCCAATACCCTCACAGCTGTAACCAATCCCTAATGCTGCTGATGACGCTATCTAACCAAATGTCGTTCCCCTGGTCTGAGAGATGAACCCCGTCATTCCGATACAAGGCCTGGTCGCCAATCCGGATACGGTCATGAGAAATGACTCGGCCATTCATAAAGCGCACCCAACAGGCTATCGCCCGATTTAAGAGTTTCCTGGTTTTTTCAATGGCCATACAGTTCTGCGCACTGCACCAAACAATTCTCTTCAGGAAGGAGGACCAGAACACCGTTGTTCTGGGGCACAAGGCAGCAATCGCATCCAAGTCTCTTTTTATGTTCCACGACAAGACTGCACTTCTTCTATTAACAAGGTCATTCTCCCCTAAATGAAGGATAAGGATGTCGGGAGGGCCGAACGTGGCTACTTCCTCCCTCAGCAATGGCATAAGCTCTTCCCAACGCATGCCTCGTCTCAAAAACCAGGAAACTCGAACTCCAGGTGGCAAACCAAGATTAGGAGTGAGGCTGCAGCTGACCGCCCGTACGCGGGCCCAATGGACTATACTGTGGCCGCAAATCCACACACTTCTCCTGAAAACAGCTGAGAATGAAAGGAAAGAAAAAACGGGTAAGTAGGGGCAATGTAGCAGAGGGTATTCTAGCGAATATAACCTTTATAAGCATCGGATTTCCATCGGCCCATTTCCTTAATCTTATCCGCAGGCAGACCCAAGTGCGCAGCTGTTGTGGCGGCGCCAATCCTGAATGAGTGTGCAGCATAATCCTGGGAAGATAAACCACAAGCATCAATAGCTTTGCGGAGTACCCTTGTGAATTGGTGTCTCAATAAAGGTGACCCAGCTTCGTGAACCAGAAGCGGACCCTGGCCGGGCGGTCTGAGGTAAAGGTACTGCCTAGTGTCCTTGACCGGGCATGGGCCCTGCTGCGCTGACGCTGTAAGTTTAACAAGAGCACCCCTACCGGCCTGATCAGTTTTGGATTGACGTATCCACACCGTCATGCTAGTTTCGGACAACTGCACGTCCTCCATAAGGAGGCCGTGCGTTGAGCCGTTTGCACTAACCTCGACTACAACTTCACCAACTCTCAGGGCACCGAAAAAGGCGATAGCAGGTGAGTGGCAGGCAGGGGGCTAACGCTAGAGGCGGGGCTCGGGCTCCCGCCCACAACCACTCCCCTCTCTTCCAGGAGGAGAGTCTTTATAACAGTATTGGAAACCTTATTAATAGCTTTAAGGAAGGATGAAGAAATAAAGGGCATAAATCTTAGAATCATAGAATCATAAAATCATAGAATCATAGAGTAGGAAGAGACCACAAGGGCCATCAAGTCCAACCCCCTGCCAAGCAGGAAACACCATCAGAGCACTCCTGACATATGGTTGTCAAGCCTCTGCTTAAAGACCTCCAAAGAAGGAGACTCCACCACACTCCTTGGCAGCAAATTCCACTGTCGAACAGCTCTTACTGTCAGGAAGTTCTTCCTAATGTTTAGGTGGTATCTTCTTTCTTGTAGTTTGGATCCATTGCTCCATGTCCGCTTCTCTGGAGCAGCAGAAAACAACCTTTCTCCCTCCTCTATGTGACATCCTTTTATATATTTGAACATGGCTATCATATCACCCCTTAACCTCCTCTTCTCCAGGCTAAACATGCCCAGCTCCCTTAGCCGTTCCTCATAAGGCATCGTTTCCAGGCCTTTGGCCATTTTGGTTGCCCTCCTCTGGACACGTTCCAGTTTGTCAGTGTCGTTCTTGAACTGTGGTGCCCAGAATTGGACACAGTACTCCAGGTGAGGTCTGACCAGAGCAGAATACAGTGGCACTACAAGGCATTACTTCCCTTGATCTAGATGCTATACTCCTATTGATGAGGCCCAGGATTGCATTGGCTTTTTTAGCTGCAGCGTCACACTGTTGGCTCATGTCAAGTTTGTGGTCAACCAAGACTCCTAGATCCTTTTCACATGTACTGCTCTCAAGCCAGGTGTCCCCCATCTTGTATTTGTGCCTCTCATTTTTTTTGCCCAAGTGCAATACTTTACATTTCTCCCTGTTAAAATTCATCTTGTTTGTTTTGGCCCAGTTCTCTAATCTGTCAAGATTGTTTTGAAGTGTGATCCTGTCCTCTGGGGTGTTAACCACCCCTCCCAGTTTGGTGTCATCTGCAAATTTGATCAGGATGCCCTTGAGTCCATCATCCAAGTCGTTGATAAAGATGTTGAATAAGACCGGGCCCAAGACAGAACCCTGTGGCACCCCACTAGTCACTCTTCTCCAGGATGAAGAGGAACCATTGATGAGCACCCTTTGGGTTCGGTCAGTCAGCCAGTTACAAATCCACTGAGTGGTAGCATAGTCAAGACCGCATTTTACCAGCTTCTTTACAAGAATATCATGGGGCACCTTGTCAAATGCCTTGCTGAAATCAAAGTAGGCTACATCCACTGCATCCCCTTCATCTACCAGGCTTGTAATTCTGTCAAAAAATGAGATCAGGTTAGTCTGACATGACTTATTTTTCAGAAATCCATGCTGACTATTGGTGATCACAGCATTCCTTTCTAGGTGCTCACAGACTGTTTGCTTAATGATCTGCTCCAGAATCTTCCCTGGTATTGATGTCAGACTGACTGGGCGGTAATTATTTGGGTCCTCTCTTTTCCCCTTTTTGAAAATAGGGACAACATTTGCCCTCCTCCAGCCTGCCGGGACTTCGCCTGTTCTCCAGGAATTCTCAAAGATGACTGCCAGTGGTTCTGAGATCACATCTGCCAGTTCTTTTAATACTCTTGGATGCAGTTCATCTGGCCCTGGAGACTTGAATACATCTAAACTAGCCAAGTATTCTTGTACTATCTCCTTAGTTTCCTCTGCTGAATCATTTGCTCCAAATTCTTCAGGTTGGGCTTTGTTTCTTTATCGGAGAAGACTGAGGCAAAGAAGGCATTGAGGAGTTCAGCCCTTTCTGTGTCCCCTGTTTGCATTTCACCATCTTCTCCTTTGAGTGACCCCACTGTTTCTTTGTTCTTCCTTTTGCTACAAACATACCTATAAAAGCCTTTTTTGTTGCTTTTAACCTCTCTAGCAAGCCTGAGTTCATTCTGTGCTTTAGCTTTTCTGACTTTGTGTCTACACGTGCTGGCTATTTGTTTGCATTCCTCTTTGGTGGTTTCCCCCCTTTTCCATTTTTTGTACACATCTTTTTTTAATCTTAACTCAGTTAAAAGTTCTTTAGAGAGCCACCCTGGCTTCTTTAGGCACCTTCCATGTTTCCGTCTCATTGGTATTGCCTAAAGTTGTGCTTTTACTATCTCCCTCTTAACAAACTCCCAGCCATCATGAACTCCCTTTCCTTTTAGTATTACTGTCCATGGGATCTCACCCAGCACTTCCCTAAGTTTTATGAAGTCGGCTTTCTTAAAGTCAAGAAATTGAGTCCTAGTATGCTTGGCTGCTCCTTTCCGCTGTATAGTAAATTTCAGAAGAGCATGATCACTCGCGCCTAATGATCCTTCCACTTCTACCCCACTAACCAGGTCATCAACATTGGTTAGGACCAGATCTAAAATGGCTGTTCCTCTTGTTGCTTCTCCCACTTTCTGGACAATGAAGTTGTCTGCAAGGCCAGTGAGGAATCTGTTTGACCTTATGCTCTTGGCTGAGTTTGACATCCAACAAATATCCGGGTAATTGAAGTCCCCCATTACTACTATCTCCCTTCCTTTTGCATGCTTGGCCATCTGTTCCAGGAAGGCATCATCTATGTCCTCCGTTTGGTTTGGGGATCTATAGTAAACTCCCACAATGAGGTCACTGTTATTCTTCTCTCCCTTGATTTTGACCCAAATACTCTCACTTTGGCTTTGAGGTTCTAAATCTTGGATCTCTTCACAGGTATACACATCTCTGACATATAATGCCACTCCTCCTCCTTTCTTGTCTGGTCTGTTTCTCTGAAATAGATTGTATCCCTCCATTATTACATTCCAATCGTGGGACTTATCCCACCAGGTTTCAGTGATGCCTATTATGTCATATTTAGTTTGCTGTACCAAGAGCTCAAGCTCATCTTGTTTATTTCCCATGCTTTGCACATTAGTGTACAGACATTGAAGTCCATTAATCATTCCCCCGTGTCTCTTATTTAAGGATTTTTTCCTCCCACCACTAGGTCTGCGTGCTGTTTGCTCCATTTGGTCTATGACATTTGGATGATCATCTTCATCAATTGATAGACTCCTACCTTCAGGAGCATTGTCTCCCTCCCCCACATTAGTCAGTTTAAAGCCCTCCTGATGAGGTTTCTGAGATTTTTGGCAAAAACATTCCTCCCAACCGTTGTGAGGTGCAGCCCATCGCTTGCCAGAAGTCCATCTTCAAGAAACTGCAGTCCGTGATCTAAGAATCCAAACCATTCCTGTTTACACCATTTGCGAAGCCAGCTGTTCACTTCCACTATTTTTCCCTCTCTCCCTGGGCCACGTTGTTCAACTGGGAGGACAGATGAGATGACAATTTGTGCATTTAATTCCTTCAATCTCCTGCCCAGAGCCTCGTAGTCTCTTTTGATCTTCTGGAGGATATTGCTTGCAGTGTCATTGGTTTTATTCCAAACGTCCCACATGCAGTGTCCCACATGAACCAATGATTCACAGTGTTACAAAGTAAGACTGTTTGCAGACGATGTGATTATAACAACTGAAACACCAAAAGAAAGTATTAAAAAGCATTAGTAAAAATGAAAGAATTAAAAAAATGAAAGATGTATCAGGATTTAAACTACATAAGGACAAATCGAAATTATTAACAGCAAATACGGGAGAGAAAGACAAAAATGAGCTAGAGGAAACAACAGGACTAAAAATAGAAAATAAGGTAAATTATTTAGGGATATGGATCACAAATAAAAATACAAATTTATTTAAGGACAATTATGCAAAAAAATGGAAAGAAATTAAAGGAAACATAGAAAAATGGAATCAATTAAAATTATCATTAGGAGGAAGAATATCTATGATCAAAATGGTGATACTTCCAAAAATTCTACTTTTATTCCAAACGATCCCAATTATAATAGGAACAAAATATTTTATAAGCTGGCAAAGAGACCTTGCCAATTTCATGTGGCAGGGGAAGAAAGCAAGAATAAAGTCAGAAGTAATGATGGGCCCAAAAGAAAGTAGAGGGTTCGCAGTACCAAACCTAAGAATGTATTTTGAAGAAGCGTGCTGGAGTTGGATAAAAAAATGGATATTATTAAAAGATACTGAGGTTCTAATGTTAGAAGGCTGGGACAAAATATATGGTTAGCATGGATATTTATTTTATGGGAAAATAAAACAACATAAAAGATTTACGAACCATTTAATAAGAAAGGCTCTATTTGAGGTATGGGAAAGAATGAAAGAGAGAATTGTAGGGAAAACCCCATGGTGGATTTCCCCACAAGAGGCAACCTCAACATTAAAAAGTAATGTAAAAGCTATCTGGCCAACATATAGAGAATTAGCAGAAGAAATAATTGGAAACATTAAATTAAAAAATTATGAAGAACTTCAAACATTAGGACTAAATTGGCTAGGGTTTTACCAATTAAAGGCAATGTACGAGAAAGATATAAAAACGAGGAGATTCGAAAAGAAAATTTCAAAATTTGAGAAAGAAGTATTACAAGGTGACCAAAAACACTCTCAAAAATGTACAGATTATTAGGTGTATTAAAAAACACCTTTAGAACAAGAGACTAAAGGGGAGAATAGGCTAAAATGGGAACACGACTTGGGTTATGAAATTGATTTGGAAAATTGGAAAACTTTTGGGAGAAAAACATAAACTTTACTGCTTGCTATTTACTAAGGGAGAATTACATGAAAATTTACCACAGATGGTATCTGGCTCCAGATAGATTATCAAAAATGAACAAAACAAATAACAACAAATGCTGGAGATGCAACAGGATGAAGGGCACCCTATACCATATGTGGTGGACATGTCCAGAGATTAAAATTTTCTGGGACATGATCCACGAGGAGATTAAAAAATTGATAAAGGCTACACATAATAAGAGGGCAAAAGCCTACCTGTTAGGAATTTTGGACAAAGATATTCCAAAAGACAAAACCAATATATTTTTATACACAACAACAGCAGCGAGAATTCTGATAGCCAGCCACTGGAAAGGAAATAATATTCCAACAAAAAGAGAATGGTTGGGAAAACTTTGCGAGTATCTGGAGTTAGCTAAACTGACAGATTTAATAAGGAGAAAACCCAAAAACATGGTCAAGAAACAATGGGATTGTCTAAATGAATACTTACAAAACCAGGGCTCAGCTACCAAAATTTGGTTGTGTTTAGACTAATCTTGTGAAGAATATAAAGAATGTAAAGTGAGAAATTAAGGAAAACTTATAGGAAGGATATGAAGAACAGAGGTTATGGTGACTGAAGTATAAAAGACGTGTGGCGTAAACGGTGGAAGTCTTTTAAAACATTTTAATTAAGACTGATATTTTGCAAGATGGAAATATAAAATTGTAAGCAAGTATAGATCTGAAATTGTTGTTTATGGTGAATACTTTTCTGTTTTCTAAATTTCTGTTTTTAACTTTTCTTTCTTCTTTTATTCTCTTTTTTGTTTTTTCCTCTTCTTTTTGAATATTGCTTTATAGATGTATAAATAATTATGTTCATGTGTATATGTATGAAAATTGTTTTTTATTTCTTTTCTTATTTGATATCCTTTTTTGTATTCAATAAAAATTTTAAAAATGTGATTATTATTTTTTAATGTAGTTTTAAAAAATACACAAGAGTGTGATAGAATACACTGGTGACTGAACATCTGACTAGCCCCCCAAACATGTAATGGTTCACTCCCTGTTTCTTAAGTTAGAAAGTTGCAATAAGAATTTCAGGTTGGGAAATGTCACAAATATTTTTCAAATAGATAAAATAAGATAGATAACAGCTCATATTGACTGTTTCAGTGTTTATTTTGGTGTTGTTGTATTTTGTTTCTTAAAAAAGCTGTGATCATTTCTATAGTTCTAAGTCACCTTGAACTTTACACAGAAAGGTAGGGTAAAAATCTTGGAAGAAACAAATAAAGACGATGCTAGAAGTTTGATTCAACAATACAGTAGAAATATAAAGATTGCTAGTAGTAGGTTAAACCTCTGTTCTGATCCACATATAATTGCTAATTGTTGTGTCTGGCTTGTTTTCCTTTAGCTGTTAATGTCATATTTCTTTCTGAGGAAAATCATTTTGTTTTGTTGGAAGTAGAATTCCACAGATTCTGAGTGGTTTTATGAATGAATAGCCCCAAAGCAATTCACCAAGATAGCACAATGTCACCAACCCACACTGAATTGCTCTATTTAATGTCCCTGTTTCAGCTGAGTCACAATCTTCAGATTTCTTTTTCATGCTTAATGGTTACAGAGTAGTAGATTCTGTCGTCTAGGTCTCACTATGAATACTTTGCTCTAGGGTGGATATTCAGAACATTGAGTCGCAAAGTCCATGGGAGACAGGTGGACCAGGAGTAAGAAAATAGCAGGTTTTATTGCTGAGAGAGTGGAAAATATGCAAATATCCAAGCTAAGTTTGGCTGCTGAGTGTGGCATTCCTTTTGGTTTGAGCTTATTTTTCTTCTGAAACAGAAACCGTCAAAACAGGAGATCTCATGTCCCAAGAATCCCATCCATCCCCCACCCTGGCCAATGTCCCATTAGCTGCTATAACTGACAAACCCCTGCAACATCACCCTGCAATAGAGCCTAGGGCTTGCTGAGCAGAAGGTCAGTGATTCAAATCCCTGTGACAGGGTGAGCTCCCGTTGTTCGGTCCCTGCTCCTGCCAACCTAGCAGTTCAAAAGCATGTCAAAGTGCAAGTAGATAAATAGGTACTGTTCCGGTGGGAAGGTAAACGGCGTTTCCGTGTGCTGCTCTGGTTCACCAGAAGCAGCTTAGTCATGCTGGCCACATGACCAGGACGCTGTATACCGGCTCCCTCAGCCAGTAATGCAAGATGAGCGCCACAACCCCAGAGTCGTCCACAACTGGACTTAACGGTTAGGGGTCCCTTTACCTTTACCTTACCTTAACACTCCACCCTCCCAGCAATTCCTCATCTCATCAAGTCACGCTTCAGAACCAAGTTCTCTACAAATACTTTTGTTGCATTTGTGTACATGGTGAAAAATTTATAGTAGCATAATCAAGATATTATCCAGATATAATTGCATACCTTTAATTGTTTTGCTGACTATTGTTATAAGACTTTCATATGTTTTTAAGTAAAGAAGATTCGCTATAGGCACTTGTGCATTTGAGCATAGCAGCTAATTAACCATTTCCTGTCTAGTTAACTTTTTGTTGTAAATAGCAACCCCAAGCTGCTTTTTCTACCAGTGTGGGGAAAATATATGGACACCCCACTTTTTGTCACATGGGTGGAAAATTAGCTTCTCCCCTAAGTAACAACAGATGGAGCAATAGATGGAAGAGAAAGGATTAAACAAATCTGCCACTCAAAATCAAAATTTATTTTGGCTGTTTTTTAAAAAAGAAAAAAGATTTGTTTCCCATCTATTATATGTTTGTTGATGATCTCTGTAAACTGGGTATAGTGAAGATGAGAAGCTGTGTTGTACTGAACTAAAGATAAAGGCAGAGGGCCTTCTTGGTAGTGGTGCCCACCCTGTGGAATGCCCTCCCATCAGATGTCAAGGAAACAAACAAGTATCTGACTTTTAGAAGACATTTGAAGGCAGGCCTGTTTAGGGAAGTTTTTAATGTTTGATCTTTTATCCTGTTTTTAATATCCTGTTGGGAGCTGCCCAGAGTAGGTGGGGTATAAATAAATTATTATTATTATTATTATTATTATTATTATTATTATTTAGATCATTGGTCCATCTAGTTCCATGTTGTCTATTGCAGATATTATATTGTGCAGCCTGAAGCAATTTGGTGCATAAAAGCTGACTCCTTTTGGAATAAAAATTCTCCAGTCCCATAAATATGAATCAAAGCTATATTACGCAGAACTTCTTTGAAACAGGTACAGTGATATATCCAGAAAGTTGTATAAAACATATGCATATTCAAAGATAGATTCTTCTTCTTACATATCTAACATAATTAACCAAGATTATTAAGGAACTAGAAACTAAGCCTTATGAGGAGCGCTTGAAGGAGCTGGATATGTTTAGCCTGGAAAAGAGGAGACTGGGAGACGATATGATAGCCATCTTTAAATAACTTAAGAGCTGTCACATGGAAGAAGGAACATGATTGTTTTCTCCTGCTGTGGAGGGTAGGATTCAAACCAATGGCTTCAGGTTACAATAAAAGAGATTCTGACTAAACATTCGAAAAACTTTCTGACAGTAAGAGCTGTTTGGCAGTGGAACAGAATTCCACAAGAGGTGGCAGACTCTCCTTCCGTGGAAGTTTTTAAGCAGAGGTTGGATGGTCATCTGTCATGGATGCTTTAGCCGAGATTCCTGCATTGCAGAGGGCTGGACTAGGTGATCCTTGCGGTCCCTTCCAACTCTAAGATTCTATGATTCTATGAATTGCAATCAGAGCAAAAATCTAAGCTCTGTCTCTCCCATAGCCTGTATTAGCCTGCATCCAGCCTAAGGCTATGCAGTTCCTGGAGAGGCATTTGATCACATCCTTTGTTCTGTGGTTTCCATAGAAAGACTAGCAGGCAACTCCATTCAAGATGGAGATTTGTAAATGAAGAACCCTCACATGATGTAAAGATAAACACCACATAAGGGCTAGCAGAAAACACCAACAGTTAATTATCAATGTGCTAGAGAGCTTCAGTATGCTTCAATTGGATTTTCCAATGTTAAACCCTAAGCAATATACATACAGGCATTCTTCATTCCACTGGGCAATTAAACAATTATACTTTCCACTGTCTACACTGATTGGGAGTGGGAGTGGTTCTCCAGGGTTAAAGATAGGGGGCGCTCTTAGCCCCACCTGAAGATGCTGGGGTTTGACCCTAGAACCCCTGCCATGCAAACCATATGCTCTATCACTGAGCCATGGCCCATAGTTTCTGTGGCACTGGCTCCTGCAAAAAACCACTTTATGCTAAGGAGAATTAGCCGCTATGAATGAATATCTATTATTGCATGTTGCATCTAGCTAATGTTCTATACTCTATTATATGGTTGTTTCTTAAATTATCTAGCCTTTGGCTAATGCACTAACTTGATTGATTGTCCACTTTTGCAATTCAAGTCTCCACTTCCAATAATAATCACCAATCTCCAGCAATCACTTTTTATTATTCATGCAGCTTTCCGCCAGCTTTTCTCATAAGGTTTTTCATTCACTTAAAAAAATAATAATCCCTGAGATTAATTTTGCATCTGCCTTCCCAGTCGTTTTGCAGGTCTGCTGCTTCAATCAATACCAATAATTTAAATGAATCCCCAGTTTAAATAAACTCTGCATAGGGTTGTGGGATTTGACACAATTCAAGCCATCCTGTAATATACCTTTGGTATGTCTGCCTTTTTTTTTTTATCACTGAAGCATTATACATAAGTGAATTAAATCACCAGTAGCAATAATTGGCCAATTCCAGTAGCTTGTAGAGCAGTGACGCACAGCCTTTGTGTCCTCCTGAAAATATCTATTTTAATTACCAATGGACTATTTATGAATCAGAGGCAACAAAAGTAACCCTCAGTTTATCCAATCATAAGACCTGAAGCTTTAACCCTTTCTTTTTTGTATTTATCTTTATGGATCACTAGGCCAGGTCTGCATGCCGTATCATCTGTAGAGATTAAGATCTCCTGCTTTTGCTGCACACCTGAGAAAAACGAAGGAAGTGTCAAACACTCATATATGACTTTTAGCTATTTTCAGCTTAGATTGTAGCCATTGCACAGACCTGACTCACGAGCAATCCAAACTCCTGGTTTGTTGCGCTGGTTGGATTTGATATATTTTTTATTGATTTTAACAAATTAATATCAAAATCAAACTCCAACAACAGTGGAGTAAAATAAGGCAAAAATGGAAATATTTTTCAGTTTATTACATGATCCAGAAAAGCACGAGTTCTAGAAATCGCACTCAGAGACTTCCTTCCAAACGATACCCCCAAATATATGATAATAAGGAAGGGGGGAGGGAACCCCCCCCCAGCAAAGTATCTTATTGATTTATCATATATATCCAAAGAGGAACATGTGTCACTGGAGGTTTCATAGAGGAGGTGGAATTGTTTACATAAATGATGAAGAGAAGCCAAGTTGCATCAATTTTATCTGCTTTAGATTGTCTGCAGACCACTCTCTTACAGTGAGTCTGACACTCTGAAAGGGCTATTTCCCATATTCTGTTCAGCCAACATTGTTTCTGAGTGGGTGACTCCACCAATGCAAAGGCATCTGCTATACTTGTTGGTGATATCCCTGCTAGCAGCAGCCAGTGTAAGTTCCTGAAATGTGTTTCTCCCTGCCATTGGCAAATTTTACCGTAATTATTCACAGGGCACCAATTGCTTTAAGACATCAGTGGTACGATTCCATGTTTCTATACAATCTGAATTACTTTCTTATTTTTAAAATTATTAGTCAATGTATAGTGAACAAGACTGTCAAAGTATTCCAACAATTCAAAGGAAAGGAGGGAGGGAGAGGGAAAAAAGAAAGAAAGAAAGAAAGAAAGAAAGAAAGAAAGAAAGAAAGAGAAAGAAAGAAAGAAAGAAAGAAAGAAAGAAAGAAAGAAAGAAAGACTTGAGCACAGTCAGATATAAAACAAGGAAGGATGGAAATAAATCCTATTTTTTTTTTGTCTTGTAGCTAGCAACATTCTACCTTTGTGAAAAATTTGTTTGTGATCAGAAAGTTTGTTCTGGGCAGGTTAGTTTGGATGACCATCCACAGTGATTGGGCAGTTGGGTCGCTGGGCAAATTTTGGTGTTGCTATTTAGGGGGTTGGACCAAAGGTTATAAAATTAAGTCGAAATTAACGGACAGACTGGGAATGTTTTGTACAGAGGTGCGGAAATGGCATCTGTTTATTTTGATATGGCTCTTGGAGGAGTGTAAAATCCACACAGGATATAACAACATTTGTTTTCAACCCGCTTGTGGAGACTACCAGAGATCACAAAGAAAGGAATATATGATAACAACAAGAAGATGAGGAAAATAACAAAGAGAAGATTGAACAGAACTGTGAATACTATTTTGACAGAACTGTGTACATTAAAGCAGCAGCAAGAGAGATGTTTGGATCCCGTTCTGAGCTCGAAGCATGGGTACCCCCAACAATTTTTTTAAAAAAAATGGCTGTGTAATTTGGAATTAATGTGATTTGGAATTAATGTGATTTGATTGGCCTGTTAATAAAAATTATTTGGGAAAAAAAATTAAGTCACGCAGCTCTGACTGGGCTCTTTTGCTGCGTGCATCGGATCACCCACCCACCCACCCTAATTTAGGGCTCCTGGTTGACCTCTCTATGTCTGTCATGGGGTCACCTGCTTTGGGGGCAGGGGCCTGATAGGAATTTTGTCCAATTGGCTGATTGGCTGGTGCCATTTGGTTTTTGCCTACTGCGTAGCAAATCATCACAACTTGTAAGGTTGCAGTTAGGCATTGGTTTGAGAATTGGTTGGTGGAGGGGTATGGATTGGCTGTGCCTACCCCTCCAAAAATGCCGCTACAAAGGAATTCTGTTAAAGGAATCCAGGGGCTTGCCATTCTTTCATCTGTACCCCTGAATGGGGCTTAGGGCCGTGCAAGCCCCTGGGAGCATGCGGGGGGATGGGGTGAGGGTCTGGTGTCCGGCCCCATGCTCTCCCCAGCATTGTTTTCCCTTACTGGCTTTCGCTGGAATCCAGAAGTCAGTTCTGTCTCTGGGTGTGGGGACAGATAGTCGGAACCAATGCCTAAGCAACCACTCACATTATGTATTTTAATAAAGTTGTGGCCAAAATTATGCCAAAAACCTTAAACAAAAAATATGTGTGAATTGTGAATTATTTAGGGGTGGCTTGGGTGACCTCGACACGCAACTCCAGCAATCTTAACGAAAACAAATCAACACAGAATGGAATTGGGTGTTTCTGTTCATCTTTTGGGGAAAGTGAAATAAATTAGAAATGGAAAGTTAGGATTAAGCAAAAATATTCTCTAAGGTTTCATATTGTCATGATAGTCTCAAATTTGTGACATTTTCCTTAAGTACCAAATGTTTCTTACCAAAAGACAGGATTAAACACAGCATCCTTTTGTTTCATTACAACAATTCCTTATCTTCCCTTTTGAAAATAAGAGCAAGAAGCACAGAACAGAAACATGAGTTAATTACTGTCAAAGAAACTGAAGAGATGGGGTGGGAGGGGGGAGAGAAATAGGTCTATTAAGTCATTAAGACCATCACTGACACAGCAAAATTAATTTATTTCCATGCCATGGCCAGATTAGCTTTGAACATCCTTTTGGAAACTTCCAGATTCTAATTGACTTTACTGGTCTGTCAAAAGACAATAGTCCTAATTCACCCGTAATCCAATCTCATTGAAAGCAATAAATTTAAATATGTGAAATAATAGTATAGATGGGGATGCCACAATTTACTGTGAGCATAAGGGAGGTCACCTTCTTTTTAAAGCTTAGTGAGTCACTGTTAAGGATAATAGGATTTTGCACAAAGTCTCACATTGGCACAATTTTCCCCAAAACAACAAGTTTTAGATAAACCTTTTATCTGTTTAATCATAATCTATCTGATCATCTCTATTCCATATCTTGTTAGATCCCCCAAAATAAAAGCTATGGTAACATGGAAAGTCTTCTGCTGAATAACAACAACAAATAATACTGGTATTCATTTGCTCTGCAGATGTCTTCTTTCTTTGGCGTTCACTTGTAGCCGAGTAAGGTTGTCTTCTATGAACACGGTTTTAACAGTGAGTTTTAACAGTAAGTGACTGTGGAGGCCAATTCTGGATCCACACATCCTTCCACAGTGGGGACATTGGATTTCAGGAGGGAGTTGATCATGGTGAGGGTTTGCCAAGTGTGCCTTGCTCTTAACACGTTTCTCCCTTTTGTCCTGAGTTCGAGCGTCTTCAAAACCCATGACACCTTTGGTAAAGGCTGTTCTCCAATTGGAGTGCTCACAGGCCAGTGTTTCCCAGTTGTCAATGTTTATACTACATTTTATTTTTATTTTTTAGATTTGCTTTGAGTCTTTAAATCTCTTTTGTTGACCACCAGCGTTGAGCTTTCCATTTTTAAGTTCGGAATGCAGTAGTTGCTTTGGAAGAGATAATGAGGCATCTGAACAACATGACCAGTCCAGCGAAGTAGATGTTGAAGAATCATTGCTTTGACACTGGTGATCTTTGCTTCTTCCAGCTTCCAGTAGACTGGTATTAGTTTGCATGTCTTCCCAAGTGATGTGTAAAAATTTCCAGAGAGACCGTTGATGGAATCTTTCGAGGATTTGGAGATGGTGTTTATAAGTGGTCCATGTTTCACAGGCATACAGTAAGGTTTGTTGTACAATAGCTTTGTAAACAAGCATTTTGGTTTCCCTGTGACTGTCCCATTCCTCAAATGTCCGGTCCTCAAATGTCCCGGTCCACTGCAGATGTGCTGATGCATACATAAAGGTAAAGGTAAAGGTACCCCTGATGCATACATAAAGGTAAAGGTAAAGGTACCCCTGACCCTTAGGTCCAGTCACGGATGACTCTGGGGTTGTGGTGCTCATTTCGCCCTATAGGCCGAGGGAGCTGGCGTTTGTCCACAGACAGCTTCTGGGTCATGTGTCATAAGCCACTTCTGGCCAACCAGAGCAGCGCACAGAAACGCTGTTTACCTTCCCGCCGGAGCGGTACCTATTTATCTACTTGCACTTTGACATGCTTTCAAACTGCTAGGTTTGGATCTGATATCCCGCTTTATCACTACCCGAAGGAGTCTCAAAGCGGCTAACGATCTCCTTTTTCCCTTCCTCCACCACCACAAACACTCTGTGAGGTGAGTGGGGCTGAGAGACTTCAGAGAAGTGTGACTACCCAAGGTCACCCAGCAGCTGCATGTGGAGGAGTGGAGACACAAACCCAGTTCACCAGATTACAAATCTACCGCTCTTAACCACTACACCACCCTGGCTGGTTGGCAGGAGCTGGGTCCGAACAATGGGAGCTCACTCCGTCGTGGGGATTTGAACTGCCGACCTTCTGATCGGCAAGCCCTGGGCTCACTGGTTTACACCACAGCACCACCCGCGTCCCTGTTGATGCATACATAGCAGTAGATAAATCAGTCTTGTTAGCGTCCCAGTTTGCTCTAGTAGCCTTCTGCTGTCATGTGGTGGGGGACACTCTTGTGTCACTGTAGCTACTGCAATGGTGTCTTCGAAAGCCAAGGATGACAGTGCCACATCTTAAGACTAGAGGAACCACTGGTCCCATAGGCTTGCCTTGTGGAAGCACTTTGAGAACTGGCACAGCATGCTCTTCTCAACTTCCTCAACTTCACATGATGGTTCCCACATGGCTTTGGTATGCATATCAGTACTGGAAGCATGTGACTGGGGCGAATCTGATGGAACTTTCACACATGATGGTTACCCTGCCTTCAGGGAAGTGATCAGATAGGAAAGACTTGTGCACAGTCCATTTTAGAGTCACATGAATATGACAACCATAGAAGTGGTTTAGATGCCAATCTGGAAGTGTGAGATTAAGGGAGCCTTAATTCTTGGATATCAAAACTATTCTTTCCTATTCCATCAGTGATGCCTTTCTCACACACCAGAGTGGGAGTGAGGAAATAACCATTCTATAGACTCAACTTTTCTCTCTCTTTGCCTCAGCTGTCATCTTTTCCAGGAAATATTATTTATACAAGAATATAAAAATCATATATTTCTGCAAACCAGTACACCCAGGAATAAGATGGTAAAAGCAAGATTTTCACAGCCAAACTGCAGCCACGTACAAAAAAACAAGCAAACTCGCATTCCCCGAGTGGTGTTTGCTAACCCCTTAGGGTGTTAATTGTACATTGAACAAACGCTAAGCCGGAGGAGCACAATTATAGAGTGCACATATGTAATGTGGTAGAAGTAGAAGGAGAGAGAGCCATTTCTAATACACACCTCAGGGCAACATCCTACAATGAGCACAGAGTTGCCTTGCATCTGGAATTTCAGGGAAATCAAATAAGTTAGCATACTGTGGCAACAGAAATCTCATCTGTTCTGTTGTTCCCCATTTGATCTGTTCCACATATTTTATTAAAAAATGATTTCAGGTATCCTAGCCTAGCTGGAAGCTCTTCAGGGCCTCAAACTGACATTGGAAACTGCCATCAGTTTGTTGCGTGCTCTCCCTTCATGCAAAATTAGGGGACTACTGTGGTACATCATTGTTTCCCACCTGCTTCTATGGCGACACTTGTTTGTTCCCTTTCATGTGTAGTTTAAGGGTTTTATTTTAATTTTAATTAACAGGTACTTTTATTGACCGCTGACTGTGAAGATGGGGGGGGGGGGGCTGGAGAGATGCAGTTAATTGGAAATAAAACAGGCTGAACTTTCATGCAAACCTACGACTTGGGGAAATTATCATTACCATGTAAATCTCATGCTTAGCAATTTAAAAGCGTCTTCCCAAACGCCATGTGAAATGGTAGTGTCATTTATTTCCAAACAGCCTGGGAAGCTGCAGAGCACATCGCTGCAATGCATTCAGGAGAATGATTACCTTGGCAGTAAACATTTACCATTCTTGTTTCCATAGGTTATGTTAGTAACACTTGCCGTCTACATGATTGGCAATGCTTATTGTATGCATTGAGACTGAATATGTGTTTCTCATGTTGAGTGCAACCCATGGTGAAATTCTATTCAAGGTTTAGTTAGCTTAACCTGAAAAGCCCCATTCCCCCCCCCCACCACCAAAGGGTCCAACAGCCCATCAGCACTGTAAGTGGCTGCTGATATAGGTACATGTTTCATTTCAGTGTTTGCTCCTATGTGTCACAATAAACAGGAAGCCTATAGCACTAACACTCCAGAGTTCCCTTCTGGCTGTGTGCCTCCACCCCCATCGTTCTGCCCGGACACTGAGGTCCAGCGCCGAGGGCCTTCTGGTGGTTCTCTCACTGTGAGAAGCTAAGCTACCAGTCAGAGGGCCTTCTCGTTGGTGGCGCCCGCCCTGTGGAACACCCTCCCATCAGATGTCAAAGAGATAAACAACTACCTGACATTTAGAAGACATCTGAAGGCAACCCTGTTCAGGGAAGTTTTTAATGTGTGACATTTCAATGTATTTTTAATCTTTGTTGGAAGCTGCCCAGAGTGGCTGGGGAAGCCCATCCAGATGGGTGGGACACAAATAATAGATTACTATTACTATTTGGGAATCACCCCTCCATAGCTGTCAACATTTTCCTTTTTTAAAGGGAAATTCCCTTATTCTGAATAGGATTTCCCTTAAAAAAAAGGAAAAAGTTGACAGCTATGCACCCCTCCCATCTAAAATGCCAATCTTCTTGCCTGGCATATGGGAATTGGAGGAGCATGCAAAACAAGGAGGGAAGGAGAAAGTCCTGCTTGGCTCCAGGCTTGTTCCACTTCCAATATAAGAACATAAAGAAGAGCCTGCTGGATCAGGCCAATGGCCAATCTAGTCCAGCATCCTGTTCTCAGTGGCCAACCCAATCCCTGTGGGAAACTAGCAAGCAGAATTCAAGCCCAAGAGCACTCTTCCCTCCAATGGTTTCCAGCAACTGGCTTTCAGAAGCAGCATCACCTTCAACTGTGGAGACAGAGCACAATCACCATGACTAGTAGCCATCAATAGGCCACTCCTCCATGAATTTGCCTAATCCTCTTTTAGAACCATCTAGGTTGGTGGACGTTATTGCTACCTGTGGAAGTGAGCTCCAAAATGTAACTATGTGCAGTACATAGTTAACTGACAGAACTTCCTCCCACAGGAGGCAGTGATGGCCACAAATTGAGATGGTGGCTTACAACTAAAAATAAAATACATAGTAAGAAAACATTGATATAGCAATAAGACATCCAGCAATTCTATGGAAAGAAGAAGGTGTCCCAGCGAAAGAAGATTGGCAAGTTAAATCAATGGAATATGCTGAAATGGCTAAACTGATATTAAAAATAAGAAGAAGAGATGACCATGAATTTAAAGAAGAATGGAAGGACTTTAGTGCATATATACAAAAGCATTGTACACAAGTCAATACACTGGCAGGATTTTGAAATATAATAATAATAATCATAATTTATTACTTATACCCCGCCCATCTGGCTGGGTTGCCCCAGCCACTCTGGGAGGCTTCCAACAGGAGATTTAAAATACATTAAAACATCAGTTATTTTTTTAAAAAAAAAACATTCCCTAAACAGGGCTGCCTTCAGATGTCTTCTAAACATCAGTTGTTTGACATCTGCTGGGAGGGCCAGAGCGGGTGCCACTGCCGAGAAGGCCCTCTGCCTGGTTCCCTGTAACTTTGCTTCTCGCAGTGAGGTAACTGCCAGAAAGCCCTTGGCACTGGACCTCAGTGTAGTTGTAATGTGATTATGAATAAGATAATAAGTAAAAATAATGACTTTCAGACTACAGAGGACATGTAGTGTGAAGAAACACAATGTAACCAAGGAAGGGTTTCGGGGGAAGATGATTCTTTAAATATTTGTACATGGATATATATTGTTATTGTATAAGTTGGTTATTTTTGGAAAATTAATAAAATATCATTTAAAAAAAGACACCCAGAAATTCTACATGTGCCCAAAGACACATTTCAAGGTAAGAATATTTTCCACCGACCTTGTTACCAAAGCCCTTTTCTTTCTAATCAAGTTTAAAGCAAGGGCATGTTGTAGCAAAATGGTACATTCTCATTGTGCTCAAAATCACCATCGAACAGACAATGGCTCCCTTTGCTGAATTCCTTATTGGATTTGTTGGAAACCTGATTACACTGAACTGTTTAGCTTTGTTTATTAAGATCAATGAGTTCTGCAGAATGCCTCATAATTGCACATTTGATTTTTATAAGGATCTAATTAGCTACTGCATAAATTATCCTATAGTTAACTTTGCCACAAGACTGCCCCTCTAGCAAGTACAACCAGCTCGTTGCATATGGGTCTTTTTGCCTTGCCTTGCGGTGCCCCTTCCCAAACAATAGAATTTGCTCATGCTGTGAAGCTGTTTGCTGCCTGTATTTTAACCAAGTCTCTGTGAATGACCCAGCCAAAAGCCAAGCACTTCTGAGTCCTACTAATTTCAGTGGGAGAGTTGAGCTTGTACAGTACTTTCTTCCTCCAGTACAAATCAAGGTTGCAGCCTTAGCCAGAGTTCCATGCTCTCCACATTTCTAAAGCGGCCACTCTACTTTGAAATGAAGAGGACATCTTAAGCTTATCTCGGCTTGAAGCTGTAATGACAAACATTTCTCAAATAAGTGGAAGAACGTTATTACTCACTTGAGTGTTTATTATAATAATATTAATCACACTAATTCTTTTCAAAATGATTGCTCAGCTATTAAATGAATCGCTGGAGCCCTTGAAAATTCTACAAAACCCAGCCTAGTAACACAAGTCACCTTCTGCCCTGTATTTCAGTTTGTTCGGATTATCTCTGAGTATACATAGATCAGCAAAAATATTAATCTATTTATTTATTATTTATTTTAAACAGTGAAAAAGGAGAATGAAATGCACCGTAGCTTTCAATTGCTTTCAATTACCATTAAACCTTTTATTTTGAGGCCAATTTGCATAATGTTTCATAAACATGTAGGCAGATTAACCTTTTTAGTTAATTTATTCATTAGCAGTAAAAATTCAAAGCACCTCTTATGAGAAAATAATGTCTTGCTGTTAAATTACATGGAAACAAAGCAATTGGGACAGGCTTGCTGAAGTTTGCCCCGTGTCAGAGCGCTAAAGAGTGCAGAGGAAAAAGCTTCCCCTGTTAGCACAGTGTTGATTCAATGGCCTGTTTGTGAACAATTAGCAGTATTATAAGAAGATTAGGCAAAGTATTAATTAGAGATGGGTTTAAAAGGTGTTGCCTAGAGCACATACCTTCAAAAGCAGAGAGTGACAGGGAGAGTGCCAAAAGGCCATGGGGAGAGAGAGATTATCTACCATGACTCATGCTTTGCATAAGCATTATATTATGAAGGCATTCTCTCTTTAAAAAGAAAAAGGGGGGGGGGGAAAGATATCGAAGAAAAAGTACAGTTAGAAATAGAAACAGGAATTAAAGTCACTAACAGAGCCAAGTATTTAGGAATTTGGATAACCATGAAAAAATATTCATTTATACAAAGACAATTATGTTAAGGTATGGAATGAAATTAAGAAAGACTTGGAAATCTGAAGTAGATTAAAATTTACATTGTGGGGAAGAATTTCTACAATCAAGATAGTAGTTTTACCAAAAATGCTGTTCCTTTTTCAGTCAATTCCTGTTCTTAATGGCTTAAATTGTTTTAAGGAATGGCGCAGGTATTTGGCAAAATACATTTGGCAGGGCAAATTATGTAACAGGAAGTAAAGGCATACACTTCCAGACATTCACTTGGTGGCAAGACAGGAATTAAAAAGGGGCAGGTGGCATACCGTGTTGGGAGAACTATCTGTGGGGACTGTGGGATGACCAAGCTTTGCTGTTTTGTATAACTTCTGTGATGAGGCAAGTGCCTGTGGTGAGCTGGGCTTCCTGGCTCTGCATAAAAATCAGGAATAACACAGGTCCTCTGCCTTAAGAGGACTGGGTTCTGATAGCTTATCCCACTGCGAAAGGCACTATTCTACATAGGGCTCCTAACTATGGATGGAACTGGGCGTCAATTTGTGTTTGTCATGGCCTTGAGTGCAGAGCTGGAGGGCAAGTCCGGTGTTGCTGTACAAATGGCTGACAAATTGAATGGGGTTCTTGATCATTAACTTGAGACTAGTGATCCAGAGCCTGTGGAACCTGAGGAACTCCTCTTTTGGATGCTTTCCCCTGAGCTTAATCCATCTGAAGGATCAAATACCAAGTATCTCATGTTCCACCACCCCCAAAATGCAAGGAACATAGCTGGTGGAAGACACTAGAAAAGTGAGTCAATCCTCACATGCTTCCCAAGCTGAATGGGTCCAAAATAAGGTTGGCAGCACTTGTTCCTTGCCAAAGCTGCTATGGGTTAGTTATTCACTAACATGCCCACAAAATATGTGTTAGTGGACAGTGGCTGTAATGCTGGAGCACTGAATATGTTGCACAAATATGATATTGAAAGACAATATCCTTCCAGGATGGCTTTCAAACAGAGCTAGATAAGGCTGTGTGGAACTCTGTTGGTTCAATTCTTTTTCACCTTTACTTTTTCATAAATAGATCAAGAACTTTGATGGCAGGGATGGTCATCTTCAGAATTAGACTGGTGCTGGGTATGAAAATTGTAAGCTTTGCCTTGTATTGCCTGCTAACTGCGGAACACGAGCACCATCATAAAAATGACGTGAGAAATTGTGTATTGTGCAAAATATAGTAATCAAGGGCAGTGTAATTGGATTTAAAGGATAAGAACCTCAGCAACTTGTAATGTTTTCCTTTTAAGAAAGCAGCACTGAATGGTTTACATTTCATGGTCCAAATAATCTGGCAACAATATGGGAGATAGATAAAGCTTTGATGAGGGGATTGCTTAGTACACCCAACTATGTGAATGTGGAATAAGATAAGATAAGAATATTTAAAAGACTCAAAGAAGATGGAGAAAGTGCATAAAGAAAACCATATTTGGATATTACTGGAAAAAAATACTAGAGGCTGAATAGCAGCTAGTTCAAACTGACACAAGTAGAGTGAATAAAAGTGTGCTGAAAATCAGGGATTAGAACAACTCCCATAATCCATGAGCATTGGCCATGTTGGTTGGGGCTGCTTGGATATGACGTTGGACAACTTCTGGAGGGTCACAGGTTCCCTGTTCCTGCTGTATATGAAACAGAAGTACTTTCAATTGGTAAATAAGGCTAGGAAACTAAACTAAACACCTTTATTTCCTCTGTTAATGGATGGGGGGGGGGGAGAGAGAGACAGTTCTATCTGCAACACATACTCTTGAACTTCTACATAAATGTGAAGCCTCCTGTTCTGGAAGGTAGGACCAGAACCAATAGCTTCAAGTTACAAGAACAGAGATTTTGACTAAATATAAGGAGAAATTTTCTGATGGTAAAAACTGCCCAACGGTGGAATGCAATCCCTCAGAAGGTGATGGTTTTTAAGCAGAGGTTGGATGGCCATCTGTTGTGGATGCTTTAGTGGAGATTTCTGCATTGAAGGACATTGGACTAGATGACCCTTGGGGTACTTCCCAACTATGCAATTGTATGATTACACAATTCTATTAAAAAAACAGCTATTTAACAGTGCCTGGGTTGGGGTGGGGGAGAACAAATAGAGAATGATAAATAGATCAAAAGATCTATTGAGATAAGAGATTTGAGGAAACTATGAAACTTTTACAGGCAACCAATATGTGGGGCATAGAATCATAGAGGTGATCAAAAGTGCTCATTATTTATATATAGTTTTAAGATGGAATCATTTTAGCACATAACAACTTTTAAAGTGTAATAACAACAACAATAGCACTGCAAATGGTATGCATTGACAGGAAAAAGAGAAATTATAAATTGTGCTGGAAAGGCAACAAAGCCAAAGGGTATTGGGAAATAGTTGATGAAACAATACAATGTTAAGACCTTACTCAGCACATGTCCCAGTGGTGCATTTGTTAAATAATGTAAAGAACTGTGTTGCAAGAGAGAAAGAAGTGGTAGTTTTAAATCTTATAGTAACAGTGAGCCTTGCATATGTAAGGCACATATGCAAGGCACTGGAAAGCAGAGTAATTCTGTCTAAGAAAGTGTCGCTGTTAAAAATCTTAGAAACCATCAAAATGGTAAATCTAAATGTGTATAGAGCACAAATAAAAAAACAGTAGGTGTCAGTGTAGTAAGTTTGATGAATGGGATCCTGCCATAAATTACATTAACCAGGGAACTACAAGGACAGATAATACAAGGAATTTATTAACTTTGTATTGAAGCATAAAATGATGACAGGCAGTGCTGAATCTGCATCTAAACTATTGTGTGTGTGTGTGTGTGTGTATACACATGCCCTATATTACTACACTTATAACAGTATTGATAGCACTACATGAAACTGCAAAATAACAAAAAGATTAAAAAGGAAAAACAAGCTTTATCCTGTTTTGAGGAAAGCCTGAAAATATTCGGCGTTGAGAATTTCCATAATGATTTACAACTCCACTTCATGCAATAACAGCATATTTCAGGATAGAAACCCAATTATTAGGAAGGTTTGTTTGATTCTGCAATCCTTTTATCTGTCATGAAGCAATTTTATGCGCCTTCTAGGGTAATCAAAAACCAGGGCATTTTTCATAAACATTTTATTCCCCTGAAAAATGTGCCTCTCTTTTGGTTACATATTTGGTACTTTTTCAAAGGCGGGTGAGTTTTAAGGGGGCAAAAATCTCCATTGGCCTATTATCGGTTTCTTTGAAGGGCAAGAGAGAAACATCCCCCTAGTCCATTATAGAAAGAATTCTTTGGAAGCCCATAGGTCAGAGCTGGGGAACCTGTGGTGCTCCAAAAGTTATTGGCCTACAATTCCCATCATCCTTACCATTAGCTATGCTAGGTATGATTGATGGATGTTGGAGTCCCAACAACATTTGGCGAACCATAGGTATCTCTTCCTTATCAAAAGTAGTGTGTGATTTGAAATCTCCTGGAATTTGACCATGTATTTTTAGTTCAGTATGTTCATTCTACATGCATGAATGTGTGTTACACCAGCTAGTAAGCAGGGAACGATTTTCCATAATGAAATTTGGGGCAGATTATGAAGATGCATGAATATACACAAAGCAAGTGCTGGCCCAAAATCTGATTTCCATTTTTTCAGAAGATTTCTTCCCATGCTAAGAACGCTTCCACTTTTCTGTTTCATTCTCACTTTAGAATACTGGTGGATGTATGGTTTTAAGCCTACCTCACTGCAATGTGTTCTCAGATGCCCTGTGAAGGCAGATGTCAGATTTCTTCAGCATAATGTTACTTCATTTATTTAACAATCAGAGGGTAGTTTTAATATTTATATTAACGTGAGCCTGCTCCACACACCAATCCAGCTTTAGTCTGACTCTGGCTGTGGCTTCACCCTCCTACATTAACATCCCGAGGTTTTCCCTCCAAAATGGAAAACCCAGCCAGCTGACTGGGGTATAAATAATAATTATTACAGTGGTACCTTGGTTCTCAAATTTAATCTGTTCCGGGAGTCCATTTGACTCCCAAAATGGTTCAAAAACCAAGGCCAGCTTCTGATTGACTGCAGGAGCTTCCTGCACTCAATTGGAAGCCACGGAAGCCACATCCGAAATTCGGCTTCCGAAGAACGTTCGCAACCTGGAACACTCACTTCCGGGTATACAGCGTTCGGGAGTCGATTTGTTTGGGGGCCAAGCTGTTTGACTACCAAGGTACCACTGTATTATTATGTTTTGTGTGTTAGGGGTTAAACTTGTTTCCCCCCCCTCATAAAAAAATCACCCAGACACATTTTTACAGTTCGATTTACACGGACATGTGTTTGTTTTCCTTCAGCCACACTCCCCCCCCCCCGCCAGGATGGACTTTGGTCTTTGAAATTTCAGCAGTGCCATGTGTGAGGCCAAAATTTGGTGCCCCCCACCTTTCATTTCTGCCCAGTTCACTATGTCATAGTTGTGGCACCCTGCGGCACCCCCTCTGCTCAGCACACAGTGCAGCAGAACCAGCCGGCCATGCTGCCTTAAATCCACCTCTGTCCTCCATGACTGCCTACACTTCCTAATCTGAAAAAGTCCTTTGAGAGAGTTACCTCATGGGATATATTCCCCTGGGCTGCAGACTGCTGCTGAGGTGATTTGTAGAATGAAAGAATGGATTCTCCCAAACACTCCTTAGCCACCTCAGAATTAAGACAGACATAACAAAAACCCTGCACCCGACCCATGGACATTTTACCCGAACATTTCCAAATGCAATTTATTTTCTCACAAACCAATGAGGAACATTCTACAAAATGCAGGAGAAATTTGTCAACACAGCACTGAACAAAACATTACTGTACAACAAGACTGAAGACAATGTGTTGAGAATGAACATGAAAATGTTCTGCTTTTCATGTTTTACACGTTGTGTAGACTCTCACACCATCTTTATGGAAACAATAAAGAAGAGCTGGTTATTCTTTTTGGGGAGAATTTCTCAAGTGTTACATTCCTTCGTAATTGGCCTTTTCTGTCTATCTTGTTAGACACAAGTAAACATTTGCTGTACTTTCAAAACTCCTGTCTCCTCAGAGATTAGGCTTCCTGAAAAAAAGAATTTAAAAAAGCAGTAAAAGATTCATATATTTGCAAGATGGATCCAGAATGCGAATTTCACACTTCCTAGCTGTTTTGGCAGGGTTCAGACAATGATTAGTCCAAACTCTGATATTTTATATATCCGTGGGATTGGCATAACATGTTGCATTTCTGATGGAATACACAGGCATTGGCTGGGGTTTTCTCCCACCTGCTAAATTCACTTTACATGTATTATCATTTCACACGGGGAGAGTTCTGCAATATATTTTCATAACTCCAGACGACCCATTATTTTTTGCAGACGCAGCAGTGAAAACAGCATCTCCTTTTCATGTTCTCCACTGTCTCCCTGGAATGCATCGTTTCTAACTCATGACAGGATATCATGTGATGTGCAGATTCCATTTACATGGTTTAGAGTCATAGCTGAGTAGTAGATCATCTGCTTGGCATGCAGAACATTTCAGGCCCAACCCCTAGCTTCTTTAGGTAGGCCTGAGAAAGACCCTTTCAGTCATTACAAGTGTGCTTCAATCTTGGACTCCAAGAAGTTGTTGGACAACAAATCCCATCACCCCTGACTATTGCCGAAGCAATAAGATGGAAAAGCTGGTTGGGGCTACTAGGGATTTTTAATTTTGCTTCTTGAAGTTTTTACTTATCACAATAGAATTGTTTTCTGCTGTTATTCTGCAAATGTCAATACAGGGTGATAGTGGCTAAGGCTGTAATCCAAATTCACCTGTACACCTGTCTGCGGGGTGCTGTGTGAATTCAGGAGAGGCACCCCTCTGCCTGTTTCTGCTGCTGCAGCCAGATTCCTTCCAGCCACCACTAGCTGGTTGGATAGCTCAGTTGGTAAAGCAGGAGACTCTTAATCTCAGGGTCGTGGGTTTGAGACCTATGTTGGGCAAAAAGATTCCTGCAATGCAGGGGGTTGGACTCGATGATCCTTATGGTCCCTTCCAACTCAACAGTTCTATGATTCTACTAACTGAATGATGCCTGTGTCACTCCACTGATGTAGACCCCACTTTACCAGCCAAATGGGAGTGCTGACAGAAAACCTGCCAGTGGTACTCCCACCATTGGAGACCAATCTGGGAGTGGGGTGGAGCCAAGCCAGCACAGGATTCCAAGTTGTTCCCACAGTTGGAGTTGGCTGCCATAGGACCCAATCTTTTTGCCCCACCTACTGCTGCCTTCAGTGTCTGAACTGGATGCAGCAATTGTTCCACTGCTCTGCTAAGTTACAGCAGTGGCAGGATGAGATTGCTCTTTGAGAGCACTGCAGGGGGAAGAAATCTCTGTCCTGCACAGACGCAAATACACTTTTCACAGAAGTCCCTAATATACCGGTGCTGACATGCTTGAATCTAGCAAAGAGCCTGTCATCTTATTGATGCAACTTGTCGTTGCAGAGGGCATCTTCACCCATTGAGTCTGACAATAACTCATAAAACCTTTTTCCCTTTTGGTTCCTCACTGGGGTGTAAATATTTCATCCCAGGCTTTTCTCAGCCATGACTCTTGAGTGTTTTCATTCTGAAAGGTGAGGCTTTGGGTATTTCTGACAGTTCTGTTGGTGCCAGGCATATAGATGCCGTTCTCTTCTGGTGCTGACTGACAAATATGAGAATTGAATTACATTGTTCACAGACTGTCAACTGTTCACCGAGACATGCGGAAGGAGATTCTGTCATCCTTACATGCAACAGATCACAGAAATGCAGGATAAAGTGCCAAAGTCTGGGGAGGAAAGCATTGTCATTTGAAGGGAATCTAGACCTAGACCCAGTTTTCAAAGAAACCTAAATTCTAGTGACATTCGGACAATGATGTGAAGCAAGAATGGCGAGCCTTGAGCATGGGAGCCAAATATGCCCCTCTGGACCACTCTATATGGCTCTCAGGATACTTCCCAAGCCACACACCCATTTCAGACACTATCCTTCTTCCCATATATCACATTCACTGGCCTTCTTTCACACCATTCTTGAGTGTCTACACCTGACTAGACTATGTCCTTGAACTCTGAAAATGCTTCTTGCTCACCTGGATGGAGGATGGAGAGGGGTGTGAGAGTAAATTAACATTTTTGCTCCACCCACTTTTGCTTCTGGCCCCTGGAAGGTTGCGTTTCAACCCTCAGATTAGAAAAGGTCCCTCACCCTCGATGCAATGCATTCCTCTTCAATCACGTGCTTTTCTGTGTCAAACACTGTTATCCAATTGCAGTTATGGGAAATATGCACAAGGAAGGTATTCTTAGCTGGAGGTAGAATTCACATGCATAGGAGTTTTTCCTCTCATCAGACAAGGATGTTACCCTTTGTTTTAGAGTCTGACCTAAAGTGATATGCTTAAGCTTTCTCTTTAACTCTGTATTTGTTTTGTGAAAATAGGAGTAGCCTTTATTTCTTCATTTCCCCCATGTATAACTAACATCTTATGTAGCTGCTGTTAAGGTGCTGCCCTCCTTTTGTCATTGGTTAGAGAATGGAGCATGATGCACAGTCATTGCTAAGCATTTGCCAAGGGCTTCATTTCCCCTTCCACAGAAAAACAACAACAGTATGACTGGCTACACCTGAACAATGGAAGGCAGTTGTTGTTGTTGTTTAGTCGTTTAGTCGTGTCCGACTCTTCGTGACCCCATGGAGCAGAGCACATCAGGCACTCCTGTTTTCCACTGCCTCCTGCAGTTTGGTCAAACTCATGCTGGTAGCTTCAAGAACACTGTCCAACCATCTCATCCTCTGTCATCCCCTTCTCCTTGTGATGGAAGGCAGTAATGCTTCTGAATACCACTTGTTGAAAGCTGTAGGAGAGGAGAGCACACTTGTGCTCAGGTCCTACCTGGGGGTTTCCCATGGGCATCTGGTTTGCCACTGTGAGAATGGGATGTTGCATGAGATAGGCCATTGACCTGATCCAGCAGGCTCTTATGTTCTTATGGGAGGCATTGGGGAATGGTCATAGAATCATAGAATTGTAGAGTTGGAAAGGGCCCTGAGGCTCATGAAGTCCAATTCCCTACAAGCAGGAATGATGTCGCCCCCATCTTCCTCCTCCTCACAGCACCTTGTCAAAGTACTCTTTCCTGTTATGGGATGTAGGCCACAGTAAATTCTGAAAATGATAAATTGTGCCTACTAAGAAATTATAATCAACCATGTCTTCACTGTATAGGTCAGAAAGGTACTGTTCTCCTTTCTCATTTTGAATGCAAGCCCTATATATTATTATTACTAATAATAATCTTTTACATTGCTCAGGTTATTTACTTCTGATTATGGAATTCAAATCCATGAGAATTTATTTATCTGTACAGTAATAATAATCTAATAAAACTGTGGTAAATAAGAATGAAAAAATGTCCTTCTTGGAGTAAAAACAACAACTGTTCAATAAGACAAAAAGACCCAAGGACACAGCTAAACTTTTCACTATTGGATTTTATTTGATGATAAGGAAATCTTGATTAATGAATCTTCAGCTTTCATTTCTCATTCCTTTTGTCTCTTCAGAAATATTCTGAGAATGGATGAATGTGAGGCATTGAAAAATCGCCTTTCCAAAATATCTGTTTACAAGGCATCCAGATTTTGGGGTCTGTTCTATCCAAGGCCTTTTATTCTTAGCTATTGAGCTAATGTTGTGTCTTGGGAAATGCTGAAACATCTAAATTGAATGTGATTTATGTAATAATAATAATAATAATAATAATAATAATAATAATAATAAATAATAGGACATAATATATGCATGTATACGAAAGCAAAAATGGTTGTTCATAATGCGTATATATAAACATTTGTGTGTCCAAATACTTTGTTAGCTTTCATCGTCATTCAGTTGCTTTTCTGACACTCTGGTCTCTGACTCCTCCAAGCTACTGGACACTAACATATCACGGCTGACCTTAAGTCTTGTCTAGTGTTGAGATCAACTTTTCACTCACTTTTTGGGGCACATGTGAAGGGAGATTTTGGGGGCAGAGGGTGAAATGGACAGGGCAGAAAAGTGTTGCAGTTGCCTGCTGCTTGGTGGCCACCATTTCCCCTTCCTCAAGTCTCCAGAAAGACAGTACGGAATGGACCGTGGCTCAGTTGTAGAGTATCTGCTTTGTATGCAGAATGTCTTAGATTCAATCCTTGACATCTCCATGTAAGGCTAGGAGATATCGATGCCAGAAATCTTGGAAGAGCCACTGCCAATCAATGAAGATGATGCTGAACCAGATGGACCAGTGGTCTGACTTTCTCAAAGGCAGCTTTCTATCAGATAACCTTTGGGAGAAAGTTGTTCAGGGTAAAATGGTATCAACCAGGATGCTCCCAGAGCACCTTTCCTAATGGAAGCCAAGAGTTTTATTTGCTCAAGGTCTGAATTTGGCTCCTACTCCCAACAAATTGCCAAGATGCCTCTTCAAGTGGGAGGGGCAGTTCAACCCAACCCTAGTTCTAATCTCTCTTTGCCTGCTTGTTCACTCATTTCCTCACTCTTGCCTCTACCCCTGGCTGTGGAAAGTTTCAAACAGCACTTTTAGCCAGGTGCTTCAGGCGGGAGCAGGCAACTTTCATCTTAAGCACCTAGCTTCAGGGCAGCATGTCAACTTTCCCCAGCCAGAGGCACAGGAAACAAGAAGCAAAGGGATCAAGAGTGGAGCTCTGAAGAACCAATGCAGTTTGCTCATCTGACGGCTCACTTGTTAACGTGGCTGGCAGTAGCACTACACCTGAAAGAATATGCTGAGCACCTCCTGTTTATAGTGTGTCTGTGCTGGTCCAGGGGCTAACCGAGAGGCGAGGTCCGAGTCCAGTCCGAGGTCGATAGTGCAAAATGAAGGCAGTCCGTAGAAGTCGAAGCTGGGTGCAGGGCAGGGCGTTGGGTGAGGTCAGGAGCTCCAGCAGGGAAGCAGGTCAGGGATCAGGCTGGAACTGACAACCAATGATGTTGCTCCTGCAACTTGGGACTGGGGCTGGCTGGCTTTTATCTTCCCCGAGGCATAGGGCAGCCCCGATCCTCAGTTGACTCGCCTCTCCTGGCCTGGAGGCGAGCACTCCTCTTGTGGGAACTTAGTTCCCTCTGCCTCTCTGCCCTGAGCCGTTGCAGCTCAGGAGAGGCTGGAGGGTTACTGGACCCAGAGGAAACCTCAGCTTCCTCTGACGGGGCTGAGGGTGGAGCACCTGCAGGCAATGGGTCCTCAATCCCCTCAGGAGCCAGAGCAGACTCAGCTGGTGCCTGCACCTGAGGATCCAGCACAGGTGAGGACCCTTCAGGCTCATGCCCCAGCCCCGGCTCAGCTGGTTCTGGAGGCGGGGAATCCTGTGCAGGCTGGGATTCCTCAGGTTCAGCATCCGAATCCGATTCCCAGGGCATCACAGTGTCATTCTGCATGAGGACAGGAAAACGAGCCACGGAGAACAATGAAATCCCACCCCAACTCATATGGACACAATAAGAGACATGCTGAAGTAGACTATAGATTCCACTTAGTCCAACATCTTGGTCTTGCAGAGGCCAACCAGGTATCTGTAGACTATGACAGTTTTAGGGCAGTGCATGCAGTTTCCTTGCACTGGGAGCTGAGCCAAGAGTGTGCAGGACAGAAAGTGAAGGGGAGAAAGGAATAAAAATAAGAAATATTTTTTTGGGGGGGCAACCTAATTTTCTCCTCGCTCAGGGCAACATATTACCAAAGTCCCCCCCCCCCGTTGGAAAACAGCAAGTAGGATGGAGGCAGTAGGCCTCTGAATGGCAGTTGCTGGGGACCACAAATAGGGAGAGCACTGTTGCACTCAGGCCCTGCTTGTAGGTTTTGCATAGTAGATCCATAGTAGATTGGTCTGATTCACTCAGGAGTTTTCTTATACAGCAGAACTCTCTTCATTTCCCTGCTGCTGCTGCTGCTGCTCAGAGGCATACTGCCCTTGGCACTCAATTTACACAAATCTTGTTCAGCTGCCTATTGGCTTCTGCGATTTCAGCAGATGTACCCCACAGATTTTCACAGTCATAAGATTTGGAATACGTGTGTGTTTGTGAGTGTAAATATGTGTGCAGAAATTATAAAGTAATGGTATTCTGCATCCTTTCCCACATTATGTACTTTTTCTAAACTCCTGCTGAATCAGGGCACACATATAGCTATGCCTGAAATCCAAATTCAACAGAATACCCTTTAGTTCTAACAAAAAGTATTATTCTTATTATGTTTGCTAAAGAACATCACAGTTGTCACTCAAATGGCCACAAATGAAGGGTCAGACCTTTATTACAGTTCCCTTTCTATGGATTAGAAAGTAATCAATGTTTAACCAATAGAAGTGATGTTTACCAAATCATTAAATGAATTACCTGATGATAAGAGCTGCACAAGTTTTTAGTGTGTGTGTGTTTTTAGTAATCTCTCTAGTGCAGTGATTCTACCTTGGGATTATTATTATTTTGACTAGAGATAGATTCATTAGTATCACAGAAAAAACTAGGTCAGAGTGAAGCTTCATTACTAGGATTATGTCACTTGAGAACTGGGGTGAATTTCTAGGAAGCCTGAGTAGCTGCAGTAATGTATGTCCATGAGAAGAATAGGCTGCAGAGAGCACTGAGATGAAACTGAGAATAGCATTTCCAGGCATGAATTCGATTTTAAACTATTCTATGTATTTAAATACAGATATTCACATCTGTGATTTCACATATTTGTGCGAAGAGGGAAAGAGAGCAGAGAAAGGCTGTGGAGTTAAGCATCTGGATCTGTCCTCATGTTGAATGTTATTGGGCTCCAACTACCAACCCTGGATGAGATCTTCACGTCTCGCACTTTGAAGAAGTCACACAATATCCTGAGAGATCCCACCCATCCTGCTCACAACTTCTTTGAACTGTTGCCTTCGGGCAGAAGATATAGGACAATGAAAACACGAACCACACGCCTTCTGAATAGTTTCTATCCAAGAGCTCTGATTGCACTAAATAATGATCTCAGGGCCAGTTGCAAGAAATAGCAAGCAGGGAGTAGGAAGGAATGAGACAGGTTTTTAGGTTATGTTATGCCTTTAATAGGTTATGTTACATTCTGGAGTATGATATGTTTTTATAGATTATGTCTGAATAGGATGAGAGTGTTGGAGATACGTGCAAATGTGTATGTGAACCCGGTCTTTGGGTGGGTGTTTGATTTTCGTTGTTGTGTATACTGTGTATATACGGACAATGACAATAAATTTATCTTATCTTACCCCAGCATCCACACATTATGCTGGACATCAGAACTGAGGAAGTCTTCACACGTTTGCTACTTCATGTGGAAGTGTCTCTAAATTCTAGAATCCTGAGCGGGCAGAATTTGGTGAGACCCACGCAGGAAGAAGTAAATGCATCTGTGTGAACGTGTGGATGGAAAAGGAGGGGCTGAGATTGAGATCTCCAGCCCCATTGCACTTTCTTTCCCTCTTTGTGCAGTTCATTGGCTGTGGTCCTTAGAACTATTTCAAGGATACTCTTCAGTAGTGCCGGTTGCTCAGTGGGGTTGGTGGGGCAGAAGGCAGAGAGACCAACAGCAGGTGGAGCCCAGGCCAAAAACAATCAGAGCCATCCCCTGACTGGTTTTAAGTTAGAAGGCAAGCAGGTGGAAACTCCCTTAAGGCAGACTGAGGTTGGTAAGGCTGTGCCCCACTCAACCAATGGACCAGCCTTCGCTGATCCTCTCTTTTCTCTATAGCCTCAAGCTAGCCCTGGATTGACTGGCAATGAGCACAGTGCTGATGGCCTACTCAAGTCTAGTGGTGCTGACCCTGTGTAGGTATCCCAGAGAATGAAGCAGGGGGGTAGAACAGGTAAATTGAATAGCTAATAAAATCAGTCACTAGGATGATAGGGGCACAAAAGCATTATTGGGGTAGTTATGTGGACAAGTGTTAAGACCAATTGGTAGGCCATCAGCACTGTGCTGATGATGATGCCCCCCACCTTGGACACCCTCTCCATTGAGAAAGATAACATGGTGGATTCCCGGCACCAATCAGAGCAGAGCAGCTGCTTAGCTCCCACCTCCCCACCACTACCCACATTGGCTAAATGTGTTGTGGGGTGTGGGTGTGAGTGACTGGTGGCTGCAGTGCTGCCAGGGGGCTCAAGTGGCAGTGAGAGCCCAGGCAGGATAAGTCTCAGCCTTACTAGATCCTGGAAGCTGCCTGAGTATGTTGGATGGTGGAGTCTAAACCTCCAATGAACTTCTAGAACAGGTCTGAGGGACTCTCCAGATGTTGATGAACCACAACTCCCATCATCTCTTACCATAGATCATCCTAGCTATGGCTAATGGGAGCTGCAGTCCATGAACTTCTGAAGGACCACAGGGTCTCTATAACCTAAGTATTGCTTCTATTCTGCACACACACACACACACACACACATTTCCATTCCCCCCTCTTCCTCTCACTGTGCCTTGACAATTGAATTAAATATTTAAACCCATTATCTCCTTAGAGTTGGAGTTGAGCCTGGTGGTACCACAGTGGGCCATATCATGTAAAGTTGCCTATAAGCCTGACATCCATTGAATAAAGGAAGAGCACTATATCACCAGGCCCAATCTAGCAAATCATGAAAGCCTCGCTGAGAATGGTTTCCCTGGAAACTGCCTGCACTGCCATAAGAAGAACTGCCTCATCCTTTCAAAGGCCTCATTCTTGAAAACTGTGCTAATAGTATTATCTGTTATCATAGTTCTATAAGCAAGTTGAATATTACGGTTGTCTAGAAACTGGTTGAAATAATTTTGGCTACAACCCTTTCCCAACCAATAAATAATTGAATCACTTCCTCCCCTTTTCTGGCAGTAGAGTGTCTATTTTATGAATTTCTCTTCACACTCTGTCAGCACAACAAAATAACAGGACTTCAAAACACTAATTTTGAAGATCAGTTTCAGAGATTGGAGTTGTTCAGGGCTTTTTCTTTTTAAAGAATAAACCCTATCAAAGCCACAGAATTTTTGTTTTTACTTCTATGTGAATGTTGCTAGCATTCTCTTCTTATTCCAGTTTGTGGTTTGCATAATGGGCCACAATTTCCACTTTTCAAGCAACTCTGTTCAGTATGAACATTCCTGGCTTGTTGCTGCCCCCCCTTAAAAAAAGTTCTCTTTGGCAAGAACATCCATAATTTAGTATATGCATGTCCGTGCACATATAAATACCATATTTTCACAATTACGGTTGGGTTGGGTCAGGTATTTGATTCAGCAGCGGCATGACTCTCAGATTATATTTTCCACAATTTACCCAGCACCACAACCTATTCTGGCCGGTCTGCTAATGTCCGTTCATGTGATACAGCCCTACAGTTTTTGCAATTACAGTTATGGTCAGGTTTTCCATATCTTCCTTGCTGCGAGAAGCTTGAATCAATATTTATGTTGAGCTTGGTTCCCTTTGCACTTCATTTGTCAGGGCCCAGCACTTTTTGGCTTTGTGGATTTAACCAACAGTATCTCTGGTAAAAAGGTTTGCAGCCCTCTAAGGGAAGAGAAGTCATTAGTTGTACTTTGTGCTACTTGCTTCTGTCAGAAAACAGCCCCAAACTAATGATGTGATTTATGTAGTCGGCCCCGGCACGCTCTCATTGCCTTCATTCATTTCCAGTCCCTCCCTGCACCACATGAATGACCACAGCCCTGATGGCCATCAAACATTCAAAGGTATTTACTTACGATATAGATTTTGTTTGTGTAGCACATTAGTTGGACAATCCTACTGTGCAAACATGGTGACGTTTAATTCATAAAAATACTCTTATTTAAGGCCTATTCTAATGACTTCTCAGCACATGGCTGCACATTTTTATTCCTTCTGCTCAATGCAAAGAAGAAGAAGAAGAAGAAGAAGAAGAAGAAGAAGAAGAAGAAGAAGAAGAAGAAATTACTCCATCTCAAGCGCAAATTATTCTCTCCATGTTACCAACAACTTTCCAAATGTGCACTGGAAAATACAGACATGTGGGGGGAAAATATGCTGATTCAATCTTTTTGCAATGAGTATGAGACAGTGAGGGTCAGAGGGAAAACACTGGGATCTGTAGTTTTGTGGATGGGCATGTAATTTAGGTGGTTCAGACATGCATGTATACATATATACACTCTGTGTGTGTGTGTGTGTGTGTGTGTGTGTGTGTGTGACTTCGAGACTCAGTGACAAGTGGCTAATAAGATTCATAAATAAATAAAGCATTTAAATGGGTGAGTCGTTTCCAAGTTAATAAATCAATCATAAATAAATCACTGCAGTGAAAGGCAGAAGGCTTTACCAGGGGTGTCAACTTGAATAAAATATTTGGGGGGTAGGTAAGTCCCAAGCCACATAATCAATCACACGATGCAGTACATGCACACCATTTGAATGGCAATGCCCATCAACTTTGGGGGGTGCCCCCCCCAAATATTTTACTGGGGTGGGGGCCAAAGACCCCTCAGCTCCTAGGCCTTTACATTCAAAAGCTTGAACAATATCCTGTCAGCAGATCACGTTTCTTTCCCATCTTGAGATCTAAATTTGGTTTGCAGCCCTTTCTCTCTCCAGGCAGCAGCAATATCTTTGCTGTTGTCTGTCTCTCTGTGCCCAACTTTATTTTGAAGGTTTTTCTTCTTTGCATATGCGCTTAAAATTGCTTGGGAGAAATGATGAAAACAAGGCGGGGAGGTGCCAGAGCTTAAGCAAATATACAACAGGAAGCAGATGGGAAATTTTGTTAAGCAGAATAAGGAATAAACTAGGCTTAAATAGAAAATTGTTCAGGATTACTCAGGTTTAACTAATTACATAAACTGGCAATTTTAGGCTGCCGTCCTGCTCTTGGTTATGCATGTACAAGCCTTGCTGAAATTGATGGAAACTATGCATGTATAATTGATTTCAGGACTCGCATCCCAAACTTTCCTTTCAGCTTCTCCTATCCTCATGCTGATTTTCCTGAAACGTTCAAAAACAAATTCTTATGATTGAGTCTCACCAATGAGAGAAATGGCCCCCAAGCCTTGAAATGGTCCATGTGCTTGTTCCATTAATTGGACAGCTACTTCAACTAATTAAAATAAAAAGGTTCAGTAAAATCTGCCATAAAATACCCCAGCTGACAAGTGGTGTCCAACTGGTCTCCTTCTGCTGACGGAAGACATATGTCAGTGGAACAAGGAAGGAGGCAAATTTTGCTCACAACCCCCAAATCTTGTTATGACTACCCCTCATAACCTCCAAATCTGGTCCAAAGGCATCCCCAGCCCTCTAGAGTTGGTTTGGGCATCAGGAAACTGCAGAGTGAGGGGAATAACCAAAACTTCATTTCCGTTTCAAAAGCAGCTTTATCTGTGTGGAACTGCTGGGCAGGGAAAATAAGTCTAGGTGGAACTTTCCCCACAGTTCTTTGAATCCATGTTAATGTATCACTACCCCTTTAAAATGTTGTATGAATAAGTGGGTTTGAGTGCACCCAATGACACATTCATTATTAAGTCTGAAAGATCCATTACAGAGTCATTTTGAAGGATTACTGATCATGTGGGAAGAGCCACTTGTGTACACAGTTAAAAATAAAAAGGTATGGTAAAGGTAAAGGACCCCTGGATGGTTAAGTCCATTCAAATTCGACTATGGGGTATGGGGCTTATCTCGCTTTCAGGCCAAGGAAGCCTGTGTTTGTCTGCAGACAGCTTTCCAGGTCATGTGGCTAGCATGATTAAACTACTCTGGCACAAGGAACACCATGACGAGTACCAGAGCACACGGAAACACCTTCTACCTTACCGCCACAGTGATACCTTTTTATCTACTTGTGCTGGTATGCTTTTGAACTGCTAGGTTGGCAGGAGCTGGGACAAACCAATGGGAGTTCACCCCATTGAGCCCATTTGAACTAAAGGGGCTCCTTCAGACCCTGTAATGGATGTATGGGTCTTTGACATGCATGATCCTGCTCTTCCTTCATAGGTTCATATAACTCCTGAGCAAGGATGTTTTATAAAAGAAATGCATTATCTGCTCTATTAGCTATGCAACCTCTATTCTCTGGCTAAAAAGACTCTTATAATGCTAACTGATGCTCTTGTGACCTCCCTACTTGACTACTGTAATGCACTATATGTGGAGCTGCCCTTGAAGGCAACCTGGAAGCTTTTGGGATATGCAAAATGCTGCTGTGCAGCTGTCATTACAGATGTGAAATGACATTAACACATTGCTTCCTTTGAAGGTCTTTCACAACCCATCTCCCACACATCTAAGAAACAGTGGATGAATGTTGCTGAAGTACTTCATATGTTGTAGTGTAACAAATATCCGAAATGACCCTTTCACTCTTTTCTCTAAGGTTATACTGCTGTTCATGCCGTCTGAGAATTCCAGTGCAGTGTTGGAGTAAGGCAGATGTTATAAGTCCAGAGAGTCTCAAATGTGTTGGAGAGCCCTGGGGCCTCAGAATGTAGTGTGCCATAGGACATCCGTGTCCTTTTAATACATACTGGAAAGCAAAGCAACATCTGAATAGCCAGGCATTTCAGAAAATGATGTCACAGTCCCAATGAATATATCTTTATACTGCCAACACAATGTTAAGTCTGGAGTGGAAAATAAGATCTCCCTAGGGATTCTCTCCCACAATGAAATAATTGAGATATCAAGTGCCCCGCGAGGTAAAATCTTAAAGTCTACCCATTGACAAATATATACATGGGGGTGGGGAATAGTAAGGCAGAGGGGAAATAGTGTAATATTCCTTCTATTTTTGCATTTGGGGAAAAGCCAGCAAGCCAAACTGTGGACCATCTGGAGATGAAGTATAATGCAGAAGGCCAACAAAAACATAATTACAACAATTGGCCTAGAAATAACAAGAGAATTTATTAAGAACAGTCTGAGCAGGGCAGGCCAGGAAGAAACCTGACTTCCATTTCAAATTCTGCCTAAGTGTGGGAAATGGAGAGGAGATTTCCTCACATTAAGGCTCAACATGACTCTTCAGCAAGACAGGGTAGAATTCATGCACGTCCTCTAAGCAAGGAACCGCAGCAGCGTTTGAAATTCCATTCGTTTGCTGGCATTAAAAAACAACAACACCCTATACAGCTTCAAAGGCATGTTATTCAAGGGCCTTCCCAAGTATCAAAGTTTGTTTTGCAACATGGTGATGCTACAAGACATGAAAGGAAGTATATAAGCCATTGCATGGTGGAGAAGGGAGCACAGCATAATGAATACTGGATGCAAGGTCAGTCTTGGAGGTGCTGTTAAAAGGGAAGGGGCCTTCCAACCACCTGAAGGGAAGGATGTATTGATTACACAGTAAAGATTAAATAAAATTCTCTTGCATTGAAAAGGCAGACGGTTTTAAAAGGTGGGGAATGTACATTACAGCTGTGGTTTTCTACTTAAAATAAAAGGATGGTGCACTTATCTTGAGGCTCAGCCCTGAAACCCACTAGACATGTGTCAGGGGTTCAGGGACAGAGGCACAGGGTAGGCAGGAGATGGAGAGCGATGGGGATGAATCCCAGGACAGCGAGGAAGAGGATGACAATGACTCAAGAGATTCCATGAGTCTTTCCAGCGAATCAGAGGATTCCCAGAAGGGGGCGCCGGTGGTCAAGGCCAGGGGAGCCCCAGGGGGGACGTGTCAGGAGCAGGGGGCCAGCGGGGGATCCCAAAGTGGCAGCTGGGCGTCAGGACCAGCCTCCCCGCCAGAGTGCAGCGAAGGGGGTGGAGGTTCCAGTGTATCAGGGGAAGCAGCTCCGGCAGCAGAGAAGGGAGGGAGGTCGGAGCAAGCCACCCTCCCGGAAGGGGAGGGGAGTAGTGAAGGGAGTAGTGTAACTGTCAAAAGGAAAGTTAGAGGTTGGGCGCGCGCGCCAAGTTCAAATGTGGAGGCGCGCGGAAGTACAGGGAGCCCGGAGGAGGAGCCAGGTCCCAAAGCCCGCAGGAGGGGGCAAGAGCAATCTGGGGATTCCGCGTCAGGGGAATCCAGGAGGGGCGAAACCCCAGCGGGCAGGAAGACCCTGCGGAAAAGGAAAGAGAGGAAGAGGTGGAGCAGCGCAAGCCTCTTAAACTGGTGCAGGGGAGGGACTGACTCAGAGGGGACTTCAACGGTCTAAGGGTAACAGACGTGGGGCTGCGCGCCTCGGATGTGAAGCAAACAATGAACTGCAATAAACACTTTTGTATATAAGAAGAAATTGGCGTTGGTCTTTTGTGAGCTGAGACTTGAGGCAGCCCTGACAACATGGTTAAGGGGTAAATCAAGGTTGCAAAGGGAGTGAATGAAAGAGTCCCCAGATAACCAGGCCCTCTTAATTTTGCCTTGTTTTCAGTGTAATTAAAACACGTGTTTACTTATTATCAGGACTTTTTTCCCGCAGCTGAACTCACAGGAACTCAGTTCTGACACCTCTCAGGTGGGCACCATTGCCATTCTGAGAGAATGAGGGAGGTGTTCATGGTGAGTTCCAGCACCTATTTTTTAGGAAAAAAAATAGCACTGCTTATTATTACATTTATATCCCAACTATCATCAAGGTGGCACACATGCCTCCCCTCCATGTTATCCTCACAACAGCCTTGTGAGGTAAGTTAAGCTGAGAGCTGGTGATTGGACCAAAGTCACCTAGAGAGCTTCATGATCAAATGGGGATTTGAACCCTGGTCTCTCAGCTCCTAGTCTAAGACCTAAAAAGCAACTGTGGTGCCCTGCAATAGGAAACAAGCAGACAACAGCCCTAAACATTATCTAGAGAGAGAGAGAAATAACAATAGAGCTGATACCAATAGCTAAGCAACAGCCAACCTTGCATTTACTCACTTCTCTTGGGTTAGGCCAGGACGGTCTTAGGGGGCTATTCTTGTGACATTTGCTTTTTTGGTAAGTCTTTTTTATACTGAATCAGATCAGTGGTCCATCTAATTGAGTACTTCTTATTTGGTGATCAGTCATAGCCGAGTACGATTGTCTTCCATGAATACAGTCTTAACAGTGAGTCCGTAAGTGACTGTGGATGCCAATTCTGGATACATACGTCCTTCCACAGTGGGGACATAGGTTTCCAGGTGGGAGTTGATCTTGGTGAAGGTTTGCCAAACATGCCTTCCTCTTAGCATGTTTCTCCCCTTCATCCTGAGCCTGAGCATCTTTGGTAAAGACTGTTCTCCAGTTGGAGTGCTCGCAGGCTAGTGTTTCCCAATTATTCGTGTTTATCCTACATTTTTTAAAGATTTGCCTTGAGAAAGTCTTTAAACCTCTTTTGTTGACCACCAGCACTACGCTTTCCATTTTTAAGTTCGGAATAGAGTAGTTGCTTTGAAAGACGATAATCAGGCACCCGAACAACATGACTAGTCCAACGAAGTTGATGTTGAAGAATAATTGCTTTGGCACTGGTGATCGTTGCATCTTCCAGTACACTGGCATTAGTTCACCTGTCTTCCCAAGTGATATTTAGAGTTTTGGGGAGTCACCGTTGATGGAATCTTTCGAGGAGTTGGAGAGTGGAGTTTATAAGTGGTCCATGTTTCACAAGCATACAGTAAGGTTGGTTGTACAATAGCTTTGTAAACAAGCATTTTGGTTTCCCTGTGAATGCCCTGGTCCGAGTACTACAGGTGTCAGCTCTCCAGTGTCTGAGACAAAGGACATTTCCAGTCCTACTTGATGCTGGGGGTTGAACCCGAGACCTTCCAGATGCAAAGCAGATGCTCAGTCACTCAACTATGACCTTTCCCCATTTCCTTTGTCTTGGGGGGGGGGGGGGTGTGGACGGATGAAATAACGAGAAATAACAAGGAAGTGCCAGGTGGGAAATCCTTTATGTTAGGTGAACATTATGGACCAAATTTCTGCTGTGCTGATCTCTCTTGAATTCATTGGTATTGCAGTCAGAATGAATTTGTGCCTATAAGATGAGACAGGTGAGCAGAAGCTAAATCTGCATTATAAAGTATCAGTAAAAGCTAAGCAGGTGTGAAATCTGCGTTCATGTATTTAAATGAATGATTTACAGCTCCCTATGTAAAATAAATAAGATTTATGGCCGGCGAGAATGCTCAGAGATTTAAACATGGCTGCAGTAGTCAGTAGAGATATGGAAATGCCAACTTTGACCATATAAACGTTAAACACTAGTACACTGGGTTTGCTGATTGTGCAATTTGCTTTGTTTTGCATACGTACATACACCCTTAACTTACAATAATGTGGAATTAAAAGCTCTATAGGTGGCTCCCTCTTTTCTAAAGCACACTTTATCCATCATGTCTATTTCAAGGGTATTCTCTAAACCACCATGACTTCATGCTGGTGCCAAATGTTCTATTTAGGAGACTTACTGGAAGTAACTTGAAACTTGATCAGTCTTGGAGGCAGAAGTCGTGACACTTCAATAGTACATCTTCTTGGAGTGACATGATGGGTGAGGTGAGCATTTAAGAAGTAAGGTGAACTGAGTTTTCTGGGGATGACCAGCAAAGTGAAGCTTGAGCCCAGGAAGACTTTGAAGCATAACTTCAATTTTATCTTTTCTTTGACTGGCATAATGCCACTGTAGGATGCAAAACGGTTTTGTGATCAACCCTCCGTATGTAATTTCCACTGGAAATTAGACATCACTCAGGCATCCTTTAAAGCCTCTCTCAGCAACATGTCGTGCAGTGTTTTGTTCTGTTTTTTAAGCCAGCAGCCACAGCAATTTCAGACTATTCTGCATCATTGCAGGTGTTTTCAAGTTACATATGTGGGAGGCAGTAAATCAATATGCTCATTGGTTGAGTGAAAAGGTCTACTGGGACCTTGGTTGAAAGGCAGACCCAGCTAGTATTTCTGAGGTAACAAATAGGACCCCTTTGTGCTAGTACTTTTGAAAACATTAATATTGGTCCATGTCTCAGGAAGATCTAGACATCCACAGGGAGTCCAGTAAATGGTGATTGTGTGTATACATGATCCCCTTGAGAATATATGTCCCAACTACAGATAACTTGGTAGCTAAGTACACACACACACCTCGACACCAGCTTCTCATTATTATGGACTGTAGGAGCCAGGAAATGTAGAGAATCATCAATGGTCATTGGTTTCCAGCCTTTCTTCCAACACAAGGCTTTTATTTCTGGGCACAAGACACACAGCTCTGGTAAAATGATAAGGCAATGTACATATGGGGTCAGCTAGTCTCACACCTTGACCTACCACCCAAGGGATGCCTTCCAACTTAGTCACCACTGAAGGGCAATTACCCTAAACATGTGACTTCCTGCAAGGTCTTGGATGTCAAATCATATACAGAGCTCTCACCTCTAAAGGTTTCCCTGGTGATGGAAGTTCCTGTTAGGCCTCTGCAGCTGGAAGTCTAGATCCAGTCCAAGGCAGACTGAGGTTGCAAGATGACATGGTCAAAAATGGGCCTGGAGTAAGCAGGCAAGGTTCCTGCACTGTAACCCAGGGGAAGAGGCACTTCAAAAGAGTGATATTCCATATTTTCTGTGGGTCCATACCTGACCAAGAGGTCAAAGAAGGCACTGACTCAGGTCTAGGTTGCTGCAAGTACAGCTTTGTTTCAGATCTGTTGCTTCACATGCACACTTCCACCCATGTTTCAGGTTACTCTCACCAATGCTGTGTCTGACTTCCATGCAGTTGGCCGTGGGAAGCTTAAATCTAGGACACCTATGTCACCCTGTTGAGGAAGGGGGCTGAGTAAGCTAAGAATGCAGGGATTCCCTTTTTGGCCTCACCTAATGGAGCTGAAGATAGCTTAGGCCTGGAGACAAGAGGTTCCTGGGGTGTGAGAGACTTAGAGGTTCCTCACAGAGACTGTTATTTCAGCCTGTTCCCAGTGTATTCACTGGGCTCTACCCCATCTCAGAGGCATTTTATATCCTCCAGGTTTACCCACCCTTCCTCCTACAGCTGAGCTCCTTCCCTTCCATCAGGCAGGTGATTGAGAATGCCATGTCTGTTGCTTCTCTCCCAAGTAGCGCCTTCAGGCAATGACCAGTCATGGTCTCCTTGGGATCCATTGCCTGCTTAATGTTTGGTGGTGTGGATCAGGGCCTACTTAAAGGCCAAGGTGCCACTAAAGGGTCAGAGAGCCCCTGTGATGGGCCCATCACAGCCCAAAAGAGCCAGAAAGCAGACTATGCGATCTAAGATTATGGCAGCTATGGAGAGTGGGGCAAGTGGGGCAAGGCACTCAGTGAGATGAGTTGCTCAGACTGAGGAGAGGCTTTTTCAGTCCTTTTTTTCATAAAGTAAAGAAAGTAAGCCTCAAAGCCACTGTGTATTTATCAGAGGACACCCTCTGATAAAGAACCATTTTCTTAGAATTTTGCTGTTTCCTCCCACTCACCAAATATCTGCTCCCCTTTTGTGGTCTACAAATAGTTCATTCAAAGTGGGTGGGATATTCCTCCCCATTTTGTAATTTAAGTGCTACAGTACATTCTTCACAACAACTCTGGTCAGACGCCAGCAAGACCAACTTTCTCATGCTGCCTCTTTGAGGCATCTTCTCTAGGGGCCTGTGTTGGGGCTGGAAGGGAACCATGTCTCCCTCTGCTCTGTTCAAACCCTGACCTTTCTTTCAGTTTGCGAATGAAGGTGACACTTAGCCTCAATTATAATGATGTGTGTTTTGACTTGAATACCCTTCCAATCCAATCCAACAGGAATTGGATTACAATCAACAACACATAACACAGAGACCACTGAGCAGATCTGATCAGATGGTAATGAAATTTTAGCCACAAAACATGACTTCAGCTGAATTTCAACTGGTGGTGGAGGAGTAAACAAATCCCTATTACCACTTGAGATAGTTACATTAGCAGCTCCCTCGAGCTTTCCATATGAGATTGACATTGAAAACCGGGTCTTTTCTTGTGTGCGATTTCACACATGCAAATAAAAATCAATGGGGTTGTTTGCTGGAATATATTAAAATGCAGCAAGCCAGCCAGATATAAACTAACTTTCTTTCTTTTTTCTTCTTGGAAGAAAAGAAGTGTTGTTTCTCTTATTTCTGACTGTAAAGTATTTGTGTAATCAAACTCTTTCCTAAATTGAAAGCCCCTGTCCTCATTCCACAATGAATTTTTGTTTTTTTTTATTTAATGAAGAAATGAAGAAAATGATATGCATATCATGATATCATGGGGAATTCTTCTAGTGGAAATGCTTTATAATAAGAATGTAAGAATAGTCATGTGAAATTAGGCCCAAGGTCTCTCTTATGGTTAGGCAACCTGGTGACCTCGAGATGTTCTTCACTACAAATAGCATAAGACCCTATGAGTATTAATGGTCAGGAAAGATGGGAGCTGTAGACCAGAACTTTTGTATTGTAATTTCATGTTGTGAATTGCCCTGAGATTCACAGAAGAAATGTGGTATGCATATTTAATTAATAAATGAAATAATTAGAAAAACTTCAGGAAGGCAGCGGCTTGCCTACCTTTTGTCTAGCTGTTCTTCATCCTACATTCTGTGTCCAACAAAGGCCAGTCCCACTAAAATCCACAGGAATTCCTGCAACGCAATGGTCACAATCCACAAGAACAACCTGCAGGCCTAGTCAGACATTTCTCTGAAATTTTGTCAAAATGTTTAGTATTTACATAATGCTACAGAGCAAGTTTGGGGAACCTGTAGTTGTCCATATGTTTCTGAACGGCAGCTGCAATAATGAGGATAATAATGCTGATCTATCTTCTGGTAGATGCAAGGATAACTATGTGAAATGCTTTGAATATTGTTAGCAGAGCCAGGGAACTTGGGGCCACAACTCCCATCAGCCCCAGCCAGCATGGTCAATGGTCAGTGATGTTGTTAATTGTAGTTCAACAACACCTGCAGACCCACATATTTCCCACAACTGATTTAGGGATTGCACAGACCCACACTGCCTTGACAATGAAGTCTCCCAAGATCTCTGTTTTTCCGATGTCATCTGCAGAATAAATGCCATGTTCAATTGCTTTTTAAAAGGGGTAGTCACTAAAGTCTACCCTTCTAGTTGCTAATGGAAGGAAAGGAATTGAAGTGGTAAATAACTCACTGCTATTGCTTACAGTTTGTATGTACAAGGTCTAAAGTTCAATATGTGACACCAGCTAAATAATCTTGGGCTGTGTACGCAATAATATTTCCTCTGGCTCCAGTGCACTCCCACTGCTCCTTTTTGAATCTGTGTACGCACAAGGCTACCCAGGAGCCAGAGTTAGCCTGTAGAGTCTAGTGAAAAACTGCATTTTGGTACCTTCCCTCACCCCAGCCAGCTTCAATCCAGCTTGAGCACTGTATGCTTATCCAACTTGCACTGAATTTTTTTCAGGAATTCTGGATTCCTGGAGATGGAGACCAGGTGAAGAAACCCACTGGGCAATTCTATCAGGTGAAGACACCACCACTCAGTCTCCACCCATTAGTAGGGACATACAGTGGGTGACTTCAATACACATCAACCCATGCTAATGTGTATAGCAATGGGCAAAACTGGCTTGAAACACAGCAATAAAAAACTATCTTGAGACATTTTAAGCCAGTAACACATACACAGACTCAGTCAGGAGAGCTCAGTAAGATCTCTGCTGAAGATCTTGGTCTGTGCTGAGGTTATAGTACAAGCTACCATCAACCTGATTCAGAGTCATCCAGCAACTTCCATTCCATGTTCTGTATATTGGTTTTGGCATCTAATATACAAAGTTAGCTAGATGAACGGCCTTTGGGACCTTTACCAAATCTATGAGTTGGAACTTTGGTTTAATGCAGGCTTTTGCAGGTGCTGAAAGAACTGTAGGAGGTAAACCTTATATGCAGCTATTCTCTTCCGCTGGCTAAAGGAATTGCTAGAGAAATATGTAAAAGGAGGAAATGTATTCTCCTGTTTCTAAGAGGGGGGGATGACAGAATCCCAGATGTAGCAGTAAGCCTGAAAAGGAGTGTACAACTAGCTGGAGATCTTTACTGCAGATATTCTGCTATCATGTGTCTGTCAGGTGATGAGGGGGCTTTATTTTCAAAGAATGACCACATCAATACGCCAAATCCAAGAGGGAGAGCCACATTTTATGTTTAGAGATTTAGATATGACTGCTAGTGTTTTTTGGACAAGAAATCTGAAGCACTGTCTAGGCCAGATGGTGATGAAATATGAAATCTTTTCATTGAAACCATAGCATTAAATAAATTAAAGTCTTAGCAAAATAGTCCTTAGTGTATTTGTTATAATGAAAGTTTTTAAAAAACAAAAACACTCCACTTCTGTATTACAAGACCACCCCAAATACTTTCCTCTACAGTCTAGACAAGGTTGTACACATTATTTGGAGAGCAGTATATGTAATCAGACTGCTAAGGAGTGGACTTGTGACATCCTCAAGCCAATCAAAATGCAGCAGCTGTTATCTGTGCAGGATACTGTCATGAGCATCCAGTACTGTCAGTTTCAGGCTCCAATATTGGAGAAGAAAGGTGGGGGCTGAATGGTGGGAGCCAGAGTTGGAGAAGTGGGGAGATCTCCCCTTTCCACTTCAGCTTCTGCCACTTGGCAAGAGGGAGCAGGGATCCTGGCTACGCAGCTCCTGGCTTGCTTGCAGAGCGGAGAGCCTCAATTTGGGCTCAGGAGGGCTTGGAGCAGCCAAGGGGGAGGCAAAGAACCCTGAAAAGATGTTGCCAGGACAAGGAGTGGTATGCAACTAAATAGTTGTGTTCAGGCAAGAATTAATGCTAACAGAACAGGATTCCCTCCTTTCCTCCTCTCCCTGCGCACACAGCACCACCCCCATATTTGCTCCAAATTGGAAACTCCAAGAATAGATTTAAGGAATCCATGAGGGGAGGGAAGAGATAAAACATTCCACTTGCACAAGAAGGAGTCCTTGTGCTAAATGGACATTAACCTTAGGGCTACATTGTGCACAGCCCCAGACTACATGTGCACAGGGTCAGTTTCCTATATGTAGGTCTGGTCAGCAGTGGGGTTAGTCACCATGATCATCCTCTGAACACAAAAATACATTTTCAGGATACCTACATTGAAGATGTGAACAGGACCTAAGTCATATTATAGCCATTCTTTCTATAGCACGTTAAGTATTCGCTAGCTACTGGCTATACTTCCTTAACGTCACAGAAGCCTGGTGGTCAGATTTGTTGGAGTAATTGTACATGAGAAAGGATTAATTTCCTTCCTGAGCGTAAATCACTCAATGTGTGAGCTAATTGCAGGTGCAAGCTCAGCCGAATCAGCTGCTATAGTAACAGCCCAGTGCCCTAACTATATCTGTGGTTAATGCAAGTCACTTCAGTAGTGTCTATCTGTTGTTCTGCTGTTACTTCTAGAATTGCAGAGATACTTTGTGCTTGTATGTATCTGTATATATTTGTATCTGCAAAAGCTTACGAGCTGTATATTTCTACATCCAGAGCTGTTTTACTGAGCCTTATCTTCAGTGACAGCAAACTATCTGAACCTTTCACTGCTTCCATATGGAAACTGGTACTGGGAGCAACTTCCACTGCATGGGTAACTCACCTGAGATTCCCAACAAGACTTGCCAAACATCTGCAGTGAGTGTTTTAGCTTTAAACATGCCTACCTGAAATAAATTAGAAGATTTTCATGATATGAAAGAGACAGAGAGAAAGTGAGATAGGAGATAAGATGAAATCTTGGTGTCTGTCTGTCAGTTGGGTGAAACAGCCAGACTCTGTTGAATTGAGGGAATCCTCTGACTCTAGGAAAGGGCCATACAACATGTATTCTGGGAAGCTGTCTACCAGCTCCCTCTGGTACACAGGCTGAGACCTTATCTGCCCGGGGACTGTCTCGCCAGAGTGGTGCATGCTCTGGTTATCTCCCACTTGGACTACTGCAATGCACTCTTTGAAGGTGACCCAGAAACTACAACTAATTCAGAATGTAGCAGCGAGACTGGTGACTGGGAGTGGCCACCGAGACCACATAACACCGGTCCTGAAAGAACTACATTGGCTTCCAGTATGTTTCCGAGCACAATTCAAAGTGTTGGTGCTGACCAGTATATCTGAAGGAGTGTCTCCACTCTCATCGTTCGGCCTGGACACCGAGGTCCAGCTCCGAGGGCCTTCTGGTGATTTCCTCATTGCGAGTAGTGAGGTTACAGAGAACCAGGCGGAGGGCCTTCCCGGGAGTAGCACCCGCTCTGTGGAACACCCTCCCTTCAGGTGTAAAGGGAATAAACAACTATATGACTTTTAGAAGACATCTGAAAGCAGCCTTGTTTAGGGAAGTTTTTAATGTTTGATGTTTTTGCTTTTTTATTATGGAGTGGAGGTCCCCAAGCCACCCCTCAAAATAATTCACAAATCACATGTAATTTTTGTTTAAGGTTTTTGGCATAATTTTGGCCACAACTTTATTAAAATACATAATCTGTCAGTGGTTGCTTAGGCATTGGTTATGACTATCTGTCCCCCCGCCTGGGACAGAACTGACTTTCCGAACTCCCTCGGAAGCCAGTGAAGGGAAAACAATGTTGGGGATCAGTTGAGCTGAGCGACAGTCCCTCACCAGCTCCCCAAGGCTTGCCAACCCTGGTCCCATTTCAGGGATTGGACGAAATCGTGGCAAGCCCCAGGATTCTTTTAACGGAATTCCCTTCCACACCACCATTGAAGGGGCAGGCACAGCCTATCCTGACCCCTCCTCCACCAATTTTTATAACCAATGCCTAACCACAACCTTACACATTGTGACGAATTGCTAAGTAGTAGGCAAAAACCAAATGACACCAGCCAATCAGCCAAATGGACAAATTTCCTACTAGGCCCCTGCCCCAATGGCAGACGACCCCATGACAGGCATAGCAAGGTCAACCAGAACACAGGACGGGTGGGTGGGTGGGTGATCCGATGCACTCAGCTAAAGAGAAAGCAAAAGCAGAGTGCCCCAATATTTAAAGCCTTTGGTCCCACCCACCCAATTTGCAACATGCAATTTGCCCCAGCAACCCGGTCATCCAATCGTTGCTTCAGGCAATCAGCATTAACCTGCCTGGCAACAGAAGGTTGGCCTGGCAGACCCCACTGCAACATGTGCTCTCATTTTAGGGAGAACACGCTTTGTTATTGGTGTTCTGTTGGAAGCCACCCAGAGTGACTGGGGAAACCCAGCCAGATGGGCGGGGTATAAATATGATGATGATGGTGTTTTCCTATAACATCCCACATGGCAGCAGTAACAAGAAGCTAGGCAAACACTATGAACAGGTGTCATAGCCACTCACTGATCTGAAACCCTGGAGAGCTGCCAGTCAGTATAGGCCAGTACTGAGCTAGATTGACCAAGGGTCTGACTCAGTATAATGCAGTTTCCTGTGCACCTAACTGCTTATGGAGAGGTTGTAAAACTTGCAGCGCCTGGATGATAGGAAAAAAGCACTCCTATAAGAAGGCTCTCATTGGTAGTGTTAGCCTTCTCAATGACTTCAAGCCAGCACTGGATCAAAGTTACATTACAGGTGATCATTTTCGCCCACCCACAAGAACCTGGGGTGCTCCCAAAGAGCTTATTTTAAAACTAAAGCTTCCTAGGAAATTTCTCCCAGTAACTAATCAGTTGCAATGTGTTTATTTTTCCTACAATTGTAGACAACAGTGTAGTGATTATACATGACAAGGAAATGCAATTCCTGGGCTGCTTACAGCTGATTATGTAGTGCTTTTTCTGCCGCAATGGGAGATGTAGGAGTACATGTAATCCCTTCCCTATGCTGAGTGGTTGTAAGAACAGAGCTCTGCAATGCTCAGTGGCTACTCCCTTTTTTGCCAATTGTGTTGTATTAAGAAATACTTTTTGTTGTTGTTAATTGAGCAGTCTTTCAAGTGCTTTAAAGGCATCACTGTCAAAATGCTTTGCGTATAATTGTGATGTGTTTATACCCAGCATTGTTGGTAATGGGCCCTTTACACACTTTCTTGGCTTGCCAACTTTGTCCGTTCTCATTTAGCAAATAGCCCTATTTCCATCTGTGTTGTTCCTTGAAGAGCGTGAGCCAACACAGCTCTTTTAAAATTTAATTGACTCACTTGATTATGCACCAGAGCCATTAACGTGCATGCACCACTAGGAATTATTGATGCTACAGTTTACTGTTGTTTACTCTAAATCAGATTGTGTGCCACATTGCACGTTTCTTAATGGGAGTGTGGTGTGTGAAGAGTGCCACCTCCCAATCTGCACATCCACACTTAGATGTCAGGGAAATCACAATAGTTCATAATAAAGTGGGGAAAAGACCTGCTCCCCAAATCTCATTGCCATTCCTTTTTCTCTGCCACTTCCTTCAAGTAAGAGTCCTTCTTTCACACAGGCAGATTCTTGGTCAACCAACCACTTTCCTCAGACCTGAAATGGAACATGTTGGCTCAACCTACTAGGGCCATGACTATGTTTGGGTTTGATGTCTAAAAGTAAGAATGCAATCAGTGAAATGTTTAAACAGAAGCTCTTAGATTTATGCTTGTTTGGTCCCATTTCTATTTCTTTCCATGTTTGCATAATCCATGTTGCAAGGAAATAATAGCCATCCCTGTCACACACACCTGCACACCAAAGTTGAAGAACCCTGGAAAAATACATTGGGAGTCTCCACAAATACGAATTTTCATTATCAGATGATCAAATACAGAGTTGTATTTTTGTCCAAGATAGGATATGGAAGCTATATGGACAGCCTAAACATAACTATGTTTATGTGAAATAAAGTCCTACCAATTTTGATGGAACTCACTTCTGAGTACATCTAATAAGTTAGTAGTACATCAAGCACATCAGCCTAGACTAGGAACAGGAAACCTGTGGCCCTCCTGATGTTGAGGTATTACAGCTCTCATTATTTGTGACTATTGGACATGGTGGCTAGGACTGATGGGATTTAATGTTCAACAACATCTAGATGGCCACAGCTGGTTCCTCATCCCTGGCACAGACACTAGATCCAATCTAACATTAGTAGACTAATTTAGAATTGTAGTTCTTCACAAAAAAGTGATAATCAAATATTTGCCCTAAGCTAACACGCAACACAGAATTTATATCCATGTTTACTGTAGAATACCCTCATTACTTTCACCCAGGGTGAAAATTTGTATATAAGCCCAGCTGAAATGAATGGAACTCTTGGGAAACTTTTTTTTGTATATAATGACAATCTTGGTTTTATTGTTATTTATTTGTAGATCTAGCATGGTATCAATTTACTATGTAATTGTATTATTGACTAGAACTGGAGTAATCTCTATAAAGCACTAACATCCTTGCTTCTGGAAAAGGAGAAGCACAGCTTCCAAGCTGGAGTCACAAGCCAATGGGAGAGCCTTATTTGCAAAGATGTCTATATTCCTCTGTTCTGTGGTCTCAGAGAAAGCTAGAAATCAGTCACCAGAAAGCAGAGGTTAAGCCCCAAATCATGTAAGTTTTGGCTGCCCTGTCAGTAGGATAATAAATAAACATAAATGCTGCCCAAACTCATGATTGGCACAATAGCTCCCTACCACCTACTTTGGTCATTTCACATACTTAAACTGCATGTTAAACCTGACAGGGGTCTAATTAGATCCCCATATTAGCCACTGATATTTTACAGGGCTATCAAAATGTATGCCACTCTGTGAACCTGGAGGAAAAATCATTCTTGAGCTCTGGCTCTTCAAAGAGTGCCATTTGCTTTAGGCATACTCTACCCAAAGAGTATTAACTTATATGGGGCACTTAAGTAAAGGTAAAGGTACCCCTGCCCGTATGGGCCAGTCGTGTCCGACTCTAGGGTTGTGCGCCCATCTCACTTAAGAGGCCGGGGGCCAGCGCTGTCTGGAGACACTTCCGGGTCACGTGGCCAGCGTGATGAAGCTGCTCTGGTGAGCCAGCACCAGCGCAGCACACAGAAACGCCGTTTACCTTCCCGCTATAAAGCGGTACCTATTTATCTACTTGCACTTAGGGGTGCTTTCGAACTGCTAGGTGGGCAGGAGCTGGGACCGAAAGACGGGAGCCGCGGGGATTCGAACCGCCGACCATGCGATCGGCAAGTCCTAGGCACTGTGGTTTTACCCACAGCGCCACCCGCGGTCCCTTATGGGGCACTTATATGAGTATAAATTCCCTTTGCTGAGGTCTAAGGGTCCCTGGTTTAGGTTACTAAAGTCTTGGAATATATAGATTGAGGTTGAATCCTGACTAGACAGAAGTACTGTTTTTTGGGGGACACCCTCGTTCTAAATGGGGTAACTGTGCCCCTGAAGGACCAGGTGCGCAGCCTGGGAGTCATTTTGGACTCATAGCTGTCCATGGAGGTGCAGGTCAATTCTGTGTCCAGGGCAGCTGTCTACCAGCTCCATGTGGTACGCAGGCTGAGACCCTACCTGCCCGTAGACTGTCTCAGCAGAGTGGTGCATGCTCTGGTTATTTCTCGCTTGGACTACTGCAATGCACTTTACGTGGGGCTACCTTTGAAGGTGACCTGGAAACTACAACTACAACTGTATTGGCTCCCAGTACATTTCCGAGTACAATTCAAAGTGTTGGCACTGACCTTTAAAGCCCTAAATGGCCTCGGTCCAGTATACCTGAAGGAGCGTCTCCACCTCCATCTTTCAGTCTGTACACCGAGGTCCAGCTCCGAGAGCCTTCTGGTGGTTCCCTCACTGCAAGTGAGGTTAAAGGGAACCAGGCAGAGGGCCTTCTCAGCAGTGGCGCCCACCCTGTGGAATGCCCTCCCATCAGATGTTAAGGAAACAACTATGTGACTTTTAAAAGACACCTGAAAGCAGCCCTGTATAGCATATTATTATTATTATCCCCTTCGTGGATCACTGCCTTGCCGTGGTGAAGGGGCTTGAATAACTCAGAGAAGCTATGAGCTATTCCGTGCAGGGCCACCCAAGATGGACAGGTCATAGTGAAGAGTTTTGACCAAACGTGATCCACCTGGAGCAGGAACCGGCAAGCCACTCCAGTATCCCTGCCAAGAAAACTCCATGGACAAAGACAACAGGCATATAAAAGTTATGACGATGGAAGATGAGCCCCTCACAAGTTTTTTGGTTGGGCACTCTGGCAAGAGTTGGCTAGCTCATGCTAGAGTGGCTGACCAAAATACAAGTGTCCCATTTGGCTCTCTCAAATTTTGGAGGGTGTGCTCTTATATGTGCATTCTCCCTTTAGCTGGGGGAAAGGAGGGTTCCTCATCTCCAAGCTTTGATTGCTATCACCTTTAAAACCCAAGAGTTTTTGAAAGGCCATCTCTCAACAATTAGCTCCCATCAACCAGTTCTTCAGGCCTATAAATGAGCATTCTGCTAATCAAGGAATGGCTATCTAGGGGCACCACATCACTTTCTCTGTGACTTAAGAATGAAACTGAGATGGGAACTGTGAGAGGAGGCAGACTCCCTTATTATCTTGCTTCTAGGATTTCTCTGCTACATGCTGGCTGCTACTAGAAAAAAAAAAGATTTTTATACATATATACAGGCCAGTTGAGTTTGAAGTGGTCCATCCTAATGATCAAAACATATCTTTACAGAGAACATTCACACAAGTTATAGGAACAAAGAAGAAAAATGCAAAGGAACAGTATGTTCTATCGAAGCTAGCTGCTCTTGATGAGAATGGAAAACATTCGATTCAACCCATTGCACATTTTTCTGCTTAATAATGATCAACATTGTAGAACCAAATGCACTTTTGAAGTTGTGGGGTAAATTATCTCCAGATACTGGAGAACTGTCATGAAACTGTTGGGCAGGCTGTAGATTTAAATTCAGTTTGGGGTAATATGAGAATTGTAGCCATCTGCAGACTTCTGTGACTTAAGCGTGCATGTGCACATGCTTCCATGCCAGAGCCCATTAGGCTAAGTATCTGAAAAGGGAAATGTACATTATTGGAAATTTATATGGAATAATAACCATGCACAGTATCTTCCAGTACAGACTCAGAAGACAATCCTTGGTATGTTACCCTCAACTTGCCAAACATTTATTTGCCTGTGGTGGGTGATTGCCATACTGCCCCACCATGCATTTTGCAGAGAATACTTCAGGATACTACAACTTGCCATAGTAAGAAAGTTACTTCTGCTGGTTGACCATTCTCATCACTATTCCTAATTAGAGTCTGTTCTGTTATGAAAGCCTGCATTGTACTTTAAATCTGCACCAGCTGGTGCCAGCTAACCTATTGCCATGTCTCCTGATTGTCTCATTCTGTGAAATGCTCTCTTTTGAGTGTAGGCAGAGGCCCCAAAATATTTATTTGGTGGTAACAATTGTGCTTCCTACCAGGTGGTGTACATCAGGGGTGGAGAATCTTTCCAGGCAAAAGGTAGCATTACCCACTGAGCAACTGTAGTAGAAATGGTATTATATGCTTTGATAGATCGCCTACATGTGAAGCGATGTAAAAGCCATAAAAGACAGTGTGAAAGGATGTTGGTAGGGGAATCTGCTTACTCAGGCTTTATGAAGAATGTGCTGTGAACCTTTGTGCAGGAAAAACTCAGCCTTGAGCTAGTCTGATGGAAAGTAGCCACCCTGTTCTTCTTGCTGAATCAAGCATGCAGCTCTGATAATGCAGGCATACTTTTCCTCTGAGAACGTGACTTAATTTTTATGCATGTGCAAGGCTAAAGGAAGGGGATGCCTTTATATAAGCCTGGGTAATTTACAGGTCAGTGGTCTCCACTTTCATGGGTTCTTCAGCAGCTGCTGTTGATCTGACAAAGTAAAGCTATCTCAAACACCACAATGGTGTGTTTGCTGAAGGAAACCGCTACACAGCCTTCTGGGGGATGCATGCCAGTATTGGATGGGACCAGAGACAATAGTAGGTGTGATCTGGGACAAGAAGTGTGGCTGGAAAAGTTGTGCGGCCTGGGAAGTGTCCCGAGGGGAAAACCTGCGTACACTTGGCAAATTTGTGGGTCGGGTTATTTTTTTATAGGAAAAGTCAAATTTCCTCAAGCACCTCCACCTGAAATGAAAGGAATTCCATAAGGCATTGCATAGATGGTCTATGTTGAAATTTGTGCTTGTTGTGCAAATAAAGGAGCTTTATTTGCAGCTAACACATTTCTACTGCATCCTGTAACACACTGATTCTTGTGAAGCCTGAAGCCCTTTCAAATACGTATCTAAAATCTGATGGTGAAAGTTTTTATAAGATAAATCTGAAATCTTTTAAGCTGTGTCTAACCGTTGAGAAACCTCCAGACCCCAGGTGTATAAATATATCAGTTAAAAAGAAAAAGTGAAGAACCAGCTCATCTATGAAATGGCAAAAGGTCCAATTATGCAATTGACCTGTTAAGTCTATGCCTGCTAAATAAATTTAGCACATGAATTGTAACCAGGCCCCTACAGACGGTGAAACCTTAAACAAACACTTAGTACAATCATGGCTCACAAAGGAGTTGGACATCCTGGTTATACATACCACTGGTCCATCCCTCCTCCCCTTCACCCCCTTTTTTTTCAGATGTCCTGTGTTGTCAGGCTAATGGATTTAGCACCTCTATATGGTCTTATTTCCTGGTGTCTGCTCCAATTAATGACTAGGCCATTTCAAAGATGGAAAAGGGGAGGCGGAAGTAGATTTATTTTCGTTTGTGAAAGTATAAAAAAATACTTTATTTAGTAATGTGAATTGTAAGACAATGCCTGGAAAGTATGGTATATCATAAAACTTCCCTTTAGGAAAACTGGAGTTTTCAATTAAATGCTTTTTTCCATTTCCAACTGCAAAAACTCCCAATACACTGACTTCCCTTTTGTGCTCCATTTAGCTAATATTTCTTATTATTTATCCTGCTGGATTTTAATATTTCCATTTGTCTCCTTTCTTTGCCATTGTACTGGGTTCAGTTTTGCCAGTTATTTCCTGTAGACAAATTGTAAAATGTCAAATATTTCACCTCAGCTTGCCAAGATATTAGATCCACCATCAACAGCGACTTCCTCTATGAGTCAGAAACAGCAATTTATAAACTGTTATTGATGATTTCTATAGCAATTTTGACAGTACAAATTGATTTGCAGTTCTTAAGAACCTTATGTAAAAACAACAGTGCTGGATTAGACCCACTGATGGAGGAAGGGGGGTGCAGTGGGTGCAGTCCGCCCCGGGTGTCATCCCTGAAGGGGGGTGACATTGCTGCCCCGCCCCCTGGGACGCCTGTTATTTCAGAAAATTATTTCATATCCTCTTCCCAAAATTTGTATACCTGTTTACAAGTCCACCACATGCACCAACAGCTTGACCTTTGCATATGGTAGGAGTTTTGCAACTGCTTGGATGGTGCTCTATCCTCCATAGGTAAAGGTAAAGGGACCCCTGATCATTAGGTCCAGTCGCAAATGACTCTGGGGTTGCAGCACTCATCTCACTTTATTGGCCGAGGGAACCGGCATACAGCTTCCGGGTCATGTGGCCAGCATGACTAAGCCACCTCTGGCAAACCAGAGCAGCACACGGAAACACCGTTTACCTTCCCGCTGGAGTGGTACCTATTTATCTACTTGCACTTTGATGTGCTTTCGAACTGCTAGGTTGGCAGGAGCAGGGACCGGGCAACGGGAGCTCACCCTGTCACAGGGATTCGAACCGCAGACCTTCTGATCGGCAAGTCCTAGGCTCTGTGGTTTAACCCACAGCGACACCTGCGTCCTCCATACAGGTAAGCAAAAAGCATTCTCACAGATGAAGAACACCTTGCAGCTGGGCAAAAATTCTCATGGAAGGGTGCAAAATAGGGCCAGGGAGGGATGTGGCATGGGGGAAAGGAGTGTTGAGAAGGAAGAGGCTCTATCTCGGAGAGAAAACTGAATGCACCCTGAATTGTAGGTGGGTTCATGTGAAGCAAAGCACAGTGATAACAGCAAGAACCTTTATTGAACTAACACAACTGAACAGCAAGGGCAAAGCACAGGTGGGGAGAATTCTCTTGTGTTCAGGTCTTGCTTGCTGGCTTCCAAAGAGGCATCTGGTTGGCCACTGTGAGAACAGGATGCTGGACGAGATGGGCCATTGGTTTAACCCAGCAGGACTATTCTTACATTCTGATGACGACAATGTATTTATTTAAAATATTTATATACAGCCTCTCATTAAAATAATTCCCATATTTATTAATATACAGCTGTGTGTTTTCTGTGTTATTCCATATTATATTAAATAAATGTATCAACAAACAAACAAATGATACAGCAGCATTGCACAATAAAACAATTCAATATGAAACTACAACTCAAGATGCAATGACATCAATTTAATAAAAAACAATATATCCCGATTACTGTTGTCAGGAATCATTCAGCTGGAATGAGAGGCCAGGGAAAACTAAACAGATACATTTTATCAGTCAACAGAAGCTTACCACAGGAGGTGCCTGCCTTGTTGAGGTGGGGAACTCATTCTACAGGCTGGGGGGGCCACCATGAAGAAGGCCCCCCATTAAGTTGCTGTGAGATGAGCAGTTCTGTTTGGGAGAAGGTGTTACTTGAGTTGTTCTTCAGTGTCCACACTGAATGCCGGAAGGGAGGGTTCTGCTCTCAAGGGGCTATGTCTATATAAGTTTTCCAAAGAACAACCAACTGCATATAAGCTTAGAAATGAGGATTGGAGGAAAACATCATGGAGGGCCTCTGTCATACTGGCTGTATGTGCATGCTGGAATGGTACCACAGTCCACATAGTTTATTAACTTGTTTCCAACAAGAATCAATCCAGGTTATAAAACATCTCATAATGCAGCTGTTTGTGTTAAAACACTTTGTTCCAAAGAATCTCCTTCTTTACCCAGCTGGCAATCACCTTCTGCCAGGCGGTTAATAACCCATATCATTCTTCTGAGCAGTTCGTGAAACTGCAGATGTTGTTATCACTGGTATGCATTTAGTCATAATTCAAATGCATTTGAACCAGTAATTTCCTGCAGCTCTGAGTTGTGCAATCAGTTGAATGGGGTGGTGGGGTGAGAGAAAGTATTTCTGTTTGATTTACATTAGTCACCTTTTTTAAGTTTTATCAGATCCTCCCCCCCACTTCCACATGGCTTGTTATCTTGGAAAATGTTGCATTGCAGTCAAAGTACAATTTTGTGAGCAGGGAAATTTTATCCATGGAAACTCATCAGAATCCTCTCCATGGCTATGTTATATGCTCCCATGCAACTGTTTCACTAACGCTGGGAAATGCTTCCATTGTCCTCCTTCAAGATGTGCTAGACTTGGGAATGAATGGAGTGGTCTATTTCTATATCAGTTTCACATGTTTATTTCTATAACTTATTATATTACAAATGAATAAATCAAAATTAGATGCTTCAGAATAGAACCTGTCCTGGTCCAAGGTGCTTTGCAGGCTGCTGTATGCAGCTCAGGACCTGAGTCTGCTTACTGTGGGAATGTTCAGGGTTGCAGGACAGGAGAGGATATATTGTTTATTAATATCCATCCTAACTTGCGCTAGCAAGTTCCTCTACTTAGCAGAGTTTACATTCCCCTTCTCACGCACAGCAGAAAGCTGGCTGCAGGCTCATTAGAACCTCTTACTATTATGCAATTCAGTCTGCCTCAGATTGAATTGTATGTTCCTGGTAAAATCCGCTTTTAAATCCCTCCTAAAAGTATAAAGACACCACAGTCTTATTCATAAGCAATAATAATAATAAAAAGTTTACTCATGATCAGGCAGAGCACAGTGTGATCCCTGAGGGCAGGCTTTATTTTCTCATTGATTGAGATTCGTTTTTTTAAAAAAACCTGATAGCAATTTTTGGTAAAAAAAAACCCCAAATCCTAAGGGCTACCCACAAAGGTTATATGTGCTCCAAGGATGTACTGGAAAAGATAGCTCATGCCTCTACTTATTTGTCACCCTAATTATAAGAGGAAACTTAGTGGGTTAGCATGAACCTGTTCTGTTATCTTTGGTGTGAATGGTCAAAGAGGGCAATATTCTCAGCTACTCCTGGACCAAGTTAAACACCTGGTAGCAAAATTGCTCTGACCTGTTCTAAGCATTGAAACCTGCCCAGAAACACTTTCCCTATTACAGATGAAACATATACACACTACTTTGTATTATACAGTGTGCGCTGTGGATCAAGGCATAATTATGAGCTTGTAATTATATTTCCAACTCCTCACAAATAAATCACAGTAAAGAATGTTATCTGCAATTTGGAGTTTGTGGTAAGGGTTGCTTTTTAATTGTGAAAATGTACCAGAAATATGTATGAAATTCAGGATTGCTCATGGGTATCTGCAGAAAAAAGATTGCATAATATATCAAACAACACATCGGAGAGACTATCTTGACACACCATTGTGAGTGATCATATATTTACACCTGACGGATTTATTCAAAGGCATTTTCGCTGGGTTTCTTTTTCCTACCTAAAGTAAGGTCAGAGGGATAGTCTTAATCAAGGAGAAAGTGCAAAGAAATATTACCTGAATTGTTACTTTTAATTAACATCCAAGAGATCTGAAATAATTTAAATGGCATTGGGAAAATATATCCAGTATCAATTACTGGTTTCTGAGGGTAAGGATTGCATGATTGTGTGCTTTTTGTTATTATTTTAATGGCCCTTAAATCAGATGGAACCAGCAAATTGTTGGCTGGAATAGCTCAGATGGTAAAACATGGGACACTTAATCTCAGGGACATGGGTTTGAGCTCCACATTGGGCAAAGGATTCCTGCATTGCAGAGCGATGGGCTAGATGATGCTTGTGGTCCCTTCCAACTCTACATTTCTATGAAAAGGGGATGGGGGAGCGTTGATGTCTAACATAAGGAAAAAATGGCATGTAATTCTGAAACATTTATTTCTTTACTTACATTTTTATATCCCACTGCTCTTCCACTATGGAATCCATGGCAGGGTACATGTGGTTCCCATGAGGTCTTCCATACAAGCACTGGCCAATTCCAGACCTGTTAAGTTTCAAAAAGGTGGTAGTCTCAGGGCGCCTGCTGACTTCTGACAATACCGATACAGTGGTATCTCAGGTTAAGAACTTAATTCATTCCGGAGGTCCGTTCTTAACCTGAAACTGTTATTAACCTGAAGCACCACTTTAGGTAATGGGGCCTCCTGCTGCCACCGCGCTGCCACTGCGCGATTTCTGTTCTCATCCTGAAGCAAAGTTCTTAACCTGAGGTACTATTTCTGGGTTAGCGAAGTCTGTAACCTGAAGCATATGTAACCCGAGGTACCACTGTATCTCTTATTTAAATAGCAAAATTAGCATGTACTATGCAATTGTAAATTTTGTTATTTAATAATGGCACTCCTACTTTTATACCCCAGATGCATGGGGCATGAATGCAAATATTAATTTTATTTTATTTTATGCAGTCAGTTCTTTCTTTTTTAAAATAATTAAATGTGAACACATTTTAAATTTATTTGAGGTAGCAGAGGATTTGCTCCTCTTGTAATAATATTAAAAACAACAACAACAACAACAACAAATAATAATAATAATAATAATAATAATAATAATAATAATTTTATTATTTATACCCTCCCCATCTGCGGCTACCAGCACATATAAAAGCATAATAAACATCACACATTAAAAACTTCCTGACACAGGGTTGCCTTCAGATGTCTTCTAAAAGTTGTGTAGTTCTTTATCTCCTTGACTTCTGATGAGAGGGCGTTCCACAGGGAGGGCGCCACTGCCGAGAAGGCCCTCTACCTGGTTCCCTGTAACTTCATTTCTTGCAGTGAGGGAACTGCCAGAAAATAGGAACACAATTAAAAGTCCAGACCAGCATACCTCACTTGTATTGTCGTTGTTATATACTTATTTATACGCTGCCTTTTTCCCTGACAGACTGAAGGTCAGCATTGTGCAGCAGTTCTGAATCCAATGTGACAAGGTTTGCAGGTTATAAAGTGGTACAGTAGTATTATCAATGAATGAATGAATGAATAAAATCAGAGCAATAGGGAAGGAATAGACCACAAGTCATGTGAATATTCGGTTATGAATCGGAATGCTGGGCTGAAGGATTTGGGCCAGCTTTCTTCAGCATATCAGGGAAGCAAGGATTCCCACCGATTGATTAATATTCAGTAGCACGTGTGAAATCTTTTAGTAAAAAAAGTGGAATAGCTCCCTGCATGAAAACCACTGATATTCTCTGTTGAAATTTACAAATGGATATCCAATGTGCATTAGAATCTTCATCAAAATACCACATGTGACACCAAAGGCCTTTAAACAATATAAAATATAAACTTTCCAAAGCATGAATTAAAGCAGAAACGTATTATGGAAAGTCATAGGAAAACTATTATAGCCATGTATACTCCAAGAGTAACAAAGCGCTGGATTAAATTTTATAAAATTATTTATAATATGTCTAGGAACACAGTGAAAATTTAGCTACCAAATGTATAATGCACACAGCAGCTTTTTGCACACTTATACCTCTGCATTCAGCTAGCCATTTTGATTTGTGTCAAATCCCCTTCTAACATTTCACAGGGCACCCCAAATCTGAGACGGCTCTGAACATGCACCCACTTCTCAATGTCTATTCACAACACTTTCCTTTTCTGAGAACCTTCCTGCCAAACATAATTTGCCTGCACAAAGAGGTGCAAAAAGTGATTGAAAGAGATCACAAATCATATTGAATAAAGGTCAGCTTTTGCTCAAAGCATTGTTTGCGAATACATTCATTTAGCACTTGTCCAGCTCTCTAACTTTACCTTACTGTCAGATGGCCTTTTTTTCTTTGGGATTGCCAATTATTCTCTTTTATTATACTTGAGACATGCTTTAAATTTTCTCTATTGATTTCCTCTTCTTTGTAATTGGATGTAGTGATTGGAATATCTTCTATATTACTTTGCAGCCTTTTTTTAATTAAATCTGAAAACTGACTCTAAAGAGCCCTACTGAAATTTCAAAGAGTAATAAAAAATAACAGTTGAAAGGAGATTTTGTGATACTGGTACCCCTATGGACTTTAATAAAAGTATTTTCTCAACAGATGTGTATCTTCTTATATGCATATATAGACCAACTATTATTTTTTAAAAAATATTAATGTGAGTGATATCTACATATTTTAGCTATATGGACTGACCATGAACTTTATGAAAACAAAAACTTCTCCATCCCTGCTTTTGATACCCATCTTCATAGAGAAAAACATCAGCTTTGATTATCATTCCATCTAATAGCAATCTCAAGAGTAAATTGCCAATTGTTATGAAGTCAAAATGGGGGCACCGAGAAAAAAGAGGGGAAGAAAAAAATCTCTAAATCTTAAGGGGGAAACTCTCCAAAATACCCGAATGAGAATGGAGCATGCTGAGCATGGGTATCTGTTTTGGAGATGGAAAAGCAGGTATAGGCTCCTCATAAGAACATAGAAGATTCCAGACACATAAAAGAAAGGATATCTTCATGCAGTAGTGCATAGTTAAATTATGGAACTCACTCCCTCACAGTGGTGGTCACAGTGGTGGTCACCAACTTAGATGGCTTCAATGGAGGATTACGTAAATTCCTGTAAGCCATCAACGGCTACTAGACATAATAGATGTGTTCTAGCTCCACTGTCAGAGGCATGGTACCTCTGGATAACAGCTGCTGGGAACCACAGGTCAGCAGAATGCTGTTGCATTCGTATCTGGTTTGCACCCAGCTCTAGAAGGACACCATACAGAGTAGATCATCGTGTATTTATCTCTTGGTGCTGCATATAAGTCATTTTATCCTGTTTAGCACCTGTTTATGCAGGCAGTAATAATAATAATAATTATTATTTATTATTTGTACCCCACCCATCTGGCTGGGTTTCCCCAGCCACTCTGGGTGGCATCCAACAAAGATTAAAAATACATCAAAATATCACACATTAAAAACTTCCCTTCAGATGTCTTCTAAAAGTCTACTAGTTGTTTTTTCCTTTGATATCTGATGGGAGGGCGTTCCACAGGGTGGGCGCCACCACCAAGAAGGCCCTCTGCCTGGTTCCCTGTAACCTCACTTCTCACAGTGAGGGAACCGCCAGAAGGCCCTCGGAGCTGGACCTCAGTGTCTGGGCAGAACGATGGGGGTGGAGACGCTCCTTCAGGTATACTGGACTGAGGCTGTTTAGGGCTTTAAAGGTCAACACCAACACTTGAATTGTGCTATTCAAATCATCAGTTCTTCTTTTCTGATGTCAAATGAACACACTTTGATTAGATATAACTATGATGTATAGAATAAATATTGGATTTGTGTACTTCATAACCCTAGAATAGCCAAATAAAATCTAGCAACAGAAGTCATTTTATGGGAGTGCAAATCTGGGAAGCAGTGTTCTTAAAATCTACATATTCCCTTGCCCTTCACTCCAAAACCAACATCAAATAGAAACCATGCATGACTCATTAAAGGAAATTATCCCTGTTAGCTAGTAAATGAATGCTAGTGATATGTGTTGCTCTTTGTTGCTCTTGTAAATACAATGATGGTCAGAGCAGCCTATTTTTAGTTCATGTCGACTTTCTATGTGTTCATTCATAAGTCTGTTTTATTCAGTATGTACATCAACCAGCCGTTTGCTTGTCTTAAAAAGAAAGAACATACAAAACTTTGCATTAGTTTTTAACATTCCCTGCCCCCACAACATGCACAAAGTTTGCCAGGAGGTTAGCTGACCTTGGCTATTTATTGAATATTCTGTCTGATATGTTTGCAGAGAGGTGTGGTGTTATTGCATCAAAGCTAGTGCTTTCCCACACTTTACAGTGCATTTGTCAATCATTTTCCTTGACAGAAAATGTCAGGATTCTTTTTGGTGCTGAGGGAGAGAGGGTTTAGCTGTGCAGGATCACTAATCAACCTGAATCGTGCAACCTGAATTTGCTGACACGTGAGTGAAAATCCCACCTGAAAATAGAGAAAACCTGGAATATTTTCTGAGTCTGAGCAATGCATCCAAGAGGAGGTTGTTTTTGTTGGGTTTGGATTTTCTTTTACAGTTAATCAGCAAAGGTCACATATAGCTTTTAATGGGTTTTGAAGTGGGATGTATACTAAATCTCTTATTGATTTCATATAAACTGCCTTCTAAGAATTCATCTCATGGCTAAACAATATCATTTTGACATCTCACATTCAGCTTAGGAGAACATCGAGCTGTACAGAGTGGGGATGCCAAGGCAATTTGCAGACTTCCAGTTTTTACAGCAAATATACATTTGGGGTACAGTGGTACCTCGGGTTAAGAACTTAATTCGTTCCAGGGGTCCATTCTTAACCTGAAACTGTTCTTAACCTGAGTCACCACTTTAGCTAATGGGGCCTCCCGCTACCGCCACCACATGATTTCTGTTCTCATCCTGAAGCAAAGTTCTTAACCTGAGGTACTAATTCTGGGTTAGCTGAGTCTGTAACCTGAAGTGTCTGTAACGTGAAGCGTCTGTAACCCGAGGTACCACTGTAATAGGTGCCGACTCCTAAGGACTGAGGCAGTTTCACTCCCCTCCCAATATATATTTTGAGGGGGACAGGACCCTTCAGAGTGTGTTCGGTTCTGCCCCGGTACCTTGCGATGTCGCACACGCAATGTCAGGATGTCATGAGATGTCATGTTGCCCACCCCACCCCCCATTCCTCTGGAAAAACTGGCACTTCTGTTTGGGGTTATTTCCTAAACAAAGGTGCCTGTGCTTACATCTAGGTGGGAAAAGGCCAGCCCGCATCGTTGATGTCCTTTAGAAACAGATGTATGTAGTTTGAATGTCATCCAGTAATACACTGTGTAGAGGCGTTTTTGTCATGCAGAAGAGCTAACTTATAACACTGAAACACTTAGACGGAGCGTGTTCTGGATTAAAAAAAAGTCCTAGTTGATTAATCATATGTTGATTAGTTGATTAGTTAATGCAATTAAATCCACATGAATTTGTATGTAACCTTCCTATAGGAAAGAAATGCATTGTTTTGTAAAGGTTGCATGAATCTCACAGCACAATCATCTTTAAAAGAATTAACAAGAATTCTTAACAAGAATGATGTAATGCTGCCATCTTGGTAGGCTACCTTGTGAAGCTCATAGTTGCTTGTTTTTAGTGCAGTAACATTGAGTATAATAGTGACATTTGTTAACTTTATACTGTACTTTGTAGAGAGTATACCTCATGTGATTTTTGCTGTGCCTATTGGTCCTTAGTACTGTTTTATTTATGTACAGAACTGTTTTATGCTTAAAATTCTGTTCTTTGTATGTTTCTATGGATGAAATCATGGAAGGAGAGCATGACCACCATGACTAGTAGCCATTGGAAGCCTTCTTCTCCATAAATTTGTCTAATCCCCCTTTAAAGCAGTCCAAGTTGGTGACTATCACTGCCCCTGAATTCATCTTCTTAGGCATTCTCAAGCACATTTCCATAGTTTAGCTCAGCCTTTCCTAACTGTGAGTCCCCAGATGTTGTTGGACTACAACTCCCACCATCCCTAGCTAGCAAGACCAGTGATCAGGGATGATGGGAGTTGTAGTGCAACAATACCTGGGGACCCTAGGTTGAGAAAGGCTGGTTAATGATATGCTATGAGAAGAAGTACTTTATGTTATATGCCCTGAATATCATCGCCATAATTTCTTCTTCACCTCCATCTTATTTCTGTACATTTCTTCTGTCCTATGTCCCTGACTTCGAGATACTCAGTAACAGCTTGTTGTAATATTAGATTTCCCCCTGACGATCTCATGGTGATGCATTCTTTACAATCAGATCTTTGCTCATTGAAGCCCTTTTGACCTTTAAAGGTGCATAGTGGACATTAATTTGTTAGTGTTTGTGAGTGGTTGGTTCATCAGTGACTGGATGGCTCCAGGGAATAGTAATGGAAAAGGGAAGTCACTCACATCCAGGATGTAGAGACAGAACCAGTGTGGTGGGTAAGCAAATCTAATTAAAGTCTGATGTATGATAGGTGGTTTGCATAACATAAATAGTAATCTAACATTGTCTCCTAATTAACAGAAGCAGGGTGACTCTCCCCAGTTCAAACCTGATACAGATAAGCTCATTAAGAAAAGCCCAGAAGTGGTTAAGAATGACTACATTTGACACTTTCTGGTATGAAAAATGGTTAGACAGTTGTGTAAAGTGATTAATAAACAACAACAAACTTGGGCGGTGTTATGTACACTTTATGCCTTTAAAGCCCATTCCAAGCCCATTCTTTCTCTCAAAGAATTCTGGGCATTCTGGTTTGTCCCTCACAACATGAACAATTCCCAGCAACACTTAACAAACTACAGTGCCCTGAATTCTTTCAGGGAGGAATGTGCTTTAAAGGTATAGCGCACACATAGCCAATGATTAGCCGAGAGGATTATGGGAAGAGAATGTGCTCATATTTTCACTACTCACTTTCTCTGTTTATACTATAATTCCCTGGGAAAGGGGGACAGGGTGAATCAGAGAAAAAATGTGTTTCTCTCTCTCTTGTCTGACTATTGAAGGATTAGATCTGCGAACCCCGGGAAAAACTTGTTTCCGAACTGCTGATGACTATAATTGGGGTACCATGTGATTCAAACTCCTGTCAGCTTTTGAAAGCAGGAATCATTTGTTTCCTTACATCCTTGAGTTCCCATCTGGGTAAATGGTGGGATATAAATAAATAAATTACAGGAAGGTGCTGCAAGGTGTTTCTGGCAGCTTTCTTCTGCAGTAGAAGAAGATGGTGACCAAAGCTGCAATCTTCTGAATGCAAAGTAGATGCTCTGTTGCTGTGGGTTCTGTGATATCTTAATGGCTTTTCTGCCCTTGCAACAAGTTGTCTGGTGCCTTCTGTGCCTATGTGATGTGGGGACATTGTCATCCAGCATCATTGTGATTGGTGTTGATTGTATTTCTTGGAACTGAGTAGAAATGATTAAGCTTTTGATTCCTTTCTCTCTCTTTTACATTATCTGCTGCTGTGCTATAATAAAACTATTGTAGTTGGCTTTTTAATTGTTGTTGTTGTAGTTGTTATAAAAATCCAAAGGTCTTTGTGCTTTATAGGCAAAATTTTGGACAACCTCAATTCTTGCAAAGCTCATGGACCTAGAGAAACACAGAGATATAAGAGAACATAGTGTTATAAGTTGCAGAAACAGCAGAGGTTTTGCAGGGGACCTGATCCACATAACAGTGGGGTATTGACTCAGGCGAGCAGGTCCCACGATTACACCAATCCCCTTTGTTATTTTGCCTTCACACAGAGGCAGGGCACACACATCCTCCTAATATTCATTATGTGCAACTTCCAATCCAAAAATATTTTGGCCTGATGATATATTTTGAAAGATTCCCCCTGCCTATCCCAGGCACACAAAAGAAAGAAACCAAGCTGTCCATGCAGCCCTGATACAATTCACACAAAATTTGCTTCTTGACACAGTCACAACAAAGAAGGTCTTAACTATCTGGCATCAGCTCTCATTACCTACATTTCTTATCACTGCAAGAACGTTCATTAAAGCCAACAGCTCATTAAGTCTGGAAAAATTATTCATGGTGTGAAATGCTGTTTGTTTTTAATTATTATTATTTTCTGCTGCTAATGATAGCAGTGGCTCCAGCACTTGTTGATTAAACTATTTCCCCAATGAAAATCATCCTTCCTTGAGGAAAATGTTGTGACTGAAACTTGTTATCCTCAGCTGAAATGTTCACAATGATATAAGAACTGTTTAAAAAGATTCGTTATTCTAATGTGCATGAGTGTATGTTTTGCTTCAGGGAAGGGTGCTTGTGAATAAGGAAACAGCTGCGAATTTCCACAGCATTCAATGGCCCATCTGATTCAACATCCTGTTATTACTTTAGCCATGACAGCTTGATTTCATTGATTAATGGTCAATGAAAGCTTGTTCCAATACAAATATGTCACTCTTTAAAGGTACATCAGACTCTTTGTTGACGATGGTCAGTGATCAATTTTGAGCTTTAAAATTTCAGTGGTGCATGGTGCAGTGCCAAAATTTGGTTCCCCCTCTGCCTCTTGCCTTCTTTTGTTTGTCATTGTTGCAGTGCCTGCTGTGGTACCCTCTCTGCTTGGTGCCCACTGTGGATGAACCAGCTGCACCTCCCTAATTCCGCCTCTGCCATGGTACAACAAACTAACATGGCTGCCCTTGTGGAATCTGAGTGACCAAAGAGGTTTCTTCCAGGTGTCTCCCAAACTCTTCTGAGATACTTTCTGTCCAAACCTTCCGTCTATCTATAACTGACTTGGTGTTCATTTAAAAACAATGTATTATGAGAATTCCACAGCTTAAGGCTATCTAAATATCTGTCTAAACTTGACATCTCTTTAAATACACACATTTTAGTCATGTGCTAATAGTTCCACTCTCCCATATAGATCTAAAACGATGGCTTGAGCACTTTTAGCTGTAAAATATTTAAATACCCTCTAGTGTTCATTAAATAAAAATGTTTCCCACGGACGCAGTGCTTCAGCAAGTCATCAAATATTTAAATAAACAAACAAGTAAATTATTTCCTTGTGTCCAAAAAGCCAGCACACCAGAATATATATATCAAACTCCTTTAGCCTTTATTAGGCACATAGAATACATGAAATTATTGTGTTAACAACCTGCATATGGGACTGGGACCAAAATAATGAATGCTGAAATCCTAACCACACTCACCTGAGAGTAAGCCCCATTAAATTAACTGTGAGTAGACATAGTTAGAATGTCTGTGGTGTTCTTAGTTCCCCTTAGAGAAGTGCAGCTAACTTAATCTAAAGCCAACCCATAGTGACTGCTTTCTAATTCACATCTCATGTCTTCAGCAACTGGACATAGCCCGGTTCTGAATGGAAATCCATTTACAGTGGTACCTCGGGTTACAGACGCTTCAGGTTACAGACTCCACTAACCCATAAATAGTACATCGGGTTAAGAACTTTGCTTCAGGATGAGAACAGAAATCGTGCGGCGGCAGTGGGAGACCCCATTAGCAAACATACTGCTTCAGGTTAAGAACCGTTTCAGGTTAAGAAGGGACCTCCAGAACGAATTAAGTTCTTAACCAGAGGTACCACTGTATATGCCACCTTGAGACCCATCAGGGGAAAAGGCAGGGTATAAACAAATATATAATATGATGATGACTATGACGATGACAACAACAAAAACAACAACCACCTAATATTAAACCACACTATGGGTTTATTAGTTGTGTATTTTTATTTATTACACTTGTGTTTCAAGGAACTCAAATCAGCATATATGCTTTTCTTTTCTCCTCTCAATTTATCCTCACAACAATCCTGTAAAATAGGCTAAGAGACTGACGCACATTTCATAGGTGAATAGGATTTTTAACCCGTGTTTCTCTTATCTCTACCCAACATTTTAACCACTGGATCTCATTTGAGACTATTTATGAAATGGAGCCAAATATTTATAGATGTTGCAAGAAGTTATGGGTCTTGCATTTGTGCATTTGATTACTGATTTCTCAGTTGCTAAATCTCACCTTTCTTTCCAGGGTGAATATGAGTTAATCTTATGTCCTTCTTCCTCCTTTCATTGCCGAATGACAGTGTAAAGCAGCTCCAGTTTTCATAGCTATTCCACTCCAGGTTTCTGTATGGTTCTCATCCAGTTCAGTATGAGTTTCTCCCAGCAGGTTTCAATCTAAGCTGCTGTCAAAAGGAATTCCCTTAAGGGGAGGGTGCATTGCCTTCAGTGCTGATGCATTTGGGATTTGCAGCTAACTCTGTGACATGCTGGGCAAGGAAGCGTGTGAGTTTGTAGCATCATTCTACCTTGAGACCTTCAGCTCCGTCATTCAGGCAAGCGACTATGACTGAAACAAGCAAGGCGATCACAATGAGTGAGCAGGAATTTCACAAATGAGAAACCCATAATGATTTATTGCCTTTCTAATTAGCCCCTTTAGGAACATAGCTTTGATTCAGGAAAACAGTCTGAAGTCCCCAGGCGCTTTTTGCTATTGATTTGATCCTTTTGTGGTGTTGGTTTGGTTTTGCCTCTTTTTCAATCAACTAAGAAAAGAGAAGCTCATTAAACAAACTAGCAAATTAATGTTTAAAATGCATCAACCCCCAACAGGGACGTTAGGTGCTCCACAATGTAAAATATTATCCCTACCCCCCCCCCAAAAAAAAGCCTATCATACACCACAAAAGATACATCAATTTTTTTTCTGACATTTCATTTCCTACATTTATCCAGTTCTTCCTGTATTTAATCTTATTTTCCTATTTGCAATCATACCTAGAGGCCGTCCTCTTTTCTTTCAAGTAAGTGGCATCATTTCTGACAAAATAAAGAAAACACCATATCATTATAAAATTCCATGCTATTATGCATGCGGAATGTCAATAATGATATGTTAATATGATGCTTCTGGGGCACCTGCCAATTTTTCGAGGGATAATGGTAAATTTTCATTTGGACCATGAACAAAGTTGACTTAAAGTTCCCAAAGAACCCACAGAATCAAAATTGTGTAAGAGCACATTGCATAGAACTGGTTCTGTTCCACATGTGTGCTAGCTGTGTACAAATCTAGCCTAGGGTCTCTTTTAGGCAGAACTCCATTCCATCCCCAACCCTGGTCTTTTCACCCCTGAAACATCAACACCCTCTGAGCAGCTTCTATGTTTTTTTTTCTTTCTGATATGCTGTTTTTTTGAATCTGGGAAGATTGCATAAGAAATTTTCCTGGATGCATTGAGAGACAATAATTCATTTATCACAGGAGCAGCAGACAATGGCAAATTAAAAATTAAAAAACAAATAGGCAGAGGATAAACTGCTCTGGCATTCTTTTCTTTTCCTTTTTTTCTTTTTGAGGCACACAAGACATATTACCAATCACATTGTCGCTTCAGAAAAAAACATCCATATATAATCATTCATTCAGCGCATCTCTCACAGCACTGAGACTCTCAGCTCTGAGTGAATGTCAATAAGCTAATTGAGCTTGAACAAAAATAGGGGTGAAATTTTCAATCTCCAAAAGCAGACAGATCCAACAGCAAAGGGAGAATGAAATCTGGCCACCGATGATATAGCAGATATGTGCCAAATGCAATCGCAAATATAAAAGCAGTCCTCCAAAATTACTTACTGATTGGGAGACTAAAGGGCAACTAAGGAAGAACTGGATAAAAAAGAACAACATTTGAGTAGGAGAAAGGATGTGAATTCTGTGATACAATAGAGGGTTCAAATTTTATTTCCCTAAAGAAGTCCCAAAATACTTGGGATCCATCACATCTGACTTAACACAGATAGCTGTGAAAAGGTTAATATGTTTCTGAATCCTTCTAGGGTGGAGAAAGCAATACAACATATTCAACAATTAAGAGGAAATAAATATTTAATTATTATTATTTATTAAATTTCTATACTGCCCTTCATCGAAAGATCACAGGGCAGTTCACAACATAAATAATATTTAAGTCCTTGAGACAGTGTGGTGAAGTGGTCAGTTTGCAGCACTAGGCACTAGCCACTAGATCCCCTTCAACAATGAAGCTGGGTGGCTGAGTGACCTGGACCTCAGTCTAAATTGACTTTATGACCTGAGTGACCTGGACCTCAGTCTGAATCGGCTATTTGACGACAACATAGCTGTGTGATATCATATCACTGTCCTCAATTAAAGAGGTGGAAAAGCTGATGGCAGGGAAGAAGCGTGTGTGTGTGTGTGTGTGTGTGTGTGTGAAAATTTTCATGTGGGCTTCTAAAGTCCCCCTTTCACAACAAAAATGGTGGGCAGAAAACAAATGACACAGACCTCATGAGAATAATTACTGAGAAGTACCTTATTTTCATTTTGCAAGTGAATGGCACTCCCCGTCTCAAATTTCTTTCCCGTCATTCTACACTCTGTACTCAACACAAACTAACAAACAAAAAAATCCCTCCATAAATTAATTCTGCCATGGATGTAGTTTATTTTTAAAATATTTTAAATATTTTGTTGGAAGCTGCCCAGAGTGGCTGGGGAAACCCAGCCAGATGGGCGGGGTATAAATAAATTATTATTATTATTATTATTATTATTATTATCCCTAATTTAATGCATTTTGTAAGTTATTTTAACTCATATATGTCCTTGTATGCACACTGTAGTATATGCATTGTTGTACATGTTACATGGCTGGAGAACTACATTGCGGGGGAAAGGAATTGTACAGATTTTTAAGAACAGCTGTGTTTTGCTTCACCTCTTGTTTCAGAAAGTGCAAATCAGGTAGGTTCACTTTTCAATGGGAACTGAATTGAATTGCTCACCTACTCCTAGTTCACTTTTCAACCTGAAGCTACTTATTTCAAGTGTCTGTTTATGTAATTAAAATACAGGGAGCCACACTACGTATTGAATCACATCCTCCTGCAGCCCCATTGCCTTCTTAATATGCCCCATCTTGGCTTTTGTGTTCTGTTGCAGTCAAAGGGGAAATGAGAGCGTAGTACCACTGTTTGTTCAGTCTCAGGCCAGCCAGCCTAGCGAAATTGCTGACATAGTGGCAAGAATGTAACAGTTGTGCTCCCCACCCCCACTGGGCTTGTAATACCAACATTTCTTACTGGGATGTCTAAATTGGGTTGTTGAAAATGCTGCTTTCTTTAAAAATGAAGCCATTTCCCAAACAGCACTACTCATTTCATATCACCCAACAGACGGCAACAACTTCCAGCCACTCACAAGCACATAGATAAAAATCCTATTACTTTTTAACACTCCCCCATTTGTGCCCTGTCAGAAGAGGTATTTCAGCTGCCTTTAAATCTTCCAATACAAGTTTACATGGGTGTAAGGGTACAAGCAGACAACTAACTGCTTTCTTTCACCTGCGTGCAGGGCATGTTTGCTGGGTGCCATAGAGAGAATGGAAGGAAATCAATTAATGAATAGTTAAAATAATGAAAACAGGATGAGGGGCCCCACACAACCCACCCACCCCATGCATTGAAAGGTAGTGTAAGGGGTTGCACCACCTAGAATTGCCCTTCTGTTACCAATGCACATGCTAGCCCTGTTCCCCATCAGCTGTGTATTTTGAGATTGTGAGGGAGGCCAGCAGTGACCTTAGCAATGTGAACCACACACCACCAGGTCAACTACTGATTGCAATAACTCAGGGCTGTCCAACAGGTTGATCGCGATCTACCAGTCGATCACGGGATGCCCCTGGTTGATCCTGGTCGAACGCAGAATCCTCCTCCCCCCCCAAAAAAAATTGCTCAACAACTTTGGCTTCCCCCCAAAAAGCTCAACAACTCTGTTCAAACCAATGGGTAGATCATTGCCAGTTTGTCTATAGTGGTTGTAGATCGCAGTCTCTTGGAAGCTGGACAGCCCTGCAATAACTGAACTATTGTTTTTCTTACAATGTTATGGGATCCAAGTGAAGACCCCATGTATTGTCACTCCTCAATAGCACTTCTTCTAAGAAAGCATGGAGGAGAGAATGGGAACATCCCTTCTGGCCTCGCCCCCAAACAGTGAGCTCTCTAGGCCTATGTGCATTGGAAGAGATGTCTGAAGTGGGGAGCCTATAGGCATCCATCTGTACAAACATAAGACCCTCTTTCTGATTTTCTGTTCAACATGTGAACGTTGGGGAGTGGTGATCAGAGTGACTGTGGGAATGGGATTCGTACTGTGTCCATCCTCCACATGATTTTTGAATACAAGCTGGAAATATCTGAAGGGATCTTGTCACTTCCCCTTTCTGTACCATATAAACTCCATATAAATGTATATGACAGTCGTGATACATATTTAATCATTTTTTTCAGAAGACGTTGGGAAATATGTTTGGCTGCTCCAGAGTAGAAGTGGGCAGATCCACCAAACATCACTATGAGGAGCCATGCTGAAGACTGGGCTTCTTCCAGAGAGTAGAATCTACTTGTACTAATTCCAGTATTCCTTCAAATGATGTAGAATGTACATTTATACAAGCTCTCTGTTGTACATTAGACTGTGCCCAAAGTCTTAGAGTAAGGTTTTTGTTGTTGTTGTTGAATAGGAATCCAGACCCAAGTTTCCTACATCCAAACCTAACACTTCAACCATTGGATCACAGGATGGATCAGCTTTACCCATCCTTGTGCCCTTCAAATACTTTGGATTATAATTCCCATCAGCTCCACTCAGCGTTGTCAGTACTCAAGGATCATGGTTGTTGTCCAAAATGTCTGGAATGCCACTGATTGGGAAAGGCAGGTTCTTACAGACACCAAAAATGAAACTCCAGAGTTGTGATTCTTCCCTTCTATACATAACATTTCCACTATGTTGTGCTGACTTCACATTTGCTTGTTTCTCTTCTGCGGTTCAATACCCTTTGGCTGCTGCTCGGGGATGCAAGGAACCACCCGCAATAATGGCATAATAAAGCAGGATAAGTGAAGTGTTATGGTACAACAGACTTAGGAAGCCTGTGGTCCTTTGTATGCTGTTGGACTCCAATTCCCATCAGCCCCAACCAGCATGGTCAATAGTCAGGGATGGTGGGCGTTGTGGTCCAGCAACATTTGAAGGTATGCAAATTCCCCATCCCTGCCATGCAGAAGAACTCAACACATGCCGTTTTCTGAAACATGTGCATCTCATGGGTAACATCTGGTTCTTTTGACGCTTCTCAAGGATCTTCTGTAGTGTTCAGTATGCTAGGTTTTGCTTCCAAATGTGCTTCCAACGATTTCCAGTTTCAACTAGCATCGTGAACATGACCTGTTTTGTGTTCCAGTTGCTGTTTCCCAGTGCTGAAAGTAATTCCTGTTTGCTGATTTGTTAAGCACACTGGGAAATAAGGTTCCAAGTAAATAGAGTCTCATTACCATTTTGAAAGGCTACGTAATGATACTTTATGGAACCATGGGCATTGGTAATGTATACCTACTGGGTCATCATGCCCAGCCCTATTCCAAATAACTTAAATGAGTTTTAAATTATCTCTGTTGTGTCTCTTGGGAAGCTATTTGGCAGCCTTTTAAAGCTCACTTAGAGAAATTGTTTCCTGATATGCAGACTTCATTTTCCTTTATTCATTTTCTTCTCATGATGCTAGGTAATACCCCTGGAGCCACCATAAACAGTTTATCTCCTTCGATGGCGCACATGCCCTTCATTTTCATTATGATTGTGCTTAACCTTTGAAGGACCCAAACTGATAGGCCAGTTGTTTGGACTGTATTGCTCAAGGTGAAATGCAGCTTTGGACACCATATTGGAACAAAAATGTAGTTTCTGAAATGTGACCTTTGGTGGCTGAATATTCAGCCATTGTAGATGAGATTGTGCATGTAGATTGTAGATGCACAAAGCTGATCCTCAGGTGGCAGTGAAGAGGGAGTGCTTAGATAGTATCTTCAAAGCACAATACCAAGGGGTAGGCAACCTGACATCCTCCAGATGTACTCTGGATTCCCATCAACGTCAGTCAACCTGGTGAATGTGAATGGTCTGGGCTGCTTGAAGTCAGAGCCCAGAACATCAGAAGGGCAACAGGTTACCTACCCCTGCACTATGCATAACCGCACATTACAGCAGTCACATTGTCATGCCTGCCAGAAATGTGCAACCAGATACAATGTTGTCTCGGATGCACAATTACCTTGCTGCCACGGGCAGCTTTGTGGTAACAAATTGTGTCACACAGAGATGTCATTGCAAAAAATGTGCCTGAAATGGTGATGAAGGAAATAAGCATCCAAGATGACAACATCTGCTCTCACATGTTTCCCACCTCCATCCTACAGCCACTGGTTCACAAAGCCCGAGTTGAGCATTTGCTCATGTATGAGGTCTAAGGTTCAATCTCCAGTTAAAGGAAGCCTGGATAGATGTTGTCAGTCACAGTAGATGATACCTGGCTAGTATCACTTCTTTCAGTGGGGAGACCTGGGAGCTCTGTTCTACTGAGAGCTAATAATGTGTCGGAATCAAGTATTAGGAGTCCAATTTTGACTGAATGAGACAAATGAAAACTGTTGAGTGAAAAGCCATAACCAAAGGGTGCTGGGGAAAAAGTCATAGCTCCTGCTCATTTATAAAGTCCAAGCTTCAATCTCCAGTTAAAGGGATCCTGGGTAGATGCTGGCAGCCAGAGTAGACAATACAGGTCTCAGTAGGCCAATGGTCTAACTCAGTATAAGGCAGCTTTGTGTATTCCTATGACTCAGTTCATAGGGGAGATCCTGGAGCTCTGTTTTATGGGGGGTTAATAATATGTAGGAATCCATTATTAAGAGTCCAATTTGGACTGAATGAGATTAATGGAAGTTGTTTCCACAGCTGACACAAAGGATCACTCTACTGCATCTGTTTCAGAGATAAGCCCACTGGGTACACAAAGCAATATTAGAATGGGAACAGCACACACATTTCCCACTGCTACAACCACTTAATTACACAGTGCCATTAGTGTGCTAAGTGTCGCTACTCACTTAGTGTTCACAGTGCTCACGTGCACTTTCCCCATAGTTCTTTCTCTATAGCCTCCTTTGCTTACCTGATGCCCTCCAAAAGTTTTTTGGAACTACAGCTCCCATTAGCCCCAGCTAACAGAATGCTGATGGGAGCTATAGTCTTATATAGTTTTATACTTTGGTTTTATTCTGTGAACCACCTTGAGACCTCTGGGGGGTATGTTGTTGTTGTTGTTGTTGTTGTTGTTGTTGTTGTTGTTGTTGTTGCTGCTGCTGCTGCTGCTGTTGTTATCAATCTGAAGGCTGTTTTCTAGTGATCCTATAGCTCTCTATTCATTGCTGACGAGGGAACTGAACCAGAGAGAGAGGCTGGCTTGTCACAGCTGATGGGTGAAATTATGGCTGTGCTGAAACTGAGGCCAGTGTAACAAGCAGTGGGTGAAGCCAAAGCTAAACCCACTTTCCATGTTTTCTTTCTCTCCCCACACCCCACCTCTCTTTCTGCCACTCCTTCTCTCTCCCCTGCCTCCATCCTCACCCAGTCGGCTGTCAGGAGAGGAACAGAGATCTGGGTATCCCACTTGCAGAGGGATTCTGAAATTAGACCCAAGCTGCCCACCCCACAGAAACACAGCAACCTGCCTTATACCAAGTCAAGCCATTGGTCTAACTGGTTCAATGTTGTCTGCACTGACTGGCAGCAGTTCTTCAGGGGTTCTGGCAGGGGTCTCTCCCAACATGGAGATGCTGGAGATGGAACCAAATGCTCTGCCACTGAGCTAAGGCCTTGCTTCCTGTTCCTTCAGTGCTTTTGTTGGTTTGTTTTCTTCTGACATTTGAAACAAGCTTGGAGACTAAACTATGGAAATCTGCAAATCTGAAATAAATATGAGTGTGTAATAATGCAAAAAGAAAAGCACAGTTGTACTCCATAGTCACTTGACAACAGCTGTCCATGATCTCAGGCAGGTGGCCTTTTAGCTTTAATTTTATATGAAGATGCCAGGAATCAAATCCACAACTTTCTGTGTGCATGACCTAGGCCAGGCATAGGCAAACTTGGCCCTCCAGATGTTTTGGGACTACAATTCCCATCATCCCTGACCACTGGTCCTGTTAGCTAGGGATCATGGGAGTTGTAGGCCAAAAACATTTGGAGGACCGAGTTTGCATATGCCTGACCAAGGCTGTCTATGAACATTGGCCCTTGCCTCTAAGATATAATGATTATGAGCCCCTGTTCACCCAGGACATGGTAGAATTTACGACCTGAGCTCATAATCCTATGAGCACACTGGACCAAATCATTTATGAGCCCTGCTTGGAGACTTGGTTGAGTAGCTCAGACTCACAATCCATTGGATAGCTACAGATACATCCTACAAGCATGACCTGGCCATTTTACATCTTCTTCATCAACCCAATGCCCCTCCAATGTGGTGCAGTGGTTAGAACAGCCTTCTCGAACCTGTTGCCTCCCCCACATTATTTTGGACACCAGTTTTCACAGGCCCTGCCTGCATGGGTAATGGATAATGATGGGAGTTGTAATGGAGAGGTGGGGAGTATGGTGAAGGAGAGCAGCCTGGGGAAGGCTCCTAGGACCAGGGTAATTCATCGAGAGATTCATCTATCCCTACTTTGAATCCATGAATCCAAACAGGAAGTGTGAGAGCACCCCAAGATGTTTGATGGCTGCTGTGAGGCAATACCAGTCATATGGATTGCTCATTTGGAGAGACCAGGTGTGGGATTGGTTAGACTGTTGGCCTAGGCCAAAGTAACCAACATGGTGCCAGGTTGTTGTAAGGTTAAAAGCAGAAGGGAAAAGATCTATTTATGCTGCTCTCGGTTACCTGGAGGAAGGGTGGAATGTAATTCTAATAAATAAATACGTTTCTCTAGAGTCCTTGGTTATTCAGCCAGATTCCTGTCCATATCTAGAGCAATATTTCTTCCAGTCAATTAGACCGCTGTTCTTATTTTTCCTTTAAAAAAGACTTAATGCAAACCTCTTCTTTAATGCCAACTGTTCCTTTCCCTTCCTCAGACTGCAGTCTCTGTTCAATGCCTGGCATGCCTAACTGACTCCAACAGTCCCTGTCTGAAGCGTTGAGAGCTATAAAAGAGACAGAATCCATCCAAGTCTGCACCTGCCTCCTAATGACATTATATTCTATCAAATAAAGGAATCTGATAAGATTGGATGCAGTCATAGCTCATCTTATTTGTAATACATGTCTTGGGTTGCTGTAATGTACGCATATAAAGAGCGATAGAGGTTTAAGCAGGGTTAAGAAAAAGAACATAAGCCATTGGGTTTCTGATGTGGAAGGAAGGAAGCTGTGATAGAGAAGCTGAGATCTGTTCACTGGGAAATATGAACTGATTTGTAGTACCCCAAGGATGAAATGCCTAGCAGTGGATAGTTGAAGATCCCAAATGTAAAGAAGCAGAGAGAGTTTCCTTATATTACACAGGGACTGGCAACTTACTTAGGCTGTATGCTCCTCACTGTCGATTCAATTTAACTGTCATTTATTTATTTATTTATTTATTTATTTATTTATTTGATTTATATCCCACCTATTCCTTCAAGGACCTCAAGGTGACGTACATGGTTTGCCCCCTCCTCATTTAATCCCCACAATAACTTTGTGCAATAAGGTAGGCTGAGAGGCAAGGATTAGCCTAAGCTTCATGACCAAGTGGGGATTTGTACCCTGGTCTCTCAGTTCATAGTCTGTCACTTTAACCCTTACAACATGCTTGGCCCATAAGCAGAGATGCTTCTGAAATGCTCCTCATCCAAATTTCACTCTTAATTTTGGAGTCCTGAATTACCTGATCTTTTTTCAAAAGTGGAAGCCATTCACCAGAAAACTTCTAATATTATTAATATTTTAATTATTTTAATTTCCAGTTTATGCAGAATGAATCTGATTGTGCCTTCACCTGACTGATTTCCCCTGAGTGATACCCATTGCAGGCCCGCCATGTCCCTCAGAAAGTCATTCTTGGAGATGATGATAGATGATAGATAGATAGATAGATGATAGATAGATAGATACCCCATAACTTTTAGAGATACCATCATACACAAACTTCCCGCAAGCCTATTCACATTTCTCATTCACCTTCACAACTAACTTGCTCCAGCTTTCACTTTTGTTTTCTGTTAAAGACTTCAGTTGGATAGATATGCAGTCTTGAGCTTTCTCCATAATAATATTAACCCTATGGAGCTCCCCCCTCCCAAACTGAGTCAGTTTTTACCTACCTTCAAGGCTGGAGACATGACACACACACACCCGAGTTGAAGGTGATTTGAAAAGTGGGATGGATATGTTAGAATTCCTGCTCCATGATTGCAGTCATGGGATAGTTGTCTTTCACATGTTTTGACTCCAGAGAGTGGGAAGTGACGGAGACAGAATGTTTGTTTTACTGTGTTCAGTGAAGTGGGACTATTGTTCTTTGTGCTTTCTTTTTGCTGTCTGATGCTAGAGAGAGAGGGAGCCATGTTGCAGTGCTCCGGGTGTGTTTATATGTAAATAAAGTAGATTAGCCAAAATGCTGAGTTGCTGAGTTCTGTCACGCGAGATGCACAAACTCTGCAGATCCCTAAGTGTGCCAGTGTTGGTTGGCATCAGTCGCTGTGATGTTCGGGCTGAAGAAAGCTTTTGAAGCTCCTGAACGATCGACCAGGAGGGAGAGTACATGCCACTCGGGCATGTGTCTCTACTAGGGTCCTACTCGAGTGTAGGCTGAGCTCCTGACAGGATGCTGAGTGGAGAAGACTTGCCCATGAGTAGATTAGCTATCCTTCAGAGGAAGAGCAGTAGCTCAACTATAGAGTACATGTATTGCATGGGAAAGTTCCTGGGTCAATTACTGACATCTCCAAGAAGGGCTGGAGCCCAATCACTGGCCATCTGAAACCCTGGAAAGCCACTCCCCATGGATGTGGGCAGCACTGAGCTAAGTGGAGCTATAGATTGACTTGGTACAACACAGCTTCGTCTCTTCCTGGTGCAGGTGTTTATATTCCCCATCTGCTTCCTCACTGGCTTCTATGGGAGAAAGAAAGAGACCTGCTATACAGCAGAGACTTCGCTAGTTATTATAAATAATAAGAAAAAGTGATGCATTTGATCATAGCACTCCAGTGGAGTGCAACCTTGCCCAGGGTTAATGGGCAAAAGGAGTCAGTGCCACAGCAATCCCTCTTTTGGACGTTAAATTGCTCAGGGGACATGAATCGATACATATCAATATATTATAATGCACTCTTGTCATGAAATCATTTGTTTTCCTTTCTAACTGGAGCAATTTCATTTAGGTAGGCCAGCCAAGAATCTGTAGCGGAATATATGCAGTGGATGGAGGCAATGGTTCTCCATTACCTGCTCCTTCCATCATTGCTGCTATTCATTTTCCATGCAACATCTGGCAACAGGGTTGTAGCCGTGCTGGGGAGAGTCTTCTGGAGCACTGTGTTCAGTGACTTCTACCCAAGAGAGCATCTATTGCAGCTTCCGTAAACCAGGTGACATCCACATACTTTGGAATGCAACTCCCATCAGTCGTAACCAGTATGGCCCAAAACATCTGGATGTCACCAGGTTCAGAAAGGCTTTTCCAGTGACTATATTAGAGTGGTGAACCTGTGGTCCTTCAGATACTGCTAGATGCTGACACACACACACATATCACAAAGATGAACTCAAAGCAACTTCCAGAATCAAGCATTAAAAAGGAGCAAGAACAACTTAAAATGCTCACTGATAAAAGAGCAGATCAAACTCAGACCATTCCACATGCAAACAACAACAAAAATTGAGCAGAAAATTAAGATCCCAAAGTCCAGGTGGGATTTTTTTGTGGGGAGGTCTGGCACCTAAAAACTTATTGTGATGGTAACAGGCATGCCTCCCTGGGAAGAGGAACTACATGCCCTGTCATCCCTAATCACTGGCCATGCTACCGGGGGATGATGGGAGTTGGAGCCCAGCAACATCTGGAAGCCCAGTGGTTCCTCACTCTTGAGCTACACTTCCAATGTCGGGTTGGAAGGCTCTTTCACTTCTCCAAAAGGATGAGTCTGTATAAGTATTGAAAGGGCTGAGCGGGAGGATTCTCTCTTTCTCTCTTTTCTACCTTTCTCTCCCTATCGCACACAAAAAGGAAATAACCTTGGATTTCACTGATCTCTGACAAGTTAATTGCTTCCCTCTTCTTATCTCCTCAAGCAGAACTCTGAGAGATTCTCATATCTCTGGGTCCCCATTATGGGCAGATGTGACAAACTATTAGCCTTCTGAAACAGGTGGGAGGTCACCTGCCGGATGGCTTTCCTCTAAGTTGTCCCACCTCTTGTATTTCCCTAGATGGCAAAACGGTGTAAATGACATATAAATTATTACAGAGAAAGAGCCATGGTAAGCAAGAAGGGGGACAGAAATTAAGATACAGAGTTCTGCTCACTGTGCAGCCACTGATTCACTAAGACAAGTTATTTGTTGATAACCCATGGATAGGAGAAGGAAACTCTGGTCCTAAACCTCTGCTGCCTTGCAACTATATTCATTCATAAGGAAAAGTATTCAGGAGTAAACCCTGAGGAAAAATCCATGCCTTGTGGGACATCTTCGGGAGAAGAAAAGGCTAAGGAGTAAATCCAACACACATCCGGAGTGGAGTACCTAAGATGGTTGGATGGTGCCTTGTACGCCTCCTTCTGGAACTCCTACAGCCAAACTGGTGCCAAATATATTGCTCTTATTTCCTTTGGACCGCATCAGCAAGGCTAAGAGGGGGGTCTGGTCCTTTAGGGTATATATAGGACACCAATGCTCAATCTGGCCACAGCTGGCCCCACCACTCTAGGGGGTGTCACTGCTAGGATGATTCCTCTTCAGTATGTCTCAGTGTGGTCCATGATCTCAGCAGGTTGGAGAAGAAAGATGGAGAAAAACATGACTTGGTTGTCTTGTTAGTCATTTGTTCTGGATCCACCTACTGCTGGTCTCCTCATCTTCCACCCTCTGGGTCCCAATGGGAACCAGTCCCCACTTTGTTAAATTCACTGGACCATGGGATAATCTGGCCCACTTTGAGAGGTCTACTGGACAGCTACATGTCAATTGATTTGGCCATGACCACTCATCCAGAGAGATGCACAAATGTGAGCTTAGTAGGGATAGAGGAGAAATGGAGAAACCCAGTTTAGTACACATTCAAAGTCGAATTGATCCAATCTGCACTTTCTGAAATAATATCAGAATCAAAACACAGCCATCCTTTAGAATTTGCTTTGGAGTTCTCAACCAAAGAATGTATACAAAAATACATATATTGGAGGGAATGGGCAGAAAAATGAACATCATAGTGAAAATAACATACAAAAATGCATTATATTAGGAACAGGGCCATCCCACCCATGAAGCAAGATGAGGAGACCACCTCAGGTGGCAGGAGCCACAGGGTCAGCAGGGTCAGTCTCCAAGTAATGCATCAACCTGGTACTGCCACAGTGGGTCTTGTCCTACCCTTTCCCCAATGTTCCCAATGTAGACAACTGGGAAACACTGGCATGCGAGCACTCCAATTGGAGAACAGCCTTTACCAATGGTGGCATGGGTTTTGAAGATACTTGAACTCAGGATGAAAGCGAGAAACATGCTAAGAGCAAGGCACGTTTGGCATGATCAACTCCCACCCAGAAACCTATGTCCCCACTGTGGAAGGAAGTGTGGATCCAGAATTGGCATCCATGGTCACTTATGGACTCACTTTTAAAACCGTGTTTATGGAAGACAATCTTACTTGGCTACGAGTGATTACCAAAGAAGAAGAAGAGCTTTATTCCTCCTTTGTAGACATTCACTCATCCCTTCTTCCCTGGCTTGGAGGACACCATTTTGTGGTTTGCCTCAAGTGCCAAAATGTCTTGGGCTGGCCCTGATTAGTAAGAATTGCTTTCAGAAATGCATATACTAGTCAAACAGTCATACAAAAATGTGCTTACTAGGAGAAATTCACACAAAAATGCAGAAGAATTCTCCTGAGGATTTTTAAAAATGAAAATCCACAAATGGGTACCAAGATACTGGAAAGATGAGAAGCTGAGAGTACCAAAATTAAGACATCCCTAGACCTTAGTGAGGAAAAACTTGTCAAGTTATTTTTTGATATGCGCAAGCAGAACCTCAACCACTGTGGCACTAGAGGTTCCTTTTTTATCTGTAAACTCAGAAGCAACAGCTTATTGTTTCTCCCTATCAGTTTCCATCATCCCCCCCCCCTTGACAAAATGGCTCTGTGTCAAAAGTTCCTGTGTATGTACACTAGGCTTTAAAACCACAACTCCTTTAGCAATTGCTACATGAAGGCTCTGATTGGACCACTGGGTGTTGCTGCTGTATGGGAAACATTCTCAGTCATTTTACTACTGAGATGTGTCTGGAAAAAAGAAAACTTTATAAAAATGTAATTAATTGCCCACTTTAAAGGTCACCATTAATAAAAACAAACGTGCAGATTATTAAGGCCATAGAGGAAATCATTAGCGATACTTTGGGGTGTTGTTAGAGCCAAATCCACTAAAATGGAAGTCTAATTTGTTATGTCTGGAAGCTACAGCTGATTCCTTGTCCCCTGTCATAGCAGAGAGACCTTAATAACATATGGCAGCGACATCATTTTTTGAATTATGAGGTCTCTGAGAAAAGTTGCTCCATAAATTCTGGGCTTTGTCGGTGTTCATAATGTATCCTTCAAACCTTCATTAGGACAATTCATTACCAGTATTTCTAGGAATACTGTGGTGCTGTTTTTGCTTCTCAGATAGAATTATGGGGTTTAGGGTCCTCCCCCAGTTCTTACCATTTCTTCTTCCTTGCACTAATCACCTGAAACATTTCACTGCTTGACATCAGTACTGAAATGGTTCAGGGAATGGCAGAGACACTTCAAGTCATTCAAAGCAGCAAAGGCCACTCACGGACAGCAGGGTATGGTGTCGGGCAGGGGGAATGCTGCTGAGCCATGGTTGCTGCCAGTTATCAAGCAGGAGATGTGGCTGTGGGGAGGTGGTCACAGTGTGGGTGCAATGGCAGGAATGTTCAATTGGTTCCCACAATGGTTGTTGACCTCCAAACCATCAGGGGTGGACCTTGGTATAATGCCGCCTTGTGCAAGGCCAACATTTGATGCCCTCCCTCCCAGTCCTTGTGGCTCCAGCTTAAGCGGGTAAACAAGGACCCCACCCTTGCAGGGTGCTGCTGGGGGCAGTGGCATGCCTTTGCTGGTGATCGAGGAGCACGTGGCTGTTGTGCCCTTCTCATGCTGCTCTCCCAGAATCCGATCCTTGCAAGGCCCCTCAGGGAGGGCAGTGTGGGGACGTGGCAAGTGTGGGTCCTTCGATCCCAGCCTTGTGTGAGGATGGGATCAAAGGGTGCATGGCTGCTCCATCCCCAAACCACCCTCTCCAAGCAACCTTGCAAGGCTCAGATCTTGGGAGGCACAAGGAGGGTGCAACAGCCATGTCGCTCGGGGCTGGTGTCGCTGCAGTGGTGGTGGGGGCGGCTGGGCACACTCCTCGTCCATGGCATAAGAGTGCACAAGTACAAGCACACATACACATGTATTCCTTGGAAGCCAGGTCTGCTGCCCCTATGGATCCTGCCGCTTGAGGTGGTTGCTGTCAGTTAGCATTTCTTAGTGCAGAAAGTATTGCTCTGATGTGTAGAGATCTTTCTTATTCTCCTTAATTCAAGAGGGAAGCTTCTGGAAGCTTCTCTGTGTGAAAGAAACAAGCAGAAGGTTTGTGATGTTTGGGTTATTCCTTCAGAGAGGCTGGCTTAAACTGGTTCTCTTATCTCTTCTGTCAAGGTCATGCTGACTATAAAAGTAGGTCTAGAAGGAGCCTGGTTTTCACTTTCTCTTTCTATCTCTTTTCCTTCTAGTGTGCTGTTCTGTTCATAGTATGCTTAGTGTTAAGGCTTAGACTTATTATAAGTTATTGTGAGTTTTAAGTTAGGTCTGCTGCAACTGGATTTCTTATGGACAGTGCCAATCCTGAATGTATTGGATTTGTGACCATTATGCTCATTTGTCTTCAATAGCAGTAAAGCTCTGCTGGATGAGATACAATTGCCTCTGGTCATTTTTTGGGAATCCTGCAACGTGTTTAAGTTTTTACTCTGCTAACTATACATTGGAATCTACTCTGGATCAATACTGAGTTGAATTCCATGACAGTCGCCTCACCTTGCCTCATGGATGGGGCAGCCCTAGCTGATCACTTGTTTGGGGGCTTGCAAAAAAAGGTGATTGTGGCCAGAGAATTATAGTGCCAGTCCTCTTTGTATGAAAGCAGAGGTGTGCAGTTCGTCATTCTCTACAATGCTGCTATTCTTGGTTTCTTGGTTTTTCAAAATTTTGTACTATTTCTTCTGCTGCAATACTTATGGCAGTGTAAAAGTAAGTTTACAAGGACATTTTTTTAATCACAGTTCTTGCTGGCCCAACCAGAATACCAAGTTTGAATCTCTCTCCTTGATGATCCAAGATAGAACAGCCTGCAAAAGAGCATGCATGCATCATCCATTCTTTCCCAATCTTCAGGGCTGTTTGTCTGAAGACAATTTGTAATTATTATTCTTTTTAGTGATAAATGGATTTAATTTTTTTTTTTTTGTAATAAATGAATTGGAAGCAAATGCTCTGTATCCCTTACAACCCACAAAAGAATTCCCAGCTAGACTTTTGCTGGTTTATAATGCCATATATTCATTAGTAGCTAGGGTCTTATAGAACTCTTCAAGCATGCTTTACTCCATATTGCTTACCCACAATAGAGGTGCCATCTTTCCAATAGAGCTGCTGTTTGGGGGACTCTCCTATCCCACTCAAGTAAATTTGCTGGGGGTCAGAGTGGGTGTGCATGGGGGGAAAGGGGAGGGAAGCCCAGCAGTGCTAGCAGAAATCATTGAGAGGGCTTAGTTAAACCTGGTCCGTAGTGTGTGTGTGTGTGTGTGTGTGTGTCCAGTTCTCCATTTCCATTATGATTATGTTTACATGTCACATCTGATTATTGTCTTCAGTCACTGTGGTTAGCATCTGCATCTTGTACAGGATATAATAAATGTGGCCCATCATTTTACCTCATCCTTAATGGCAGAAATTTCCTGGAGCTTTAGTGCATACTTTAGAAAGCATTGGCTTGCCTTTTCTTCACCAATTCATCTAGGGTGACTTACAGATTACATGAAATCTGTGTAACTGAGCACTGATGCCATTTTTTTTTTTCTGAGTTCCTATACATTCTTGCAAATTCATGGAAAGACCAACCATGAAATCAAGATATTCAGGTGTACTGAAATATCTCAGAGCTAGGAAGAGGGGGCAAATTTGTCCAGTTTGCCTTTTAATACAAATCTACCAAAATTGCATTTCCCAAACTAATCCCAGGTTGGCATCCGTCTGTCTCAAGAGACAATGGAAGCATGTACCTTTGAAGGCGAAGTCAAACCAATATGTGAACTGAAACACAACTCTTCACACTCCTCTAAATTCTGCAATGTGGTTCTCCAACAAAAGAATGTGTACAGTCTGTATATAGTGAAGAGTGTATGCAAAAAGAGTTATACAGTGGTACCTCTGGATGCGAACAGGATCCGTTCTGGAGTCCCATTCGCATCCTGAAGCAAACGCAACCTGTGTCTGCACGTCTGCATGCGCGCGGGTTGCGATTCGCAGCTTCTGCACATGCGCGTAACGTCATTTTGAGCGTCTGTGCAAGCGCGGGCGACGAAACCCGGAAGTAATGCGTTCCGTTACTTCCGGGTCGCCACGGAGCATAACCTGAAAATGCTCAACTTGAAGCATATTTAACCTGAGGTAAGACTGTATTAGTGAAACTAACATACAAATATGTATTCTATTAAAGGGTAATTGCCTGCCTCCCCAAAAAAAGATATACTAAGCAAGATTGCATAGAAAAAGTTATGTATTGGGAGAAATTTGCATGAAAATTCATACACATTTTTATGTGGTCATTATAAAAAGAAAATCCAAAGACATATGGAGAATTGGGAAGACCTGAAGTGCAAAATACAGTGGTACCTCAGGTTACAAACACTTTGGGTTACAGGCTCCGCTAATCTGAAAGTAGTACCTCAGGTTAAGAGGGGTCAGCAAACTTTTTCAGCAGGGGGCCGGTCCACTGTCCCTCAGATCTTGTGGGGGGCCGGACTATATTTTGAAAAGAAAAGAAAAGAACGTATTCCTATGCCCCATAAATAGCCCAGAGATGCATTTTAAATAAAAGGACACATTCTACTCATGTAAAAACATGCTGATTCCTGGACCATCCGTGGGCCGGATTTAGAAGGCGATTGGGCCAGATCCGGCCCCTTGGCCTTAGTTTGCCTGCCCATGGGTTAAGAACTTTACCTCAGGATGAGAACAGAAATCGTGCGCCGGTGTCGCGGCAGCAGCAGGAGGCCCCATTAGCGAAAGTGGTACCTCAGGTTAAGACCGGTTTTAGGCTAAGAATGGACCTCCGGAATGAATTCAGTTCACAACCAGAGGTACCACTGTATAGAAATTGAGAGAAACTGAAATTGACCAGTTTTGCCATTCCTATTTGGAGTTATTCAAAGCTGCAAGTCTCAGTGAACAGAGGAGCCTTGAGCCCTCCAAATAAGAGACTTGTGGCTGAGCCGTAGGGATTTGAAGAAGGGTCTCACAACTCCTAGTGCAGCACTGTTGCTCAATACTGTACACAAAAATGCTCCTTGGGGAAGCACTGAATCTCTCTGAGATAGGTTACAGCATCAAACAGATGTGGGGTGTGATTGACAGAAGAAAAAAGGAAGGAAGGAAGGAAGGAAGGAAGGAAGGAAGGAAGGAAGGAAGGAAGGAAGGAAGATACTCAGCTTGTGACTACAAGCCATAGGAAGTACATGTTGCTTCTAAGTAGTTTTCAGTTCCTCCCAGAACTCACAACACATCCAGGCTGCATCTAGTGGGACCACCATCAATGCTTGAAAAAAACAGTCAGTGAACCATGCAGCATAGACTTCAGCATTTGAGTGCCTGAGCAGCAGAGAAATAAGCAAGGGTTGAAAAGAGGCATCAGGATGCATAGATTCGTGCCCCCCCTTACAGTGGTGACTCACACAGCAGGAAGAAAAACAGATAGAAATGTAGATGGATAACAAGGGGACCGAGAGAGCAGCAACCAGATTGCTTGAGGCTATACATGATCCCCAGACAGCCAGGCTCATTTCTCATCATCTCCCAGCATCAGTAATTCCATTCTTCACCTATTCAAAATTAAGCCTTAAGGAGTGAGATGTTTCTATTATCTCTTATGCTACCCTGGGATTGCAGAGCTGACAATAAGTATGCTGTGGCCTCTGCTGCCAGTCAGGAGGCCAGAGCCCACTGGGAGACTGCATCCCCTGATTCCCAGAAAGAATATAACGGCCAGGAGAAGTCCATCCTGGTCCCACCCATCAGCCAGGAAGGCAGTTCGGGACATCCTACCTGCCAGAAATACCATTCAGCTCCAACAGTCAATTGTCCTCTAACTGAAGAACCAAAAGGAAGCACATTCTGCTCCCATCCATTGGCCAAGGGGTACTCGCTGTGTGAGTTTTGTGGGGGCATGATCGTGGTGGTGGTAGCAATGGCGATGGTGATGATGACCATGACTACAACATACCACTTCTAAATCACCTTCAGAAGAACTTGACTTGAAGACAGGGTGCAAATCTTCAAAACAAACAAATAAATGCTAAAGGAAGATGAAACAAGTTTGTTTTCTCCTGCTTCGGACAAGAGGGTAGGATCCAAACCAATTTCTTCAAGTTAAAAGAAAGGAGATTTACAGCAGGAAGAACTTTCTGGCAGTAAGAGCTGTTTGAAGGTGGAACAGACTCCCATGAGAGGTGGTGGACTTTCCTTCCTTGGAGGTTTTTAAGCAGAGGTTGGGTGGCCATCTGTCATGGATGCTTTAGCTGAGATTCCTGCATTGCAGAGGCTTGGATTAGATGACTGTTTGAGCCATTTCCAGTTCTGATTGTATGCATGGGAAGATTAGAGTTAATGTGGGTTCTCAAAAGCAATGCAGTGGCACCAAGTGTTGAAATTCTTCAGTTGATAGAGTATGGGATAAGTATAAAAACTTGTTGGAGAACAAAACACCACTATTGCTTTCACCTTTGGAAGCCATAACAGTGAAAAAGAAAAATATGATGGAAAATTGGGCAACTTATAGAGAAGGTGGAGAATTTAAACCAAAAGAATTTAATGATTTATCAGAGATGTTAACAACATGGTTACAATATCGTCATTTGAATGAAGTATTTTAAAAGGATATGAAGCGGGCGTTTGGGGAGCAAAAATAGCAAATAACAAAAATAACAACTAGAAAGAGGTTTGTTAAACTGTAATGCTAAAGTGGTATCTAAAATGTATAAGATGTTATTGGAATGGGAGACAAAGGATGAACAAGTGAAATCTTCAATGAAACATTGGACAATAGATATTGATCATGGGAACGTTTATGGAACGTGGATATAAAATTTAAAGCATGTTATAGTTTAAGTATTGGAGATCCTGAAGCTTAGGCTCCAATACTTTGGCCATCTCATGAGAAGAGAAGACTCCCTGGAAAAGACCCTGATGTTGGGAAAGATTGAGGGCACAAGGAGAAGGGGACAACAGAGGACGAGATGGTTGGACAGTGTTCTTGAAGCTACCAGCATGAGTTTGACCAAACTGTGGGAGGCAGTGGAAGACAGGAGTGCCTGGCATGCTCTGGTTCATGGGGTCACAAAGAGTCGGACACGACTAAATGACTAAGCAACAACAACAACGCCTAGTAGATTGGCTAAAATCTATAAATCCAAATAGAATATATGCTGGAAATGTAAAGAGAAGAAAGTTACCTTTTTTCATATGTGGTGGTCTTGTAATAAGGTTAAAGCATACTGGGAAATGATGTATAATGAACTGAAAAAGATGTTTAAGATAACATTCATTAAAAAAAACAAAAGTTTTTCTTTTGGGAATTATGGAATCAGAACTACCTAAACAGTATAGAAATTTATTTATGTTTGCAACCACAGCGGCAATAATGTTATAAGCTCAAAAATGGAAGGAAGAAGGAGAAGAATGGATGCAGAAGTTAATGGACTACGCAGAAATGGTGAAACTTACTGGAATAATAAGAAACAAAGATAACTGTTTTATTTTTTAGAAAGAAGGAATGGAAATAGTTTATTGGGTATTTACAAACAAACTGTAAACACATTAAGACATTGGCAGGATTAATGTAAAAACCTGCAGTTTCAAAATATATATGGGATATATAAATATATATATATAGGGAATAGATATATAAAAAAAATGTTGAGAAAAATTGGAGTGCACAGGAAGATGGGGGATGTAAAGAACCACTGAAAGAGGAGGAAAGGAGTTGGTGTTTGAAATGTTAAAATTATATATATATATATATATATATATATATATATATATATGAGAAAATTATAATATTTTTTTTAAAAAAGAAATTATTCAGTTGAACTGACCCCGATTCCTCTTCCAACAACTACAATTCCCAGAATGATTTAACAGTCCATCCTTTTTCACAGGGAACTCTTCATGGGTAATTGTAGTTCAAAAGTTCAAATATACCAAACACTCTAATCCAATGGATAAATATTAGAAAAGGCATATTAAATATAGCAATGTTCACTGTTAGATGTAAGTGGTTGTAGCAGTAATATTTCATTATTGAATCAATTATGGAAATGTTTATTTACCTCTAAAAATTAGTCATGATTTACAGACATGCAGACTTCCTGGAAAGGTCCTGATATGAATGATATAATTGTACAAATTAGCATTAATTTACAGTAATGTGAATCTTCTAGAAGGATCTTCTGGCAGATTTCAATAGGGTATTGTTGCATGCTTCATTTTATTAAATATAAGCTTTTTTAAATAAAAAATTAAGAGATTAGTCTGCTGTAAGTAATTTTTCAAAACGCAACAACAATTTATATATCACTTTCCCACCGAGATGGTCTGCGTAGTTTATTCCCTCCCCAGCTCATCCTCACAACAACCCTATGAACCAGATTGAGTAGAGAAACAGTGACTGGCCAAAGATCACCCCAATGGGCTTCATGGCTGAGTGGGAATTTGAACCCTGATTTCCCAGGTATCTTCTTCTTTCGCGATCACTTGTAGCCGAGTAAGATTGTCTTCCATAAACACGGTTTTAACAATGAGTCCGTAAGTAACTGTGGAGGCCAATTCTGGATCCACACGTTCTTCCACAGTAGGGACATTGGTTTCCGGGCGGGAGTTGATCACGGTGTGGATTTGCCAAGCGTGCCTTCCTCTTAGCACATTTCTCCCTTGCATCCTGAGTTTGAGTGTCTTCAAAGCCCATGATACCTTTGGTAAAGGCTGTTCTCCAACTGGAGCACTCGCAGGCCAGTGTTTCCCAGTTGTCAACGTTTATACTACATTTTTTTTTAGATTTGCCTTGAGACAGTCTTTAAACTTCTTTTGTTGACCACCAGCATTATGCTTTCCATTTTTAAGTCAGAATAGAGTAGTTGCTTTGGAAGATGATCATCAGACATCTGCACAACATGACCAGTCCAATGAAGTTGATGTTGAAGAATCATTGCTTCAACACTGGTGATCTTTGCTTCTTCCAGTACACTGATATTATTTCGCCTATTTTCCTGTGTACAATTTTTCAGAGACACCGTTGATGGAATCTTTTGAGGAGTTGGAGATGGCGTTTGTAAGTAGTCCATGTTTCACAAGCATATAGTAAGGTTGGTAGTACAATAGCTTTGTAAACAGGCATTCTGGTTTCCCTGTGAATGTCCCGGTCCTCAAACACTCTGCACTTCAATCGAGAGAAAGCCGCACTCGCAGAGCTAAGGCAATGCTGGATTTCAGCATCCTTGTTGGCCCTTGTGGAAAGATAACTGCCTAGGTAGAAGAAGTGATCGACATTTTCCAATGTTACACCATTGAGTTGGATTTGTGGCGCTGCAGAGGGGTTATTTTGTACTTGTTGGTGCAGCACTTTGGTTTTTTGGATGTTGAGTGATAGGCCAAGCTTTTCGTAAATGCTCTAAGCACTATGCAACACTACTCTCCCCATCCCACTTTCACCTAAGCTTATAAATCTGCGTACACTCATCAGCTCCTGCCTTGCTTCCATTCTTGATAGCATTCATTTTCATTCCCCTTTAAAGCACCTGTCAAAACAGACCTTTAAATTTGGTTTGGCTGTCAGGCACTGTGAAAGGATTTCTCTCCACACTATTATGCTTATTGCAAAATGAATTGCACGACCAACTTCTAAGAGAGAGACTAAGTATAGCTCCACAAAGGGCAGGGTTTGTATGTGTTACAGCATATAGGGGCCAGGGTTGGCTTTGGATGGTAGTAATTTAGGGCATCTGCCAGGGACCCCTGATTAGTTGAGGGCTCCCATTTCAAAATGATCAGATGCAATATCAAGAGGAGACCTAGTTTGCATGTCCCACCTGTGAGGGTGCCAGTCAACCTACGCTGGAGTCAGCACTGATCCAAGCAGCAAGTTTGCATACACGTGTGGGATCATAACTCTTATAACAATAAGCAGCCTAGAGCCAGTCATACAATGCTTGCTGCATGACAAAAAACAGAAGGAAGGTACAGAAGCCAGAAGGCATGCAAAAAAGGGGGACTTGTTCTCAAAAGTGCCAGCTAATACAATTTATTACAGTTCAATGCATTTCAGAACACAGAGCCCTTCTTTCTCTAGAGGCCACATTGGTGGCAATATTTGTGCAGGTAGGAAAGTTTAAAATTGCTCTAGAAGAATGAATCTCGGTTTGGCTCAATAGAAGGCAGCTTCATATGTTCCCATCTGGCATGTTACTTGCCTCGGGCTATACCCAACTCTAGTGTGTGGCCTGATGAGAGGATGTGACCCTTAAAGGGCTGGGAAAGCTTCCCCACCTGTTAAAATTGGATTGTCTTCCAGCAATATGTAAAGCTTCCATCATATGTAAAGCTTTCAGCCACCCCTTTAAGAGACATAGGGCTCGCTGGTAAAATAGCCACCATCGCTAACATTACATTCTCCTTCCTCGTCTTGAGGGTGCCTTGGAGATGTTTCATCCATATAAAGACTAGACCTGTCTTGCTTAATTTATGAGAACTAACAAGACCCTCGCTCATGATGGGGCTGCAGATTGCCAATTAATTTGTCCTGCAGAGTATTTAGGAGGCCAGTTACCATTGTCCCTGCAGATTGCCAGCGTGGTCTGTACATCTCCCCTCACTTTTAATTAAACACAATTCTGCTCAGAAATGATGCCTTTAAATCTTTTTCCTGGTCCCCGCCCCATGTTTCAGCAACTGCTTGCAGCTGCTCTGCTGAAGTTTTAATTTTCCACTTCTTCATGGTCTGATTTGTTAATGCTTGTTCTTCATCAAAAATTAAATGGATGTTCTCGGTAATCTCCCAGATTTAAAAGGGGTTAACCGTGTGCCTGCATTTCTTTGCTGCTCAGCTGCAAATCCAGTGATGAAGCAGAAAAAAAGGAGGCGTTTCTCCACCACCACCACTCACTAATAGAACAAAATCCTTCTACGGCATATGCAAGCAAACCAAATTATGATTACATTTAACTGGATATTTATTGAATGACTTATGTGTCCCTTTTTAATGTAGTCACTGCCGTAAAGCAATAAGCAATGGCAAATGTTCACATGAAGCTCGAAAGGAGCTGGTGCTTCAATATTGTGATGTGCTTGAGGCACAGGTTTCAATTGCACCCATGGAGTATCTCTTGGCACCAAACAGAGTGGAGAAGCCCCTGCTTGCATGAAGCACTTGGGGAGTGACTTTAACCAGTTCTGAGCCGGTTGGGATAGAGGAGGTTAGACTCAGAAATGGGGGAGAAATTCAATTCAGTTTGTATTTGAAGGCCATCTTACCAAATGCACATTTCTGGAAATGGTATGCAAACCGAAACATTAGTCATCCTTTCAAATGCAAACTACTCTGAATTTTGCAATGCAGATCTCCAGCCATGTAAGATGCACAAAAATGCATATATTACAATGTGCATATAAATGCACATATCAGAGAAAACAGCATACAAAAATACATCATATTAGGGGGAATGGAAGTAATGTGTATAGCAGATAAAACTGCCTATAAAAATGTGTATAGTGGGTGAAATTTGCGCAAAAATTATGGCATTTTTTTTCATGGAGCGGCGAAAGGTTTCCAGTGAGTACAGTTTACAAAATTAGACAGGTGGATTGCTGTTTTGCTTTCAGGCTGGTTATTTTTTGCCTTCTCTTTCTTTACTTTGGTTTTTGCTTTAAAGCTGCTCTCTGTAGATGAACAGTTAGTTCTGCCACATCCCTGCCAGAAATACTTCAGGCCTCTGCTTTCCAAACCACCAAAAAAAGAGGATCTGCCTATTGGATCCATTCCCAGACTTGTTGTTGGCTCTATCCCTGACCCAGGATGCTCTTGGGAACCTTTTGAGAGAGGGGGGCAGAATGAGTTCAGCTGATCACCTATTCTGAGAGAGACCTTTTCTAGAGGCGGGTTCTAAATGTCATTCTGGCAAGAAAAAAGATGAGCAAATTCCACTGGCACTGATGAAGATCTTATTGAAATGTGTTAAGCTTCCTATGAGTCTTTTTTTTTCCTTCTTCAAAAAAATAACCTTTCTGCTTGGCAGTAATGACTTGAGGCTTGCTTCTTTTCTCAAAGGCTGCATTCACACAGCAGCTTATTCCACTTCCTCAGTGTTTCCCTAACTGTTAATTTCCACATTATATTTGCATGTGCACACTAAGTAAAAGCCACTGCTAGAAAATTAATGGAATACAGGGCATGCTTAGCACTCATTTCTCAGTTAGTTGATTCCAGAAAAAAAAAAAATCTGTTTGCAGCCCCAGTCTTGCCTTACACCAGCCTTGCCCAGGTAAGCTGTTGTAATGCCAGGACTGGAAGGGTTGTTCCACAGCTCTACCCTGCTACTAAGGAAGAAGGAGAAATCTGACTGAGCTCACATTTAAAGGTGAACCTACTTAATTTGCACTTTCTGGGGGGAAATACAGCCAATACACAGCCATCTTTCAGAAGCTGTACTTATCCGAATTTTGCAATGCAGTCATCCAGGCAAGAAATAGGTGCAAAAAATGCATACACTGGGATAAAGAGTGCATAAAAATGCACAGGTTTCTGAAAATGCCTTGCAAAATGTGTGGGTGTTTTTTTTTGGGGGGGGGTGCTGCATATTCCTGTCCAGTAGAGAAAACCCAATCAAGAGTGTGTTGGACCAATGACATTTAGCAATAAACTAATTTGACCATCCTCTGTGACACCAGGCATGGGGCCAGTAGAGATACAGGTGCTCTTGCACAACCAGGAGTCTTAAAATGCCCTCCTATTTGTTTGCTTTGCCTGCGAGTTGACAATTGGTTAACCTTCTGATATTATCCTCCCTATTATCCATGGCAAAACCCTTCCAGGATCAATCGAGTCTCCCCTCCACCTCCATTAGAGTTGTGGGGTCAAGCTGAGGCCCACCCTCCTTTGCTCCATGAAAGGCTTTGCCTTATTTGCTCCTGGGCTTGAAGGCTTTGCTTCTCCCCTTCTTCAGAAAACAGCATAGCCCTTTAAATATTTAAAATGTCACTGCTCTTTATTTTCCAAACTTATAAGAAGGATCTATAATTAATGCTCTTTGTGTATGAACATTGAAAGGTTATTGTTTGAGGGACGTTATTAAGACTGCTGGGCCTAAAATTCATCCTCTACAGTTCTAATGCGTCCCCTTGAAACATTAAATTGTAATTGCATTATTCCTCAAGTAGGACGATTCGGGGCTGTAAAAACCCTTGTCAAACCACGTCGCAAGCTAAAGTACTAGGTAGTGCAGAAGACATTAAGAGCTTATTTGGAGGCAGCATGCTTGCGTTGTATTATCTACTTCTGTTTACTGTATTTTTATCCCAATTTCCAGGCAATTGTTTCTCAAAGCAGCTCACATCAACCAAAAGAGAGAGGGAGGGAGGCTGCATTCAGAAGTGGGGAATATTGCATTAGTCTTCCTGATCATAATGTGAGTGCTTCTGAACCATTTTCTGGTATTTCTTTCACACTCCAGTACCTGTTGTGTTATAAAACTGTGGCTTTTTTTACCAATATACCAGCAAGTTGTGTTAAATTTCATTCACACCAGTGGGCGTCTCAGGGCAACTTGTATCATTTTAAACCGAGCTATATAATCAAGATGCTTGATTTTCTTTGATGGGCCCTAAGCACCAGTTAAACAAATGGACAAATCTGTTCACAACCACAGGGCAAGATTAAAAAGAGCACAGAATTCTTCTGATAATCTTTCCCCCAATTCTAACTGGAAAACCCGCAGGTGACTATATGGAACTAGTGATCTTTTGGGGGCTTTGAGGTTATCTTTGTTGAGCTGTTGACTGGTATTGTTTACAGCCGTTCAGAACACAGTGAAAACTGTTTTAAGTAACCCACGAGGGACCAACAAGATGTGTTGCTGAGCAGAGATGGTCTTTAGATAAAGGTCAGGGGAGCCCTAGGGGGGCTTTGCATGTGCAGTTGCTTAAGACAGCAAGCAGCCGAGGGGCTCCGGGGTCCTTGGTGCAACTTCCACGCTGTTCCACGCAAGTGAGAGTATGTTAGATCTTTTTTACTGAAAAGTGGAGGAACACTGAGCTCTTCAGATTTATTCTGACAAGCACACAGAGAGAAGCACAAAGTTGAAAGTTTCAAAGTAAAGAGAAGAAGCCCTTGTTCACCGAGTCAGTGAAAGGAGATGCTTCTGGACTAACCTCTCCCCTGGCACATAGCTCTTTTCCAAATCCCTCCTTGAAGCTTTCCCTAGCTTATAGCCTCACATTCTCTATGCTGCAAGCTACTAGGATAATAATAATAATAATAATAATAATAATAATAATAATAATGTATTTATACCCATCCATCCAGCTGGGTTTCCCCAGCTGCTCTGGGCGACTCCCAATAGAATATTAAAAACACACAAAAAATCAAACATTTAAAACTTCCCTAAACAGGGCTTCCTTTCTTCTAAAAGTCAGATAGTTGTTTATTTCCTTGACATCTGATGGGAGGGCATTCCACAGGGCAGGCACCACTACTGAGAAGGCCCTCTGCCTGGTTCCCTGTAATCTCACTTCTTGCACTGAGGGAACCGCCAGAAGGCCCTCGGAGCTGAACGATGGGCGTGGAGACGCTCCTCTCTATCTGCCTTAGTCCTGCCCACCTTAAAGGCTTTTGGGGCACTGCCACTATTTTGGGATGACAGGTATACACATTCAGGTTGCACAATTGGACATTTTGCAATAAGAGATGGGGAGACAGGAAAAGTGGGGTAATTCATTTGATGCAATGTTTATCTAACTCAGGCTTCCTCAACTTCAGCCCTCCAGATGTTTTTGGCCTACAACTCCCATGATCCCCAGCTAGCAGGACCAGTGGTCAGGGATGATGGGAATTGTAGTCTCAAAACATCTGGAGGGCTGAGGTTGAGGAAGCTTGATCTAACTCAATGTATGCTCAATAAATAGCTGGCATACAGCCCCTTCAGAAAGGCTTTTGTTGTTGTTCAGTTTTTGCACTAGTTGCATGGGTCCTTACAACCATCACTGATAAACAATAGCTTGAAGCTAGAGCTATAAACATAGAAATTATCTGCAAATCATCTGACCTCTAAGTGCAGCAGACATATCTGCAGTTGCACATGACTTTGAAAATATTAATAAATATGAATGGAACAAGAGAACCATTGAAGCCCCTTGCCCTCTCTTCCCAGAAACAAGATGTTCGATGGAAGGCAAAAGTCCCCTCCCACATCATTGGGTTTTCATAATTACGTACCTTTCCCCTGTGGCCATAAGAGTCAGTGGAGTCAAATTTGCTGGAGCAATTTGTGCAAAGAAAGGTAAGGGTCTGTGAATGAAGAGTACCACCGAGAAAGGTAAATGTCTGTGGCTGCTTTTCATGCTCTATGGACACTGCTCACGGTCAGTCTGCAAATGGCCTTAGAGATGCTTGTCATGTTTGCAGTTTAAAGATACAAGTTGATACTCCTCCAAGTCACAATCGTACCTCTATAGCCACGACAACATCTAGCCTGAATAATGCATGGGATCTTTTCCCACTCCAACTAGTGAACTGTAAACAAGATTCCAGAGCAGTAGAGTTCACAGGCCTGCAGGGAAGTTGGGCAAAAGTATCACTTGTTAATATATGATGCATGCTTTACGCAAGCATAGCAGCAATCTGCAGGGGCCATTTGGGGACTGGGCGGGGGGAATAGAGTGAGATGCATATTGTGGTATCATCACAGAACCAAATATGGACACAGGCTTGGGGTGTGTTTGTGATGCTTTTCCGGATCTTTGATGCTATGAACTTTGGGGGGAGTTCAGTTTTACCCTTTAATTCAAAAATCTATACTTTTAATCTGCAGTTAAAGAAGTAATTGCTCTAATCAATTCCTGTTGTCAGTATGAATGCTGAGAGACAGATGTGCTATGTTACCCCATATGCCTCCCAGTCCCCACTGATGTATATGCATAGATTTAAGAAATCCAGTTAGGGGCAGGGATGGGGGACCTGTAGCCCTCCAAGTGTTTCAGGACTCTAGATCCCATCAGCCCCAACCAGCATGGCCAACGGCAAGTGATGATGGGAGATGTAGTCCAATATCTGGTAGCCTAAAGGTTTTATCTACTCTATAAGAGTTAGACTACAATCCTTGTTAGCTGGGAGCAAGCTCCATTAAATGCAGGATGCTTCACCTGTATCACAGAGGCACACTAGAGGTTACAAATTGTGCGGGGTGAGAGCTGGACCATAAAAAAGGCTGATCACCGAAGAATTGATGCTTTTGAATTATGGTGCTGGAGGAGACTCTTGGGAGTCCCATGGACTGCAAAAAGATCAAACCTATCCATTCTGAAGGAAATCAGCCCTGAGTGCTCACTGGAAGGGCAGATCCTGAAGCTGAGGCTCCAATACTTTGGCCACCTCATGAGAAGAAAAGACTCCCTGGAAAAGACCCTGATGTTGGGAAAGATTGAGGACACAAGGAGAAGAGGACGACAGAGGACGAGACGGTTGGACAGTGTTCTTGAAGCTACCAACCAGTCTGACCAAACTGCAGGAGGCAGTGGAAGACAGAAGTGCCTGGCATGCACTTCTGGCGTGACCATGGGGTCACGAAGAGTCGGACACGACTAAACAACTAAACAACAAGAACATCATTTCCTCAAAGTCTATAACCAGGGGAACAGTAAACTAATTTAAGGAGGGATTTTGGGTAATGGGGGTGGGGGTGGGGGTAGGATTCATTCCCATTGTAGAGTGTTTACTCCCAATTGCTCATGGGGATGAGTTTCCAAGACCCAGAAACCTTCCATTTTAAGCTGTCTTGCCACCTTCCAGTCTCTAGCCCAACTTTCACCAACCATATGGATGTTTTGGACTACAAGTCCCATCAGTCCCAGCCAGTACTGATGAGAGTTGTAGTCCCAAACTTCCGAAGGGCACCAAGTTGCTTAAGGCTGTGCTAGTCTCTCCTTTCCATCAAAACATTCTCAATCATATTTTTAAATCAGCCACCTGGGCCCGGCAGAGCAATTAGTTGAAGCAGCCTTATTTTACAGAATGATTTCCTGCCTCTTCAGTCCAACACTCCTTTTCCCTCCCTTCTGAAAACTGATACTTGACAGGGGAAAAAAATCCAAAACTGGAATAAAGGAAGGTTTTGTAGGGAGAAATACAGAGGGAGGGGGAGGGGAAGATAGTTTAGGAATTGGCAAATTTGGATCAAGGCACACATAGTATATTCTCGAATATACAGGAAGCGGCAGGCTCCTGCAGCCTCATCAAACTACCATGTAAAGTGATTTATATCAAAGATAGGGTTGCATTCAGTAATGTTCACACAGGGACTGCTTATTTTGGTAAAGGGGGGAAATTAAAATCTACAACTCATACTCGTTCTTCCATTTAAATAAAATAAAATAAAATGTACGAAAAGTCGGCTGGTTTCTTGAGTCGATATATGAGGCTGAACACAGCACTCTTATTTGCTGCCCAGTGAAAAGAGGGCATTCATCCCTGTCCCAGAAGCCCCTCTGTCTCTGAGCTGGTACAGAGCAGTGGGAACAGGCATTCCTTGCTTCCCTTTCCAGGAATCCTCCCTTCCCACCACAAACTTCAGTACTTCCCACACAAACAGCCCACTTTATGATCCATAGAATTGTCTCAAGTGCAATTGGCACAAAATGAAGCCTTGGCAGGAGTGGACAAGGAATGTTGCTTTGATAGGCACGACCGTGTTTTTAGACCACAAGTATTCTGCTCTCCTTCTGTATGTTCAGAGGTCAGGGGGTGTATCGGTAATGTTTCAGCTTCATTTGACTCTTCAGAAATGCAGGCCGGGCTCCCCTCTCCCAAAATAATGCCTCACTCTGAAGTCTTACATTTTATAATAAAGGCTTCTACCACACAATCCTACATGTGTCTTCTTCGCTGAATTTAAAAGTAAGTTAAACTGAATTTAATGGGGCTTACTTTCAGCAGGAAAGGTGTCAGTAGGATTGCAGTCCATGTGAAATTGGAAAATCTAGTAGCTCATACTTTCTAGACGCACATAAAATCATGCAACTATATTATTTAGAGGTAAACTCTGTTCCTTTGCATTGCAGGTGAATAGTCTATGGATTTCGCTCTAGTTTTACAGTTTGCCTGACAGTTTCATTTGCCTGATAAATATTGTCTGTCCTACTCAATAACCAGGTCTCCTAAATTTATATTTTGAAATTCTGAAGGAGTGGAAGTATGGTATAGTGGTTAGAATGTAAGAGGAGAACTGGGGAGACTCAGGGACAAATCCCCCATTCAGTCATGAAACTCATGGAAGGATCTTGAGCCATTCACTGTCCTTCAGTCTTCTTTTTTCTGCCCCTTTATTTGATGCTTCTTCTTGTGCAGTTGGCACAGAACATTATCCTTAAACAAACTCCACAGATGGTTATTTTATTTATTTATAAACATATTTATATACTGCTATTCCTTTAAAAAAAAATCAAAGTGGTTTGCAACCATTATACAGAATGCCATACAATGAAAACCATATAAGAACGTTGTAACCGCAAATTAGCTAGCTGTTATGGAAATATGTACTTTAATAATTGCCTGAATAAGCCTGATGAAATAGAAGTTTTCAGCAGGTGTTTGAAAGCTGAAAAAGAAGGCACCTGTGGAACAATAAAGTGTTGATTTCTTAGAGTTCAAGCACATCGGAACTCAGAAATTGTTTTCTTCTCTTTCTTATGTATAAATTTACAGGCCATAAAGACAATGTGAAAATTGCATGGAAAGGGGCCGGAAAAAATAACTCCCCCTGTTGCAGATCAGATACTTTATACTAAAGGGGATGGAATGTAGTGAGACAGCAATGAATGGGGATTTTATCACACTCAGATACTTCTCCCTCCCTTTATTTTATTTTACTCCCATTTATAAAATACAGTGAAATAGAACTTGGTAATTGCAAAGTTGATTGCTGGATTGTTTTGGTTGTGGGGAGAGGATACAATTATTCCTTCACTATCTCTCCACCACGCCAACCTCCTGCCAACACTCATTCACTGAATCCACTGAAATATTTTAGGGAAAGCTCTTTCCTGGCTCCCGAGATAGTGTATATAGATATATTGCTTTAATTTTTTTAAACCATTTTTGACATTTCCAGGGCCTAGGGGCAAAGTGCAATTATCTCCTTAAAAGAGATACCATCTCCAGATGACAAAAACCGGAGCTGAACATTTGGCCCAAACGGAGAACCCTTTGCCACAGCCCTGGTATCAGGAAAAGAAATCTCTGACTGCCGCACAGCAATGAAGCTGTATCGCTGGAGGGGCTGGTAATAGAAAACAGCATGTCTTACCTCCAGGTCACAAGTTCAAGACCAGCCGCCAGTGATAGTAATTCAAAGCCATTTCTTGAGATGGACTTTAAGATATAGGCTGGTGGTCTCAGTTGGCTTAGGGTTGCCAGATGTCCCAAATTGGATGGGACATCCCTTCTTTTAAAGCAGGGGTAGTCAACATGGTACCTGTCCGATATGTTGGACAGCTCCTATCAGCCCCAGTCAGCCTCAGTTGTAGTTCCTAGAAGCTCTTTCAAGGGCAGTTTCATGTACAATTCATTGTATAGTCTGGTTGTTATGAGGGCATGGAGACTATGGCCTAGTCATTTGTTCTCTGTTTAGAGGGATTCAGTCCATGACCCAAGGCAACTGATGAAGGAGCTCTTTAGCCAGGGAAAGTGAACTTGAGGTCCTCCAGATTTTGTTGGACTCCAACTCCCATCAGCCTCACCAGCAACATCAGTCGTCAGGTGTAATGTGACCTGGAGTCCAACAACATCTGAAGAACACTGCATTGGCTACTCCTAAACATAAGATAATTTCCAGTGTTAAATCTATGTTTGTCCATTGTCTGAAAAAGAATCACACTTCTTTGACAAAGATTATTTTGGATAGGATTGTTTCTCTTGTCTGAGGGTTTGAACTGATGGCTTGGGGTGTTCTGGTTCTCCATATTTCTACAGAACACATCCAGACATCTCCGTCCATCAATGGAGGAAGCTCCTCCTCCACTAACTAAATATCCCCAAAGGTGGAAGGGAGGGAAGATTATTCTTGGTGATGCCCCTTCCTTTTGCAATGCAACCCAGGCCACCTCTGCACCTACTGGGGTGGGGGTGGTTAGGGGTTGAGGAGAAATTATTCCTCCCCTTCTAACTATAGAAGGGTATAGTTAGTGGATATAGTTAGTGGAGCTGTGCTGAATACAGGTCTGGATCCAACCATATGTTATTATGTCTCACATAGCTTTCAGATATTCCCTTAATAATGATCTTATTTGCCATGCCTAAGGGATTGCTAATTTATTTAAAGTGCCTGCAGCCCAACCTTATTGGGTCAACCCCTCCCGTTGATGCAGAATATCTGCATTCAGGTGCTAATCAGCCTCTCTATCACATTGAGTGAATCACATATTAACAGTAGGGTGCAATGTAAGGCACATAATATTTGCATAATTATTTTGCAAAATTAATATAATCCATTTAGCTCATAAACAGTCAGGGAAAAGCTGAGGAGAATTTCCAGAGAATTTAGATAAGTCTAGCTCATTTGCTCAGTTTATTCCAAGTATTTGTATTAGTTGTAATTGTTGAGCATAATGCTCACACTCAGTGCCATAATTGCACCATCAGTGTGCAGAACTCTCCTTTTCGCAACTTACTGCTACTACAATTACATTTATATGCATTTTTCTCCACCACTCAGTAGCCCTCAAAGCGGCTTGCAAGCAATAAAGTCCAACCCTTCCCTCCCACCACCAATCACATTATCTGTTAATAAAATTACATAACATGATTAATATCCATAATAAAGTAGCAACCAGAGACAATAAAAATCAAATGGGGAATAATTAAAGAATAGAGTTTGCTACACAAGCATTAATGTCTCCAGGCAGAACAAAAATATAATACTAAGGGGTGAAATTGACAAAGCATGAATCTGTGCGATCACATTTTGGCTGTAGAGATACAGAAAGAACATTGAATCAGCCTTTGCGTTCCCTGGCTAGAGAGTCTACTAAGATGGCAGGTGGGCACCATTGGCCATCAATAATGTTAGCAGAGCAATCCAGGCAATAGGAACACAGTACAATTTACGATGGGGTAAATTATGCCATTGTAACTTACTCCTATTCCAAACTCAGCTCAGTTCAGGAGTGAAGCTACTGCCATCTGAGGGAAAACAAGAGTTTAAATAGAATTTGACTAACACCCCTATTTTTGTGAGTGTAACTTCCACTGGGTTGCTAGGTCACATGACTGAGATGAACAGAGTATGGAATAGGGGCAAATCCCCCACCCCCAACCATTCCGCTGTATTGCCCCCTTTAAGGGACTTAGCCTGGCCTTGGCTCAGCTGAGCCCTGACTGAGTTGGTTGAGCTAAGTTGGTTATGGCTAAGTTGGATGGGTGATTTATGATGCAGGTGGCGCTGTGGGTTAAACCACAGAGCCTAGGGCTTGCCGATCAGAAGGTCGGCGGTTTGAATCCCCGTGACGGGGTGAGCTCCCGTTGCTTGGTCCCTGCTCCTGCCAACCTAGCAGTTCGAAAGCACGTCAAAGTGCAAGTAGATAAATGGGTACTGCTCCAGCGGGAAGGTAAACGGCTTAGTCATGCTGGCCACATGACCCAGAAGCTGTACACCGGCTCCCTCGGTCAATAAAGCGAGATGAGCACCGCAACCCCAGAGTCAGTCACGACTGGACCTAATGGTCAGGAGTCTCCTTTACCTTTACTATATGCAGCTGAGCTGGAAGGAAGGATTTCAGCCAGCTGAGTCCTTGCTGCTCTGCTCATTCTGGCAAATCTCAGATTTTGGTTTCTTCTCTAGTTGTTGCCAGCATAGACTATTCCAGAATTCTCCATCCTGTTGTTATCCAGATATTTTGGACTACAGCTCTCATCAGACATAGCATGCTTGGCCAATGAGCAAGGTTGGTGGGAGTTGTAGTTTAATTTTTTGGGAGGGCACTGAGTAGGAGAAGGCTGGTCTATTGCTGATGTCATAAGATGAGCCTGCAGGATCAGACCAATGGCCCTTCTAGTCCAGCATCCTGTTCTCAAAGAGGCCAACCAGATTTCTGTAGGAAGCCTGCAAGTTAGACATGAGAACAATAGCACTCTGTTCACCTGTTCCAGCAGTCGGCATTCAAAGGTATAATGAATGTGATGGTAGAACAAAGGCATTGTGGGAAGTAGCCATTGTTAGCCTTCACCTCCATGAATTTGTCATCATGTCAGCACTGAAAACGACTGAACAAAATCTGCCAATAGTAATAAAGATTCTTGTAACTTCCTCCCAAAAAATATCATCCTGAGGTAAAGTTCTTAACCCATGAGTAGGCAAACTAAGGCCTGGGGGCCAGATCTGGCCCAATCACCTTCTAAATCCGGCCTACAGACAGTCCGGGAATCCGCATGTTTTTACAGTGGTACCTCAGGTTACGTATGCTTCAGGTTACATACGCTTCAGGTTACAGACTCCGCTAACCCAGAAATATTACCTCGGGTTAAGAACTTTGCTTCAGGATGAGAACAGAAATTGTGCGGCAGCAGCGCAGCGGCAGTGGGAGGCCCCATTAGCTAAAGTGGTGCTTCAGGTTAAGAACAGTTTCAGGTTAAGAATGGACCTCCGGAACGAATTAAGTACGTAACCAGAGGTACCACTGCACATGAGGAGAATGTGTCCTTTTATTTAAAATGCATCTCTGGGTTATTTGTCGGGTATAGGAATTTTTTTCTTTTTCAAAATATAGTCTTGCCCCCCACGAGGTCTGAGGGACAGTGGACCAGCCCCCTGCTGAAAAAGTTTGCTGACCCCTGATATAATGTATCTTGTCTAGTTCATTATGTGGTGTCAGATAGGTTGGCAACAGGGTGAACATAGAGAAACAGTAGTGGCTTCAGTAGTCTGACAAGGTGTTGTAGACTTTTTCAAAAAAGTTGTTGAGATGTAAATTGACTACTGATCTGACGAAGATTCTTCCTCATCAAAACTGTGAAGTTCAGTATAAAAATTAATGCCACAAAAACACAGCGTAGCCTGACTTCAAATGCATTTGAGCTATTTGCATGATTTATTCATGATGATTTAGCTTTCCTACTTGCTTTCTCCTGGCAGTTGAAATGCAATAAACCGGCCATTTGACTGTAAGTGCATTCTGTGCTAAAAACTATAGTGAGATCTTCTCTGGGGCATTCAATTAGGAAAAGGCTTGAAGTCATGAGGGCAGGACTGTGTGTTCCCTTAGCAAATGTGTAGTTCCCAAATATGTGTTTGTCAGGAGGGAAAAGGCAATGCAGAGAAGGCAGTGTTTTCAGAGAGGAATTAGTAAACAGCAGGTGCTAGACCTCTATACCACCACCTCATGCAATAACTTTTAAAGGCCTGTTTAATTCTATAGTAGTTTTTGGAGGAGCCTAGAGCCAGCTGCGGAAAGACAGAAGACTACTGGAAAACAGCCAGGGTGGGAGGAGAGTTTTTTGGGGGAAGTTAGTTTAGTGGGGAAAGGGTTAAACAACCTTCCTGCTAATGCCCTCTGCCCTTGCATTAGGATTATTTGGGAGACATGGGCTATCACCCAACATCTGCCTTGCAAGAGGCAAATAAGAACATAAGGTATCTAGCAAGTACTAGCCAAAGGCCAATCTATTCCAGCATCCTGTTCCCACATTGGCCAATTGGATGCCTCAACACAAGTTGAACACAAAAGCACCCTCCCCACTTGGGATTCCCAGGAACTAATATTCAGAGGCATACCACCTCTGACCATCTCCATCATGGACAGCCATCATTAACATCCACCATGAATTTGTCTAAACCCATTTTAAGGTCATTCCATTTGGTGACCATCACTATAGTTTGAACTGTAACATTCTAGCTTCCAGAGAAGGAAAGCTGACAGGACTAGGTTTTGGCTTAACAGAAAGCAAACACTGTGTGTCCGAGCCAATAGCTTAGGTTTCTGGCAAGTTCTGTATGAGCGGCGATTAAATTAATGCTGTAGAAATGTATAGCACTTTTATTAAAAAAAATAAAGGCAAAAGAGAGATCTGTTTCTCACTCAGTTAAGACATTACAGTATCTGTAATAAAACCATCATGTATTTTGGTTACATAATTTTTTTAACATATGTTCAGCACTAAAGACACTTTGCAAGTGATATTTGAGCCATAAGGTATGGAGTGATAATAGGCCTGATGTGTAGACAATGTGTGGGATCCTGAATTGAATGGCTTCTTTCTGCTCTGCTCCAGTTTTCTTAAAGTTTCTGTTCTGTTTGCTTGGGGATGATTCCAGAAGCGAATCTCAAAGCCGCCTCTTTAGAAGTCTTTCTGTCCTTTTTTTCTTCTTCCTTTTTTTCGTTTTTGGCCCTCGTTATTAACAATGTTTTAACCCAGACAGCTGCTTAAAAGGTTTCCATAATAAAGTCTTAATGAGGACAAATCTAATATAGGTCTGGCCAATTACTGCGATAATTTTACAATGTGGAATGTTTGCAGCTGCCTTAAACAGAATTGGTGGTATTAACGAACTATCACAGGGTGGGAGTGGGGGGGTGATGCCTTTTGAAAGGCAGGCAAAAAGAGCCCAAGAGAAGAATGCTATTGCTTTAAAGAAGAAAGTATCTCCAAACCTGTTCTGTTTCCAATGACACTTTTTGGGAGAGAGGAACAAATTGGTGTTTGATTGCTTTTATATGTTAAATGACTCCTCTGGCATAGATGTAAGTGCAGCAAGAAAGTGATGCAATTCCCAGCATCTCACAGATAAAATAAGGATGCAGTAGTGTAGGGCTTGGGGTGACATTTTTAGCCGGAGTGACACATTGCTTCATGGGCAACCTTTCAATGCAGGAATCTTAGCCAAAGCATCCATGGCAGATGGCCATCCAACCTCTGCTTAAAAACTCCTGAAGAAGGAGAGTCCACCACCTCCTGAGGGAGACCATCCCACTGTCGAACAGCTCTTACTATCAGAAAGTTCTTCCTGGTGTTTAGTGTGAATCTCCCTTCGTGCAACTTGAAGTCATTGGTTTGAGTCCTACCCTCCAGAGCAGCAGAAAACAAGCTTGTTCTCCCTTCCATGTGACAGCCCTTGAGATATTTGAAGGTGGCTATCAAGATGTTTGGATTAGATGCTCCTTGGGATTCCTTCCAGCTCCTGCCAACCTAGCAGTAAACAGCATTTCCATGCGCTGCTCTGGTTTTGCCAGAAGCAGCTTAGTTATGCTGGCCACATGACCCAGAGAAACTGTCAGCGAACAAATGTCAGCTCCCTCGGCCAGTAAAGCGAGATGAGCACCGCAACCCCAGAGTTGTTCATGACTGGACGTAACTGTCAGGCATGCTTTACCTTTTTATAATGGTTCTAGCCAGGAGATGACACTCAAAGAGGGGTTGGAGCAGGGCAAGGGAAGTGCGGCCTTGAGATGAGTACCAAAGGCTGGATAGAGAGGCCTGTGGTTTGGTCCCTGGGCCTAAGGTTCCTCACCCTGCTGCAGTGCCATCAGGACAATACTTTGGCACTGAAGTCCAGGACCTTCTTCACAAGATCTTCCAAATGCAGGCCATTTAGCTTACCACAGGTTCAAGTAATACCATTGTCATCTAGCAGGTATCTTCTCTTCTAACTTCAAAAGGTTTTGGTTTTTCTGAGAACTTTGGTGGCCCTTCAGCCCTGGTTCTTTTCAGAAAATGCTTCTACAAAACTCAGCACGGTCCAGATGGGTTGACTGGGATGGAATTGAGCAGTGTCTCTAATGATCGTAGAAGTTATGATAGGAGAGCCCATGTGGTGTAGTGTTCAGAACGCTAGACTAGGACCTGAGAGGCCAGGGTTCAAATCCCTATTCAACTATGAAGCCAACTGGGTGACTTTGGGCCAGTCTCTCATTCTCAAACTTGCCTGCCTCACAGGGTGGCTGTGTGGATAAAATGGAAAGGGGGAGAAGCATATGAAACACCTTGACCTCCTTGGAGGAAAGGTGAGATATAAATGCAACAAATAAATAGTATGGGCAATCAATATGGAAATTGGGGGCTACAGGAGCAGCCTTTACTGTCCTCAAGGTGTCAGTTTCTACATGCGCTTTGTTAGGTTGTTCCCATTACACAAAAAACAAAACAAAACAAAAGGTGTGACAAAGCTGGAGAAAGTTCTAGGCAGACTCCCTTTCAAAGGGATCTCACAGTCTTTTGGAGCTGTCAGATTAAAGAGACTGGAAACAGACTACACAATAATGCATACAGTTCAAAGACATTAAAGATTCTGTTTAATTAATTATCCAAGGGAGGCATCCTACTATTGTCTGCTACCCCTTTAATGTACAGCTGAGGATGTAGTGGAGCACAGCCTTTAACAATAACACATGATCCCATTACAGATGTCTCTCTTATTATGTTTGGCAAAGCAGTTGCCTTCCGGGCTTCTGTTCAGTAGGACTGGTCATATAAAATGCAATGGAAGGAAGAAACATTTCTATTAGAAAGCACTAATTGGGAGTGTGTGTTTTTTTACAGTGTCTGATGGCAGAACAGCATGTGATGATAAACATGGGGTCTCTGCCAAAAACAGTAGCTGAGCATCAAGTTTTCCCTACTTAAGCAGCAAAAACTTGTATGTATCTGTCTAGCCATCCCAATTATATGGTGTTAGGGAAGGGAAACAAACAGGTTCACTTGGAGGAATGGGGAATAAATGTGGTTTGGTTTGGATTTTAATGGGAATATATCTAAAATATGTGAACTGGAATACAGCTCTCCTTTCAAATGCACACTTCTCCAAATTTAGCGATCCACCTCTCCAACCAAATAACACGTAGAGAAATGTGCACATTGTATTATGAAATGCATTGTATTATGGAAATTCACTTGCAAGCATTTGTATGGTGGGCAAGATTGCATACTAAAATGTGTCTGCAACAAAAAAATTGCACAAAAGAGGCAGTGATGGCTCACAACTTGGATAGCTTTTAAAGAGGATTAGACAAACTCATGCAGAATAAAGCTATCAGTGGCTCCTAGCCACAATGGCTATGCTCTACCTCCAGGCCCCCCAAGTGCCCCTATTTTCCAGGGACATCCCCAGATTTACAGAAGCCATCCCGGTTTCTGATTTGAACCTGGAATGTCCCTCTTTTCCTTATGGAGAAAACATTGGAGAAATATTGGAGGGTATGGTAGAACATCCCTATTTTCACTGGAGAAATGTTGGAGGGTATGGAGTTAGGCAACCCCCAAGCCAATGAGATAAGTAACTTTTAGAACCACCTGTAGAAGACATCTGAAAGTAGCCATGTATAGGAAAGATTTTTTAAAGTTTAATGTTTCATTATGTTTTTAGATATGTTGGAAGCCACTCAAAGTGGCTAGGGCAATAATAAAGTTTTTATTATTATTATGGAATAGGATGTCCTATTTTCATCAGAGAATTTTTGGAGGGTATGCACCTCTATCATCAGAGACATTGTGCCTCTGAATGATAGTTGCTGTGGATCGCAGGTGGCGAGAGGGTTGTTGGTTTAGGATACTGTATGAACAACCCAAACTTATGCATTTTCATAAGAAGTCAGTTCCACTTTGGTCATATGGAAGTGTGCAGAGCAGGGGTAGGCAAGGTTTACCTCACCTGGGTTGGTTCACTCCAGTGGAGATCCCTCCATGGCCTGGATCATGTGTGTGCATGAGCATGTGCACCTGCGATTTCCGGCGTCGGCATCTGCGCAGACGCAATTTCTGGTGCCATGAAAGCGAGGCACCATGCTGTGCCGGTTTAGCGCAGTGCGCAGGGACTTGCAGAGCAGGTGGCTTGGTTTGGGGTCAAGGAACCATGAGAACCACAGGGAAGAGGAAGTTTGTGAAACAAATTTGTCTACATCTTGTCTCTTGCTTTAACTCATTCCTCAGTGTGTGGTCATGATAATGGTGATGGTTTGCAAAGCGACAATCTTTTCCTATTTTCAAACTTACCAGACACAGAATATGTTGAGAATGTCTGAAGAATATGTAAATAGCTCACAAGGAGAACAAAACACTTGACTGCAATTCAGATGTGTGCACTGAATGCAGGCTACTTAGGATTGCATCCATAGGAATAGCTTAACTGGGTACAATGTCAACACCTAGAAAAATAAGTCTAGTGTTATGCATATAGAGTGATCTGCACATTTGAATAAAGACACAGTAATATCATGAAAGTGGAATGATGGTGCAGTGTAAATATTTTGAGAAGAAGATTTTCTCCAGAGTTAATGCTTCATTATATGTGCAAAAAAACAGAAGATTTAAATAATCTGACCATATACCGGTAAACATAAAAGCATGAGAGTCCTGCTGGATTGGACCAAGGTTGCATCAAGTCCAGTCTTTCTCTACCTTGTGTATTGTTGGACTACATCCTTGACCATTTAATGACGTCATCTAGTGCACCATCATGTTCTCCCAGTAGCCAACCAGATGTGTGTGGGAAGCCAGATTTGACAACACCAGCTCTCTCACCTCTTGTGAGGCTGTTGGGGGTAGCATTCAGAGGCATACTACAACAGTGGAAGTGGAAGGTAGCCAATATCTAGTGGCTGAGCCCCAGAATCAGTTTCAAGCATCATTCGGCCCTGTCTGGACTATGCCGATTCATAATAAAGACCACAGAGTTTCTGAGCACGAGCAGGGTGCATTTCTCTCTCCCTCCCTCTCTCCCTCTCCCTCTCTCTCTCTCTCTCTCTCTCTCTCTCTCACACACACACACACATATAAAGAGCCACCTCCTGCCACATATCATGGACTGAGGAAATGGCTACAACTCAGGGTTCATGGTTTTCATAGTAAATCCTATAGATGCATTAACAGTAACCTGCCTGTCCCTGTATTGTAACCACAGATAATAGACCTCTGGAAGGAAGGACATTTGCGAAACGCATCAAGCACTGCAGAAAGTGTAAAAAGAGGTATACATGTTAATCTGTTTTGCTGGTCTCTGTTTATTAAACTCCCCCATCCAACAAGCACTGAAAGCCTAATTACAAGCACAGAATTACCATATATTCATTGAAGTATTTAAGCCCTCAAACCCGGGAAACATCTAACTGGCATCTCTAATCTGGATTTTTGGTCTGACTCTCCTGTTTAGCTTACTCCTCTTTATTTTGGTGACATGCAGAATACCTTCAGTGAGAAACTAAGCATACTTTTGTTGATTCAGAGGCCACTTTTCTTTTTCTAATGTTCCCTAAAGCTGTATTCAGATTTCCACTGTTTATGCTACATTTGCCTGACATAATGTGAGAGGTAGTGGGTGAAGTGATTTGGTGGGGTGTAATATCTATTTTGGGCAAGAAAAGAAAGGTAATAAATGCGCATTTGAAACATACCTTTCATTTTGCTTGGTTGCATTTGGCCATTATAAATTAATAAACCCCTATTGTACTAATAACTTAGGGGGGGTTAAAAGTAACCTTGGTGGGAAAAGGTGACATTTACACATGCATAAGTTATGCATGCTTCCTTTCTCCGTGATTTGACTTGTACGGAGCTTATAGAGAATGGAAGTACTATGCCGTGCAGGAGGCTTTCACAAATGACCTTTTTATTGACATAAAAAAATGTCATAGCTGTAAAGTCTGACATCTCCAAGCCTGCCTGTGCTGGGAATAGGGCCATGTTATATCACTGGGGGGATGCAAATCTTTCACTTTCAATGCTCTAACACACTGGCTAAACTAAAAATTAAGTGCACAGAAGAAACTACCTGAGCAGTTTTGCATATTCCAAGTATATGAGACAAATGATCCAGATTTCCCCCCCCCCCCCATAAGCATTTCACTGGCATGGAATTTCACTCTGTGACTGCAATCAGATGATCATAAAGGTAAAGGTAAAGGACCCCTGACAGTTAAGTCCATTCGCATACGACTCTGGGGTTGCGGAGCTCATCTTGCTTTACAGGCCGAGAGAGCCGGCATTTGTCTGCAGACAATTTTTCCGGGTCATGTGGCCAGCATGACTAAGTGCTTCTGGCGCAATGGAACACCGAAACCAGAGCAGCACATGGAAATGCTGTTTACCTTCCTACTGGAGCGGTACCTATTTATCTACTTGCACTTTTGGTGTGCTTTCAAACTGCTAGGTTGGCAGGAGCTGGGACCGAGCAACGGGAGCTCACCCCACTGCAGGGATTCAATCCACCAACCTTCTGATCGGCAAGCCCAAGAGGCTCAGTGGTTTAGACCACAGTGCCACCCGTGTCTCCAGATGATCATAGTTTGGCTAAATATGTCAGAATAAGGCCTTCTTACATTAACAGTAGTGCTAACAGCAAACCCCTTTGAAGCTGTCCACATTCAGGCATGGTTCAAATTCAAATCATGCCTGAAGACTCCTCTGGAGAGAGCTTTGCAGGTGGGATTTGCTATCAGCACCAATCTGCTGGTTGGCACCGACAGTGAGCCCCTTTGAAGCTGCCACTTGACAGTGGCATCAGGTGACTGGCAGTTGGGCAGCCCTTCCCACCTATAAAAAGGGGCCAGCAGGGCATGACAGAAGTCAGGATCTGCCTGCCACCAAAATTCCATTCCCTACACCTGAGATAGTAGTAAATTTTGAAGTGGATGAGGTCGTTGCAATAAACCTCATTGAGATGTCTCTTAGGAGAGTCCTTAGACACACTCCTAAGGAAAGTCTGGTATATGATGCTGCTGTTACTCCTGCTCTGAAATGGATGCTTACCACTTTCTCCAGGTAGACAGCTGTTACGGATCCTCGACTGCACCCAGAGGCTCAGTTGCATCTCACCTTATTAACCTGACAAATGATCATCAGAACACAGCCACTACCTGCAAGGTAACATGGTGGTGGTTCTACATTATAGAATTCACTTCCCCAGAGAAGTTCTCCAGGCTATAGGATATAACACTCTCTTTTTGAAGTAAATATCAAACTGACACACTTCTCAGCGCAGCCCTAGTGGAAACCTTTATTTTCCACAAGACTTCCAGGGAATCAAATTTGAATTAACCATGCTACTATTTACTTGATTGATCTCTTTTCTCTGGATTTATGACAGAAGAGCTGACTGGTTTTATTATTATTACTATTTTATAGTTGCCTTACAAGGCAACCCCTTTACATATGTAGTTTCTGTTTTGTTTTGCTTTGTTTATCACAATTGTGCACTGGATTGTGAAAAGGCAATCTATATGTTTTAGAAATAAATAAGTAAAACTAGTATTGATTTCAGCATTCAGCGCGACTCTGCTGCAATGGATTACGGCAGAAGCAACTTTGTTGCTTTATGCTCAGCCACATGCAATTCCCTCATTGGGAATGCTAAAGTGAATTTTGGAGAATTAGATTGCAGGGCAAAAGGCATGTGATGGATTAAAACAAAAACTACCAAGTAAGCACATTTATTTGTGCAGCTTATCCCATGGCAATTATAGCCACCTATATAAGTGGCACCTGCTCATTCAGTGGAAGCGCAGCTGCTGGGTTTTTGAAAATGAAGGTTACATTTGCATCTGGCATTCTAACATTCTCTTTAGGTATGGCTCCACTTTTAAAGAACACACAAGGCACGATTAGGCTAAAGTTAAGCAACATATGTTTCATAGGGCTTAAATATAAGGCATTGTGCCTCTCCTAATTTGAGCTTTGCACAGCCCCCTGGCTGCAACATGGCCTTGACCTAGGAGCCTGGAATCTGGTCCAACCTGCCTGTCCTGCCTTGGATGCAGTCCTAGACTAGCTTATAGGGGATTATGTTTAATTAGGAGTTTAAAATAACTACTCTCTAACAAAACATACAGCTGTGGTGTTGCTCTCCTTTCTCTGCCCTGCTGCTGACTGAGAGCAGGGGGTCCATTCTGTGGGGTGCTGTTTTGTTTTCCTGAAGGCCAAATACATTTACACATAATGAAAGACGTCGTGTTTTGTTAAATGGGAGTATATTCAAAATGCTGGGACCTTTCTGCACTTACCTTTCATAAAGGCATAGCTGACATTTGAACCAATGTTTTTAAGAGTGACTTTGGAGTTGACTGTCTGCACTTTTGGTCACATGTTGTTGCTATTAAGGAGTGGGTATGGTTTTCCCCCTCCACACCAACCATGGGTTGTGCCGGGATTGAGAGAATTTCCAGGGCTGTAGTCACATCCCTATAGCTATGTCAAAACAGCAATCACAGTCAGCATCCCCAGCACCAGCCCTGCCGTTAGACAGAGGGAACCACAGGCAAAAGGTACTAGAGTGGTAGTGAGGTGTTGGAGAGCAGAGCTGTGGGTGCCCCACCATCCCAGCCTACCCAGGGCCCCCTTAGCAAGCCTGTTTTCCTCAGATGTAGTGGAGGGCACTGTCTCATTGCCAGGGTTGAAGTAACATCCAACTTCCAGTGCAATGAGCTTTTGTACATGGAATTGGGGGGTGGGGATGCCATATTTGCTTCAGGCAGCAAAATGTCTTGGTCCAGCTCTGAGCATCCCTGAGAGACAGCTTGACCTCGCACAGGCAGTGTTGTTTGCACTTTAGCTTACCCAGGGTGATACTGAAATCTCATAAATCTGGCCAATGAGGCTCATAAACTAAGTGTGAGCTCTAGAGCACATATCAGAATAACAGACAAGGCACATGGCTCCATGACAGAGGATAGGATTCTTCAGCAGGAGAGTCAGTGGAAAGGGTTCCCTGATGGCTGAAAGACTGAAATCCCCTGTTTTAAGGTATGAACAATCCCAAATCAATATTTGCCTCACAACCAGACCAATAGATCAACTTATCAAAGGCTATACGGCCAGCATGCCAGCAACGTTTTCCACCCCAAACTATCAAACCATGGCAAACATATTGTGTCATGTATCATGTATCTTTGAATGGAGGTTCATGGGTTTGTCTTGCAGTCCATGCAGTCCTATAGAGGAACTATCTTCTCCTCTACAGACTGCCCAGATCACTAAAGCCTGCAGGTGTGTCCTTCCTCAGCTTGCAGGTGTCCATTGGGTGGGGATCCAGAGAAGGGCCTTTTCTGTTGTGGTGCCCACAATATTGTGGAATACTCTCCCTTTGAGATTCTGTGGATAACATTGGTGGGTTATCTCCTCTATGAATTAAAAACTCGTCTGTTCACCAAAGCTTTACTGCTGGTGCCATTTCTTGTTCACTTTGGTTTCTGTGATGCTGAGACTCACATTTATTGTTTTTATTGAACTTTGTGTGTTTTATAATGTGAACCACTTTGGTATTTTCTGTAAATGAAAAGTGGTATAAAAAAATACTTAAACAAACAAACATTCTCTATTGTTAGCTTGGCAAGACAAATGGAGTGGAAACAGGAGATGACACGCCTTCTGTCGCACATATAGAACTTAAGAAGGATATATTTGTCCCAAGGGACTAATTTTGTTTCTTCTCTGTGTTTTCATGCAGTCTGATTGAAAGTGGTGATAACAGAACTCCCAATCCTGCAAATTTAGATCCTGCATCAATTTAAATCCTGTATCAATCTTGATTTATCCTTGATGAGGCCCTTGCAGAGATTTCAGCTGTTCCACAATGTACCTACAGAATTGCGTATCGGAAATCATTTGGCTAGGGAAGTCAGTCCTCAGAGTTTTTTGAGGATAACATTTGATGGCTTTTAGGTAGATGGCTATACACTTTTCCCTTGCTCCCAAGAGAGCTCTGGAAGCTCATGTTTCCCTTAGGGTTATGTCTGAGACTTCAGAACCTATGGGGATTGCAGCATTTTTGCTCTTATTGTGTGCCTTGGATAATTCTTGGTCCCACAGGGGGAGAACTAAAAAAAATCTGAAAGCTGCAATTGGAGTAATAGTCTAGACCAGCCTTTTATCAAATCCGGGACCTCAGATGTTGTAGGGCTAAAACTCTCATCATCCTCAGCAAGCAGGACCAGTGCTCAGGGATGATGTTGTAGTCCTACAACATCTGGGGACTCAAGGCTGGCCGAGGCCCTCCATATCCTGATGCAGGAAGGCTTGAACTTGTTCTCTAATTGAAATAGTTTATACTACCTGACTTTAGAGATGCAACCAGAACATGTATTTCCAGTGCCTGGATATGAGTTTCAAGAGATTGTCATGCACAAGGCATGTATTCAGAGTCCCAATTATTTGATGGCTTGAATTTTAATCCAATATGGTAAGAGTGCTGTTACCCTCAGGTTCTGCTGGAGGGCTTCCCATGGACATTTGATTGGCCACCATGAAAATGCAGTGATGGGCTTTGACCTATAGCTGTCAACATTTCCCTTTTTTAAAGGGAAATTCCCTTAATCCAAATAGGATTCCTCGCAAGAAAAGGGAAAAGTTGACAGCTATGCTTTGGCCTGATCTATAAGGAATTCTCTTATGCTTTTAAAATAGTCTATGCAAGCTCCACTCCAGCTTCTATCTCTCTGAGGATGATTGACTGCTAGCCACCTAAGGCAGATACGTGAGTTTAAAAAACAAAGGAGGATGAGGACCGAAGATGAGTAGTGAGGAAGGTAGTCATGTGGGTGGGAAGGCTGGCTGAATTTGGCTTGGCTTGGAAAGGGCCTCTTCAGAAAATGGGATGGAGCCTGCATCTCATCTCTGTATCCACCAGCTCTGCATACACCTTGGCTTTATGCATTTGGCAACGGTCTGAAGGGTGTGCCTATGGGCCCGGGCACACAGAGTATTGACATGCATAATGTAGACATATGCTATGCCTGCTTCAGACATTACTCTGAACACATGAAGAGTCAGTGGGACACATTGATGTTGTGGGCAGGGTCTGTAGGTGTTCCCACATTTACTAAATTCTTTAGGCTTCTTCTGAAGAGAGCTTATATTATGAGGCATGCCAGCCACTATGGACAGGAGGCTGATCTGGAATTAAAACAGCTCTGAAACATCACATTCATGTGACTCCTGACTTGTTACAGCATTATGTCTTCAGTTCAGAAGATTTCACCCATTTAAATTGCATTAAAAATTACCAAAGGGGAAAGAAAAAATCAGTGAAATTATCATGGGTGGGGTGCAGCGGTTTTCCATGGTCAACTCGCTATTTTGGTGGCTGGGGATGTTTGTGAGACCTTTTCAATCTTGCAATAATCACGTAGTTTCACTGTCTTCAGAAGCTCAGGGTGGTGATGGCACATGAGAGGGCATTCTCTGTAGAAGTCCCTAAGTCGTGGAATTCCCTCCTCACAAAGGTGTACCTGTCACCTCTACCAGTTTTTGGTGAACTGGGCCATTGACACCAGGGCCATTGATACCTGAGATATATGGATCCACCCTACTTTTGTGATTGTAATGTGCTTTTAATGTTGTATTTTAAATTGTCATGACCTACCTTGTGATGTTAGGGTGAAGGATGGGTAATAAATGAAATGAGTTCTAGTAACAGACCTCTGCAACTTCCCTGAATGTCTACACTTTTATTAAGGGGGAAATGTTGTGTCATAAACTTCCCATTTGGGCTTCTTTGATATTAGGAAGCTGAGACAGCCAGGGAGGCTGCAAAGTGCTTGCAAAATGTTTACCAGGAAGGAAGACACGCACACCACCACCTCACAGAAATAAGTTAAACTGAGAACTCTATACCTACTGAACTTCCAGAGACATTCCAAAGAAAGTCTATAGTGCCCTGATAATGTGGGTGGAAAATGGAAGCCTCTTTTCCAGGAGCATAAAACTTTTGAGTAATTGGATTTCAGCGCAGCACTAGTTTAGATTATGGATCCCTTTCTGCATGGCCTCTGAGATTATGTGGGCCTTGAAACAGCCTTCCTGTCTAGACACTTCACTTTAATTCCGAAGGCTGAGCTTATCCATCACCATGACCACATTATTGATCTGTGAGAAGGAACAGCACATCTGTGGTTGAATTTTGTGCGTGCCTGCATTATTGAGCAATGAGGACTAACATGCAGCTGATGTTTTCTACACTTAACTTTTAGTCTTTCAGGCATACATTTACCCTTTGTAGCCTTTAAAAGAAAAAGAAAACTGGTTCCTAGACTATTCAGCCAGTAGCGCTGTGACACCTTTAGTACCAACCAGTTCTCATTCATCTCTCTGCTGAAATGAAATCTATATATTAAATCGGGGTAGATTAAATGTAACCCCTGTTGAGCATGTTTGCAACAAGCACCAGTCGACTAAGCATCAGGAAGGATTTCCTGACAGTAAAAGCTGTGGAACGGTCTCCCATGAGAGGTACTGGACTCTTCTTCCTTGGAGGTTTCAAACAGAGGTTGGATGGCCATGTCTCATGGATGCTTTAGCTGAGATTCCTGCATTGCAGGGGGTTGGACTAGATGACCCTTGGGGTCCCTTCCAACTCTACAGTTCTCTGATTCCTTATGCACACACACACACAAGTACTTTTTTACTGTGGAGAGTCATACCACTATTTATGTTTAAAAAGACTTTCCTTTTGTCAACAGCCAAACAGCTTATATAGCCGGAAGAAAAAGAAAACACTTTGCATAAAGGTTTCTAGCTAAAATTACACCATTTCAAACCATACGGCAGCCTTTTATTTAGCAAAGGTTCAGTGACTTCACTATTACAGTAGCCACACAGGTTGCCTAAAATACCTGTTATAGCTGGAGAAAATAGCAAATATACAGAATATAGAATGGAAATCCAAAATGTGGTTATAAAAGGTGTTGGGTGGGAAAGGACAAAATTCCTCGGGAAGTGATTGTACTCTGCCTTTGTACGCCAAAGTGCTGATCAATCTCCTTGGAGTGGCGGGTGAAGATTGTCAAGGAACTGAAGAAGCTGTGTGCAGAATTCAGTTTGGTGATGAACAAGAGACAGAGTAGAGCAAGTACTAACTGCCCCCTCAGCTCAACCCCTTAAGTAATTCCAGTTTCTCAAAAGTAATTGTGGTTAACTTTTCAATTAAAACATATTTTATTGAGATGACAACTTGTGTCTGGTCTTTCTGATGTTAGGAAAGGGTTTCGATAAAAGCTCTACCTCCCAAATCAATGTAAGTCAAGGAAAGCAAGTAATAGAATTTGTTTTTATGATTTTTTTTGTGCTCTGATATCACATATTTTGGGATTATGTGGGTGTGTTCAAGCTTTAAAGGGAGGAGTGGTTGAGTCAATTTCTGTTTCATTTTAATAGGGACTGTACAGCATACATTCCCAGGGTGTCATTTGCAGAGGTACAACATTCTCAAAATAATATTGGTGGAAATCAGACAAAATTGGGAGCACTGCTGTAGCCTCAAGGACCAAACACGTTCTATCAAAGTGGGATTGTCAAAGGATGAGGAATGCATTTAAGGTGACATGCGCCTCACAAATCCTTTAAAACATATTTAACTTGATCTTTTTCTTGACACATTATCTTCTGCCCGGCTAAAACTGAACTTAGGGCTGATGATTTTATCTCTCTGGAGAACTGTGGAACACTCCTCACTGAATTGTTTATATGCTTTAAATGCCTTGCAATATTCACTTTCCTCCTCATGGAGCAGGCGAACTTCAGTGAGTGAAGTAAAAAAGAATTAAAAAAAAAATTTTTAGAGCACAATCTGAAACATGTCTGCCCAGAATTAAGCCCCATTGAGATCAATGGGCCTTACTCCCAGCTACATGTATATCAGATTTCAGTCTGAGTTAGCCAGGGATAGATGTGAAGCTGAGAAATAGCAACATGAATTCCTCTGTTGAGTTAAGAGCATTTTGGATTATACTTCTAGTGATAAGAATCGGTATTGCTTGCTGCCCTGGCCAATTAACCACATCTGTTTGGATTGCTGGAATGAATACTCTTCAATAAGTTCAAGGCAAACTTTAGTTCTGGTCTTGGCCAGAACTAAAGAAATGTGCTTTTGGGGTGGGGTGGAGGGAATAAGAATATAAAAATCTGAATGTAGACTAAAAGTTCTGACAAGACTGGTCAGGATTTTCTTTTTTAAAATAATGTCCTGATTTTTATGAGAACTTAAAAACAAACTAAGATTTTGCCTTGAATATTTTCACATCAGCTTTTGCGAGGAGGGACAGATGCATTATGAGCATCCTGTGGGGGGAAGAAAAGCTATCAACATAAACAATGGTGGAGATTCATAGTGTTTGATACCAAAAAGGCCCTAATTTCTTCTCTGGCTGGAGGGGGGGAATTAAAAGGTACAGAGGCAGGTAGAAGTGATGAACTAAGTTTAACATGAGTTACTCCGATTTTATGAACCAAAAGAGGAGGTTAATTTGTATTTCTCCTGTCATTTGCTCTACCTTAGACATTCCACATGATTCCTCATTTAATACAAACTTATCTCCTAAAACTACTGGAAAATGTACGAGCTGCTATCCCCCAAACAGCTCCAAGAAAGCAAAGTGGTTAATGTTTGAAGAATGAGGTGTTCTTTCCTTTGCCATGGCATTGGGTTCTTATTGTACAACCCTGTACAGTACTTCAGCAATATATTTTTCTTTTAAGATTTAAAAAGCAAAGAGTTACAAAACTGTTTGCAATTAACTTGAAATAGAAAAGATAGCACTTTTTTTTAAATCCCATTATATAGTACACCATATAAATTACAGATTATTCAAATGCACAAATGCATCTGTGTAACATTTATCAAATGTAATTTTTGTTTTGTTTTGTTTGTTTTGTGTGAGTAGGTTTGTTTTGTTTTCCTCCCTCTGAGTTTTTGCTCTCAGCGTCAGGTGTCTCGCCACACAACCCCCTCAACTATCACGTGTGGCAGTGCTCCAGGTCTGAGACACTGCTGTTGCAATAGCGCATGTTGTTGGGGATGTGGCAGTCTGTGTAGTTAATGCCCCCATTTGGGGTATAAATGGGCTGCAGTCTGAAATCTCCTTTAAGGAGCTGATCATTATTTAAGGAGACAATCTGAAAGCTGGTTTCCGTCATCTCCAGGATGGAGTTGTCCTTCTTGGTCCCTGCTTCGCAGTAGTCATCTTTCCGCCGGCCCCGGTTGTATTTCCATTTCTGAGAGGTGTAGCGTCCCTTTTTGTGCATGTGCCAGCAGAAGATGCTGAGCAGGACCACCAGTACAAACACCACGGCCCCCCCGATCAAGCCTGCCAAGAGAAACGGGGACCCAATGTTATGAGAAGTGGTCTGTTCGTGGCTGGAAGCCGTGTTGCTTCCATTGCTCAGCAGGGAAGCCTTGGTGGTGCCTTCAGAGCAGACGGTGTCCTCGCCAACTCGGTAATTATTAAAATCATCCAAGGGGACCAAGCAAATCCGATACGTGGATTTGGGCTCTAGGCTCGCCAAGCTAACGTTCTGCCTCTTGTCACTAACTATCCGTTCCTGAATGATGCCGCCTTCCAGACTGTGGCCCATTTTAACCCAGGTCAGTTTGTAGGCCATCACGTTGAAAAGGGAATGCCAGCTGACTTGGATGCAAGTGTCATTCACAATGTGGATGAAGAGTTGGAACTGTTCAGTAATGGGAGGGGTCACTTTTTCTTCATCGTCCCTCTCAGGCACAGTGGGGAGTGTGGCTACAGTGTGGGGAAGAGGAGTGTGTTTGTTACTTGGTGTAAAGACCGGTGACGTAGGGGTTACTGTGGTTGGCAGGGATGTAGAGGGAGCTTGGGTAACCAGCGTCAGATCAGGGGTGGTTGTGGGGCATGACAACATATTCATGTTGAGTTCCCTGACAGCCATGCCTCGGACGTGCTCTGGTCCTTGACACATGAACCCTCGCACATTGATAGAGGAAGGGATTAACTTGAGCCATTCGGTGACCCACTTAATACTACAATCACATAGCCAGGGATTATTCCTTGCTGTGAGTTGTTTCAAGTTGCGAAGGTTGTCAAAGACACCTCTGGACAGCATCCGGAGCTGATTGTTGGAAATATCGAGTCTCTCCAGCTGGTGGAGGTTTGAAAAGGCTGAAAGTGGTATGTGTGAAATCTGGTTGTCCTGGAGAGAAAGCCTAAGCAGGTTTGTACCTGGGAGTTCAGGGGGAGGGTATGTTAGTGAATTCCGTACTATAGAGAATTCCTTGAGTTTGGATAGGTGGCTGAAGGTGCCATCTGCAATGCCTTTATTGTTAAGGAGGTTGCCATCTACTATGAGACGTTCCAAGCTTGTGAGATTCTGGAAGGCCATGTCTGATATGATGGCAATGCGGTTTTCGTCGACTCGTAGTTCTTGTAAGTCCACTGGAAGGCCAACAGGCACACTGCTTAAGTGGTTCTTGGACAAGAATAGAAGCTTGAGGCTAACAGCTTCCCGGAATGCCCCATCCTCAACCCCTACGGTAGAGATGGAATTGTCATCCAGGTGCAGCTCTTCCAGTTTCAAGAGCTGTGCTAGAGCAGCCCGAGAAATGGTCTGGATGTTGTTTTCCTGCAGGTGGAGAACCCTGACATTCTTGGGCAAATTCATGGGGAATTCATCCAGCTGGTTGCCATACAGGTAGACTGTGTGCACAGACTGGACATTGTGCAACTCTGCAGGAAATCCAGCATTATTAATTTGGTTATTGTGGAGGTAGAGTACAGTTACACCCTCCGGTATCCCAAGAGGCACTGAGGTCAAACTTCGCTCGTTACAATAGACAAAGTTCCGGTCACAGCGGCACACACTTGGACAGGCCAGAGCTTTGGAGAACTGCATGGAGAGGCCCAGAGAAAAGACAAGCCATGATTTAAAGAAAACAACCCTGTCCACAGGCCACATTCTAGTCCACGGGCCCATTTCTAAATGAAGAAACAAAATACTGAAAAAAGGGGGGAAATGCTAGCAAAAAGAAGTAAAAAAAAAATATGGAAAGAGATGCTGTGTTTCTATGCAGGTAAGAGGTAACGTCCCAGAGGCGAAATGCAAAATAATCCGTTTATAATTGGATGGCCTTTCACTTGGAAAGTCGCTGTCCTGCTAGCCAGGCTTACACATGTTGTTGCCTCTCGCCATGTATGCTGAATGCTAAGGTAACTGTGTCCCGTACAGGTAACCCAGAGCAAGGTGCCAAACGTCAACCAGAGACGGACAGGACGGCTGGATTAGTACTTCTGTTGGCTGCGGTGACAGGGTCCTCAGCTTCCTTCAGTCGGCAAGGCATTCATTTTAGCTTGAGGCTGGATTTGAGAAATCTGTTAAGAAAGGGAGAGAAGGGAAAATAAATAATGTGGCATTGTTAACTGACAAACATCCTGTGCACAGAAATTCATTAACTTTGTGAAATGGTAACATAAATAATCTAGGCGGCTTCTCTCCCTCTCCCTCTCCTCCGGCTTCTAAAGCCAAGTGGAAAAATCAGCTGGGGAAGCAAGAAGGATAATTGGTTCCCAGGCTAATGACATAACAGTGGGCAGCAAGCTCAGGTTAGAGTTTTAGGCTGCACAGAGTTCCTGGTAGGATTTTGGGGGCAGCAGTGACTGTGGTGCACCTCAAAGTTAGGTACTGCTTGCTACCCCAATACAACCAAGGTGCATAATAAAGCCATGCACTGTGTGGAGAAAATGGGAGTGGTGTTTTTCTTCTCCTCTCAAAACGCCAGAAAGTGGAGTCATCTAATGAGGTTGGGTGTTTGGGAGATTCAGGACAAACATTCCCCAACCGCCCCATCCAATACATAGCAAACCGTTCTATAGCGAGTCAGACCAATGGTCCGTCTAGCTCAGTATTGTTAACACTGACTGGCACTGGCTCTCCAGGGTTTTTGACAGGATTTCTGACTGAGAGTCTTCTCTCAGTCTTGCCTGAAAATGCTGAGGATGGAACCTGGGACCTTCTGCATACAAAGCTTTTCCAGTGACACCACACATACAAGGTTGGCCCAAGACTATTTGCCACCTGAAGCAGAGGACAAGATGGCACCTCCCCATTTTGCATGCAAGAAGCTGATTGGATCTTACTTTAATACTGGCAATAGGATAGCATCCTCCACTGACTTTGAGAGCAGCAGGCTAGTTTAGAGGGTGCATGCATGTTTTAAAGTATGGTTGTGAATTTTTCTTTATTTTAATGTAAACCGCTTTGAAGTTTTGTACAATCAAGCTGTGTATAAATGTTATGCAATATGTACACCTACCTACCTACCTACCTACAGTGACAGGCTCTGTAGAACATGCAGCTCTGATATCATGCAAAGAGAAATGGCTGGGGCTGCCCCTGCTGCCCCCCAGAGACTGCTACCTGAGGCAGCTTCCTTACTCTGCCTAATGGTAGTACCAGCCCTGAGAATATTGTTCTCGTAGTACAATGTAACTGTGGAACTTCGTCCCACATTATGTAGGGATGGCCGCCAACTTGACTGGCTTTACAAGTGGCTCAGACCGATTCATGGAGAACGAAGCTATCAACGGCTAGTAGTTACAATGACAATACTACCTCTAGTATCTTTGATGACCTGATGCTGGGGATGATAAATGAGAGAGTGTTCTGTTCCATTTGGAAAGGTTTTACCATGCAGTTCAGCCAGTAATGTTCAAAGCAGTCCTAATTTTGCTTTCTCCCTCTGGCATTATTCATTATTTAAATTTAAAGCTGAAATATTTAGTTCCTTAAAGCATGCTGGGATAATGCTGGTTATGAAAGATCTCACGCTTGATGATTAATTTGTATTTTCTAATAAGGGGGCAATGCTTCCATTACTTACATTTCAATACATTTGTTTGAACTGATGGCATTAGTTGATCTTACAGTAACTTATATAATAGAGTAAAGTACAGAGAGAAGTATGGCACACATTAAGCTCCCACTGTTAATTGAATTGTAGGTAATTAACAGCTGCCAGGATTTTACCCAAACTGTATCAAGTGTGTGTGTGTGTGTGTGTGTGTGTGTTAGTGTTCGTGTGCGCATGGAGGGGGGAGATGCCGACATTAGCTAGCTAAATAAACTGATCTATTTTGTTTTTCACAGCACAATCCAAATCATAGCCTCACACCTGGTTAAGGCAGAACATTCAATTTTTGCCTCACTGGTGTGCCCTGTGCTCCTGTGGAAATGGACAGATTACCTAATGCACTGTTTGAGGCTTTGATCTCTTACAAGCCGCCTCTGTCATAGAGGACCAGTTCCTTTTCAATTATGTAAGATGCTGTGATACTGCAGAGACATTTTTAACAGGATTACATTCTAACACACATCTTCTGTGACAGTTTATCATTCTTTAACGTGCCTGGGCTCCCTTCTAAATCATACCAACCAGACTGGCCATCATGACCCCCCCCCCCTTTAAAAACACACACAAATAAACTAAAGGAAGGTTTTCAGAGTCTTCAGATTACAGCCACGTAAACCCACTTTTAGGGACGTGGGTGGCGCTGTGGGTTAAACCACAGAGCCTCGGGCTTGCCAATCAGAAGGTCAGCGGTTCGAATCCCTGCGACGGGTGAGCTCCCGTTGCTCGGTCCCTGCTCCTGCCAACCTAGCAGTTCGAAAGCACATCAAAGTGCAAATAGATAACTAGGTACCGCTCCGGCGGGAAGGTAAATGGCGTTTCTGGTTCACCAGAAGCGGCTTAGTCATGCTGGCCACATGACCCAGAAGCTGTACACCAGCTCCCTCGTCCAATAAAGCGAGATGAGTGCCGCAATCCCAGAGTCGGTAACGATTGGACCTAATGGTCAGGGGTCCCCTTACCTTTAAACCCACTTTTGCAACAATGCTCCTGCTGGATGACCACAACCTTACATTTGTGTGTGCAACGACACGTCTCCCAATTGCCTTCTCCCTTAAAAAAGCAAACCCAATTAAACTATGTTCATTTTCACCCCTCCCTCCCTCCAAGGATCACAAAGTGGCACACATAGTTACCTCACCGCCTCATTTTACTCCCTCAAAAGCCAAGTGAGGTTGGTTATGTTAAGAGATAGCGATGGGCACAAGAATGGGGCCATGAGCTCAGGTTTCCCAGAGTGATAATCTACCCACATTACACTGGTCTATCCATTTGCCTTCCGTTCAATCATTCCAAATAAAATGAGAATCCCCTCAGAGAGGCACATGCTACTTTAAGAAAGGTAGGAGTCAAGTCCAGCTAATGATACAAATAGGCACTGAGTAAATTAGGGTAAAACCTGGCTGTCTAAACATGTTTTATCGTGCTTTTAATATTCTGTTGGGAGCCACCCAGATGGGCGGAGTATAAATTATTATTATTATTATTACCCTTTCAATTCATGCAAATCTGTTTTCTGAAGCCCATGAACTTCGTGGTCAAAGAATAAGAAGTTATGGATCTTTCTGATATTATGTTCTCTATGCAATATCAGTACTATTTGTAAGGATTTGCCCTTTACTCAGATGTAGTGAGATAAAAATCAAATCACATTAAATAATTACATTAAATAATTATTTAAAACAAGGGGATATGGGGTGGGGTTTTATATTTTGCTATTTTTATTTTTGTCCTTGTAGTCTGTTAAGGAATGGGCATGAAAAGTAACTAAGAGGGAGGGGGAAAGGAGCAGATGAAATACGAGGAAAGCTCTATTATGAATTTAGCCCAGCTTGAAAGTGGACTGGGTCCCATTTAAAATCCCCCACCCCATTCAACTAGTTTCTCTTGCACAACTTTGACCCTCTCACTTGAAATGCTTCCACCATCCCTAGTGTTTTAAATATTTTATAATATTTTTCAGCGTATTTTTCAACGCTTGTGATTCCTCCCCCTTCATTTCTTTTCTTTTCTACACTATATATGCTACTCTGCTCTGAACTGTTTTCAAATACTTGGTGACCTAGCTTGAAACGAATACTGTTCTTTTTCTTATTGATGTCTTTCCTCTATTGTTACTGCTTTTTCAGGGTGAAATGTCAAAATGCTTTAATGCTTTTTAAATGCCTCTGGTTTTCTTTCAGTTACTTACTTATACAATTCTTCCGCTCACTGAGTTCATTCTATTAACTTTGTAACTTGGCTTGGTGCTCATTTCATGGAACATATGGATGGCTGTCATTCATTTTCATATATTTCCCTTTTCAAACTGTTATAATGCCTCCATTTCTCCCATTTTCTATACTTATTCCATTCTTTCTTTTAGCATTTTCTATTTACTTTCTAATTTATTGTTTCTCCTGTGTACTACTATCCCATCCCCATCACAGGGTTTCTATACTTTTATGTATATATCATTACAATAATTAATTTATTGTTACTGAAGCTCACACAATGTACTTTGAAGCACTTATTGTTTACTGCTCTTCTAACCTACACACCTTATCCAAGTTTTTCTGTCTATCAGGACTTTATTTCTCTTGATTTTCCATTTTCTTTAGATAGAAAAATGTTCCAACTTCCTCGTTTTTAACAATTGTGCATTATATCTTTCTTTTCCAATCACATGATTCCCCTTCCCCATTCTTCCTTATGGTTTGTTGCCTGTCCTATGAATGTCAGTTTTCTCCTTTCAGTCTCTGATATTTGTCTTTGCTTCATTCTATGGCTATCCTTTCTCTCACAAATTTGACACTTCTATTTTTCCTAATAAGCAGAGACTAAGATATATCTATTTTGGATCTCTATGGTTCAAAGGCATTTATACTTTTAAATGGATCCAAATATACCCCTCCAAAAATGCAGTTTTATGTCCTATGTCATACACAGTACATTCCATATTCTTAAAGTAGTAAAGTAAGTATGATTAGAAATCCAGTATTTTATATATTTCATTCCCCCCCCAATGTATCTCCCCAACAACAAAGCTTTTCAAGAAATATTATGTCTCTAGCTAAAGTCTGGGTTAGCTTCACCCACATTTTAGTACATTAATAGGAAACAACCCTATAAAGCCTGTTCACCAGAATATTGCATTCTCCTTGTTCATATCCCTCTTGACACAAGTTTAATTACACCTGCCTTTCTGCCTCATTACTAATGGAATTTAGAATTAGAAAGGGAACAAGCCAAAGCCACAGGCATGAGGCAGAGAAGACAAACGTGATGAATGAGGAAGGAAAGAGGAGGGGTGAAGGCAGGGCGAAGTGTGTGGAGTGGAAATGGAACCAATAACCAGCGCATATGGCTTCAGTGTGCATGTGTCCATTGTCAGCCCGATCGATGCTGCTTTGTTTCCCTCTGCAATTACCTTTGTCAACTGTACATTCCTCAGGGCAGAAGCTGTATCACCCACTATGTTTATAAAGCAAGTCGTTAGCAGCAGAGAGATGCAGTGATTTGATGCCAGGGGAAAAGTGCTGGGAGAAAAGTAGCTTGAAACTAATGATAGCCGGGGGCTTTTTTACCATGACTTAACCCACAGTAGCAATCCTATGCAAATCAGCTCAGAAATGCCGGATCCAAAGGGGTTTACTCCCAATGCTACAAGCCAGGAAAATAACTGGCAGTAAAGTCAGGCCAGGATCGGTGTTATATGCTCAAATCGTCTTTCCTCAGTGAGCAACCTGGCTGCTGAATTCTGCACCTGCCGAAGTTTCTGAACCGTCATCAGAGGCGGCCCCACATAAAACACATTGCAGTAATCTACCCTAGAGCATAGACAAAAGGAGTATTCCCAAGCTACGTTCTGAGGAAGTGTAGGGTCAGCTGTGGTGTAGTGGTTAAGAGCGGTAGACTCGTAATCTGGAAAACCGGGTTCATGTCTCCGCTCCTCCACATGCAGCTGCTGAGTGACCTTGGGCTAGTCACACTTCTTTGAATTCTCCCAGCCCCACTCACCTCACAGAGTGTTTGAGGTGGGGGAGGAAGGGAAAGGAGAGTGTTAGCCGTTTTGGGACTCCTTTGGGTAGTGATAAAGCGGGATATCAAATCCAAACTCTTCTTCTTCTTCAGCTACCTCCCATCCATCTGGTCTAGGGAACCACCCACTAACAGTGTGTCAAACTTATCTGGATTGAGCTTCAGTTAATTGGCTCTAATCCAGTCTATGCAGCAGTCCAACACATCCACTGCTACACCCGCAGATGTAAAGGAGAAGTAGAGCGGCGTGTCATCAGCTTATTGCAGACAGCGTACTCTAAAACTCTGGATGACCCCACTCAGTGGTTTCATGTAGATGTTGAACAGCATGGGAGATAAAGACAAACCCTGAGGAATCCCACAATGAAGGTTCCACAAAGCTGACTAGCACTTCCCAAACATCACACTCTGGAAAAGACCATCCAAGTAGGACTGGAAGCCATGCCACCCACCCCCAACTTGGACAGCTGCTCCAGAAATATACCATGGTCAAAAGCCACTGAAAGGTCAAGTAGAGTTAACAGAGACACATTTCCTTGTCTCTCTCCAGACAGAGGTCATCATAGAGGGTGACTAGAGCAGTTTCTGTGCCCAAACTGGGCTTAAATCTCAATTGAAATGGATCCAGAACATCCGTTTCCTCCAAGAGTACCTGGATCTGGTCCACAACCACCAGTTCAAGAACCTTGCCCAAGTAGGGGTGATTGGAAGCTGTAGAATCGAAGGAGGGTTTATTAAGGAGTGATCATACCACTTCCTCCTTCAAGCAGGCAGGGACAACCCCCTTTCACAAGGAGTCACTAATCACCTCCCTGGCCCAGCCAGCTGTCCCCTGCCTGCTAGTTTTTATCAACCAAGAGGGGCAAGGATTCAGAGAGCAAGCAGTCACTCTGACTGATCCAAGCACCTTGACCACGTGGGTGGCGCTGTGGTCTGAAGGTCGGCAGTTTGAATCCCCGTGACAGGGTGAACTCCCATTGCTCCCATAGCAGTTCGAAAGCATGCCAGTGCAAGTAGATAAATAGACACCACTACGGCGGGAAGGTAAACAGTGTTTCTGTGCGCTCTGGTTTCTGTCACGGTGTTCCATTGCACCAGAAGCAGTTTAGTCATGCTAGCCACATGACCTGGGAAGCTGTCTGTGGACAAATGCCGGCTCCCTTGGCCTGAAAGCAAGATGAACACCACAACCCCATAGTCACCTTTGACTGGACTTAACCGTCCAGGGGTCCTTTTACCCCAGCCTTACTGATTGAAACTCGACCAACACAACAGGATAGTGTTCTGGACACCCCTTGAGATTCATATGCTGTAACAGCAGAATAAAGATTGTAGTGGATGCAAGCAATGTTATCCTCAAAATGCTTTGCAAGCAAGTCACAGTCAGCTATTGTTTCTGCTATCTCCAGACTGAAAAAGGCTTCATACTACCAGGAAAAGTGCTGCTGAATAGTATAATGAGGATGCAATGGAGGCAGCAAAGTATGCCTTCTTGTTTAGGACTGCAGCTCAAGTGATGTAGCAAAACAACCAATCAAATCTTACAGGATCAATCAAATCCTGAAGGATCTGTACTTCTGACTCAAAAACACGATTGTGTGAAACCTTAAGACGCAAATCTATTCCAGTGTGCCAATACTCTTGTACAAATGTATATTTTAAATAAATTTGTTCCATTTAATAGTGGAGACAGGATCATTATTCAACTGTATCCTTTTTCCAGCCTTTCAAAGCCTTGATTGCTTTTCTGTGTCAAAATGTATTGTAAACTATGTACAAGGCACAGCTTAAGGATGCTGCTTCCATGTACTGATTTAATTGATCCATTCAGTCATTCGAATCAAAACTTAAAACTGACTTATTTACATCACACATAATCTTCACCAGGGTTCTCTTCCTGAAGCTTACATTAAAACCATTAATCAAAAATCTGGGTGAGGGGGGCAGCTTCCCCTGATATGTGTGAGTAATGGTTTTGCAGGAAAGCTGAAGGGCCAAAGGGCTGGAGCCAGTATTTAGATGTTTAAAGAACATGCCGAGGGGGAGCAAAGTGCTCCCCCTAACATGCCAGACCCTGCCGGCTTCATTTCTGATCTTCAAGGGGGATTCTGAGCATGTTCACTGAATGCACTTAGAACACTTCTTCGGATTGGGAGCCCTGGTGGTGTAAAACCCCTGATACCAGCATAGTGGTAGAAACATAAAAGGTGCTGTATACAAAGTCAGACCATCAGTCCTTCTAATTCAGTCCTGTCTACACTGACAGGCTGTAGCTCTTCAGAGTTTCCCTCCTAGCCCTACCTGGAGATGTTGGGGAGAGAACCTGGGACCTTTTGCATGCAAACCATGTGCTCTGCTGAATCCTTTCCCTTCTTCATACTTAAGCATCAGCATGAGGGCTCTGGCTGCAGAGCAGCAAGGGTTTTCTGTCTAGCCTTTTTTTTTATGTTGAAATATGCCTTGCCTGATGCCTAGGAACTAAGCTCTGTTTGCATTGCTTTGATTCATTCAGTGCTGTCCTGGTGTCTTATAACAGGGTTGGGGGTCCAGGGGCCATTCAGTTGGACTGTGAATCCCACTGCCCTGGGTGCAGCCAATGAGAGTTGGAGTTGAGCGACATCCAGAGCGCCACAGATTCTCTGTCTACTGACCTACCACTCTCCTATTGACTCAAGGTGCAGAAGATGGAAGGAAAACGAGGCTTCCTTTAATTTCTCACAGGCTTAGCATATAACTGTTTAATTGTAGAGAAGGATTAGCTTTGAAAATAGTCATCCCCCTGAGACTGTTTAAAATGTGTTTTGGCTTTTCGAAGTGATTAGCACAATCTTTATGTAATCAAGAGCAGGGAGGTGTGTGGGGGGGGGAGTATTGTATAAAAGTGTTATTGGCTGCTAGCACGTCTTCGCAGATGTGAGAAGAAAGTTAGATCTACCTTGTAAAATTGAGCCGCAAACTGCTTAGCTCCATTTTTAATGACCGACAGTAAATACATACAAGGGGAAGTCTCGTTATGTGTCAGAAGAAAGAACCAACCTGGGCTTTCAAAGTACAGAATACAATGCGAACACATTTAAAAGTAAAAGGAGGAGGGCTGGGGAAATGAGGACTTGTGCACTGTTGCTTTTACTCTCACGGGCTTTGCATGCCAAAATTTGGTTTGAATATTATTTTCTCTGGGAACTTCCCATTTTGCAGGTGGGATTCAGGCTGCATAGACAGCATACATTTAAAGCAACCCCCCTCCCAAAGAGAAGTCTGTGAATTCTGTTAAGGGTCCCAGGAACTGTTGCTTGGGGGGGGTGAACTATTGTTCCAGGATTCTTTGGGTGGGAAATGTGCTTTGAATATACACGTGTATGCACACAGCCTCACTCTCATATTGGCAAATTCAGGTTTCACTATTAAGATGGATTTGGTGCTCTTGTGGAACGAATCTGCCCTCCCCCACCCAAAAGAAGAAAAAAAAAGAAATCAGACTTTCTGGCAAGAAAAGTGACAATAAAGTGCACAGGAAATTGTGGGATAACAATTGCATGACATAATGTCATAGAACCTCCCCACAAACAAGTCAGATGAATGTTCAATAAATAGCTGCATTCACAGCACACAATGAAAACACTATGAAAGCAGTTGAAAATAAGAGTCCCCCCCCCCAACGAATTCTGGGAGCTGTGGTTTGCTAAATGTGCTGAGAGTTGTTTAGGAGCTGCCTGTTCCCACCCAGAATTGCCATTTCTAGTGTTCTCTGTGAAGAGGGCCTGATTGTTAAACCACTCGGGAACTGTAGCTCTGGGAGCAGGGATAGGGGCCTCCTGATAACTCTAAACATCCATAATAAACTACCGTTTCCATAATTCTTTGTGGGAAGCTATGACCATTTGTAGTGGCATTATAGTGCTTTAAATATATGCTGTGAATGTGGCTGGTATAGCATCCCCAACAAATGGATGAATGCTCAATAAACAGGTCATCTGGAAGCAACGTCAGATTTCAGACTAAATACCTCCTTATTCTCACAAGCTGATAATAGATTACGGTAATTACATTAATAAGGCTGAGAAGTCTCTCCCTCCCATCATTAAGTTTAATAATAAATGTCCAGGGTGCAGAGGAATTAAACAGAGAGGAATTATACCGTATCTTTGCTTACTTTTCTGCCCACTGTGGCAACAATGTTTTTGCCATGCTGCTCTTTTGCTGCAAATTGCTTAAATCTCTCATACACAGAAGTTTAGAGCTAGGTAATTATAGTCATGAAAAGGTACCATCATATTCTCTTCCTTTAGCGGTCAAAAGCTGTTTCCCCTACACCGGGGTTCCTTTTCTAAAGGCAGTTGTTATTGTGTCAGATTCTTTGAGTCCGAGTTAAATCTACTCCTGCTCCTTTTATTGCACAATTTCAAACTGTTTTGCTATCATATAATCTTATTTTGCTAAAAGTAAGCTGCAAGAATGAACAAACTTTCCTTTCTTATTCCTTTTAAAACGTATTTAAAAGGTTTGTTTCATGCCATATATAGCTAGCTAACTGATCACTGTACTTTGTAGGACAGGGTCTCCTGCAGATACAGTAAAATGTGAATCGGGCCTTTAGCATGGTTGGATCTCCCCTTTGGAACTCCTTATTACATATCAGAGAGGTCCTCTGTTGTCTTTTTGGCACTTACTGAAGAACTTCCTTTTTCAATAATCCTTTAAAGTGGAGATATTTACACACAGAGAGATGTTTTAATTGTTTGCAAATATGGACATTTTAATATGGAATTCTTTTGCATTGTTTTTATTGTTGATATGAAACCACATCAAGATATTTTATGGGAAGTGGTTAAAAAAATGGAAGTAATTAAGAAAAAAGTTAAGGGAGGGGAGCTTTCACTTTCATAAGCTTCCTTTAATATTATCTCCTGTTGGTAACTGATAAACTTTTTAATTGTATTTTCCCCGTATGGTAGCCATGGGATCATACAATTGGAACAAACTTATGAACCAACACAAAAACTTTAAAGCTTAAAACAATCTCAATCTTTTTACACATTTCTACCTCTTATTTGGTGGACGGGCAAGTAGATGGAGGTAATTTTAAAGCAAGCATTTTTCATATCACTTTTCAGATCTTCCGTAAATATGTGGGGATCACATCTGCTTAACCCCACTTAAAACTCATTGCATGTTTATCTGATTTTCCAAAGATGATCTACATGTGCTGGATGCTTGAGTGCACATGAGATCTCTCCTTATATTCTGTACCCTGCATGTGAAGATGTAGGAGAGTATGACATCGCAGTAAGATTAATTTGCTTTTAACCAGGCTTTCTAATTAAAGCTTTGGAGAGTGAAAATAGGCCACATGCTGCATGAGAAAACTATGCATGGAACTGCATAACAAAAGGACAAAAAAAGAAAAGAAAAGGTTCCTATAATTAATTTCACTTGAATTCTTCCATCTTAATCATGACAACCACTTGCACACAAGGGCCCCAGTATCCTCCCAGGCTCAGCTGTCTGTCTGTCCGATAATGAGTAATAATTCTGGAACAAAATATGGCATATTTGAGTATCTGCTTTAGAGCATTACACTACATTGCTGGCATAGCTTATTTGTCTCAAACCTGACTAGCTCAGGGACCCTGAATTCAGCTCTCAAGTACCAGAGTGAATAGATTACTGGGAAACCAAAATTCAAATCCTGGTCAGCCATGACATCCAAATGTCTTTTCACAAGCCACCATTGTAGTAAGGAGCATCTAGATTTAATATGCCTATCCCGTACATCATATTTGATAGCGGTGCATAAATCTGGTGGTGTGTTTTTTTTTCCATTCTCAATCCCATGTGTTTCCATTATTAAAGATCTCAGATACATTGTTAATCAAATCATTCATTAAAATCATATTAGACTGATTATTCATTCATTATACTCACACTGGTTTCTCAACCACAGTGAGTTGTATTCAACTAACTTTTACTTGGAGAAGGCACACTGAAACGAATGGGTCTGAGTTAGTCATGGGCTCCATCTACACTATACATTTGAAGCAGCGTCCGTTCCCAGAGTGGTTTAACCATTGACCACTCTTTCCAGGGAATTCTGGGAATTGTAGTATGCTGTCTGAGACATGCTAGAAAGGAGCACTGCCTGAAAAGCATTGAAGTCAACCATTATTTCTTCTGTTAAAGCACAGAGCACAGATGCTGTCCCTTTGCTTGCTTTGCATTCCCTTTACTCTTCTCATTTTTAGTTCAGCTTCAACCATTCCAAACTGAGAAACATTTGCTGGAGTGATGCAAACTACCGAAAACTTGTGCTTAACACAACACCCGCTAACTAAAACCTATTTACAGCACCTTCACATTTTGAAGCAAGAGCCACCTTGATGCCTTGAATTCACCATCCAAGAGGAGCCCACAAGAGTTTATTTCTGACCAGCAGTAGGGGGAGCTCTCATACAGCTGCAAATGTCTCATCCACCCTCCCTTTGTTACTTCTTCAAAACCCAAACATGTTTCCAGCATTGCTACAGTATTTGATGAGATAAACAACAAAGTCATCTATTCCTACCATTTCCCCAGGTCTGCAAGATGGGCTCTCTTTAAGTGGTGGTATTGGGATCAAAGAAGGAACATTTTTAAAACAACAATGAAACTCTGATGTGCACCTTAGTTACATCATGACTGATGGTCTCCCTCACCAGTGCTACCTCCAAAATGTTTGCTTCTGGAGGTAGTGAGGGAGACCATCAGACCAGCCACACAAATATTAATAGCCCAATGCTGGAAAGAGGAAAAATGCCCTCAAAAAAGATCGGCAAATTAAGTTAATGGAATATGCAGAGATGGCCAAAGTAACTGGTAGACTTAGAAATCAGGATGATAACAAATTTAAAAATGAATGGGAAACTTTTATTGCATATATGACAAAGCATTGTATACAAGTAAATACATCAGCAGGGTTCTAAAAAAACACTTGCAATACTAGCATAATAGATAAAAATAGATATGGATGGATGGAAATATGATTTGGACATGAACGATTTAACAATGAAATAATGGAACCATGGAGGGGGTAGGGGGAAGTTGGGGGATTAGAGAAATTCCATATTTCGATGCTGTATTGAATGTACAAACATTATGCAAAATGATACAGTTATTCAAATTTTTATTTTTTAATGTTATAAGATGTTTGTTATAATGAAAACCAATAAAATATTATAAAAAACAAAAACAAAATGTTTGTCTCTGCTATTTATCAAATGCCATTGAATAAGTGACAATTGTCAGCTGAGTCATTTGAATAACATGGATGGAGTCCAGGGAGAAAAGGAGTGGATAATATTTTGCAGGATAATCTCTACAAAAACATAATATAATATGAAGAGAAATAAACAGAGAGCTTTTGCCTTTCTTAGCTTAGGCTTCATCTATAGCAGAAATCGTTAACCACTAAACATATAGGGGAAAACTCCTTCAGAACAGAACAGCAAATCAGGGCACAAATTACCTCAGCGAGTAATTCCTCATACTATTTTGACTGGTTGCTAAGGGCACACTTCTACCATGTAAAGGATTCAAAGTATAGGCCTTCAACACCAATTCACAGAAATGTACAGAGTGCCTCTGGCAGATTAAGACATTGGGTTCACTTTGCAGTGGACCCAGCTGCCCTGTAAGCAATCTAAAAAATAAAATAAAAGAGGGCAATAGGGGGCAAGATATAGCTTAGCCCAAAAGACATAGGAGCACAGAGCTGGGACATGTTCCTGGGCTCCACCTCCTAACAATGCCTCCCCCCTTAAAGGCTAAAAAAATCTATTTAGTTTTTTGTGGACCAGAGTCCACTTCAGGCTCTGCCTTTTCTTTTTACTGCATTTCTTTGTACCATTTAATATGGTACAAAGTCCGTGAAAAATATTGCACATTGCTAATAAGTACAGCTCCTTTTATAAATAGAAAGACCAAAAAAAAAGTATTGATAGATGTTCCATAAGAATAATCCCCTGGGTTGGGCCAGTGGCCCATCTAGTGGCACATTCTATTCTTATAGAAGCCCTCAAGCGGATCCCAAGTACAACACTCTCCCCACTTGTGTTTCTATCTCCCACAGTTAGAATATACTCCTCATGGCTAAAAGCCAGTGATAGACAAAATTCATGGGGGATAAAGCTAATACTCCATTAAAGCCACCCAGCTTGGTGGTCATCGCTGCCTCTTGTGAGACCAATTCCATAGTTTAACTAAGAAGTACGTTCTTTTGACCTGAATCTTCCAGCATTCATCTTCAGTGGATAGCCCTAGGCTCTAGCTTTATGAGAGAGAGAGATAAAAAGTTTTCTCTATCCAATTTCTCCACACCATGAATAATTTTATACACATCTATCACCTTTATTTGGTATTTCATTATCCCCCCCCCACATGCAAATTTATTTCTTTTATTAAACTGATATCCCATCCTTCATCACAAATGACACCTAATTCAACACATTGTGTCATAAACTTGTAATATGCAGACTAAAGAAGTCAAGCTTCAAGACTGGGTCAAACAAGATGTTCCTAAAGGTATAGTCATTTTTGCCAGTGGGTCACCTTATTTCACAACACTTGCACACACCACACTTGTTAAGGCTCAGGCCACTTCTCAACTTGGCCTGTGCAGTGACCTTGAATGTAAATGTCTGTGGGCTGAATTAGCTCACGCAATCTCATTTGCAAAACTGCAAGTGATATGACATCGAGCACAGACTGCAAAGGGCTCCTCTTTTTCAAAATAAAGCAAATACTTTTGACTACATTCGGAAGCAGATGGCAGAGCAGGGCAGCATGCGAAACACAGGTGTAATTTGCTCAGTGCCGCTAAGCAAATGTGTTCCAGTGTCCTGCTTGAGCTTGACGCTTTAGAGAGTTCTCTGGTGTCAACCCTGAGTCCGTAATGATGAAGTGTTCACCTGTGAATGAGTGGATCTCGGCTTCCTCTAATATAGAAAACTGTGAGCGCTGCTATTCCAGATAATCTCCCTCCAGATGGCCACCACTATGCCATTTTCACTCCACTGGGCTGAAAGGAACAGATGATCAGCTCCAGGACTCATATTAAACTGTGTTCCCTCTCGAAGAGGAGACTGCTACGGAACAGAGCAGTTGGTGTCTTGATTCACCTTCCCTCAAGGCCACATTTCTCAAGGTGGTTTCAGTTTAAACCTTGTAAAATTGAAACTTCTTCTTTTTTTAATGGTGTGGGCTAAGGAGACAAGCGTGACAACTCATTTCTCAAGAAAGTGCGCTGCACGTACCTGTTACACACAGAGCTGGTATTATTTCCCAGCTCAAGAGATACGGGTCCATCAGGTGTGCCTTGTCACCAACTAATAGGCAAAAAGGAATACATGGAGATTTTCTATTTACGAGGAGCCCAGAAATCAGGCTACAGAACAGAAGAAGAGAAAGGAAGCCAAGTGATTCCATTGTCTCTGCTGAGAGAACTACTGTCTGTGCATCTTCCTTAACTGTCACCTAGCAGTAGCTACCTAAATGGTTTCTATCCCAGGGTAAAATGGGGAGGCGTAGAACTAAATAAACAAATAAATAATAAACATTTGGAACTAGTACCTGAGTTTGCTTTTGTTTTCCCCTTCTCCCTCCCCAACCCCTTTTTCTTTTGTGCCCTGTCTTTTAGACTGTATGTCTGAGCCAGGAGCTATCTTGCTTGCAATGATCTGTGCAAGCTGCTCTGAGGTGAAAAATATGTATGTATTTATGTAAAATAAATTCATAAGAAATAAACATACAAGAGCATATTTTTGCAGAAGCATCAGCTGTAGCTCTATATAGAGATATAGAGAGTTAAATGCCCACTTCACACACACAAAAAGGAGTAAAGGACCCGTGGACAAGACTTTGGGCCTGGGAGTAAGGTAAAAAAGGTAAAAGGCCCTTGGACGGTTAAGTCCAGTCAAAGGTGACTATGGGGTTCAGTCCTCATCTCACTTCAGGCTGAGGGAGCTGGCATTTGTCCAGAGGCAGCTTTCTGGGTCATGTGGCCAGCATGACTAAACCACTTCTGGCGCAACGGAACACTGTGATGGAATCCAGAGCACACAAGAAATGCATGCTTTGAAACAGTCACACTCTCTATCCAACCTGAACACAGGTAAAATACTGGTGAAAATTTGGGAAGGGATAAAATCAGTATGGTATTTGCCCCTTTATGATTATTATTAGAAACATCTTTTAGAATTATTTTATTGGATTTCTTAGTCACCCTTCAAAATAAGCTCATGGGATGGGTTGGGTTGCAAAAATACAATATTGAAATCAGTTAAAACATTTTACAATCAGAAGAACAGGCTGTGTTCTAATATATATGGTATGTCTTCTGCACATGTGGAAGATATAGAACGATGATTCTAGACATACATCTGTGGGATGGGATTTTCACAATTTAGGGGCTGCAACAGAGACAGCCCTCTCCCAAGCCATCATTCCCCACACTTCTGAGGGTGGCAGATCTCCCAAGAGGTCTCATCTGTCAGTCTTCACGCAAACTGGGAAGGAGGTGGTATTCTGGTTATTTTCAGCCTAAGTTATTACGAGCATTAAAGACCAATGTGAGTACCTTGAATTGAGCCCAGTAATGAACTGGAAATGAGTCCAGTTCTTTGAAATTTGGGGTTATATGAGCTCTCCTGAATGGAATCCTGGCCAGCAAGCCAGCTGCTGGGTTTTGGACCAGTGAAAGTGTAAGAGTCCGTTTCAAGGGCAGCCCCATGTACACCTCTTTGCAATAAACCATTCTGGGAGTTGCCAGAGCACGGAATAAAGCCGCCAAGTCATTTCTGTCCAAAAGGGGCTGCAGATTGTGACACAGCTGGAACTGGAAACAAGCACTGCTAGCCAGGGAGGCCACCTGCGCCTCCACTGACAATCCACGAGTACCTTCAGGCTGGTATCAGTACTCATGGCTACATACCTCTGCACTGTGTCAACAGAAGTCAATGTTGCAGAAGGAAATAATTCTACAAGATCTGACAATAAAAAGGAGAGATTCCGTTTCTGTTTATTCCTTTATCAGTTTTTTCTATGTGATTAAAAAAAAAAATAGATGTGGTCCTGCCTATGTGGTAATAGGGCCAAAGTAAATTGCAAGGGGTGCCTTTTTTTAACCTAAATTATCCATTTCACATGTGGCACAATGCATCTTGTTTTGAAAAAAGGGGAGGGGGAGAGAGGGAGCAATCTTTTGTGTCTTTGCAAGCAAATTGGCCTCTACCTATAAATTATTCTACCCTGTTTGCTTTTATCTAGAGAGAGGCAGGCAGCCTAGCAAAAATGTCTGGAGATAATTCGAAAAAGCTGCTTTCGCTGGCCTAAGCGACTCAACTTTGTATCTGCAGAGACATAATCTTGACACTTGCGTATCATGTCGCGTGGCGCTGCATTCCTACTGGGGGTGCAGTGGCAAGACACAGGCTGCTCAGCTGGGGAGCAAAGGCTTTGCGCCCCCCAGCTGAAGGAGTCTAATGGAGCCACCAGCTTGTGTTTTCAGAAGATTTCACAGAGATCTTCCTTTCACCCCCCAACACTCTAGCTTGGGACACGAGTGAGCTCTGCTGGTGGGGATGTTATTTAATCATAACTTTGGAAGGAAGGAGAGGATTGAGCTTTTTCTCTTTTTCTCTTTTGAGTTTTGGAAGGCTTCCTTTGGCACTTGTCGAGCTCCTGTCTGAGATGCTTGGCTTACTAAAAATGACAAGTGTTACATACTGCACACCGAAAGCTTTTCCACCTCAGCCGTATAAAGACCATGACTTTTCCAGTGTTCCTTCACAAGGAGCTAATTTGTGGGTTTTGAGCATCACTTGATTAAATGCTCCTCCTGTGCAGTGTTTATTCTTAAAATTATTCTTGATAGAGTACTCTTGTGAGATTATATTTGCATTCCCACTGACACTACTTGAGGCTACTGAAAAGAGACCACTACTGGTTCCTTAGGTTTTCCTCAGAGAAACTCTTAATCAGCAGCAGGCAAACTTTTCTTTTCTGTCAAGGGATAATCTGTCAGGAATCACATACAATTTCTTTTTCTGCTGGGCAATAGTGGAGGTGCCATATACAAAATTGTTAACTAATTCAGTATGAAGGCTACTCAGCTTCAATGTTCAACATGGCTGCCTCAAATATAAATCCCCAACCTTATGCAAGTCTATTCAGAAGTAAGTCCCACTAGGTTTGATGCAGTTACTCTAAAATTAGTGCACCAAGGATTTATGTTTTTTTAAAGTATAAGAGACCAATATAGCAACTCTTCTGGAAGTTATTCCTTTCTGTGGGGGTGTGGGGGGTGTGGGAGAGAGAGGGAGGGAGGGAGGGAGGGAGAGGGAGGGAGGGAGAGAGAGAGAGAGAGAGAGAGAGAGAGAGAGAGAGAGAGAGATGGCAATTTGTGCACAGGCAGTTGGAGATGATGTCTTTTCCCAAAGTGATACAACCATTTTGGTAAACTTTTTCACTGAGTAAAGTACTGCCCCTTTCCAGTTGTTTGACAACACCACAGAAAAAAAGGGAAGGAATGAACAAGAAGAAAGGACAGATATGTGATAGAATGGAAGAATAGCAGAGTTTCAGGAGCCTGTGAGGGCTGCAGAAAAGGTAGCCTTTGGGTCACAAATTGCCCATCTATGCTCTATATATTAGCTTTAGTGATAGTGATGTGACTCAACTGACCCAGGGACTGAAGTAACAACAATACATGTTTGACACTACAGGGGGGAAAGGGAAAAGAAACTGATTTTAATAAGAATAAGAATAAGAATAAGAATAAGAATAATATCTTGATTTGATAATCAGCAGTGATGTTTTGGAACAAAAAGGAGACTGTTGAAATACATATGTATGGTATTTTAACCTTCTTAATAACTGAAATATCACCTGCACTCATAGTAGCTCTTGGTGGGATTGAGAGGAGGGGTCAATCACCTTTCCAGCAGGGCTGCAATAATTCTGACTGGAAGCATTGCCCAGAGCAAGCCTAATTTGTGGCATGATTTACTGCTGAATATCTGCAGCTTTTCCCTACAGGCCACATTTTCTTCTTGTGGACACACCTGCTGGATCTCCTGTTGGCTCAACTATTTGTGGGAGGCAGAATCACGAAATGAGGAAAATGAAATGCCTGTGGGCCCCAATGCACCACCTTCAAGCAGAAAGGTTGCCACTTTCCAATGACTGCTGCATGTCCTTAACACCCACACCTATCCAGCTTCAAGGCTGATGTTCCTAGCACTAATTACTACTGCTCTTCTGCTGTACACTACAAACAGAATTGCATCCGACTTCCCACACAATCGAGGATATTTTTGCATATTCCTCCTAGTAAGTTCGCTCCACTTTAGTAGCCATGACATATAGTTGCTGTGGGAGGGGGAGAAAGTCCAATTCATCTGAGTGGTCACTTAGAGAAAAATCAAAGTGACCTTTAAATAAATGATTTGTTTAGTTCTAACTGCTTATTCCTTTAAGTGAGATCACCTGTTGCTAACCAGGAAATGCCCACAAACCCACAGTTTCTAACATTTATTGTGGAATGAAAGTATTTAATTGGTGGGGGAAGAAACTTGTTAAAATGGTGGTGGTGAGAAAGCATTCACCTCCCTTTAAAAAAAAAAAGCATTGCACTGTAACAGGGTTTTGCTAATTTATATATACAGAAAATATTTTTTAACAGATATAAAAGTTTAAATAAAAAAAATGAGGTGACAGAACGGTACCCTCCACAAAGCTTATATGGTGAATGTTTTCTAAGGCACAGAGATAGCCCAGCCATTAGGCAGGATGAGGCCACTGCCTCAGGTGGCAGAAGCCTCTGAGGAGACACACCTATGGGTGCCCCGCTTGGCCCCTGCCTCTGCCAGTGGTGCACATGCACTGCTGCCATCAGCGTTGATTTGGGGCAAGATGGCATTCATTTTGGGTGAGATTTTACCCGAAATCATGTGAGATCCTGTGGAGCATGCAAACTCTCAGACAATTTTGGATGAGATCTTGCCCCCAAATTGGCGTGATCTTGCATGAAATTTGTGCCCTGGGCAGTGCTGCTTCTCCACCACCATGGAGATGCAGCAAGGTGTGTGGCTGTGGCAGAACAGGCCATGGTGGCAGGTCAGGGTGGCAGCAGCAGGGCAAAGCGCCAGTTCACGTATTACCTCAAGTGGTGAAAGGGGATACGCGACTCCTGCTGAGGTTCAATAGGTTTACCTGCTTGATAGATCACTACCGACCTCAAAAACCACACCGCTTAAAATAAAGATGTGTCAGAGATTAGCATATTCCAGCAGCTTATTTGTAAATCTGTTTCGAAAAACAACTGAGATAGAGATATGGAACTAAGATATATACCTACAGAGTGTAACTCCTCAGGACATGCCAAACACTTTTACCCATATGGTATGCTATGACTGCAACCCCTTTTTTGCATCTTACCCCCTATTTTACAATATCTGAACCGCATTAGTGATTCATTTTCATTTCCTTACGAGCCATCCTCTTATCATCACAGGACGGTTATTAATTATCTCTTGGCTTTTCCTAACATCACAAAGAGTTAGAGAAATTGCAGCAGGAGAGAATGTTATTAGTCACTACACAAAAAACAAAATATTGTTAGGTAAGGGGAGATGAATATAATATAATCCATTATGATAAAATAATACACACTCATATTCCTGTTGCTGCCATTTCTCAATTACAATGGTTTTTCAACTGCTATTTTAAACTAAAAAATAAAATAAAATGTACTTTCTGGTGTTCGGGGTTTTAAGTCTTATATAGTTCAGCACATGTTTTATTGCTCTTAATCATTGAGCCCTGGTGACCATGTTGAGATTTACTACCTCATTCTCTTCTTTACACATATGTGTGGTACATTATGGCCTGAATGCCCTTGTGGCATTAAACAGTTAAAGTACTAGTAGTTTTTCCACAGTCTTGAAAGGCTGGCTGTTAAAATTTTGAATTTTATGAAGCCCAGCATTATTATTATTGCGTGGACAGGCGGAGTCCCCAAATCCCGAGCAGTCCCCCCCCCCCCGTCATGTGGAATAACGACTCAAGACAACGTGCTATGGGATTAAATTGGCCACAACTTTATTAAATTTCAAATGTGGGTAGACCTTGGCTCAGGCATTGGGCGTTCTCCCTCCTTTCCGGCTCTTTAACAGCGACCTTAACGTAGCAGCGCCTGCATACCTGTGAAGAAAAGTTAACCTGCAAAACCTATGAAGAAAAGTTAACCTGCAAAAGAAGACATTAGCTGAGGGTGGGTAGGGTGGGAGAAGCTCTGGAGCCAAGTGAGGATTCCCAGGTAAGATCCTCCCTCTATTGTGTGGGCAGGTAATCCCTCCCCTACCTGGCCTGGTCTCCTTGGAAACGCTTCCCCCAGGTGGGATTGGACAACTGACTGAGGTAGGTGGAGACCTCCAGGTATCCCACCTGAGGGAAGGCAAAGCCAAGCCTATGGTGATGGGGCCGCTCCAGATCCAGGGCTGCACGCGTCCACACAAAGGGCGCCCCCCGTTTTAAGCAGGGAGCAGTCATTATTATTATTATTATTATTATTATTCTGACCCACATCAACACTGTGCATTTTATCACCTCTCTCCCTCTCTATCTCTTTTGGTCCCTCCAGATGTCTGTTTTTACTGTTGCATTGACGATGATTTGTGCTCATGATGGTATCAGGCTGATTATGCACAATCCCGCTTTCACTCCCGTTTGTACCTGAAAAAGTTTTGGGGCAGACAAATTGCTTCACTTCCTGTCTCATAACAACTTCCTGTCCCATGACAACTCCCAATGTCATCAACAAACTACAGTTCCCAGAATTCTTTGGGGAAACCTTGTTTAAATGTAGGGTGAATATGGCCCATGTTACTGAACTGTTGTAGAATACATTTGCAAAAAAAGAAAAGGGGCCAAGCAGTCTGGAGAGCCCACTACCACTATCAAAACTGTGCATTATGGCTAACCAATACATAAGCCGTAATTTTTTTTGACAAACCGATACTTTCGGCTTTCTGATTTGTTTATATTTATAAACCACCTTCTCATAAGAAATATAACAAGGCACTATCAGTAAAAGTAACATGTCCATAAAAAATGATGCAATTTTTTTAAAAAAGTCAAATTCCAAAGTCCTGTCTGAACCATAGAGTTTTCAGAAGACATCTAAAGTAAGTGGAGATGACTCAAGCCAGTTCCGTGGAGCAGGGCCTGCAACACTAGTGTTTTGCCAATGGTAAAGACTGGCTAACCTTCGGGCATGGGGGATGGCCAACTTTGCCCCACCAGAAGATCTCAATGATCAAGGTGGCACATAATGAATCAGGTGGCCCTTAAGGTACTTTCAGCCCAAGTTGTTCAGGACTTTGTTAACACAAAAGCCATGAACTTAACTCAGTAGCAAATTGGCAATCAGTGCAGCTCTCTCAGCAATGGAGTAGCATGTGAGCAGGCTGGTCATTGCATTCTGGACTAGTTGCAGCTTCTGGACCAGATACAAAGTCAGAGACCTACACAAAGCATGGCTCTATATTGCTTTAAATGCCCCCTTCTTTGATTGAAGTTGATTTTGTGTGTTGTTACCTAGGGGAAGTACCTAGCACAGAAATTGCGTTTAAATAATAAATCAAATCAAAAAGAAGTCATCACCAAACTGGGTGTGTATGGACTGCCCAGTGTACAATTTTTCCTCTACCTGGCATTACTGAATCAATGCAGGTTTGTTTTTAGACTTCAGTGAAGCCAAAGTGTCATGTTCACTTTATAGCATATTTGGCAGGACATAGACAGAGCCCAGCCAAGAACTGAATCGGTGATAAGACAGCAAATGCCTAACCTCTCCCGTAAGGATTCTGGTTTATATACACTGGCAAAATTAACTCCCTTATTCATGCATGCTCACCAGCAAAGCCAACTTCTACAGATATAGGCTATTAAATTGCCATTCTGTTTGTGTAGTTCAAGTTCTGCAATTCTCTTGCACTCAAATCCAAGGTCTTTGTACTGAACCAAACTGTCAGGCTGACAAAGAAACAGAAAAAAGAACTTGACAGCCCTCCCCCCTAAATTTCCCTATCTCTTTCCAGGTCTCTGACGTTGTATTAATGTGATTTGCTGCCTGGCCTACCACCAAGACCTGAGTTCTATTGGAAAGGCCAGAGTTATCCATATACAATCTCGCCACGAAGAACGGGGTAACAGGAGTTTTGACATATGTGCTGTGTTTCCTTAACCCCAATAGACCACCCACTATGAACAAGCACAGTGGTTTCTCCTCAGTATGCCTTAGGTGTCCACATACTACAAAGGCATAAAACCTTTCTACTGCTACCATTATATCCCATGATTGATTCAACCCTCCTCCTTCAAGAATAGAGAAAACAGCAAAAAAATTAAATGCCCTTCCTAATCTATGCATGCGGCTCAAAAGACAGAAATTTTAGACCTTTTGCAAACTGAAGGACATGATACAATCGAGCTTCCTTCATTCCTCCAGCTTCAAAACTTACTGCACACCATTTATCCACAATGCCTCTGTGCTGCCACAATTTAAGTTTGCTTTGTTGACCTTCATCTGGCCCCTTACTGCCTCTAGTCACTAGTTCAGCATCTTCACAGGCTCACCTGATACAGGTGGATGTAGAGCGCTTGTTAAGCAGAGAGGGAAACGGTACTTGGACTGAATCTGGTATTTCCTACCCCAGCCCAAAGAATTAACATGCTCTTTTTCCACACTTTTGTTTAAATAGTGAACTTAAGTAAGAAAAAGGTAAATTATCAGCACTCTGATTGTGCTGATGTGTTTAGCTGGGCGGGGCCCTCTTCCCTTCAGAGTTATCAGCTATGATACAACTCTGCCAGGTTAAACTGAAGCCTAGGAAACAAACTGTTACAACTTTGGATCTTTCAAGTCCAGCAGGGTCAGAGCATAGAGGCTTTTTCTTTTACCAGCCATAGGACAATGCCACTTCAGCCCAGTTGCACTAGTGTAGAAAGCTCATTGATGAGGGCCTAAAGAACTATGGAGCCAAGTCTGCATTAAACTCTTCCACCTCAACTTCTGAAGCCTGTTTCGGTCAATCCAGCACCAGGAGATTGTGTGGAATCACCCTGCTACTTCCACAGGTTAACTCTTACACATTTTTTAAACGCAAGTGGCTAAAATACAACAAAGGAATTTTAAAAGGCAATGCTCAAACTTCCTGCCTCAAGCCATCCTCAGTTAGTCCTGTCTAGTGCATGATGGGGAGGAGGCAGGTGTCTGCATGCACACATACACTTTCTTTTGCAAGCTGGAAGCAAAACAAATCTTATTTCCTTGCTCTGTGCTTCCTCAGAGGGACTATCACATGGTCTGTTCCAAATGCAAGCAAATGCCAGTACATGCCCCATCCCATGGTGACCTTTTGGACACTTGGAGAAGTGCTGCAACACACACACACACACACACACACACACACAACACTCTTGTATACAAGAGAGGGAGAAAGAAATTCCCAGTCAATGCAATTACCTATGGATATTGTTTGAATCCACTACTGGAGAGATCCCACAGGTTAAATCAATGTTGATTTAACAGTCTGGGGTTGTTATTATACATAACCAAATAGTTTCTGTTAGAAACAGATGAATGCTGGAAAATTTTTTTCCTGATAATGATAATAGTTGTTATAGGTGCAAATGATTGCTGGAAAATAATAATAATAATAATAATAATAATAATAATAATAATAATAATACCCCCTCCCCACCGCCAGCTCAGAAATTAATCCTGACAATGCACTGCTTGGCATTCACTTTCCATTTTTGTTATGTCTCATGACAATTCCCCTGTCAGCTTGAGCTGTCCCATTTTCCTGATGACATTAATCTTTTGAGAAAGTGAATTTCAAAGTTGCACATTCACATACCGTGAAAAGCAAATATTACACTTGCAAGCAATATATTCCCATCAAAGATACTTGTGCAGCCTTTGTTTGGCAACAGACTGATCACAATGTGCATTACCGAACAAAGCATCTTGCACGAATAAGCTGTGCTTAATTCTCTGCCATCCCAGAGGCCTATTGAGTGTCCATCCAGGGTTCAACCATCTATTTTTATGGGATAGATTAATGCTGGATGATCAATACATTTAGGACTTGATAATTTACCTGCTCTCCTGCCAACCTAGCAGTTCAAAAGTACATCAAAGTGCAAGTAGATAAATAGGTACCGCTCCGGCGGGAAGGTAAACTGCGTTTCCGTGCGCTGCTCTGGTTCGCCAGAAACGACTCAGTCATGCTGGCCACATGACCTGGAAGCTGTTTGCCGGCTCCCTTGGCCAATAAAGCAAGATGAGCGCCGCAACCCCAGAGTCGGCCACGACTGGACCTAATGGTCAGGGGTCCCTTTACCTTTACCTTTAATTTACCTGCTAATCTTACCCAGCCTCAACATTATATTCTAACTGGTACCATTTGAACAACATGGCAACATATCTCTCTGTTACCATTCTTTCTCTCCCATTCCCATTATAGCCTCATCTTTTATTTGCTACTCCACCTAGTTGCTACCATATATATACAGCCTATTGATTTATATAATTGCTACCACATGTGCACATAGTGCGCTAGGTTGTTTGTTTGTTTGTTGCCTATTTTAGCTAGGCTGAAGCTCAATAAGAGCATAAGCTTTGAAAAATAATGTCACGAGAAAAGCCAAAGGGCAGAAGATATCCTAAGAATACACCAGTGAAAAACGGGGTGGGGGTGGGGGACAACCAGCAGCTGAGAGCTTCTGTTGCTGAAGGTAAGCATTAAGTAAATATGACTGATCATCAATCCAACTGCCCCACTTGGCCCTCCAGTGAAATATTTACAGTAATACGATCCCACCCACTCCCTGGACAACAGAAGGTAAAATGAAGCTAAACAGCATCCTCCATTAAACTACGCAGCCAGCCTGTCCCAGATATCTTACTGCAAGAGTAATGAAAGCAAACATGATAGAGTATCCTTTGCTGGCTTGTGTTCAATGAGGCATAGCCCAAGACTGAAAGGGAATGTGCTTAGCAACACTCTTGCAATACAGGATTTTGTCACCATAATCTAAAGAGGGCTTCAGTAGTATATCTGCTTATTCTCGCTCCATCCAGACTATTATTTTTTTTTTTTAAATCTAATTCTACTTATTTGTTTGAAGCAGAACCTAAGTAGAAAGCCCTCATATTTGCACACAAACCCTGCCACATCTCATTTTTCAAGTGGCCATGTTTTAGTGTATCAATATCAGATTTGCCTAAGTAAATACAGTATCCATTTGCATGGGCAGGTTTGGGATTTGTGCATGGCAAATTTTGCCTGCAGCGTGCTGTCTAACGAGACAACTGTCACCGGAGAAACTGGCTAATTTTCTGGTTCATTTGAGATCCCATCACTAGCTGGATGGGTAAGGGGATTTCTACCCACAATAAAATGAAACGGCCACCTCATGTCTCCTATCGAGGACAAACGGAACCCTGCTCTGCTGCCAGGTAGGGCTTCTAACTAATCCTCAGGACATCGTTCTCAGACAGGTAATGTTTAATTACCACCGTAGAACAGTGGCAGAGACAAGGTAACTCTCCCATATGCTTTATGGCCACAGATAATACATATAATTTTGTCCAACGTGTGTTCCCGTGATTTGCAATTGTGCCAGAATTGTCTGATGCAGTCCTCCAACTACAAAAATTCAATGTATAAAAATGTGTGTATTACGGCATATTTCTCAAAATTGCATACATATATGCATTATATTAGGTGAGATTGCTTGCAAGAATCTGTATATTCAGCAAAACGGCCTACAAAATGCTTTTAAAATAAAGAAATAAATCACAACTGATGTGGAAATGTCGAAAACCGAATTTAAGATTGTGAGGAGGGATTGAAACCAAAATAAATTGAAGCTGGCTGGTTTGTCTATCCCTACCTGTGTTTTGAAGCAAGCTGGCAGCCAGTCTGGTTGCTCCCTAGAACTGGCCCCAGTCAACAGCATGTCATCCTTACTAGGCCCAGAAAGGGCCCTTTGACCCAGCTTTTTATGCTTCTGAGAAATAAAACAATTCTTGCTGTTCCTTCTGATGCCTCACACAGTCAAACTCAGCAGGAGATAGAGCATAGCTTTATGGAAACTGAACCACCACCACCGTGAGATAAGATGAGCTTTGTGCTATGAGGAATTTTGTCAGGGTGATGACAAAGGAGAAATATTAACCTCACCCTTTTCTCCATGTACCATGATTTCAATCCTGCTACCACCCCACCCTGTTACTTTTTATTTTTTTACATGCTTGCAATTGTTCACAAACAATTAACTGAACACAGCTAATTGGAGTTATGATACAGATCTCTGCCCCAAACAGACGCTGGTTAGGCCTGCTATAGGCAATGAGATGAGCTCTAATCCTCCTTGAGGAGGCTTCTCTCGCCATCTGCCTGAACACTTGTCTTCAGCTTCCAAAGAGCCTCTTAAAATTTACTTGCCTTCAAATTATTTAGTGCACGCAAACAGGGCGTAGGCAGGAAGGCTACTACTATTTCTGTAACGGAAGTGGTAACTTTTCTCCTTGCTTCTCTTGGAGTCTCTACCAAAATAAAAATAAAAAAGGAAAGTGTCTGCCAGAGGAAAGAGAGACAGGCTCAGGGAGAAATATGCATCTGTAACACAGATTGTAAAGTCATGAGTTCATGTCTCTGTGCCCCCCCCCCCGGCTTTATGCGCCCCCTCGCCCAGCTTGTCCGGAGTTTTGGGCTGGGTTGCCATCAGTATGCTGATGACACCCAACTCTATCTGTTGATGGATGGCCATCCTGACTCGGCCCCAGACACACTGACCAGATGTCTGGAAGCTGTGGCTGGATGGTTACGTGGGAGCCGGTTGAAGTTAAATCCTTTGAAGACAGAGGTCCTCTGGCTGGGGCGGGACGATATGGGATTAAGGGGGCAACTCCCATCTCTTGCGGGGGTGCAATTAGTGCCAGCACCGTCCGTTAAGAGTTTGGGTGTAATCTTCGATACCTCCCTTTCTATGGAGGCGCAGATTACAGCTATAACAAAGGCGGCATTTTTTCATCTCCGCCAAGCTAAGCAGTTGGCCCCTTATCTCTCTCGCCCTGACCTAGCCACTGTGATCCATGCGACGGTCACCTCCAGACTGGATTATTGTAACTCGCTCTACGTGGGGCTGCCCTTGAGACTGACCCAGAAACTCCAGCGGGTGCAGAATGCCGTGGCGAGACTCCTTATGGGGTCTTCGCTGCGAGATCACATTCATCCGGTACTATACCAGCTGCACTGGCTCCCGGTGGAGTACAGGATCAGGTTTAAGGTGCTGGTTTTAACCTTTAAAGCCCTATACGGCCTAGGACCCTCGTACCTACGGGACCGCCTCTCCTGGTATGCCCCACAGAGAAACCTACGGTCTGCAAATAATAACATCCTCAAGGTCCCAGGCCTCAGAGAGGTTAGGCTGGCCTCAACTAGAGCCAGGGCCTTCTCGGCTGCGGCTCCAATCTGGTGGAATGCTCTGTCACAAGAGACTAGGGCCCTGCGGGACTTGACATCTTTCCGCAGGGCCTGCAAGACAGAGTTGTTCCGCCAGGCCTTTGATCAGGGCGCAGCCTGACTCCCTCCTCTGGCAACCTGCACAGAACTTTGCTTAATTGGTTGCCATCAATTTGATTTAATTAATTTTTATAATGAAATATTTTTAGATTGTGTGATTATTTGATTTTTTGATTATTTGATTGTTGTTAGCCGCCCTGAGCCCGGCTTCGGCTGGGGAGGGCGGGATATAAATAAAATTTATTATTATTATTATTATTTAACCACTAAGCAACACTTCTTTTCAGGCTCAGAAATCTACACTTAGAAAAACTTGGCCCTTAATGCTTGTAGCTCAGCTGCATTCCCACTCTCCTTTCTTCAGCCTCTTGTACCAACCTCACGGCAATTCAATGCAAGTGGAAGGCAGAGAACTGGAGTCCCGGTGGGGAATGCGCTGTTATGAAAGCCCTGGCCGAAGTTCCTCTGTTTACTGGAAGAGTGCAAATGGGGAGTGTGATTTAGAAGGTCACGATTAAATGAATGTATGGTTGCCCCTGGGGAACAGCAATGCTGGGGAACAGAAAAAGGGAATCAATTCATGCAATTCAAGAAGGAGAGCCCCACAATCTTTGCTGCTGCCAATTATTAATTATTGTTTATTTGATTCATTTCACTGATTTGAAAGGCAGGTACAGTGGTACCTCAGGTTAAGAACTTAATTTGTTCTGGAGGTCCGTTCTTAACCTGAAACTGTTCTTAATCTGAAGCACCACTTTAGCTAATGGAGCCTCCTGCTGCCACCGCGCCACCGGAGCACGATTTCTGTTCTCATCCTGAAGCAAAGTTCTTAACCCACGGTAATATTTCTGGGTTAGCGGAGTCTGTAACCTGAAGCGTATGTAACCCGAGGTACCACTGTAAAGCAATGCACAGCCTGCATGGCACCAGTCCATTAGCCTGACGCGTAGGTTTTGTGATGATGATGATGATGATGATGATAGTAATCTGATTGGATTGTCCCAGTCACTCCAGGCAGCAAGCAGAAGGTCCCACTTCACTGATTCAACTGGTGAAACTGGCTCTGTTACAGGTGCCACATAATACCCATTCTGTATCTGTAAGAACTTGCACTTTGGAACTCCCTGCCTATTGATCTCAGGCAGGTGCTTTTGCTGTACTCTTTTCAGCACCTGCCAAAAACATTTTTGTTTAGGCAAGCCTACCCAAATGTTTGGAAAGTTGATGCAAGTTTTAATCTGTTTTTAGTTCATTCTTATTGTAACCTTTTGAAAGTCTTAAGCTGTTGTTGTCGATTTTCCTTATTGATAACTTTATTGCTTTCTCCTTTTTGTAAACCACTTTGAGGGTTGTTTCTAAAATCAGGTGATGTATAAATAAAATAAAATAAAATAAAATAAAATAAAATAAAATAAAATAAAAATGATGCTACAGATGATGAGGCAAAGCAGATGAAACAAAATGGTGTCTGGGTTGTCGACATAGTTGCTTCTGTAACCCGCTGCAGTGGCAGCATAAAAACGAAAAGGAAGGTGGGGGGGGAGAGAAAGAAACTGTGGGATTGTCACAGCTAACAGGGAGAAGACAGAGAAAATCAGTGAACTAGTGCACGTGTTCTTTCCCTGCTCAAAAATAGCATGAAGAATTTCGAGAAACCGTCCACACACAGTCCTGTTCTCAGCATATAATGAATCTCATGTGGTGCCTGAGCTTGCATCACTGTAAAGCTAAAAGAAATGTTGGGAGTAGCTGGAGTTGCCATGAACAACTGCAAGATACACACTGAGACATGCATTTTTATTCCAGTAAGAACATGCCTCAGGTAGATGGTGAATTTACAGGTATTGCTAAGCTAGTGCCTGCAGGCAAGAATTTGGGTTCTGTTCATATAATTACCCGATATTCAGCTTAGCCTGCTCCAATATTTAGGTAAGCTTGCTCTGTACTTGGCGGGAGGTCTTGCAACAAGAGGAGCCATTTCCTTATAGGGCAGTTTCTGGCACCTCCCTAATTATTACAACTACTATTACAATTGATTTATTAATTGCCTTCTAAACCACCATCTTAAGGTGATCTGCACAAGATAATTAAAAACACAAAAATGACACATACAGTGAGAGCCTTTAAAACAAGACTAAAACCACTGCAAGTGGGCACTTGTGGTAAAGACCCATTCATCCAACTGGGAAAGCCTGTCGTAACAAGAATGTCTTCAACCGTTTCCGGAAATTGCAGACAAAACATTAAATTATGAATAATTATAATTATATTAAACTATTGTTAATTCCCATAAATGTGCCAAGTTCTCTGGCCGTAAAGGCTGAGTAACAAACAAACTCGCCCATTCCCCCTTTTCTTCCTCTCCTGTCTTTTTTTTCATATTTTCTACAATGTATTAGATCATGGGATGGCAATATTATTAAACCTGGGGGCCAAATGCGTCCACATCCAGCTGATTTACTTGTCAGCTCTGCAAAGAACAACTGCTGTAGCTCTTCAAATCAGAGCTAAGGTCTCAGAAAGAGAAAGGGAAACTTTCCTTTAACAGTTACAGATGGGTAGCCGTGTTGGTCTGCCATAGTCGAAATTGAAAAATTCCTTCCTGTAGCACCTTAAAGACCAACTAAGTTAGTTCTTGGTATAAGCTTTCGTGTGCAAGCACACTTCTTCAGATACAGATGTATCTGAAGAAGTGTGCTTGCACACGAAAGCTTATACCAAGAACTAACTTAGTTGGTCTTTAAGGTGCTACAGGAAGGAATTTTTCTATTTCCTTTAACAGCCAGTCTTGGGGGAAAGTTTTTGCTGTCCTTGCCTTTTCCTCCCATCCATCTGTTGTTTGACCTATTGTTGATTGTTTATTGTAAGCTTCATGGGATATGAACCTCTCCTTTTTTGCTTTTGAAAACACTTTAAAGCACCATATTCAGTAATAGCTATGTAGTACTGCTGCTGCTGCTGCTGCTACCACCGATTAGACTACCACCACCAACAGATTAGAAGCATTTCTAGTCTTGAGTATATATCCCAAAAGTTCAAGAAAATGCCATTTAACTATCTGAGAGAGCCTGAAATGTGCATCTTGCAAGCTTCTTCAGAAGCCAGTCATGCAAATGTGTCTGGGCAGTAAAGATAAAAGGGGTTTGGATACATCTGAAGGGATTTTATGTAGGGTTTATGTACGGAATTCAATGAATATTTGCCACAGTTCCTTTACAGCACCTTGCAATTTCTACTCTGAGGGCCAAATTCCTTGAAGGAATGCTCTGTGCAATTGACTCAGAGAGTCTGAATTACAAAGGTTGGCATTACCAATTAAAATTTATGGCTGTGCTCCAGAATTTAAGAAGCAGAGCTTAGATGACGTGTGTGTGTGTGTGTTTTACTATATCCTGGCTTGGGAAACAAGGGTGTTTGTGGGTGGGGGTAACCATATGCTTTTCAAAGTCCCCCCCTCCCCACAAAAGGATAATTGGTTTCAGATTTTATGCAAAGGGGAGGATTGTTTATCATTTCCAAAGCACTTATAAGTTATAACCTTTCCATTTCTAAGGAATGAGGATGAAATGTAAAGAACAGATTCAGATCTCAGTTGCAGAGGTGTACAGTAACAACAGAATAATTCAGATCAAAATCTGTTCCAAAGTGCCTCCTGAATCAAAGGAACTTTTAAGTAACTTTTAAAGTGTATGCCTTGGGCTCCAGGAGGTATTTGCTGTATAATTACAAATAAAAGCTAAATTGTTTCTATAGGACCTGTTTTTCTCACTATCACAAGATAGAAATCACTGAATGAACAAGAACCATGGTATCCAATGAGATTTCTCCCAGATGTTGTTGGACTCCAACTCCCATCAGCCCTAGCCAGCATGGCCAGTGGTCAGGGATGATGGAAGTTGTAGTCCAACAACCCCTAGAGAGCATCACATTGGCTCCCTCTCCACTAGAACTTCTGATTTGTTTTCTCATTCAATGGATGAATCAGAATTTGAAATGAGATGAAAGGCAGTCAGTAAAGCCTGACAAGTTCAGTGAATCACAGCTCACCTTTTTTGAATCCTGGGAATAGCGATCATAAGCATAATAAATGGTTTCTTGATTCCCATGGCTTACACAGTATAGAATTCCATGGATCTAAAATAACCATCAAAGGAGCAGGGCCACAATACTTTGGAGTTCCTCGCTAATGCAAGCAGACTTTGAGAGCTGGCAAAGCATTGTGCCTGAGATCCTGAGCTATAAGCCAGTTAAGTTCCCCATTCAGATCTCACCTTTCCCTCAAAGTTGCTTGGTAGTCATAAGCGGAATGTGTCCCATGCCAACACCTGATCTGAAACGTGGTGATAGTAATCCTGATCTACCTTTACATGATTGTTGTAAGGATTATTGAGATAATGTACGTGAAGCGCTTTGAATAACTGAAAGTGCAACATAATTCCTCGGTATTATCATCATCATTATTATCTCATCATTACCATCCTAAAATGGCAACCTTGAGTCTGCTAATAAGCTTCTGGTAATTTACCCTTATAATTTCCCCTGTGTGATGGCTAGCATACAGAGAAGGTACAACAGCCGGGAACTTATTAAATGAGCCACCCAACTAAACAAGAGCTTCTAGCTCACATCTTCAGTTTGCTTTGCTTGTGCAAGGAGAATCTAACACAGGGTGTGTATTCAAGTAATTTTACAGAGAGGGATCTGAAATACTGTAGACCAACACAGTAGGGTGATTAGTGCAGTGCTAACTCCAAGGTTATGAAAAAACAAAAGCATCATATTTCCTCTTTCCCCTGCACCAAATAGCCGTTGATTTACCCATCAGCCACACAGGGGTATGGCATACACAGATTTCCACAGCAGGGGAAGAACACATCAGAAAATATTTCTTTTATTCCTTTCAATGCACAACTCTCTTCTTGACAAAGAAAAGTTCCCTATGCCCGCGGTCTACATTGTTTCTCATCTTGTACATTGCATATATATATATTCCTTCCTTTTGTAAGCAAGCTTCAGGGTTAGCACCTTCTAGCAACTTTTTCCTGTCCTGGAAATGTACACAGCTCCTCATCACTTTTGTTACCTTCCTCTATTCCCCTATCACACAGAGGTTAAATCTGACAAAGGCAGGAACCGCAAACACAACACTCTCAACACAGCCATTCATTTCATAGACTTGCTGAGTCACGATCAGGTATCGTATTTTTTGCTCTATAAGACTCACTTTTTCCCTCCTAAAAAGTAAGGGGAAATGTGTGTGCGTCTTATGGCGCGAATGCAGGCTGCGCAGCTATCACAGAAGCCAGAACAGCAAGAGGGATTGCTGCTTTCACTGCGCAGCGATCCCTCTTGCTGTTCTGGCTTCTGAGATTCAGAATATTTTTTTTCTTGTTTTCCTCCTCCAAAAACTAGGTGCATCTTCCGGTCTGGTGCGTCTTATCGAGCGAAAAATACAGTGATTCTTTTCAAGATACCAACTGATCTCTTACCATAATAATTTGCCACCCCAAAATCTGTAATCTGATACATTTTTGTGCAGGCTAGTCACCACGGTCTTCTAGACTATGCATCTAGATTCTCACTTTGCATTCAAGCTTTTGCTTCACTTTATTTCTCTTGCCTCTGTTCACATCAAAACCCAACAGCCCTCATTAGTGTTAAATTGCATCAATGCCAGTGTAGCCAATCACATCTCGTTATCTCCTGAGTCCATTCTGCAATTCATATCATATAACTCAACAATGATTATGATGATCTTGATGGTTAAAAATGGCTTGGTTCATAAATTTTCTCCGTCAGTACAATAAAAGAAATATGAAACTGCAACAAAACCCATATTAAACATTGGAGAGCAAAGGAATGAAACAATCACCTCTTCCTTTCTTGGGACCATTTTGAACACTGTGTGTAATAGGCTCGAAAACATATTTTGATGAAAACATCTAAAACTTGCTTCCAAAACCCAGATAATTCTGGAAGGCAATTATGACTGCACCAAGGTATTCTTTAAAGACCTGAAAAACAAAACAAAGGTAATGGGTTCAGCCTCTTCTAAAGGATGCTTAAGTAGTTAATTCGCTGTTCAAAATGAACATTTAGGCTGAAGATTCAGCTAGTGATGCAATGCACCATCAAACACACTATAAAATCTAACAGCCCTCTTTTGATTTCAATTTGATGAAAGGATAAAATATGACTATATGTGGGGAAGAAGCTTCTCACAAGGCTGGTTGGCAGAAATCTCTGCCTGACATTTCTTCTGTCCTTTCATTGTTTTAGAAAGTCAGTGGTTTATTTATTTATTTATCTATTTAAATAATCATCTGCACCATGCCTCAGAGAAGTTTTATTGCTTTTTCTCCTCAGGGGAGAAAAAAAAAATGGTTCTAAGATGTCCTTAGAGACAAGGTCCTCAGTCTGAGTTTTTAAAAGACCCCGCTTTAACTTGGACAAACTATAGAATTGCTAAGTTTTTCAATTTATTACCTGCAAGACATGAGCAGTGTCGACTTAAAACATCCATGAGAATTGCAAAATATGTTATGAGATTAGGAGGTGTTGAAAGTCTTGTTCCTGCTGATGACCCAGAAAACCAGGAGGATCCAGGCAGTAATGAAAGCAGGATGGTAAACCCTTAAGATAAACAGTCTTTTGAATGGGTTCCCGTCAATTGCTCAACTGCTGTTCTCTCCTCTTGGCTGTAGATATGGGGCTTGGATGCTCCAAGTATCTGGACATTTACTAGTTCATATGATGCACTAAAGTATGAGGAAGCAACACTGCTCAAAACTGTTAAGCAATGGTCCTGTGTTAAGTTGGAACCTCTGGCTTGTGGTCCTTTCCCCCAATTTACAGTGCAGTAGTACAGTGCAAAACTAGAAAAAGCCTTTGGTTTGAGATGAATTGTGCTCAAAGCCACTGTGCTTTCCTCGCCTGTGACTAGCACAAATCAAAGTCGCACCCTGCGTCTCTGAGAGAAACACATTCATGATGTGTCATCTGGAAATAGAGTATCCCTTTGATTCATAATGGTTCAGAACAGCACTTCCAAGTATTTTTCTTTCCCTTGAACATTAAAGCAAGCAACTTTAGTCGGGTCCCCTTAGATTTCGGAACTGAGCCAACGTTTTGTGTTGTCTTTAATATATGGCTATTTTGCCAAGATGGTATCAAAGGAACAGCACTGAGAAAACAGTCGCCCACCCATCCTTTTCCACCCCATCCCTCCAGAAGATCCTCTGAATTAAAAGGGCAGCCAGCCTCTCCCTGCTTAAGATAATAGTAGCATTTATCACCCACGGTACATCGGGCATCTTTGCAAACATTAGCCATGGAGTTGATAGCCCAGTAGGGAAACAAGCAATGGATAATTAAAACAAGAGCAAAACTAAGAAAATACATAAAAACAGCTGTAGGCTGACATTCATCTTGGATGCTCCTCCACTGAAATATTTAGGATTTGTGTCGCCTGACACCAGTAGCTTGAGACAGCAGTAGAGATTAGCGTGTGGAGTCCAGTGGGAATTATATGTTATATTTGGCTGTCAGGACTATAGCACATAGAGCAATTCCCATAATGAGTTTGGCTCAATGCAGGGATAGGGAACCTATGGCCTTCCAGTTGTGGTTACAACCCAGACCTTTTTTTCCTGCCAGAACTCACCGAAACGCAGTACAGTGGTACCTTGGTTTACGAACTTAATCCATTCTGGAAGTCCTTTCTTAAACCAAAGCGTTCTTAACCAAGGTGTGCTTTCCCATAGCAGTGGGGGACTCAATTTACAAATGGAACACACTCAACAGGAAGCGGAACATGTTCTGCTTCCAAGGCAAAGTTCACAAACCAAAACACCTACTTCCGGCTTTGCAGCGTTCTTAATCCAAGTTGTTCATAAACTAAGCTGCTCTTAAACCAAGGTACCACTGTACTGGCCAGGGGCAAATGAAGTCATCATGACACTCGGGGCAGCAAACAGCTATGTACAGCACATACGCCATACATAGCAACGCCGCACCTGCACTGTACATAGTGGTTTGCCGGCAGCGCTGCTCCAGCGCCATACGGACAGTGCCGGGATCCTCGCTTTGCAGCTGTAGCTGCGACGGAGGGATCCCACCACCATCCGTATGGCGCTCGAGTGGCAAACCACTATGTACATCACATGTGTGGCGTTGTTACGTACAGCATATGCGTGCGACGCCGCACATGCACTGTACATAGCTGTCTGCTTCTGGCACCGGGATCCTCTGCTCACAGCTGTAGCCGCGAATGGAGGATCCTCCACATGCGGCTGCACCGGCGCGATGGATGCTTGCGCCCCCGGGAGCCCCTGCAGAGTGCCTTCTTGTCACCCCCCCAGACACGGCACCTGGGGTGCACCACCACCCCTGTTGCGATGCCACTGGTACTGGCACCTGTCAGGTGGGCACCATTGCCATTCTAGGAGAATGCAAGAGGTAAGTTCTAGCACCTCTTTTTCTAGAAAAATGGCAGTGGTTACAACTCTGATCGTTCCTGACCTTTGGCCATCTTACCAGGACCTGATGAGAGTTGGCCCTTCATGTTATTGTGAAAGGCCCACCAGGCACAGTTGCCAACTCCAGGGGTCTCTAAGTGCCTGGGCACCCACAAAATGTTCACTGTGGGTCAGTGGCGTAGCGTGGGGGGTGCAGGGGGGGCCGGCCGCACCGGGCACAACATCTGGGCGCAACATCGCCCTCGCAGCTCTCTGCCCCTACCTGGCTCACTCACTCTCTCTCACTGCAGTGCTGGCTGTGCAAATCCGATCCGAGCCGCTGGGTCGCCACCCACTGTGGAGGGGGTGGGTGCCAGGCGTGCGGTGCGGAGAGAGAGCGAGGGACTATCTGGGGGAGGGACAGTGCAGCGGCTGCCCAGCGCAGCGGTGAGCGCGGGAGAGAACCACACCAGACCAGACCAGGCAGCAGCAAGAAGAAGCTGGCAGCGGCGGCAGGTTAGGGGTTAGGGGGCACAAATTACTTGCCTTGCCCCGGGTTAGGGGGCACAAATTACTTGCCTTGCCCCGGGTTAGGGGGCGCAAATTACTTGCCTTGCCCCGGGTGCTGACAACCCACGCTACGCCGCTGCTGTGGGTGCCTGGCCTCCACTGCCTGCTGCCTTACCTTTGACTCTCTGGTGCCACCGCAGCAGCTGGGCCGGGGCCTTTGCATACACCACAAGTCCTCTATTGGGGCCCGCTGTGGCTGTGGCTATGCTTCTGGGTTGCATCTGCAACTATGTCAGGCCCCAACAGAGACAGTGGAGGTGGAGACTCTGTCCTGCCATGGCGGCAGAGGGTGGCGGCCAAGCAGTGTGTGAATGACATGATGTCACTGGGCACTCACAGTCAGGGGCCCAAGTGGGCACCTCTGGCCAAAGGTTTCCTATTCCTGGCGTCCTCAAAATTATACTGAGGTTAATGGAGGGACAGATATAAAATAATAACTTCCCTACACATGTACTGGTTCTCCGCTATACCCTATCCACTAGCAACAAATTGATAATGAGAGACTAGCAACAAATTGATAATGACTCTTTTCCTGGTGGCAAACTTGACAGCTGAATGAACCTTGGAGTCACAAAATGAAGCAAGGGGGGAAGGCATGGTCTTATGACTGTAATCCTTAAACCAATTTCTTCAGAACTATCACATCAACACAAGACCACTCTACAACAAGGAATCTTATGACTTTGATAATGAATGGTGCAGAATCCTATTGTTAGGTTATGTAACGAAATAGTGGAAATAGACAAAGGGCATTATTGTGGTAAAATGGGGGAATCTGTGGCCCTTGGGATGCAGATAGACTACAGTGGCTACCACTGACCATGATGTTTGGGGGTGATGAGAATTGATGCAGAACATCACCTGGAGGTTCAGAGTTTCTTTATCCCTGGTAAAGTTCTGAATCAGAATAATGTTGAAATATGGTTTCAAAGGACAAGTCCCCCCCCCCCCACTTTTGCCGTTGAAAAATTGTAATAAGAGCTTTATAAAAGGTCAAATAACTATATCTGTGACTAAGGGAATGAAATGTTACCGAGTATTTGAGTGAATGCCAAAGTATCTATGCTGCCTTCTGAAAATTAGCAAACCGAAACAGGAAAGTCAAGTCTTACTTCTATAAATGCAAAGTATTTACAGCTCTACATATACCTCTTTCTCAGTAGTCTAGCTATGAAATAGTCCAGTCATGCAGTAAGAGTTGTAAAATATTGCTTATTCATATATATATATATATCTTAAGCCAAAAGTTAAGTTCTACACATCACCTAAAAATGAAGAAGATCAGCAGTGTGATTTCTAGTACCACCATGGAAAGCTCACATTCTCTAACCTGGAACCTTCCAGCTATTTTTGACTACAACTCTCATAAACCCAGACCATTGGCCATGCTGGCTGGGACTGGTGCAAGTTGTAGTCTAACACATCTGGAGGGCTTCAGATTGGAAAAGGCTGGTCTAGCTACTTACAAAATTAATCCTTAAAATGAAAGTGTGGTGAAACCCTTCATGAACAAAAACAGCAAAGAATTTGCAGAACACTGAGCCCAACATTTCTATAACATTTCTCTATCATTTAGGCTGCATTCACATGTCAGCTTATTCTGGTTTTTTGCCATCTTCCAGTCAATTTTTGCATTATATTTGAGCTTTTGCATGACATATAAGCCTCATCCAGACATATAGTGGAATATAGCACAGGTTTAGTGCTCATTCCCTGTTATTTGTAAGCAAAGTATTTTCTAGAAGCAAATGATACAGAAACAGACGCTAAGCTTATGATATATTCCTCCATATTTCTAGAAGTTGGCTATGCTGTTCAAAAGGGCATATACAATGTGGAAATTAACAGTTAGGGAAATGTCAGGAAAACAGAATAAACTGCTATTTGAATGCAGCCTTGGACTGGGTGACCAAGTAGATTCTGCTGCCCAACCACCCAGAGCCTACCATTCTGACTAGAAATAATTGACACCACATTTTTGAGTTTTACTCTTTATCAAGAGCCAGTTCATATGCTACACAGAAAGAAGTCCATGTTTCCCACTGGGAGTACACCCAATGGGGAGGTTCTGTCAAGTCCATCTCTTTGATGAGGACATCTAGTCAAAGCCTTCCAGCCAACTTGTTGGTCACACTCATTCCTGAAGTGTTTAGGTATGCACCTCAAAACCTAATAAACATAACAATGTAAGAAGAGTCCTGCTGGTTCAGACCAAAAGTTCAATTTAGTCCAGCATCCTGTTCCCACAGTGGCAAACCTGATGCCCGTGGGAAGCCCTTAAGCAGAACCTGAGCACATCAGCACTCTTCTCACTCGTGCTCTCCAGCAACTGGCATTCAGTGCAATACTGCCTCAAGTACACAGTTATAGGAACATAGGAAACTGTTTCATAGGGTGTATCCTGAGAACTGGTCTATCATCAGCTGCCTTGTTGTTACTAAGTAGTTCCATTTGTTACACTCTCCAGACATAGGACGATGCAGAATGAAGTTTCGTTTGTTACACTTTTAAGACACAGGATGATGCAGAAGGAAAATATCAGTATGAAATGGCATTGCCAACAGAAACTGTATGTTGTAATCTTTGGATTTGACAATCCTTGGACTTTACGACAATAACACATACAGAAGGTTAATAGTAATATGATATGTTACTGCCATCAGGAACTGTGCTTTGCAATTTTTTGATATGACGATTAAATTACAGTTTCATTGCATATAATGCTATGTTACTTTATAGCCAGATACGTGTGTGTTGTGGTGTTCTAAACACGATTTACGTAATGAGGCAATTGTGGTGTGTGTTGTCATAGGGCCATCTAGCACAGAACTGTCAGCAATGACTGCCAGCGCATCTCCAGGATTCCAGACCCTGGGTGGAATTCAATGTCCCACTATTAGACGTTCCATCTGCTCAGGCATATCAGGCTGTCCAAAAACACAATCCTCTGCCCCTCCCTCTGTACACTATTCTGGGGGTTCTCCTGGCACATACACCCTGCACCAATTGCAGGGGAGCAGATGTGCAGTGGGGGGGGGGGATGCAGAGGAAGAAAAGGCCAGATACGGAAGCCCTTGAGCAGGGCTTGTGCTGACATGGTTAATCAGGAAGGGGGTTTTTTTGCATCTGTTCCTGGAGATGCCTGGGGTTGGACCTGGGACCTTCTGCATGCAAAGCAATGCTTTGCCACTAAGCCATGTGCCTTTCCCATCACAACTACTCATCACTGATAGGCTTATCCTGCATGAAATTGTTTCACCCCCCCCCCTTGTAAAGTTGTCCAGGTTGGTGACTATCACTATCCTCATGGGAGCAAATTCAACAGCTTAACTCTGTGCTGTGTGAAATACTTCCTTTTGTGTGTGTTTGTGTGTGTGCCCCGAGATGTGAAAAAGCCCTCAGATGGAAAAATCCACTTTCAAGTCATGAATGAAATAATGCAATTGCCTAGATTTGATTGTAAAGTTTGCATTTGTTCAAAACCTATTGACCTTTGTATTCATTGGGGATTTTTAATGCAACCTTTTAAAAAGCAGCTGCCAGCTAGGAGTCTGTTCTTGGGTTCATTTTAATACACTGGGAATAATAATAATAATAATAATAATAATAATAATAATGAACTTTAATTTGTATCCCGCCCTCCCCGGCTGAAACCGGGCTCAGGGCGGCTAACATCAAATATATAACATTGGTATAAAATCAAGCAATAATTAAATTACCTCCTAAAAACAAGTCAGGGTCAAATTAAAATCTAATTAGATGGCTTTCCACAGGATTAGGGTTGGGAACAGTCAATGCTCATCAGGCCCAACTGTTTACGGTGTTCTTATATGGGCCTGTGAGAATGCTGGGAGGCCTCTTTCATATTAGTTCTTATACAAAAATAAAACAGCTTCTTTCTGATCAGCTATTGCGTTGGGGGGTGGGTGCTGTTCTTTGATACATTTTATAGCTGCTGGAGCCCCCTTGTTCCTTCCATTTCTGCTGTCCTCCGTGTAGTTTAGAAGCCTCAGATGTGCTGAATAAGCATACCTGCCACAGAAAAAATTCTACCACATGGACATGAACAGCATTTTACTCTTTTGCATTTCTTGGGCCTGAAACAAACATTCTGCAGCCAGCCAGCCAGCCAACATCTTATAAGATATGGCGGCTCCTGCTTCTCCACTGCTTCTACTCCCACTTGGGCATGTCCTTTAACTTCCAAAAACTTCAAATATGAACTGGCTTCAGTGCTGCGGGAGTCACCTTATCTGCATCCACCATTTCCAGTTGTTATCATACTGAGTGAAAAGTGAGGGACAATGAATGAAAAGCATTCAACTTCTCAATGATTATACATCAAAATGATCTAATACCAGCCTTTTCTACCAAGCCTCACATTGGCTTCCACATCACTGTCTAAAACTGAATTTCTGACCTGGGAACAATGTGTGAAATTCAACACTGAGTTCATCCAATCATTCTGCCTAGGCAAGAATTTTAGCTTTCCAGAAAGAACAATCCCTGCTCTCCTCCTCCCACAAGCTGTTTGGGGGGGGGGTCCTCCACCCCCCCCAGCAAATATTGGGGTGCACATGGGCACATAGAGGGGAGGGGAATGCCTCATTGCACAAGTGGAAGATCTTGCACAGGACTTCAACTGATGGGGCTCGTTAGGTAGACCCCACCCAGCTTCCACCTATTAGCATCGGATGCTCGAATTAGAGGTGGTTTTTCCAATCTGATCCTAAGAGATATTCATAATTCCCCTTGGAAAACTACAATTAACCTCAAATTCCGCTCTCTTCTCAATTTGAATTGTAAAACTGTTCTTAACTTAGAGTGTATCAGCCCGGCGGCCCTACCTCCAATTAAAAAGAAACTACAGCAACTTGACTTCTCTAACACAGCTTCCTATGCAAGAGGGCCGTGTTCAGGCCTAGCCCTAGCTATTCCACCCCCTGAAGGGATTCCTCTATACTGCTTCACAATTTCTTCGGAGGCTAAGCGAAGGGCCTTTACCTGTGCCCGTCTCAACTGTTTTCCTACAGCAGTTCTGTCGGGTCGTTATTCCAGAGTTCCCATCGCAAATAGAACATGCACCTGTAACGACACGGCCCTGGAGACTATGGAACATGTAATGCTCTTCTGTCCTAACTGGACAGATGAAAGATCTCGGTTTTTAACTCCCCTCGTGAATAAGCTTCATCTCCCAATCCAGCCTTGGATAGTGTCCCTCCTTTTGCAGGATTCTGATTGTTGGATTACCGAGATGACAGCTAACTTCCTGCTTAGTGTGATGAAGAGGAAAGCGGCACTAACTTCTTCCTTAACACCACAGCTGCAGTCGATACGCCGCACAATCGAACGAAGTTCCAAGTAGTCTTATTGTACAAGGATAATGGAGTTAGGATAAATCTGAGGAGCTGAAGGACCCTTTAACGGTCCTCCTCCAGCTTCAGCAGTTTTTTTTTGTTTGTTTGTTTCTGTACTATCTGTCGCTCAATGTTTTAAATCCCCTGTCGCTTTAGTAACCCCCCCTTTCCCCCTCCTCTTTCTTTAAGTATTCGCCCAGGAAGATATCTACCTTTACCTCCCCACCCCCATTTCATGTTGTTATTTCAATGTATATCATGCTATGGCCACACGGCTAATGCAATAAAATCTATTGATTGATTGACCCCACCCATTTTTATTTTTAAAATTAATTTATATCCCACCCTTCCTCCCAAAGAAGTCCAGGGCAGCAATATCATGTATACTACCAGGATGTTAGAATAAGAAAACATTAAGTGATTGGATGGCTCAAATGACTGGTAAAAAGGCTTATGGAACCTTCAGATTCAAGTACTGCCTGTAATCTAGTTTAGGTTTATAATCACCATCTAGACATTGTGATGTTTTGACAACAGCTCAATGCCTTCTGTGAGATGAGTAGGTGTGAAATCTCATTGCAGTTCTTTCACCATTGGTTGAGTAACAGAAGAAGACAATCACCTATTGTAAATGAAAGATGTAATCAAAGATGTTAGCAAAGTGGGGATAATTCTAAGGTGATGATAAAGTTTGTGAACACTAACAACTGCAGCTGAAACTACATCCATCTTCCATTCCTCTTCCCACAATACCTGAGTTTTGTTAAACAATGACTACAATATTGCAACATGAGAAGAAAATCCTGGGTGATTAGCTTCAATGAAACACTCTCTCAAAGAACAAAGAGGTGGAGGAAAGTTGGATGTCCCCCCTAAGGACTGCAGCCACCAACACAGAAAGAATGCTGGCTCTAGGTTTTGGATAAGATGCCCTTGGATGAGACACCTTCGCTAGAGCATCCTTCCCTCTTTGCAGGTGCTGTAGTTGTTCCTCTGTCCCACCACTGCCTAATCACTTGCCAGGAAGAACTTTTGGCTGAGCGGGTGAGCACGTGATGGCACATCCGTCTGTCTGCCCCCCCCCCCAAAAAAAGTAAAGCATGTGTTGTGTGAGCAGGTGTCAAGGGTGAGGGAGAAGGGCAGGAATTCTTTGCCTTTCCAGAGGGCTCTGCTTTAGCAGTTGCCTACTTATGCCAACCCATGACATCAGCTCTGGCCACAAGCCTCATCTCTGCTTCTGTTCCCTCCCTCGTAACAACAATGGGATGGTATCAGCCAGTGCAGTGTACAGTGGTACCTCGGGTTAAGTACTTAATTCATTCCGGAGGTCCGTACTTAACCTGAAACTGTTCTTAACCTGAAGCACCACTTTAGCTAATGAGGTCTCCCACTGCTGCTGCGCCGCCGGAACACGATTTCTGTTCTCATCCTGAAGCAAAGTTCTTAACCCGAGGTACTATTTCTGGGTTAGCGGAGTCTGTAACCTGAAGCGTATGTAACCTGAAGCATATGTAACCCGAGGTACCACTGTAGAGGCTAAAGTGTTGCACTAGGACCTGGAAGAAGACTAGGGTTCAGATCTCTATTGACATAAAGCCCTCTATGTGACCTGTGTCCAGCTACAGTCTCTCAGGCTAACCTGCACCATGTGGTTATGGTCAGGATTAAAAAGGGGGAGCATGAGAAATGTATACAATATAAGTTGATAAGAAGAGTCTTCTGGATCATCGAGTGCAGCAACCTGTTTTCAGAAAATCAGATGCCTGTGGGAAACCTGCAGGAAGGATCTGAGCACATAAACACTCTCCCCTCCTGTGGCTTCTAGCAACTGTCATTCAAAACCATTACTATGGAAGAAGAAGAAGAAGAAGAAGAGTTTGGATTTGATATCCCACTTTATCACTGCCCAAAGGAGTCTCAAAGCGGCTAACAATCTTCTTTCCCTTCCTCCCCCACAACAAACACTCTGTGAGGTGAGTGGGGCTGAGAGACTTCATAGAAGTGTGACTAGCCCAAGGTCACCCAGCAGCTGCATGTGGAGGAGCGGAGACGCGAACCCAGTTCACCAGATTACGAGTCTACCTCTCTTAACCACTACACCACACTGGCTCTCTATGGAGGCAGAGCACAGTCATCAGGGCTATTAGCCATCGATAACCTCATCCATGAACTTGTCTAATCCTCTTTCAAAGCTATCTACATTGGTAGCCATCACCATCCCCTGCAGAAGTGAGTTCCATAGTTTATGCACTGCATGAAGAAGTACTTTTATCTTTTATCTGCCCCAAATTTTCTAGCATTCAGCTTCACTGGATGTCCATGACATTTTGTGTTCTGCGAGAGGGAGGAAAGCTTTTCTCTATTCCCTTTCTTCATGTCAATCCTAATTTCATACATTTCTAACTAAAAAGTCCCCAAATGCTGCAAGCTTTCCACACGGAGGAGTTGCTCCATTCTCTTGATCATTTCCTGAACCTTTTCCAACCTCTGCAATATCCTTTTTGATACCAAGTTTCTTTGAGGAAAGGTGGAATATAAATGTAGAAATAAACGAATGAACACATAAAATCAAGGGACAGTCAGTGTATGATGTCACATCATCAGGCTTGGAGCTTCCTCATTTCTGACTCCAGTGATGATGTCACTTCATCTGCTTGACTATTCATTGATACAGCAGAGGGGGAGATAATTGCTATTTCTGATGCAGACCAGTGCTGGCCCACCAATATGTGACTCTATAGGCATCTGTGCTAAGGTGGAACTTAATACAGAGCAGCGCATTTGGCTGCCAAAATGAGTTAAAAGGGGATAGCGTCAATGAAATAAAGCAAAACTCCATTTGCCCTCAGAAATCCTTGATGCTGATTTGTAGAATAGGTTCAGATCAAGCACCGTGTAAATATCACCCTGAAATGAAGATGGTGTGATAGCATAGTCCGGTGACAAAGCACTGCTACGTCACGTCCCCGCATGTCTGAATAACAAAAGGCTTCGTGAATCGCAGCACTGACTTTATCCTTAACTGCCTCTTACCGAGGAAAAGAAAAAGGACACATTAACTATATAAATGTATGCATTTTTATGACTATCTTGAATATCAGGGGAGGGAGAACCTCGTACACCTGTTTTCATTTCTGACAAACAAGATAAGAAGCAGCACAACCGGTATGGAAACGACAAAGCTGGATTGCAGCTTGCTGTACATTAAGTGGGATTTGACTGAGCAATCATGGCTCAGGTTTTTTGTTTTTTTTAACATCTCCTTTATTTTACCTGCTGAATTCCTTTCCCTTCGGTAAATGGGCTGTTAAAAAGAAAATGGAACCAATTCAGCAGCAAAGCAGCTCTTTGGCAGCCTGAGCCATTTAAGATTTCCTTCTGAACCCTGCCACCTTAATTCAACAGCTTCATGTTCTCTGTGTCAAAACGGCCTGACTGGCTGTAGCCAGACAAGTTTGACAAGGCAGCAGGAGATTATTTTCAAGGAGGGATACAGCAAACTGCTGGGATTTGCCCGGCAGCTTCAAGAGTGGAGATCTTTGCCAGCTACAATATGGGCCTTGGTGCTGTAAGTTTGGTGGGATAGACAGTCTGACATCCTTTTCAGCCATGAAAGTCACTTGAACATGTGCATGGAAAGATCATGTGCCTCCATCCTCCAAACATTTATTATGAGACTTGAAAGAGCCCCCAGATGCACAACTGCAGACGTGGGGGACACTCTACACACCATCTGGAAGGCTGCTTTTTCAGAACCCCAGTTAGGGATGCTTAAGGAGAGCAATCTTTGCAAATTCATATGCAATGTGACCTGATCTGAACCTCTCACTCTAATGTGTGGATCAGAACTCAGCTATCCAGTGGGAGTTTACACTGCTCTGAATGTTGTAGCACATTTCTCAGCATGTATCAAAATATGTATTTAAATATGTATCCTGAGAGAAAGTACATGCTAAAATATGTATGTGAGAAGATATTTTTTCTTTAAAAAAATCACAGATTGAGGTAAACATGGAATTTATGGGGCAGATTCACACCATACAATTCCAGCACATTCACTGCACATTTCTTTGCTCAAATAAACCTGAGAAGAGCTACCCTTCTCAGAGCTACAATTTCCAGCACCCTTAGCAAACTAGAGTTCCCGGGATTGTTTGGGAGTGATAATATGGTTTAAATGTGTCTTAAAGATATTGTGTGGGTCTGCCCTTTGAGTGCCCAGCTTCGGCACTGAAATCCTGGCTTGTTAAACAAAAAGCACTGCTTTGATCTGATGCCTATTTCAGCAAGAGTTAAGCATACCTATTTTTTCCTGGGTCATTTCTATAGCCTGCTTACACACAAGGAAGGAAAGGAAGGAAGGAAGGAAGCATTGAAACAAATAAAAGAATAGCAATTGACTGGAGGATGCATAGCACAGCAGGGCTGCACCGAAAACCCTCTTCAGGCATTCAAGAACTAGGAAAAGCAATACATTAGGGTAGAACTGCGTGGATAAGCTTGTTCCACCCTGTATTCCCAGTCTCATTTCCATGGCTCTCCATAAGTTGGACAGTGACTGTTTGAAGGGGGGCTGGTCTCCTTCCACTTTCGTAGGCTCCCCATTTGATGTAGAACCCTGGTTTTCCAGGCATCTATACCATGTGAAATTCTCCATGAATGTAGGCAGCTTCCTTACTTGGGACAGCGCCTTCCAACGCACAGGCATTGAGTGTGTCCCTGCCCTTCCCCATGGGTCATTTCTCCCAGTTCCTGAACCTCATAGTATAGCATGAAACCAGATATTTGTGCAACTTGGTTAGGTAGAATGAGTAGTAGCTTTTATTTTTGCGTAATTGTATTTTTTATTTTTTAAAAAATATTCCTCCAAGGTGCTCTCTTCACCCCAATTTTATCCCCAAAACAACCCTGTGAAGTAGGCTAGGCTGCAAGCAAGTAACTGTTGAATGGTGACCCAATGAGGTTCACAGCTGAGTTGTGGTTGAATCTGGGGTATCTCTCTCCTAACCCATCCCTTTAACTGCAGCGCTCCCCCCCTTCTTACCTATTATGATGTACATTTTAATTTCTTAATGAGCTAAAACACAATCGAAAGTTATCTAAACTGTTGACGTCCCTAATTACTACATAAAGAAAGGTAAAGGTAGGCTCTGTGGTTTAGACCACAGCGCCACCCGCGCCCCTAATTACTACATAGTTTCCATTTATTTCAGGGATGGGATTCTAATTTCATGGCATTAAAATGTTTAATGTTAAATCCTAGCTCCTCTTTCACAGAGCTGAAGTATTCAAAAATGTAGTGCAATTGTCAACACTTCAGCATGAATATTAAAGGCACCACCACAAAGGAATTTTCCCCACCCCTTAGTATGTATTAATGTTTTTTTTCCCCATCTCAAAACTATCTTACATCTTGTCTAGAAGTCTGCTACTAAGGATTGAAGTCTCCTGATGCTTTAATAGTTGCTGTAAGGATTAGTGATCACATGCTGTCAGTATTTATTTATGGTCATTACAAGTCTCCCAATCCAGTAACTAAGCATTGGAGCTTATTGAAGACAGGTGGACCTTTCTAGTTTATGAATGAAGTTGCAGCGACTTTGTGAATGGAGATCCAGGAGAGCTGTCTGGCGAAGAGGGCAATGAGGTCAAGCTGCTTAGTGACCCTCTAAGAGCATTATGGCAGCAAAGGCAGCTGCAGTAGTCAGGGTTAGAGGGATTTTCTATGGGGGAAAGGAGAGCTAACACTACATTAGCCTGTATATGTTGTTAGGCGTTTCTCAGCTCAGATTGCTGAGAGAAGAAATTTATCAATTGGAGCCTAGTGGGGATCTACATTTTAAAGCAGGTGCACATGTGACACCAGAAGTACTCTTTGCAGTTCCTGTGCCTTTATTTTGGATTCCAAACCAGCATTGTATTTTTGTATATGTCACCTTGAAGGCATCTGCCAAAACCTATTTTACTTTACTTTATTTTTTTAGAGTATTTTTTAATGCTTGCTCATCAACCAAAAGAAAAGCTCCCTCCTTGCTTACGCTCTAAAAACATACAGCAGGAAAGAAGAAGAAGAAGAGTTTGGATTTGATATCCCGCCTTTCACTCCCCTTCAGCATTCTCAAGGAACATAAACTGAGAGGGAGGAGGAAATAAGCAAACTCAGGTTCAAGTCCTTAGTTGCAATTAGTTCAAGGAAAGGAGGTACCAAAGGTTGCAAGTTTCCAGTGTTATCCATGTAGCTATTCTGAGACGAGGGTTGTAAAGAGGAGAATGTTTGTTCATCCTCTGCGACATGGTTAGGCAAACTAAGGCCTGGGGGCCGGATCTGGTCTTCTAAATCCGGCCTGTGGGCGGTCTGGGAATCAGTGTGTTTTTACATGAGTAGAATGTGTGCTTTTATTTAAAATGCATCTCTGGGTTATTTGTGGGGCAGAGGAATTTGTTCATTCCCCCCCCCCCCAAATATATATATATATAGGACGGCCCACCACAAGCTCTGAGGGACAGTGGACCTGACTCCTGCTCTATGAACACACACACAACACACACAAGAACAGTCACCTCAGGCTTTTGAGAATAGAAAGTGCTGTGCAGCATCCCCCATGGAGGTGTGGAAAGCGTTTTAGAGGCTGTGGAGATTGACTCAGAAATGTACCAATCCTTCTTTGGAAGCCAAATTGCATTCATAACTGTTTGGCTTCCACAGGAGGGAGCTTATGTCCCTGGGATGCAAGGGAGGCCCCTTTCTAAGTACAACATTCAGCCTTGGCTTCTATGGTAAAACACCCCCCCCCCCATTGCTTTACACCACCATTATATCCAAGGCCTGTCCACCAATTCCTGAAAAGAAAGTGGGGGGGGGGGGAGGAACATTACACCCCATCTTTGCCTGAGAATTTGACACATAGGCAACTTTTCAAAGGGGTTAAGGAAATAATATTAACATCACAGCCTGTTTATGACAGCAATTTTCAAAACCACGGCAGCTTCTAATGCCAGAAGCGATGGCACAGGGGAGAGTGTTATTATAACAGCGTGATTCTCTGTGAAAGCCTGTCACCTTCTGTTCTTGAGCCTTGCTAATGTACAAAGGCGAGATGCCCAGTTTAGGAAAGGGATGTTTTTCCCACTGTTACATGGTCGCTGCTAATGCGACTGCTAATGGACCATAATTCCCCTGCCCATCTTCACTGCAACAGGTACAGGAAGTACTGGAACTCAGAGGCCATGAAGCATAAGTCCTAAGGCAGGTCCCACTCCAAAGGAACTGCAATGCACTTTATGTGGGAGTTCAGTTCCAAGGGTTCTGTGTATACACAGAAACGTGTATATTCAAATCCTGGGAACCACCGATGCATCCCTAGCCTTCCAGAAGTGGAGTGCTGACTGGACCTTGCCTGGTAAGGTTAGCCTCTCTGCCTTGTTTTTGAGGCAAGGCCTGCTCAGCACACCAGCTCTGGGATCCACTCGCAAGATCTCACAGGGCCATCCAAGTTCCCACAAGATCTCAAGCAATCCTCTCCAGCGTGCCAAGAGGGCTTTGCCCAGGAAGCAAGGCAACAAGCTTAAAAACTCTCTTCACACCAGGGAAAACTTGCCATGCATTTAATTTAACGGGCCAGACTTCAAGGTTGAAACTGCACAAGTAAGAAATGATCGTACTGTAACTGCAGCAGCTTTGACTTTCTACCGACAAGCAGGGAGTCAAAGCAAGATCCGGTTTTGCTGTCCGGCTTTCATGACTGACAGTGGCAGCAGGAGGAAATGTGTACGCTAGGAAATTATGGCCTAGGTGCAGTCCAGCGTGGAACAGAAGAAGCCTAATTTGCATCGCATTCCACAAACATCTTTGCCCGAGGCAACTGTGCGTAATACAAAGAAGCAGCTCAAATAAAGGAGCTTTAATCAGCACTAAACCTGGTTAAGTAGATGCGGGGGGGGGGGGCTCCATGATACTAGACCAAAAGGAGAGGATTAGCGCTAAAAATAACAGAGGAAGTTAATATAAAAAGTTTAAAAGCCTGCAGCTGCACCCTACAAGTTTCAACTGTGCAATGTTTACCGAGATTCCAATGTTGTTATAAGTGCAGAGGAACAATTCTGTCCCAGGCGTGCCGATGTTCTGAGAGTAGTGGAGGCTCACGAGAGATGCTTTTATGAATTTGGCCACCAAGCTGCAACTGAGCTGGTATTATATAAGAAATGCACACTGGGGAAATCTCTTCTTAAGTGTATGCCCTGGGCAACCATCTAAAAACTTGAGAAAGGGACATGGCACAAGCATGCCAAAGGTCCCAAATTCAATCCTTTGAGTTTCTAGGTAAGTCTGGAAAATCCCTCTGTCCGAAAAGCTTGGAAAGTTTCATTCCATCTAAAAATGGAATGAATATGTTCATTTCAGTTTCTCTCTTTTTATCATTTTTTTCGGATCTTAAATTTACTTCCAAACCTTTCCATAGCAGCTTGCGGTTTTCTGTCAATGTCTTAAAAATTCGTCGGCATTCTCGTGCCAATTTTACCTAATATTTACATTTTTGTGTGCAATGTTGCCTAATTAGATGTGATTTTGCATGTAATTTTCAGTGATAGATGCATTTACATGTCCACTTTACCTGGGTATAAGCACTGTTGTACACATCCCTTGGTGGGAGAACTGCATTGCAAAATTCGTAGACATGCGAATTTCAAAGGGCAGTTGTGCTTCGCTTGGCGTATTATTTCAGGAACTGTGAAGTAGGTAAGATTGCATTAAAATGTGAACTAAAACAAATTTCTCCCCCCATCCCAGCTACTGCCAATCAAAGTAGATGGAACTGGGCCAATGGTATGACACAGTATGTCAGCTTCCTACATTTCTTATAACTTTGTGTTTATTCATTTGTTAAATTTCTATCCCACTCTTACCCCCAAGAAGCCCAGGTTGGCATAGCACAATAAGACAATTAAAACATCTAAAAACAGCTTCAGTGCAAATATAGACTGGCAGCTGTAGGTATTCTATTAGGGTCAAACTACGGTACATTTTTCATTAGTTGCGCAGCTGTGCTGTTTTTATTGTAATTATTTGTATGTTTTAAGCAGATTTTATATGTGTTTATAGCTTCAATTTTATTTATGTTTAATTGTTTTTAAAGATTGGGGTCCCCCCCCCCATGTTTTTAGTGATTCTTGTTTTTATCTGTAATCTGCCTTGAGTCCCATCAGGGGAAATGGTGCTACAGTGGAACCTCGGTTTTCGAACGTAATCCGTTTGAAACGTTTGAAAACTGAAAACCGAAAGCAGAAGCCTCAATACAATAGGGAAACTCAAAATGGAAGCTGCGTAGCACATTTGGCTTCTGAAAATCATTCGGAAACTGGAGCTGTTACTTCCAGGTTTTCAACATTCGAAAGCCGAAACGTTTGACTACGGAAGCATTTGAAAACCGAGGTTCCACTCTGTGTGTGTGTGTGTATTATTAGCTAGCAAGCAACAATGACTGCATTTAAAACCACAACAACAATCTTAATATGAGGGGTGGGGAGTCCTAATTTTCATCATGATCTCAGAACTTCCGGAAAGGAGGTTTAACCTTATTTCCCCCAGATGCAATCCTGATGCAGATCACCTTCTTGAACTCAATTCTATTAATCTGAGGTGCAGAGGAGGAGTTGGGGAACCTCTCGTGATTGCCCTCATATTAAATTTCCATGGGCTGGAAATTTCCTCACTTAAAACTATGTTCTATTTTGGTAATTTTGAAGGCATGGCTTGCTTCTGGATTATGGAAAGAACTTAAATGGAACGTACTATTTACATATGATCTGGTGGGTGGCTTTTTTCGCTGGGGGCTTGGGAGGTTTGAATTACATACTGGATGCCCTGTGACAGCTCAGTTCCTAAAACAGAAATCATAATGATCCATGTGCACATCTACCCCCACCCCAAATAGTCTGAAGGCCCTTGATGCGGTTCTACTGCTGAAACTAAACAGATAAGGGACATAAACTGCCAGGAAGGGAAACCAACTAGAAACCCTTTTGCAAACTGAAGGTTTGAGCTCCCTTGAAGAAGAATAGGCTATATGTGTAATAATTAAAAATAACTTAAAAAGATAAGTCGAACCAAAGTCCATTCTGCTTATTGGTGTGGTTGGGCTGCACCTCTAGCACACAAGGGTGTGAACTGTTAACATCACACTTGATTATTATAAGGCTTCCATAACCAATGGATAAGATACCCAAGTGCTACTTGATAAATGTAAGATGGCTGCCAACACAGACTTTGGTGACGTTATTTGCTCAGTGACTCAAATATTATGTATTTTCTACAGGTTTGAGTGGCACCCAACAGGCTTCCTTGCACGGTTTCATTGGTACAAAGATGTCAAGAATGTTGGATCAGCCTCAGCCAGCTGAAGTGAATTTCACACAAGTGGGACTGGCCAAGTGCTATTTGAGCAAACATCTCAAACATCTCAAAAAATAAAATAAGTAGATCATTGTCCACAGTTCAGGCAACATTGATTGCCCTGGGGCCTTAGGGTCAAGGACAGGTCATAAATAGATGATAATGATAATAATAAATAATTTAGCCCAAGTAAATTCATTGTGGGAAATCGGACTGAAGAGCTCAGTGCAACTCAGATTAATCTTGAAATGCACAGGCCTATTTGGCAGGAAGTGTGTTTGTGTCACCACTTTTGTTGTCATCTAGATTCAAGCTACTCAGAAATAACTGCAAATGTCTACTTTAAAGCACAAAACTCCATCTCTGAAAATGCAAAACAAAAACTTTGAATCTCACCAGTGAAATGCACTCTTTCTTATATCCATAAACCAATTATTTTAAATTTGTATGCTGTGAAAATCAAAGGTGCATTTTTATTTTCGACATTCGCTTCATTTCTAACTTGAATGTGCATGAACAAATGTCATGCTTATTAAGCTTAGGACTAGTTCTCACAATTAAAAGGTGATGTGGCAAACCTGTGTCTCCACTGAACCAACAAGGGCTCCCACCTGCAGTGTGAAATAGTATAGTCAAGAGACCGGTTTATCAATCATCTATTATTTGGGGGCTTAAGTAGCAGACAAAGGTCCAAACGGGGAAAGAATTTGGAAAGGGCTCCAGTTTGGGAGTGGGCATGGTCTACAGAAACCCTGTGGTTCACTTAAAAGTTTCAAATTTATAAAGCAAGATTGCATGTGCAAAGTTTATATAGTGGTGCCTCTAGTTGCGGATTTAACCCATTTCGGGGTGCCATTTGCACCCCGAAAAGTCCGCAACTAGAGTGCCTCTTCTGTGCACGTGCATGGCGCAATCGAGCACTTCTGCGCATGGGCGAAGTGCGCAGATCGCTTTTGTGCATGCCCGTGTGGCAAACCCGGAAGTAAACATTTCCGGGTTTGCCACGTTTGTAAGCTGAAAGTCCATAACAAGAGCGGAACTCAACTAAAGGTACCACTGTATTAGTAGTTAAGGCCTGAATCAATTTCCTTTAAGTGAATCTGCTTTCTTGTTTAAGAACAGACTATGTGCTTTGCTTAATCCAAAGATGACCGCTTCCCAACACCACTGGAAAAGGAAGGGAGGTACAGTGGCCTGAAACTTGCTGTGGCTTGACCTCCTGATGCTGAACTTCAGTTTAGCATTTCATGCTAACCCTCTGTTTTCCTCCTCCTCCTCCTCCTCTGCCTGTGGGAGCACAATCCCTTTAATTAGAGCCTTTGGAATCTGGCACTTAAAAATTCTTCATGATACTGCTGTAGATTTTTATGTATTCTGTTGCGATTTCTCAGAGACGCTCATCCCCCATTACTGCAACATTAACTTTGGTCAGCAGCACAATTTAACATTTTGCCAGAGGATCATAATCCTTCAGATGGTTTTCAGCTTCATTTTAGCTTAATGAAGGGAATGCAACACATAACAGCCAAAAAACAAAAGAGGATCAAAGACAGCTATAAATAAAAAAATGTGCATGCCAAGCCAAAACACTTTCCTCTTTTTTTGCACCAAATAGCACAGAGATAATGTACCGCATTGGCATACGTGACCCAGAAGCAGCTTCGACAACTTTTTGTTTGCTTTGTAAGGGATTCACACTAATATACGATGCTAACATATTCTGCCCTACATTCCAGCAAATTGTAAAACAAACAAGAGACACTATGAAGTCGGCAGAGTTCTGTTCAATCCCCATAAACTGAGATCATCAGGAAATATAAATCTTCTTCGAGGCATCAAGGAAACGTTCTTTAAACTGTTTTTTTTTAACAGCATCTTTACTCAGAAGTCCCAATGAGTTCAATGGGACCCACTCCCTAGTAAGTTTGCTCCTGCAATTTCCAGCAACTGGCATTCAGAAGAATACCATCTCTTCATGGAGGCAGAACATAGCGATCAGGGTTAGTAACTATTGATAGTCTTATCCTCCATGAATCTATCTAATCCCAGTTTTAAAGTCATCCAAGTCACTGGCTGTCATGGCCTCTGGTGGAAGCAAATTCCATAATTTAACTATGTGCTGCGTGAAGAAGGACTTAAGTAATATGGGGTGATGGAGTCAGTAGAGCATACGCTTCAGGTTACAGACTCTGCTAACCCAGAAATAGTGCTTCAGGTTAAGAACTTTGCTTCAGGATGAGAACAGAAATCGTGCTCCGGCGGCGCGGCAGCAGTGGGGGCCCCATTAGCTAAAGTGGTTCTTCAGGTTAAGAACAGTTTCAGGTTAAGAACGGACCTCTGGAACGAATTAAGTACTTAACCTGAGGTACCACTGTATTATGGGTTGAAGGAAACTTTTGAGAATTTGTGGAATGTTGGCTACATCATTAGGAATGAGGTAACCTGCCTTAGGTTACCAATACTGATCCCCGTTTTTTAAAAAAAGCAGCATATTCTATAGTTGATGGCTGTGGGTTTTTTTTTTTTACTATGGGTGGGTAGGTAGGTACTATTTGTCTTTTCCATCTCAGGACTCAGAATGTCTCGGTCCATCTCTATGTTCCTCACAAGACACCCTCCATGGTAGCAATTTTACATAAGCAAAGGTGCATGAAGTTTGAATGCTACCTTTCCCCCAGGGACCAGATCCATTAAGACCTGCACTCAAACTCTCTGTGACCCCTACGGTTTATATTTCTGTAAGAGGAGCACTGTTTTGCAGACAGCGATAAACCTAAAAGATACATTAATAAGTGGCTTCACCTTGATAATGGATTGCCAATATTATTAAATGTTGCTATCTTTGGATAGTTGGTTTTTTAGTGCATTACTTGAGTTATGCAAAGAGTGACAAGATTATGGTTAAAATCGGATGAATAATTAAAGTAATAGAGTAATTGGAGTTGTACAATTTTCACAGCTGAGAGGAGTTGGAGGGGGATATGCTTCTTGGTTTATAGTTCTCCATAGAAGCCATTGCCAAGCATACCATTCCCAGGAGATCAGAATAAAAGATAATCAGTATTTTAAACACACACACACAAGAATAACAGGTTATGTTGTTTTCTCTAGCTTAGCAGAAACTGCAGAGTAGGAATGCATTAGGCATCTGCATGGATGAACATTTCACCTCTTCAAAGTGACCAGACATATAACCATATCCTACCAAAAGCCCACACAAAACAAAACTCAGAGCTGCAGACCACATACCTAACTAGGAGCTATTATCCCTGCCTTAGAAACTCTGTTCCTAAGGAGACATGCGCAGGGCTGACAGCAATGACACAGCAGAGAGAAAAGATGTCCTTACTATCACTCTGTTCTGTAGCTAACCTGCCTGGGATGAGAAAATATAACCTCAAGTGATGTTCAGTGTGAGATTCTTACTTCACTGAAGGTTACATACAGGCCCTCAGAAGGGAGGGTGGATGTTTACGGACATGTCTAGCTCCTTCAAACTTTATGTACTTACTCTTGCAAATACCAGTATATGCACAAGATCGTGTAAAGTGATGTTAAAACAGAAAGATGCTACCACCTCAGCTAGGCCAAGTTTCCCCTTTAGCTGCCGTCTGTTCCACAATTATTTATTTATTTATTTTAAAGGTATTTATGTACTGCTTTTCAAGCGAGCCTCACGGAGCAGGTTACATAATGCTGCTGAAAACAATAAGCATAAATTAAAACTGTGTAATGAAACAGCAAAGGCAATTTATGGAGAGGGAAGACATTTTGAAAACCTCTGCTCCTCCGTGGGGGCACGTGCTTCTTGAGCAGCCCTGTGGTGGCATTTGAGGCCACCTGAGCCAGAACACTAGGAATGAGATCGTGAGTGGCACTCTAAGCTGTTCTGTACTCTTTCTGTTTTAAAGAAAGGACAAGAACAGAGATCACTTGGGCACTGCAAGATAAGATGCATTAAGGCCCCGGGATCAGGCAGGGAATGGTGGCTTCCCAGATGTTGTTTGACTCCCATCTGCCCCAGCGAGCCTCAACAGAAGGTGGAGAGTCTTCTCAATATCTGCCACACAACTCTGATTTCCTGAAAACATGACTACCCTCAGGCCTGAGGGCTCAGCCATACTGTCGTTTCACGCAGATAGTAAGCTTCACTGCCCATAGGATGTTCTCCTCCAAATCACTGCATTCCATACTCACCCCTCCCTCACTCCAGATTTTCTCACACCAGGGATTCTCCAAAAAGAAGGGGAAATGTAGTAAGGTAGTGATTTGGAGAAGAATCTCATATGGATAAGGAAGAATTAATAGAAGTGCAGGAAACTTACTGTGCACATTAAACAGCACTATAGATGACCCCGAAGTTTCTTTCAAAACCAAAAATGACTTTCCTAGCTTCCTGTGTTATCTTGATTTAATCTCTCTCTCTTACACACACAAAAACCACTTATAGTGCCAGTTTAGATACATATTACACCAGTCTTCCCCAACCCAACCTGATGCCCTCCAGATGTTCCAAAGTGCACCTCTCATCGTCTCAGACCACTGCCTATGCGAGCAGTACACCAAACTATGGTTATGTATCCCTCAATCCTCCCCCAACCCCCAGTAATTTCTTAACTTACTTTGGAGTTCGTAGCAAACCATGGTTTGCAATTTTGTTAGAACCAGGAAAACTATGATTTGTTCAAACCATCCTTCTCATACAAACCAAGATTAAACTCAATGCAGAAGGGGAGGAGATATATATGTGCCTAATGACTGGATCTGTACGTGTGCAGAATTTCAAACCAGGGGATGGCATTAGCTATGAAGCAGCTCATGCCACTACACATTTGTTTGAAATTACATTTCAGAATAAGCTGAGCTGCAACTTAGACTGTTTTTCATTCTCATGTCCACATTCCACCTCTCTTTTCAAAAGGAATGATAGGTACATCCACAACAGAAATAACAGGGATCCTCTGTTGTGAGTCCACAAAGGTCTCAAAAGATTGCAATATTTCCATGCCAGAGGTAAAAAAAATACTGACTTTGAAGGTGACTACTGATCTTGCAATCCCATCTCCTTTGAAAGTATTTCTTAAGGCGACCCAGCACGTCAGATGCTGCAAGGATCACTAAAGAAGATGAAACATATCCCTGATTTAAAAGGATATCAGGTGGCCCAAAACCTTCCGATGAACACTTCAGGAAATTGTCTTAAGTCCTCCTCTAATCCTGTGATCTGCCTCCACTCTGCTAGTTGGGGCAGAGGGTGGGGGGGAGAGAGCAGTGTTGTAATTAATGCTTCAAACTAGATATCTACAACTATATGCACACACAATAAAGAATTGATCAAAAAAAGCAAAGACATCGACATCTGCTTTGAAAAGGCATTTCGATTCCTTCCATGTCCTCAGAAGGAAAACGCATCTAGCAGTCCATATTTTAACCACTGTTTCATTTAATAATGCATATTGACATTTATCCGGAGAGATCAGCCTGTGCCTGGATTCTTATTGTACACCCGCAAGCCTCTTGTCCATTCCTATGACTTTTTATTATAAGGCACTGTGAATCTGTGAGCGGTGACAGCAACGCCACTCCAAATAAAAGGCGTGGTTGACCATTCTCATGACAAATATTTTGCTTGTCTCTCAAGGCCACATTCCTTTAGAGATGGTGGGAGATGAGTGTTTTGCCTTTCAAATTTCATACAGTGACTTTCACCCATTCCATTCTTTGTCAAAAGGCCCCCAAAGGATCCTGGGAACTGTAGTTTGTGAAGCGTGCTGAGAATCGTAGCTCTGTGAGGGCTTAACCACACACCCCAGGATTCATGTGCTTTAAATGCTTGGTGTGGGTGTGGCTAATGAACCAAGGCCTGATTCAGTCTATTAAGGAAGATTTATGTGAGAATGCTAGCTTTTCACCCCTTGGCAACCTATGGCACTTCCCCTATTGCATCTAAGCATATATAACATGAAGCTTTAAAGTTCTAGTGCTCCATTTATATGCTCCAAGATACTCCCAGCAGTTTGAAAAGCTGCTGCTGAGTGAAGGTTGTTCTGGGTGTTAGTCCCAAGGGAGCCACATGAATCTATTTTCATTCCTACACCTTAGCAGCTGTCCTCAGTGACCCCTCTGCCTGCACTGGGACCTGAAGTCTCTCTGGATTTCAATTATACCGCAAGAATGATTCCCATCTGTGTCAGGCAGGCATTATTAGATAATGAGCAAGGTGCTTAATCCACATCACTGCGTAGAGTGTATTTCAAGTGCATATACAAAAAAAAAAGCACTTTGCCGTTGCAGCAAACCACTGTGTGACGCATAATCATTCACATATACGCATGCAAAAACCCACATGCCTGCACAGTGAAATGCACTCCTGGTCTCTGAAAGTACAAAGAATTTAGCTGTAAAGGAAAGTACACATATAAAAGCAATTTACATTCTGTGCAACTCTCTGTGTTAGCCAAATCCTGGGGCAGAGAGAGACACAGAAATCAACAGGCTGGGTAATTTGTTTGTAAAGGTAAAGGGACCCCTGACAGTTAAGCCCAGTCATGAATGACTCTGGGGTTGCGGCACTCATCTTGCTTTACAGGCCGAGGGAGCCGGCGTTTGTCTACTCTGCAGACAGTTTTTCCGGGTCATGAGGCCAGCATGACTAAGCCGCTTCTGGTGCAATGGAACACTGACACCAGAGCAGCCCACGGAAACACAATTTACCTTCCCGCCAGAGTGGTACCTATTAATATACTTGCACTTTTTGGTGTGCTTTCAAACTGCTAGGTTGGCAGGAGCTGGGACCGAGCAACGGGAACTCACCCTGTTGCAGGGATTCGAACCACCAACCTTTTGATCAGCAAGCCCAGGGGTCTGCAAGCCCAGGGTCTGGAGCCACATGTGGCTCTTTTACACCTTTGCCGCGGCTCCTGGGCGGATACTAGCGAGGGGAGGAGGCGCATTGTGCGTCCCGACACTCCCCACTGTGGCGGGCGCTGTACTGGCTGAGACGTCGCATGGGGGCGGTGCGTGTGTTAGTCACGCACCGTCCCGACGTCACCTTCCCGCCCGCCCGCTACATTGTAAGGGGCATGTACGCTGGTCACTGCATTGAAAGGGGGCATGTACGCTGGTCACTGTTTTGAAGGGGAGTGAAGAACACACACACAAAAATAGGTAACTTGTTAATTTAACGTTTATTTCTATGAGGAGGAGTAATTCTGAGGAGTCAAACAAAGAAATAATTTTAAAAAGTGACAAAAAAGTTATTTTTATAATGACGAGTTTTGCGGCTCCCAGTTTTTTTTTCTTCAGAAACGGGTCCAAGTGGCTCTTTTTGTCTTAAAGGTTGCAGAGCCCTGGGCAAGCCCAAGGCTCAGTGGTTTAGACCACAGCTCCAGCCACATCCCATATTTGTTTGTAGTATTCAGCAAAAGAAATAAGGGATGCCCAGTTCTGTGGACTTACTATGAGGAGAGCAAACTATGATCACTCTATAGAATTATGATACCTGCTAATACAGATCAGCAAAATGCATCCCAAAGACTACATTGGCATTGAGCAGCCACTTGTTTCAATGATTGTTCTATATTGCTTTTTAATGTTATTTTTTTATAAGTTGCTGTAAACCTCCCTGGCATTTTGTGAGAGGGAGGTATATAAATACTTTATCACCTAGACATCTGATAGTAGAGCATTCCACAGGGTGGGTGCCACTACCAAGAAGGCCCTCTGCCTAGTTACTATCAACATAGAGAGTAAAAAGCTTATTGGATCAGGTTAAGACTCAGTATAAGATGACTCCTTAGATAACTTTACTAGAGGGAGTTCGCAACAATCCATCTTGAGTTCTTAGATGTGAGATTTTGAGTCCCACTACACTATGGCCACATTCACACCAAACATTTAAAGCTCTGTGATATCACTTTTAACAATTATGGCTTCCCCCAAAGAATTCTGGGAGCTCCAGTTTGATAAAGTTGCTGTGAGTTGCTGGTAGACTCCTGTTTCTCTCACAGAGCTACAATTCCCAGAGCTGCTTCAGAAGAGGAATTGATTGTTAAACCATCCTGAGAATTACAGCTTCTGATATGATAGCTCCATAAAGACTTTGTTTATGTGTGAAGGTTTAATATACTCTGATAACAGAGCTACTACAGCATACTTGCTCTGCATTACTGAATTCTCTCTACCCCAACAAAAGCAAATTGCTTAGTCCTGCTGCTGCATTAGGCAAACACCTCCAAAGGACTACAATGGAATCGCACAGAAGATCCAGCTACTGTTTCACCTTCTGAGCACTGTGGCATGTGCCTCTTGCAGGAGAAAGCATTTAAATCGGTAAAACCCATCACTTGAAATTTAATGCAGAGTGCCAAATGTCTACAGCAGCATCCATAAAAGCCATTACACCTGCAATCTTCTGACACACACAGATGAAGGTTAGCCTGGTAATTTTTTCAGAGCCTTATTACATGTCCATGATGATCAAATGCATCTGAGGAGCAGCTGGAAAAGGTCACAGAATGTACCTTGGTTGCCAAGTTTCTTGAGGTTGATTAGGAAGGGGAGGATCACAAGAGACACTTGAGTTAAATAGACACCCCTCTTTGTTGAATAATTCAGCTACTGATAGCACATTTATTTATTTCGCTTATATCTATGGAATTCAAGAGAGCATATCCAGGCACTCTACAATCCACGCCCTGGCAATGCTCAGGTTTTACTTAGCTCCAGCAAAGCAGCTGCATCATGTGCCTTCAGACAGTGAACACACAACACAAAAGAATGCTATGAAAAACACATAGCAAGTGACATTGCCTTGCCATGTGTATCTGTGCTCTGGCAAAATGCTGGTTGGACTACTGCAATGTGTTGGATATAAGGCTGCCCTAGAAGACTGCCTGGAAACTTTGATGAATTCAGTATATTGTATCCAGGCTGTTAACTGGGACTTACCCATCATCAAAGTTCTTCACAGGCAAAATTTGTTCCAGGCACAGTTCAAATTGCTGGTTTTGACCAATAAAGCCTGAATGACTTGAGACCAATATAACTGAAGAATCCATTTGAGCCTGCCTGGCTGCTAAGATCATCTTCAAATGCCCTGCTCTAGCAGACCCTCCAAGTGTCCCTATTTTCCAGTGATATCCCTGATCTAGAGAAGCTGACCCAGTTTCTGATTTGATCCTAGAATGTCCCACCTTTCCTTAGGATGTCCCTATTTTCATTGGAGAAATGTTGGAGGGTATGGAGTTATCTGACCCCTGAGCCATCTGAAGGCATATCCTGTATAGGGAAGTTTTTTAATGTTTAATGTTTTATTATGTTTTTAGATATGTTGGAAGCTGCCCAGAGTAGATGTGGCAACCCGGTAAGATGTGTGGGGTATAATCATTATGGAATGGGATGTCCCTATTTACACCGGAGAAATGTTGGAGAGTATGCTCCAGGTGACCAAATATTTGGAAGTTAGGCAGGTGTTGACTGGGCCAGGCTAAAACTCTCTCTGCAATAGTCCTCAGGTATTGAATTTCCTGCCCAGAGACATTCCACTGGAACTTGGTTTATTACCTTTTAGGCTTCAAAAGACCATTTTCTTCCCCTAGGCATTGGGTGATTGATTTGTTTATACCTCTGCCTACAGCATATGGTTGCTTGAGCTTTATTGACATTTTACAGGGTTTTTTAACACATAGTTTAAAATATGTTGTAAACCGCCTCAAAGCCATTTTAGGTACAGATGCAGAAGAGTAAAAATTATTTCAACAGCAAATCAACAAAACTGAATAAAATAAAGTTAAAAAGGACAGCTAAGCAAAGAACAATACAACTGCAGAGCCAGCCTTATCATTGGGAAAGATCTGCTCAGTCAGCAGGTTTGGGGTGACCCTAAAAGGGCAGCAGATAATCATGAACTGTAGCATCTGAGGGGCATCATATATGCCTCAGTAACCAAAGTGTCTTGAACAATCTGTGGACAGAGTGGCAATATGAGTGATGCTCTGAGTGACAGCTTTGTGGACAGGACAGTTTACTGCTGCCAGGGTCGTGCCAGGCTGCCAGGAACTGGAATCTCAGGGCTTCAGCCTCTTTCTCAGGGTGGTCTCTAGGGGAAAGTGTTAAATCTCAAGAGTGGGGACATTTTAAGCCTTTTCTCCTTTCAAACATGTTTGCCTTGTCTTCATACACTTCTTCCCCTTGCTACAGGCAACAGTGACCAACAGGTGGGCACCATTGCAAGCATAATCAATCTATTTTGAAAGCAACTGGCAAACAGAATGACAATTCTACGCTGGAGATTAGGTTGGAAGGGAAGGGAAGGGAAATGGTAGAGCATCTGCTTTGCATGCAGAAGGTCTCAAGTTCAGTGCCCAGCATCTCCAGTTAGGGCTTGGGGGAAAATATTGCCTGTAAACTCCAGAGAGCTGCTGCTAGTCAGTGTAGACAATACTGAACTAGATGGTGTATTTGTATGACTCCGTATAAGGCAGTTTCCTAACACTTTAAGAAAATCACTACATGCCTTCAGTCTCCACTCCATACAGCTTCCACCCCATACAAAGGTCTGGACAAAGGTCAAGACACTGTAGAGTTTTAAATATCATCCTTCACACAGGATAGAAGCAAACTTGTTCTTCACTCCATACCGCTCTTTGTCTGGCCTATAAACTTGGATGGACTAACTCAAACAAATCTGGATTAGTAACTAGTATCAGTGAACAAGGCCATCGTAAAAACAGCAGGATATTTAATGCTCCCACACCTGCACAATTAAATGTAATTTGTAATGACAGACAGTCTTCAGGTTAGAGCACGCAAGTGGAATCGAGGAGATTTGAATCCATCATTACCTGGGTCTGCCACAGAGGCACTGCATTATCTTGGGTGTGTGATGCTGCCGCAGAGTCTAGATCTGATTCCCTAATGACAAAATGAAAACAAAACAAAATCTTTTCATCTTTTGTGGGATTGCTTAGAAAAGCATGGGCTGGCAACCACAAGCAAATATTTGAACATGTCGTCATGCGGCTCCAGCAAAGCAGATGCTCTCAGCTAAGCGTTTCAGTAGCAAAGTGTACCCATGCAAGCGAGTCTTGTTAGAACATGGGCCTCTGGCTGCCAAGAATTCCCATCTCAACTTGTGAGATTTGACAGAGACTCCTTTGCTGGATCTTTGATGAGAACAAGCAACACCCCTGTCTTCTCCTCCTCCTCCTCCTCCTCCTCCTCCTCCTCCTCCTCCTCCTCCTTCTCCTCTGTTTTGCTCACCACAAGCACCCTTTAAACAAAAAAGATTAAAGAAATCCTGTCCTTCCACGAGGAAGATCAAGGTGGCAGGTATGTTTCCCCTAATGCTCATAACAAGGCCTCAAGCCCATCCATGGATGAGCAACGATTTCAGCCCTGGCCTCCCCAGTAGAAGGCTATACTGTCTCCTGAGGGAACAGCCAGCAACTGCAAGTGCCCAGAAAAAGCCCCCCTTTTAGTGCATCAAATGTGCTATGTGGATTACGAATCATCTCTGCCTTCTCCCTGTCATCGACTTCAAAAGCTGACATGGCTCTCTAACATGGGGAACTTGTCAATCCTTACCTGGAAACTGAATCAAATCATATGCAAAATAAGCAACACCATATATGGAATTTGGAGAGCTACTCCAGAAAACTGTTCTGTGCTTTGTTTCATTTCTTCAGGAGTTCCTTCACATTTGTGAGCAGAAGCAGATTTAGGGCAGTGTGACCTGTTTGGCCACACTGGGCACCACACTGCGGTGAGTGGGGGAGCACAATAATGTGCAGTGCCAGAAGCAAGGGGTGCTTAAATTCAGCATGAGGGCTCCACTGAAATTTGAGAATTTGAAAGTCCGCCATTGTTGTGATACCTGCTTTTGATCTCTAAAATGGAAAAGGTTGCCTGAAATGGCTGGGTCAGCTTGTGCGCATCTCCCGGCCACCCTTTCCCCAGATGAAGGAAAAATGGCACCTTGATTTATGTACAATTATTTCACCAAGAAGCTCTCTAAGAAATCTCTCTCTTTCTGCTAGAGTGGCATTAGCTCCTAAGGGTGTAGAAAGAAGATTAAAAACAAATACAAAGGAAGTTGTTGCATGACAGAGCATTGCCAAGCAACAGAGGTGACCTTGAGCATTTTTGCCCCTCTCCTTTTTGTGTTGTGTGTGGAAATAAACGGATAAATATATCCATATCTGCATGCACTGATTTTTTTATAAAAATTCCAAATATGTTCGGAGTGTTGAGGTTGGGGAAAATGCATTACTCATCATGGCACAACCACAGACATAAACAAGTTCTAGTCTTACAATTCTTTTGTCTGAGATGGGACTTCCTAGTTCCTTTTGACATCATGTTGCATTCCAATCAGAGAAGTGAAAGTGGCAGCTGCTCGTAAGAGGCGGTGGGGAAAGGCAAGACATGAGCATAGCTGTGCTTCTGGAGCAGAGTGTCATCATTCCACTTCCCCACCTTCCTGCCACCAAGGGGAAAAAAGTAGAGGCAAAAACAGGAGTTGGCACAAGTTCAAACACAGGTCTTATTGTGTTTGGGGATGGCAGGTGACGCAAGCAGTTCCTATTTTTGTGTGCAGAGAAAAAAGCTCTTTATATGACAATATCAAATACAGTGGTACCTCGGGTTAAGTACTTAATTCGTTCCGGAGGTCTGTACTTAACCTGAAATTGTTCTTAACTTGAAGCACCACTTTAGCTAATGGGGCCTCCTGCTGCCGCCGCGCCGCCGGAGCATGATTTCTGTTCTCATCCTGAAGCAAAGTTCTTAACCTGAAGCACTATTTCTGGGTTAGTGGAGTCTGTAACCTGAAGCGTATGTAACCTGCGGTACCACTGTATGTATATTATGTCCATGATGCAGGAAGGAGAGCTACATCTCTGAGTGGCTTAAGAAAACCATCCTGCAATGTTAAGTTTCCCCATGTTGCAGGTTAAGAGGGGCAAAAGGCAGTTACAACTAGTCTGCAAAACGTTCTTATAAGCCAGGGGAGAAGTAGGGATGGGCAAATCCATCAATTTCTATGGGCAAATCTGTCGATTTTGGTTTCTCCCACTTTCTCGTTTTTTAACCCAATTTTAAATTCTGCTCTCTACATTTCCACACCAGTTTGTGATTTTTTATTTTTCAAAAAGTCCTCATGAAGATTCACCAGCGTTTTAGTGCAAATGTCTTCTAACATACACACTTAGTAGGCAGTTTTTACAAAGCATGTTTTCCCTAATATTTATATGTTCCTAATGCAATCCTTTAGGTGAATTATTTTCACTAGTATATGCATTTTGCAATGCATTTTATATGTGCTACTTGGTTGGAGACATGCACTGCAAAATTCAGAGAGGTGTACATTTCTAAGGGTGAGTGTGATTTGGTTTGCACAGTGTTTCAGAAATTGCAAATTATTAAGATAATAATTTGAATTTGAATTGAATCTAATTGCTCCCCCAAGCCTATATAATAGTCTCCACATATCAGACTGGAAACTGACACTGAGGTAGTCACTTACAACAACTTTCAAGTAAAGATTTTTGAGAACTGTCACTTTCTCACCCTTTCTCATTGAATTACAGCATTTCCTGTGAAACTACACAACACACCCCTGTTTCCAAGACACAGACAGACTGTAGATTAATTCCATAAAGGGATATGCAAATATTTCAAATGAATTCATTTCTCTCACAGTGAGTTTCAATCACCAAAAAATATTTGTAAAATCATGTAGAACACAAGCAGTACAGCAAAATAATGCTTCTCCTCCCACTGCCACAAGAATAGTATAGTGTTGTTTAATTCTTAGCATGTTGGACTATGACTGGATAAGCACCGATTTAAATCTCCACTCAGCAACAAAGCTTACTGGATGGCTTTTGACCATTGCTATTTTTGTCTAACCCAACCTGTCTCAACCTTGGGTTCCTAGATGTTGTTAGACAACAACTCCCATCATACCTGGCCAGCATGCCCAGTGGTCAGGGATGATGGGAGTTGGGTTCCCAGATGTTCTTGAACTACAAGGTTGAGAAAGCCTAGTCTAACCTACAAGATTCTTGTAAGGATCGATGGAATGAGGGGAGAACCACAGCACCGCCTTGAGTGATTCACAGCAATTTCAGATGAAAATTTTCTATTATTCCCCATGAAATCTATGTTCTACAAAAAGAAAAGGACTGAAAAAGTTGTGTAATGCAATGGATAAAATTGATTGTTGCAGACGTTTCAGATTCATTCCCTGTCAACCTCAAAACCATCATTTCCTTGCATGCCATGTAAGAATACAATATACTGAATATCCCCCCATACCAAGGAATCAAGTGGATCGTACAGAATGAGAATGCCATAAGACCAGCCAAAAGGTTAGATCTACCATGACAGCACAGATATGCTCATGAATACTAGAGAATTCTAGAGAAGTGTTTAACAGCACCATCACCAGGATGATTAACTTCCTTTTAAAAAAATCACTTACAAAGTGAAAGCAATCATTACGCATTACAAGTTATTTCCATTATGAGTCCCCCTTGCGAAATCTCTTCCTGTCTTGGTGGAAATCTCCATGACGTCACGTAAAAGACACAACGCTATGAAAAGACCGCAAGGGCTGCAGATGCCCATCCTGGATACACAGAAACTTGTACAAAACATATTCTCAGATTCTTAGAGCAAAAACACCCAGACCAAGCGGTAGTCCATCCCACATGTTGCTGGGCTGCAATCCCCATTCATCCCTGGTCATTGGCTATGCTGGCTTGGACAGATTGGAGTTGGAGTCCAACAACATAGTTGCTGGTTTCTGTATTGTAGGGGGTTGGACCAGATGACTCACAGGGTCCCTTCTAAGCCTACAATTCCACGATTCTATGAACATCTGGAGGGTACCAGATTGGCTACGTCGACTCGGTAATGGTCTGCGTGAAGATGTAGGAACTGCATCTCTTTAATAGCTACAGGATATATTTTCTCACTGTATGTACCTGTGGTTAATAGGTACAGAACGTGCACCCCATATTTAGGCTTGCTTGCTTAACTGGTATCAGTTTTGATATCAAAGTAGCCTGCCATACTCTGATTGACTTCAGATCTTAACATTTCTGTTGTCTGTATTAAATATCAGGACCTAGAATATTTTGGGCTGCCAGAGTAAGATGTTGTGGGACAACAAAAATGTGTAAATTTATGACATCTACACATGAACATAATTCTTTTTATGGGCTGACAGGAAAAATGCTTTGGAAGTGAATGTTTCAAAAATTCTTTGGCAGCAGATTCCAGTGGCCCACACAAAGTATCTGGTTTCACACTTTTCACCTTCTTTAAAAGAGCAGTGGACAAATTCGTGGAAGAGAGGCTATGAATGACTACTAGCCACAATGGCTGTGCTCTGTCTCCACAGCTGGACTACATAAGTGGCCTGATCCAGCAGGCTTTTCTTACATTCTTATGGTAAGTCAGGCCCTTTTATTAACACCCTGGCTAAAAAATAAATAAATCCCAATACCATCAGAATTGTGCATCGGTCTGATAGGACAAAAGAAGTTAGATGTATACCTGAAGGAGCATCTCCACCCCCAGCGTTCAGCCCAGACACTGAGATCCAGCTCCGAGGGCTTTCTGGCAGTTCCCTCACTGCGAGAAGTCAAGCTACAGGGAACCAGGTAGAGGGCCTTCTTGGTAGTGGCACCCGACCTGTGAAACACCTTCCCATTGGATGTCAAGGAAATAAACAACTATCTGACTTTTAGAAGACATCTGAAGGCTACCCTGTTTAGAGAAACTTTTAAAGTTTGATATTTTATCATGTTTTTAATATTCTGTTGGGTCGTAACTGAGGAAACCCAGCCAGATGGGCAGGGTATAAATAATAAATTGCTGTTGTTGTTGTTATATATTCTTGGCCAGAGCCTCATTAACTAGTTCCCTCTCTAGATGGACCAGTGGCGACTACCAGGAGTTGAGTCTTCCTACCTTCACCTCTCAGGATGCTCTAGGTTTATTTGGCCCTTGGCCACAGGTATACCTCAGTGGTAGAGCAGATACTTTGCATGCAAAGTTCCTAGTTCAATCCTTGATATCTCCAGGTAGGGCAAGGGAGTTCCAAAACCCTAGAGAGCCAGTTCTAGTCAGTGGTCTGATACTCTCGATATCAGGCAGCTTCTAATGCTCCTGTGCTTTACTTCATAATAGCCTACTATGCTGAAATACACCAGGCCACCATGATGACAGATGTACATGGGATTCTGAACAAAGGGGTTTTTTTAGCAGTAGGTAACCTTATGGAACGCGGGTGGCGCTGTGGGTAAAACCTCAGCACCTAGGACTTGCCGATCGCATGGTCGGCGGTTCGAATCCCCGCGGCGGGGTGAGCTCCCGTCGTTCGGTCCCAGCTCCTGCCCACCTAGCAGTTCGAAAGCACTCTTAAGTGCAAGTAGATAAATAGGTACCGCTTTATAGCGGGAAGGTAAACGGCGTTTCCGTGTGCTGCTCTGGTGCTGGTTCGCCAGAGCAGCTTCGTCACGCTAGCCACGTGACCCGGAAGTGTCTGCGGACAGCGCTGGCTCCCGGCCTCTAGAGTGAGATGAGCACACAACCCTAGAGTCTGTCAAGACTGGCCCGTATGGGCAGGGGTACCTTTACCTTTTACTTCAACCTTGTGATGGCTGTACATCAGGAATGGCTAACTCACAGATCTCCAGAAATTTTTGAACAACAACTTCCATAATGTTGCATAAATTTATGCGGAGTTCTTTCCTTGGAAGGAATAACGTTATCATTTTTTTAAATTGCTGTATATTGAATGTATATTGAATATACGTCAATGTTCATGTAACTTTGTGACAATTCAGAAATGTTTCCAAAGGGCTACTTATTTCCTTTCCATCTCCCCCTCCCTGTTAAAGAGGACGATGACTGTACCATTTCCAATTCCTTCTGATTTCACTTCAATCACTGAACGTGAGGAATATGATCCCTCTGCTGTGATTTGGTTAGCGCCTTGTCCTAGTCAGCACACATCTGCCTAAACTATCTTCCTGAAGCTTGTAAAATATGATTGTTTACAAGATATTGATGGCTGGAGGGGAACACTAAAGAGCAGAGAGTCATAATTAGAATTCCAATGCATTTGATCCAATAAAGATTCCATCAATGTCACAGAGAGATGAGTGGCTGTGAATCTTGGAGTCATCATGGCCCATACAAACTGATTTATACACTTACAACGCTGGACAAATGAAGGGCAAAGAATCCATGCCAAACAATTCCAGCAAGACAACTCCTTACTTATCCTTCGGCTGGCTGCCGAAAATGCACAGACGCTCTGGACTCAGCTGTTTCACATCGTAACACTCGGCCAAATAACTGGTCCAATCCATCTACATTTAGTCAAACTATTCCCTTATCGGTAGATCCACAATTGCATCATGTAGGATGCGTGTGCATCTGCTGATAAGAAATTTCTGCAAGAAAAACAGAATCTGGGCAGATCAACAGACTTTTCTCTCTCTCTTTTTTCCTCTTCCCATCCCCCTTGCCAGGGCTGCTGGCAGCAATTCTAAACACCTCATTTATTCCGGATTTATAAAGGTCCTCTGTGCAGAGTGTAGAGCTTAGCTTTTGACATTTATATATTCCTTCTCTAGAGATGCTATTGTATACACAGAATTATTTTGGTTAGAGGGTTGCAGGGATGTGGCAATTAAAATCAACAGTGTTGTCTGAGGCTTCACTGCAAATGCTAGCTGAGAAAAGTATCTGCAAATGGTGTGGGGGATCTATCCTTGCAAGCCTGCTCCAAGGCATCTAGGGTGTTATTTTTAAGAAGAGAGATGTCCTCTGTGTCCTTTTATTGCTTAGCTATTTTCCAAGCAGTAATAGTAGACACTTTTCACCCTGAGCAAAGACTGTGATTGTGTTATACGCGACTTCTGCGAGGGGAAGTTACTGAAATTAATTTCATCAAATGGCGAAAGTAATTTCTCAAATAAAAACAGACTATTACGAGCAAAGAGATGTCTTAACAGTTTACTGGTGACCTGCAGATCAGCCTAAAGAAAGTGAAAGGAGTGAATTGAAAAGAAGAGGGCAGACTTGCAGTGAGCACTCTGGCAACAGATACGGCAAGAAGTACCAGTGGGCACAGGCTGATCTGATGCAAACAATTTAGCAATTCACTGTGCATATCTATCCTGTTATCTGCACTAGAAAACAATCTGTTTCAAGATACCCTTTGCAGCTTTCATTGGGAGGCTCTACTAAATTGGAGCACTACTAAATTGCACTACTAAATTGGAGCATTAATATATGTGCTTGGCTCTTTGCAAGTGTGTGATCAAGAAAAGTCATTTCAGATGGCCAAACAGCAATGCTTTATATGCTTTTTTCATTCATCATCACCCTAATCATTTAATAGAAATCAGACATTAACTCCAACGTGGATTGCATCCCAGGAAAGGCATTCAGGCTGATAAGAGCTTATAAACTGGGAGGCATTAAAAGACCAAGATAAGGGGATATGTCCAATGTTTATCATAGGGTGGATACTGATCATCAGGCATTACTTTTCAAGGGAGTGAAACAAAAGTGCTACAAAGGCCAGTTCCATGTAGTCAATTTGTCAAGGATCCATGTATTCGTCACACCCTTATTGCAAACAGTGGAGTCTTGTGATTTGATAGCTTTCTTGTGATGTTAACATCTCTGCCTTTGTGCAGGGACACACAATTTGCAATTCAGTGGGGGGGGGTGTGTGAGAGAGAGAGAGAGAGAGAGAGAGAGAGAGAGAGAGAGATTGTCATGCCTCCAACAGAGTGGAAACATGTTCTGGAAAGCTGAGCTTTTCCAGGAACCCCCTCACAGTTCCACTACCACCCTCAGGCCAAAGTCAATGTCCATCTTTGCATTATATCCCTAAAAGAGAGTAGCTAAGTTCATATGTTACAAAGAAACTCGCAAAGAGAACGTGGAAGTGACTCGCACATCTTGCCTGTGCATCTATAGCGGCTCAGTGCATTTCACTGCCAAAAAGATGCGCCAGTCACTGTCACAGATATTTACACCAGAAGTGTGAAAAGAGGGTGCACATCTCTCTCTCTCTCTTGCAGTGTTCTTACTCTTTCCTTATAATGCCCAGAAATGCTCAGATTTCAGCTGCTCAGGCTAAGACTACAAAAAAAACCTTGCACTTCCAGTTCTGGAGTTTGCCGCTTCACTTCCCAAGAGCCTGCCAAACAGAGAGATGTTATTACAGAAAATTGGAAGAATTTTTGTTGTTGCTTTTTGTTTTTACATGACTGTATTCCTTTTGTTCTAGGCAGGAAAGACCTCTCCACAGACCTCTGATTATTCTGGAAAATATATGGGAAGTAGTGAAAAAACAATTGAAACAGCTTTTAAAAAAGAAGAGCCACCAACTTTCTCTGCTTCTAACTTTAAAAGGAAATGAGACATCAAAGTATGTCATCTCTTTCCACATAATTTTTAAATATTATTGTTTGATGAAATTGTGGACCATCAACCACATCTCCCAGTTGTTAAATGTTCTCAGTTTCCTCAGGAGCATCAAGGGAATTTGACTCAGATCATCATGGGTTTTCTTCACATGCATCATATACACCAAGTCAAAATAGCTTGCATTTCAGATAACTTGGGACTTGGGGAAAAGGAGTTACCTTCACTGAAGCATGTGGACTGACTTGATTCCTTCAGTCTTTTGGATATATTTACTCTGCAAATATCTCCTTTCTGTTTGTGTTAACTCTCATCTGAATTTCAGAGACAGATCCCTGAAAGCCTGGTAAGAAGAAGGCCCTGCCATTGGAAAAGAAGAATCCAACCTTGGTGAGTATCATTCCATTATTAAACTGCATTCCAATTAAATGTATTTTAATGTCTTGGCTGGAAGAAAAGAGCCAGCAGCCTACACTTCCCAGATGCCATTATGCAAAACAGAATGAGCTTTAGGTTGCCAGCCTCTGTTTTTTTTAATTCAATGTCTTGAAATAGATTCATATCGCATGCTCTACAATTACACATAATTGTATATACTGGGTTGTATCCAAACTTAAGAGTAGACTTATGGAAACTAATGGATATGACTAACTTAGGCTCATTAATTTCAATGGGTCTGCTTCTATTTGAGTAGGACTTAGTTGGCAAAAATGCACCGAGTGCCAATGCACATACCCAGTGACCAGGAATCCCGTAGGCACCATGACACAACAGACACAAGTGCCCTTCCCAGTGCATGCTTCACACACTTTGTGGTGTGGGTACTACACCCAATTCACAGAAACTTTTTCCCTATAGTGTGTGTAGCAGAGGAGCAGCACAAATGAACGTGCCCCATTACACAGAGGATTCCTCATCAACATGTCCTCCAACATTTCTCCAATGAAAATAGTGATGTCCTATTCTTTTTTATTATTGTTATTATTATTATATACCTCGCCCATCTGACTTGGTTGCCCCAGTCACTCTGGGTGGCTTCCAACATATACAGAAACCTAGTAAAACATTGATATTGTTTTTAAAAAATCCCTATACAGAGGTGCCTTCAGATGTCTTCTAAAGGTTATATAGTTACTTATCTCCTTGGGTCGGGGGTCACATAACTCCGTACCCTCCAGCATTTCTCTGATGAAAATAGGGACATCATAACGAAAAGCAGGACATTCCAGGATCAAATCAGAAACCAGGATGACTTCTATAAATCCAGGACTGTCCCTGGAAAATAGAGACACTTAGAGGGTCTGCATCAATGTTTATATGTGGGTGAACCAGGCCACTGTGCTGGGTTACTTTCTAATGCAAAACAAAAATGCAAACACTTTAGCTTTTAATTAGAGAACTGTAACTGTAGCACACTGTAAACATCTACAATTAAGAAGATGGAATCAAGAGTTCTGCAGCATCTGTGCTATACTGAGAGAGATATCGTCAATATGTGTACTATTGGCCGCTGTCCTGTTAATGGAAATGCTTTCCCATCCCATTTATGTCAAAAATACACAGTGCGTACAAACCCTTTTAATGCTACAGTTAAGGAATGGAACATTTCCTTCCCTGCAAACTACCATTGCCCATTTGTTTCTGCTTATGAGAATGACATGCACCACCAGCTGCTGTTGGGAGTGTAACTCCTGGCAGCGTTAACCCATTTCTCTCCCAATAAGGTCCTGGATTTAGTTTCCATTCTGGGCTCTGACCTTTTTCATCAGTGTATCATGTAATAGCCAGTGGACAGTTTGCAGCTACTTTCAGAGGCATGCCTAGGATCCCACTGTTACAGAAATATTCGAAGGGCAAAAATCTCCAGGGACACAGGCGTGATATGTCTATTAGCAGCCACTCCTGGTGCTAGTCCTAAACTTCCCTGTCAAGAAGAAAGAACATCGTCTGTGGACCTCATCTCTTCCAGCCACATTCCTTCTACAAGAGGCTGTGACGGCCACCATCTTGGATGGCTTTAAAAGGCGATTAGAGAAATCTGTAGCTGTAAATGGCTACTAACCATTAACAGTCACTTTGAGCTTCTTTTTGTAAAAGAAAACTGGCTAAATTGTAAAAAATAACCCAACAACAACAAAAACCCTCCTCCTCCTGGCTATGCTCTACCTCCACTGTTGGAGACAGTTTGCTGGGAATATGTTGCTGGATAGCACAAGGGAGGACAGCATAGTTGTACTCAGGTCCTGCTGGTGGGCTTTATTTTATCTATCATCTATCTATCTATCTATCTATCTATCTATCTATCTATCATCTAGCTATCTAGCTATCTATCTCTATCTATCTATATCTATCTATATCTATCTATCATCTTTCTACCTATTAAATTTGTACCGTGGTACCTCAGGTTAAGAACTTAATTAGTTCTGGAGGTCCATTCTTAACCTGAAACTGTTCTTAACCTGAAGCACCACTTTAGCTAACAGGGCCTCCCGCTGCCACTGCGCAACTTTTGTTCTCACCCTGAAGCAAAGTTCTTAACCCGAGGTACTATTTCTGGGTTAGCGGAGTCTGTAACCTGAAGCGCATGTAACCCAAGGTACCACTGTATACCGCCCTATACCACAGGTCTCAGGGCAGTTACAACATACAATCATAATACAAAAACAACCCAATAGCCCCCCCCCCCCGCCCAACACATTTTAAAAGGACTTTGGGTGTCACTTGGCCAAAGGACTGGTTAAAGAGGAACATTTTTGCCTGGCGCCTAAGGGTGTATAATGAAGGTGCCAGGCGTACAAACCTCTCGAGAGAGAACAATTCACAAAGAGGGAGCCACTGCAGAAAAGGCCCGTTCTTGTATTGCCACCCTCTGGACTTCTCATGAAGGAGGCACATGAAGAAGGGTCTCAGAAGATGATCTCAGGGTCCAGGTAGGTTCATATGGAAAGAGGCAGTCGTATTGTATTGTATTGTATTGTATTGTATTGTATTGTATTGTATTGTGGTCCTGAGTCATTTAAGGCTCTATAGGTCAAAACCAGCACTTTGAATTGGGCCCGAAACTTCCCACAGGCACCTGGTTGGCCACTATGGGAACAGGATACTGGACTAGGTGGGCCACTGGCCTGATCCAGCAAGCTCCTATGTTGGCATTATGCTTTGTTCCAGGAGCCTTGTCTGAACTGTGGGTATTAGCCTCAAGTTCACATTCTGAAATGGTGGCTAGTGATAATTCCTTATGAAAGGTCTACCAAAGAGGGGAGGCTCCTTACCAAGGGCAGGGTCAACCCACAACGTTTTGCTGCCCATGGCGAAAGGGAAAAATAAACATGCTCTCCCCATTCCATGCATTCCATGTACAGAAACCAACTGGAATGGCAGCTGATTCTGGGATCCAGGGCGCTTGAGGCAGCTGGCTAGCTTAGGAGGGCCAGGGCTTGCTGTGTGGCACACAATGGAGGCAAATGGTGAGGGAGTTTAGGACAAAGAGTCAAGGGGCTCCTGCTATTTGGGCCACAACCATGGGCTTTTTGACATGGTTGCCTTACTTTAACTAATGACAAGGGCGGCTCTGACCATGGGGACAGAGGGCAACAGAAATCGAGGGGTCTGAAATAAGTCTTTCAGGCAAGCACAAAAGGATTTAAAGAGGCCTTTGATGCAATTCCTGCAAGGCTAGAATTCTGAGCCTTTGGAAGTCAGGAGGAGTATATGGCCCAATGCAACAGGGGAAAAAATTTCTGTGCCCCACTGAAAAATGTGCTTTCATGGTTCAGCAAGACTCACACACAAGAACTTCCAAATAAACTGGGTCATTTGTCATTAAATTTAAAGGATTGTTTCAGCTTTCAGATTCAGGAAAGAATGATAAACAAATACAAATAATAAACATTAAATTTCACTCCTTCCAAACTGATAAGATATAAGAGGGGAAATCAGATACAGCCTATTTAAATTTGCACGGGCAGAACTTTGAAGGGATCAAAAATGAAACATCCCAACACTGAAAACCATTTTTCACAGACTCTGGTTCCACGTGAATGAGAGCTTATTGGGATCTGACGCATTGATTATCATGACTATTTAAAGGTTATCACCCCCAATAAGTTTGCAAATCATTTTCCTTTATGTTAATTTCTATGACCGTGGTCCTTAGCCCATAAACTGTCACAGGGAATTACTCTGTTAATTTATCAGTTGACTAGCTGCCCAGTGATTAATAATTATGAAGGACTCAAAAAGCCATGTCGGAATTTTTGTTGTGACCTTTGGGGGGTTGATCTAAGGGGAGGACTGATCCTATGAGGTGCTGAGTATCTCCCACCCCTTTCAAAGCATGATCAAAATGTGCTGATAGGGACTCAGGAACGATGCAAGTACAGGCCTTGGCCAATGGCATTTTTCTGGCAACTTGCAAGACTGGGATCCATAGGATCATCCCCATCATGAAATCCCATTGGATTTGATAGGAAAGGTGATGGGTTCTGCAATCCCTGAAGACATGAGCACAGCAAAAGTTTTCGAAATTCTGTCGTTCAAATGCTGCAGTCCACACATTGTGGAATAATCTCATTAAGGCTACCTATGAATTAACAATTTGGGGGCTGACACCTAAATCTCAGTGGCTGGTTTACCTAATTGTATGATCCGTTTTTCTATAACTCTACCTTCACCTATTTATATACAGGAGAAGAAGAAATATTCCCATTAAACCGGATCAGAAGGAGCCATTTTTTAAAATAAACAAGCCACATGTATCAGGCCTGTTACAAAGTAGACAAGGGACCTTTAAGAAGCAGATCAGAAAGCACAGAATGTTTTTTTAAAAAAAGATTAAAGATGTTTTACAGATTTCTTTACGGATCATTAAGTTTTCTGGAATCCTGAATGTAACATGACAGATTTGTTTTAAGACCTCACTAGACTGAGTTCCTATTCAATTCAAAGGGCCATGTCAGGAGAAGGAATCAAAGAGAAATAAAGGCTGCTGGTTGAGTAAATCACCAGTAAAGCACCAAAGAACAGGAAGATCGCAACAGTCTGGGCCACTGGCTGAATATAACTAAGTTCATTGTACTAGCTAAGCATTTTCATAGAGGACTAAACTGGAAGAGATTCAGAAAAGACTGGACTCTGGCTCCCACAAAAGTATTTGCCTTTGGTAAGCCGTCAGTTTTTTTATGGGTTTCTTTTTAACTGTTGTTTCTAAAAGAACTCCAAAGATGTAATAATTATTTGGGTCACGTATTTCTTTATTTGTTCTTTAAAAGCAAGCCGACAGATGCATCTATAGGTCATACACGGCTTTAGGGAATTCAGCTTGATGCCATCAGCTTGAAGCTGACACTCTTCCTTCACATGGTTTGTGTTGGTGGCTTTTTTTGGAATCGTTAAATTGGCTCTTGCTTTTATGTTGATATCTGGATTTTGTAATTGGGTGTAATTCGTGGGTTTTGGTGGTTAGTCATCTTGATTTCCTTGGAAAATTGGGCAGGTTGTAAGTTTTTTAAATAAAATAAGAATAGTCGCTTTGTGAGGTTTCCTTTTTCCTTTTTCTTGAAATAGCACAATTTGCTTCCAAAAGAAAAAGAAGAAGAAAAGTTTTAGTCCCGGGCACCTATCAGTTCTTGGATTATGTCACTGAACAACAGCAATAACATCTCCAAACAATTACTTCTGGGCAAAGACTTGCCAAAAGGAAATAAGGAATCATTAAGCATCTAAAGCCACCATATTACCCCAGCACTAAATGCATCAAATATCATCTGGAAAATGTCAAACTAAACTATCCCCCTCATCAAAGCAATGCTGTTGTTGGAGCCCTCGATTCACAATTCACAATAATTAACTAAAACATGAAATATGGATCTGGATACAAGCAAGAGACAAATTGATATTTGAAAGCTGGGTTTAATAATCCCCAAAAAGGGACCATCTGTTAATAACAATCTTTTCCCTTGATCTCTGATGGGTATTCAAAATACAGACACAGATGGAATTTTATTTCCTTTTTTATTACAAAGATAATCTTGCTACTATACTTAAATGCTCGTCACTATACATCTTTGCTAAGTATGCATTTTTTTAGTTACAACTATGGGGTGATAAAAGTCACGCAATCAACAGAAATTCTGGAGCAAACATGAACTATTGGACATACCAAATTGCGTTTGGACTCTTGATTTTGTTAAGTGAGCCGACCTATGATCACCAGCAAACTAAGAGAACACTGTCCAAATGCCTGGTGTTCTTCACATTAGTGGCAAATGGGTATGAGTTACCTTATATTCATTTGAATGTTGTTCTGCTATAGAACAACAGACATGAGAAGAGCTAGGAGTGAACACCGTCTTTTAATCCAACGAGCAAATTGAGTAATTTAAGATATCCAAAACCCAAGCAAGTCAGATGTTGCATTCCCCCCTTCCCCGCTGCCACAATATACTTTGCAGAAGAAAAGGAGCAAGATAGAGAGTGAGAGTGGAGAGAGACCATGCATGCATTGATTGCATACTTCTCACAGATAGAGGTCACTAATGGACTGAATTTGAATCACTGTGGCAGAAACCACAAAGTTATATGAAAGTAATCTAGTGAAAAATGAACTCACTTTTAGATTAAGAGCAGAGGGTGTAGGGGTGACTAAGAAGCTGTCCTTCTGGGAAACAAACAGTTTTCTCTTAAGAGGGGCTATTCCCTCACCTATAAAGCACAGCAGAATAAAAGCCACAGCCCTTAATGTGCTTGATCTCCTACTTGTTTTCAAACAAGGAAGCCTACGTTTTCTGATGCCAGGGAATGGAGAGGAAAATCAAATCATCAGGGCTCTACATACTTGAGAGTTGCCTTTCTAACCACTTACAGACATGTTTGCATTGCCGATTCTCGCCTGAAACCACAGCCCATGTAAGGCATTTTTTTGAAATGGGTGGAGATGGGGTTGTTTTCAGCAGATAAGCCTAACTCTGTATCAGGCTCTCCAGCAGACCAGGATATAATCATGACTTATAGCAATGGCTCAAATTAAATCCAGAGACTGAAAATCATATGCAGATAAAAATCACATATACATATGAACTAGTCAATCCTTAGCTTAGCTTGTTTGCATTCCATCAATTTATCTTTTGTCCAAGTCCTAGACTTCTGCACACCGTGTCCAACATTCTGATCAGAGGCCAGTTTGCAAACAGAACATTATCACCATGCCAAGGAGGTCCAATTTTCAGTGGTGCTTGGCTGGCATCTCATAGAATAATAGAATTGTAAAGTTGGAAGAACCAACAGCCCCATCGTCTAGCACAACCATCCTCTTTTGTTTTCTTTTTAACCATTGCAATGCCACCTGCAACTAACTGAGCCTGTTTTAAAACCAAGGTGAAATCCCAGTTATATAGGAGCAGAACATCCTCTCAAAAAGTGAGGTACTTTACCACTTATTGAGACTCATGGGAAGTTTTGGGTAAGGCATTTGTGAGCTCAGAGCAGTGTCAAAAGTACTGAGGCTGCCTAGTGTTCCAAGTGCAATATTTTGATGGGTCAACTTAATGCAGGGGAAACTGGCAGGAGGAGAAGGGAATGGAGATTCTCTAAGTGTGATGGGTGAAAATTATTTTTGAAAGATACTGAGTAGGTGCGGGTGATGGTGGTCTTTGTTTGCTGAAATATAAGCATAGTGGGGTGTGTGGATTATGCCCATCTTAAAAGTAATTTAGGCAAAAAGAATCAGAAGAAACAGTCCTATCATATCTAAACAGAAAAGGCTAGTTGCACAAGGCTTGCAAAACATTTTCCTGCCTTTATTCTGTGTTCTTTTCAATAGATCAGATAGGTTACTGCAGTTCTGAAGGAAAATGAATCACCGTTATCTCAGAAGGCCTACTGCCCAGCTTTGCCCCTCCTGTGCTTGCAGGAGTCCCTGCCTCCTAGGATAGCAAAACAAAGAAACAAAAAAGCATGCCAGCATAGTACTCTTTCTGTTAATATAAAGATGGTAAAAAAATGCCATTTTCAGTGCATTTCAGTGACACAGACCATGATGGGATGACCTGACTGTCCTTTTGTCCCTCTTGAATCCAGAATGGATTTGCCAGTCCCACTGGAGCAGGAATTCTCTAGTACATGCTACGTAAATAAATCCATGAATGAACTCCATGGGAGTTTTGTCTCAATGAGGACTGCAGGATTAAGCTGCCTGGAGAAGATTACTTTCCAGATCCCAATTGGCATGATTGGTTTGTAAGCACTAAGAGAAGGTAAATAAGCTTGGGTGTTAAAGGATAGGCTTTGCCTATGCTAAGCAAATGCTCTCTCCTTCTATCTCTCTCTTTTTCTCTCCTAAACCAAAGATAAAAAATGAAAAATCCCACAAAGGCAAAAATCTAATCAGCACTTTCTATACACAAGTCCAGGCTTCTGCATGGATTTCTGCCTTGGACTTTATTAGCTTATTGTAAGCCTTAAAACAGATTTCCTCCATTAAAATTAATTAAAAGCTCCTGTTGACTGATTCTCCATTCCAGAGAGGAAGGTTGATGGCTTCTCCCTCAGTTTTCAGGCTGCTTTCCTCCCCCCCCCCCCCAGCTGCTTGCTTCAACCCCCTCCTCTCTTTTCTCTCTGGCTTGTCAGTAACCCTCAGACCAGCTTCATGAAATAAGGCTGCTGTCCACTTGATGGACTTGAAATGCCATCTCTGCCTCCTCCTCCCTCCCCCAAGCCATCAGATCCGCCTTTATGTAGCTATTGATGGGAATCTGATGAATACTGATGCAATTTACCGCTGCCTCCCCGCACCCCTCCATTTGAATTTCATAATGCTTGTCAGCACTGACTTAACCTGATCTTCTCTTTGCCAGCTTGTCTTTCATCTGCTCAACTTCTCCATTCCATAACACACACACAAAAGGAAATCTCTTCCCTTCTTTCTTCCAAAATATAAACCTCACTTGCTTCCAGAATGCCAAGTAGTAGCTCTTTGCTCGATGGTGTGAGGATACTGATGGGAGGAGGGGACAGAGGCGGGTCGTCCCTTTCAAGGCTAGGAAATGGCCAGAGGGCACATTTGGAACAGTCAAGAGTCAGGTGGGGGATGAAGGAGAGAAAGTAAAAAGCTGCCCTCTACGTTCATCTGGATTCTCATCCTCTCTCTCACACACACAGGCTGAAATACACAAGCTGCTACACAGCGATCGCATCTTTCCCTTTCCACTTGTCACATACAGCCATTGATAAATTTCCCAGTGGGGATGCCTGCGCGTGTGTCCCTGTCATTCGCGCACCACCCCTCTAGTCTAAGCAGGCGACTGGCCATTTGCCCCTCATCCCGTCCACACCTGGATCCCAGGCCACGAACTTTTTGCATCTGGCACTATGGGGGCGATGGTTGTAATGGCAGGGGGGCTTCCCTCCTTCTGGGAAGGGGGGAATATTAGAATCGTTGAATCGGGGTAGGGCGGAATCCTGAGAGAGGGACGCGAGCCCGACGGTACCTGCAGGCTCCGATCCTGAAGCGTCGTCCTCGGGTGCGCATAATCCCCGGGGAGTCTCTGCCCCCCCTCCAGCGAAGACCCCCAAACTTTGGCGGCCGCCGCCACAGCAGCAGCAGCAGTAACGTTGGTCTCCGATGCGCTGAGGGAGCAGCAACGGTGGGATCGCTCCCTCGCCGCGGTGGGCTCGCCGTCGTTGTCCTCCGCCTCCTGCTGCTGCCCTCGCCCGCAGGCTGCGGGCGGCGCTCGCCTCCGGGGCCGCCGCCTGCTGCTGCTTCTGCTCTGCGGAGCGAGCGCGGCACTTTCTTCCGCCTTCCCCGCTTACGAGGCAGCGGCAACATCCTCCTCCTTTCGCCTCCAACGCGCAGCCCGGGGCTCCAGCATCCCCGAGAAGGCAAGCGCAAAGGCGCACACCTCTTCCTCTCTCTCCTCGGTCCCCACCTCTCGAGGAGAGAGAGAGAGAGAGGATACACCAGGCAGAGAGCGACGCCAACAACTCGAAATCAACAGAGACGTCCGGGAGAGGAGCGAGCTCTAATCAGCCTGCAGAGAACAGTTTGGTGGTGGTGTTTTCCCCTGGCCTGGGGTTGGGTTTTTTTTTTGTTTTTTTCTTTCTCCCCTTGGTCCTCAGAGCTCAGGAGAATGAGGATTCCACGAGGAGGAAGCGCAGGCGAGCAGCACCCCAGAAGCCTCCGGGGGCGCCGGGCGCATGCAGACGTGCATGCGTGAGCGCGTGTGCGCTCGAGCGCCTCTTTCCCCTCTGGGCTCGGAAAGTCCAGCCGCGTTGGCAGGTTGCTCCTGGGCGTCAGGAGATCTCCGATCGGACTCTAATGGCAGGCGAGCCTTTCTGTCTCCCCCACCCCTCTCTCCTCTCTCTCCCTTTTGCTCGCCTGACACCCCAGGGAGATGTTTACAGTAATGAATTCGGGTTGATAGCCATCTCTCTCTCTCTCTCCTGGAGTTCCTCCCACATGGCGAGTTTAAAGAATGCTTGGAAGGCAGGGCTGCAGCCTGAAAGCTTTCCAAAAGGCAAAGTCGGGCTCGGGTTCTCCCCCCCCTTAATTATTTAACCCACCCTTCACCGTCAAGTTCTTTAGCCAAAGAGGAGCTTCTGCCTCGATTCTTATTAGTAGTCTCTCCCCCTCCTCCCCTCTACGCGCAGCTATCAGATAGAATACGGGAAACAGCACCAAGCGGCATCTTAGGCGCTCAGCCCGATCTACTTCTCGGCTCTGCTCTGGACGTGCGGGCGGGCGCGCGTGTCATTAGCTGCTTTAATTGCCCCAATAGAGGCTCCCCGACAAAAACATCAGCAGGGCTTCCATGGCAGGCAGGATTTGAGTTTTTCTGCCCCCCCCCCAAGGATCCCGACCATTAAGAATAAAAAGCCACTTGGTTTTATCCTGCGCTGAGCAGGCGCCCCGCTTGCAGGGAAAGGAACTCCCTTCGCTGGGATAAAATGAATTAATTGTAGTCATTAGGAAAGGGGAAGGGAGGAAAGAGGCAGAATATTCACCATAGCGGTGTTATTTCACATGTCTGCATCCTACGGTGAGATCCCCATTACCACCACCACCTTTGAACTTTTACCTGGCAAAATCAAATCAATAAATACATCAGCCATGTATTTGTGTTATCTTGACTTTTCTAAAGGACAGAAGAAATCTAGACGTCTCTGCCTCATAACTGAATAAATAACCTTCAACCCCAAATGCTACATTTGCGAGGGGGGCAGCCAGTAAACCCCTTTTATTTAAATTTTCGGCTACTGCACGGAGGGCACATTTTCACCAGACTAAAATGAAATTGATCGTTTTTATACTCTTTGAGAGCTTTGCTAGATACAAATGGAGCGGAGGGAGAAAAAAAGGCGGCTGTACCTGCAATACTTTGCTGGTAAAAAATGAATATACATTATCGGGTTGCATGTCTCTGATATTAATTTTTAGCACCAGGGAGGGAGGGAACTCGGTGAAATTTGTCAATTTCAGGGATCCTACAAATTCTTCTTTTGGAGGAGGGGGTAGTTTTTTAAGAAGCGTTTGAAACCACTCCTGATTTTGTTTCCCCCCCTGCTGACTTGTTTTCCCTCCTCCGAGCATCTGGACTCGAGGTTCTGAGCTAAAGAGCCCAGTGGATTGACACTAGTGTCGCGAACTCGTTCCTGGTTCATCTGCAGGGAAAGGGAGGGTTTCACACCTGCCTTCTCATCATCTGATGACTGCCACGCAAAAGGATGCCTTGAAAGTGTGCGTGGGCCACCACAGACCCAACGCCACGAAGAGAAAGCCCACATGGCCTCAAGCGCGAGGCTTTTCCACGGAGCCAGTTCACACCCTCCGCAGAGAGCCATCAAGTGTACAGCAATCAAGTGTAAGCTAAATAAACCCAAGTGCAGACGCTGGAGTGAAGAAGGCCTGGACTCAAACTAATGAGAATTTCCTTAAGCGAAACGTCCTATTGACGCTAAGAGCCGGTTAGAGGTATTTCCGTTTCCCCCTTCTCCCTTCGATCACACGTACAAGCCACACGCTCGCTCTCCTTGCCTCAGCCACCCATCCCCAGCAATGTGTTGGCGGGGCATACAGACGCATTGGGCATTTTGGACACGGGCCTAAGCTACCTCCGAAGGCACATCCCCAAACGCAGGAAAAGGGGTACATATATGGCAAGGGAAGGCAGCACGCATGGCTGTTCCAAAGCAGAGGGCTCTGATATTGCCCAGATTACACGGAGAAATGGAATCAGCGCAAGGAGGGAAGGGCTGTAGCTCAGTGGCAGAGCGCCTGCTTTGCGCGCAGAAGATCTCGAGTTCAATCCCCGGCATCTCCAGGCAAGGCTGTAGGAGACTGAAACCCTAAAACCCTGGAGAGTTGATGCCAGTCCCTGTAGACGCTACTGGACTAAGGCAACTTCCCATGTTCCTGACGAGACACGCTGTTATCAAAGCCTGGGCACAGACCAAAAATATGTCCCTCTCTCTCGCAGCCCGTCTGTGAGCTTGGGGATCATGGCATGGTTCATTCCTGGCATGGCTCTCGCGGGGTTCACAGCCTGCAATCTATGTACTTTTCCAAGACAGAGGAACTCCTAAACCCGCTGAAGGGGTCCAGCCCCCCCCCCCATGCCTTCGAAAAATGAAAATGCTGGTGCGCAGACCCCGGAGAAGAAAGCCAGAGGGAGCATCCAGCCAGGCTCTGAAACGGAAGCGCTGACGAGAGCCTGGCACGCAGTGCTGCTGGCACTGTTATCACAAAAGCAGAATCGCCGCTGGAGAGGAAAGCGGGGGGAGTCTCCGCGAAATCAAGACGGTGCGGGAGGGTATCCCGGTAACTCGGCATGAATGAGGGTCCGGACTCGAAGGAGTTAACCCAGCCCTAACGCTCCCGCACCCCTCTTCTGCGGAGGCGAAAAGGGGGTGGTGGAGGAAAGACATTTGCCAGACAGTGATTGACTGATGGGGGAAGAAAGGAGGTTTGTTTCCGTCAGCAGTAGATCTGGATTAAAATGGGGAGGGGCGCTAAAAGGAAGGAGTGCAGGCAGCGGGGGCTGGGGGGAATAAGCCACTCAGAGCTCTCCAATCGATTGATTCTGGATCCTTATTTTGCACGGGGAGGGAGAGAGAGAAGGGAGGACGCTGCTCTTCTCAAACCCTTGCGCCTCCCTCTTGCAGCCCGATCTGGTGCAGATTTGTCAGGGACGTAAAGTCCCGTTGAACTCGCCGGAGCTTCCTTGCGCGTAAAGGCGCACAGGTTCCGGACGCAAAAGACGAACCGGCGGAGCAGAGGCACCTTTTTGAAACGTTTCACACACACACACATACACACACACACACACACACGATTGTCACTACCTCAAGGCTTGAGAACTTGAACTTGAAGGCACGGAACGGCCTGATTTACAGAAGCCATCAGAATCCACCCACGTGGACCTTTTGCGCGAGAGTGGTGGGCAATGGAAAGGAGACACCGTCACTAATTCACCCAGAAAATGTGTTCGTGTGTGTACTTGAACTAGCACCACCAAACTTAATCTGCCATGCAGAAAGCGAACTGTCATTGGTTTGAAGGGGACTACTCTGGAGTAGGTACTTTCAGGATCGCAAATATATTATCATTATCATTATTATGCCCCTACCCAATGCATACACAACTCCTCCTGCCTATGGAGAGAGAATCCACAGCCTCCACCTCTCTCTCCCTCACTCGCTCCGGAGTCACACCGAATCTAACCTTGCACGCCTCTCTGGTCCCCCCCCCCAATGAAACTTGGAACCTTGGGCGAAGGAAATGGCCCGAGTTCTTTCTCCCCATCCATCCATCCATCCATCCATCTCAGATGGTGGCGCCTGCAGCACGAAGGCAGCGAGGAAAAAGAATTCGCTTTACCTGACGAGAGTGCGCCGCGTTTCTCCTCTCGCTGGAGCTCACCCAAACCCCACTGGGTCAGGAAGGTGGCGAGGGCAGCCGCTCGATTCCTGCATTGTACTGATTTAAGGATCACCGCCAAGGTCTGGCTTTGTTCCATAGCTGGCAAGAGCCACGCTCGCCGTCCTCATAATCTCCGGCTTCCACCGCCGCCGCCGAAGAGGCTTCTCTCGCCGAAGAGCGCCCAGCGGAGGGATCTTCTGGAGCCGCTGTCCAGCCGGTCATTCAACCCAGAGCGCCAAGATGCAAAAGACAGCCGAGCATAACCAAATGCCTCGTACTTCTCCGCCTCCGGCCCGCAAATCTCTCTCCCTCTCTCTTTCTTTCTCCCCTCTTTCCCCAAAGCAGATCCTCGATGCACCAGATGGGTGCCCCTCCGTCTTCCCAAAGCGAGCCTGCCTGGCGGGTTTCACAAGCGGGTGGCTGCAAGAGCAGCGGCAACAGCAGCGCGCAGCGACGCCTGCCTCAAACAGCGCCTTCCTCGAAACTCAGCCGTCTAGCAAAGAGCGGCAGGCAGCGGCCGCTTAACCCTTTGAGGGCGGGACGCTGAAAGAAGAGCCGAGCCTGTGAGAGCGAGAGGGAGAGAGAGAGAGAGAGAGAGAGAGAGAGAGAGAGAGAGAGAGAGGTCGCTCTGTTGTGGCTGGCCCAGCACAGAGTGTCTGGAGCGAGAAAGTGAGAGGCTTGCATGCCTGGGGAAACTTACACACACACACACACACACACACACACACACGAGAGATATCCTTCGGGAGATCAGCTGCGTGCCTCTTTTGCAAACGTGCCGCCTCCTCTAGTCTCAAGGAGTGGGTTTGGAAAAGCAAGAACAGGCATAAGCCACCATTGGACTCGAGAGGAAAGGGGCGGGTGGGGAGTGTTTCTACTTGGGATCTTTATTCTCTGCACTTACAGACCTTTTAAAAAAATATTTCTCGTGAACAATACGTGGATTTAGGAGCCACTTCGGAGGGATTTCGCCTCTGATCCTTGGATTTCGTGCGTGTGGCATGACTTTAACCTGTAGTTATTTAGTTCTTCCCCAACCCCCGGTACACCTCAAACCGGCACCAGCCTTTCCAACTTCCTCGCCTTCGGGGCTCCGCGAGCAGAAGCAGAATGCGCGTTAACAGCGTGCACGTGTGTACGCTTCTACAACTGTGGAAAGGTATTCTGTTGAGGCACGGGGGTGGGGAAGGCATACAAAGATAACCTCCTCCCTCCCCACGAGCCTCCTTCCTCTTTCATCTGGCGTTGGGGCTTTGGTGAATAAGTCGAAGAGAGAACCAGTTCTGCTCCGGATGTACTCTGAATGCGGATTAGGCCTTGGGTCTCCCTCTCTTCCTGGCACAATAGTTCATAGAATCATAGAAGTGTAGAGTTGGAAGGCACCCCAAGGGTCATCTAGTCCAACTCCCTAAAATGCAGAATTAATTTATCAGAGCTGCATACGCACCATATATTTAAAGCACACACACCCCCAAGAACCATGGTAACGGTAGTTTACCTCTCGGGGCTACACAATTCCCAGCACCCTTTATCAAACTACAGTTCCCGGGATTGTTGGAGGCAAGGGAAATGCGCTTTTAATGTTTGTACTGGCTCTGCTACGGTGGAGCAACGGAGAGTTCATAGGGAACATCAGCACACTGATAGCTACATCACTAAAGAGATACGTGAACTCGTGCCTAAAAGCTTCCCTGCTCTCAAACGCCGAATAAAAAAAAAGAGATAAAAGGTACTGTGTGAGAGAGAAAGGGAGAACGAGAGATCCAAGCGGTAAGCTCCTCCGCGCAGGCTGCAGCTCCCGATTTCTTCCTCCAGCCTTTCCGAAGTGACGCGCGCAGAGCGTTAACTCGAAGGAAAGGCAGGAGAGGGAGGGGTCGCTTTTCTCTCTCCCCCGCGTATCTCAAAAACTATGGCAGAGATATATTGGGGAGGGGGGCACTGAGGCGTGCAAATAACTCACTTTCTTCCGTGGAAGCACCAGGAGCTACAGTGAAGCTGCGCCGAAGTAAAACGCTTTGTTGGATGGCGTGCTGCTACGACCTGGTGCGCCTCGGCCCATTTCAATTCAGATTGCACAAAGCGACCTGCTAAAGAGCTCCATAATCAAACCCTGTTGGGACGGAGCGGAGAGGTGTTGCCCGTCCCTGACATGCTCTCATCTCTGCTTCCTTGATTTCAAAGCAGAGATCTCGGGCAGATCGCCTGAGAATATTCGGATCATAGTTGTAAGGGCTGTGAAAATTTTCTATTTAACTACCTATCGCTATGCGAGAAGAAGTGCAGGAGGCGAGCGGCGCCCGTAACGTGCTTTGTACAGTTGCCGTGCAAATCCCCGCGTTTAGACAAGGTGGCAGTATAGCACAGGCGGAGCTCGGCGCATCTTGCAGCGCCGAGCCGGAAAGCCGGCAAGTCTGGACTCGCCAGCGTTTAACCACCTACCCCAAACTCCCGCCCCGCCCCTCTCCTCCTTTCGTTTAGGTTGATTTATTTCCCCCTCCTCTGAAATATTAATCTTGGGTATCGTTTGATTGCTTAGCCCTTAAACGCTGCCTTTAAAAGAGAGAGAGAGAGCAGCGTAGAATGTTTTCATAATATTTTTATTCTTATTTTTCTATTGCAAGCATGAATGGGGAACACAGAAACGCAGGCAGTCTGTGGTGTAGTGGAGCGGGAATGATGATGCCTTTTCTTAGGGTGTTATTTGCCAGCCAAATAAACAAGCAACACCCCCCCCTTAAAAAAAAACAACCCTGGAAAAATAAGCAAAGCAGAGAATGAGGTAGGTTGCAGTAGCAGGCATGGCTGAGTTAGACTGCCATTTTTATTTTAAACAAATGCCAAGGCTGCCTTAGGATGTTATGACCCACCAAAAAGTTTCAAAAGTCTCATTGGACTGGAACAAAGGTCACATCAACCACCATGCATTTAAAGCCCCCTTATATGACTTTCCCCTGAGGAATTCTGGGAACTGTAGTTTATTCTGGGAGCTGGGAACTGTAGCTCTGAGGTGGATCTTCTAGTATATGATTGAGAACCATTCAGAAAGCAACTGTGTATATGGGGGGGGAAACAGTCTATATCTATACCAGAGGTGGTGAACTCAGCCAATGCTGGCCCATGAAGCCATTTTTAATGGCCTGCCACCCCCTTCCAAAATCACATGTTGCATCCTACATTTCAAAAGTGCCGCTTCTCCCTCTGACATAGACAGCATTGCTAGAAGGTCTGAGCGAGGATCAGAAAAGCAGGAAGAAGTACGGTACTTCTCTGTTTCGTTCCTATTACAGTGCTGGTGTTGGAGTGTTTGTTCCCTCCCTATCGTATTTTCCCTCCCTATCGCAGCACTGCAGTAAGTGGCTCCCTAATTCTATCCAAGGAAACACAGAAGGCAAAATAAGAAATAAATAGATGCATAGCTTATAGGGCCTAACTGAGCAACTTTGCCAGTGCCAACCGTCTCAGACTCTATGGTGAGACCTTGTTGGTCGTCCAACACCGGGGGCTGCCCTGTTGGTGGTTCCTTGGTTGTGGAATGCTCTCCCTAGTGTGGTGTGTCTTTCTCCCTCATTATTTCAGGAGCAATTTGAAAACATGCCTGTTCACCCAGGCATTTGGTGGCTGAAGAACACTGTTCCTGGGATCATTGGATGGAAGTAGATTTTTAATTGCAATTGCATTTAGAATATTTTTTAAACTGACTTTTAAATGTTTTTAATTGTTATTGTTTTTAGAATGCTTTAATCTTTAGAACGTTTTTGCTTTATTGTTGTTTTTGAATTGTACACACACACACACACACACACACTTGCTGTCCTGGGCTCTTTGTGGAGCAAGGGCAGGATATAAACTTGGTAAATAAATGGAAGGATCAGGAGGGAAAACAGTGGCCCGTGAATCACAAATGGATAAGGGCTGCATTTCTATTGCACTAAAATGGAGAGATAACATGAGTGGAGAACAGAGAGGCCTGCCACCCAAACTGGACCAAATGCAGTAGTAATATTTTTGCCTTAACAAGCAGCAAAGTGTAAGAAGAAATAATGGGATTTCTCTTGAGGCTGCAAATAATGATATCATGAAGTCAATGAGTCTTTGCACTTACTTGAATGGATGTCAAATTAATTATAACAATAGTAATAATTCATGCAGAGTTTTTAAGCATGCTGCACAAGAACACTGTAACATTTAGGTCTCATATTCCTCACCACACTTTTGCTACTATTGTCATCATCGTCATTATTACTCATACACTGCAGTCAGTCCTATGCAGTTTTACCTGGGAGTAAGGTCCACTGGGCAAAATGGGACTGGCCTTTAGGCTTTTGGATTGTGGACCTGTGAGATGTACTTGCTATTAAAGAAACATGCATAGGACTAGGTCATAAATTAAGTGCTTTGCTCTGGTTAAACTTCAGAGAAGCAAAGTTTCCCCATTCCGTTTTGTTAGATGGATTCTTCATTAGGCAGATTCCTCATGCCATTTTGGTAAATGAAATAAAATGTGTGTGCATTGCAGAAAAAGTACATATTTATAAATTACTGGTGCTGGAATTAAAGGAGAAAAAACTGTCGAGAGAGCATAAAGTGTGTGTGTGTGTGTGTGTGTGCGTGTGTGTCACAGCAAAAGAAGAAAAAGAGCCAGTACATACAATATTTTTTCTTTATATTTCTAGTTGCATTTCAAACATCCTCCTTGTTTATCTTACATCCTCTAAAGTATACCTCTTTTTCCAGAAAGTGATTTTTCTCCTATGGGATTAAAAAAAATAAAATCAAGTGGTATAGTGCACGGCACACCTAGCAGCCACCAGACAGTCCTTGCAATATATGGGATATCTCATATCGATTTTCCTTGAAAGACCTTTCTTTTTGCTTTTCTGTTTTTTATTGCCTGGTATGTTTTTAACTGGAGAGTTACCAAGATATCACCCAATAACAGTCCACTCCATGCCTTCAGGTGCTGCAATTTATTTCACTTGACAGGCTCTTCCTTCTTTCCTTCATTTTTATTTTTATTTTTTATAAATAGCTTTTGATAGAATTATGGCCAGTCATATGTTTGGCAATTTCTCAGTGTCTGTTCCCAGGGGATGCAGACATCGTGGGAGTCTCACCAATTTCCTTTCATCTTTAAAACCTCAAATGCGTGCCAATGATTTTTCAGCTTCCAGCTTTCACTTGTCCCTTGTTGTTTTTTGCAAGCTGGGCCCTTCCAATAAAATGATGACATGAAATGGGGAGAGCAACTTTGAGGTCAACATGTCCTGCAGATGTGTAGGTGTGTTTGCTCCTATGCACCACCTGGGGGACACTGTGTCAGAGTGTATCGAAACCAAGTTACTGGAGGCATGTCAATAGCAGTTGGAGTGAGCGGCAACAAAGGGAGGTTTCAATGCTGGCTAGCGCAGAGGGATCAGCAAATCTGTCCATTTCCGTTTCTCTCCATTTCTCTTTTTGCCAATCTTAACTTTCGTTTTCTATGCTTCCACATCAGTTTGCAATTTATTGTTGTTGATTTTTTTAAAAAAGGTCTGCATGAACATTCATCAACATTTTTGTGTGAACTTCTAATACTAACATTTTCGCAAAGCAGTTTTCCTACTATAAAGCTTTATGGGACAGTATGATTTTTCACAAATATATGCATTTTTAGGCACGCTTTACCCTAGCATATGCATATTTGTACATGTGATACTACATGGCTGGAGAACTGCATTGCAAAATTTGGAGAAGTGCAAATTTTGAACAATGACTGTGTTTCAGATCATCTATTGTTTTGAAAAGAGTCAATTAGGTAACTCCACCTTTAAATGCAAACAGAATTTAATCCCCCCCCCCCCCCACATCCCTCTGGTGAGGAGCAGGGTGACCAAAGGAAGGCAAATGCAAAAGACTCTCAAATTCTCAGTACTTCTTTGGAGTAACTGATTATTTGATGCATTTGTATCTATGTAGAATATGCTTGATCCAGCTAAGCAGTTTTAAGGTGGAGGGGTTTTAATCCACAGAGTTCAGCATGGCAATGTTAATTTTTATTTGTTTTTAAGGATATTTTTTCACATGACACCAAAAGTTCTTTTCACCAGCTGCAACATTAACACAAAACCTATAATGGTTCCAGTACATTTAATTTAAAAAAACAACAACACCCGAATCTCTCCCACTTTCTATCCTGTATTAACAATATTCACACATGCACACAAATAGCACAAGAAAGGCTCAAAGGCATTTTGCATGTCATGTGCGAAAACGCCTTTATTTTTGAAAGGCTTTAAAATAGAAATAACGGTTCTTCTAAGGCAGATGGGCAAACAAGAAAATCAAGCCAAGCTGCTGTTTCTTAAAGGAGATGTAAAGGAAAGGAAGGCTGCAATCCTATATTCATTTACCTGGGAATAAGTCCCATTGAATTATTTCTGAGTTTACTTTTGAGTGGATGTATCAAATTATTCAGACACACTGAAATCAATAGTTTTAACTTAAGTCTATTGATTTCTGTGGGTCTCACACATTGATACCTATTAATCCAGACTAAGATTTTGACAGTTAAGAGTTGGATCTAGAGTGTCTCTTCCACAAATGGAAGGGAGAGAGATCCAGTGTATATTTGCATAGCTCAGTTGGCAAGAGCATGGTGCTGATAACACCAAGGTCGCAGGTTTGATCCTTATATGGGATAGCTACATATTCCTGCATTGCAGGGGGTTGGACTAGATCAGGCATAGGCAAATTTGGCCCTCCAGATGTTTTGGGACTACAACTCCCATCATCCCTAGCTAACAGGACCAGTGCTCAGGGATGATGGGAGTTGCAGTCCCAAAACATCTGGAGGGCCGAGTTTGCCTGTGCCTGGACTAGATGATCCTCAGGGTCCCTTCCAACTCTGCAGTTCTATGATTCTTTTAGGCTAAAACCCTAAACACACTTGTCAGGGAACACTGTGTATCCACTGGACACAGTGGAACTTGCTTCTTTCATGAAACAGTCACAGGATTGTGCTGCTAAACTTCTGCTGTATCATTATGCGCAACGCAAATCTTTTCTTGAAAGGTCAATGAAATGTAAAAAAATAAATAAAAACAAGCAACGTTGTCTCAACAGATGGTACCTATGTTGCATATGGATAAATTGCTGCAACAATTTTGGGACATCAGGAGAATTTTGTGCTTATGAAACATTTGGAACTATTTCAGTTTTGCCTACGAATTCACAAAAAAACCCTGGCTTCAATTCTACCAAATCCAGTTTACATGTAAGAAAACATAGTCTGTGGGCTTAGCAATTAATTTTTGAAAGCAGAAAAAATTAAGAGAGGAAGTCTTCATTTTAGATGAAAACTACAAAGCCAATGTGGTGTAGCAGTTAGTGTGTTGGACTGAGAACCGGAAGACTAGGATTCCAGTTCCCACTTGGTTATGAAGCTCACCAGGTGACCTGGGGCCTGTCCCTGTCTCTCAGTCTAACCTACCTCACAGGTTTGTTGCGAGGATAAAATTGAGTGGCAGAGAACTATGCACACCACATTGAGTTCTTTGAGGGGAAGGTGGGATATAAGTATCATAAATAAAGTTTGTGTTATAAGCTTACCTTTATCGTAACTTTGCAAATGTGAGAACTGAGATTTCAGTTCCAGACCCGTATCACATTATTTAGTGTTCAAAATCACATCAAAGTGCAAGTAGATAAATAGGTACCGCTCTGGCGGGAAGGTAAACAGTGTTTCCGTGCGCTGCTCTGGTTGGCCAGAAGCGGCTTAGTCATGCTGGCCACATGACCCGGAAGCTGTATGCCGGCTCCCTTGGCCAGTAAAGTGAGATGAGCTCCGCAACCCCAGAGTCGGCCACGACTGGACCTAATGGTCAGGGGTCCCTTTACCTTTACCTTAAGTGGAGATAAGTGTCACATAAGGGATGCGGGTGGCACTGTGGGTTAAACCACAGAGCCTAGGACTTACCGATCAGAAGGTCGGCGGTTCGAATCCCCACGACGGGGTGAGCTCCTGTTGCTCGGTCCCTGCTCCTGCCAACCTAGCAGTTCAAAAGCACGTCAAGTGCAAGTAACAAATAGGTACCGCCCCGACAGGAAGGTAAATGGCATTTCTGTGCACTGCTCTGGTTCGCCAGAAACAGCTTAGTCATGTTGGCCACATGACCCAGAAGCTGTCTGCGGACAAACACCGGCTCCCTCGGCCAATAAAGCGAGATGAGCGCCGCAACCCCAGAGTCAGTCATGACTGGACCTAATGGTCAAGGGTCCCTTTACCTTTACCTAAGTGGAGATTGTATATAATATCACCAACTTTTAAAATAATAATAATAATTGTTATTATTTATTTATACCACGCCCATCTGGCTGGGCTTCCCCAAGCCACTCTGGGCAGCTTCCAACAAAATATTAAAATACAGTAATCCATCAAACATTAAAAGCTTCCCTAAACATGATCCTGTTGCCCTGACATGCTCAGGTGTTAATCTTCTTATCCCAATGCCACAAAAAGGTTCATTTGCTAATTGCTGAAAGTTAGGAGAGAAGTCATTTTTCCTGGTTAGTTGGTAAACCTAGTTTTGTAAGAATTGTGTGCAATGAAAGGTAGACTGAAGAGATTAACACAGATAAAACTTTTCTAATTAGTTGAAGAAAAATGGGCTCAGCTAGTCCATTGTTTTAATTTTCCTGTAGGTTTAATTCGTATAAAGCAGAGCCTGTGATTTCTTTCTCTCCAGGGAGAGCTTTTGGTGTTGGAAAACTATGTCCAGATATGCTGAGTCACTGAAACATTCATCATCCATTCAAGAAACTTATCTCTGATGGCAGAAAGATGGGGAAGAGTTAGTTTAATGAAGTGTGAGCTCTAAAAAAACATTTGAAAGGTATGAGGCTAGTTTTCATGTTGATGTTGTATAGAGATTACATTGACATTGATAGGAGTCACCTTTTTCATATCATTGTACTCATTCTTTACAAGCATTGTGAAAGACTCTGGATTTTTATTAGTCTTTCAGCATAGTGAGAAGACCCATCTGATGTGTATATAAGCCCACTTGCAAAAATCTTCCCAAAGGATGTGCAATCTTAAGAGCGAGCTTCAGCAAGGTTAGGATAGATGAGAGCAAATGAGATTTCAGTTTTTCCCCCTTTCGTCCAGACTTTGCCGTTCTCGGCTCAAGAATGTGTGTCAGGTAAGCAGCTCATTGCAACAGAAAGATTCATTCTATACTTTTCTGCTGTTCTGGATAGCTGCGTTAAATGGTTTGTTCAGAACAGTGCTGTCAATCTAAGTTTTCCAAGGCCACACCCCTTCCTGAATCACCTGAACCAATGAAAGGCAGGATCAATAGGCACCAACTCCTAGGAGCTGCCCGCCCAATGTTCAGAGGGTGGAGAGGGTGAATGCGAAGCTGGGCGCAGAATGGCTTTTGGTTGCCAGCAGCTGCTTCTCATCCCGCTACAAGGGTGAGGAATAGGAGAAGCAGGCAATACTGGAGCTGAGTGGGGCATGGCATGACTCAATGGTTGGTAGCTCCTCCTTCTCCTGCTGCTGCTGCTGCAGTGACTGGCTAGGGGCAGCTTTCCCCGTCTTTCCCTTGCATGACAGGGGGAGGATGGGGGCCACTGGCCAATGGGACCATGCTGTCACTGTGTTTGGCTCCACCCCCTGGTTCATTGCTACATCACACATGTGACATCAGGATGCCGCGTTGGGCCCCCTTAATCTTTTTCCGAAGCTGGTGCCTTTGCCGGGATCTATTTCAGATCAATATCTCCAGGGTTTGCTGATCACTTAAGTTCCTATTTGTTTTCAATTTGTAGTACCTGTCTTCCAGCTGGGAACCCTTGAAGCTCTTAGCTGTGGATTTATTTAGAAGGATACACACACACACTGTAGTCCCAAGCCGATTGGCCATCAAGATCTGTCACATATCCCTAGGACAGTTGCACCTTTTTGTATAAACCACGAATGCCTCTTTCCTTCTTATGCCTCAGGCAGAAAGACAGTGAAGAGGTTTTAACTGCACTTTTTCTTTGGGGGTTTGAAAGATTCTGTCAAGTCCTCCCTGAAGAGATACAAGGATTCAGAGCATTTAATATGTGTCTTTGAGTCAGGCTACAATCATGAGAGAGAAAGGAAGCCCCCCCCCCCTTTTTCCTTTAGAATTGACTCACACATTTAACAGTTTGAATCATGTGGATGGTGGCAACACTTATTCAACTCAGGGATGGGCTGTTAGCTAGGCCTGTTGCAAAATAGGCTTTTCAGCTACAAAACCCGCATGGAGTTCATTTCACGCTTCCTTCAGGCACAGAGGGATGTGCACTGCTGTCCAACTCAACTGACTCATGAACGTCTTCCGTCCCTCAGTCCTCTTGGGTGATGTTGTGCTTGTTGTTTGATGTCACTGTAGTCTAGGTTTGGACTTTGCACTTTTGTCTGTAGCCGCACAGGATTTATGTCACGGCTAAAAATTGGCCGCTGTTTCTTTAATGCTAAAAGAACTAAGTCAGCATGAGTCAGCGGCCTACAATTACTCATGCAACCTTTCACCTAATTGTACCTGTATATATAGAGTGGTCAATGTTAGTGTTGTGCGTGTGTGTGGGTTGGCTGGTGAAAGCTGGTAGTGTTGATGTGTGTACAGTTGGTCGGTCGTTTTGCAGATAAAGACTTTTTAAGAATAAAAGCAGAAAATACTCTGCAAGGACACTCTTCTTGTGGACTCTTTTATGCCAACAAGGGTCCGAGGACCAGGCTGAGGAGACAAAGGAAGTCAGGACCTTTGCTTTTTTCAAACACTGTCAATTTATTCGTAACCAGCAGGATTAGCTCTGTATCCCTGATAACTCTAATGGGTACGTCTGCAATGTGTTTGATGCATGATGGCTTTCAAGAGCCAGGCAATTTGCAAATCCACAAACTGCTATTCTTGGATATCATTATTCTCCCAAACCCTGATGTGATATATCCTGTGTGTTGATATCTCACATCCATCTGCAACTCACTCCAAATCTACTATATATTTTGGGAAATGAGTTGTTCATTTGTACTCAACAGGTTCAGTCACCACTTGAGTTATCATCATCAAACTTGGCATGAGGGTTCATGAGGTGCAGGTGTCTGTTTTCATTGCTGTTGGGAAGCTGGATGTCATTTGGCAGTCCCAAACGTGACTTTGGTGTGACTTTGCCCAATATTTGGCATGATGGGTACAAATTGTGTGGATTACAAACTTGGCACGAGAGTTTCTGAGGTGGGGGAAGCAGTTTGCATCAATGGTGGGATGCCAGCTGCCATTTTGAATCAAGATGGTGGACTGAAACATGACTTCAGTGTGACTTTGCCTGATTTTTCATGTTATAGTTCCAACCTGTGCCAATTTAGATGCCTCTGAAGATTCCATTGCCCAACATGACATGAGCATTCCCAAAGGGCAGACATCAATCTTTTTCTTTGTATGGATGCTGGTTGCCATTCTGAATCAAAATGGTGGACCAAAGCATGACTTTGGCATGACTTTGCTCAATTTGGCATTAAGAATCCAAATTGGATTGAAGATATTGTCATTGATATGACTTTGTCAAATCTTTTTTGTAACTTGAATCCATTGGTTCGAGTCCTACCCTCCAGAGCAGGAGAAAACAAGCTTGCTCCATCTTCCATGTGACAGCTCTTAGATATTTGAAAATGTCTATCATATCTCCTCTCAGATTCTTCTTTTCCAGGCTAAACATACCCACCTCTTTCAACCATTATTCATAAGTCTTGGTCACCCTCCTCTGCACACATTTCAGCTTGTCAATATTCTTCTTAAATTGTGGTGCCCAGAAGTGGACACAGTACTCCAGATATGGTCTGACCAACGCAGAATAGAGCAGGATTGTTACTTCCCTTGTTCTGGATACAATACTTCAGTTGATTCAGACTAGAATAGCACTAGATATTTTTTTTTTGCTGCTGCATCACACTGTTGACTCACTGACACGCTGTTAAACCCTAGACCCTTTTCACTTGTAAGCCAGGTGTCCTCCATCTTATATTTGTGCAACAGGTTCTTTCGTCCTAAGTGTAGAACCCTACTGAAATTCATTTTGTTAGCTTGGGCACAGTTCTCCAATCTGTTAACATTATCTTCAATCCTGATTCTGTCTTCTGCTACATTAGCTAACCCTCCCAACATGGGGGACTTTGTCAAAAGCCTTACAGAAATTGAGATACACTACATCCACAGCATTCCCCTGATGCACCAAGCTTGTAACTCTATCAAAAAAGGGGGGGGGGATAAGATTCGACAGACATGACTTGTTTTTGAGAAACCCATGATGGGTCTTTGTTATCATGACAACCTTTTCTAATTACTCACAGGCTGCCTGTTCTATGACTTTTCCTGGTACCAACATCAAGCTGACTAGCCAATCATTACCGGGGTCTTCTCCCCCCCTTTTTTGAAGATGGGGGGCAGCATTTGCCTGCCTTCAGTCTGCATGGACCACACTTCTTCTCCAGTAATTCTTAAAGATTCTAGGCATAGGCTCTGAGATTAAATCCAAAAGCTCCTTTAGAACCCTTAGGTTTTTTAGAATCCTTTAGAACCCTTAGAGTGCCTCATGCTCTGGATATTTGAATTCATTTAAAGTAGCTTACTCTCCTTGTCACCCAATCACACTTCGCCATATAGAGGACCTACTATTTTCTTGTTCTTCTCGTTTCAAACATAGCAAAGAAACCATTATTATTATTTTTAACCTCCCTTGCAAGCCTGAGCTCATTCCAAGCTTTGGCCTCCCTAACCTTCTCCCTGCAACTGTTAGTTACTTGTGTATACTCTTTCTCTGTGATTTTCCCTTTCTTCCATTTCTTATACATGCCCTTCCTAATGTGACTCTTGGCACTAAGCACTTTTAAAAAAAAAGGGGTAGAAGGTTCTCTTTCGATGGTCTTTCTGTTGATGAGGTTTATAAAATGGAAAAAGAACACAAAAGTCGGGGGGGGGGTTTCCTTTCTGAAACATAGTTATTCAGAGTTAATGACTTACAAGGTATGGTAAAATCTGAATAAAATTGGTCTGGTTTGAACGGAAAGTACATACCATCATTTCTCAAACATACAAAAATGCAAAGAATGAAAAGCAGAAGCTCTGTTTTGTGTAAGGATGCTTTTACTACAGAAACCAAGCAATAACATACAAAACTGAACTCTGCAATTTCTGGTTGTGGCTAACAGCTAGGCAAACATGAGTTTAAAAAGCAAAATAAATCTCCAGCTTAAGAACTCTCTTTTCTTTCATACCGAAGTCTCAACACCCATATTTTGTGAAGCATACAACCCAGTACAACTGACCTATTGTTAAATGTACTGATTTGCCTTTAAAATAGAGAGAAAAAGTTAAATGCACTCATTAGTCTTCTTGTTAAAAACAAATTCTTCCCCCTGCTATTCACATCATTCATTAATGGTACAGAATGGCTTGCCTCCTGACTTTTCGGGGGGTGGGACCCAATTTCTTTACTTATCATATTTTATCAGGAACAAAGAGTAGTCTTATGCCATAAAAGCTTGTCAAAGTCGTAATTACAATTCATTTGTCGGCATTCAGCTGTCTGTCATCTGTTAGCATTTTGAATGCTCTCTGTACATCTTTCTGCATTTGTCGGAATTCGCTTTAATTATTTACCCCTCCTCGATCATCCATTACTGATTGCTAACTGCTTTCGTGCCTCTCTGCCGCTGGTTTTCTGGCCTTGTATCAACATTGCTCGTAACCTTCAAGCCGTTCCAGGCAAGAAATGTTGATGGCGCTTATTAACATTTTCATTCTGCAAATTTATAAAAATGCCCTTGTTTACACAAGGAACGAGAATGTTTATCTGCACAACCAATCTGCTTGCACAGCCTGCCAAAACACAGGAGGAAGTTTGGTTAAGCCACAAGAATGGGATTGGGGAACTAAGGGGTTTTATGCAACAGTAATGGTGTTCTACTGAGTTGGTGCTTAGTTTTGAAATGTAAGACGGACTACAGCTCAAGCTTGATGGGGAAGTCAGAGCCCTCCTGACTTTGAAATTTAGCTCCTTTCTTCAAATCCAAACTTTGTGGATAGTCACTGGCCTCTCATGGGACCCTGCCACCTAACATAAACAACAAGAACCTTATATTCATAAAGTGCCAAGGGGCACGTCTGTCTCAAGCTAAAGTCCTCAGTAGAAGTTTGATACTTTATCTCCAACTCCACCAGTGTTCTATTTCTACTGGTAGACTGATCTCTGGGTGGCAAGGGTGCCACTTAGGCTGCAATACCTACCTGCCTATCATAGGAGCCAATTATCAGGGGCCAAAGTCCCTTCGGCTCTCCCAATAAAATATCCGAGGAAGCCAGGGCCCCCAAAACTGATGGCCATTGCCATTCAAGTGGTATGTGCACATCGATTATGCAATCGATTATGCAGGGCAGGACTTACCTGGGCAACCCCAATATTTTATTCAAATTGGCACCCCTGCTGCCTATCCAGCCAGCCAGCTGATCCCAAAGCCACTTAGCTTACCACACCCTATAAAGCCCTAACTTCAAAGCTTCCTCTTCATATATCACAGAATTGCCTGATAAGCATTAAACTCTCCAGCCACAAATACGGAAACATTCAGACAAGATGTGACATTCAGCCTGGATCCAGCACTATAGGACTAACGGGCAGAGGAAGTGCAACCAATAACACTCGAGGAGATGTCTAAGGTAAATAATGGCAACTGTAAGAAGACCTACATTGTGTTGGAGCCCAAATTATGCTTAGTTTAATATTCTAACCACGGAATCTCATTATGCCTTTACTTGCTATATTCTAAGGTGCTTCTGAATGCAAACACCTTTCTCTTCTGTAGGTGCCTGAAGCCCATGATCAAGGCCACCCAGTCTGATTTTCGATAAGAAAAGTAGGCGAGGCTATTTAACACTGGCTGAGTTTTAGATAATACTAACATATATTTAATTCCATGCTATGGTATGTGATTGCTCCCCCCACTGCAACTTTTGAAAAACCCTGTTGGCTACCAATAAATTGTCAACTACTATTTCAAACACCCACACACAATTCAGCTGCTGCCTAGTACCCAGCCACCTACCCAAAGAAGAACAAACGGAGGGATTTAAATGCTGTTGTCGTCTCATTTCCCTTGCAAACCAGCCAAATGAAAGAACGTATTGAAATGGGCAACCCACCCAACATATGACTGTGGTGCCATAAAGTTCTTATATTTAAATGCTTTGCGGTTCTGTGATTTTTAAAGCCAAGCTGTAAATGGCTCTGGCTATACAGCTGTGCAGTGTAGCCATTCACCAGGGCTATAATCAAGATCCAGGAATAGGCACAATTACACATCCAGGAATTAGGAATACCTGCTTAAAATTATGAACTCTGGTGGCATTGTTAGGTGCTGGTTATGACCTATAAAGCCCTGCACAGCTTAGGCCAAGCTATCTGAAAGACAGTAGTTGGGTTTGGGTTTTGAGATCTTCAAGAGAGGCCTTTCTCTTGGTCCTGCCACCCTTACAGGCACACTTGGGGGACATGGGATGGGATGCAGGAGAGGACCAGCAGGTAGCACTGAACATTTGGATTGTCCTGCTAGTGTACAACCTGCGAGATACCCCAGAATGTAGCTCTGCCTTTAGGATGGAAGAGGCACATTACTCAATTTGGCTTCCTTAACTCCATATCCCTCTGTGGGGTGTGAGAATCAGAGCAGACCTGTCCATTCCTCTCCTACACATTGTCCGAAGGACGGTTAAGTCCAGTCAAAGGCGACTATGAGGTTGTGGCACTCATCTTGCTTTTTAGGCCGAGGGAGCTGGCGTTTGTCCACAGACAGCGTTCCGGGTCATGTGGCCAGCATGACTAAACTGCTTCTGGAGCAACGGGATACCATGACGGAAACCAGAGTGCACGGAAATGCCATTTACCTTCCCATGGCAGTGGTACCTTTTTATCTACTTGCACTGGGGTGCTTTTGAACTGCTAGGTTGGCAGAAGCTGGGACAGAGCAGTGGGAACTCACCCTGTCATGGGGATTTGAACTGCTAACCACTTGATCGGCAAGCCCAAGAGGCTCAGTGGTTTAGACCACAGCTCCACCCACGTCCCTTGTGTGGAGTACAAGTAGCTTAGCAGGACAGGCTCTGAGGATGTGTGAATGGCCATAGTTGACGCTGTTGTGATTTAATATTTGTATGTAACTTCTCCAACAATGCAGATGAGCTTACAGTGGCTCATGACATGACAATAAGAAAACATTAGAAGATAACATTTAAATAACATTTCCATCAATGTAACAATATGCAGAAACAAATCAAGAAAGAAAGAAAGGGGGTAAACAATTAATGAAGTTCAACACAAACTTATACAAAATAATTCAAAGTATGGGAGGCATGTGCTAGTTTTTCATTTTGAACAATGCCATTGAGCCGGATGGTGGTGGTGGTAGACTAGTTCAACTCAAAGACACCTTTAAAACCATGAACACAGACCCATAAAGAAAATTGTGGTCTATGAAACCAATCCATGTGCATCGAAGGGGAGGCAGCTTCCTTCTACTTAAGAGCTGCCCTCATGGTGGAATGAATTGTACCTTTGTCATTCCACCCCCCACAAAACTCAGCAAAGACTGAGACATGTTCTTCGGACCCTTGTACACTCCACCTCTAATGGCCAAGGCCCAAGGGCACTTGTTTCTGCCCTTTGTCAAATGTAGGAAATCTAGGAGTTCCATAATCAGAAGTTATCACCCACTCAATAAAAAAAGCAAACTGACAAACCCTACCATGGAACGATTTTTTGATAACTCCACCAATAAAAACTCATGATCTCTTGAGCTTCCTCTGTTGGAACACCCCATCAAGATATGTTATCTAAAGATCCTGTAATAAATGTCTTAGCCTGTTGAAACCTCAAAAAATCCCCACTCTCCTAGGCTCTTCTGAGACACCAGATCATAAAATGACATCACTGTGTGATAACTGGCTTGTCTTTTCTCCTTCTATTTGGTCCGCACACTACAAATTGCTCAGACAGGCAGCATCGTAATGATTAGCGATGTTCAATCACTTTGGAAGCTACAGAATGTATGATAAAGCTTGTCAAATCTCAAAGAGTTGATCATTTTCAGAGATGCCAGGAAAGTCTGCTGGACTCAAGCCCAGGTATGAGGGTTGGGGCTTCATAATGCATTTCTTAAAGCAGAGATGGGTATTTAAATCTGAAGCACAGAATAATTCCTGGCTCATCTATCCACCTACTTACCAAACTCTCCCACCCACCAAACCCTCCCTCACCAACCTCCTACTTCCCTTTTAAATTTCATTATGACTCATGACTGTTCTGAAAATCTGTTCTGTCTCACCCCTAGTGCAATGGATGCGGTGCAGCCTACATACAATAAACTCCTTCATTTCATTTCCCAACATAGCCAAAAAGATTTTACCCATCTTCTGAGCCACAATGCTTGTTCTTACATCAACCACCTCTGGGGCCATTTCATACATTATACTGTACTTTTGGGCTGACAGTTAGAATTGCAAAGTGAGAATGTGTCAACCAAAGGCACAACTGAGGCAAGGTTAAATATTTTTCAATCCTATTGATTTCAGTGACAGAGATCTAAGCATGTGCTTAGCACCTCCACTGAAATCAATGGGATTTTGCATGCTTAACTTTGGCAAGTATTTTAAAACACATATATTGCACAGTTACATTCACCATGGAGTCATGCTTATCTATAGCTCCCTGTTGAGAGTGTACTCGCTGGCAAACTTGTGTTTACCTTTGCGTAATATGTGAAATAACTTACAGTGGACAACTTGAGTTTCAGGAATGTAACCAGTCCAGTAAAAGTAACACATAAAGTAAAGAGAATATATCCTTGTTGTCCAAGAACAGGGCAATATATTTGCAATGACGTTGTTTTTCTTATCCCAGTTATTATGCCAAGCAGACAGACCAGAAAAATAAAACAAAGCACAAATGTTGGTGTTTCGTGTCGTAAAAATCACTGAAGTACAAATTTTGTCTCCTCATCTGTTCAATTGCATTAGTTCTGCCACTCTTGACACACATTGCTATGTCAGCATCATACATGTTTCTTTTTGCTAGTGGACACATCTTGCCCATATTAGAAAATGAATGGGATTTAAATAAATCAAATGAGAAATAGTTTTAAGAGGCTAACAGAGAACCTGACAGAGTCAAAACAGAAATAGCAACAAGGAAGCTTGTCTTCCTCATCTGAGATGATTTTTCTAAAATTAAACAATTTCTCTCTACAGCTCAAGAGCAAGTAGATATTTATGACAAAGATTGCTGAAATACATTTCCTGTGCATTTTCACTTGACCCAGTCACTCAATTCTTCAGGACTTCAGAGTGATTGCGGTCTGATCTGTTAAAACAGGGTCATCTTCAAATAACATGAGGAAGACACAGAAGGGTCAGGAAGCCATAAACAATGATGAGCCCATTTGCCTTCTGTTCATTAGTTTATTTAATTAAAGATAAATTAATATAGTTTTCACTCACCATCAGATGGTGTGTTCCAAGAAGTCCAAGGAGAAGGGGACACAGGCAACTCTTTTGGACTATAAGAAATCCTGAGATGAGCGTCCCAGGGCAGCAGGGTCAAACTTTCACAGCTTGGCTTTGCTGAGAGCAGCCTATATCTTCTGGGGGAATTGTGTTTGTGGTGATGGGTGGGAGCAGGCTAAGTACTCACCCCATGTCACAATCCAGGTTGGCTTGCCTCATGATAGGCTGTGAGAGGATGCTCCACTCTGAGGGAACTCAGCTCCACCTATTCTGCATTCCCCAGCAGCCTCGTAACCTGGTCTGAATCCAGGGAGATCGAGAGAGACGTGCTTCCTTCCACTGTTGATTAAGTTCTTCACTGGGAAAGACACCAGAAAAAGGGAAGCAGATACACTGACTGATAGGCTTTCTTGAGAGGTATCCTCATTCTCATTATCAGCTGTGCATGCACCAAGGAACTTTTGAAGCTCATGACTTCCCCCAAATAATCCTGGAGAGCAGGAAAAAATTGGCATTGAGAGGCTTTTAGAAGTTTCTCTTATGCGTGTGAGGCCCCGGAACTTAACCCCTGCCTAAGTGTGGGGGAGACGGGATGCCTGTAAATACAAAAAAAGTTTCTATGAAAATCCAATGCTAAATGAGATATAATCATAAAGCATCCACACAACTCCCAATATAAAAACACAATATCCCAATCTATCCATTACAGAGAGCAGTACCCCATTTTTAAAAATAAATAAATAAATGTAGGCCACCTGAAGCAAATGAACCTTTAAAGCCTTTCTTAAGGACTGGACTGTGCTGAACTCCCAGAGATTATCTAGCAATGAGTTCCAGAGCTGTGGGACCACCACAGAAAAGCCCCTTTCCCTTTGTGCGACTGTCACAGAAAAGGCCTGCCAGTTGCACTTACCTAGGTAGCAGGCAGATGAGCAGGGTCTTAATGAGCAAGTAGGATGGATTCAGGTAGTCCTTCAGGTAACTTGGGCCCAAACCTTGAAAAGTTAAAACCAACACTTTAAACTTGGCTCAGAATGGGACCACAGTCAGCATAATGACAATGTCACATATCTCTAGTTAGGTTCCCAGAGTCTATTACAATGTGCTTTTGTACAGTGCCAGACTAGGACATAAGGGACCAGAGTTCTAGCCCCAACTTGACCATGAAGCTCATTGAGTGACCTTGGACCTGTCATAATCTCTCAGCCTAATTTACCTCACACGGTTGCTATAAGGAGAAAAGGAAGAAGTGGGGGAAGAACTATATAACCCACCTTGAACTCTCTGGAGGAAAGGTGGGATATAAATGAATCAAATTAATTACAGGTAAAGTTAAAGGACCCCTGGAGTCCAGTCAAAGGCAACTATGGGGTTGTGGGGTTCATCTTGCTTTCAGGCCAAGGGAGCTTGTGCTTGCCCACAGACAGCTTTCTGGGTCATGTGGCCAGCATGACTAAACCACTTCTGGCACAATGGAACACTGTGACAGAAACCAGATCGCACGGAAATGCCGTTTCCTTTCCTGCCACAACAGTACCTATTTATCTACTTGTACTGGCATGCTTATATAAAATGTACTGGCATATGTACTGGCATAAAAAAGTTATGACGCTGGAAGATGAGCCCCTCAGGTCGGAAGGCGTCCAACATGCTACTGGGGAAGAGCGGAGGACAAGTACAAGTAGATCCAGAGCTGATGAAGCGGCTGGGCCAAAGCCGAAAGGACGCTCAGTTGCGGATATGCCTGGAAGCGAAAGGAAAGTCCAAAGCTGTAAAGAAAAATATTGCATAGGAACCTGGAATGTAAGAACCATGAACCTGGGTAAGTTGGATGTGGTCAAAAATGAGATGGCAAGAATAAATATTGACATCCTGGGCATCAGTGAACTAAAATGGACGGGAATGGGCGAATTCAGTTTGGATGACCATCATAACTACTACTGTGGGCAAGAAACCCACAAAAGAAATGGAGTGGCCCTCATAGTCAACAAAAGAGTGGCGAAAGCAGTACTGGGATGCAATCTCAAAAATGATAGAATGATCTCGATACGAATCCAAGGCAGACCTTTTAACATCACAGTAATCCAAGTTTATGCACCAACTACTGGTGCTGAAGAAACTGAAATTGACCAATTCTATGAAGACTTACAACACCTTATAGAAGTGACACCAAAGAAGGATGTTCTTCTCATTATAGGGGATTGGAATGCTAAAGTAGGGAATCAAGAGATAAAAGGAACAACTGGCAAGTTTGGCCTTGGAGAGCAAAATGAAGCAGGGCAAAGGCTAATAGAGTTCTGTCAAGAGAACAAGCTGGTCATCACAAACACGCTTTCCCAACAACACAAGAGATGACTCTACACATGGACATCACCAGATGGGCAGCATCGAAATCAGATTGATTATATTCTCTGCAGCCAAAGATGGAGAAGCTCAATACAGTCAGCAAAAACAAGACCTGGAGCTGACTGTGGCTCAGATCATCAGCTTCTTATAGCAAAATTCAAGCTTAAACTGAAGAAAGTAGGAAAAACCACTGGGCTGGTAAGATACAATCTAAATCAAATCCCTTATGAATACACAGTGGAAGTGAGGAACAGGTTTAAGGATTTAGATTTGCTAGACAGAGTGCCTGAAGAACTATGGATGGAGGCTCACAACATTATACAGGAGGCAGCAACGAAAACCATCCCAATGAAAAGGAAATGCAAGAAAGCAAAGTGGCTGTCCAATGAGGCCTTACAAATAGCGGGGGAGAGAAGGCAAGCAAAATGTGGGGGAGATAGAGAAAGATACAGGAAATTGAATGCAGATTTCCAAAAAATAGCAAGGAGAGATAAGAAGGCCTTCTTAAACGAGCAATGCAAAGAAATAGAGGAAAACAACAAAATGGGAAGAACCAGAGATCTGTTCAAGAAAACTGGAGATATGAAAGGAACATTTCGTTCAAAGATTGCCATAATAAAGGACAAAAGTGGTAAGGACCTAACAGAAGCAGAAGACATCAAGAAGAGGTGGCAATAATACACAGAGGAATTATACCAGAAAGATATGGATGTCTCGTACACCCCAGGTAGTGGGGTTGCTGACCTTGAGCCAGACATCCTGGAGAGTGAAGTCAAATGGGCCTTAGAAAGCACTGCAAATAACAAGGCCAGTGGAAGTGATGGTGTTCCAGCTGAACTATTTAAAATTTTAAAAGATGATGCTGTTAAGGTGCTACACTCAATATGCCAGCAAGTTTGGAAAACTCAGCAGTGGCCAGAGGATTGGAGAAGATCAGTCTACATCCCAATCCCAAAGAAGGTCAGTGCTAAAGAATGCTCCAACTACCGCACAATTGCAATCATTTCACACGCTAGCAAGGTTATGCTTAAAATTCTACAAAGGAAGGCTCAAGCAGTATGTGGACCGAGAACTCCCAGAAGTGCAAGCTGGATTTAGAAGAGGCAGAGGAACCAGAGACCAAATTGCAAACATACGCTGGATTACGGAGAAAGCTAGAGAGTTCCAGAAAGACATCTACTTCTGCTTCATTGACTATGCAAAAGCCTTTGACTGTGTCGACCACAGCAAACTATGGCAAGTTCTTAAAGAAATGGGAGTGCCTGATCACCTCATCTGTCTCCTGAGAAATCTCTATGTGGGACAAGAAGCTACTGTTAGAACTGGATATGGAACAACTGATTGGTTCAAAATTGGGAAAGGAGTACGACAAGGCTGTATATTGTCTCCCTGGTTATTTAACTTATATGCAGAATTCAACATGCGAAAGGCTGGGCTGGATGAATCCCTAGCCAGAATTAAGATTGCTGGAAGAAATATCAACAACCTCAGATATGCAGATGACACAACCTTGATGGCAGAAAGTGAGGAGGAATTAAATAACCTTTTATTGAGGGTGAAAGAGGAGAGCACAAAATATGGTCTGAAGCTCAACATCAAAAAAACGAAGATCATGGCCACTGGTCCCATCACCTCCTGGGAAATAGAAGGAGAAGAAATGGAGGCAGTGAGAGATTTTACTTTCTTGGGCTCCATGATCACTGCAGATGGTGACAGCAGCCACGAAATTAACAGGCGCCTGCTTCTTGGGAGGAAAGCAATGACCAACCTAGGCAGCATCTTAAAAAGTAGAGACATCACCTTGCCAACAAAGGTCCGTATAGTAAAAGCTATGGTTTTCCCAGTAGTGATGTATGGAAGTGAGAGCCGGACCATAAATAAGGCTGATCGCCAAAGAATTGATGCTTTTGAATTCTATGATTCTATCCATATGTCAGGAGTGCTCTGATGGTGTTTCCTGCTTGGCAGGGGGTTGGACTCGATGGCCCTTGTGGTCTCTTCCAACTCTATGATTCTATGATTCTATGATTCTATGAATTATGGTGCTGGAGGAGACTTTTGAGAGTCCCATGGACTGCAAGAAGATCAAACCTATCAATTCTGAAGGAAATCAGCCCTGAGTGCTCAATGGAAGGACAGATCATGAAGCTGAGGCTCCAATACTTTGGCCACCTCATGAGAAGAGAAGACTCCCTGGAAAAGACCCTGATGTTGGGAAAGATGGAGGGCACAAGGAGAAGGGGACGACAGAGGACGAGATGGTTGGATAGTGTCTTCGAAGCTACAAACATGAGTCTGACCAAACTGCGGGAGGCAGTGGAAGACAGAAGTGCCTGGCGTGCTCTGGTCCATGGGGTCACGAAGAGTCGGACACGACTAAACGACTAAACAACAACAACAACAACTGGCATGCTTTCAAACTGCTAGGTTGGCAGGAGCTGGGACAGAACAATGGGAGCTCACCCCGTCATGGGGATTCGAACCACTGATCTTCTGATCAGCAAGCCCAAGAGACTCAGTAGTTTAGACCAAAGTGCCACCCGTGTCCCAATTTTAATAAATAAAATTATTTTATAAATAATAATTAATAAAAACAAATAGTACAATTTGGGGTGGAGTCAGGTGGCTTTCTCTCTTTTCCTTTTATCATTTGATTGAAGTACGGCTCATCTCTGTCACTGTGGCATCCAGTCTTTATTGTCAGATGACACCATGAGCACTGAGCATTCTCTAGTTATCAGAAGACTAAGCTGCAGAAATAAATAAACAAAATCAACATGGACTGCTTTGCTGTTGTGTGACCTTGGGCAAGTACTTGAGTCTTTGTGTGCCTCATTTTCCCATCTGTTTAATGTTGGTAATAGCACCTTTCTATCTCGCAAGAGAGCTAAGTAAATAAACAAACTCAAGGCCACAAGACACTCCTATCCCATAGTAATAGGCTACAGGTAGGAATTAGGAACTAAGATGCTGGTAGTTTACTCCATGTCTTAACAAAGTTATCCAAGGTAACCTTGCACAGCAGCTTTGAACATTTCAGTGCTGTTTGACCAATTAGAATTAAGGGCTGTAATCTGTGCTGCAGTCAATGTGGTGGATTTGATTCCTCAGTATTTTATCTGACACATCATCTAGGGGTTGCAAAAGGAAACATTACAGCTGCCTCACCAACCTGGTGCCCTCTTGATATTTTGAATTATGATTTCCATCAACACAGCATGATGGTTGGGGTTGGTGGAATTGTAGTCCAAAGCCTCTGTGATTATTTCAGCTAAATGGGCATTGAAACATGTTTGTTTTTTCATCATTTTGGTGTGTGAAAGGAACTTTTGTTTTTTATGGAGTTCATCAAATTTACACAGCTATTTAATGAGAATAATTGACCTTAGGAGTAAGTCACCTGGCAGTAAAGTGGATTCTATTGTTTGGGAGCTGCTGTTTACTTGCTTCAAAGATCTATTCATAATCTGGAGGCCTTATACCATTAACCCCATCAACAACTTGCTTAACAGCATACAAAGCCCATTGTGTAATTGATGACCATCATTTAGACAAGGAGCTTTCTACATAGCTCCCAAATCAGAAAATGATGGTTGCTGTTTAGAAATGCTTTGGTATGAACCAGGATGTTCAATGCAACCCATGCATACGTCTATTAACAATTTTTAAGAAACCCATCTTAAATTATTACACAAGCAACTTACCACTTTTTTTCCTGGTGGCAGCATGATTACTTATAGAAAAAAACAGGAAATAATTTGATCATCTACACATCACACAATAGAAACAGAATGTATGGACAAGTGCTGTGAAACTAAGAGAGTACATGATCTGGGTGATTTTGTTGAAATATGACACTCTTTTATAAAATACTCAAATGAACACCCTGATGGCACCCACCAACTATGCGTATAAGGGTTCTGGTCAAATCTGACACATTAATCTTCTGTTCTGGGGGAAGGGATGGGAGGGGGGAAACCAGTTGTTTGGATAATGTTGATAATGTTTATGTTCATGCCTCTATTCCTGCTATTGGAAAGTAATAAATTATATTAAAATAGAAACACTTTGGTGTGACAAACAGATAACTGATAGAGAAATTTGTGAAAATGTGCACCTTTTTACTTTTTTTGCAGTCTGTCCCATTTTTCTAATTGCTCAGGAAAGCATAGCAGAGGTAGCCAACATGGTGCCTTCCAGATGTTAGACTGCAGAACAGCTCCCATCTTCCTCGACCATTGACCATGCTGTCTGTGGATCATGGAGCCCAGCAACATCTGGAGGGCAGCATGTTGCCTATCCCACTTCATAACATTGTGTCAGCAGCATGAAGTGGGGGTGGGTACATGTAGGCTAGGGTCACAGAATCACAATTTATGGGTTACAGCCCACAGCATATGGCAGAGCATATAGCAAGGATCTAGCTCTTAGGTAGCCTGACTTCTGGCTGATCAACCATCCCAGCCAAGATATCAGGTTGACACCTAGAGCAGTAGGAGGCATATATTAGTACTGTGGGCCTATCAGTTTACCTGGGTGTGTGGCAGACCTCCCTGCCTCTGAGTTTGACTGGGGCCATGAAACAACACCCTTTAGGGACAGTACTGGCAGAATGTATGCCCTAGAAGTGGACCAGTAGGAGAAGCTTGTAGGAATCCATCTCCCATCAGACCCAGCCAGCATGGCCAGTGGCCAGCAATAATGGAAGTTGTAATCCAACAACACCTGTACTTGGTGAACTATTTAGGAAATGGGCTTTCTGATTGTATATCCCAGACAAGACTGAAAAATGACATTTATTTCCCACTGTGTTCCCTTTGCTCCTTCTCCCCTCTATGGAGTAGGAAGAAAGGTAGAACTGCACTAGATCTAGCAGCATACTAAGCCTCAAAGAGTTGACTGGTGATTACAAAAGACCTTTGTTGCTTCTTTCAAGAGCTCCAGAAGAATCCCAATCAATGAGACCACTAGCTATTTTAAACTGGTTGTGGACAGGACTGGTGAATGAGTCTTTACCCGGAGGCATCATAGAGGTGAGGGGAGAGAAACAGCAGAAAATTTAAGAGATAATTTTACCAAGAGGTCTGGCATGATACTACTAACTGCTTGCCTCCCACCACAAATCGCCAACTAAACTTTCCAAAATAATCTGATCGCAACAGGGAAAAGTGCTGAAGTCCAATCCACATGGATTAACATTCTCCTTTTTTCTGAATGATTAGCCAAGTGCACTTAGGATACAGTGCTATACAAAGCAATGTGGCATTAAAGAATCTGGACAAAGTACAGCAGATGATCCAGGCCCTCTTCCCCTAGGAGCTCATGTGCCAGCTGTGCTCAGGGACTCACAGCACTTGGGAAATTGTATGCTCTCAAGTATGAAGAGCACAGGGTGACTGTTTTCCTAAATCCACCATACAGAATTTTGCTAACATAAAGTATATTCCCTGTAAGAGCATATTTAGTGCATAAATGCATGTCTTTGAAAGCCCAAGGCCATTCCATGAACTGAAGGGCTTTTAATCTGTTGCGGGAGGGAGATGTTGATCAATTCCCAACTCTTCTGCTGCCCTCTTATGCCTCTTAAAAATCTGTTCCAGAGGTTTTGGGGATACTCCAGAACAACATGGAAAAAGGGGGGGGGGGATATAAGGACATTGCCTTATCTCCCATCTGTAGAGCCTTTTACTAGATCAAACACCGTTCTGCAAATGGAATGATTTCTTCAGTCTGCAACCAATATCCTGGGGCTCACCAAGGTAAATGATCTCAGCATGGAGCCTGAATTTTATGAAAGTGTCCCCCTTCTCATTTTTTATGCAATTTCCATACTCCAGAAGAGGTGATGGCTCAAACAAGATGGTGGGAGGAAGACTCAGGTCTCCTTAAGCCATCTTTGTTCTGGTGTGAGGTCAGGACCCTGGACAGCCCCACAGACAACAGTTTACCAGTTGAGAGCAAAAAGCACAAGCTGCCATAATGCTGTCTTGCTGCAACTTGCAGGACATTACAGTCTAGCCTGGAGGACCAAGAGAGGTCCACCTTCTGAGTCCTGCAACATACCAGTTAAAGGCCCAGTCTTCTTTGACACAGCTGTTGACTCCCTCTAGGCAGAAGAGTCTGAAGCTGAAGGGACTTTGGTCATAGATACTCTTGACCTTCAGAGGATTTAGCAGTTCATTCCTTAACATCTACAAAGGTTCCAGCCAGGTGAGGAATCTAGTGCTAGAGCATCCATCTTCTCCTTGGAGGCATAACTAACACTTTGAGGCTCTGAATCAAATGGCTAAAGGCTGTCCTAATCACGATTCTCTGCTGGAGAGGAATGCCAGCCCAAAGTCAACCCCAAAGGGAATTTAAAATAACAGGACATTATCCTGCTCTTGCTATACAAAGCACAAGGAATGGAGACTCTTTCAGTCCTTGGATGCAGCAATACATTGGGCCATGACAAACCTACTCAAGACTTCTGCTCCACCCATTAGGCCATCCAGGCACTCATTCCCACCCAACACATATAGCCTTCTCCTCTTCAGGACCTGTCGTGGGACTACCATGGGATGAGTCTGCTTGAACCAGACTTGAGAGAAAAAGAAGGGGCCAGGAACTGGCCCTCCAGCAGTTAGTAGACTGAGAGTAAGAGGGAGCTAGGCTGGCCATGTGCCCTACTATACCAAGAACAGTCCACTGTTTGGAGGTCTTGTCCTAATCCAGTTTAAAGATAAACAACCCTAAAATGGGAAAGTAGGAAGGTCAACCATTAGCAGCTGAATTTAGCATAATCTGGTGATAATCTGGTCACAGCATTCCTCCTTATGGCAAGATGTATTGTCTTTCTAGATAAATTAGAGTGATACTTTCTAAATTTGCATCAATATGTTTAATCTACTGTAAGTACATTTTATGTGACTGTGTATCCTCTTTGGCACTGTCACTGATGGTGTGTGCCTCTTGGGGTGTGTGTGCTTGTTTACTCTAGGAGGTGGTGTAATGGGCCACCTCTCCTCCCTTCACATTCTGCTTAGCAACAGTTACCTAGTCTCTCTCTCTCCCCACCCCTCTCTCGCCTATTTTCTTGAATATAATTTGTTTTAAACACATTTTAATATTTTATTTTTCATTTGCTGTAACTTACCATAGGATCTTATGGTAATTGGAATAGTTTATTATGACGAAGAAGAAGAAGAAGAAGAAGAAGAAGAAGAAGAAGAAGAAGAAAGTGGGACCAAGCTGCTCCCTTCTCCATGCCCTCTTCTACTCACCTTCTCTATCACACTCATTTGTCACATGGCTTTGTGCACAGGGATCAGGAATAAATCCACTGTTCAAAGCTGATTAAAATAACAGCAAAAGCACATTTCATGCTCAAGAAATAGTGATGGCCACCAACTTGGATGCCTTTAAAAGAGGACTAGAGAAATTCACAGAGGCTGTCAATGACTGCTAGACACAATGACTGTGTTCTACCTCCACTGTCAGAGGCAGCATGCATTTGAATGCCAGTTGATCACAAATCAGGAGAGTGCTGTTGCACTTAGCTCCTTCCTGCGGACTTCCACAGACATCTGGTTGGCCACAGTGAAAGCAGGAAGCTGGACCAGGTGGGTCATTGGCCTGCTCCAGCAGACTCTGCTTATGCTCTGAAGATCTGAATGTAGGGCAAATGGTACTTCATAAGGCACAAGGTTACATCCCTGACAAGGATGGTACATAACACACCACTGCCTGAACCAAATAATCTTGTTTTGGGTTTATAATGTTATGAGAAGAATGTAAACTTTCACTTGCCCGTGTCGCTTTTCATCTTAACACCACATATTTGTCTAAGACATCCGCATGCCTGCATTTTCTGTTATATAAATCTCAACATGCAAATATGGAAAGTCTGACATTTGGGAGAGCAGCTCTGACAGCAAACGGGAATTAAAAATAGAATGCAGAGGTATTTAATGTAGAGTAAAATCAGATATAAATGGTGCATGGATACATCAGTCAGCTACTCTGAATCATGAATAGTTTATCTCCTCTTAATCTCTGCATTAAACACAGTTATTGCTTGGTATTTATGATGCCATTAAAATGAGTGTGCACTGTCAAAAATTATTGACATCGGATGAGTCAGATCTTCTCTCTCTCTCTCTCTCTCTCTGATGTCTGCAGAGAAAGAGTCTTCATTTAGATTGTATAAGATTTGACTCAACAGCTGCTTTCTAGAATTGCCTAAATAATTTGGCCTGTGTGACTCATAGAATCATATGAGTGGCACCCAGAACTGGACACAGTATTCCAGGTGTGGTCTGACCAAGGCAGAATAGAGTGGTACTATTACTCCGCTTGATTTGGAAACTATATTTCAGTTTTGAATAGTTGTCAATTGCTTTCATTTTTCCAAAGTATTCCACAGATCAGGCTTCCTCAACCTTGGCCCTCCAGATGTTTTTGGCCTACAACTCCCATGATCCCTAGCTACCAGGACCAGTGGTCAGGGATGATGGGAATTGTAGTCTCAAAACGTTTGGAGGGCCGAGGTTGAGGAAGCCCGCCATAGATGTTCTTCCAATATAGTCATTAAAATATCTGATGCATTGGAAAACAAACAAACCTCCAAAGCAACTTGCAATGAGATGCATGAATGAGAGATGTCAATCAAGTCTACTACTGTATGTGCTATGGTAAAACAAAAACGACTGCACTGAACATGCAGCCATAAAGCTCACCGTTGGAATGATCAGGAAAAATTACTGCTTTGTCCACAATAAAATACAATGTCAGCTTTCGGCACAGTTTCTGTTATTCCAGTTCTGTGCAGAGAATTATTTTTATTACTGATTTTTAGTTTTCTCACACAAACAGTAGAATAAAGAAATAAAAACATTGGATGGGTGACACCCTTCAAATTGCCATCTGTGTTAGTGGTACACATTTATCAGACATGACTTGAAACTCAGTGGTAGAAAAGACAAAGTGATGAATTGGGAGATTATAAACAAACATTTTTCTTCTTCACGATTGTACATTGAAGAAATAACCATCAGTTCAGGTGACTGATATGGCTTCCTTCAGGTCCTTTCTTGCCCATTTGGTCTAGGGAACTACTTACTAACAACGCCACAGTCTTAATTGGGTTAAGCTTCAGTTTATTGGTTCTCATCCACTGCTGCAGCTGCAGATGTAAAGGAGAAACAGAGCTGTGTATCACCAATATATTGCTGACAACACACTCCAGAACTTTGGATGACCAGTACCAAGGTTTCATGTTGATGTTAAGCAATTGGGTGTGGGTGTGTAAAAGTAGAACTCCACACTTAAGGCTGCATGGGCTGAACAGAACTCCCCAAGCACCAGCCTCTAAATATTGTCATCCAAGTAGAATGGGAACCACCATGAATCAGTGCCACCCACTCCCAATTCAGACAGACTCTGAAGAAGAATGCCATGGTTGAAGGTACAGTGGTGCCCCGCAAGACGAATGCCTCGCAAGACGGAAAACCCACTAGACGAAAGGGTTTTCCTTTTTTCGATGCGCTTCGCAGGACGAATTTCCCTATGGGCTTGCTTCGCAAGACGAAAATGTCTTGCGAGTCTTGAGATTTTTTTTCGCCCCCCCCTTTTTCTAAGCCGCTAAGCCGCTAATAGCCTTTTAGCAGCTAAGCCGCTAAGCCTTTAATAGCCGCTAAACCGCTAATAGCGCTAATCCGCTAAGCCGCTAATAGGGTTGCTTCGCAAGACGAAAAAAACGCTAGACGAAGAGACTCGCGGAACGGATTAATTTCGTCTTGCGAGGCACCACTGTATCAAAAGCCACTGAGAGATCAAGGAGGGACACTCTGACTGTCTCTCTTCCAGCAGAGGTCACTGTACAGATGAGCAAGGCAGCTTCCATTCCAAAACCAGTCTAAATCCCAGTCGAAATGAATCTAGAAAATTGGTTTCACCAAAGAGAGCCTGGATATGGCCCCACAACTATGCACTCAAGACGGGAACATTAGTAACTCAACAAATCATGTTGGTTTTCTGAATTCTGGAGGGATTCCCAGAATCCAGGCAGGTGGGGACCACTCCCTCTTACTTGAAAGCATTAATAACCTCTCTGGCTATCCCTTCCTTGTTCAACCATAATGGAGAAGAGACAAGAGCACAAATGATTGCCCAAATTGGGCCAAAACCTAGGCCATTTCCTCGAGCTTTACTAATGGAAACTCATCCAACACAACAGGGCTAGACAGTGCTCTGGACTCCAGTGCTCTCTGTTTTGATCTGAATGTGAGAATAATTTTGGGGTTTATAAACCTCACTTCTTTCAACTAAGCTGGATGAAGCTCTTATGTTCCTAGCCAAGCTTGAGCTCAGCAGCTTCACTGGCATTTCTAATGAACAGTATTTATTGTTCCAACCAACACAGTCATTAGAATAGCCTGAAGTATGTATAAAGTCCCCCCAGGATCTCCCCTTAAGGAAACGTCAAGACACAGCAACTGTGTTTGTTAAATGGGGACCAGTGCAACAGTCACTTTTAGCAGCATTTAAATGCACATTTTCATATATTTTTATCTTTTAATCTACCATATTTTATTGCAGTGAAATTTGTTTTTTTCGAAGCTGTAGCACATAGTGAGCCCTTAGGGGCTGGGCAAAGTGATAAATCTAACTGCATAAAATGAACAAATTATAAGGGAAACTAGGTAGGTAAAAACAAGTTAAATGGACTGTGCTTGATGCGTTGGCCACCTCTGAAATTGAAACAAGAAGGCCCATTGATTATTAACGAGAATACATAGCTGAATATAGTTCAAATATTAAAAGAGCCCCCATTCCCCAGACCCTAGCAGCAGTCTAAAATGCTAAGCTATCCCTTTATGCGGTTTTTTTCTGTATAGCCTTTCAAACAAATGTACAGCCATGCGACCAACTGGGTGCCATATATTGTCTGTTAAGTAATGTAAAATAAGTTTAGTTAAACAGAAAGTATGGCACATTCCACCGTGTTGTTCCAGTTAGCCTCACTTCCTGTTCCCATCTTTCAGATTTACAGGTTTTTCCAGAACTACAAATCAAGCTCCTTTCCTGTGAAGAAAATCAAATTATATAGATCAGGGGATTTCTTCTTCTTCTTCTAGCAAGCAGGTTAGAAGTAATATCACACTATTTTAATATAGTCATAGTCAGTTTATTCCTACCCCACATTTCCCCCAAATACGTTTATGCGCAAAGAAAATTAACAGCTTGTTATACTAATGCGTGCCCTTGCTGCATAATAAAAGTTCTCATATGACTGCACAATAATAACATTGCAGTAACAAAACACTAACAACTCAGCAATTAACAAATCATTTAAAACACACCAAAAAGTGAGCATTATACTTACCAATAGGTACGTTAAGAAATTTCAATGCATTCACATCCCAGAGTAGCCCCAAGACTGTGACCTTAATGCCTAACAACAACCTCCCCACCCACCAAAAAAACCCCCACTTTCAATATTTAGACCAGAACTAGAAAAATAGATACAGCCTATGTATCCAGCAAGTATCCAGTGTGACCCTTAATCTTGCTCTCTATTCCCTTCCCCCTGTTATGGACATCTGTTCTTCCTTAGAGCATATACACTTCAGATACCTGTAGAGTGGCAACATGCTTGATAAGCTACGAGTAGTGACCCTCTCATGGGAACAACCCTCCCTTCCTGGCAGGCTTCATGATGTTAGGAAGGGGATTAACATGGATAACAGTGTCGATAGTCTTGTCAACCCACAGGACTGAAGTGCAAAGTGAGTCTAGCCAAATTTTCCAGGCACAACTGAGCAGAAAATGGACTGATGCAACCTTCAGCTGCGACCCAAAAGTTCATTAATATATTGCTTTTCTCCACTTAGGCTCCAAGGACCATAGGAGCCCACTCCTAGGGGCCGTGGGGGCTTCAACCCCCACAATAAAATATTAGAGGGGGTGGGACCCCCACAAAGTTGATGGACATTCCCATTCAAATTGTGTGTGATTATGCCGGGCAGGGTTTACCTGGACCCCCACAATAGTTTATTCAAGTTGGCACCCCTGATAAGGACACTTCACAGAGTTTGGCTGACAAAGACAGTACTGTATGGGACAAGAGGTTATCAGAAGCTGTCCCCATATGTATATTTCTCCACATTGTGGCTTTTCCTCAGCAAACATCTTTGCAACAACTACACAGCCATAAGTAAGAAAGGTAAAGGACCCCCGGACAGTTAAGTCCAGTAAAGGCATCTATGGGGTGCAGCGCTCATTTTGCTTTTCAGGTCGAGGGAGCCAGCTTTTGTCCACAGACAGCTTTCCGGGTCATGTGGCCAGCATGACTAAACTGTTTCTGTGCATGGAAATGCTGTTTATCTTCCCGCCACAGCGGTACCTATTTATCTACTTGTACTGGCGTGCTTTCGAACTGCTAGGTTGGCAGGAGCTGGGACAGAGCAATGGGAGATCACCCCGTTGTGCAGATTTGAACCTCTGACTTTCCGATCAGCAAGCTCAAGAGGCTCAGTGGTTTAGACCACAGTGCCACCCGCTCCCCATAATCGCACAACCATGTAAGAAATGATCACATGAACTTCCTCTATTTATTTATCTTAAATCTGTAGGAAATGATAAATAGTTATACAATGCCAATATTGTGTGGGTGGACAAATAGATACATCTGAGGAAGCAGAAATTAATCTATGGAGACTTGTACCATAATAAGTTGGTTAACCTTTAAGATGTCACAAGTTCCTTTGCTGATGTGTGTGGGTTTGTGTGAACTTCTAATGGTGATTTCGTGCTCAATAATGATTGTATGAAGCCATTCTGAATTCCTGTAGTTTCTATCAGTTGGATAGTTCAGACCCACACATCCTTGGCAACACACACACACACACAAATACACACAATGTAAGAATGAGGGAGGGAGGTCCAAGAGCCTTCATTCCAGTTCTTTCCTTTTTTTGCACATTGTCTCACCAGGAAGGGACACGATCCTTTCTTCTGGGCAGACATTGGCAGAAAGGAGGAACCACTGTCCCATCTCCTTATAAATACAGATACGGGTGGTGCTGTGGGTTAAACCACAAAGCCTAGGACTTGCCGATCAGAAGGTCGGCAGTTCGAATCTTCACGACGGGGTGAGCTCCCATTGCTCTGTCCCAGCTCCTGCCAACCTAGCAGTTCGAAAGCCAATCAAAGTGCAAGTAGATAAATAGGTACCGCTCTGGCGGGAAGGTAGACAGCATTTCTGTGCACTGCTCTGGTTCACTAGAAGTGGCTTAGTCATGCTGTCCACATGTCCCAGAAGCTGTACGCCGGCTTCCTCGGCCAATAAAGTGAGATGAGCGCCGCAACCCCAGAGTTGGTCACGACTGGACCTAATGGTCAGGGGTCCCTTTACAGAAGGTTGAATCTTGGGCAGGCTAGTCCACTTCCATAGCAGCTAGGAATATATGAAGCTGCCTTATAATGAGCCACACTCTTGATCCATCTAGCTTGTTATTGACTGCACAGCTTGGCAGTGGTTCTGCAGGTTTTCAGACTGGGGTTTTTCCACAGACCTACTTGGAGATGCCTGGGAACAAAACTGATACCTTCTGCCTGCAAATCAGATGTTATATCACTGAGCTGCAGCCCTTTCAATAGAGTTTTACTGTATGTATCCGATGAGGAAAGAGGTTTTCACTGTTGGGGAGAGAGGGTGTACCAAAAGGCCTTTCTTTAAGGGCCCACAAAAAATAAAGCCAGGTCTGTGTCACTGACTTACAAAAAGCTCTTCAATATTCAGTATGGGGTTTACAAAGCATTCCTTCAAATGGGGTCTATGATATGTATGGAGGGTGGGGCTGCTTTTCTGCACATGCCAATAGCCCAGGGCTTCTGCAGTCGGTCTCTTGCTCCAGACCTCTTTTGCAGCAATAAAGAATAATAATGATGAACATGCTTTGGAATTTGCTTTTTTTTTCTTTCCCCAAAACAAATATTGCAGTTTCGACAGATCATCATGGGGCCTGATGAGACATTGAAGTGTCACCTGAACCAGATTTCAATTTCTTTTTAAAGTAAAGAATGATTTCTTTTCCACATCCCACTATATAACTCAAACGAAATCAGAAAGGCCATTTATAATTACCTTCAGACACAATTCAGATGAACAGGAATGCTGATGCATCTGTCATTTTCCAGCTAAAGAGAGGGTAGGTGGCTTTTGGTGCAGAATCATGCTAGAACCAGATACCATTTTGTGTTGATGATACAAATATGGCTATCAAGGCTACTTTTTCTTCTTCACTTTATTTTATTTAATTGAAATGTGTGTGTGTATATATATATGGGGCCATAAAGTCTACTAGCCACAATGACTATGCTCTGCCGCCATAACCAGTGGCAGAAATTCTTTTGAATGCCAGTTGCTGAAAACTACAGCAGGGGAGAAAGCTCCTGTGCTCAAATCCTGCTTGTGGGTTTCCCATAGACATCTGGTTGGCCACCAGAGGCTGCAGCTTGTGACAGTGATGTGGGGAGCAACACTGCATATGTGATGTCAGGATATTGGGAGCAGTTGGGGGCGGAGCCAAACGTGGTGGCTGCCTGGCTTCAATGGTCAGTGGCTCCTCCACTTTCTCCTCCTGGTGCCTCCACCAGTGGGAAGCTGCTTCCACCCTCCTCTTCCTCTGCAGCAGCAGCAGGAAGAGGAGCAGGCCACTGGAGCTGCGCTATGCTCAGATCCGTGCTTAGCCTCCTCCACTTCTCAACGTAGGGGGGCCCCAAAGATATTGAGGAATCTCAAAACAGCTCGATCCCCAGGAGCTGGCACCCTGTTAGCCACTGGGAGAACAGGATGCTGGACTAGATTGGCCCCTGGCCTGATCCAGGAAGACTTTTCTTATGTGGATAACAGAATGTGTTACCTGGGTCTTCCATGGGGAAGGAAGACATGTGGAAACGTAAGAATATAGTGAACTGAAACAATTGCGGAAATTCCTATGACAGACACTCCATTAAAATGTGTGCCTCCAGAGAGTAGGGTGGGACTGGGGAACCATTTTCAAACTAAGGGCTTCATTGCCCTTGGATGACTTTTTAGTTGGTGGTGCCAGAGGAAAGTGGGCAGATGAATGGATATTTGCACAGCCTGTCTGTCTGTCTGTCTGTCTGTCTGTCTGTCTGTCTGTCTCTTTGGCAATTACTTGTAGCCAAGTAAGATTCTACAAACACAGTTTTAACAGTGAGTCTGTGACTGTGAAGGCCAGTCCTGGATCCACACATCCGTCCATTGTGGGGACATAGGTTTCTGGGTAGGAGTTGATCATGATGAGGGTTTGCCAAGTGTGACTTCCTCTTAGCATGTTTCTCCCTTTTGTCCTGATTTCAAGCATCTTCAAAACCCATGACACCTTTGGTAAAGGCTGTTCTCCAACTGGAGCACTTGCAGGCTAGTGTTTCCCAGTTGTCAGTGTTTTAACTTCATTTTTTAAGATTTGCCTTGAGAGAGTCTTCTAACCTTTTTTGTTGACCACCAGCATTATGCTTTCCATTTTTTAGTTTGGAATAGAGTAGTTGATTTGGAAGACAATAATCAGGCATCAGCACAACATGACCAGTCCAACGAAGTTGATCTTGAAAAATCATTGCTTTGACACTGGTGATCTTTGTGCAGTAGGCTACATTTGAGCCATGCAGAAGTCAGAGGTTTCTATTACCACCCATATATCTGCATCTTCCATTCAGGCAAGCAGGAGGTATTGGTAAGAGTTCAAGGATATCTTCCATCCAGGCAAAGTACCTAAGGAGAGTACAAAACAGGGTAGCTGAAGGTTATGGTCTAATAATGACCAGATAGAGAGACCTAGATAGCTGCATTTGACCCCTTGCTGCAAGCTGCCACCACCAAACCTATTATTAGTAATATTTTAATTTATGCCACTTTTATGCAAAAATAGATTTTAAGCAGTTTACAGCCACAAAATCCATGATAAAATCCATACAAAATTATTGCTGTGTATTTCAACACAACAATAATTCAATCAGAGTTTGAAATCATCCTCAATTAAAATATGCAATAAAGTAAGCCAGTTAAAATGCATGGCAATTAAACAATAAAATCAGAAGTTCAAATTCAGGGGAAAGCTTGCCTAAGCAGGTGTGTCTTCAGAAGCTGGCAGAATGCCAGTACTGATGGGGCCTCTCATATTTCAGCAGGGAATTCATTCCATAACACTGGTGCCACCAGTAGAAAAGCCCGTCTCTGTATTCCTATGAGCCAATAATCATCAGGTCAAGTCAAAACTAAGAGTATTCCATTTGCTGATCATAGTGCCCTACTGGACAGTGGAGGAGAAAACAGGTTGTTGTTTTTCAGGTAACCTGATCCAGGGGTATTTGAGATTGGTACATAAGAACATTAAAACTGGCTTGGTGGCTAAAAGGCAGCCAGTGCAGACTCCTCAGCACTGGGATGATATGTATCTGATAGGGAGCACCATGCGCCAGCCATGCTCTGGCATTCTGCACCAGTATGTAGGGCTTTATCATGTAGACATCAGTTTTGAGTGCAAAATGGACTTGACTCAAAGGCAATTTCATAAGCAGACAGACAGCTATCATTCTAAGTTTAATGAATCAGGGGACATAGATCTTAGGTGTTGAAATGAAGTTCTTAAGAGATGTAAAAGAGATGTATGTGTAAAACTTGCATACATTGATTTAATATCAAACTAGACAGCGGATCATTTGGCTGCATGCCCTACTGGTATATTACATTCAATTTCCTCTGTGTGATCATGCCACTTTTTTTGCCAATATTTAAAGAAGAGATCAGGACCAATGCCTTGGCTGCCTAGCATGGGTCTCCCTATGCTTGCATTGCATAAGGGATTGGATACTGGGCCTCTGGCAAATTTCCTTGAAAGAACCGCACAATGGGCTTGCAGGGTGCTGAGAGGAGCTTACTGCAGCTTACGAATGCATGAAATCTCTGCTCTCTGCATCTTGCACTGCTTGGGGAAAAATAATGACCAGATGGAACATTAGCATCTCAGTGACTACCTACCACAGCCCATTGTGATTAAATTCTTGCCAGATCCACAGGTGAGATAAATCAGCCAGGTTTTGTTGTTTGCAACAGAGCGGTACCCATTTGTGCTAGCTGGGAATGCACCTGTTCCATTATGCTAATGGCCCCAGTCCTTTTCCCCCCACTGGGATCAAGGGAGATCCTTCACACTGGCCTGCATGTAAACATTTTCAAAACCATCTCACGAAATGTGGATGCATCTTGCCTGAGATAATGATATAAACAGGGCTGAATTTAGCAGATGACATGCCTGCTAGCATTAATGTGTCACATGTCACCTTCATCACCTTTAATTCAAGGGACCTTGGCAAGCTGTAAAAATAGAGATGGAAGCATCCTGAGACCGCAGGGTGACTCAGAAAGGGCTCAGATCTTCCACTATTTGCTTAGGAAGAGATACCCTTCCGTAACAGCTCTGGAAAGGAAGTGATGATATTGGCAGGTCAGCGTAGGTCCAGCTTGCTCCGGACAGCTGGGGGATCAGAGGTTAGACGCATGCTATCTTTTGCTATGCAGCATGCAAGAAAAACACAGAATTTTATGGGAATGGTCTACAGCGGTGATTAGTCAAGTGGGGCCTTTTGCAATACAGATGATGTCTGGGTCCGTCTGAGTTTACTTTAGGTTTTAGATAAGGAAAAACCATGAATCTCTCTTTAACAATCCCTTGAGAAACCAGACACCTGGTTTTTGCAGCAAAAAAACAAGGCTGCAAAAACTGTAGAAAACAATCTTGCTAGAATGAACGGATTCATGTTTTAAGGCTTTTTATTTTCCTGTGCCCATACAGGTCAGAATGCATTTTAATATTAATTTGCAAGGAGGAGAAATTAGCATGCTACCAACATGTCCTGAAATGTGGAGACAACTCAGGAAATGCCCAGAGAAATATTGAATGTAGCATTTTCTTTGGGCATCTGTTCCTGATGCAACAGCTGAAAAATAGTACATTTCTGGATTGGTTGAAGCAAAGAGATCATAACGTGTCTGCTTTAGAAATGTCTAACCAAATATTGACCTTTATCATTGCAGCCATTTTCTCTTTTGACTTTGCATGGATTTTTGGTCAGATGTGTTTCACTTTGCTTCCAGATTTGAGGTGAGTCTGAGGGATAGGCTGTAGCTAAATGGTAGAGAATTTGCTTTGCGTGAAAAGCATCTCCAGGTTCATGGGTACTCGATTCTGATCAAAATAAGCTTCCTAGAGCAAAATATACACAGGAGGCTTATTTTTGTCAGAATTGAGTACAGTGGTACCTCAGGTTAAGTACTTAATTCGTTCTGGAGGTCCGTACTTAACCTGAAACTGTTCTTAACCTGAAGCACCACTTTAGCTAATGGGGCCTCCTGCTGCCGCCGCGCCGCCGGAGCACGATTTCTGTTCTCATCCTGAAGCAAAGTTCTTAACCTGAAGCACTATTTCTGGGTTAGCAGAGTCTGTAACCTGAAGCGCATGTAACCTGAAGTGTATGTAACCTGAGGTACCACTGTATACTCTTCCAGAGTTAACACTAAATACACTACTTCTGGTAAATGAGCCACCACAGCCGCTAGAGGGCTGTGAAAATGTGTCCTGGGCTTTTTAGACTTGTTGACTCATGTACTATCTAAAACCAAAGGGGCGCATTGGTTGTTGGATGTGAACTATATTGGCATCATTTTCAGCTCTCTTACCCCACTATAAACATTCTGCAGTTTCACATCTTGTGTGTGCTTATAACTCAGCAACCTTGCACCCACCCTTTCCATTGGTCTTTCAGCCACTGAAGGGGGGCGGAGAGAGAAGTTGACAGAATGAATACAATGGAATTCAAGACAGCGAGGGGAGCGCTACAGATGACATGGGGGGGTGGAGTCTGAATCACAGATGACATGGGGGGAGTCTGAATCACAAGCAGATGTACAATTTGTTTCAGGTTTAGTTTTCGCTTTTTGTTTAATACTGTTGACAAAGCATGAAATAAAAAAATATGAGATTAAATAACAAATGAATGTTTTAAATAGGAAAAAAAGTTAGTTGATAAATCTTGCCTGTCATTTCTCCAAAGGAAGACAGATAATTTGAAATGCTCTAAGTCACCAGCAACCCAATACCATGTAGTTCTTTTGCAAGTGAGCTGAAGAGGCCTTCTTTCTCCTTGACATGTACTTTGATTTGTTTATGTGTTCATCCTTCACCTTAGTTATTTTTAAAAAACACTTAAAAAAATCCCAAACTGCTGTGTATGCAGAGGTGTGTTTGTGATGTCAAGGGTGATGTCCAGTCATCACCATTCAAAGACACCTCACAAAACTTCATTCAGGTTGAAGCAACCCAGAAATGTGGGAGAATGACTGCTCACCAGTCCTGATGTGGGCAGCTTTTGCGAACCTGGCTTTCCCCTCACATCCATAAAAAAGACTCAAGAGGGAATTGAATGGTAGAAAGGATATATTCCTTTGCAAGGGATTGGACTAAATGAACCTTGGGGTCCTTTCCAACTCTATAATGCTATGATTCTATACTTAGATATGGTAGAAGATCTTCAATATGATAAGACAAATTCAGAAAATATGAGCAATCTGGAGAAATCTGGTAGATACCCATTTCTTCAGTTCCCTGGGCATGTTTACAGCTGCACAGCAAGAGGTACCACTGCTTCCAGGGGCTTTTTCATGTGATGTTTTGAACAAACATGACAAGTGATATTCCTTCCCAGCTGCTTCAAGCAGCTAGAAATTATTTTAAAGCAAGAAAAAAAGAAAGCAGTCCAAGGAACCCCTTGGACCATCTCCTAACTCAATTTAAGCATTTTCAGTGTGTGCAGTTTTCAAAGGATTTCCCCTGTTAAGAAATCCACATGGATGTGCAGAGGAGGAAGCTGCCTTATACTGAGTCAGAAGATTGGTCCATCTATCTCAGCATTGTCTATGCTGACTGGAAACAGCAGCAGCTTTCCAAGGGTCAGCAGCAGCTCTTTTTCAGGTCTCTCCCAGTCCTTCTTGGAGATATGAGGGAATGGACCTGGGATTTTCTGTGTGCAAAGCAGATGCTCTGCCACTGAGGTATATTCTTTCCATTCCAAATGGACTCATGGACAAACCTGAGTTCTTAATGAAACCCATTGTGGATTATGGCCTGTTTACAGAAGGGATGAGGAAAATATGAACTTCCAGATGATGTTGGACCACATCACCCATAAACCCCAGCCAAAATGGTCTATGGTCAGGGATTTTGAGATTGGCAGTCCAACATCATCTGGAGGGATAACAACAACAACAACAACAACAACAACAACAACAATTTATTTATACCCCACCCATCTGGCTGGGTTTCTCCAGCCACTCTGGGTGGCTCCCAACAGAATATTAAAACAGAATAAAACACCAAACATTAAAAACTTCCCTAAACAGGGCTGCCTTCAGATGTCTTCCAAAAGTCAGATAGTTGTTTATTTCCTTAACATCTGATGGGAGGGTGTTCCACAGGGTGGGCGCCACCACCAAGAAGGCCCTCTGCCTGGTTCCCTGATTTATGACATCACTGATTTATGGCAGCTTATTTCTTTAAAATGCCTGGTTACAGCTACCATGAATTTTTGCCCATTTCAATTTTTCATTTTGAAAGAATTGCTTTTGAAATGAAAACATTTCCCCTGAAGCTATGTTTACCCCCCTCTGTTTGCTCCTTCCTCTCCTGTGCCATTTCCCCCCTAGTTAAAACTTTCCTAGAGTCATCCTGGCCAATCAGGGATCACATAGCAACATGGTAATACAATGATGCTATATAACCTATTGGTTTTTGCTACATTACAATTTCATTTAAGGGCAAACCAAACCAAATGTGTATTAGGATAATGCTTTCTGGATTGGTGAATTTGACCTCAGCCAATCAAACGACTGATTGCTGTGCTCTGGAGGGGGGTGAGGGTGGGAATGCCCTCCTTCTGATACATGGGGGTAGCCAAGGGGGGGAGGGGATGTTGCCCCCCCATCAAGTAAAACAATGGAAATACTTAACTAACTGACCGATCACATTGGTTCTGCCTCGCCTAACAAAAGTCCTGCCCCCCGCAAAAAAGCTCTGGCTATGCCCATGTTCTAATACAGCCCTTTCAGTTCAGCCCTAGTAGTACAGAGAGTGTTGGACTTAGACCAGGATGTTGAATGGACCCCTCAACTGAGACTTGGGCAAGAGATCCTTTCCCTTGGAGTTGCTGCAAGGATAAAATGGGAAAGCTCCCTGTATGTTGCCATGTGCTCTTTTGGAAGAAGGATTGGAAAACACACACACACACACACACACACACACACACATATATATATGAGAAGGAGACTCTACAGAATCTCTGTAAAGTACATATAAATCTGAAAGCCAAAAGTGATTAACATTACTGTACATAATGCACAACACACTGAGGCCTGGAATGTCAGAGCTCTGGGATTTCAGAATGGTTCATATCCAGCTGATTTGTGGTCTGTAAAACTCTCAGGAACACTGCTTGAAATCCATGTTCTTTTTTCCCTACACCAGCGGAATAAAGAAAATGCTCTTAATTATTTCCAGCCTTTTCCGAGCTATACAGCATAATTAACTATGATGTGTTTTTCACAGCTAATTAGAGAATAGTGTAGCACCAAACTAATTGGACACAGTAGCACCTCAGAAGGGCAATAAAACAAGTTTACCACCTCTCGAGATTGGCATGTGTGCTGTGTGTAGAATAAGATGGGGAAAGTCGTGGAGATCATTGTTCATTTTCCCATTTACTGCAGGATCAGGGTTTTCAGTTTAGTTGCATTCATTATAAAAGCCCGTTCTCCTCCTGCTGTGTATTTTTTTGCTCTTCCACAATGAGCCTTCTCCCTTTGCCCCAACCTACATTTAGCACCACCATTTCAGTGCAATTTGTCATCTTTTCATGTTGGCTAGTAACTTGGCTTCCCTCCATGCATCCTTTACCATATGGATAAAAACCTCATCAGCTGATTCACCAGCAATAGATTCACGAATGAAGATTTTATTATTCATATGGTTGCTCCTCACAGGACCAGGGACATGTCTTTCTAGCAGTTTCCTGAAAGCAAAGCCACGCAGGGACTTTGCCATGACTTAACATTATTAGTTAAGATATAGTTCCTTTCTATTCTGCTCTGTTGAGGAAGCCTCATCTAGACATTGCCTCCTCAATTTGTGTGCAAGGGGAGTTAAAACTTTATAGACAGTGGAAGTGAAGCCACAGGAAACCAGGCAGAGGGTCTTCTTGGGAGTGGCACCTCCCCTGTGGAATGCCCTCCCATCAGATGTCAAGGAGATGAGTTACGATATAATCTGAAGTCATCTGAAGGCAGCCCTGTATAGGGAAGTTTTTAACGTTTAATCTTTTATTATGTTTTTTATATATGTTGGAAGCTGATCAGAGTGCCTGGGCAACCTAGTCAGATGGGCAGAGCACAAATAATAAATTAGTAGTAGCAGCAGCAGTAGTAGTAGTAGTAGTTGTAGTAACAGGTCAGGTTTTGTGAAGCTCACCTTAAATGACTTTGTAGAAACCCTGTATTTGCTTGTTAAGGCTTGGGAAGTTGACCTTACCTGAGAACATTATTTCTCTTGCAGCATTAGAAAAGGTGAAAACTGACCAGGTAAAAACACAGTCAGGAGTTCAGCCTTTGAATCAACGTAGGAGAGTGACTGGTCTTAAAAGTGAATAGTATATCCAGTGCAATTTACTGGGTGTAAACTCTCTGAAGTAAAAATAAGGTTCTTGAAAGCAGCAGTAACACATGCACAACCCCTAGGTGTCTTCTGCCATCATTGCATTGTGGTAAGAAAATAAGAAGAGTCGTGCTGGATCAGGCCAATGGCCCATCATAATCCATCTTTCTGTTATTGCATTGGCCAAACAGATGCCCATGGATAACCTGCAAATGGCACCTGAATTCAACTACACTCCTCCGCCTGTGATTTCCAGCAACTAGTATACACTGACTCTGTATAGTGGAGGTAGAGCACAGCCATTGTGGCTAGCAGCCATTGATAGCATTATCCTCCATTAATCTGCATGATTCATATGGGGTAAAAGCAAAGGACAGAGCAGTTTTTGCTTAAGAAACCATTTATTTGCTTAGCCCTGAGGTCACGTAGAATATCTTCGATAATAATCATGCTACAGATTTTGATCTTAAACCTTTCTGCTGTGCTGTTGTAAATGCCATTTTGAAATGTTACGCTTTTGCTTGCCAGTGGATCCAACAATATTTCTTCTAAGTTATGTAAAATAAGATGTATCAAAACAGTATCATGGCGCCGTTTCAGAAATGCCAGAAAGATAAATTAGATCCTTCAGGAAAATATTGGCTAATGAAGATTTGGGAAACCATGAGTGATATCCAAGAAAGTTATACTCAGTGTAGACATGTGGAAATAAAAAAAAAAGATTTTAAGTTACTTAAGTTCACTGATTATGACTAATATTTGATATCACCACATAAAATTAAGTATGTGTGTGTAAAGAGAGGTGAGTGGGGGGGGGAGAGTGATCTTGATACAGACTTCAGATAGTACTTCATGTTTGGATACCAATAATCCAATATGTAGTAAGGGGGTACAATTGAAATGGTAACCTTTTGTTTCAGTCTAAGGCTAAACTTTAACGGAGTTCAGGCCTACCTATTCGAAAAGCTACAGATTTAACATAAACTGGGTGAAGAGTCATTCCTTTTCCAGGAAATCTGTAGTACCATTAGGAAAAGCCAGGGATCTTTCCAGAGATAAATCACAACATCTCCCATTTCAGCAAATTACAATCCCAAGGAGCAGTGCTTTTTTCCCTAGGGAAAATGGTGCTGGTACTCACCATGACACTGGTCATTTTCGGTGAGGGAGGAGGAGGGGAAGCAGTGGCGGCGGCTGTAGTGGTGGTGGCAACGAAGGAGGAAGAAGGGGAAAAAAAGAAGAGGAGAGAGGGTGGGAGGCAAGGAGGGAGAGGGGCCTGCCTGCCTGCCCACCCACCTGCCTGGGGTCTTGCCTTGCACCTCAGCACCAGCAGTAACAGTTAAACTGGCATGAAACCAGTAATGGCTTAGCATTAGTTGCGAACCAGCTCACTGTTGCATTAGCATTCCTTTTTTTTAGAGGAAAAAAACCCACCAATTCATGTCATGTCCTTCTTCTCTTTATGTAGAGTGTAGACCTTGCAAGACATGGCACTTTTGCCAGCTTACAAGTCCTCGTGCAGATTAAATGTGAAATGTTATGACATTTTAGAGTGTGTTCTTTCAGATGCCTCATTGCTAACAAGACAAGATCCTGGTAATGCTTTTTTTTTTCAGCTTTGATGTACAGCTGTTTAAATAAATTGGGCTTTAGAGGGATGACCTGTGGGAACATTTGCGTTTAAGCTTTCTGTTCCTTGAGCTGGAAATCAACATATTCCCCCCCCCCCCGAATGGCATGAAAGGGCATGAGCTCGGCTTTTTGTGCAAAAGAGAGGCATGGTGGCCATGGCAATCAAATGCAAACAGAGGGAAAGGTCAAATGGACTAAGATGTCTCAAGGTCTTCTCTTTTGAATAGCCATTGTCTCCAACATCATATAAAATCAGCGTCATATTTACAGTGAGAGTGGCTCTATGTCAGGAAGCTGTGGCTCAGTTAAAACTCCTAGGAAGACGTGTATGTGTGTGTGTGTGAGAGAGAGAGAGAGAGAGAGAGAGAGACAGACAGAGAGGCAGGCAGACCAACAGAGAGGTTAAGTGCAGTGGTACCTTGGTTTACAACCATAATGCGTTCTGGAGGTGCGTTTGTAAACCAAAACAGGTTATAACCCAAGGCACGCTTTCGCTAATGGGGCCTCAAATTTTTTTTTTTGTTCATAATTCCAAAAAAAGAAAAAGAAAGAAAAAGGATTGTAATCCCAAAAAAGTTCACAAACTGGAACACACACTTCCGGGTTTGACATGTTTGTAATCCAAAACGTATGCAAACCAAGACGTATGCAAACCAAGGTACTACTGTATATGCATTTGGACAGAATAATTTGGCTATAGGACAGAATGGTGATTTTTCCTATTTCAGAAATATTAATAGCATATTAGTTATATACGAATCTTGTTCATAGATTAATGTTGTTGTTGTGTGGTTTTTTTCTTGTGCCCTGATCATCCTATATATTGGGGTGGTTATCTTCTGACGTTACCTGCATATTTGGAGAGACTGGAAATTAAGAAATTAAGATTCTTATAAAACTTGTCTTTTTTCCCATTGGCTTAAAGAGAGACATGTTTTCTTGGGTCCAGCGAATAGTTAAGGAGCATCTGCTAGTGTAGCCTTCTTGAGGTTAAGTCAAGTATGGGGAACCTCCAGCTGCTCGGCTGCATCACCCATAGCCCCTGACCATTGACCATGCTGGTGGGGGCTGAAGGGAGCAACATGCTGATGCCATGGACCACAAGAGGGCGGCTGAAGATAAAGCCACGAGATATTGTAGCTATGATAAGGGACAGCATTTTCTGAACATCTCCGTGTTTGTCATCATCATCTTCTTCTTCACATCTAGTAGTTGCTTAAAAAAAATTAACTCGAAGCAATTTACAGTGCAATGCAAAAATTAAAACCAATATGAAACTAAAACAGAACAAAAGTGAAAAACATTCATATACAAAAAAGGCATTCTAAAGATATGTGTTTGCTTAGGGACTAAAAGTAGACAGTGATGTAGAGAGTATCCCATAAATGAGGAGCCACCACTGAAAAGGCCCATTCTTCTGTTGCTGTCCTCCGTAACTCCCTCAGAGATGGTACATGGAGAAGGAAGGGCCTCAGGTGATGAACATGGGGTCCAGTGTGGTTCATATGAAGAGAGGTGGTCCTAGGGGTATTGGGCTCTTGAGCTGCTTAAAGCTTTGTTGGTTAAAACTAGCACCCTTGGTTTCTTTCTAACTACTCTCTTTGATCTCAGTGAGAACTGAGGGTTTTGCCAATACTGCTAAAATGAATAATTCTCACACTATTATATGCATTATTATATAATATTGTGTGCATATTATATGTAAGTACAGTCCAGGTTCCCTAAATCAACCAGTACATAGGCAGATACAAACAATGTATGTAACATACAGGTATGCATAAAAATATTTATGTATTAATTCTTAAAATATTAAGCTAAAGAAATATACTACTTTGTGGAGTTCTATATGTATTACAGAACAGACATATTGGTGTATAGATTTTTTTGCATTTATTTTGCATATAATTTTGCACAAGTGGCCCAGACATAAATAGGCACTAAATGAAAGAGGCAGTCCAATATGGACAAAGCTTGTTTGAGTCTAAGTAACATGTAAAAATCCAATTAAAATGGATACCTCCGCCATCGCTAACTATGATCTTGTTTTTTTCTAGCCCTGAAATGATGGTGATGATGCTGATGAACATACTGGAAAAGACAGTTTTCTGCAATGGAATGACAGCTCATGGACAAGAGTTAGAAGCCATCCTGGTCTTCAACAAACAATTACGCCATTTTTGGTTAGGGTGAATTTTAATAAAAAGCATTCATAGGAGAAACTACATTCAGGTTCATAATAATGTAAAGCAAGGACCCAGCATCTTGCTTTAACTTGCATCATCAGTTCTAGTTGTTTTGTGTTTCCAGTCATGCCAGAATCACTGTGGTACCATGTAATCCAGTTTCGCCTCAGCATGCTTCTCTGCTGTAATTCAAAACATTGAGATCTAATCAGATTAGCGCTAAGTAATCTGGTTTAATAACACCCACAAAAGGGATCCACAAAATATTTTGCAAGCAGCAACAACAGAATAATAGAATCACTGGCTGCCACTGCTATTGCAACTGATGGGGCTCACATGGCTGGCAGTGGGGATTGTGGGAACAGCGAGGCCAGGTAATGGCAGCAGTTAACACTCTGGGCTTGATCTTCTGGTGCTGGCATTTCAACTACACAACTGCATCAGAGGCAAGGACAGAGCAATTAAGATGGCCAGGTCACCACCACCACTGTTAGGTTGGGCATCTGGTGGGAACTGGGCAGTGGTCCAACAACAGCGGTCCACTCTGCACCTGGGCAGTATATGCTCTTAACAAATCCATGTTGGGGATGTGTTTGGCATAATCAAGATGGTGGGACAGGAAATACAGGTGCACTGTGCAGTCCCCTGAGCCCCACTTGGCACTGCCAACTAGTATGTGCAGGGCACCAGGCCTGACAAGCACTGAATGAGAGTATAGTTTTGGTGTGAAGGAGTTATGAAGGCATTTTCAAAACCCAGGAGGGTGGTAGTATTGCAAAGAAGAAGAAGGCAAGCTTCAAGATGTGCTGGACAAATCCATAGGCTTTGCTCACAGAAAGTACTCAAATTGTTGCCATTGTGTACAACTCATTTTGAGCATAATTGCTTTTCACCAGTGCAACCAAAAATGAGTTAATAGTAGGCTAACCTTCCATGTTATGTTCCATGAACTTGAAGAGTTGGTATGCTAAGAAGGTATTTTCTTCAGTGTTTTTGAGGGGTTTGTTTTGCTTTGCTAAGAGGAGCTGCTCTCTGTCTCCCCCCTGCCCTGCCCCGATGGTAGTGTCTCAATACCTGGACAACATGTATAACTTCACAGATAGCCTTTGTCTGTGCTTGAATTATGAGGGAAATGGGAGATGGCCCTGAATGTAATCCAAAAGTTTTGTCCCTGGACCAACCCCGGTTTCTTCCACATCCTACCTCCGTCTAGAGTCATAGGAGCCAGACACTCTCTGCCCCCTTTGATTCAAGCAGTGTCCTGCACAACAACAGATAAGCAACTGTTTTGTACAAACAAACTGTGTGTGTATGGGGTGTGAGTAACAAGGTTGTGCAAAGCTTTCATTCCTTTCATCAGTTACCGCAGATTAAATACCCATCCCTTTACATGATAAAACCTGTTTTTCAGCATATTGAAAGTCAGGATGAAATCCTTTCCAAGGCAGCTATTTAGCACTATCTTGAGACAGAAAGACAACAAGGTGAAAGGAAGAAGAACTACCAACTGTTATTCAACCAAGAATAGCAGCAATAGAAGATCACCCTTGTCTGAATTGGACAAAAAAACGTTCTCAGAAATGCTCACCATAGAGCATGTCCATACCACCTTCCATTCTGTAAACATGACCAACCCAGCATGGTCGTCACGGACACAGCAGTGTGAACATGCTGGGAATCTGGGCTTGGTAGAGCACACATTTGTTTGAGATTCTGTTCTGCCATGTGATATCCATAATCCTCTTGATGCAGCTCATGTACAGTAGAAGGTGTTGAGGAGTTTCTGCTAATGGCTGTAAGTTGCCCACGTCTCACTCCAAATTCGCATTCTTTCAAATACTGCAGGGCAGTCCCCCAGACAAGTAATGTGTGCAGGAAAAGCATATACTTGGGTAAAGTGTGCATAAAGATGTATATATTACTGAAAATAACATAACAATGCATTGTGTGAGAGAAAATCGCTTTGCAAAAATGATTATTAGGTAAAATTGCATAGCAAAATATGTATACTAGGAGAAATTTGCACTAAAATGCTGATAATTTTTAAAACCAATAAAAGCAAAATTGCAAACAGATGTGGAAATGTGGAGAACTGAACTTAAGTGTGGAAAAAGGAGAGCAACTGAAATTTGCAGATTCACTGTTGGGTACTGATGTGCTACTTGGCTGAACTGCGAATTTAAGGCAGTGTTCTCCTATGTCCTCTGAACCAACTAGAGCTGTAAATTATTTTGATAGAAAGATGGGCCCAAGAAGGGTTTCACCTGCTAGTCACCTAGGACTAGCATTCTGTGTCTCCTTCGGCCCTTTCAGAGCAAAGAATCTAAAATAGGGATGGGGAACCCTGTGACCCTTCAGGTGTTGTTGGCCTGCAACTATCTTCATCCTTAGCCATAATAACATAAGAAGGGCCTGTTGATTCAGGCCAATGGCCCATCTTGTTCAGCATCCCGTTCTCACAGTGGCCAACCAGATGCCCACAGGAAAGCAGCAAACAGGACCCAGGCACAAGAGAATTCACCCCTCCTGTGGTTTCTAGCAACTTGAAATCAGAAGCATTACTACCTCTTGACTGTGGAGGCAGAGCATCCAGCCTAGTAGTCATCTATAGCCTTCTCTACCATGAATTTGTCCAATTCTCTTTTAAAGCCATCCATGTTGGTGGCCATCATTGCCTCCTGTGGGAATAAGGTCCATTGTTTAAGTATGTGATGTTTGAAGAACTTTATTTTACCTATCCTGAATCTTCTGACAAAAGAATGTTCAGTCGGTCAGGGTGGATGGGAGCTATAGTACAACAACTTCCAGATGGCCACAAATTCCCCATCTCTGATCTAAAAGACTCCTCTCCTCCCCATATGCATAAGAGACACACTGCAGTGATCTTGCCAGCAGTTTCTCTACCTATATGGAAAGAGATCTGACATAATCCACATGCCAGTGCATGTCTGGCAACAAAATGGAATTAATCATCTTTTGTGCTCGCCTATAACAGAATGAAGATGACAGAGACAGAGAGAGAGAGAAGCAGAGATTATCCAAAATATTTACTCAATAGCCTTGTTTGAAGTAAAACATCCTATAAAGTCTGCGTCAGGCTCCTTAGACAAACAATTATTAATCCTTTAGGCACAAATTAAAAGATCACAGGCATGTCTTCTCTTAGAAATCACCATGAGGAATAAGGAATGCGAGTCATCTTCCATCTCGTGCTTTTCTTTTCTTTCAGAGCAGAACACATATCCGAAGGCAAAGTCAGTTGCAAAATATCTGCTAATTCAGAGCGAAAACATAACAAAAAACCAAACTCCTCCGGCGCCTAGTTTCTTGCACCTTGAGGTTTGTTAGGTACTCATTGGATTGTAGTAAGTAGAGCAGGGATAGTCAATGTGCTGCCCTCCTGATTATTGGCATCTATAGGAATTTTTACAGAGGTGGGGAAGGTGCAAAGAAAAACACTCAAAGCAGGCTTATTTCTCCGAAAAAGATGAGGATGTTGGGAAATATTCAGCAAAGTACTTCTGCTTGGCAAAGACTTTTGGCTGCACAATGGGACTTGTTCTCCCTCTCCTATCCCTGTGTGCCCCCCACTAAATCTGTTCTAGGAGTTCTGCAAGAGGAGAAGAAGGGGGAGTTCTGTTGTACAAGTCATAGAATCATAGAATCATAGAATCATAGAGTTGGAAGAGACCACAAGGGCCATCGAGTCCAACCCCCTGCCAAGCAGGAAACACCATCAGAGCACTCCTGACATATGGTTGTCAAGCCTCTGCTTAAAGACCTCCAAAGAAGGAGACTCCACCACACTCCTTGGCAGCAAATTCCACTGTCGAACAGCTCTTACTGTCAGGAAGTTCTTCCTAATGTTTAGGTGGAATCTTCTTTCTTGTAGTTTGGATCCATTGCTCCGTGTCCGCTTCTCTGGAGCAGCAGAAAACAACCTTTCTCCCTCCTCTATGTGACATCCTTTTATATATTTGAACATGGCTATCATATCACCCCTTAACCTCCTCTTCTCCAGGCTAAACATGCCCAGCTCCCTTAGCCGTTCCTCATAAGGCATCATTTCTAGGCCTTTGACCATTTTGGTTGCCCTCCTCTGGACACGTTCCAGTCTGTCAGTGTCCTTCTTGAACTGTGGTGCCCAGAACTGGACACAGTACTCCAGGTGAGGTCTGACCAGAGCAGAATACAATGGCACTATTACTTCCCTTGATCTAGATGCTATACTCCTATTGATGCAGCCCAGAATTGCATTGGCTTTTTTAGCTGCCGCGTCACACTGTTGGCTCATGTCAAGTTTGTGGTCAACCAAGACTCCTAGATCCTTTTCACATGTACTGCTCTCAAGCCAGGTGTCCCCCATCTTGTATTTGTGCCTCTCATTTTTTTTGCCCAAGTGCAATACTTTACATTTCTCCCTGTTAAAATTCATCTTGTTTGTTTTGGCCCAGTTCTCTAATCTGTCAAGGTCGTTTTGAAGTGTGATCCTGTCCTCTGGGGTGTTAGCCACCCCTCCCAGTTTGGTGTCATCTGCAAATTTGATCAGAATGCCCTTGAGTCCATCATCCAAGTCGTTGATAAAGATGTTGAATAAGACCGGGCCCAAGACAGAACCCTGTGGCACCCCACTAGTCACTCTTCTCCAGGATGAAGAGGAACCATTGATGAGCACCCTTTGGGTTCGGTCAGTCAGCCAGTTACAAATCCACTGAGTGGTAGCATAGTCAAGACTGCATTTTACCAGCTTCTTTACAAGAATATCATGGGGCACCTTGTCAAATGCCTTGCTGAAATCAAGGTAGGCTACATCCACTGCGTTCCCTTCATCTACCAGGCTTGTAATTCTGTCAAAAAACGAGATCAGGTTAGTCTGACATGACTTATTTTTTAGAAATCCATGCTGACTATTGGTGATCACAGCATTCCTTTCTAGGTGCTCACAGACTGTTTGCTTAATGATCTGCTCCAGAATCTTCCCTGGTATTGATGTCAGACTGACTGGGCGGTAGTTATTTGGGTCCTCTCTTTTCCCCTTTTTGAAAATAGGGACAAGTCGAAATCCTTGTGCTAGTGGAAGTGCTATGTTGGATACCACCTGGGGGCTCATATCACCTTAACAAAGGGGTGCCCAAACTTTTTTCAAAGAGGGCCAGATCTGATGAAGTGAACATGCGTGAGGGCCAATCAGAGTTATTTTTAGGATTTTTTTAGGATCAAAGTTGTTGAGCTTTTTAAAAAAGGATTTTACCTCAGGAGATAAACTGCCACAGGGGCCGGATAAATCGACTGGCGGGCCGGATTAGGCCCCGAATCGGACTTTGGACATGCCGGCCTTGACCTGTCAAGTCTCTTTTTAATAAGATGAAAGCTAGGATTCTGGTTCATATGAGAAGGGGGAACTGCACATGTTCCTGATTTAGCTGAACTGCCTCTCCCACCAGCCCTAGCTAGCATGGCCAATGGTTGGGCAGATGGGAGATGTGGCCCAACGACATAGGAAAGGCTACTCCCCAAGTAGATTATTGGACTGGCAACAGCACTGGAGATACCCAGATGCAAATCCCCAATCTGTTTTATAACAGAAATTATACATACAGACATACATACATACATACATACATACATACATGTGTTTGTGTGTGTATAGACACACACACACACACACAGAGAGAGAGAGAGAGAGAGAGAGAGAGAGAGAGAGATACCACACCTACATCCAGGAGTTTCCTGACCATTGATGCCAGTATTTATTGATTTATGTATTTATCACTGAATGTATATCTCATCCTTCTCCCAAAGGAGCCCAGTTTTCATTGTTTCAGAATCACATTGCTAATGCTTCAATATTGTCAGGGGTGTTGTTCACACATTTAATTCCATGAGTGTACTCTTTGTGTGCCTCTATATACAAATAGTTGAACTGCAGTTCACATCTGATGTCCAAGGAGCGTACAGTCTGTGTGCCGGTGTACACAATAGCTAAACTTTACAATTGGGCAGGTGTATACACTCTACACAAATGCATGTACAGGCCCAGGGACATATCAGTGTGATATGTGAACAACAATGTTGTGATGCGTTTAATTGAAACTTCGTTGTTATGTTGTTTTATTGCTGTACATGGCTTTGGGATTCTGCTCTTGAAATGGAAAGCAGTCAAGGCATTATTTTCAATAGGTAAAATGAATAACTATTTTGCTTCTGGCTTTAGCTGGTGGGTATCAGTGTTCCAATAAAGTAGATCATCTCTGCCGGTCCTTTCCCTGGTGCTTTCATCATTCAACCACTCACTTATTATGCTTGTTGTACTTTACTTTTCTCTCATTATCAGGCACCTTGGGGGGCTGCTGTTAGGCAGGAGGGCAGCATATAACTATTTTTTAAATGAACGAATGAATAAATAAATAAAATATACACATGAGGAGGCACCAGAAAGCAAACTTAACAAGGTATGAGTGAGGCCTTGGAGAGGAATTTTCCCTCAGGCTGAAAAAGGGAAGACCCTGGAGGATGTGAAGTCATAACCTTCTGTTGCCGACATTTGCAATCTCGAAAAAATTAAGCCTGAACTGAAAAACAAGCCTTTAAAATAGAGTTTGACTTGCACCACCCTTTTTACCTGAATCAGCTGACCAGGTTGTAGGTTATGCCACTGAGCTGAACAGAATTGGCATCCAGTGTAAGTCCCCCCCCCCATCTGTAGCCCAGCTGAGGCAGGATTCGGCCCGCTGAGGCAGGGATCCACTGAATCCTAGCTTCCTTGTCTTTTTGGTTCTGCACTCTGGATTGTCTCCTTACTCTGATTGTTGCAAAAATAGAAAAGGAAGAGGAGGAAGAGGAAGAAAGTTCAGTGACACAAACATTTTGAGGCATCTTTAGATTTACCCATAGAGTTACTCATTTTAGGAGTAAGTTGATACTTTGTTGACCAAAGGCCCAGAAATCCTGGGGCTGATTGTGTCCAAAGGAATGAATGATCTGTGTGTTTTTTGGGGGGTGGGAAGGTGGAATTATTGCCAACTTACTGCCAAATGCCAATGGCTTTGATTTATCAATAAATTAAGTGACATATTTATAACAGCATTATTATTTTTTCTCAGCTCTTTTCTTCTCACAAAGGCCCCTGTTGGCTATGATGTTTTCCTAGATTAGAAACTTGACGTACAAGGGGGATTAATGGGTAATGTTCATTTAGGGACAGCTCACAAAATGTTTGTAACTGAAGCAGAAAATGCAAATGCCCCCCCCAACATTAAAATATAGCAATAAGTGAGTGAACGGTGCCCCGAATTTGCTGCCTGAGTCAATTGCATGGAGGTTTCTAGTTATAGAATCAAAGAATTGTAGAGCTGGAATGGATCCCAAGGGCCATTTAGTCCAACCCAATGAGGGAATCACAAGGAAAGAATCCTTGGCAGGTGTCCATCCAACATCCAAAGAAGGAGAGTCCATGTTCAAATGGATGTGAGTACAAGCCCTGGCAGACCTTCCCTATAAAACACAGGAAGAGTTGCGGTTTTGGGAAGGGGCAGAATGGGATAGGGGGTTTCAAAGGCAGGACTCCAGTGCAGGCCTTTGGCCCCATCCACACTTTGAGCATTCATATGTTCAGGCAAATGTCTGAACATGCCTACTGAGTAGCTAGAGAAATGTCTCAGGGGAATTCACTAGCTAATGAATGACAGACATCTACAGTTTTATTACCCAGATCCTGCAAATGGAAGACACATTTCCACCAGTTAGCAAATGCATTCACTGCCAAGCCTGTACCCTCAATGAATCCATCTATTTGTTTTTCTAAAAAAACACTGAATGTTAGTGTTCATCAAAGAACCCTGTAGCAATGGGTTCCAGAGGTTAATTAAGCACTACTTGAAGAAATACAGACTTTTGTTTGCCTTGAATGTGGAACCAGCTACTTTTATTGTTAGAAATAAAATGATTTAGCAGTATTTTGGAAGAGTGAATCAATTCTCTCCATTTAGCTTGGCTACACTGCTCATGATATTATAAAACATCTGGGACATCTTTTCTTTTCCAAAAGCCAAAACAGGCTGAATTGCTTCAATCTTGCTTCAAAAGGAAGATGATCTGTCCTCAAGCCCTCCCACAGAACTGTAGTTTGGATATATATCCACAGCATTGTTGTTGTTGAATAGGAAATACCTATTTTCATCAGATAAACTTTGGAGTGTATTTAGGAGTGCTTCCTGGTTTGGGGCCCTGAAGTCACATTTTCTTCCAGAAATGTAGGAACACAGGGAGCTGCCTCAGTCAGATCATTGAATCCGTCTAGTTCAGTAGTGGTTTTCCCAGTAGTGATGTATGGAAGTGAGAGCTGGACCATCAAGAAGGCTGATCGCCGAAGAATTGATGCTTTTGAATTATGGTGCTGGAGGAAACTCTTGAGAGTCCCATGGACTGCAAGAAGATCAAACGTATCCTTTCTTAAGGAAATCAGCCCTGAGTGCTCACTGGAAGGACAGATCGCGAAGCTGAGACTCCAATACTTTGGCCACCTCATGAGAAGAGAAGACTCCCTGGAAAAGACCCTGATGTTGGGAAAGATGGAGGGCACAAGGAGAAGGGGACGACAGAGGACAAGATGGTTGGACAGTGTTCTCAAAGCTACCAACATGAGTCTGACCAAACTGCAGGAGGCAGTGGAAGACAGGAGTGCCTGGCGTGCTCTGGTCCATGGGGTCACGAAGAGTCGGACACGACTAAATGACTAAACAACAAGTTCAGTAGCATCTGCACTGACTGGTAGTGGCTCTTCAAGATTTCAGACTAAGAGTCTCTTCCAGGCCTAGCTGAAGATGCTGAAAACTGAACCTGTGACCTTCTGCATGCAAAGCAGAGACTCTACCACTGAGATACATTCCTTCCCCAACAAATCAAAGGTGCCAGCCCAATCCTGTTTTCAGCAAAGCTCGGCCCTCCGTTGCCACAAATGCAAGCCCTGGCGAAAGGAAGGGAGCCAAAGCGATTGAAGTGCTATCAGCTTTTATTCTTCCTCCCGCCCACTGCTCTCCTCCTGGCCAATTTACCACCCGGCCTTTTCTTTTCATGCTTTCTTTTTTCCCAAGGGCGCCAATCCTTCCTCGTAACCTCTGCACACTTTCCCCAGATGTGTGACAAAACATTGCAATTTCAGGACTGATTTCTGAAAAACAAAAACATTCCAGAGCCTGCGCTGTCTCAGATCCTCAGGGTTTTTGTGTACCGATGCCAGATGAGTTCAGGAAAATCTGTGAGGTCTCTCTTTAAGCCTTCCACAAAGGGCTGGTAACATGAGCATGGTTTGTGTACACAGCACGGCTGGGAAACGTGCTTTCTTAACAAGAAAGGAAAGTAATAGCGGTTGCAATAACATTGCTCTTGGGTTTGTGGGTTTCTTTTAAGAGTTGTAGGAGCAAGCTATAAAGTTTGTGTGCTGTTTGTCCTGTTAAGTGGGAGCAATTGATCCAAGACTGTGTCTGTTGACAGGCTTATGGTTGGAACACAAAGCTGGGCTCTATTCGATGGCTTCTTTTCCTAGGTTATGGGATGCTCAAGTCTGTTCTTATGCATTTTGACCAAGCAGAAGCATGTTGGGTGACTCTGTCAATTTCAGTTTCCCTGTTTCCCATTTTCCCAATCTTTTTAAAAATTATTATTATTATTATTATTATTATTATTATTATTATTTAAAGTATTTATATCCTACAGTTCTCTCAAGTTGGAATTCAAGGTGGATTACATTTTAAAAGAACATTATAAAATGCAAAGTAATAAAGAAAATCAACATGTTATAAACAATAATTAAAATACATCAGAACATGCAATTAACATACAGTTTGCCCCGGCAGCTGTTTGTGCTGTAGAACATATTATAACAGCATTAGCACAATAAAGTAGGTCCTTTTACAAAAATGTAAAAGCACAAAAATCATCAAAAAGCAACAACAGGGGGAAAGTTGAAAAGGCCCAAGGAGGAGACAGTAATTTCATTAAGTTCAGTAATTCTTTCATGATATATAATGAATTTAAAAGGATGTTCAAAATAACCTTTGTAAAAAATAAACAAACAAACGAGAAGCTTTTCTTTTGGGAATTATAGGGACAGGACAACCTACATTGTGTAGAAATTTATTTAAGTATGCTACTACAGCAGCAAGAATGCTACTCGCCCCAAAATGGCAATAAGCAGAAGTCCCAGCAAAGGAAGAATGGATACAAAAACTTATGGCGAAACTCACTGGAAGAAAAAGAAATAAAGATAACAAACTTTTTTTTATAAAAGAATGGAAATGCTTTATTGAATATTTACAGATAAATTACAAACAGATAAAAGCATTGGCAGGATTATTGTAATAACCTGCAATTTCATAAGAGTTTATATTTAAAGTAGATGATTAAATGAGCAAATTAAATAAATCTGGATATGCAGAAGAGATTAAAAATAAATTTGAGGAACCGCAGAAAGAGGGGGAAGGAAGTCAAACTTTGAAATGTTAAAATGATTGTAAAATTAATGAAATGTATAAATTTGAAAAGTATAAATAAAAACTTTAAAAAGAAAAGTAAGCTCAGTAATTCTTCCAAATAAAATTGTTCAAGGCTCAAATGAGGTGATCCATTGTATGAGTGTTCATATAAGTAAAAAAAAGCCATCATGTGGCTGAAAAATCTTATGGTGCATCAAAGCCATTGGTGACTTTACATTCATGAGTGAGCTTGTCCAAGCCTTTCATGTCACACCCTTACTGAACATGGAATAATTTTACTGTGGGTAGAAGTACAAAAACCTAGTGGAGAAAGTGTATGCCTGGGGCTGTGTAAGGCCTGCGTGCAAATGTGACCTGGAGGCGCCTATATTTTGGAACTCGTTTTCAATGGAGGTTTTAACGCAGATTTCAAGGTAAATTAGAAAAACCACATTTGTTCTGCTGGGACCTGGATTCTTAGAGCTGGCTCTTTGCAAATTAAGGTGTCATCCACCAGACACCCCTACTTAAGCAGCCATCAGTAGCTGAGGAAGCTACTGTACTTACTGTACACTAAAAAGGCAGGAAGGGCCTGAATTGGATTAGGACATTATATTGCAAGAGTGGGGCTAACTTTTCCTTCATAAGGCAGGAGTGGAGAATCCGTAGCTTTCCCAGAAGTTGCTGGACTATAGCATCATCCCTGCCCTTTGGCTATGCTGTCTGATGGGATCTGGCATCCCGAAAAATCCAGGGGGCCATTGGTTCACCATTTTCCTAAGTGGCCCGCCTTCAAACTGCTTAGTCCCCTATGGCAAAAACATGTGTGTCCCATCTGTATGCCTGCTCCCATGTGAAAAAAAGCAGTTTAGAGCGGGAAATTTAGTTGAAGAAATTTCTGTGTGTCAGCCCCAATCCAATTCTCCTTTCTCCTGTACCATGGGTGCTTTTACTTTAACCCACTTTAAACACACAGGAGATCATAGAATCATAGAATGGCAGAGTTGGAAGGGATCATGAGAATCATCTAGTCCAACTCCCTGCAATGCAGGAATATGCAGTTGTCCCATACGGGGATCAAACTTGCAACCTTGACATTATCAGCACCATGTTCCAACCAACTGAGCAATCCAGGCTGACATTCAAGAGTCTCCAAATGTAACACCTAGTTTGAGCTAAGGGAATACATCATGTGGTTAATATTCCTTCACAGTGAGAATGAAGCAGGCAGAACATCAGGTAGAGCACCAGGTCCTTATCATACTCTCTTTGTTCATTGCTTGACTTTCATGTGTTCCAGGCTATTTTGCTGAATGAAAGGAAGCTCCATGGAATAGTTAGTGGCACAAACCAAACATGACACCGGAGCAGCAGCCACACTTAAGACTTTCAGATCCTTGAACAAGCTGAAAATATTCATCTATATCTATTATCTATCATCTATCTATCATCTATCATCTATCTATCTATCATCTATCTATCTATCTATCTATCTATCTATCTATCTATCATCTATCTATCTATCATCTATCTATCTATCTATCTATCTATCATCTATCTAGCTATCATCTATCTATCTATCTATCTATCTCTCATCTGTTTATCTACCTACCTACCCACCTGGCATTAATGGTTTGTGACAATCTGAGAACCTGGTCTCTTACAATCCCTGTCGCCATTCAGAATGTCAGTGACTTTAAGCTTCTTGAATAATGTCAGATGTTATTTGTGAATAATTCATATAACAATTCATGCAAAACTCCCTAGATAAGCTCATTGGTTATGAGTTCGATCATTAAAAAGAAGACAGATGGGGAAACAAAAGCAATAAAACAGAGCACACACACCACTAAAGCACTTTATTTTGAAATAATACATTAAAAACATGCATGCATACAGGGTCTATCTGTAAAGAAACATTTCCCTCTACAATAAGTGGCAAAGATAACAACAAAAAGAGGAAAAATGAGAGATGCCAAATTGATCTCGCTGTGGATGAAATGTCACAGGGCAAATTTAAGCTACTGCTCAAAGGACTCAACTTCTGCCCAGCATCAAGAAAGCACAATATATCATGAATAGGATGGGGAGAGGAATGACACAACAACATTTGAAAGGAGATGCAGATTGACCGGTTTTGTTTGTGATTATTCTAATGACAACATGGATATCTAAAATAGAGATCCTTTGCCACTGAAAACTTGGACACCAAATATTAACAGAAATCCAGCCCTAGAAAAATTTTTCTTATCAGTCAGACAGGGTGATTAACAAACACAAACCAACTCCTATTTATTACAACCTTTCAGAAAGAAGGAAAGAGAGAGAAACAGCTCCAAGAAACATTCAGATGAGAAGGGATGCTGTCATTAAGCCTTCCAGAGGTAGAGCTAGCTGCCACGGCACGCAAAGCGGCATGCACTCAGGGGGCGGGAGGCGTCCCGGGGTGGCATGCATCCCAGGGGATGGGACACGCATCCTGGGGGGTGTACCGGCTGCCGCAAGCCTCCTGGGGGCGCTGTCCACAGTGAGTGTTGGGGGGCAGCAATGTCCACAGACTAAAAACAGAACCCCACTGTGATAGTGAATACCTCGTATATTTGCTTGCGTTATTTCCACTCCTGACCTCAGACAAACATGCAAATTGTGTTGGTTTCTACTTCCATATCCATTTCTGATGGAAATCTTTGACGATGGTACTTGCAGTTGAAAACCTCTTCCTGATTGTTTTACTCAAGTACAATAGCATCAAAACAGGCAGTTGCATAATTGTGCAAAGTGCCACATTTCCATATAGAACACAATTATTCAGAGCCAAAACAAGTCTGAAGAGGTTCTCAAGTGGTGCAAAAAACCCCAAACCAAAACTATTTGGAGTTGAGCATACATCAGCAAAAACACATTTACATCACACATTTTAAAATACAACTCCCCCTGCCCCCTGTCCAAGATCAGAGTTACTTTGCCAACCATCCATTAGATCCATTAGGCCTTCTATAACTGTGAGAAATTGACATTGGGAGGTGAATGGATTCTATATCATTACAGGCCCACCCTCCTTGCCACATTTTAACTGCCATGAAAATGAGCTGTTTCGTTTTTAAGTTATTTTATACGTTGCTATACATTTTTGCACTGTTTTCTGCTCAACGTGTGTGACACATTTTATCAGAGACAGAACACATATGCAGCAGCCATATCTGTTTTCCCAAGAGTTTGCGATTGCAAGATTTTCTGTAAAAGAGTAAGGGAACTATTATGCCTTATTAGTAGCACTAGTGGCTCATTCAAACAGTTGTTTATATATGGTTTGCCATAAAACTGCATGAAATTCTTGGACATGTGTATTGCTGCCATATCAAATATCTGATTCACTGATAGGCATTGCTTCATGGCAAGCTTGTGACTTGTTATCAGTGCGGTAAATGGAAGAATAATTGTACATGCAAAGTTTAAGTTTGTGTTGGCCTTTGTGCAAAAGCAATTGAGTCCTGGAGCTCATTCAGATGAAATCCTTAAAGAAGGGGGAGGGGAAGAAATTTATATATCAAATATTTAAAGAGTTAGTGGATCAACACTAATTTCTGGCATGAAATCACTTGATATTATTGCTTGTAAGCCGCTCTGAGCCCGGCCTTGGCTGGGGAGGGCCGGGTATAAATAAAAAATTATTATTATTATTATTATTATTATTATTATTATTATTATTATTATCTGTAGTGAATAGTGATTTAACCACACAGAGAGCAGGATACACAACTGGGCATTCTATAGTGGACATAAGTTTTATCCCATTGATATCACTGGCCAAACTAAACTCTCATGATTTTTAATAGATCTGGGCATCACCCCGGAAGTCATAGCTCTCTGAAATGTATTATTGCAGAGTGTATTTTCTCAATCGCTTTTGTGAAAAGATCTATACTATGTTATCAGAAATGGAAATACAGTAAGGTAAAAAGGTAAAGGACCCCGGACAGTTAAGTCCAGTCAAAGGCGACTATGGGGTTGTGGTGTTCATCTCTCTTTCAGTTCAAGGGAGCCGGCATTTGTCCACAGACAGCTTTCTAAGTCATGTGGCCAGCATGACTAAAACGTTTCTGGTGCAATGGGACACCGTAACGGAAACCAGAGTGCACAGAAACACCGTTTACCTTCCTGCCACAGTGGTACCTATTTATCTACTTGCGCTGGTGTGCTTGGTTCGCAGGAGCTGGGACAGAGCAACGGGAGCTCACCCCATCGTGGGGATTAGAACTGCTGACCTTCCGATCAGCAAGTACAAGAGGCTCAGTGATTTAGACCACAGCGCCACCCACATTGTTCATTCTCCTTCCTTAGAGGTTTTTAAGTAGAGGTTGGATGACCATCTGCCATGGATGCTTTAGCTGAGATTCCTGCATTGCAGGGGGTTGGACTAGATGACCCTTGGGTCCTTTCCACCCCTAAAATTCTATGATACTATGATTCTATGTAATGTTTAATCAGGCTTTAGTATTTGAATTGGGACGCGGGTGGCGCTGTGGGTTAAACCACAGAGCCTAGGACTTGCTGATCAGAAGGTCAGCGGTTCGAATCTCCGCGACGGGGTGAGCTCCCGTTGCTCGGTTCCTGCTCCTGCCAACCTAGCAGTTCGAAAGCATGTCAAAGTGCAAGTAGATAATTAGGAACCACTCCAGCGGGAAGGTAAACGGCGTTTCCGTGCGTGTGCTGCTCTGGTTCACCAGAAGCGGCTTAGTCATGCTGGCCACATGACCCGGAAGCTGTCTGCGGACAAACGCCGGCTCCCTCGGCCCATAGAACGAGATGAGCGCTGCAACCCCAGAGTCGGTCATGACTGGACCTAATGGTCAGGGGTCCCTTTACCTTTGCCTTAGTATTTGAATTGCAGCTTTGTACCTTATTTGTGACTCTTGTGAATCCAGGTTAAAAGGAACCCTGGGGAATTTTGAATTTCTAACTCTGAAGATCCTGGATTAGCATTTGAGAGAACCCTATATTCATTTTAACCAGAGTTAGCAGTGGTTATACATAATACAGATCCATGTTTGAGAATGATGAGGGAGAATTCACACATAGTATCATGAAAGTGTAGCTATGGGGAATGAGCATAAAAGCCCACTCCCAAACCCTAAACTCTGGTTAAATACTCGGGCCACATTCACACCATACATTTAAAGAACTGCAACATCACTTTAAACAGTCATGGCTTCTGTCAAAGAATGCTGTAAAGTGTAGTGTTAATGGTGCTAAGATTTGTTAGGAGATCCTTATTCTCCACACAGAGCTACATTTTAACAACCAATCTCTCACATGGAGCTAAGCCTTGTTAGGGAATAGATAGATAGATAGATGATAGACAGACATTCAGTAACTTTTAAAAACAGCTTTGTGGTTCCCCAAAAACCTTGCTGTAACATGGAACATGAATACAAGATAATGTCAAAAAGGAGGCGGGATCAGGCTCAGAGACAAATCTGGCATGACATTCATCCTTTTTCAGTATATTCCCTATGAGGAATTAGATACTGCCCATTACTGTCCCCTAAGATAGCCAATAAATGAACCATCCTTTGTTTCTATAAGTACCTTTTCCAAAGCTATCTGAGAAGCTATAAATAAATGCAATGCATTCTGTGCAACTGCTGCTGAAAGGTTTAATTGCTTGAGTTTCTTTTTGGACATTTTAAATGGCTGTTTCATTTTCTCTTTGGTGGGAAGGGACAGAGTATACAGTGTATGAAGCCCAATCAACGTGCATTAAAGACAAGAAGTTTAGGCAAGCAGTAACAAAGACCGCATCACACTCCCCTTTCTAAGAACTTGCAAATAAAGTTATGGCTGGTTCTGGTTATGCTAGTATAAATGATTCACTGGGAAGCTGATTATTAAATAAACCTAAAGAGATCATTTGGTGGCACTGGGGAATTGCTGGCAAGATTTCATCTTCCTTTTTCCAAAAGACTGTACTGTTTTATTTTTGTCTGACTCAAGTTTGAGACATTCTTTATTAATTGCTTATTCATAGAAAAAAATATTGGCTTGGCTCTCAGAGATGTAATGTAACATGTATCAATGCTTTCCTGTTTATTCTGCAATTTCCTGCTTGTATCACTCAGCACATCAGCTCATCTTAACTTGCCGGGACTATTTAGCAACCTGAATACTTGATTTGATTTATAGCCATCTAGTTATGTTATTTATGTTGTCCCCAAGCTGAAATGTCCCACTGCCTTGCAATATTTATGGTTTGGATCTTCAAGACATCCTTATGAGATAAGGGAGTCTTTAATTACTTTATTATAGATGGTGAAGAGAGGCCTGCAGAGATGAGAGGTGAAAAATTTCAAAGATTCAATTGAAAGGCAAAATCGAAAGGATCCTGGGACCCTATGATTCATGGACCACAGGGTTATACATCACTCAGCAACAACTACGTCAACAGCTGATGACATACCCTCCAACTTTTCTCTGATGAAAATAGGGACAACCTATTCCATCATTATCATAATATTACTTATACCCCATCCATCTGACTGGGTTGCCCCAGCCACTCTGGGTGGCTTCCAACATATATAAAAACAATAAAACATTAAACATTAAAAAAAACTTCCCTATACAGGGCTGCCTTCAGATGGCTCAGGGGTTGGATAATTCCATACCCTCCAACATTTCTCCATATGAAAATAAGGACATCCAGAGGAAAAGCAGGACATTCCAGTTTCAAATCAGAAACTGGGGAGGCATCTGTAAGTTTGGGACTGTCCCTAGAAAATAGGAACACATGGAGAGTCTGTGATGAATGCTGCAAACACAACTTGGCATCCTACTGACAACATATTGGGCTGCCTTGTCATTTGCATTGGTGTGTAACTCCCTCACCAATCTCTAAAGTCTTGCTAGTCAGAAAAAGCCTTAGCATTTTGGTTAAAGGGACCCCTGACCATTAGGTCCAGTCGTGGCCGACTCTAGGGTTGCGGTGCTCATCTCGCTATATTGGCCGAGGGAGCCGGCGTACAGCTTACGGGTCATGTGGCCAGTATGACTAAGCCACTTCTGGTGAACCAGAGCAGCACACGGAAACGCCATTTACCTTCTGGCAGGAGCAGTAACTATTTATCTACTTGCACTTTGACATGCTTTCGAATTGCTAGGTTGGCAGGAGCAGGGACCGAGCAACGGGAACTCACCCAGTCGCGGGGATTCGAACTGCCGACCTTCTGATCAGCAAGTCCTAGGCTCTGTGGTTTAACCCACAGCGCCACCTGCGTCCCTCAGCATTTTGGTTACTCAAGCACAATTTCAGATATGTGCCCAATGTGTCTTACTGTTTGCTAACTCATGCTATAAACTGTCCTAGTCCTCTTCTAGTAGTGCCAGAGACTGGGGCATAACTACTTGTTTCCAGGATGCATGCAAGCACCACTCATGTGCATTTACTAGATGTGTTCACTGATCACAAGATTTGGGTTGGACCCCAATTAAGCACTTTGAAAACGGTCTGATTCAATCCAAAATGCTTTGGAGACTGCTCTATTCAGTTTGGGTCAACGCGGCTTCAGAAAAACAAAGCCCTGTGCCTCCCCTGTTCTCTATTACAGGGAAATAAAATGAACATACTTTCCTCCCTTCGGCAGAAGCAGATGAAATTTGCAGGCACAGTATCCCCACCCTGAGTTGAGAAACCTGCCAAATTATAGACAAACAGGTCCTGGCTTTATTTTTTTTAATTTTTTTTTCTTTTTGGAGGGGGATTGCTGGATACCATTGGGGTTGTTGTTGGGGTTTTTTTATAAAAAGGAACTGCCCGAAACAGCCTCATTTGGTCCTTGAGTCAGGACTCATCCAAACCTGTTGCACAATCCTTGTCTATCCAATTCCCATGCAGGTCTCAAATTTCCTGTTGGTGCAACAAGATAAATGGTGCCTATAAGAGTTGGTTAAGAGTTGGTGTGGTGCTGTGGTTAGAGTGTTGGGCTAGCACGTGGGAGACGAGGGTTCAAATCCTCACTCAGCCAATAATGAAACTCATAGGTTGACATTGAGCCTAACCTACCTTGCAGAGTTGTGAGGATAAAATGGGTGGGAGAACATCATATACAGTGGTACCTTGGGATGTGAATGGGATCCATTCCGGAGCCCCGTTCACATCCTGAAGCGACCGCAACCCGTGTCCATGCGTCTGTGCGGGTTACATTTCGCTGCTTCTGCGATTGCGCATGACGTCATTTTGACTGTCTGCGCATGCGCGCACAGCAAAACCCGGAAGTAATGCACTCCGTTACTTCCGGGTCGCCGTGGAGTGCAACCCAAAAATACTTAACTTGAAGCACATTTATCCCGAGGTATGACTGTATGCCACTTTGAGCTTCTTGAAGGAAAAGTGGGTTATAAATCAAATAAATAAAGTGGAAGGACCCAGCACATGATGCATATGGATGGTGCTTATGGTTCCTTGGAGGGAAGACCACTCTTGCCTTGCTTTAGCTGGTGGATAATAAATCTTGTATACTCTGGGTCAGTGCTATTTTTCTAGAAAAAGAGGTGCTGGAACTCACTACGAACACCTCCCTTGTTCTCCTAGAATGACAATGGTTGACTGGAGTGAAGGAACTGATAAGTCAATGAACCAATCAGAAGGGAAAAGGAAACAAACAAGCTCAGCCAGCAAATCCAGCAAATGCTGTTTTATTCACACAAAACAAAGAGAGCTCCTGTATTAGGACACTAAACATTCATAAAAGGCTTTTTAGAAAAACAGCAAAGAGGTTAAAATAATGATGATCCAAGAACTTCTGATGAGTTCGTCTGGGTTTTCATAGTAATACAAAGCCAATTTTGGCTCCTGATCAAAGGACATGAAATGAAGCCAATGATTCCTGATATTTAATCTCATCTCCCATTGGGACATACAATGTTGCCCAGGAACTTATTTTTCTTTTTTCACAATTTTTAAAACAAAGTCAATAATGATGGCAAAATATCCCGTGAAGACCGATTTCTTAGTACATGTGAAGGATAGGAATGAGATATTTAGTGCAGGAGTTGGAGAGACAGCCTCTATTTCATGGCATCATATTACTTTGGAAATGGCAAGTCTGTAGCTTGCAAGTGCTCCTTGAGGTCCAGGAGGCCTCAGTTGCTTAGAGCACTTAATTTCATCCCCAACTGGTTTGCCAGCTATAGTCCTTCCTAGAAAAAGAAGGCTTGGCAACTGGGATCCATGCTCTGGTAACTGCACACGGGACTTTCATTGAATATGGTTTGGAAACGGCATGTAGTGCAGAATGCGCCTGCCACAGTGCCTGCAAGCACAACTGGGAAAGCTTGTGTAACTCTTCTTCTGACAGAACAGCACTGGTTGCCTATTCACCTCCAGGCCCAATTCAAGGTCTTGTCTTTGACAAATAAATCCCGACATTCCTTGGGTTTCACATGTCCTAACAATTGACTCCTCTCATATAGACCAAACTCGTAGCTGTGTTCATCTACAATAGGCAGGTAGGGCCTTGTTGGTGGTGCTGCCACCGGGGGATGCCTGAAGGATGCAACCTTCACCAGAAAGAAGTGTGTTTTTTAGAATAAATATGTATGGCATAAATGCAAATTTTGAATGTGCTTTTTTAAATTGCAGAAAATTGCAGAAAGGATTGATGCAAATCTGTCAGAGGCTGGAAATGGACCAATCCCTCCATCTTTACGTAGATGGTTTTAAAAATCCATCACTGAATGGCTGTAAGCCATGATGTTTATACAGTGGTACCTCTAGTTACAAACACATCAGATTACAAACACCTCAGGTTACAGACTGCACTAACCTGGAAGTAGTACCTCAGGTTAAGAACTTTACCTCAGGATGAGAACAGAAATTGTGTGCTGGTGGCACAGTGGCAGTGGGAGGCCCCATTAGCTAAAGTGGTACCTCAGGTTAAGAACAGTTTCAGGTTAAGAACGGACCTCCAGAATGAATTAAGTTTGTAACCAGAGGTACCACTGTATACACCTAGCATTGTTGCCCTTTGGTGGCTCCTGAAAACTTGTCATTTCAAGAGGGTCCCAGTTTTGTGTATTCTGCATGTGTGTAGTTTAGGACTTGCTTTTAAACTGATATGAATTGCTATTTCATGTTAAGTTCTCTAAGCTCTTTATTGTACACCACTTTGGAAACATTAATTGAGGAGCAGTTTATAAGTTTTTAAATAAGTTCATTAAAAAAAATTATACACCTCCAAACACCAGCAAATGTATCCTGAAGCTGCTTGGGAAACCCAGCCAGATGGGCAGGGTATAAATATTATTATTATTGTCAGGGGTTCAGGAGCAGAGGCAAGGGCAAGGGAGGAAACAGAGAGCGAGGGAGAGGAGGCAGAAGAAAAGATGAGTGATGACGACGACCCGAGATCTCCGAGTCTTTCCAGTGAATCAGAAGATTCACAGAAAGGAGCACCAGTGGCCAGGGCAAGGGGGGAGCCTAGGGGGACACCCCAGGAAGATAGAGCCAGAGGGGACTCAGAGGGGAGCAGTTGGAAATCAGGACCAGCGTCACCGCCAGAGAGCAGGGAAGAGGAAGGGCGCCAGGGATCAAGCGCTGGCAGCTCACAACAGGGGGGAGGGCACGAGTCAGGAGTGGCCACACCTCCATCGGGGAGCGAAGAAACGGTCAGACGGAAGGTGGAAGGTTGGGCGCGCGTGCCAAGTTCAAATGCACAGGAAAGTGGCGCAGTAGGCAGCCCGGAAAGGGAGCCAGGTCCTAAAGCCCGCCGAAAAGAGGGAGAAGAGTCAGGGGGGTCAGCGTCAGCGTCAGAGGAATCCCGGAAGGAAGAGACCCCGGGGGGCAGAGGGACCCAGAGAAGAACAGTCAGGCGGAAAAGGTGGAGCAAGGCTAGGATATTAAGTTGGTGTACAAGGGGCGGAGACTCAGATGGAGCTTCGCCGATCTAACCATGAGACGTAGAGTTGCACGCAGCAGCTTGAGAATGGAAACTGTAACTCAATAAAGACTTTTATTTAATGATCGCTGGCTAGCGTGATCCTCTGTGAGCTAGGATCTGGAAGCAGCTCTGACAGTAAGCTCCATCCCTAGATTGTGGGCATCTACGTCCTCGCGGAGAGGAGAGAAAGCGGGTGCCTACTAGCGAGCTCACGAACGGCAGACAACATGACGGCCGAACAGCAGATAGTGGAACTCAGAGAAGCAGTGACACGACTGAATGCCGAGGCTCTTGCATCCAGGAAGAGAGAGGAGGACGCAGCTGCCGCCTACAGGGATCTCCAGGTCAGGTTGGAAGTGCTTACGAAGCAAGGGCAACTGACACCCAAACCGGAGGGGATTGGGTTGGGGAGACGAACAGGCGGTCTGGTCTCTCACTTCGATGGGAATTTGCAACAGTACCCCAACTTTAGAGCAGATGTAATGTGTGCACTGCAACTGCTGAACAAAGACTTTAGAGATGAGCAAGAGAAGGTGGGATTCATCATGTCCCATTTGCATGGAGATGCTAAAGCATGGCTGCGCAATTTGTGGAGAGATAAGGATCCGGCGCTCCAAAATGCGGATGCCTTTATTAAAGCGATGGATGGGTGCTTTTTATCAAGCATTGACGTGGATCTTGCTCGGCAGCAGATACATGGACTGAAGCAAGGGAGGGCCAGCGTAAGGCAGTACCATGCCCGCTTTTTCGCTTTGGTCAGTGCCCTGGAATGGGACAGAGATTCGGCTCCTGTAAGAGACCTGTTTTGGGAGGGATTGCACGGCTCGGTTAAAGATGAAATTGCAAGGGGGGAGAGACCCCGGACCACGCAGGAGATCGTTCAGAGGGCGCTGGCGGTGGGGGTGCGGCTGGAAGGACGTCCGTGGAGCAGGGACGAAGGGCGTGGAGGGCGCGAACCAGCCAGGGGCTCCTCCTTCCTTCCCAGAGAAGCAGCGCGTGCGCAATCCACGCCTCCGCCAGGAGGAGGAGCGGAACCTATGGAGGTTGGAGGTGCAAGGGCTCAGTCAGCAGCCAGAGCCCTAGCACCGGCAGCAGTGAAAGCGAAGCCTCCTAGAGGGAACAGGAAGTGTTACATCTGCGATGATCCACAGCATATGGCGAAAGAGTGTCCCCAGAGGCTCCACAAGCACGCTGCAGCCTCAGCAATGGTAACTGCAGCAACGCAGCAAGGACAACCACAGCAGGGAAACGACGGAGTCTGGTTGGAGGAAGAGGCACTGGGGCCCAGCCAGACGTGTCAGTGAAGCAGTCCCCAGAGATTTTACAGCCCATGGACCCCCTCCCGCCCAAACCGGTAGTGAGGCTCACCGCGTCGCTCCAGCTGCCCAATGGAATCACCATGGACGTGCCAATCACCATTGACTCCGGAAGCAATGCGGACTTTATAGGGCAGGACTTTGTCGACCGGCACGCTATACAGTTGCTGCCTGCCACGCTGCCCCTGCAGGTTGTCACGGTGGATGGCAGGGAGCTGCTAGGGGGGCAAGTGGTGAAGCAGACGCCACCAATGGTGATGCGACTTGGGAATCACAGGGAAATCATCAGCTTCAATGTCACTCAACTATCGGACACGCCCATTGTATTGGGCATGAGTTGGCTGGACAAGCACAGCCCGACGCTGGCTTGGTACCAGAGGCAGCTGACCTTCGGCTCTTCCTTTTGCGCTGAACACTGCATCGTGCCCAGGCAGGAAGGAGGGGAAGAGGAGTCACAGCTGCAGCTAGGCACGCTGCAAGCGGTTCCCCACAAGTACGCAGAATTTTTGGAGGTTTTCTGCGAGAAGGAGGCAGACAGGCTACCCCCCCACAGACCATATGACTGCAAAATTGACCTGCTGCCGGGGGCCGCGCTGCCCAAAGGGAAGCTGTATTCCATGTCTGAGGACGAACTGCAGGAACTCAAAGAGTTCATAGATCATAATTTGGAGCGCGGTTTCATCCGAGAGTCCAAGGCAGCGGGGGGCAGTCCGGTATTCTTTGTTAAGAAGCGGGACACGCCCCAAAAAAGACTTGTAGTGGACTTTCGCATCTTAAACAGTGTGACCAAGCCATCGGACTTCCCCATGCCCCGAATCGACGACCTCCTCGCAAAGGTACGGAAGGGCAGAGTGTTCACCAAGTTGGACCTGCGAGGGGCATACAACCTCATTCGCATGCGGGAGGGAGATGAGTGGAAGACAGCCATGTTCACGCCCCTGGGCACCTACGAATATAGAGTTATGCCTTTTGGATTGCAAAATGGCTCCCACGTTTTTCAAGCTTTCATGCATCACGTGTTGGCGGGGCTCCTCTACAAGACATGCGTCTGTTTCTTGGATGACATCCTGATCTTTTCGGAATCGCAGCAGGAGCATGACAGACACGTCAAGGAAGTGCTGAGCAGGCTACAGCAACATAGGCTTTACGCCAAGCTGGAGAAGTGCCAATTCGACGTGACCGAGGTGGATTTCCTGGGCTACAAGTTGTCTGATAAAGGGCTCGCCATGGACAGCGCCAAGGTCCGAGCAGTGTTGGATTGGAAAAGCCCACGCAACCGGAAGGAGGTCCAACGGTTTGTCGGCTTCGCGAACTTCTATCGCAAGTTTATCAAAGGCTTTGCGATGCAGACAGCGGCCATCACGGACACGCTCAGCTCCAAGAAAAAGAAGTTCATCTGGACAGAGCAGGCGGAGCAGTCCTTTCAGGCACTCAAGCGTCTCTTCGCGTCGGAAGAGCAGCTGCTTCATGTCAACCCCAGCAGGCCGATGAGGGTGGAGACAGACGCTTCGGACAGAGCCGTGGGAGCAGTCCTGCTGCAGAAAGACCCGCAGGGGGTTTGGAGGCCGGGAGCGTTTTACTCAAGGAAGCTCAGCAAGTCCGAACAGAACTACACCATCTGGGACAGGGAGTTGCTGGCCATTCATGCAGCGTTCAAAGCGTGGAGGCACTTCCTGATCGGTGCCAAGCACACGGTGCAGGTCTGCACGGACCACAAGAATCTAGAGCACTGGCGCACGGCACAGTTCCTGAACCAGAGGCAGATACGTTGGGCTGAGTTCTTTGCGAATTTCGACTTCCGAATAGAGTATGTCCCGGGGGACACCAACATCATGGCGGATGCTCTCTCCCGTAAGCCACAGTATCTGGAGGAGGCAACGCCAGCGGCCGCCATGCACATCTTCGCACCGACAGTGTGGGCGTGCGCGGCGGCAACAGTTGACCTGGATGCGGTGCGACGAGCGTTGCAGGATGACTCCTTCGCGCAAGCAAAGATGGCAGAGGTGCACAGGGGCACGGCAGCGACCGACGAGTTCCAGCTGCGAGATGGTTTGCTCATCCGTAAAGGGGCCATCTACGTGCCGGGAGACGAACTTCGCGCCAAGGTACTGCAGCAGCTGCACGACGCGCCCACTGCCGGGCACTTTGGCAAGGAGAAGACGGTGGAATTAGTAGCCAGAGACTTCTGGTGGCCCGGAATGAGAGGGGAAGTCGCGGACTACGTGGCGAGGTGTGACACCTGCCAGAGGGCCAAACCAGTGCACAGACCGCCGGCCGGACTGCTGGAACCGCTGCAAACTCCGTTCGAACCATGGGAGAGAGTGGCCCTGGACTTTGTCACGGATCTGCCCAGCTCGAGGGGCAAGACGGCTGTGCTGGTGGTGGTGGACTTGTTCTCCAAGATGGCACATTTCATTCCGTGTGCGAAGGTGGCCACGGCGGAACAAACCGCCAAACTGTTCATAGACCACGTGTTCAAGGTTCACGGTCTGCCGCGGTCTATTCTGTCCGACCGAGGGCGACAGTTCATCTCGAACTTCTGGCAGAGGCTGATGGGCTTCCTGAACGTCAAGATCAACCTGGCGTCGGCTAGACACCCGCAGACCAACGGGCAAGCGGGGCGGGTCAATGCCATCATGCAGCAGTACCTGAGATGTTATGCGAATCAACAGCCTGCGACGTGGGTGGATTACCTGCCTCTCGCCGAGTTCGCCTACAACAACACGAAGCACGTGTCCACGGGGGTCACGCCGTTCTTCGCCAACAACGGGAGGCACCCCAGAACCTTCCCGGGACTGGAAAGAATGGGGGAGGGGGAGCCGCAGACAGCAGATGCGTTCGCGTCGGAGTTGCAGGAGGTCCACGATCAGCTGCGGCGGCACCTGGAGCTGGCTAAACACGCATACAAGGTACAAGCGGACAAACACAGAAGGGTTGGCGAAGAGATCCATGTGGGAGACTGGGTCTGGTTAGCAGCCCACGCAGTGCCGGCCAGGTCGTTGGCGAAGAAGAAACTAGGGCATAAACAACTGGGGCCCTACCAAGTCGAAGAACAGGTCAACCCGGTGGCTTTCAGGCTGGCTCTTCCGGAGGGTTCCAGAATGCATCCGGTGTTCCACAGATCGGTGCTCACTCCCTACAAGGCACCTCACAGGTTTCAGGAACCAGGAACGGCACCGGGTCCGCTCCGAGAGAGAACCGGGCAAGGGGGAGTGGCACAGGAGGAGCGCATCAACGAAGTCACGGAGATTTTGGACTCCAGATGGGGGGAAGAGGGGGTAGAATACCTTCTCGCCAAGGAGGGCACCCCGGCCAGTGCCAACAGCTGGGTGCTGGGCTACGCTTTAGACGAACCTCTGCTCAAAGAAGAGTTTCATGCCCTCTTCCCACATAGGCCAATGCCAGCAGACTTTTTCGACGACTGGCTTTTCACGCCCACGCTTTCAGCCAGCACGTTCCGGGGGTTCGACTCGGACGAGGAACCGACACGAGACGCCCGTTCCCCGGAGGGGTCACCCTCGGGATCTGCTTCAGAACCCTCGTATTGGTGGGATGATCGACCAGAGGAGCAGTTCCGCAGAAGGTGGCTGGAGGGTCCAGGACGAGCAACGTCTCCAGAAGGCAACGAGGGAGAGACGGACATGGACGTTTTCGGGGACGACCCGGGTTTCGAGCACGGCGGCACAGAGATGGAAGCGGAGGTGACCGTCGTCAACGAGAGCAGGGAGGAAGAACCGGAAGACTTCGGATGGCGGCCCGCCACGGGAAGCGAACTGTATCCGACATTCGTCCCCCTGACACGGCAGCACCCAGATCCCGCACCGGAAGGAGGGGAGGGGGGAAGAGGGGGCTTCGAGGGGGGGATGGATGTCAGGGGTTCAGGAGCAGAGGCAAGGGCAAGGGAGGAAACAGAGAGCGAGGGAGAGGAGGCAGAAGAAAAGATGAGTGATGACGACGACCCGAGATCTCCGAGTCTTTCCAGTGAATCAGAAGATTCACAGAAAGGAGCACCAGTGGCCAGGGCAAGGGGGGAGCCTAGGGGGACACCCCAGGAAGATAGAGCCAGAGGGGACTCAGAGGGGAGCAGTTGGAAATCAGGACCAGCGTCACCGCCAGAGAGCAGGGAAGAGGAAGGGCGCCAGGGATCAAGCGCTGGCAGCTCACAACAGGGGGGAGGGCACGAGTCAGGAGTGGCCACACCTCCATCGGGGAGCGAAGAAACGGTCAGACGGAAGGTGGAAGGTTGGGCGCGCGTGCCAAGTTCAAATGCACAGGAAAGTGGCGCAGTAGGCAGCCCGGAAAGGGAGCCAGGTCCTAAAGCCCGCCGAAAGGAGGGAGAAGAGTCAGGGGGGTCAGCGTCAGCGTCAGAGGAATCCCGGAAGGAAGAGACCCCGGGGGGCAGAGGGACCCAGAGAAGAACAGTCAGGCGGAAAAGGTGGAGCAAGGCTAGGATATTAAGTTGGTGTACAAGGGGCGGAGACTCAGATGGAGCTTCGCCGATCTAACCATGAGACGTAGAGTTGCACGCAGCAGCTTGAGAATGGAAACTGTAACTCAATAAAGACTTTTATTTAATGATCGCTGGCTAGCGTGATCCTCTGTGAGCTAGGATCTGGAAGCAGCTCTGACAATTATTATTATTATTATTATTATTATTATTATTATTCAGCTGAAATGTTTTGCACTAAAGCTGTCATCATTGCTGACCATTGTCCATCCCGGGTGGGGCTGATGGAGGTCATAATTCAAAACACCTGATGGGCACCAGGTTGACAAAGGCTTCTGTAGACCACAAAATAGTTTATTCCCTGCTCACACACCCCTGGAAATTTGCATTAATGTGGAGAAAAATCGCTCTATTGATACAAGGAGCTAATGTCTCCCAAACAGCTCACCACATGGTGACAACCACCATGTGGAGTGATTTAGAGTGGCCTCCAGTCTATCTAGAATTCCCGCCTTCAAAAGAGTATTTTTGAAATGGTGCTTTGCTGTACAAATACACCATATGAGCAACAGGAGCAGAATGGAGACAAAACAGATGTGTGTTTTATAAGCTAGTCGCTGATGCTATAGTGCCTTCTTTCCTTTCCTTTCCTTTCCTTTCCTTTCCTTTCCTTTCCTCTTTTTTCTTCAAAAGATGGATTTGAATTTCAGGGTTAAGCAACAGATTTGGATTAGAATTACAGAATTACATCCATGAGTCTCATTCTAAATATTTCAATCAATCCCATCAAAGAGCATATAAAGATCTGAGGAACTGTCTTATAAAGAATCTTATCTAGCCTATTAGTGTCATTACTGCCAAATCAGTTCAGCATGAAGTTACACACATTTTGTGCTAATTCAACCTTTTGTATGCCTCAGATTTCCTGCCCTCAAGGAACTCTCACCATGCTGCTCTGTCTGCAAAGGGATCCCTGGACTTCTTCAGTAGAGCACGTAAAAGAGGGCACTCTCAGCTTGCATGGGATACAAGATCATCTTTTTCGGATCTCTCCAGACAGGTGGGCCTTTGTGTGATTCCACATGTGTCTTCCGCAACATGTCATTGATGCAATAACACTACAATAGTGGTGTGTTTATACTGGATCATCCATCCATCATTCCACTTGATTAGTTGTTCTGTGATGCTTCCCCATTATTATTACATTATTACAGTCAGGAGGAGCACTCTAGTTGCTCCCCTATGTATGCTCATCCTACACAAATAGCAGCCTAAAAACAGCTACAATCTCACATTTTTTTCCTTTACTTCCCCCCTTATAGTCATCTGCCTCTGTCCTAATAAACAAAACTGAGCAAAGAAAAAAAATATTATTAGGGTTGCTATGGCATCGTGGTTAATGATCTACCATGAATGCACCAAGCTGGGCCACTTTATTCCTTCCCATTCAAGAGATATGCTTAATGTTATACCTAAACCAGGGATCTGGTTCCCTTTTATAGGGAAGCTTTTAATGTTTAATAGACTATTGTATTTTAATATTCTGTTGGAAGCCGCCCAGAGTGGGCGGGGTATAAATTAATCATCATCATCATGGTTTGCTTTGCTGCAAACAAACCATTCTCTGCAGCTAAGGTTTGCTTTTGGCTTACAATTCCTAGTTTGGACATAACGTTAAGGCAGTACCATTGTTATTTTTCCTGGTTGTGTGCTAGTAGGGAGAAACAATAGGGACGCGGGTGGCGCTGTGGGTTAAACCACAGAGCCTAGGACTTGCCGATCAGAAGGTCGGCGGTTCAAATCCCCGGGATGGGGCGAGCTCCCGTTGCTCGGTCCCAGCTCCTGCCCACCTAGCAGTTCGAAAGCACGTCAAAGTGCAAGTAGATAAATAGGTACCGCTCTGGCGGGAAGGTAAACGGTGTTTCCGTGTGCTGCTCTGGTTTGCCGGAAGCAGCTTAGTCATGCTGGCCACATGACCCGGAAGCTGTACGCCGGCTCCCTCGGCCAATAAAGCGAGATGAGCGCCGCAACCCCAGAGTCAGTCATGACTGGACCTAATGGTCAGGGGTCCCTTTACCTTTAGGGAGAAACAAAATGGCCCAGATTGGGGTATAAATTATTATTTATTTATTTATTTATTTATTTATTTAATCTGGGCTGTTTCCTCAATATAGTTTTGCTTCAGTCATGACAAAATTAACTGGCACATTCTCTATAGATCTGAGCACAATCTTAAAGTAACGTTCCATCTGATCAAATGAGATCCCCAGCAGCTTCAGGATTGCATATGAAGATTCTTAGAATTGCCTCTGCAGCACAGAAAGAGGCACTGAAGTTTAGATAACTCTCCATGGCTAAGTTAGCACTCAGCAAATATATCCCATTTGTCAACTAAAAATCTGTCACACATGTTTGGAATTATAACTTCTTCTATTTAATGACGACTGTGAAATTACTGTTTGGTTACGATGCCAGTTTAATATTTCATGTAATATTAATAACTTCTCTTTGTATAAAATTAGTACTAAGCTGGGAAGTCGGCAAAAGGCTCTATAATGCTGAATTATTATTATTAACAGTCCATAGCCATTCATTTTACATCAGATTCACTTCCAGAGCACATTAGCTGCAATCATGCGCTTTCTCGTTTGCCAGTATTGCCAAAATGAGTGCCGTTAATTTTTAAGGGATGCACAGATTTCCTTTGTGGAGCTAGGCTTTCTGGCCACTTCCTGCCCCATAATTTCAAGGGAAAGAGGACAGCAATTCTAGCATATTAGTGGGAATGCACATATGCATTCCAGGTTGTTGTATTAAAACCAGCTTATTCTTTTAAATTTATTTCCCACTCTTCTCCAAGAAGCATATTTAACATATGATAAAGGTTTAATCTGGGTTTCTCATACTTATACAGAACATTAGTTAAGGAACAGTCTATGTAGTCCTGCATCTTGTTTCCCATTTTGGCCAAGCAGATGCCCATGGGAAGACCATAAGCAGGACAGGAGTGGTGGCGGCTAGCATTCAGTGGCATACTGCCTCTGATTCTGGACTATCATTACTACTACCTATTGATAGCCTTCATTCATTTGTCTCATCCTCTTGGCCACCAGCACATCTTGAGCAGCAAATCTGATAAATGATGTGACATGGAGCAGTTGTTTTCCTCTCCTAAATCTACTGTCAAACCATGTCAGTCGATGATTCTGGGTTCTAGTATCATGGCAGAGGGAGAGAAACTCATTTCCATCTATATAACACTGTGCATCACTTTGTAGAGCAAAGGGTCCAGATTCAATTTCCAAAGTCTCTGATTCAAAGGATCTTGAAGGGCAAGGCTAAGAAAAGCACAATCCCAACCCTGGACAGGGATAGCCTAACTTCTGTTGTCTATGCTCTTGTAGCCTCTAAACTAGATTACAACAACACTTTATGCATAGGACTGCCTCTGAATATGGTGCAGAAACTTTAACTGGTACAGAATTCCATAGCCAGGATGCTCATTGAGGCAAGATGGTTTAAGCATATAATGTCAATATAGGCCCGAGTGCACTGGCTGCCAATTTGTTTCCGGGCCCAATTCAAAGTGCTGAAAATAAAGCCTTAAACAGCCCAGGACCACTAAACCTCAAGGACCATTTCTCCCCATATGAACTGATCTGGACCATGCAATCAACACCTGAGGCCCTTATTTGTGTGCCTCCTCTGCGAGAGGGCGAGAGGGTGGCAACATGAGAACGGGCCTTTTTCTGTGGTGGCTTCCCATTTGTGTAATGCTCTCCTCAGGGAGGCTTGCCTGGCGCCTTCATTACATATCTTTAGGTGCCAGGCAAAAACATTCCTCTTCTCCCAGGCCTTTGGCTAATTACACAATCTATGGCCTTTTAAACTGTATGGGGGCAGGGGTTGTTATTATTTGTTATCATGGTATGTGTTTTTGTGTTTTCATATTGTAAACTGCCCTGAGATCTGCAGATGAATGGCAGTATAGAAATTGGAAAAATACTAATGATGATGATAGCGGGGAGAGAAATGGCAGAGGGAATGGCACCCAATGATGTCCACGAATCTCAAAAGGTTGATGAAATTCTCGATTAGAACATTTAAATAAAATGCCATTTTGTCGTCGTCTTCTTAAGCTCTTCAGAAACCTGACATATTTAATAAGATTGCCCCAGGATGCGTGTAATTCAGCAAGCACTTAAGCAACAAGCAAGTGCCAGTGACTCAGGTGTCTGTCTCAAACCTTCAGAAAGGCTGATGAGACAGTAGGCGTTGCTTAGTCACGCTACACCTCACAGACAGGATTCAGAAACTTCACACTATTGTTCCCCTGTCTGTTTTCGCTACACCTCTCTGCAGAGTTTAGTACAAGAAGGCCCTCCAGCATGTTTTCTTGGGATGGGAATCATATTCCCTCCTACATGTTGTCTTCCAGATTTATTTATTTTTTAATTAGCAATTTACTTGGCAATTTTCCTCTGTAACATTTTTTTACAGGTTTTCTAAATGAAAAGAGTGTGAATTAAACATTTTGCTTTAGGTTTACAAACAGCATAATAGAAGCTCAAGGAAGTTAGAAAAGTCACTTCATATGATGGCAAGAAAAGAAGTAATTGGTCCCTCTCCCCATCTCAATAAATTTCAATTACCTATGTTTTCCCAGTGTTCTCTGTAAAGTGAGTGTCTTTTCACTGCCCCAAATCTATTAGCAATGAATCCATAGGAGAGAAACGGGGAACCTGTGAGCCTCTGGGTGTTACTAGGTATCATTAGGACATCAGGTGGCAACTTCCAAGGGGCTCGATGTTTGGTCCTGACAGCAAGCCCAGCTTTGTCTCTTTGCTTCAATATAAATTGCACCTGCAAACAGGTGTTATTCTTCTGCATAGCAGTCTACAAAGCCAATCTGCAGAGGAAAAAATCTCAAAGTGAGCCCGCAAACAGACAACTTGAAAGGGGCTCACTGTCAGTGCTGATGAGCTGATTGGTGCTGTCAGCAACCTCTGACTGCCAAGGAATATTTGGGAGCACAAATTATGCTCTCATTTCCTTCCTTTGCTGCCACATCTTTACCTGACCCATACCTGGCATCACATCTGACACCAGGTGTGGGGTAGCAGGGGGTGGTTTGGAAATAAACAACCTCATGTGCTAAATCAGGACCTCAAGTGGCAGAGGCCCCAAATTACACAGAAGATTGGATGGGTCAATGACATGTGTGTGATGTCAAGATGTCGGGAGTAGCCAGGGGGCGGAGTCAAATGTGGTGGCAGCACAGCTTCAGTGGCTGATGCCTACACCTCTCTCTGGCTCAGCCCCATCCTCGTCCTCCTCCTGATGCCCCCCCTGGTCAGGGACTGTTTTTCCCATCTTTCCAAGAGAAGGAAAGGAGGAACAGGAGCAGGAGGAGCCACTGGCCACTGAAACTGCAGTGTTGCATGCTCAGCTCCATGACTGACCACCTCTTCCTTCTTCTGCCACTGGCTGCCGCCTTCCCCTCTGCAGCAGGAGGAGGAAGAGTCAGTCACTGAAGCTGCCCCACGCTCGGCTCCATGCTTGACCTTCTCTGCCCCTGATCATTCTGAACATTATTGGGCACCCCCCAAAGAGCAGGGACCCTAGGAGTTGGTACCTGCTGGTGTGGCAGAAAAGAGCTGATGGAGAAGGGGCTGATTCTGCAACACCCACTAAGAATGCCAGTGGGGCTGAGCAATTCTTGGGATTGTCCTTTAAGTAAATGACATTAAGAAGTTCACAGGAGAAGTCCTTGCCAGAGCAATCAAAAAGCATAGTAATGGCAATCCAACAGACATTATGAAGTAATTGGCCTGAACGCAATCAGACAAGCCTGCTCGTCAGTAAAACTCAAATAAAATCTAATGCCATAAGAGTTTTAAGACCATCATATCTCCAGCACCAGTTTAGCACATTCCTGATCGGATTAAAGTGTCGAGTGAGTCAGAAAGCACAGATAAATCCCTCCTAGCTGCTCCAATTGCAAGAGACAGAAAAATTATATATATGCTATAGGTCAATGGAAGTGAGGGTTGGGTGGAAGAGTCCCGAGGAAAGGAAGGAACCATGAAGCACAAAACGAACGTATTACAAATAACTAGGAGACATTTAAATCCTAAAGTAGGAGTTGCTTTAAAGTGAGTCAAATGGAAATCAGTGAATGTGCATCGCTGTCTAGTGAATACAGGACATTTGTAACAGTCTGCAGAACAGACCAGGAGACTAGCAGTGGTCTGTTAAATCCCCGTTACCTACTGTATACTTGACAGAGGAAATCCAGCCTCTGTCAGCAATGGCAGGGCATCTGTTATATGTGACAGCTAGTAAGTCGACAGTTCTAGCTCTGTTCTGAGGTTCCCTTCTTGTTGGTGGCACCTGGACTCTTAAACTCCCTCCTGCCACGAGAAGGGCATCTGTTGATGTAGAAGTCTGGATAGCTCAACTGGTTATAGTATGGTGCTAATAATGCCAAGGTTGTAAGTTTGATCCCCTTAAGGTACAGCTGCATTGCATTCCTGCATTGCAGGGAGTTAGACTAAATGATCCTCAGGGTCCCTTCCAATTCTATGATTCTATGATTTTTAGGTGACAGCTAAAGATGCCTTTGTTCATTTAGGTTTTTAGGATATAGGTTAGATCTGGTTTTTAGGATATAGGATAGATCTGAAGTCCAATTTTTGGAGATATAGATATATGTTAAATAGAACGTCAGTTTTTGACGTTCTACTTGACCTAGGGCATCCTACATACAAAAGAGGCAGGGCCGCTATGAGGGGACCTCAGGAGGGCCCCATTTAGCTGGAACCTCAAGCTCAAAGGAGGCCTTAGATTTGGAAACTTTTTAATTTTGGGGCACTTGATTTGGTAAAAGTCATATTTTTTGTTAGCTGATCCACATTTTGTCACAATAAAGCATTAAATGCCTTCATAAACATTAAAAAGAAAATATATTGGTTTGATGACACAAAATTAGGTTGTGATGGGCATGCCCTCCCAGGTCAGCTATAAACTAGGGGTTGAGATTTATTTTTTCTTGCCAGTAGTCCATATTCTTATCTTCTCTCCAACCCCCGGTGGGTCAGATTTGACAGCTGGGCACTGCACTCCAAAGCTGGAAGTGATCCAGGCATCTCTACACCTCTGAGTTGGCCTGAAAGCCAGTGCTCTATCACTAAACTACAGCCCTTCCAGCTAAAGGCCCTATTTTGAGCTGAGTGCCTGTGTGCTGTATAAAATCATAATAGCACCATGATCCTTTATTCCTACATAGAAAAAGGAAGCAGATGTGATTATTTAAATGTGTACATACCTTTATATATGGTGCTATCTTTCATTATCTACATTTCCAACTCCCAGCTTGCTCTTCTTTACCCTTCTGGAATATCTCATTTTTATGACTATAAAGCTTCAATCTTAGGTGATATAATACTTTGCATCTATATTATGCCATTTACACTGCCGAAGTACCTTTCTTGTGGTGACAAAGATGTTTTAGCACTACCGTTGCTTGAAAGTGGAACACAATGGCTGCTTAGGGGGAGAGGGGAAAAGCACAATAGGCATTTCACCTTCTCAGCCCTTGTCCCTATCACAGGGAGGACAACCTGGTGCCCTCCATATATCTTGGAGCACAGTTTCCATCATTCATGGCCATTGGTCATGCTGGCACAGGGTGATTTTCTCAAGGTTGCTGCTGAAAACTTCTTCTTCATCATCATCATCATCCCTGTTGTTGCCGCTGTACATGGTATTGCATTATTGTGTGAGAAGTGTAAATACAGGGAAATTTAGCCATGATACCAAGAGTTCAATGCATTTTTTTTGGGGGGGGGGTTCCTTTATTTAATGAGATATCTAAAATGAATTGTGTGTCAAATGTGTGGCTCTGTTTGCCGTGCTGGCTGAAGAGCTACATTTGGCCCCCTGACCTAAGGTTCTCCAGCCCTAGTATAGACAATACTGCACCCAATAGCCTGGTGGTCTGACCCAGTATAAAGCCACTTTGTGTCCTCAGTCCAGCACTATGGCCCTTATCCAGTGCCATTTTTCTAGAAAAAGAGGTGCCAGAACTCACCATGAACGTCTCCCTTGTTCTCTTTGAATGGCAATGGCACCCACCAGAGAGGTGCTGGAACTGAGGTCTGGTGGGTTCCGGCTGAGGGGAAAACCGTGCCCTTATCATCAATAGTCCCATGGTAGTTCCTATAGATAAACACGAGATATCTGGCAGAACAAGAAGCACTATAGCAATGGAAAAGGCTGTAGTTACGGGAAAGGCCGTAGCTCAATGGTAGAGCATCTGTTTGCATGCAGAAGGCCCCAGGTTCAAGCCTTGGGATTTCTTAGACTGGCAGAGACCCCTGTCTAAAACCTTGGGGAGTTGCTGCAGTTCAGTGTAAGCAATGTTGAGCTAGATGAACGTCTTGGTGTAAGGCAGGTTCCTATGTTCCCATGTCTCCCACTCTCATCAGCATCCATGAGCCAGTGTAGTATTGCCTTGAATTGAACATGGCCACAAGAAATGGAAAAAGAGCTTAAATTGAATAGGTGGTCTGAACAGGAGCCAATTTCATTTTGAAAACAGCAAGCCTTTCCTCCTGTCTGGATATACTCTTCAGAGGATCCCATTTTAACCAAGGGTTGAGGGAATCTAATTGTGAAAGTTTCAGTAAAAGGACAAAATTTGGGTCTTGGGAGGGATAAAGGAAAGAATTCAATTCTTTCAGAAGGAATATGAAGAGGTCACACCTGCACAGCTTATATTAAATGGGCCATTTCATAGAAAGTGTCTCAACGCTACAGATTGGAAGACAAAGGAGCCACAGAAATCACATTAAAAAGCCAACATTCTACATCGTTTAGCTTTGCAAAGCAGGCAAATGGTCTTTTTGTGGATTGATTTTTTTTAAAGCAAGACACAATTATTTGACTGCATCCTGAAAAGGAAAACAAATTTTAAAGGTGTTTAGTAAATATTATTTGACCAGTGCTTATTCAGGCCTTGACAGTCACCGACTGTGCAAAGTGTGCCTGACCAATGGGGAGAGGTTTGTTAAAGGACCTTGAAAGCTGTACCGCAGAGAAGCCAATCTGAAAAAGAGATGATTATTTAACTCTCTCTCACGCACACTGCTTAATAACTCAATGCAAACCATTTGGTGACTCTGGGCAAGGGATCTTTGTAAACAAAGATGTGTTCCAGAGATTTTTGCACGTCAGCAGGGTCTGCAAATTTGTTTGTCATTTCCATATTAAGTCGAACAGTATTTTCCGCAGCGTGTGTGCAAATGTCCAGGTGTGGCTGAGATCACATTCCAGAAATAATAGCGAGTTAAAATTCGCTCACAGTCATCTTGAAGCAACTTAGGGGAGAGTTGAATCAAGCTGGCAAAAAGAAGCAGGGAATTTTGTCTTTTGCCCTCCACCCTGAGGGGGTGGACTAGGCCCTGATGTTTGTGGGGTGGTGGGTCTGGATCTAAGTCAGTTTTCATCACTCATTTAAGGGCACTGTGATTTCAAAAGCCACCAATAAATCATTCCAACACGGGAGAGGAACAATCATTAAAAAAAAATAAAAATGGTGTAAGAGCTGCTGCTGCTGCTGTTGTTTGTTGCTCGTGCTGTGCACATTCATTTCTTTTATCCCTCCATCAACTTTCACTTTTGTCTCAAGTTTACATCTTGTTCCACTGTCATTTCTCTGAACAAGAGATTTCACAGGGTTCTGAAGTGCAACAAAACTCTCCAATGCCTGTTTTGCTTTCCCCCATGTGCAATGTAATACAAAAGAAATTACGGCATACACAGTCAACAACTGTGCCCCTTTTCAGCATTTGGGGTGGGTGCGGGTGGGGATGTTACCTCCAGGCTTGGTTTAAGTGGGAGCTGCAACAAATGTGGTATGGAGTGTTCTTGTTCAAGGTTCCAGCCAGCCAGCCATACCCTTTCCCAGATCACTCTGTTCCCTTACCTTCCTGCCATTTGTTGTTTTTGTTATCAGACTACTGAGCATGCTTATTCCAAATTGGGTTTTTTTTAATCTTCCCCCTTAGTTTTATTTTTCTAAAATTCTGCTTCTGCAAAGCTTGAAGTTTTCTCAAGCTGTGCAAGGATTCACACAGGGACAATGGGTTTGCTCTTTCTATATAGGATATAGGATACCTTCAGGCCTATTGGTATCTAGATCTGAAACAATTGTATCTGTGTTCCTGCCTTGGTATACACTTCAGTGACAATGTGGCATTATGTTTTGTGGCACTACGCTGTGTTAACTGTTGGTACACCCTGGACTTAGAATTTGTTTTCTGCCACAGTGAGCTGAAAGATCATGGAGGAAAACAACAGCATTGAAGCCATTAAAAAATAGTAAAATAAAATGAACGACCTTCATTACAATGTCATATCATTTTCAGAGCTGGAATCTCGTTTCATTTTTTCATACAACTTCTACCAGATCAGGGGTAGTGTGTGTGTGTGTGTGTGTGTGTGTGCGCGCGCACACACACACACACACACACACACACACACACACCATAAGTGTATAGGTGAGGACTGATTAATTCTGTCTGGGTAGAGAGAGAACTGTATTGTGCTTTGTTTTGTTTTGAAATTAATTGAAGCAATTGAGTTGTTTTCCCTTTGGTCCTATATCCACATTACCAGGTTACTCTTTTCTTTTACACTCATGGGGCCTTGGTGAGAGAACTATGGCTTGGAATGCCTGGAGTTACATTCTCAGGGGAACTAATATATGAACACCGGACAATCATATTTTGGAGAAAGGGGTGTGTGGCAAGTCCTTTAGCTCATATCGTGCTGGGCTACATGCAGTGCCAGCCCAAGACATTTTGCTGAGGCAAAGGACAAGATGGTGCCCTTCTCCAATTACAAGTTCAGAAGCCAACTACTGTGAAGTGTGCTGCATGGCAGGCTCAGGAAGAATGACTGGGAATTGGCCAGGGCCTCCACACATTGAAGCCATCCCCTCACTCTGCCCCATGAGATGGTTGGCTGTATGAAAGCAAAGGCTGGCCTAGCCTGAATGAATTTTCCGGGCTTTTAATAACTGTGTGGCAGAATTAGGATGTGCAACGTCAGTTTTGTGCCACAGTGACTGCATTTGCCCATAATGCTCAACCATATGGCTTTTTTAAAAACCATGGTTTCCTCAACAAACCACAAGTCATGTTATAGATGAGCAAAAAAGCCATAACATGAAGGAAGGCAATGGAGACACTGGAAAAGGTCTCCCCATCGGGTTTCCCTCCCTTTGCCAGTCAAAAGCCAACTAGGGGAAAAAAGGTAATTTTGGTTACACACAATTTTTGTGTATATGTGCTGAACCCCAAGATGTATGATAAAAAAGGTAAAGGGACCCTTGACCATTAGGTCCAGTTGTGACCGACTCTGGGGTTGCAGCACTCATCTCGCTTTATTGGCCGAGGGAGCCGGCGTACAGCTTCCGGGTCATGTGGCCAGCATGACTAAGCCACTTCTGGCGAACCAGAGCAGCGCATGGAAACACCATTTACCTTCCCGCCGGAGTGGTACCTATTTATCTACTTGCACTTTGACATGCTTTCAAACTGCTAGGTTGGCAGGAACAGGGACCGAGCAACGGGAGCTCACCCCGTGGCAGGGATTTGAACCGCCGACCTTCTGATCGGCAAGTCCTAGGCTCTGTGGTTTAACCCACAGCGCCACTTGCGTCCCTAGCACCACCCGCGTGCCTATATAGTCGTGCCTATATATTTCCTGAGACTCTTCAAGTGCTAATCACCATGAAGCCCCGATGAAGTGCCACTCAATGAACCTGTTCCATAGCAAATTATTTTTCCAGCCTCTAACAATGTTCCTTATACTCCACTTTGATCACTGAGATCCTCAGATGGAGCACTTCTGGTGGCTCCCCATGTCCCTGGGGTTTGGTTGGCCATCACAAAGAACCAAACATTTGGTGTGACAGGTTATTCCCTGTTGAACTCCCTATCATGAGCGATTCAGTGGTAACCGTCCCTCCCTTCATTCAGATTCCCCCCCCCCAATACTTTCCCCCTTTGGACAGCCCTGGACAAGATGAATATTCTATTCATCCAAGCAGTATTTTACTGATGTTTTTAATTACATTTTTTATGAATATTTTTGTTGATTTTTAAAAATATTTTGTGCTCTGCTTAATATGTAACAGAAGTGTGGCTCATAAATCTGTAAATAAAGCAATTATTAAGAAGAAATTCGCTGATGCATACCTCTGTCTTGATCTGTGCAGAATACGATAATTGGAGGTGTCTGGCCCAGCTGTGGTGAACTCTCAAGTGATCCCTAAGCCATGATTCAAAACAAAAACTGCCAAGACAATAAAGCCAAACTCTTCTATGGCTGCACTTGAGATTGTGGGAGAGATATATACAGTTTTTACCCCCAGACATGCATTTCCTCCTCATTCCTTCCATCTTTCCTATTGCCAACTGAACTGTCAGCTTGTCTCTTTTGAGTTCTATACCATTTGCCTGGATGTGTGGTTCTCCCCATCACCTTATCCACCCGTATCTGTTCAAAGCCATCAGTCACAGTGCAGATTGGTAATGAACTTTCTCTCTGTGCCAAGGCAAAAAATAAATAAATAAAGTGACATCATTTTCAAAGAGAAGATCAGTACTTTAATCTCCATGCGATAGGGAACAGAACAAAAGGGCCTCATCTGGCAGAGAAGAAGCGGGGGAAGAGGAGGAGGAATGGGGAAGGAAAGGCAAAATGGGAAGGGATTTTGTTACCTTTTGATGCACCAGATAGTCCGCTCGAGGAGTTTGGAACACATTCGCTCCATTTAATTGAACATACCTGGTCTTTGAGAGCGATTGCCTGGAGGTAATTTTGGAGGCACCATTGCAAGATACCCTTTGTGGAGCAGTGAGGAGGCTATGCAGAAGCAATGCCTGAAAAAGTTCTTCTGGATTCCTTGACATCTGTTCAGTATTAACGATAAAGGTGGGGGAGGAGTCCTCCTAACCATTTGTACAGATTGAGGCAGGATTATCCATGATGGTAAGTACTCTGTAGAATTAATTCATAGCCAAGGAATTCCTCTTATTTGAGGTTATGATTCACTCGGGGGGGCGGGGGGAGAGAATATGCCCATCCTTCCCAACTCTCTGGCTTTCGTGGGACGGAAATGGGAGCTGTTTCCTTTTTCATGTGATACAGAAGCAGTAGCCTTTAAAACCAAAGGTAATAACACTTCCTAAATTAACATATTAGGCAAAGTAAGAAAAGTGCCTCCGGCAGCAGTTGCCAAGAGGCAGCAGTGGCAGCCCCCTTGTCCTTCCCTTCTGTTGGAGATGCATCTTTCCTTCTGCTTCAGATGCATATGCTATAATTCTCAGAGTGGCTTAACAGTTGTAGCCCAGAGAACTATGAAGATCTGGGCAGCATATTTTCACGGTACCAATGTCAATGGATGCACACAATTTTCTGATGCATTTTCTTACTGAATGTTTTCAGATAACACAAAATCGACCACTTGTGCTGAACAGGCGTTGCATATCCATCCCACGCTGGTCCAAATGACGAAAAGCAATCCTGAATTGTGTTTCCTTCCGAAATGTAACTAAATGCCCTACTTTAGCATCACTTGATGAAAAATGGCTGCACTACACCTCTTATTGCTTTCAGTTATGTCTGATCCTGAAGGGCTTCCTTTGAAACATGACATTGTAATACCTGCATATTTTAAACGTGGCTCGTTTAATAATGCATGAGCAGAGGAACAGAATAATATATTTGTGAAAGACGTTAAAAGGAGAGAATCAGAATGTTAAAAAGACACTTTAAATATTAATTAGATTAAAATGGAGGCTTTCACGACACACATTTTCCAATTTAACTCGTGAAAAGTGCTGCCAATTAGCCAAAAATAAAATAAAATGCCCTGCTGTAATTCATACATACAGATTGTGTGCGTGTTTTTCAGCACTAGGGAGAAAAGTATGGTGAGAATCATCACAACCATCACCTTCAAAAGGAGGAAGTCAGATATGTGGTCGTGATGTTTAATCTTTGGCAACAGCTGGATGAAAAAAAAGGTGGATGTTATGAATGAATTATGCCAATCCCTTCTTCTATATTGTACTCAGTTAAATTTTATCAGGTATTTATTTATTTCATTAAAAATTATATACCCACTTGATTGTAAAACAAACTAAAAGCGGTTTACAAAAAGACAAAACCATACAATCAGGACAAATTTACAATACATTAAAACATACAAGAAGTCAATATACTAAAAGAGATTAAAATTCTCACCAGCTTTTTGAAGCATATGGGCCAGCTTGTCTTAACAGGAATGTTCTGAAAATAATACAGTGAAGACACCTGCTTGATATCAATAGACTGGCCAGCCCCAGGCCTTGACTTACTACCCAGATGTCATTATATTTTCCTATATACATTGTGCTCCTGATAGCCAACCATGCTCTGGTCCTAGTTGCAACGTTTCCTTAAGTCTCTATTGTTCTTGCTCTTGTGTGCCTTCTGGAAAAAATTCAGGTGTTCTGCCTTTGTGTCCTCATCATCTTTCAGCTGCTGCTGCAGGCTCCTCTGCCTTCGGAGTTCTGCTTTACTCCTCTTCCAGCTTCTGTGCCTCTCTTTTATCTGTTGTTGTTGAGGATGTGGCAAGGAACAACACTATAACTTTGGACTACAACCTGGGAGACCAGCGTTTGAATCCCCACTCAGCCATGAAGCTCACTGGGTAACCTTGGGCCAGCCACCTTCTCTCAGCCTAACATTTGGAAGAGAAAATTTTAGGTTTCTAAGCTTATGGAAAATGCCAGGATTGGGGGGGGGGGGGAGAGAGCCAGTTAGTGAATACAGCATTGAGCTAGATGGACCAATAGTCTGGCATGGCAGTGTCCTAAGTTCCTATGGTTATGTCACCCTCGCTCAATTTGCAAAATTAGGCAACTGCCTTTTGCTTTGGAGTGGCTCCCTTCAAAGGAGGACATTTTCCCCTCCAGCTTTAGCTATAATGAAGGAAACGTCGTCCCAGCTTGACTTTGGGCCATGTAAATTTCAGCATTATGGTTTGCCTCCCTTTCTCTGAATGTCCTTGCAAATCCCCCTCATTTTCTAGGAATTGGGGGGCTTAATACATAAGTAGGGATGTTGAAAAGGTGAGTCGTTTGCAAGCAGCGGTTTCTTCCCTCTACGTGGTCCACCCATTTCCCCAAAGCTTGCGGTTTTTCCTTCTTCTCCTCCTAATTATGAAACATTCATTGTTCATCACTCCAGATGCCACTTAAGATAAGAGGGAAGTGAAATCCAGGCTCATTAAAGATGCCGTTGCAATGTGATTCCTCTTCCACTGCAGGCAAATGTTACCGTGTACAAGACACAATGAAAAGGGCATAAAACCATTTTCCAAACCACAGTCATGGAAAGGATTTCACGCTATTTGAACAATCGTATGCTAATCCTATATTTAATCCTCTAATGCTTCTATAGACACAGACTAGCCTATTTTAGACATGGTTAACCAAACAGGATAATCTCCCCTTCTCTCCATAAATGCTTGTAAAATAATGTTCATCATTATCATGCATATAATCAAAAGCTACCTCCCTTCACCCTTAGCCTCATATACACTCCCTGACATGGTGTTGGGTGAGATATGAGGGAAGACTCTCTCCCCCCAATGCCAGCTGAAACAGGAGAAATGTGGATATTAAAAACTAAGGCGATGCCCATCGTTATGATTGATTGATAGGTGATGTGTGGAGGGAGGGCTTATAAATTCCAAGGATCCCTGAGGGTTATAGTGCTGCTCTGTGTGCTGAGAAACATCACACATAGAATAAGGGTCCTTGCCATTTAGTATCAGTATAAAGAATCAAGAAAGTATAAAGAATCAAGAAAGAACCAAGAAGAAGGGCACAAGCAGAAGGGGATGACAGAGGACGAGATGGTTGGACAGTGTTCTCGAAGCTACAAACATGAGTCTGACCAAACTGCGGGAGGCAGTGGAAGACAGGAGTGCCTGGTGTGCTCTGGTCCATGGGGTCATGAAGAGTCGGACACAACTAAACGACTAAACAACAACAATAAAGAATCAGAGACCAATAGAACTAGAGCTTGAAGGGACCCCTACGGTCATCTAGTCCACCCCCTGCAATACAGGAATCTCAGCTAAAGCCTCCATGTCCACCCAACCTCTTCTTAAAAACCTCCAAGGAAAGAGAGTCCACAACCTCCCAAAGGAGACTGTTTTGCTGTCAAACAGCTCTTACTGTTGCAGTAAGCAGGGGTTGCCAACTTAGCACTTGAGGGCACCAAATTCCCCCTATCTATAGCTCTTCAAATCCAGATAAATGAACAGTTATAAATGAGTTCAAGACAGGGGGAAAAAATCAGTGGTACAGCACAACATGAATAGCTTTCTGGAGGTATGCTATGGAAACGGCTGGTGCCTGGTGATATTTTACATTGGCTTAAGCATCCCTATCTAACCTGCCTTGGAGGCAGGATCCTGGGCTACGAGGGATTTTGTTATGTCATATTTGAGTCTTTCTGCTCTCAGTACTTCAGTGAGCAACTGGAATTCTGGCAATCGCCCTGGGCTGTATGTGTGTGGGGAGGAGGATCCCAGGGCACACATATCAGCACCAGAAAGCCAATGGGCTTTCCACAGGCATCTGATTGGTCAGATGGGCCATTTGCCTGATCCAGCGGGGCTATTTGTTTCTTATGAAAGCAAATAGAAGGGACCACAGAACCGCCATCTGAAGCAATAACCCTGAGCATCCCCCTCAATAATTACCATGTAAACATGCACAGGCTGCATTTGAGAGAGATGCGAGAGGGCAGGCGGCCAGACTGACAATCTGTATTCCAGGAGGGCATGGTTTACACCTCATCAGATGAGGCAAAGGAACTATCATTAGGCATATCTCCCAAACTTGGAGGCTGAACAAAGGTGCAGTTTACACTGTCTTTGACAGCAGTCGACTCAAATATGATATCTGGCTTTGGAACACAGTCTGATTGATCAGATAAAGCATGTGTGTTGTTGCCAAAAAAGTGCAGACTACCACATGTGCGCTCATGTGTTGCCTCTTTGGAAGCACTTTGGGTTATTGTGATGGTTTTTTTTGTTTTGTTTTTTTTTAAAGGGTGGCTCATCCCGAGAGAAAGAAAAAAAGGCTTCACATGTTTTCGCTGTGTGAGACCAGTTAAAAGGCATGTATGGCAGCATCTGGTCAAGAAATAGCCAAGGAGACAGGACACTTTTTATCTCTTCCCTGGCTGTTTGGGAAGAACAAATTCAGCTCCAAGGAGTAAAGGTCATAAAGAATATGACAACCCGGTAAGTCCAAAATTATGCACCATACGGGTTATAAACGATGTGGCAATAAAGAAAGGCAGAAGGGGGGAAATGGCAAGCTGTCAGCTTAACGGCAGCCATATATAGTGTGGTTAAAAGAGAAGAAAGAAGCATTACCCTTTCCACATGTGTGAATGTCTAGCACTTCTTCCTCTAAGCACTCTGCAGATCACAGAAAAGGTTTGTCTAGAGCTTTAAATGCTATCTTTATAAGTCTGAAAGCACATCAGCGATAACAGATCTGTTTTGGAAAAGATCAAATGCCTTCCCCATCTAAAAGAGCTGGGGGGGGGCACAGTATAGTCGACATGGGCAGGGGGTGGGGGAGGCAGTCGGATGCTTCCCTGCCTTGAACTGGGTGCTGTTTTCATTTTAGCTGAGCTGATTCCATCATCATCCATTTGCGCTGACGGTTTATAGGAAATATTTGTCAGAGAAAGCAATTTTCTGAAGCAAGTTTCTGGAGTTTTATGGTTACAGTTGCCAGGGAAGGGGAGTGGGGGAAACAATTCAAGAGACAAAAGAAGAATGGGCACTGCTCGACTCTTCTGTCCTGCAAGATCCTCCATGACTGCCTCTTTGTGAAAAGGTCCCATATAAGGAGCTAATTTTGATTTTTCAAGCTCTGTATCAATTGGGGCCTGCTTACTCCAGGGTTCATCTTCCATGTGATCATCATCTAGGTTAGACAAGGGAAGACCTGTTGTATGTGCTACTTCCTTCAGCGTAGGACAGGAGTGAGGGACCTGTGGTCCTGCAGATGTTGCTGAACTACAATCCCCATCATTCCTGACCATGCTGGCTGGGGCTGATGGGAATTAGAGTCTATCACTTCTAGAGATTCCCCACCAGTGGTGTGGTCAGTGGCTCCACAATGTAGAGTTTTTCCCTTGAAAGACGTATTTCCAGTGCCTTTTTTCTAAAAAAAATGTTTAGATGTACTCTCATTTTGACTTAAGAAATTCAACATTTTATAGCTCAAATTGGGAAAAATAAATACAGTAAATGGACAAAAGGACAAAGAATCACTGAATGTTTAGAGGTATGTGTACCCCTGCCTCCATCCGGGAAAAAAGCACTGCATATGTCAGTCAAGTTCTGAGCATTCCTAGGAGAAATGGAGAAACAGTACTCTTTTAGAAAGCATTCAGAGTTGTATCATTAACTCTTTTTATGGTTGACAATTGTAGGCCAACAGGTCTTCAATCTGGCTTCGAATAAAGTGCAGCTATAAATGATAAGCAATACAAAGTAGAGGACATGGGTGGCACTGTGATTTAAACCACAGAGCCTCTTGAGCTTGCTGATCAGAAGGTCAGCGGTTCCAATTGGTGTGATGGAGTGAGCTCCCATTGTTCTGTCCCAGCTTCTAGCAACCTAGCATTTCAAAAGCACACCAGTGCAAGTAGATAAATAGGTACTGCTGTGGTGGGAAGGTAAATGGCGTTTCTGTGTGCTCTGGCTTACATCACGGTGTTCTGTTGTGCCAGAAGTTGTTTAGTTATGCTGGCCACATGACCTGGAAAGCTGTCTGTGAGGAAACGCTGGCTCCCTTGGCGAGATAAGCGCTGCAACCCCATAGTCGCCTTTGACTGGACTTAACCGTCCAGGGGCCCTTTACCTTTACCTTTTACAATAGACAGTTAAAGTAGTTTATCCTCTGGAGCCTCTGATGCTCAGGCAGCAATGAAACCCGTTTTACAGTGCACCCTGATTCGTAGAGAAATGCTCCTTCCTTACATGCTAAAATGAGCCCTGCCTATATCTGGTGGCTTTTCTCAGGGCTTATCTACACTTACCTTTCCTCTGCACTGAGGCTCTAAAGCTCTGTGTCTGAGCACTCTTTTTGCTCCAGAGCTTTCCCTGTGAAAACCCTCTGTTTAAATCTTGGCTGGGGGGGGGGGGGGAAGAGAGAGAGCTTTAAAGTGTGGATTTGTGACTGGAAAGCTAAGTGTGGATAAGTCCTCAGTTTCAGTGGGGCACCATCCTGTGGCCAAAAGCAGCCTTTGTTCCAGCAAAACTGTTCCATGTCCTTTTGTTCTTATGGTAAGATGTGGGGAACATGTTCTATACTGAAGCAGCCTCCAGGTTCTCTCCTTTTGAACTTCCCAGAAACATCGCCATGGTTGCAAAAAGGAAGTTGTCATTGGTCTGATCCAGCAAGTTTTATGATCTTATGCGCAAGCTGCACTACTCTGTAGACTTTGGTTCTTAGGCATTCATATAAGTGTGGAAACCGATGGACCCTGTTTTGAAATAACTACAGAGAACTTAATTGGCACATGTCTGCTCTCCTCCTTGACACTTTCCCATATTACCTCTCCTTGATTATGTCTTTGCCAGAAGCAGAACAGGCAGGAGTGATAAAATAATGTAATTTTGTGGGCGACGGTTACCCCCGTCGAATGGAGAAGGCTATAAATATTATATTAGCGAGAGTGAACCGCAGGACCAAAATGGAAATGGAAAAGAAAGAATAAGGGAGAAGAGTTGGCTGTTCACTGCCGCAAACCCAGGAAACAAAAGAGAAAGTAATTCCTCCTGTTGATACTTTCAAAATGACTTTGTAATGTGCAAAGTATGGGTACGCTGCCTAGATTCACCTTGACAGTAAATCCTGACGTTACTGAGCAATATCTTCCCTGTTGCTGTGTGTGTGTTGGCATTGCCCCAATGTAAAGTAGGCACCGTAGCATCAGACCAGTTTTACTTGCAAGGTCATGTATAGTTTACTACTTAACTAAGCAGCTTAGGCTGGAGGGCACAAAACTGGGAATGTGAGGCTTGATGTCTTGCTCAATTGCTATGTCTGTTCAATGATCGCTTTTCAAATCTCTCAGTTGCCCTGATGCAGGAAATGGAGGGGCAAGAAAAACATTCCACCCCTCTAAATGGAGAGACACTGCTCACCTCCCAAAAGATGGGTCAACATCACTGGTCTTCTTTTTTGGTCTACTACTGCTGCCTGCCTGAAGGAAAGGGGAAAGGCTGTAGCTCCGTGGTAATGTATCTGCTTGCATGAAGAAGATCACAGGTTCAATTCCTGGCATCTCCAGGTGTCACTGACTAAGAGAGATCCTTACCTGAAACCCAAGAGACCTGCTCCCAGTCAAAGTAGACATTACTGAACTCGATGGACCAATGCAGAAGGCAGCTTCCTATGCTCCTATGTGAGATTGATGGATTGCTGTGGAACCAAAAGAAAGAACAGCGTGTAAGGAACTGCATCATACTAAGGGGCAAAACTAGATGTATGTTTAAATTAGTGCCGTGCTGCTGGTTTCTCCTGCATTCCCGCGTTCATCAATTAATGAGAAGACAACTTACATTTGAAGATGATCAAAGGGTGAGAAAACTTTTGAGGGAAATTCTCAGAGGGGAGGGGCAAGGTTATGCTGTGATTACCTTAATTTTAAGGTAGCCGAGAGGTGCTTGTGAGTGTGATTTTATTTATTCTACAAACCAACACTCTCTCGTTTTGTGCATCCTGTAGCCTTGCAGGGCGCCTGCACTTCCTGAAAACCCCATGACGTCCTTGACTGGGCTTTCATGTAAGCAGAGGAAGGGGGAGAGGACTGATGCTTTGTGCCTGGTAACTGTTCATTTTTTTAAGGGTTGTATTTTTTATGTAATCAGTGCAGAAAGGTATTTTTAAAGGTAAGCCATGAGACAGCAATTTTATAAGTTTATAACATTATACATGGCATGGATGAAGTGGATAGAAAAAGGTTTTTCTCCCTCTCTCGTAACACCAGAATTCATGGGCATCCGATGAAGCTGAACCTTAGAAGATTCAGGGTGGACAACCAAACTTCTCACCCCACATATTGAATTCGTTCCCACAAGAAGCAGTTGTGGCCATCAGTTTAGGCAAATTCATGGAGGAGAAGGCTGTCTGCAGCTACTAGCCACAGTGTCTATGCTCTGCCGCCACTGTTGGAGGCAGTAAGCCTCTGAATGCTGGTTGTTAGGAATCACAAGTGGGGGAAATGCTGTTGCACTTAGGTCCTGCTTGTGGGTTTTCCACAGGCATCTGCTTGGCCAGTGTGAGACCAGGTTGCTGGACTTGTTGGACCTGATCCAGCAGGCTCCTCTTATGTTCTTCCATTCTTAACTTTCCTTACAAACAAAATCCAGTGAGAGCATTCATCTCATGAGTTTGGTGGCTGGTCTCCTCAGCTTCCCATGCTTCAATTAAAGCTCAGGGGTGGATGGGCTTGGGTAACCTATAGGGCTTTTTGCAGATTGTGGCATGTGGACAGATGGAGAGACTGCATCAGGGCTGAAGAAATATTTACTGGAAAGAAGTACACACAATGATTCAGTAAGCTCAGCCTTACACCTACCAAAATTCTGAAGAATAAATTTGGGAGATTTCTGAGAACGAAAGAGGAAAAACAGAAGCCTCTTTCTCAGGAGAAGAACTCTTTTGAGATATTGGAGGGCAGGTTGTGACACAGCACTAATTTAAAGATGTAGCAGGTAGCTAAGTATCTTGTTTTTCCTGAACTAATCACAGGAAAGCTCAGTTCTCATTGTAAAGGCATCACATGAAGAGAGGCATATCTCTTCATTTCCTGGTCATATTGCAAGCAATGGTAGTTCCCCACCCTCCAGGCTCTTAGCCTGGGGTGTGGGTGTGTGATCTCCACTGCAATCTTGGTTTCAGGATTTTCCAGGAGTCAGGATGTTCCAAAATCTCCATTGTGACAGGAAGCTTCCCCACTACAGACATTTGCTCTTGAGAACATTGCACATGGAATAAAGCCACATCCTGAATAGGGTGGTGGTTGCTTGGAGCTGTCCAAGGTTCTGACTAATACACCCTTGGGCATCTATAATGCCCCATGCTGCTGTGGTCAAGACAATGGCTCATTCTTGAACTGCTTTCTTTCTTGGCCTGCCCTGCCAAGTATGTCTTCACTGGGCTTTATCTCCACACGCCTCCTCTATAATAGTTTGAGATGCATCATCACAAGTTGCTTAAAGGAAACCCTATACTGAGAATTGCTTACACCCAAAGCTTGCATGAGCTCTCCTTCATGCTATGTCAGTCTTTTGAAAGAGACTGCATAATGCTCATGAGAAAGGCATGGGAACCCTATTCATTTCAAACAAGTAGTTTCTATGGGGAGAAAAATAGTTTCCTTTGTTGCTATTTGTATCCGTAGCATTTTTCTATCTCCTAAGAAAGCCCCTCAGACCCAGTAGAAAAGAGATTATTATATGGAGCAGGATTTTGAGTACTGGCAATAATTAATAGCCACAAAAGGCACCAGCTGTCAGAAAGCCCATGTCAAAGTTTCACACAATAGGCAAAACGATTCTTCTGTCAAGTTAGTGATGACATTTAAGCATTCAGTGGAATTCTTGTATATATAAAAAATGAATTCTGTGGTCTTCTATAGAAATAGACCATGAATATAACTTTTATCTCTCTCCTTTGTATTTTCCTGTTGTGCCTTCACTCATATTTTAATATCATGCATGTTTGCATGAGTGTTGTTAAGGCCTATTAATTGCACACACCCCATGATCATCTGAGAATTAGTCATCATTCCCTGACTGACAAATTGGTGGTGGGTGTTGTATTCTCACTCCCTGCAACGTTTCACTCCAAAGGCTCCCCAGATTGTCATATGCAATATAGAGACACCTAGCTGTTTTCTAATAACAGAAGCGGAACATCACTTTACACCATAGATAATCCAAGTATAAAGTCCATAGTACCAATCAAGTAAGCAGTAGGTGTGGTCCTATTATATTTTTTTACCCTGCTTTGCATCATTTAATAGATGACATAGAACCTTGTGGCAACACAGAAACTTCAAGCCATGCCTCAAGGATCTGGGTATGTTTAGCTTGGAAAAAGGTAGACTGAGATATGATAGCCATCTTCAAATATCTCAAGGGTTGTCACACGGAAGAGGAAACAAACTTGTTTTCTCCAGCTGTGGAGGAAGGGTAGGACTCAAACCAATGGCTTGAAGTTACTAGAAAGGAGATTCTGACTAAACGTCAGGAATAACTTTCTGACCATAAAAGCTGTTCAGCAGTGGAATGGTCTCCCATGGGAAGTAATGGACTCGCCTACACTGAATGCTTTTAAGCAGAGGTTGGATCGCCTTCTGTCATAGATGCTTTAGTTGAGATTTAATTGTATTGCAGGGGGCTGGACAAGATGACCCTTGCAGTCCCTTCCAATTCTGCAATTCTATGTGCACAAGAGGGAGGGAGGGAGGGAGGGAGGGAGGGAGGGAGGGAGGGAGAAGAAAACAAATCAACAAGGTTTAACTAAGCTGGCAGAACCTATGAATTGAAACAATAGCCAGTACAAGCGGGAGTTGAAAAGGCATCCTATGTTAGGCACAAATCCATTCTTCACATCCCTTTGAAAAGATAAGCAACATTTGCAGAGAACCAGTCTGGGCATCTCCAATAAAAATGTTTACTTCTGGGAATTGTTGTTGGATTTACACAAGCGGAGGCTCTTGTTTAAACAGCACAACGTGCTATTGTCCTATTTACTTGCATCATTTGTTATTTAAGTAGGGGGAGAGATATAAAAGTGCAAACACTGCAGCCATCTGGGTTAGTGCAGTCTGCTCCAGTTAACTTACAAGCTAGGGGAAAAGGAAATGCTGCACCTGATCACCCACAAAAAATAATAGAGCCTTTTCTCTTTGAAGGGAGCATTATAGTCCAGAGCGATAAGAGCCAGCAGCACCTTCTGAAATTATGGCAAGGGACTGGGTACAATGGCACACACCTCCCTGGAATCAGCTTCTCTCTTTCATCCCACCCACCCCCAACGTCATATTGAATGATCACTAAAATATTGCCAAAACAGAAACTGAAAGTCTATTTGTATGGTCCTTTTCAGCCAATGCACAGCAGATGTGTAATCAAAGCAACATTCAAAGCAAATTTAGAGATTCCGCTGTTTGAAGCAGCCTGAGAGATTTGGCTTCCTTCAACATTTTTCAGCTGTCAAAACCTTTTCATGGGAAGTCACATGAATAAGACAGGCAACATTTCCCAGGAGGATCTTTATGCCCCCCTACATTCAGGGGACTCTTGCCTGAGGCATTCTTGGGACTAAGGTATGCATGAGGCAGAATAAAGTTGGGAACTTCTTAGATGCTACTTAGATGCTACTTCTTCAAGCTGCTGCCTCTTTGTATGTTGAAAGCTAGCTTCTCAGGGGGAAGACTTTAATTTCCTGCCTTTCGCCTTCAAGGCAGCATAACTGGAGTTTCCAGGTAGTCTTGGGGTTGCTAAGTCAGGAGCATCCCAGACCCTGATATTCCAGGGTCCAAACCAGAGACCTAGGGGTGGACCCAGTGATTTCACAGTGGGCAAGCCCTGGTGATGTCATTAAGCATTTCTTAAACATTGTTCCTTGCCTGTCATCAGTTCCTTTTTTCTATATTCAAAGCCATTTCTTATACCAATTCCTAGGGTTTCCAACTGGATTATTTCAGGTGGGAGAGGCTGCTCTGAAGGTGGCGGGGGGGGGGGAATGCTGGAATGATGGGAACTTTCCAATCTAGCATTTTATTTTATATTTCCTCCACAGCAGCCTCCACCAAACTAACTTCCCCATGAAATGATCTATCTAGCCTCCACTCGACTCAAATGACTGCTGGGCAGAAGGTAGCATACTATTCACTTAGGGACTGTTCACACTTCCATTGCATTTCCAGAAGCTGTTTGGTCTGGCTGTTGCGGTGCAGGATTTACATATAAGCTAAACAAGCTATAGCTTAGGGCCCCACGCTCTTGGAGGTCCCCCAAAAAATTTAAAGAAAAAAAACCTGGGATGTACATTTCCAAAATATAAGATAAAAATAAAATAAAAATGGCTTTAGATACCTATTAGGTCCATAAATTACCATATAGCATACATTCAACACAAAAAAGCAACAATTTGATTTTGACAAAGGACAGCTGGACTCCATTACCTTCAGTGCAGAATGCGGTGGCACTGTGGGTTAAACCACAGAGCCTAGGACTTGCCGATGGGAAGGTCGGCGGTTCGAATCCCCGCAACGGGATGAGCTCCTGTTGCTCGGTCCCTGCTCCTGCCAACCTAGCAGTTCAAAAGCACGTCAAAGTGCAAGTAGATAAATAGGTACCACTCCAGCGGGAAGGTAAACGGTGTTTCCGTGCACTGCTCTGGTTCGCCAGAAGTGGCTTAGTCATGCTGGCCACATGACCCGGAAGCTGTACACCGGCTCCCTCGGGCAATAAAGCAAGATGAGCGCCGCAACCCCAGAGTCGGTCACAATTGGACCTAATGGTCATGGGTCCCTTTACATTTACCTTTATTACCTTCAGTAGCTTAGGGCCTCATCAAACCTAAATCTGGCCCTGGGCTGTTGTATGCTCTTTCAGCACTGGTGATGGGACAATGTTCTGCTGAGGCCAGCAGGCTAGCTTGAAGGTTCACAGGGCAAACAATATCGCCCACACAGCTCTGTCCTCCAACACTTCACCACCATTCCTTAACTTCCAGTATCTTTTGCCTAGGTGGGTGACTGCCTAATGGTGGGGCTAGTTATGCCCATACCAGTCCCTGCTAATCTGCATGGCTGATAAAGACAGGAATAGTATTGGCATTGGCAATGAAGTCTGAACCCTAAGCTTCTCACATCTACTTTGGGGGTGCCCCCAGGTAATTGGGGAAGCATCTGTGTTTTTGTATGTCTACACGGAAGGAGAAGCATCAAAACCACAACTACATGAGTCGAAGCCTAACATAAGGATCCCAGTAGTTCTGGGGATTGGGGCCTGTCTCAGCCCCTGTAGTCATCACGCTTTAACTGAACTGTGAACACACTGAGCGATATTGAAACATACAGTGCCATAAATGCCTTCATTGTAACACAGACATAAATATTGTATATAAATGCTGAGCTTCTGAATAACACACGCTCTTAAGAAGGTTCAAAGGCTTAACTGCACTTTAAACGCTGGTAACGCTGATGTTGCCCGGCTTGCGGACATCTGTTCTGAACATTTCTTTAGTCAGCACTACCCCTTTTACAAGGAAATGTCTGAAGAAAATGTCAAGCTGTTACCATTACATCATGTTACAGATTTTTCACACCTCCATAAGGTCCGCTTTTATACAGGCTTAACGAATCCAATAAACCTGAAATGAAAGCTGCCCCCATTTTGTGTTCTGAACATTCCTGCAGTGGCAGGCAAAGGAGTTCTTGGCTGGGGACCGGCCCCAAATTGGAATTGTAAATCTCCAAAAATCTAGCTGTGAAGTCTTCTGGTGCTTGGCTTCCATCTTGGTGACAAGGCAGCTGCATGCATGGCAACAGGAGACAAGTGGCCATGTGCTTTTGGACACTAGGATTTGTAGAAATTTGTAATAGGAAACTGTGCATGTTTCTAGCCCCTAAGTGTGTGGGAGATATAGGTTTGGAGTATGCTTTAGAACAGGGCTGAGGAACATGGGTCCTTCAGTTTTTTTGTACTCCTATTCCCATCATCCCTGATCACTGGCCATGCTGGCAGTGGCTAATGGGAGTTGCAGCTGGACAGCATCTGGAGGACCACAGGTGTCCCACTCTTGCTTTACAACAAATAAATTTGTTGCCATCTCCCTGTGTTATGGTGAGGCAGAGAAAAGAGTGGCTTGTCTAAGGCCAGCTGTTGTGTTCTTGAAAATATTCTGATAATTTCAGTGGAAACAGCAGTGTGCATGGAGTTGCTTCTTCCATTGAAATGAATGCAGGAGATGACCTAAAGCTTTAGAATGGTGTCTGCAGGAGAAGGCAAATTTTCAGGTATCCTGATCCCAAGCTGTTAGGGACTCTAAAGGAGTAAGCCCCATAGGACATACTTCTGAGTAAACATGCATGATCTGCAATCCAGAACACACTTACTAGAGAGTCAACATGCATAGGACTGCTTGACACATCTGTTTTTCACAACTTTGTGTCACCTTGAATATTTGTTAGGAAGGCAATTCATAAATCCATCCAGCTAGCCTTTGAAATAATTTCATTACCATACTGGAAGGATAGAACTATATATCTGTGTAGAACCTTGATATTAAGGATGTTCTGCTGAAACTCCAGCATGATTTCCTTTCCAAATTTGAACCATATAAAAGCTTTCGCAGGTTTTCAGGAGCACATTCTTTTGTGTCATTTTTGAATGGAGGTTTCTTTCTTTTGTCATGTTCATATTTAGTTTGGTGCTTATTTATTTATTGCATTTATATCCAACCTTTCCCCCCATGGAGCTCAAGGTGGTCCGTATGATTCACCCCCTCATCATTTAATCCCCCAAACATTCCTGTGAGGAAGGTTAGGCAGACAGTGAGAGTGGACTTCAAGGCTGAAGAGGAATTTGAATCCCCTTCTCCCAGGCCCTAGTCCGACACTCTAACCACTACATCACACTGGCCCAACAGTTTTCTTCTCCATCTTGTCCAGACATTTGATATAAGAATGAAGAAGCTGAGGAAGGAAAACAAGAACCAATCTAGGACATACAAACACATAATACTATATTTAATAATATTTATTACCAGTAGTTTCCTCTCTTGGCTGCTGATTGTTTTTATATGAATACAGTGAGCTGTATTTTCTATCAATGTGTTCACATTTAAAAGAATCCAAGCTGCGATCCAGTATCACAAGTGAGGAGAGGGCTCTCGCTCTCAAGTCCTGCTTGTGTGTTTTGCAAAGGCATCTGATTAGCCACTAGGATAACAGGATGTTGGACTATATGGACCTTTAGCTTCATCCTGCAGAGCTCCTCTTGTGTACTTAAAGTTCTATATCAGGTACCTTTAATTAGGTACTTCCACCTTGCAGCTTCTGCCTCTAATCACTTCGTCTGGATTGTAACCAGAAGGTTGGTGGTTTGAGCCCACCTAGGGATGGCTGTGGGTAGGAATCCTGCGTTGCAGGGGCTGGACTAAATGATAGTAGGGATCCCTTCCAACTCTACAATTTTATGATTCTGTAATTTCTGATCAGGATGATATAAGATTACTGATAAATTGATTATTAATTTCCTTTACTATAGGGAGAGGTTTTATTACACTTCCTTCCCTCACCCTGCAAAAATTTGTGAAATAGCACTATTTAATAATATTTCTCTCTCTCTCTCTCTCTCTCTCACTCACACACACACACACACACAAAAAACAACAACAACTGATAGATAGTACTTAAAAATCTTCTTTTGTAGTTAAACAAGAACTGACTAATTAAGGGGCAATTAGCAGAAAGTTCTTAATGAATGCTGCATCATGCTAAACAGGAAGCAATTGGAGACAAAAGCTGGAAGGAGGAAGCTGCTAATTAAAGGCACACTAGCCCCAGAAATACTCAACTGTGCTTTGCTTGACAAGCTGGTTTTCCAAAAACATTTTAAGTTGGTGATGGGGAGGAATTGCAGCAAATCAGGTGTGAGAAAAGACACAAAGACATCCATGAAAAAGCAGGACTCTGATGGGTTGGCAACAAATTCATGTGCATTCTCTGCAAAAATGGAATGACTAAAAGATCACAAGTCCAGTCTAAACAGCTGTGATGGATGGTTCCCCCCAAAATCCTTTGTTAATACTATGTATATTGATGACACTGTATAAAAAATACTAAATAACTCTATTCCAAGTTCAAACTTATACTCACAGAGCATCTACCGGCATTACCCTCCCAAATCCCTCTTGGATAATGCTGTCTTTCATTTGCAGCTTCTCAGTTGGAAATGCAGCTATTAGGATATTTTTAATTTGCACGGTTTTAGTGTAGAATAAATGTGCCTGCTTTTAAATAAGAGAGAGACAGAGAGGCCCATCACTTGCATTTAATCACACCAAACAAGCTCTTTAAACAATTTGTTCTGAAATTCCTCTAATTAGAGAATGCCCTCCAGGTAATGCTCTGATCTGATTTACCAGTGGGTATAAATTAGGGACATTATGTAATTAGCCCAAAGACCACAAATGGAAGAAACAGCTGGGTGGCTTGGAGGGGAAGCAAATAAACAGCTCCCATGTGGCTCCTTAATGGAGAACGGACCCCCCTTTTATGTGTAATAGGAGGTGACTGCTATTCTTACCATTGTAACAAATATAAGAGGGCAACGCTTTCAATTGTTCGACAAGCCACACATTTTAATTCCCCCCACATTATCTTCAACCATTGCCAATCTGCTGGTGTTCATTCTCTATTAATGTTATCCATATAATTTATCTCCCCTAAACTAATATGGGATGTGCTTGACTGAGCTAAAGGATACCTGCAAGACACCTCCTTCCTATGGGGTTCCATCTTTGTTTACTGCCCTTGTTTCTTGCACATGCTTTGCTTCTGAGCATGGCTGTCATAAATTTAGCAATGTAATATTTTCCTGGTGTTCAAGATAGTTGAGGGGTTTCTTTAAGCTTCAAGGGCTCATTTCTCTGTGCCATGATGCTGCTATTAAAGGAAAGCAGGAGGAAACATGGGATAAAATTCCTGCACTGTGTTGAAATAAATCGGCTGCAGGGGTGGGTGAATAGGTTAATTTTGGTTTCTCTCAATTTATCATTTTCCCAAAATTAAGTCTGGATCTCCACATTGTGCTATATTTTTTAAAAAAAAGTCTGCATGGAAATTCACTCACATTTTAGGGCAAATTTATCCTAATATACACATTCTGCTATGTATTTCTGCCTAATATACACAATTCTGCAGAACACTTCCCTCTAATATAAAGCACTTTCATACGTTATGTTCACTAATACAGGCATCTTTGTGCATAATTTACTTTAGTACATGCATTCCTGTACATATTACTTGGCTGCAAAATTCAGAAAAAAATAACTTCTGAAGGATGGCTGTGTTTAAGTTCATGTACAGTATTGTGATTTGGGTAGATTCGCTTTCAAATAAAATCTGAATTGTATTTCCGACATATTTCACACCCATACACATGCAAAGCTCATTTGAATACTGTATTTTAAAACAGTTGACCTACTTGGGACCTCACAGTGAAGGGTCGGTAAGAAATCTACCACCACTACTACTAATAAATATACCACAAAGGCACACATCCCCCATGCATATAAGCTGAGGAGTGGGTGTTATTGTGGGTAGCTCAGCAAATGATTGATCTAGTTCCTGGGGAGATGGCAATTTGCATTGCCATCACGGAGCTGAACTGGGCAGAGAGGTTAGCCATTGTCTAGCATCACTGAAAGCATGGACTACCTTATTTAAGATAGGATCCTTACTCTTCCTTGTGCTCTTGTGTGAACTTTTCATGGCCCATTAGGCCCTAATTATGGGCAGATGCATAGCTACTGTCAAAACTAAGTCGGTCATTTAGCAAGAAAGGAGCATCCGAGAGCATCTACTGAAAAAGGCCGCTCACCCAAACCTCTCATGTGTGCTTTAACAGGGTGCTAACCCAAGTGGTTAGGCACTGCAGCTGTGGATATCATTACAGCTTAGAGCTCAGCTTCCTTAATCAGCTGAACTTCCTCTCTGTAATGGTCCAGCAGCTTCATCCAGTGGCTTGGCTTTAGTTGGCTGCAGCTAATCACCTCTTCCTCCACCCCACCCCACCAGCCATTAAAGCACCAGCCTGTTCAAAGCAAGTGGACACAGCAGAACCCGGCACATTCAAATAGCTGCCAATCACGGTCACACCAGTTTTTCAGACCTCGTGTGTGTGTGTATAATATATTATGATTTATATGCCACCCATCTGACTGGGTTTCCCCAGCCACTCTGGGCGGCTTCCAACAAATGAAAACACAGAAAGACATCAAATATTAAAAACTTCCCTATACAGGGCTGCCTTCAGATGTCTTCTAAAAGTCAGATAGATGTTTATTTCCTTGACACCAGATGGGAGGGTGTTCCGTAGGGTGGAAGAAGACCCCCTGTCTGGTTCCCTTTAACATCACTTCTTATGTATTATAGGTTTGAACGTAAGGGTATGCCACTCCTTCCATATCCCCCTTGGCTTAATAAACTGAGATATGTTCTCTTCTCAGTGTGCCATGTTTGCAAATTAACCATGGTTTCCTATTATGTCTGAACCAGGAAACCATTCTCATCCTCATCAGGATTGGAATAAGCCAGGAACAAGCCAACCTCACACCATTTGCCCCAGTGCTGTTGTTTAACTCACCAAGCAATGGGACTGGACTGTAGCTAAAGCCAATTTCACTTGCCTGGTGAATCAGTCTGAATTAGTGATGGTGACAGGAAAAAATGCAGAATTTTATAAATCTGGCCTACATCCTTCCTCTTAACTGCTCTATCAGGACATGTGAAGTTTATATCACTTTATTGGAAATTTATTTTATTTGCCGAAGCCTGAAGTGAAAGTTTTATACTTCCTTGACTCTTGGTGCCTATAAAATGGTCATAGTTTGGAGTTGGTACTCCATTAAATGAAACAAACTGGCTTCCTCTACCGCGCTGGTAGCCAATCAATATTCTATAACATAACAAAAAATCCCTCCAAACTAGTAGTAGCACAAGATTGCGCCAATGGCTTTAGCATCTGAAGGTTTGGAAAGAAGATGCATCTTCTCTTTGCTCTTACACAGTACTTACTCCTTAAAACATTTGCAGGCAAAGGTTTATCTACAGACACAGCTTTCCAAAGCAGCCTATCATTTAAAAAATGTTGAGTGATGCTCACATTATTACCTGATAAGTGCAACATCAAAGCCCTCATTGGGCATTCAAAAGAACCTACAAGGGAACAAACTGGAGGGGTGCATGGGAGCATGTTTGCTGCTCCTGCCCCAATGTCTGTGTGCATGCCACCCTCCCTCATCTTTCAGCCTTCATGTGATACCTGCAAAGGTTCAGTGGAATGCAGCTAGAATGCTCCCTTTATTTGAGAATCTCATTTGGAGAGTTCTCCATTTTGAGGAAATTTTCTCACCCTGCTAGAGAAAGTACCTGTTGGAGAATTTCTTCTGCCCATGGGGAAATTCAACGAAATGGTCCACCCAGTTTCTCTGCCACATAGGGAAGAGAATACATGCTCTGCTTTTAACTACATGGAGTTAGCTTGTCTGTGGGGTCAATATTAGGGCTGTACACTGGATCCAACCAAACCTTGAACCAAATCAGGCAAATTTGGGCATTGGCCAAATTGAGTTGAGTTAGCCTTGGAAGCAGGCAGCCTTGGCAGGGTCTTCTTCAGCAGTGCAAAGGAGAAGGGGAGGCAGTGGCTCCTTCCCTTCCCCTCCCTCCCTCTGGACCACACCAATTAGGACTGGCTTTCAAATCCATTCCAGCCTGGATCCAGGCCAGATCATGTCAACCCATGATTTACCTAAGTCATGGTTGATCCGAACTGTCTCATTATGGTCCAAATCTAAGTGTGTGTGTGTGTGTGTGTGTGTGTGTGTACAGTCCTAGTAAATATGGATGTGGGATTCTGGTAAGGAGGGTGGTTGGGGAGAAGGGACAGGGGCTGCATAGCTTGGCTTTCTCTTCCATTCCTTTTGTGATAAAAACCAAACTCTCTTGAGAACATTGTGCAAGGGAGAAGAGGCTACTGGAGCTTCTTTACACATTGTTAAGATGTCTCGTGTATTTCCTTGCCCGTCAGCAATGGATGACTTTGATAAAAACCATAACTCCTACCCAAGTCCTTTTAGAACTTCGGGTCTCCCCAATCCCTCCTTTAAGCCTTCTTCACTTAGAACCTAGGATTTCAAATCATGCAGGCAAAGGCAAAACAGGTCACCTAACATCATTGTAACTTTGGATGATTGAAAGGACAGCAGCCCTATCCACCTGTCAGCGTTGACCTGCAGCGCTTGACATTACAAGAGTGATGATCAAGGGTGCTTAATATGAGAAGGCTTGAGGAAATGCTAGTTTGGAGACTCCTCTGCTGTTCCTGTTTGGCACTTCAGCCATTTGCTTCTTTCTTTATATCCTAAAGGTACTAAATTACACATTTTATTTAATATATATGAAGTATGTACATACATTACAGTTATATATGAATATTAGTAAAGCATTCTGAGATTATAATAAAAAATTTCAACAGTATCTTTCTACTACTAGACTCTTCTACTTCTCAGTCTCAGGTCAGCCTGCCCCCAACCCAACTCATTTGAATACCCAAATAGAATAAAGCTTTTCTACTCCTCCTGGGGATCAAAATATCTCCAACTGCCCTGCCTTTAATAGCCCAGCAGCTGCATAGGAAGCTTCCTTCTACAAGGTTCCTTCCTGTAGTCCAGTGTTGCTTACCTAGACCTGCTAGCTGCTCTTCACAATACTGGGAAAAGGCCTTTCCCATCATCTTGCTGCCTAGTTCTACCCTGCTAAAAGGCCCATATAATTCACTAGCCTGTTCTCTCGGTGGGCAAACAGATTCCCATTTGCAGCCCAGTGGGGCATGTCCTGAATGACACCCCCAACCAAACACACTTTTGATTCCCATCAACTGCTATTCGGAGCCATGCTACCACTGACAGTGGACATAGTGATCATGGCTAGCAGCATCTAATAGCCCTGTCTTCTGTGATTCCCCCCCCCCCAATTATCCTTTGAAGCCATCCAAGTTGGTAGCCATCACCACACCCTGTGGGAATGAACTCTGTGCTGTGTAAAGAAGAACCTCCACTTCCAGATCTTCCAACATTCAGCTTCACTAGGTAACTAGAGATGCCAAGAAGTGAATCTAGGGCCTTCTGCATGAAAACGATGTCCTCTGCTACTGAGCTAAGGTTCTCCCACACCCCTGAAAATTTGTCAAAGCTGGTTCTCCTACCTGTGTTTCCATCCTCCCTGCTGTGAGAGAAAGACGGGAGTTGTTTCTACTCTCGCAGATGGAACAGGATGTGAGGAAACCAAAACCAGAGGAAGGTGTGCTCAGGAAAAGTCACCACTTCATTCTCTTTCATGGCTGCAAGGCCATTAATGAAACAGGATAGTTCTCAAGGTTGTGATCTGGCCAACCCTGCTTTCATTGCTGCTCTGGCACAGGTCCCCCTTTCCCCAGCTGTTGTGCATGCCTCTTCCACCTCTCTGGAGAGGGATCTGCCAAGGAGTGGACAGGCTGCCCAGCTGCGTGGCACTCGGCACTCACAACGATCACTGCTTGCAAATGATGTGATGCAGAAAAAGACAGAAACTTTGGAAAGTGTCAGTTTGCAAAAACAGCTATGTGCTGTGTGGTTTTTTTAATGCCTGCAAGGAAACATCTCATTATCAGAGCACTTAACATTTTCTTTTGGCTGCATGTATGCACAAAAGCAGCAAAGCAGTAGCAAATGTTGAATGCGTTTCAAAAGTGTGGGAGTAAATCAACGGGGACACAAGAAGCACTGACCCAAGTTCCAGCCAGTACTCCAGTATGGAGAAGAGTCTGGCTTGGATTATGCAAGATTTACGATGAGACTGGTGACGACAGTTAACTCTTGTCAGTCTCGTAAAGGTTTAGCTTAGCACAGTGTCTTTTTCAGAGTTAGCTTTGCAGAATAGGGGGTGGGGTGGGGTGGAGCTGTGGCACCCACTCCCTACATGTGCTTGCATTCAATTTAATTTCTCAGCAGATCCGCATCCTCTCCGTGTGCACTCTAAATGCGCTGAGAAGGACAATTGGATCTATGCTGCTGGCCCACGCCCCAGACATCACAAACAGAGCTGGCCCTGTTTCAGTGATGTTCAGCACAATGTCTCCAAAGGAGCACCTACAGCTAGACATGCAGAGGAGCTTCATAAGATCGAACCGCTGATCATGCAGAGGAGCTGCATGGGTACATTGGGCGTCCCTTTGCAGACACTGTGCAGAATGCATATACGTCAAGGAGGTATGGCCAGCAGCATGTGTGGTATTGGTGATGGGGCTCGTGGTGTAGTTTCACTCTCACTCCCCCATGTATGTGAGGGAATATAGGAATATAGGAAGCTGCTCTATGCCAAATCAGATCATTGGTCCATCTAGTTCATTATTGCCTACAATGAGTGACAGCGGCTCTCCAGGGTTTCAAGCAGGAGTCTCTCCCAGCCCTACCTAGGACCTGGGACCTTCCACATGCAAGACAGGTGCTCTACCACTGAGCTACATCTCTTTTCAGACAAGCTGTATGTGTGTATAGCTGTGTCTGCATGATTGGGGACCTTGTTTTTTTGCAGGGTACTTGATCAGGCCTATGGAGCCTTTGCATGTATAACTTATGAGCACATAGGGCTTGTTCTCACACTCTACTGAAATAGGCAGACCCACAGCTGCAATCCTGTTCTCCTCTCATGATATCAGTGAATCTTGTTTTAATGTCTGAAAATATATTAAAGGAGCCTACGAGGTATGGTCTGAAGGCAAATGATGTAGCAGCTTTAGCTAAAGCTAAGCACCTCTGGGTCTGGTTTGTACCTGGATGGGAGACCCCCCTCCTCCACCTCCACCTTGTGTGTCACTTTGAATTTCATCATGGAAGAAAAGTGTGATTTAAAATAATAAGTAGCAAGCTAATTGGGAGGTTTCACCCTCAGGCAAATCAACTGTGGAATTCAGAAGAAAACACTGAAGCATTTCAGTAAAATTACTGGCATTTATCAGGAGGGTTTTACACATCCCCTACATTATAACATTTCGTTTCCATTTGAATCATTTGCCTAGTAGCACATTTTTTACTCAACCAAGTATGTTGATTCACAAGAATATTTTGTTCTGCACACTTCTTATCCTTGACCTTCCATGTTGACACCATGTGGGATGTGCATCATATACTTTACAACTGGGACCACAGCAAAATGTTAGGGACTACACTTCCCATCAGCCCCCATCAACATGGTCAAAGGTCTGAGATGATGGGAGCTTTTGTCCAATGGCATCTGGAGTAGGGTTCATTAGCCAGCCCCCAAGCAAATGAAGAGTTGGCTAACCTAGGGCTCAGCATGTTGCAGTTCAGCAACATTTGGAGGACTACAATTTGCCTGTCCCTGACATAAGGCATCCTTCAGAAGGGATAACAATGAGTTCACCTTGGGCAGTTTGAGTATTGCAATATTGTAAGCAAATCCGTATTTTCAGCTGTGAAATGTTTGGCTGAAGAAGAGAGTTCAGTGTGTGAAATTTGCATAGAGGTTCCCAAGCATAATAACTGCAGCATTTGAACAAAATCAATTTTCCAAATAGCCCACCAGACCCACTTTTGCCACAGACTGTTTTGCCATCTGCCCTATTAAGGTCTCCCTATTAAGTGAGCCTCGGGTCTAATCCTTTGCAATTGATTATGAATTGTGCACAACACATGACCTGAAATAGAATTAGAGAAACTGATTCTAGAAAGTAAGCTTGCGAATTTATTACCAGAGATTTGAAAGGATATATCCAAGCTTCAGAACCTTCATTAGGCATATTTGGATATTTAGCGGGCATTCAGCCCAGAAGAGATGTTAACATTTGTCTTGCTACTGATGGTGAAGTTTTTCATGTATAGAGCATGTCCTTGTACCATCTCCATCTACATATGGAGACAGGAGAGTCGTCAGATTATATGTGATAAAGTAAAGGTGCTGTACCTGAGAAAATTTCCCCTTGCTCTTCTTAAATATGTGCCAGATAGATAACTGCCTGAGCATTTCTCTGCCTGCTGTTCATTTACTCTGCAGTAGCTGAACCTCTGCAGCTGTTAAAGAGGTGTGTTTTAAACATAAGCACGTTTAATCTTACAATGGATCTGTTTGAATTAATTATAGAGTAGCTGCAGCTCACATATTCGGGAACATTTGCTATCAAAGGTAAGTAGCTGGGGGTTAGAGGAGAAGGGACACAAGCCTTTTGTATACGTGTGTGTGTGTGTGTGTGTGTGTGTGTATTCGCTCACTCACACAGAGATATACATGATGTGTAAGAAATTCAATCTTAGCAATTCTGAAATGAACTTACCTGTTTTGAATCTCCTGGACTAATATGTGGGCTAGGGCTAAATTATGTAATAGCTTCTACATTTCCCAAATGTCCTGATGCACTTTGCAGCTCAGAAACAAACAAAGAAGGAAACAGATGTGTATTTTGAAAGGAAATACACTCAAATTGTGAATATAAATGCAAATTCGCGTGCAGACTTATTTTTAAAAAAAATGAAGATTAATATGGAAATGGACTTATGGGTGATCAAATGTGAAAGTAACCTAGATTGGGAACAGACTAATTTGCTGTGTGCATGTGGACACAACTGACTAGGAAGATTTTCCTTTGCATTCCCCATTGAAATAAACGTGAGCAACATAAGAGTGTAGCTAACTATGAAAATGTAAGACTGAGAATGACTGTGTTAAGTTCTAAATCTTCTATGTGAAAGTTTAGGCATCACCCAAGCACCTGTCTATCATCTCCATTAAACAAAGAGCAATTAGGAAGCCACTGCCCTTTACATAACACAGATTGACGTCACCTGTGCTGCTGAATCAAGCATAGCCTTTCCATGCTGGCCAGTTTCAAGCGACACAAACTTTTGATCTCCATTTGAAAGGCAGCAACATTAGAATGAAGAGAATGAAGGGGTTTGCTGCTGATGCTGAAACCATTTATGGAAGGAGATGCTAATCTGAACAGGCAGGGGAAGAATTACATTGGTTTCCTTACATTTTGTTAAAGGCAACTGACTTTCAAAGTTTTGGGGGCTTACAGGTATTTTATTTTCGTACAGAAAGGACCTCCCAGGGAGCTAGAATCTGCAGGAGCTACAGAGTGAAGTGATCAAGTGGGTATGTAAGGGGTGAGACTATCTTTTAGGTATCCTTATCCCAAGCTGTATAGAGCTTTGAAGTCCAGCGCTAGCAAATTGAACATATAACCAAGACCATTTAACACTGCTCCTGAAAGACCTCAATTGGCTCCCAGTACCTTTCTGAGCACAATTCAAAGTGCTGACCTTTAAAGCCCTAAACGGCCTTGACCCAGTATACCTGAAGGAGTGTCTCCACCCCCATCATTCAGCCCGGACACTGAAGTCCAGCTCCGAGGGTCTTCTGCTGGTTCTCTCACTGTGAGAAGTGAGGTTGCAGGGAACCAGGCAGAGGGCATTGTCAGTTGTGGCGCCTGCCCTGTGGAACGCCCTCCCATCAGATGTTAAGGAAATAAACAACTATCTGACTTTTAGAAACCCTAACTATTGGATTCTTTTGCCCCATCTTTTTGTGCCCACCAAACAGCCATGTCATGCTTATGATAATATTTTATTATCTTGTTAATTGTGCTGTTTTAAATGTGCATTTTATATTTGACTTCATTTAGAATTTTTTTGAAATGTTTTAATATTTTTTGTTAATTTGTTTTGCTAAATATGTATTCTGTAGTTGACCTCCTTTGTAATGTTTTATTTTGAAATCTTTAAGATAATATTTTAGTTTTCTGTTAATTATGTTGCTCTGACTCTCTACTCTACTCTATACTCTCTACTCTACTCTATACTTTCTTCAGATTGTTTTATTGATGTTTTAATATTCCGTAAACCACTTTGAGATTTTTCTTAAAAACATAAAGTGGTATAGAAATGAAACATATTATTATTATTATTATTATTATTATTATTATTATTATTATTATTATTGACATCTAAGGCAGCCCTGTTTAGGAAAGTTTTTAACGTTTGATGTTTTATCGTGTTTTTAATATTAAGTTGGGAGCTTCCCAGAATGCCTGGGGAAACCAGCCAGATGGGTGGGATAATAATAATAATAATAATAATAATAATAATAATAATAATATCTTAGTAGCTAATTGGCAGCCAATGCAATTCTTTCAGTGGCCCTGTAACGTTATGACAAGAATCTGCCACTGTTGAGCCGTTGACAGAACAGGATGCTGGACTAAATGGGCTTTTGCATGATTCAGCAAGATCTTAAGTCTTTATGCATATCTCCTGTTGTGAATAATCCAACAGAACTTATGAATTTCCCAGTTGGATTTGACTTGCTATTGTTTACACACACACAGTGAGAGAGAGAGAGAGAGAGAGAGAGAGACAGATGGACTAGAAAGGCCTTTGGTCTCCTTCAGCAGAAGTCTCATTATATCTTCTTCACCTGAAGAACCAATTTACACCCAGTACTTCACGGTTCAACAGGAACTTGATAAATGGTGCAGAAAGCAGCAAACTGACTAGTAGCAACATGCTCCAGCATCTAGCACACAGTTGACTTTAATATGAAATGCTGCAAACCTTAAATTGCTTCAGCGAAAGCTTTAGGTTAGTGTGTGGGACAAATGATTTTCACCAGCTTGACTTCAAACAATAATATGTCTATTTGTCCTACTGAACACTGTCCTGGATTTCCAATCCTTTTGTGCATGACAGAGCACTTGCCCTGAGTTTTTCATTTAGCTCATGCCAGAAATAGGCTCTGCTGGATCCCTACCACCCCCCCCCCCAATCCTAATTGGTATCTGGAAATTGAACTTTCTCAAAAAGAGATTCTTGTCTGGACTCATCTCAAAGAACAATGAACAGTAGGAGTCAGAGACAAAGAGGAAGGGAGGAGACAGAGGCAGGAGAGATGATGAAAGATGATCAGATAAAGGATAGGGGATGTCTAGCTGAGGTGCGGTCACAGACTATTTCATATTTTGAGCTATGTCATCACACATTTTGCTTGCTGAGGCAGACACATGGGACGTTATTTTTGGAAGCAAACACCATGGAGCCAAGGTGGTGTCTTCAAGATGAAACATCTAGTTCAGGTTAAAAAGTTTAGGTGGCATTATTTATATGGGGTTTCTAGGCCTCAGATGGAGGTCTAGAACGTGACTTCTGCTGACAAAGCACTAAGTAGCCATATGGGTCAAGGAAGTGGACATTAGAGTTCCAGGCCACAAATGTCAAGGTTTCTCCTGATCTCACAAAGCTCTGAAAAATAAAATGCAGTGATATGCAAACACCGGCCCTCCAGATGTTTCTGGACCACAACTCCTATGAGTCCCAGCCACCATGGTCCAGATGTTTCTGGACCACAACTCCTATGAGTCCCAGCCACCATGGGCAATGATCAGGGGTGATGGGAGTTGCCCCAATGTAATGGGGGAATAAACCTTTATGTCTGTCTCCAGGCATAGTTTTGACAAGGGTACATGAGCTTCCTCTGGTACAATAGTTCTTCTTATACTGTGGTATTAGTACCCCAGCATACTAACATATGAGTTTCTTCTGCCTTCATGAATTTTAACACTAAGCTTCCAAAGTGCCCCCTCCCAAACAAAGCAGGTATGATGTGGGGCAGGACTATTCCATTTAAGCACCACAAATTCCACATCTTGAAACGGGCAGGCAGCTCAGCCCATAATTGTCCCAATGTGCAGGCACCAAATAGGTCCTTAGGGGTGTGAGATTTGAAGACTGGATAACCAGATCTCAAAAGAAAGCCCCAGAAACATAAAACCCAAACCTGCAAGAGAGAGAATAATTACTTAGCAACATATGAGTTGGTGGCCTGCATCACACCTTGTGGAAGCAAATTCCATAGGTTATTGCCTAAGGAGGGTTATCATACGGCATTGCAAGATGCATTATGGACAGTGGTGTGCATACCCCAAACTCTCCTGCCTGTGCATTTGCAGTGAATCTACCTCCCCACTGCCTTGCCCCCTCTTCCTCCTGGTAAGTGCGGAGACACCAGTGGCAGGACAGGTAAGCATCATCACCCCTCTGCACTGACCACAGGTGTCCCATACCGATCCCGGCAAGAACAGGATGAAAGGGTGATACTGGTGAGGTGCACATGATGTGCAAAGGCACACCAGAGTCCCACCACCCATATAGATGAATGTGGATGAATCCATCATCTGCTTGGCATACCCTAGAGAATGGCTCCAAATGAACACTTTACCTTTGCCTGCCGACTTTGGAATTTACACAGCCAAGGGATACAAGTGCAAAAACCAGCACAAAGCTCCCTCAGCAAAAAGGAAGTGACTCAGTGGGGGTAATTAAACAACATCTACTGCTGCGGAAGCAGATGGGTTGCTTCAGAGACATTAGGTGTGGCAGTTTGTGGTGCTGTCTGTCTGATCTTGCAGCCAAGAAATGACGGGTAATATTACCAAATAAGGAAGTGCATGTAAATAAACAGCCGTGTTGTTCCACCTCCTTTCTTTCAATGAGGCCCAAATTCCAGGACGAGAGAGAATTTGTAAAACAGCAAACACTCTCCTTCCTATCAAGCAGAAAAGGAAAGAGACTAGTTACCATGGCTGTGGGTGTGATGCACATGATTTAGGTAAGAGTGCTTCCCAACCCTAACTGGAGATGCTTGGGATTTATTTTCCTTTATTTAACAAAATTATAATTTCTGCTTGATTGCATCATCATCATCATTTTTAATTTGTATACCGTCTTTCTATCTTACAATACTCAAGGCGGTTTACAAGCTGAAGAAACAAAAAATGTACATCTTATAACAATCGAATGCAATACAAAAATGTGATAATAAAACATAACTTTAAAATAGGCAACCTACTTCAAAAAAGTAACATTCAACAATAATTAGAATAGTGTAAAATAATATCAACATATAAAAGTTAATCAGAAATCCACTCAACAGTTACAATAAATAATATCTAAGCTATTTCAATAAAACAGCAGCAAGCCACAGTACATAAAACAATACAATACACATTGAGAAGCAGAGGCTAGAGTCCTAGGGTCGGAGGGTTGCAGGTGGAAACAGGCCTTGCCTGATGGAGTCTCTCCCCTCACAGTTGCAATACAGCCTTTAAATGTTTTCCAAGAACTATTAAAATTATCAACAAAAATGTGTCATTTAAAACATTTAAAAGGTAATTAGAATAAACAGTAGACTAAAAAGAATCATAGAATCTTAGAGCTGGAAGGGACCGCATGAATCATCTAGTCCACCCCTCTGCATGTTTCAATGAGATTGAAAGGTCAACATCTGTGTGCCTGGATAGACTTGCTGGAAAAAAAATATTTAAGCAGGTGCTGAAAAGAGTACTCTGCAGGCTCCTGCCTGATACCAACAAGCAGGGAGTTTCAAAGTGTTAGAGTTCGCACACTAAAAGGTCCATTTCTTACAAGTGTTACGTAGCACCTGTAACAGTGCCAGCTCTGCAGATTGAGGTCGTTGAGCGGGAACATGTGGAGAAAGACGATCCTGCAAGTAAGTAAACATGAGACCTTCTGCTTGCAAGGCAGATGCTTTGCCAGTTATGGACCTTCTCCAACATCTGGAGGTTACCAGATTAGTTGCCCCGGGTGTAATTCTTGCTGAACATAGTGAGAATTGTCTCTGGCCCAATATTCCCGGGACTGCACTTCCCAGCAGGTAGTGTGTCTTTAATTGATTGCAGGCTGGAAGGCAGACCAAGGTGTTCTTGGCCCTAGCTGTCCAGATTGACAGGAAATATAAAGTGTGGATGGTGCTTTGAAATATGTATGATTAATGAGCTTCCATTGCGACATGAAGGGGTGAAGCTGAAAGCTGCAGTGTATTTGTGCAGGGAATTTTCAGCATGCCTGCATTGTCACACTATCCTGAAGTAATTGGGCATTTTGTTGGAGAAAGAGGATTTGTGCAAAGATTTGTTCCAAGTACAAAAGGAACAAGTAGTTAGTTAGTCCCAAAAGTGTTAATCCATGTTGACTAGAATCCTACAGAAAACTCTGAGTGATGAGTTCAGTGCTGCTGCTCTGCTATAAGAAAAGGCCTGCACTTCTAGAACAAGCTTTACACTGCCTGGGCTTGCAGAAGGATGGCACTTTTATACACTCAATATGATGGGGATTTTAGAAACAGCAGCATAATAAGCTGCCCCTGCCCAAACATCGTTTGAAGTCTGCTATTGATGTTCCCAATCTCCATAATAATTCAGTTTGGGCAATGGACTGTCACCTCTGTGCATGACCTGGATAATGAGGAGAACAAGGATGATTTGAGTCATGACCTCATGTTCCTGAGTTGGATCACTCCATTAACAAGGCATCTTGAGGAGGATCAGGGACCTGTAAGCTTCCAAGTCACTCTGTAGCCTAGGTTTATCTAGCTAAAAGCACAGCTTTCCTCACCACCCTGCCTGAGAAATGAAGCTAAACTTAAGTCAGGAAATGCCCAGAGCTGAGAAGGGATGGGGTAGGGAGGAAGTAGGGGGGGGGGGATATTTTAATCACAGGGAATTATTTTCCAAGGCCACTCCAATCACAGTGATTTGGGGGCAGGAAAAAGATGAAATAAACAGAGCTGCTCTTCATGTGGTTTTCGTTGTGAGAATAGGGCATAAGCAATGGAGCTAGATTATCACAATGTTCTGCTTCTTTCCCAATTGTTCTTTTTACTAACAAAGAATTAAAAAGATAATTTCTTTCTCTTTTCCTTTATAGTGGGTATTTCCTGGAAAGGTAGGGTGCTGAGAAATAAATTGTGATTTTTCCAAGGTTTTTTCCTACATTGAATTAAATGGTAGCCCCTGGACCTGTTTTTCTTACCTTTGGCAGGTTGCTTACTGAGGGGCATCTCCCTTATGTCCCCTTTTTGATACTGATTGCCGCCGCCCCCCCCCCCAACAAAACAAAAAGAAACCTAGGGGAAGGAACATAATTTCTATCTTCTCATTGCAAAATGATAAAGTCTATCCTTTCAGGAGACTTGCTGCATCTGCCTTTCTGAAATGTAAAATCTGCTTTGTAAAAGGCTCCTGAGGGGAACCTCAGAAGAAATGACCATACCTGCAATTTGCATCCAATTCTGGTGTATAGTAGAAAAAAATTTAAAAATGGTCAGAACTTTTCTTTAACTTCTTTTTAAACTTCTTCATTTTTTTCTCAGATCCTGTGCATGAAAACTACCTGATGCATCTGCCTGAAAATTGCTAGGCTTAATCCGCTCTGTGCTGGCTTCTTTGTCTGCAAATTTCATCCACTTATGTGAAAAGAGGGAAACTGTTTCTAAATCTCCTTTATAGTCAATGTGGTTGAAGAGGAGCAGCTTTAACAGTTCAGAATTGTACCTGAATAACAGACTTAATCAGAGTGACACAGAGCAGATCTGAAAGTCCCTGGTTTTATCCCCAACATCTCTGGGCAGAGGTGGGAGAACCACTGCCAGTCAGATGGTCCAGTGGTCTGACGCATGGTTCCTATGTTCCTGTAATACAAGACAAGTCTAATGAGGTTGCAAGACAGGAATTAATGATGTTTATGGCTATATCAGACCCTTGTAACCATAATTCATTGATAAAATATTAGAGTGGTGCTGTGGAGGCAAAGCAACATGAGCACAAACATTCAAATGTGGGTGTAACTCAATTTGAACTCATTTCCTCACCTCACCAAAAGCTAGATTTATTGCCTAAATATACTGCAAGTAAACATCTCTGAAGTGCTTTCACATCTATGGATGATACTGTGTTAATGCTGTCAGCTGGGCTGTGTTACTCCTCTAAAGCAGTGTCACAAAGTCCCAGTGCACTGGTTCTTGGGGCATTGAGCTGGATTGTATGTTTTTCAGAGTGCAAAATTTTGCCAGGTCTATCAAGTTGCTAGCAAGCCATGTCTGTTTCTGTGTAACAGTAGTCTGGAAGTTTCAGGCTTGGTTGTTAAATGAACCACAACATGAAAACACAGACAAGCCTATGCAGCCAAAACAATTACATCTGTGACTCATTCGCAGAATCACATCCCATCGCCCAATTAGACATCATCCCTGGAACTGCTGACATCAATAGGCTTCTTTAGTCTGATATGTATTTTGCCAGAATTTTGATATAAAATAATGATAAAATAAAAGAAAGCCTAAAACCCCTTTTAGAGTAAGCCTGTTAAACAGCACTGTAGCTGTCTGGGCACCTCTTTTCTTCATTTTCCTTTTGGCAAGAAACACTTGAGAAAATAGTGTGAATGCTGTGTCCCTTTACTCAAATAGGTCTTATCTTATGAAATTTCCTGAAGTTTAAGCTTCCTTGGCTGTTTGCGACAACACAACGATCACTGTCATCTTCAAATCTTCTAGGGTAGCCTGAGAGCTTGGCAGCCTAGTTATTCTGCTCCTCAGTCCATCCTCTCAGCCTTATCCTCTCTTGGATGGATAGCCACCACAAACTTGTTTACATATTACACTTTATAAAGTCTGGAGAGATACAGTTTGGAATTAAGTCATATAAGCTCCCTGGAAAGCTGTGTATGGTAGAGAGTTGATACACTGTTTTGTTTTTTTCCTTTGGCTGCTGTAAAAAAAGAGTACGGCTGGGGAGTTACAGCAGGGGAGTTACGCACATCAATATATGAATCCCAATTTGTTATGCACTGTGTAAATACCTCTCCCTCCAAAGAATAAGCACATATCCTGTTAACAATATATCTTTTTTGCTTGTATGATGAATGCAATAGACTGAATGAAAGTGAATACTGGCAACCATCTGTAGTCACTGCACAAGTTGATCCATTCCTACAGTTCGCCACCTTCCTCAGCTAACTTTCAACAGAAAAGGACTGGCTTTTGCTGGTTTTACAGTTTAATGGGAAACAGACAGCACCCTAAAACCATCAACCTGGAAGGTGCCCCTGCCCCATGAAAAGAAAGCCATTTGTGCTCTGACTAATCTCACCCTTCCCCTCACTTCAGACCCACCAAGTTCTTCCCTATAACCCTGGAAAGACAGACAGTGGCATGTTTAAATTGAGGTGTCTCTGGCTTTGTAAAGTCAGAAATCCCTAAGCGCTACTCCTGAGGAGGAAGCCATATTCCTTGCTTTGGATCAGGACCCTAATGACAGGCCAGGAAGCACCAGTGCTAGCAATAAAGCTGCTCAGTTGGGGCCTAGTTAGTGCTGAAGCAACATCTAATCTGACTGTGGTCTCTGGTGGGCAGCACCCCTTCACCCCATTTCAGCTTGTGTAATGGGTCTCCCTCATTGTGTGCACCCTGTGCCCTTCTCAAATCTTCTCCAGAGGGTTGAGGGCATACCTAAAACAGATTTAGGGTACATAAGATGTACATAAGAGGGAGGATGCGTGAGGATGTTTGACCGCAGAAGCAGAAATCATTGAGGTGATGGTAAATTCACCTTAGCACGACATTGGATTCCACTCAGATTCACTGGATGGCTTGCGGTGAAGGTGGGTTTTCAGCCGTGTGGCAGGAATGGGGTGCCCACTAGAAATAGTACATGAGATGCTTGATATAGTTATACGTAAGCCACATATAAACATAAGACAAGCCCTGCTGGATCAGACTGATGATCCATCGAATCCAGAATTCTGTTCCCATATTAGCCAACTAGAGAAGAGATGGGAAGCCCACAAGCAAGACATGAGGGCAATAGTACTATGTTGCTTGTGCTCCCCAACCACTGGTACTGGATGCACACTGGTACTGGATGCACAGATGTGTATCTGAAGAAGTGTGCATGCACACGAAAGCTTATACCAAGAACTAACTTAGTTGGTCTTTAAGGTGCTACAGGAAAGAATTTTTTACTGGTACTGGAGTTATCCTTAGAAATCATGGGAAAGGCATGCTAAACATGAAGTCACCTACGCTGGGGAGTGCTTGGGATTTTATGGAGGATGCAAAGGTAGGCAGGGGTGCTAAAATTAGTGAATTGTTATTTCTGTGTGTGATCTTGTTGAATGTTCTCTCACATGAAAAGCTTCCTGAATTTAGTTAACTTGCACATGAAAGGATTATGCTAATTTTCTTTTCTTTTCTTTTCTTTTCTTTTCTTTTCTTTTCTTTTCTTTTCTTTTCTTTTCTTTTCAACATAGCAGTTTCCCCCCTGAAGTGCTGCACTCATTTTAACTTTACCATTCTCCATCAGTTGGTGAAAACAGAACTTGCATTTTCAAATTATTAAAGGGTAGAGAAAATTTGGGTGAAATTCTTATGCCTGGAGAGCAGGGTTTGAAGTGTTTTGTTTTTCCCATACTTACCATACTTTTCAAGTGGCTGAAAGTTGTCTGTGAGTGCCCTTTCATTTTAAAACCACTATTCTATACTCTGCAGCCTTCCTGTATTCTTGCACTACAACTAAAGAACAAGGGAAGACATGTTGAGGTAACTTCTTCCATTGTCTTCTTTCTTTCTTTTTCTTTCTTTCTTTCTTTCTTTCTTTCTTTCTTTCTTTCTTTCTTTCAGACCATGAAGCCTGGGCAGCCAGGGTGGTTGGAGTGTGCTGAATAAATGTTTCTTGGAAAGAAAAAGACACACAGAGTGAGACATGCGGACACGGTACCTTCAGCTGCATCACATCAATATAGCAAGCTCAAAACTTCATAACCATTGAATTACAAAGAAATTATGAAGTCCCCCAATAATGAGGTAGGAAAATGGGAACTTCTCTCACAGAGGAATAACTTTCTGAGAATTTGGAGGAGCAATTTTGGATCAGCACTAGGTACAATCTAGAGTTCTTACAAGTAGACTGACTTGGTATAATCTAGGTTCCTGTGCAATTAGAAGAAAAACTTCAGTGGTCACTTCTATGGAGGCACTCCCATTGTCTTTAACTGGCATTTCAACAATGATCATCTGTCACTGAAGTATTTTTTTTTTTTAATGCACAGTCAAATATTATATCTCACTTCCTGGACAAGGAAATAGCTGGGAACTGAAACAGTGGAATCCCCACTCACATGGGCCGTTCAATGAGTTCAAAGGACTGCAACTTTAATTCCTTATTTTTATATGAATCATAAACCAACTCACTGACCTCAGTAAGCTCAAGTGCATCAGGTTTCTGGATCACAGTCTCAACTGCTGAACCTCGGTCACTGACAATATTAGTAGTTTTAACTAGCAGCTGTGTTCTGTAGGTTATGCCAAATGGCTCCAACATAACAACATCCAGCAGAATTGCCTAAGAATCTATCCTCTGAAAGCTTGAGATTTCATCAAAGAATATGACAGTACAAGCATATTCAGGTCTACTCTGAAGTAAGCCTGGCGAGTGTAACAGTGCTTACTTCTACTTAAATGGGAATAGCATTGCAGCTTGACTTAGCCTTGCTCCATCCTGAATGGTCTTCTGCCAAAGAGTTAAGATCTCTCCTTCTAGGAAGGCTCCTGGTTTCTCTGAAGATGTTTTCATGGCACAATCCTAAGCACTTGAAAGTAAGGCACTGTGATTTCAGTGGGACTCACTGTCATGCAAGTGTTTAGGAGTGCAGCCTAAACCCTTTCTCCTGACAGAACTAAAACATTTATTATTATTATTATTATTATTATTATTATTATTATTTTACTGCTGAAGCTGTTCTGTGTGGAATTTTAAGATATCTGGTTCCTGCAGCACTTTTGTTCTTAGGTTGCATGTCATTAAATTGCCATCTGCTCTTTTGTTCCCTTTTATATTATCGTTGTTATCACTGCTTGCATTAACAGATTTTAAGGTTGAAATTATTTTATGGAAAGTATATGGAGTATTGATGTGTTAACTCAAACATTCACATAGAAAGCTAGACTAACAGCACAGACTTATGAGTGTCTTCTCCAATATGATAAGATGTATTGTATTCCTATTTAAATTATAGCAATTATTTCTACACAGTATATATACCCATATAGCACCTTATGCAAATTTTATGAAAATCAGCATGCTGCTTTTTTTGTGATGCATAAGTGGACCCCCTACTTCTGATGCTAAAAACTATGTGAATAGCATTCAGATTTACTAGGATATCTGAGTATCTAAATTATTTTTCTCCAACCTAGTACTCTCGAGATGTGAGGGACTACAACCACGATCATCTTCGAGCATCACCCATGTTTGCTGAATTTCTCATCCATCCCAACATAACACATTCTCTTACATTTTCAGTTCTATAAAACTCGACTTCCCTTTGGTCTTTCAGTTGCGGTTGTTTTCTGGTGGCTGAATTGGTAACAGTTTCCTTCTGCACTTTGATCTTGTTTTCAGTCCCCTGTTTACTTCTCTAGAGAAGTAATAATGGGTATTACATAATGGTTATGTGTAAAGCTCTAACAAAGTTTAGGGACCTCAGAGTGAACATTTAAAAATTAAGGGAAAGTGTTGTTTTCAATATCACATTTTCTGTGGTATTCTGCTGGAAGGATATTTGGAAACTGTGGGTCCTAAAATAATACGGTGTTTAAAAAATAAATAACAATGGCATCTCCTTAAAATGGGCAAAATGTTATAAATATTCCAAAATGAAAATAATCTCTAGAGAAAATTATGCAAATCAAAAATGCTCTGCTGGTGCAAGACTACCAGAAACCACACCTCTATTTATATGTTACTTTCTGCTAAGGCCATGAGTCTATGGATACTTTTTTTTCTATTGAGGAGAATATTTGGGCCTACATTTACATCCCAATGAAATCAACAGCAATAAAGACATGATGGATTAGCAACAGTTTGCTGCATGAATCTTATAAAAGCATTAGTGTTATAATGAGGAAAAACAAATATATTTATCAAATGAATTCATCCATCTTCAAAATGCCAGCTTGATTCCATAGCCAAGGCTATTTCAATAATACAGTTGGCTAAAAATAAATAGCAATATGTTGCAGATCTCATGCTTCCCTTTTGTACTTCTGTGGGTACCTTTCAGCATCTATTTTGCTTTAGGCTCAGAGCCCATTTTGGTAAGCAGATTAAATATGATAAGTAGACTGAAAGTTTTCTTGAAATTCTTCAAAAATTTGGCCTATGGGTAAAGTTCCAAATTTGCCTCCAATTCTGCTTAAACTGAAAATCTCATCGCTGTCATGGGTGGGTAGGTTTATACAGAACTATCATGTTCCTAATAAACTCAACTAGCAGTACTGAAACACCGGTCTTCAAAATTCCTCTGATGTTTGACATGAGCTGGAATTCCCAAAATACTTTGAAATTTCACATATTACATGCAATATTTCTTAACCAAATAGATCATGATTTGCTTGGTCAGATTTATTAGGGTTCCTCTTGAATAAGTTCCTCCTGAATAAGTTTCAGGGAAGGAATGGAAGTATCACTAAATGTGGATTTTGGCAGACATACACGAAAAAAATGGAATTACTTTGCATTAAGTTGAAGCTATTTGTCATTCTCCTATCTTCACTTAGTCCCTTTATGAATCTGTGATCTCCCAGAGTTTATTGTTCTATTAACTAAACCTTTGCCATTTGCTTTCCAATCTTTAAACAAGTAGCAACTGCTTACATACATTAAAAATCTGTACACTTATCTACCCTCGAAGAAAAATGATCACTTGAGTATATTAAAATAAACAAGTAGGTACTTGTTTGACATAACCACCCTGGAGTCTCGCTGGAAACCAATATGTGCTATCATGAGCAGTTTATTTTTTCATACCTCTTTCTTCTCACTATTGTATATTCCAGTTATGGCACTTGATATTAAATTGCACAAAGTATTAAAAACAGTGCTCTGCAAACCACAGGCCTCTGCCACTAGCCTGCCTTATGGGCTGGCATAAACACCGTACATGTGGTACTCATTTCGAGTATATTTCAGTTGCTGATCCGTGGTTACTGTCATCCATTCAAGATAACAAACACAAAATTATGGGGAGGAATGTGGTGCAGGAAAGTAGCTTGGGAGTTATGTGCAGAGCACGTCTTTTCTATCTGGGACTGTAATTCAGCTCACAAAAATGCCTTTCATGTATGAAGGAGACGGGGCGGGGGGGGGGAGAGAGAAAGGTTATTATCCTATCAGTATAAGATCTGCTAATAGCAAACATCAGGACTGAGCAATTCATTTGCCCTGACAGCTTTGTTCAGCGAGCTTAGAAGCTCTTTTGAGCAGTGAAATACATTCTGGGACAAAAAGAGAGGGAGAGAAAGGGATGTTATTTACAATGAGAATGACAAGAGGCCTTTCCCGTGCAGAAAAGGCATAATCTTGAAGATAAAGATCGACCGCGGTTATTAAAAAGAGTCAAAGATAGATTGATGGAATGATGTATATGTGTGTAAAAGCTTCTGCTTGTATAGCGTCTGATGCCAATGACACTGAAGCTCTGTTCACAGAGTTTGCTTCCCCTTTCCTTGCACAGATGATGATTGCCATTGTGAGAGCAAGGATGAGCCTGTTAGCACTGCAGCTTCCCTGTCTCTCAGTCATTATTCCTCCAGCCACTCGTGTGCTTGGGTTTGGATGCCTGGTGTGTGAGGCCTGCTCTATTCAGATAGGCTCCATGATTAAAAGCCCTGGAAGATCAGACTTCAGCACCATGCAGTGGACCCTCTTTTATTAGAGGAGGCACCTTGCTGTAGACATTGAGCACCCAACATGTGGACTGGCTCCAGCAATAATGATGGAGGTGTCCCCTCTCATAATGAATCACTTACCCTTTATTGGACCCCGTCACCACAAACACACACTCATTCCAACTCCAACTTTGCTGCCGACCAGAACAGAAGCTACAAAAACCTGCACAGTTTACCTAGGAACAAGCCCCACTGAATTCAGTCAAGCAAGGATCATGCAAGAAGATGTGTGGCTGCACTGCCTGACATTTAGGACTGTGCAGACTACTGCCCCATCTGCACTATAAGTTTAAAGCAGTATGACACCACTTTAAAGAGTCTTCAGTTTGCCAAATTTTCACATTAGTTACAAAATTAACCAGTATTTTAGTGTCCCTTTCCCCCAAGATGCAGTTTTGCGCATGCACATGTTTGTAAGCATTTTCCTCTAGTTAAATGTATTTTTGTATATTGTCACAACTTTTTGCTAAAGGGAAAAATGGGATGGTGATACTCATTTATGGATAGAAGTTCCACATGTGTCAGCACAATTTGCTGTGAAGAGCTGCCAGTTCTCCATACTGGTGAGTACTGTCACTGAAAAAGCCCTGGATATTTTCTTGAACATATGCGTTTTTATGCTCCCCTTTTTATACACTATTTTTGGCATTGCAAAATTCAAAGAATTGTGAATTTCAAAGGCTAGATGGGCTTTGTTTTGCATATTCTCTCAGGAGTGCAGATTAGGAAGATTCACATTAAAATGTGGACCAGATTTCTCCCCCAGTCCTAATTTCAGAAAAGGAGAGCAGGAAAGTCTTCCAGCAGTTCAAGACCTGGTCTTGCCTGCTTCTTCTTCTTTCTTTTTTGGTGATCATTCATAGCTGAGTATGATTGTCTTCCATAAACACGGTCTTGACAATGAGTCCGTAAGTAACTGTGGAGGCCAATTCTGGACCCATACGTCCTTCCACAGTGGGAACATTTGTTCCTGGGCTGGAGTTGATCACGGTGTGGATTTGCCAAATGTGCCTTGCTCTTAGCACGTTTCTCCCTTGCGTTCTGAGTTCGAGTGTCTTCAAAGTCCAAGACACCTTTGGTGAAGGCTGTTCTCCAACTGGAGCGCTCGCAGACGAGTGTTTCCCAGTTGTCGGTGTTTATACTACTTTTTTTAGATTTGCCTTGAGACAGTCTTTAAACCTCTTTTGTTGACCACCAGCATTACGCTTTCCATTTTTAGGTTTGGAATAGAGTAGCTGCTTTGGAAGTCGTTGTTGTGGCTGGTCTGTCGTCTTTTGCATGAGGACTTCATTGCTTCTCGTCTTCTATTCCTGTTACCAGGCCAGGAGCTCAAGAATGAGATGAGCTGCCTCCATCACTGTCTCTTCTCTGGAATCAGATGGAATGTTGTTGGCACGGGGCTCCTTTATCCATTCACCTTCTGTTTCTGCTACCCGGAGGCCGAGTGTGGGAGGGAAAAGCAAAAGGCTCTCTCTGCAAGTTCTGTTGTGACTAGGCAGTGGGCAAGTTTGAGTGGTTGAACAATTCACCAAGTTCAAGGAGTGGTTTCCTGGCACCCCTAATAAATATTTCATTTCCGAGTTGCACAAACACATTTTCAAAACCCTCAAACGGTTTGACTTGAGAAACTGGCCGGTTTCCTGAGTTCCACATATCCAACTCTTATCCGTATGCCAATGCCATGAATATAAATTCCGTTCCTGTTTTTCCAAGTGCTAAATTCAATTCTCGCAGTGAGGCTTGTGTGCTCTCCAACTGAGCCTGTTTATTAATAGGTACATCACCTATTTTCTCATGATATATTACGGTTGCCGCTCTGCACTTCAGAGAGATATCATCCTGAAGCATATCCTGCACTATAGGAGGTTTCTTGCTTTGGTTATCTTTAGGGTACTCCATGGTCTGATTTACATGTTACTTTTGTTTGGAAATATGCTGGCACAACCAATTCTCCATGTTGCACTGATAATGTGAATAATAATAATAAATGATACTGTGGGCTACTTTATGAAGGTACATCCCACAGGAATGTCAAGGATGACCTTGATAGAAGTTCAGAGCTTTTGAAATATCTATGTGATATGGGAGACAATGGGCATATTTACATGTCACTAATATAATGTGACATCTGTCTGCAGGGAATTTAGGTTTAAAACAGCAGCCTTGCCACAGAATGGAACATAAATTGGACCAGGATAGTTGTGAAAAACAAGAAAGCTGTTCTTCTTCCAGACAAATTGTTAAATTCCAGTGAGATGCTCCAGGATTAAATGTAGGTTGAACCAACCAGTATATATATGGCATATTTACTATCAACTTATCACTGTTGTTGCAGTGAATTGGAAGGTAGAGGGTTTCTGTTGACCCAAAGGATGATGTGATGTACCTGAAACTGGGGTATCATAAGAATTATCTATTCATCCATAATCACTATGATCAACATCAGGCATCTTTCTCCACAACCTTCTGCAGATGGTAGGAATACAAGACATACCCTAGATGTTTTGATCACCGTTCCACAGTTGTGGAATGCCCTCGTGAGAGAGACCTGCCTGGCCTCATCCCTGCTGCCCTTCCACAGAGCTGCGAAGAAACAGCTCTTCAGCAGAGAATTTGTCAGGGTGGAGGAATGACAGGACAGCGTTTTGTTCATCTTGACTGATCTCTGTGCTTTGAGAATTGTTTGGTCTATATTTTGCACGCTTTTTAATGGGAACATAGGAATCTGCCTTCTGCCAGGTCGGACTATTTGATCCATCTATTTCTGTACTGTCTTCACTGACTGTCAAATGGCAATACAGCGTTTCCAAAACAGATTCCAGAGATTGAAGCTGGGGCTTTCTGCATGCAAAGCACTATTATCATCATTATCATCATCATTATTATTTGTTAGTCACTTTCTCTTGCCCAGTGGTATGGACCTTCCCCTGTTTTATTAAGGTTTGTTTGCCACTTTGAGCAGTTAGAATGGAACAATATAAATATCTTATAAATAAAATAAATGAATAAAAATTGATGCATTCATAGTGCCTTTAGCACTATAGCACTGGGTTCATTTTACCTTATTTTATTCTCTACTGTTGCTCAATCCGTAAGAGGGAGATTTTCTCTTAAACAGCTACCATTATTTATGTCTACTTTATTTGCTTATTCATATTTGCTTATGCAATCACATGCCATAATAAACTAGGTAGCACACATACATATTCAGTATGTAAATAGCTTGGTTTTCTGGAATTTCCACAATTTGCCAATGGCCTAAGCTCACTGAGGAATAGGAGATTGCACACCACTAAATGCATGGAACCTTCTACCCTTTATTATTGGAGTGTTTCAGTGCCAAAGGAGAAGCAATCTGTTTTTAATTGATGCGCCCCACCATTCAATCACCTCTTGGGGTGTAGACTTCCAGGAACAGAAAGTGAACCAGAGCAATACCAGATTCATGTTTCATAGTTCACCCAGTGTACTTCTGATAAATTGGAGTGGAGTGAAGATGTCCTTATTCTCCAGTATACACGAAACTTGAGAAGTCTGAGTACTAAACAATTGGAGAGTAGATTTGGTGGTGGGACTGGATACACTTCACTTTTAAAGGTGAACATGCCTACCAAAAGGGACGCGGGTGACACTGTGGGTTAAACCACAGAGCCTAGGACTTGCCGATCAGAAGGTTGGCAGTTCAAATCCCTGTGACGGGGTGAGCTCCTGTTGCTCTGTCCCAGCTCCTGCCAACCTAGCAGTTCAAAAGCACATCAGAGTGCAAGTAGATAAATAGGTACCGCTCCAGCGGGAAGGTAAATGGCGTTTCCGTGTGCTGCTCTGGTTCACCAGAAGCGGCTTAGACATGCTGGCCACATGACCTGGAAGCTGTACGCCAGCTCCCTCAGCCAATAAAGCGAGATGAGCGCCGCAACCCCAGAGTCGGCCACGACTAGACCTAATGGTCAGGGGTCCCTTTACCTTTACCTTTATGCCTACCAAAGTCCTACTTTATGGGACAATATCATAACCAAAACCAAGCCATCCTTTGAAATCTGCACTTTTTCCAGATTAACAGGGCAGTTCTCCAATTGTAAAGTGGGGTAAAGTGTGCAGAAACTCCACATATTCAGGAAAAGAATGTTAGAAAGTTACAATAGATATGGGGAAATTGCTTTGCAAAAATGTGAATTTTAGGCAAAAATTGCATGCAAACTTGTGTATGTTATGATTAATTTGCACTAATTTGCGCCAATGAATATTCATGAGGATATTTCTTTTTTAAAAAGTATCAGTGTGATGTGGACATGTGGATAAATGAATTTAAGATTCAGAAACCGAGAGAAACTGAAATTGCCCATCCCTGCTGGAAAATTAGATTTGAATATTTCACAAAAAACTTTCAGATGCATGAGACAAATTGCTGTAAGCCCCTTTTTGTGTATCTCCCACTGAAATCAATGGTGCTTAGAAGTGATTTGGTAGATCAGAGCCTGGCATTTCATTTATTTATTCACTGTGCAGAGCAAAATGATTTCATTAGTCTCTGTCTTAATTTTGTACTTGAAGTCATACTTTTGTTTCACAGGAGAAAAAAATACGGGCAAGGATAAAACAGTTCTTCTCTTCCTTTGTGGCATGCTATCTTAGTATCCTGAAGCGACAAAAGAAATGGAAACACAATTAAAGCACTATTGATCTCCTGCAGTCATTATCTTGTAAGCAAATTGACTAGGGGTTATTTTCATTATGGTTCTTTTTATATTGGGAGGCAGAAGTGGAGATGGAGGAGGATCTTGGTTTGGTTTGCATTTTTATGTGAATATACTTAATTCACACTTCCGCAAAAAACAGCTACCCTCTCAAATTTACACGTCTAACAAACAAAATGTGTACAACGTGTTAACATGTAATCGAAAACTGTACGTAACAATACATGTAGTGAAAATAACATTAAAAAATACACTGTATTTGGGGAAACTGCCTTGGCAAAGCAATGTATTAGGTAACAATGCATTAAAAATTGTCTAAAAAGTACAACCTAAGGGAGAAATCATACAATAAGATCTGCCAGGGTGAGCAGGGTTAGGATGCAGCAGATCTCTGGCTGAGCAAGGAGGTCCCTGGCACAATTGGTCTATGCTAGCATAACTCCCCATCCTCAAATCAGCTGGAGATACACTGGTGTCTCTCTCCAATTCCAGCTCTGCTTTGTTCTGTAATTCAGCTCTTGAGCTACTCTGTATCAAATGAAGTTTTGTGTTTGTTCTCTATAATGGGATATCTAAAACGAGAAATACGTTTCCCCCCTATTCTTGGCCTAAGTAGATGAAATTTACAGGCACAAGAGTCCCTCCAGAGTGGATTAAGGCTGCCAAATTGTATGGAAAATGGTTGGAAAAATTAAAGGTATTCACTTTCTTCCAAAAAGTCATTTTTCTGGGAGGCAGGGCGGGGGATAGGCAGAAGAATAAGTGTTAAAATAATTAAGATGAGGATGAAAGGAGAGTATTCTTGCTTGTGTTTTATTTTTATTTTTATTTTTATTTTAAACTGTGCTGCTTCAGACTGACTTTAGTTTCTGGTTCCCTTAGATAGGCCTCCCAGGCTTCGCCTGTCTCTTATCATAGTCCACAGGCTTCTGATACAGACCTCCCCTCCCAATGTAACATTGTCTAGAACACTGCCTGTGGAGTTCTGAAGAGCTCTGGGTTATTTTTGTTAAAGCAGAGCAAAGTATGCTTAGAAATCAACAACAAGAACTGAGATGAAGCTTTTAAGCTTTTTGTATTATTTTTTGTTAATCCTCTGTTGCTATGTTTAAAAACAACAACAACCCAGAGCTCTTTGGTACTCTGCAGGCAACATTTTGCACAGCACTACTTCTTGCAAAACCCATGGACCTAAGGAAACACAGTTATGTAAAAACAGACAACTATTATGTGTAGAGATGATAGATGATAGATAGATAGATAGATAGATAGATGATAGATAGATGATAGATAGACAGAAAGATAGATAGATGATAGATGATAGATGATAGATGATAGATAGATAGATAGATAGATGATAGATAGATAGATGATAGATAGATAGATAGATAGATAGATAGATGATAGAAAAAGAGTTACAATGTGTTCTCTGGCTTTGTGGAGGCCCTGATCCATCGTTGGGGGGATTCATGCTTGGATTCAACAAACATAGATTCGTAGAATTGTAGAATTGGAAGGGTCATCTAGTCCAAACTGTTGCAATGCAGGAATCTCAGCTAAAGTATCAATTACAGGTGGCCCTCCAAACTCTGCTTAAAAACACCCAATGAAGAAGAGTCCACCACCTTCCAAGTGAGTCCATTTCCTTGTCAAACAGCTCTTACCATCAGCAAGTTTTTCCTGAGGTTTAGTCAGAATCTCATTTCTTGTAACTTGAAGCCATTAGTTCAGGTCCTACTCTCCGGAGCAGAAGAAAACAAGTGTGGTGTAGTGGTTAAGATCAGTGGACTCGTAATCTGGTGAACCGGGTTCGGGTCTCCGCTCCTTCGCATGCAACTGCTGGGTGACCTTGGGCTAGTCACTCTGAAGTCTCTCAGCCTCACTCACTTCACAGTGTTTGTTGTGGGGGAGGAAGGGAAAGGAGATTGTTAGTCGTTTTGAGACTCCTTCGGGTAGTGATAAAGCGGGATATCAAATCCAAACTCTTCTTCTTCATGATCTTCCATGTGACAGCCCTTGAGATATTTCAAGAAGGCTATCATATTTCCTCTCAGTCTCCTCTTTTCCAGGATAAACATATCCAACTCCCTCAACTGTTCCTCATAAGGCTTGTTTTCCAGACCCTTGTTCATCTTAGTCACCTTCTTCTGCACACGTTCCAGCTTGTCAACATCCTTCTTAAATTGTGGCACCCAGATCTGGACACAGTATTCTGGGTGTGGTTTGACCAAGGCAAAGCAGAGCGGGACTATTACTTCCCTTGATCAGGGCACTATACTTTACTCACTATCTTGAATAGGATTGAGGAGTACTTTTTCCTTTGGCAGAATGCTTTGAGAACTGGGGAAACCCTGGACACAATTCACCAACAGCTTTCATTTTAGTGTATCTGTGAGATTAGTGGAACAGAGCTTCTTCCCTTGAAACTGATGGGCTCTAGATCTGCTTAATTTTATCTAGATTGTGCCCAGTATAAATACTCAATATTATTTTGTGGGCTTCTGTACAGATGATCAAAGACCCACAGGGAAGACACATAACCCATGTAGGTCTTTGATGGTGCAAACCCTCTCTGTGTTTCCCTATAAATATGATGCCTTTGGAAACTCTCGTTTGTACTTTATTAAGGATTTTTTTAGGCAGACTTCCTGCAGCCCTCCAGTAGAGTGCTGGAGTGGGAGTTTATTGGTTATTGACTCAAAATCAACACAAAGAAAAGAACAAAAGATTTTTCTTACAAGTTCACACAGAGGCAGCTGGGTGGGGTTCAGCTGAAATCCCACATTAGCACAAAATCAAATGGCTTTTAAGAGGCCTACTCCTTTTCCTATCCAGCCCACAGTGATTATACTCTTGGTTTTATGTTGGATTCGATCCCAGGCCTCACTTGCTGAGACATCTGTAATTGGCATCCCTCCTGCTCCCTGGCATGTTAGCACTATGGAGAACTGCCACATCACACACCCAAGCTTGCAGAGGTTGTTTTTCTTCAATCCTTTCTTTAACTTTGGACACTGACAGAACTTTGAGGAGAAAATATTATAGAGGTGGGAATGGATAATTTAGAAAATCATTCCGAGGTATCAAAAAGACTCGTATCAGACTGGCACCATAATCCAAGGGCAGGAAGACTAAAGATTGTGATTAGAAAGAATCAGATATTTTTAACCACCCTGAGCCATTTTGTATTTAAACAGATTTTTCCCCCTTTTTTCCTGCAATACTGAGCAGTCAGATCCTTTGTGGAGGTTTGAAACAGCACCAAATGCAGACCGTATTTTCCAGGGACTTCCCTGATTTAGAGAAGCCATCACGGTTTCTGATTTGATCCCAGAATGTCCCACTTCTCCTCAGAATGTCCCTATTTTCATTGGAGAAATTTTGAAGGGTATGGAGTTATCCAACCCCCAAGCTGTTTGAAGGCAATCCTGTATAGGGAAGGGTTTTTTAAAAAATGTTTAATGTTTTATTTTGTTTTTATCTATCTTGGAAGCTACCCAGAGTGGATGGGGCAACCCATTAAGATGTGTGGGGTATAAATAGTAAAATTATCATTATGGAATGGGATGTCCCTATTTTCATCAGAGAAATGTTGGAGAGTATGCAAATGGAGAAGTTGGCTCTGTCTCAGGCATGGACTGAGGGGCAACTATAGCTGGACTAATTAGTTGCATCTGGTTCTTCTGCCTAAGTGCAGGAAGAAGTGCTGGAAGATCCTGTGCAACTGTGCAGGACACAACGCAAAGGGGACTGCGGTAGTTTTACAAGTTGCTCATTGGATCTCACCCAATGCCATTTTGTTTTAACAACACAGACTTGCAAATGTGCTCCTTGTAGTAGGCATATGCACAGAGAAGCACATAGTCTTACTTTCTTGTTTTACTATTTTGAAAAGCCTTACTCTCTGCTTATGCAGCCTTTGCTCAGAAATCAGCTGAAATGAGGCCTAGGAAGGCACAGAATTGTGTGAATAATGCACATTTGTGCTGATGTCTCCAGTCTTTACTGTGCATATAAACAAATCATTGTTCTCAGCTATGCATGACTAAAGAGATGGAGAATTGCATATATAGAGAGATAGATAGAGATAGATAGATATATTGCCTTCTTCCTAAATTGAAAAATGTCAGTGAAGCCACCTTGGGAATATTGCATTGTTCATCCGGTCATCTGGAAAAGGCACAGAAAGAAAAGTGCCATCGTGGGAGCCATCTGACAGGTGTTGCTTCATTGCAAGGCACATTAAAATAAATGGACTTTGCACTCTGCCTTATATGACATTGGCCACTAACCATATAGCATGACTGGTAAGCAAAAGTGAATATAAGCTACATATATTTCTGTTTGGTTCATTTTTGTGGGCAGGTTGGAGAAAAGAGATTTAAATACAGTTCTTCACATTTGGGCAGCAATATGCCATTTATTTATTTATTAAAAATTCTCATGGAAATCCAGCATTTTAGTGCACATTTCTCCTAACATGCACATTTATGTTTGCAATGTCTAAAAGGTACATTTCTGCCAAGTAATTTTCCCTAATACAATGCATGTTTATGTTGTTTAAATAATATATTCATAGATTACACACTTTTGTATACATTACTTCGCTGGAGAACAGCAGTGCAAAATCATGAGACGTGAATATTTTGAAGGATGACTGTGTTTTGGTTTGCCAATTGTTTTGGAAAGTTTGAATTTGGTAGGTTCACCTTAAAATGCATGTGGAACAGGACTGTATTCTTGCTCCAACTCTCTTTGACATCTTCTCCTTGTTGCTCTCCTATACCTTAAGCTTGACTGAAGACAGTATGTACTTCCAGTCAAGGAACAGCAAGGACCTGTTTAATCTGGCACACATCCATTCCAAGACAAAAGTGTGGTGGGTTCTTATCTGAGAGAGGTTGTTTGTGGATGATGCAGCACTCCAAGGAAGCTCTACCATTTTGTAGAGCCTGCATGGAATTTGACCTCACCATTAGCCTGACAAAGACCAACATCCAGGGTCAGGACATCGCCATCACTCCACGCATCAGCATTGGTGACCACACACTTGAGGTGGTAGACAGTTTTGTCTACCTGGGCTCTACCATAACCAGCAACCTTTCCATCAATGCTGAGCTAGACAAGCCTACTGGCAAGGCAGCTACACCAATGGCTCGCCTCTCCAAAACAGTATGGAAGAATGTGGTGCTAATGACCAGCACCAAGATGAGGGTCTAACAGACTTGCATGTTCAGCACACTGCTTTATGAAAGTGAATCGTGGGCAACCTACACCCAACAGGAATGATGCCTCAATGCCTACAATATGCACTGCGTCAGGAAGATTTTGGGCATCACACGACAGGACAGAATCTCAAACAAAGATGTCCTCTCCGAAGCCCAGGTTCCCAGCATGTTTGCACTTCTGTCTCAGTGACGTTTACGCTGGCTCAGTTATGTCCATAGAATCAAAGATTAGAGGATCCCTCAAGGATGTTCTCTATGGGGAGCTGGTTTCAGGTACTAGGCCTGTTGGCAGACCAACACTGCATTACAAAGATGTCTGCAAAAGTTAAATGAAGGCTGGCAACATTAACTCTGTCAAATGGGAATCCCTTGCAGACAATCGGAGTGCCTCTGGACAGACAATCAGGTCATGTATTCACAGCAGTGGCCAGAGGAGGAATGACCACTGGGAGGAATGCAGAGAGAAGAAACATCTGCATCTGCAGCAGCACAACTGGATGCCATCATCTGGCCCAGCTGCAACAAAACATATTTCTCCTGTATCGGTCTCTGCAGCCATAGCAGGCACTATAACTCTCCAACGGATTGACTTCTTTTGTCTCCTGAGACATATGGATACCAACAACAACCAGGCTTTAAAATGCAAAGTTAATCAGACTTCTCTCCCACCCCTGTTGACAACTCTGCAAGGCCGTATTTTCTGGCAAAATGATGATATCCTCTGTTGTGCTGATGTGTCAATGAGCAAAGCCTCACCCTAGGTGCTCTGGGAATAGAAAGCTGATGGGTTGATCAGGCTGCAAAAACAATTTGTTACGAAAGCCAGGATGTTGTTGTTTTCTTTAAAAAAGAGACAGTTTTATAAACATCTGTCAGGAGTGGTTTATATCTGGTCATTTCTGGCACGGCAGAGAGCTCTGGGCCCACTGATCACAGTGGGAACTCCTCCATTAATTGCAAATGATAGCAGGCCAAACTCTTCTTCAAATAATTACATGTGGTGCTCAGATCTGAAGCTTGCCCACTCTTTCCTCACCGATCTCCAATCCATCCATTTTAATGGCAGAGGCCACTGAGCATCAGAGCAATGGGGAATTTTTATTATTATTATTATTATTTTGCAGCCCCACCAATGCCTTGTCCTTGCCGAGACCACAGGGACTGCAATGTTATCATTTGCATACCACCAGCAGGGGGCTGGGGGGTTGATGCGCTTTGACCTTTGCACCATCTTGTTAGCTCCAAAAGACTTTTTAATTTAACCATCGTGTTTCTTTTGATATATCGGCCGACATCCTTCTTTCATCTTTCAAAGACGCTTTGCTGGCGCACAGTATGCAGCACTGTTCCTTTCAAAGTAGGGCATTTCGAAAATTTCCTCTGTGTTGACATTTCCTTTTCCTTGGGCACGCGCACAATGGGCAGCTACATTCGGGTGGCAAGGGTGAGCAGCCTTTTGAATCCATTCCCATTATCTAATCTCAATAGCTGACGCTTGCGGCATCTTAAAAGCATTCTAGCCACCACAGAATTAGCACACTGACAAACATCTTCTGTGCCTAATCTAGGGTGATATCTCTCCAAATATAGGAAGCCTTGTTTAAGCATTCCAAGTTTGAAAAAGTCTAGCCTGGAAACTTCGCTCTGTTAAGGATGCTGAGGCCACCACATATTGTGGATCTGGTGCAATGCTTAAGGATCAGGAGCTGTTGGTATCAAGGAGTGCATCTGACCTGCCCAGCAACAGCATCATGGCTGCTTACCGGGCGAGTGTGGGGTCAGAGGTCAGATAGCGGCATGGTCAGGGTGGTGCATCTACACCTATGGGAGAGCTAGATTGGCCCTGCTAGTACACACACACACACACACACACTTGCCTTTATCCCTACCCTACCTCAGTGAGAGGCAATCACACAGGTGTTGGGAGACCAAGTGGCAGTGCTGCTCCTGTGCCCCACAGGCCACTTCTGTTAAGAATATGAACTGGGATGCCCCTGGTTCTGATTCTACCATCCCTGTGAGCACTCAGATTCAGACCAGGAGTAGGAGGTCCTTGGGGATGAGGTCTCGGAATGGAAGAAGGAAGTTAGTCTGCAGCAAAGCCCTCTTGGCAGGCCAAGGTCCCTTTGCCTCTCCCCCCAATAATATATTTGAGGGTGCTGCTCCACCCTAAGCTGATGGCCATTGCCATTCAAATGGTGTGTGTGCCTCATCTTCTGATCAATTATGTGGGGCAGGGCTTACCTGCCCCCCATATTTTATGCAAGTTCGCACCCCTGGTCACAATTAAATTCGCTTCTTTACTTGTTATTGGTTCGCACTTGTTATTGGTTTGGGGCATGAGTCAGGACACCACTGGATAGTAATATTCAATCTGGTATCTCTATGCTTCAGTTCCTCATCTCAGTAAGAGGATACTAGCAGTTCAAAAGGGTATCAGCATGAGTAGTTAATAGGTACCACTACGGGGGGAAGGTAAATGGCGTTTCTGTGTGCTCTGGCACTCATCACAGTGTTCCCTGGGTCAGAAGAGAGATAGTCATGCAGGCCAAATGGCCCAGAAAGCTGTCTGTGGACACATACCAGCTCCCTTGGCCTGAAAGCGGAGATGAGTGCCACACCAAAGAGTCGAATTCGACTGGACTTAACCATTCAGGGGTCCTTTACTTTTATCTTTTTTACAAATACTGGCGTACCTTACAGTGTTGCTGTAAGAATTGTTAAGTTACTGTATGTGAATTGCTTTGAAGTGTAAAAATCTATATACAGTGGTACCTCAGGTTAAGAACTTAATTCATTCTGGAGGTCCGTTCTTAACCTGAAACTGTTCTTAACCTGAGGTACCACTTTAGCTAATGTGGCCTCCCGCTGCTGGAGCACAATTTCTGTTCTCATCCTGAATCAAAGTTCTTAACCCGAGGTACTATTTCTGGGTTAGCGGAGTCTGTAACCTGAAGCATCTGTAACCCGAGGTACCATTGTATATGCAATATATCATTAGCATTATCAAGGAAGAAAAAACATTTTAAGAATATATGCTGACAACTCCTATGTGCACAACAATATTTATAAAACATTAAAATGAAGTAGATGTGATATCCTAACTTTTTTTTACATAATATATATACCTGCAATTTCAATAAATTGTATTTGACAATAAGATTTTTCCCTATTATGTTAAAAGATATTGATTTTTTCCCCAGCATTCAGCATATCCTTTTAAAACTAAGCTCCCTCTTAAGAAATATATTTTAGCTTAATGGAAATAGCATATACAGTAACTGATGTGTCCAATAAATATTTTCTAGTAACAAAATTTACACAGAGTGTGTGCTGACTCAGTATCTGTAACTGTAAAATATGAAACTATGCAACAATTTACATCAAGTAACCAATCAGAAAAGTTGTAAAGTAAGGTGGTGGGTTTTTTTTTGTTTCTTTAAGCTAACCTATAAATGAACAATTCACTGTCAAAAATTCTGCTTACACTTTGAGGTACATTTATGTCTGGAAAAAAATAGTTGTGATCAAGGTTGAGATTATTACTTGTTAATTCAAAGAACATATGAAGACAAAGGAATCTTCCTCTTTCATTTCTTTAGAAAAGTAGAAGGGCTACAAATTTAGCTACTGATCCCTGAAATGATTCATATGAACGATGTCCATTTTGAAAAAGTTGTGGACGCTTGGCCGAGGGGCATTCCTTGGTTCTTACATACATCACTGTGCCAGTTTATGGTAAGAAACAAAAACAAAGACTCCATCTGCACTATACGTCTAAAGCATGTTCATGCCACTTTAAGCAGCCATGGCTTTCAGCAAGGAATCTGGGAAATATAATTTGTTAAGTCTGCTGAGAATTGTTAGGAGACCCCTATTTCCCTCACAGAAATACAGTTCTCAGGCAATTTAACAGCCAATTTCTTTCCCCAGGAATTCTGTGTTGTGTTTTTCATCTGCTCTCAACTGTTTGTGACTGTTGGTGTTCCTCTTGTCTTTACTGTGTTATAACATTCCCTGGGATCATTTGGTGAAGGGCAGGGTGAGATATATGTGGTCATATATTAAATAAATAGATTAGTAGATCAAACTAAACTTGCCTTTGCTCTTTTGCTCCCTCAAAAATCTGTGCTGTTTTATTATTATTATTATTTATTAAATTTCTATGCCACCCTTTATCTGAAGTATCACAGGGCAGTATACAATATAAAAACACAAAAATATACACCATAATAAGAAGCAAAAACAATAGCCTCCCCCTTTTAAAAGGCTACAGATTGTTTAATTAGCCAGAGGCCTGGGAGAAGAGGAAAGCTTTTGCCTGGCATCAGAAGATATGTAAAGCAGATACCAGGCAAACCTCCCTTGGGAGAGCATTCCATAAACAGGGGGCCACCACAGAAAAGGCCACCCTCCAAATCTCGGCGGGGGGAGCCACATAAAGATGAACCTCAGATGATGATCACAGAGTCCAGGTCGGTTCATAAGAGGAGAGGTGGTCTTTGAGGCTTTGCAGCCCTGAGCCATTGAAGGCTTTAAAGTTCAAAACCATCACTTTGAATTGGGCCCAAAGCCTAATTGACAGCCAGTGCAGTTGGGCTAGAATTAGCACTATATGCTCAAATCGCCTTGCCCAGGTGAGCAACCTGGCTGCTCAATTCTGTGCCGGCTGAATTTTCCGAACCATCTTCAGAGGCAGCCCAACATGCAATGTGTTGCAGTAATCTAACCTTGTAAAGGCAAAAAGCTCATGTAAATTGTTGTTTAGAAATCTGAATAAGACACAATGTATAAATTTAATCCAATTATGCACATTTATTATTATTATTATTATTATTATTAGCATTTATCCATTATATTTTACTGAAATATACATGACCTATATCAACATGACTTATAACTCCATAAAATATAAAAACAGCAAAAACCAATTTAGAAACAAGAAAACAAAATTCCCTACAGTACTCATCTGACAATAGTATAAAAATGATATATCATTTTTTTTATGCCCCATCTGACTGAAAGATGAGTACAACGATAGAGGCCAAAATTATACTGAAGCAGAATGCCAAATTAATAATCGTAAACCTAGGCAAACAGGAATGTCCTAGCCTTGAACCTGAAAGCTGTGCCAAGCATGTTTCCCTGCAGAGACCATTCCACAGATGGGGAGCTACCACAGGAAAGGCCCTTTCTCATGGTGCAACTCTCCACACCTCCCTTGGTGGAAGTAAAGAGAGATGACCGATGTTGACTGCAGTGTCCAGATTGGTTCATGCAGTCAGAAGCAGTCCTTCAGGTACTGGAGTCCTATGTCTCATATGGGTTTGTAGGTCCAAAGCAGCCCTTTGAGCCTGTGGAATCTGGTAGAAACCTGAATTCACCCCGAGGAAGAATTCTGTGTAACTTGAAAGCTTGCACATCAAATAGTCAATGAATGTTGTGTGATTCTAACAAATATATCATTTTACCATCTGACTTAGAGGTCACTAGGGGCAATTTTGTGGTAGTAAATGCCTTCCTTTGCCTTTCTTTTTTTTGATAGATTTACAACCTTGGTGGATCAGGGGAATGCCATGGACAAAGTCTATCTTGATTTCAGTAAGGTTTTTGACAAACTCCTCCATGATATTCTTGAAACGAAACTGGTAAAATGTAGGCTGGACAAGGTAACTGTAGGTGGATTTGTAGCTCAGTAATGAGTAATGAGTGCTTTGTCATCCTGGAAAAAAGTGACAAATAGTGTTCTGTCCTGGGTCCTATGTTGTTAAATGTATTTATATATATATATTTTTTTGAAAAATATTTATTGGGGTTTACAATAAAAGTGAACATAATGAACAGTATAACAAATCTTAACATAATTTCACATTTTCTTTGGACTTCCTCACATCTCCCGCTCCCACTTTCATCATTATAACTTTTTACCAGCAATTTATTATCTTATTTGCATTCTTATATCTCATTTATGTCTTTATAATCTTATAATTCTCAATAAAGTTTATATTTTCTCAATCTCACTTATTATCTTAAATCATCTAGGTTAGTGGTGCTCCATTGTTTATGATCTAGCATCCTGCTTAACATTCACTCAAATTACAGTGCTTTTGTAAATAATTCTTAAATTTCTTCCAATCCTCCTCCATCTTCTCTTCTCCCAGGTCGCGAATTCTGCCGGTCATCTCAGCCAGTTCCATGTAGTCTATCAGTTGCATCTGCCATTCTTCCAGTGTGGGTAGATCTTGAGCTTTCCAGTGCTTTGCAAGTAGTATCCTTGCTGCTGTTGTTGCATACATAAAAAATGTCCGGTCCTTCTTTACCACCCCTTGACCGACAATACCCAAAAGAAAGGCCTCTGGTTTCTTAGTGAAGGTATATTTAAATACCTTTTTCAGTTCATTATAAATCATTTCCCAGAACGCCTTCACTTTAGGGCAAGTCCACCAGAGGTGGAAAAATGTTCCTTGTTAAATGTATTTATATAGAACTTGGATGAAGGAATTAAGGTGATGCATGGGGGTTGGACTAGATGACCCTCAGTGTGCCTTCCAACTCTACAATTCTCTGATTCTATTATTTGCCTTGTGCAACATATACCACCAAGGCATCATCATACGGTTATTCATTTGATATTTTCATCAGAATTTCCATATCCATTGATGAATCTTCATGATCGCCAGACTGTATTTCAGGATAACTTGTTATGAAAAATTAAGCCATCTTCAATGGGCACACCCTGATTCTGTTTTCGATACTGAAATAGCATGTACAAGTGGGGGGAATCAATAAAATTCAATAAAAACAATTAGTTAATCTTTCACTATTTGCCACCTTTGACTGATGTAGCTGAATTTACATGCGGGGTAGGGGATCAAACCCATTTTGAGTGGCAGGAAAGAAAACATCACTTCTAATTTTGAGAGTCAATAGTTCTGACCCACATAATGAGTCACAAATCAATTCCTTCTTTGTAAGTAATTGTAGCAAATACATATTTATTAGTTCGACAGAAGTAATAAGCAGAAAGTTATGAAAGCGAGAAAGGGGAGATTTCGCCACCATCCGTTTCTCTCTCCAGCCTGTGCTTGTGATCAGAGCCAAAGCAAACCTCTAAGCTAACAGTTTTGTTTCACTGACAGACCTGAATAGCTGGAGAAAGGAGGGCTGGAGGGAGAGATTTCCACCTCTCGACCCCCAAAGAGAGGAGGCTGCCGTTTCTGCCAAGAGAGCTTGCTTGCTGTCTGGAGGGCATATGAGTAAACAAAGCCGCAGTCACACAACTCGTGGGAAAGAAAACACGAAATGTTTGAAAACCTGGCACTAGGCGCGGGGAGATCCATCTCCTCCAACCGGAGGTTGAGGATGCAGAGGTTGGGAAGTTAGAAGCTCGGGTCTCCCACATGTAAAGCAGAAGCATGACATCAGGGTGAAGGCAAATAAATTCAAAGTAACAAGGCAAGTGCTTCACTTCCTCAGTCCATCCACTCTCCCCCCCCCTTCCTTCCTTTCTATCTTTCTTTCTCCAGTTCAGCAGAAAACTAAAATTTATCTCTGAAAAGTCTTGCACCACTTACATAATTATATTACAGCTTTATGTCTTAAAAATTTATGCGATAATTACTTTTGTGAGGCTTTTTAAACACTGCTGTCATAATTACTACCATAAAGCAGCTAGTTTCATGGCAGTAATGAATTATGCCACCATTAAATATTCCGCTTTAACTCTTCTTGCTTCTAACTCGGAATGGACAAATATGTCGATTTTGACTTCCTCAGTTTTCCAGTTTTAATTTCAGTTGGCCTTGTTTTTGCAATAGTTTGCTTTAAAAAAAAAAAAAAACAGCTCAGCACAAAAATGTGTCTTTCCCCTAATATACACATTGTTGTCATCAATTTTGCCTAATGTACACATTTTTATAAGCAATTGCAAAATATTTTGTAATTAATAATATGCATATTTTGCATCCCCCCTACCAATTTTTCTGTGTACTTTTCCCCAATATACTTTTTTCGAGGGTACACTATTTTGCCCCGTGGGCAACTAACTCCATTACAAAATTTGGGGGAATCAGTCCAGAAATTTGAATTAGGTGTTTGCATTAAAATGCATACTGAATTTTCTCCCCTGTTGCTTACTTCAAATAAGTACTTCACCAGAATCTACTTTGTTTTCCAAAGTGAGCTGGAAGGATTGACCGAAGTCTCCATCATAAAATGATGTGCAAAAAAAAAAAAGAGCATTATCCCTTCTAGGGGCAGGGAGTTAGGATTGCTTGAAATAGAGGGCTAAAGGTCAGGGAACTTCTGGGTCAAATGGAGGACCAAAAGGTGAATCCATATCCTCAAAACCAGCAAACATTGCTAGTAGGCTTTTTGAGTTAAATGTTTGAGAACTACTTAACTAAAATAATAACTTGACTTTTGTTCACAGTGTTAAGTGGAATGAGCCAAATAAGATGCTCAGAGCAAAATCCAAGCAATAACATAATATGATGCTGATATACTTTATTGCAAGCTAACGGACAATAAATCACATGGAAACTTGTGTCCTTCTTGAAGGATTCTCATTACTTATCCCACCTTGATAAGAGCGGGATAAATGTTTGTTTTACAGGACTTCAACCGATCCTTGAAATTTACTATAGTAAAGTCCCTTCCTTTGTTTAGACGTTTTCCTGAATGGATAACGCGGCTGTCAGTTCCATGTAAAATTGTCCACACACATATCTGCAATAAAAAATAAATGAAAGCCAGGATAGTAATATTTTAGCAATATAAGCTGTCTATCATGGAAACAAGTTTCTCAGTGTAACGGTCATTGTTAGGTTTGACATTTGTACTCTGATATGAAAAGACACATTTTGGCTACTGTTTGGCTTCATTGCTCTGCCATTAAGGCTGTGCATTTCCAGACTTTGAGGCACTAGTGACAAGGTGGCTGTGGTGATCTGAAATTTGAATAAACCACAGCATTCATTCAGAGTTAATGCAGTAGAGTTTTACAGGAAGTCACCAATGGGTGGATGTCTCTCTAGCTGGTGTTTACTTCCTTGGGGACCTTTGCGAAGAAAGATTGGACAAAGATGGGTGTAAGTTTTTCTCTCTCCTCCAAAGTGGTCTAAGGTTGCCAAATGGTGGTCATATACAGAAAGGGTGAAGCCCTTCCGGATTAGTTGTAGTTTCTGAGTCACCTTCAAGGGCAGTCCCTTGTACAGCACCTTGCAGTAATCCAAGCCTGAGATAAGAAGAGCTGGATGTCGGAGGCTGACATAGGCTGTTTAAATCCCCTGGAAGCGGACCTGAGGGAAGCCTGATTTTCCCCTCAGGCCCACCCTCAAAGAGCCCTGCCCTCCACGCCAACCTGCCATTGGCCAATTCGGCAGGCTGGCATGGAGTCGGATTTCAAGCTGGGAGCATGAGCGAAAGCTCACTTTCTGGCAAGACAAGCCCTGGGCATCCCAGCTCTACATGGTCAGGGGTGGGGGGAAGACACTGGCCTTCCCACAAAGGGGTAGGGAGACTTCTGGTGAGACAGTGCACATGCAGGCATGGATGTTAACATCTGCCACAACCTGAAGCACCTCAGGCAGGGAATCCTTGGTGCAGCTAGGAAGGCAGTACACCAATAGGAATCCTGTACTGCCACAATTGCCCAACTTCCAGAACATGCACTCAGAAAACTGGGTCTCCCTTATAGCATACCTGTTGAAAACTAAGGACTTCCTAATAAACACTGCAACACACACACACACACACACACACACACACACTCCACATGACCTGGGTTGCTGTGCATAAGAAAAGCATGGTGGACAAGAAGCAGCAACCAAGTCTCTGTTTACACATGCCAGGTCAATTCATCCATCCATGATCAAATTATGGATGGCAGTGCTCCCATGAACCATTGACCTGGCAGTGCACATCACCACTTAAGGTCATGTGGGACACCCTTCTTGATACCTGTATCTTTTTGGTCAAGATCAGACCCAGAGTCAGGGCTACTCTTCAAACAAGAACTAAACATGCCTCCTCAGTAATGCCATGATTTAGCCCTCAAGCAACAGTAAATGATGCCTTCTTATATCCCTAATGCACACACATACAGTCATATGTATAAAGGGTAAAGGGACCCCTGACCATTAGGTCCAGTCATGACTGACTCTGGGGTTGCGGCGCTCATCTCGCTTTATTGGCCGAGGGAGCCAGCGTACAGCTTCCAGGACATGTGGCCAGCATGACTAAGCTCCTTCTGGTGATCTAGAGCAGCACACAGAAACGCCGTCTACCTGCCCGCCAGAGCGGTACCTATTTATCTACTTGCACTTTGACGTGCTTTCAAACTGCTAGGTTGGCAGGAGCAGGGACTGAGCAACGGGAGATCACCCCATCGTGGGGATTTGAACCGCCGACCTTCTGATCGGCAAGTCCTAGGCTCTGTGGTTTAACCCACAGCACCATCCGCGTCCCTATTCATATGTATACATTCATATAATTTACAACTGCAGAAAGAATGTGGCATTATGCAGTAAACAGAAATATTGACTACTGCTAGATAATTCATATGCAATGTTTGAAGGGTGTAGAAAGGGAGGATAGGAGGGCAGTATTCTCCAGAAAGTACTAATTTGTTTCTAATTAGCAGATAATGTATCGTTACTGAGTTAATAGCCCAATGTGGTCACAGGAATATGGTCTCTGCTTCCGATTGTGCCACAGAGATTTAGTTGAACCTTATCATGGAAATATGCCTCTTGTCAGCTGTCTTTCCACATTGCATAGTCATTTTTAAAATTTATTTCTTTTTAAGGAAAGGAACGCTGGATATAATTTTCAAGGACACACTTTCCGCAAACATAACTTTCAGCCACAGCAGACAATGCTACAGAAGGCAGCACAGGCAGTTCATTCTGGAAGAAAGAAGAATGTATTGAAATCAACGAATGAATTGAAATCAACAAATGGAATCCGTTAGATAACAGGAATTAAACAATAGGCTGAGATTCATGAATGATTATTCTTAATCGATGTGTAAACATTGCTCATTCCCCTCCCACCTCCACCTGAAAAGCAATTGTTAATGACCTAAGAAGAAACTGTTTGCTGGCGCTTTTGTTGAAGTGGGTAATTGTTTCCTTATGACTCTGATCTTTCTGATGCTTGCGCAGTGTGGTACAATTCACAATTGGCGATGCAGAGAAAAGGGAAGCTGAGAGAGGGAAAGTGCAGACTCCAAGCAGCAATAATGGCCATTTGCCTCCATCCTGTGACTCCCCCCCTCCTACCCTTCCTCCTAAGTAAAAGTTGAGACATTCTTTTAAGTCCTTTTCCTTTCTTGCTAAGCTGCAGTTAAAAGGTCAGGAAATCAAAGAACTGCGGATGTGTCTGAAAAAAAAATAAAGGAAGCTGCCTCAAGAAATGTTTAATTCTCAGGGGAAAGGTCTTGCCTCTTCAGTGCGGGTGTGACTCCCATCAGTTCACTGGTCAAACACATCTCAGTCTCACAGAAGCTGAAATATATCACAATCTGGCTGTGGATTGCTTAGTTTATGTTGGGTTGCTGGGTGTGCTTGGGTTACATTTTGTTTTAGTAGCATTTTCTACACAATTTTTAAGATTGATTGCATATATGGTATTTTGCTATTTTATATTTTGTTACTTTTAATATCTCTTTCTTAAGAATCTTTCTCAAGATTTTATCTGTCTGTCTGTCTGTCTGTCTGTCTGTCTTAGTGGTCATATCTTCTTCTTTGGCGATCACTCATAGCCCTTGCCTTTTCCTGTAAGACCTATTACAGTCGTTAAGAGTCGTCAACAGGCTCATCTCAGCTATCTGCCAATCTCCGATTCCCACCACCCTTCTAAGTAATACCCCTCCCCACCTTCTCAATATATAGAAGGATCTGGTAACTTCTGTTTCAGTGTATCTGAAGAAGTGTGCATGCACACGAAAGCTTATACCAAGAACTAACTTAGTTGGTCTTTAAGGTGCTACAGGAAAGAATTTTTTACTTCGACTCATAGCAAAGTAAGGTTGTCTTCCATAAACACAATTTTAACAATGAGTCTGTGAGGCCAATTCTGGATCCACACGTCCTTCCACAGTGGGGACATTGGTTTCCAGGCAGGAGTTGATCATGGTGTGGATTTGCCAAATGTGCTTTCCTAGCACGTTTCTCCTTTGTGTCATGAGTTTGAGTGTCTTCAAAGCCCATGATCATAGCTGTCAACTTTTCCCTTTTCTTGCGAGGAATCCTATTCGGAATAAGGGAATTTCCCTTTTAAAAAGGGAAAAGTTGACAGCTATGCCCATGACACCCTTGGTAAAGGCTGTTCTCCAAATGGAACACTCACAGACAAGTGTTTCCCAATTGTTGGTGTTTATACTACATTTTTTTTTTATAAGACTTGCCTTGAGACAGTCTTTAAACCTCTTTTGTTGACCACCAGCATTACACTTTCCATTTTTAAGTTCAGAATAGAGTACAGTGGTACCTCAGGTTAAGTACTTAATTCATTCCGGAGGTCCGTACTTAACCTGAAACTGTTCTTAACCTGAAGCACCACTTTAGCTAATGGGGCCTCCTGCTGCCGCCATGCCGCCAAAGCACGATTTCTGTTCTCATCCTGAAGCAAAGTTCTTAACCCGAGGTACTATTTCTGGGTTAGTGGAGTCTGTAACCTGAAGCGTATGTAACCCGAGGTACCACTGTAGTTGCTTTGGAAGACGATAATCAAGCATCTGCACAACATGACCAGTCCAACGAAGGATAATAATCAAAACAACAACAACATTGTTAGTTTCTTTTAGTAGAATGGTTTGGGGTTCTGCAACCCTATGGCTCATCAAAGGACATTCCAGGCACCATTGGATCTCCATCTCTGAGAAGTGGGGGGAAAGCTTGTACCTCAGAGAGGGAAATCTGATGTTGGATGCCCTCTCCTTGCAGTCACAGAAATGTTTGTGGCCCTAATATCACAGGTGCTCTAATATCGCAGGTGAAAAGGGGACATCACGGCTGCTGAACAGGAGAAGGCTGGGATTTGAAGGGTTCAGTGTCTTCCTGCTCTCCCAATATGCCCCCAAACAGGAGGGGAGACTCAAGAGCTGGAATAGTTCCTTCTCCTCCCATTGTTTCCAAAACACCCCGAAAAGAGCAGAGGAGGATTAAAGGGCTGTTCCTCTCTTACTTTCACCCTGATGATGAGAATCTGTTCAAACACTGGATGAGGTGTTTCAGCCACTTCCAGTTCTACTCCAGTTCTACTCACCTTCATTCTGTTGGCCCAACAAACTCCTGCTTGTGCAATGGAACATTGTCCTCCTCTCTCATCCCCTGTGTCCCTCTGGCACCCTCAAAATCTTCTGTAGAGGGTTGGGAGACCCTCTGTGGTGCAGATGGTGGGTGTATGGTTAGAGGAGAGGAAGGAGAAGTCTCATTGCATGAACAGAACATCACTTATATGGAGTTGGACACAATCCACCAGGAGCTATTTTGATTATTTTAAAAAGTAATGCCCCGCTTTTATGTACAAAATACACTCCAAGCATCTTACAAAGTTAACAAAAGCATATTAATTTGCAGTATAAAACAGTGCATATTATCATTAAAAGAAAGTGCATACCAGAAAATCAAGAACGTGTTGAATTTTTTATTATTATTATTTTTTAAATAAAAACCAGGAAGACATAACTTCTGCAGCCTAGCAGGCCTGCTGGCAGTCCGGTAGTCCCAGATTATTTGTGTTCACTATGACTCATCACCATACTTTGGATAGTCCTGACTACCCACATTCAGTAGCCAAGCCCAAAATTCAAAGTCTCATTTGGATGCATTTTGGCTTGCCTGCTGCTAAAAGTGACCATGAGGTGATGGATAATATCATCATTTATTAGATTTAGACCCTTAAGTAGTAGCAGTTGCCAGGACGTGGTCCTGTTCACCTTTGTGTAGTTCCTTCCTTACTTCAGATATTGTGATATATTGATATATTCTGATGTTTAGCTGGTGATATGTCACGATATTAAAAACCAGTTATTGCCCAGCCCTCCTCTGCCTAGGTCTGAGAAATCTTAGACACTGCTGGTCAGCCCAAGCAGTGCTGATAAAGATGAACCAGTGGTCTGAGTCATGGTGTGGGCAGATGGGGCAACATATTTTGGAAGGGGAGGCAGTAACTATGTGGATACATTCGCAAGGCCACACAAAAGAGACCAAACAAGAAAATGTGAACTGAGAATACCATGTAAATGGTTAACAATAAACATCTCTGAACCCTTGGCTTGGATTGAACATTGCCTTGTGCAAGCAAAAAAAAAAAAAAAAAAAAGCATTTTCACTCATTCAAAACACCCCCTTGCCCTGAATTCTGTTGATTCAATGGGAACATCTCCCAATTTCAGTTTTTCACAAACTTTATGATGAGGACCTGAACCCAGATTTAGAGGCATATGGGCCCAGTTCAAAACTGGGTTTTCAACGTCTGTGTATCTGTATTTCAAGTTTGCTTAATTTCAAAGTTGCCACTTTCAGTACTTAACTTGGTGCAGATAAATTAATGAACCACCCTCCCAGTTGTTGCTACTGAGCTTATAAAGAAAAGGTATACAGAGGATTTTGCTCCAAGGCTCCAAGGCTCCAAGTGTTTCTGCCACTCACATTTTCAGTCATACACACTGTTCTCAGCTGACTGTAAGCCTTAAACAGCCTTCATTATCCTTGTGCTTGATCAACATCAATGTGAATGAGACCAATTATGTACCTTGTAAGGAAAGAAATCTTGACACAATTTCATAGGACAACCAGTAATTAACCTAATGGGTTTTGAATCAGAATAATCAAATCCATCAAAAAAAAGCAAGTGTGGTTTTGCTTTTTATGTAGATCAAACAAGAATACAACATTTTTTTGGGGGGGGGGGAGCACAACCACAAAATGTGTGTGTGTGTGTGTGTGTGTGTGTGTATACGCACACACACCAATTTAAAGCCTATTGTGCAGTATACTAAAGTCATATAGTGATGAGGATCAATTACTTCAAAATCCAAAGGGTCAGTGAAATGATATTTTTATTATCAAAATAATGTCATTTCTGTTTCCCCCTGAACATCTCTGCATCTTGAAGGTTGACTTTTTATTTTTATTATGAATAATGGTGACACTAAAATATGCTACTGTAAGCCAATGGCCTTAGACATTGAGCCCATGATGTCTTTAGCATCTCCATCTCTGTTATAAAATGCTACCTCCACAGTGAAGCAGCAGATGAAGTATCTTTGTACGGCACACTTGTCTCATATTAAACTCTCAGAGAAAAATTGCTAAATTGTTTTACCACCCTCAGATTGTATATGTAGCATTAACTTCACTACAGATCACATGGAGCTGGAATATAATGCAAAATATTGATCTTGAATTTTTTCCAGGTTGTTTCTTAGCTTCTAGCCTTGATCTTATAAGTTAAGATGGATGTTAGGTATTATTATCTAGCAAAAAGGGTAGAAAATCAATTTTATCTCTTGGTGCTTCATCCCCTCATCTCTCTCAAGCACAGCCGGAGAAGGCTCTAACAACTGGTTGCATAAGATCATTTATAAACGAGTGTTATGACAATGTTTGGCAAGGGAATACATTACTAAATGTTCCTTGGTGCTCAGAAGCTCAAGTTTCTGATTAAAGGTTTGAGCAGAGTCAGGTGACCAATTGCCTCTTATGGGAGGGTAATGACTTCATAAACCATCACTCTCTCGATGGGTGGCTGCAGTGTTGAGCTGAAAGGAATTATCTGTGAAGTACATATATTTTCTCTAAGATTCTCTAAGGCAAAAGGTGATGGTAATTTGCACTGGTCTTTCGTTAATATTGTAAGAGGAAGCTGCTGAGATCAGACAGATCATTGCACTAGGAGACACTATGATCTTGGTCTGCGTTCTGTTTTCACACGAGTCCATCCTATCCCAGTTGTATGTCTGTGCATGACTTGAATATGAATGACTTTGGTTACTGAATGGCATGGAAATGCAGTTAAATAAATTAATTCAGAGAGAGTGAGAGCGAGAGAGAGCGCAGTTCTTCTGAAAATAAAAAATGCCATGAGGTGCCATAACAGATCCCACATGTGTGGTGCAGCTTGAAACTTTTTCTTCCATACCCAGTTGTACAAAGAGAGGGAAAACACTGAATTGTGGCTTGCAGTGGATACCAGACCATGATCCGACTTGCAATTTATTGCAGCCACTGTTTAATGAATACCAGAGATTAAAGGTTACCATTTTATTGGCTAATAGCCAGTACTGGATTTACGTATAAGCTAAACAAGCTATAGCTTAGGGCCCCACTCTCTTGGGGGCCCCAAAAATTTTTTAAGGAAAAAACAACTGGATGTACATTTCCAAAATGTAAGATAAAAAACAAATAATTGTCTACATACAGCAACAGTGTTTCACTATTAATATACTTCTTAATTGTGTTTCAGTTCAACAATTACTACATACAGCAATAGTGTTTCACTATAAATATACTTCTTAATTGTGTTTCAGTTCAACAATTACTTTGATAAAATACATATTTTGTTATGTGCAAATGGCTTTAGATATCGATTAGGTCCATAAATTACCATATAGCATATATTCAACACAAAAAACAGCGACAATTTGTTGTTGACAAAGAACAGCTGGACTAATAATAATAATAATAATAATAATAATAATTTTTATTCATACCCCACCCTCCTCAGCCAAGGCCGGGCTCAGAGCAGCTTACAAGCAATAATAAAAACAAGTTGAATGATTACAACTTGACAACAAAATTAAAATACAACATTCAAATATTGAAACATTAAAATATTAAAATGTAGCCTCATCGCAGGAGGAGAAGGAAAGGAAAAAAGAAAGAGGGAGGGAATCAAATTGGCTCCAAGCCAAAGGCCAGGTGGAACAACTCTGTCTTACAGGCCCTGCGGAAAGAAATCAGATCTTGCAGGGCCCTGGTCTCATGAGGCAGAGCATTCCACCAGGCTGGAGCCAGAGTTGAAAAGGCCCTGGCTCTGGTTGAAGCCAATCTAACTTCCTTAGGGCCCGGGACCACTAGGGTGTTGCTATTTATGGACCTTGAGGCTCTCCGTGGGGCATACCGGGAGAGGCGGTCCCGTAGGTACGAGGGTCCTAGGCCGTGAAGGGCTGTAAAGGTCAAAAGCAGCACCTTAAATCTGACCCTGTACTCCACCGGGAGCCAGTGCAGCTTGAAAAGCACTGGGTGAATATGCTCCCATGGCAGAGACCCCGTGAGGAGCCTCGCTGCAGCATTCTGCACCCGCTGGAGTTTCTGGGATAGCTTCAAGGGCAGCCCCGTGTAGAGCGAATTACAGTAGTCAAGCCTGGAGATGACCGTCGCATGGATCACTGTGGCCAGCTTGGGGCGGGAAAGGTAAGGGACCAACTGCTTGATGCGGCGAAGGTGGAAAAATGTCGCCTTGGCTGTTGCTGTAACTTGTGTCTCCATGGAAAGGGAGGCGTCAAGGATTACACCCAAACTCTTAACGGAGGCAATGGCACTAATTGGGCCCCCGCAAGAGAAGGGAGTTGGTCCCTCATCCCCATGCCATCCCGACCCAGCCATAGGACCTCTGTCTTCGAAGGATTTAGTTTCAATCGGCTCCCACGAAACCATCCAGCCACAGCTTCCAAGCATCTGGTCAGTGTGTTCGGGGCCGAGTCGGTGTGGCCATCCATCAGCAGATGGATAAAGGGCCCCATTACCTTCAGCAGCTTAGGGCCTTAGCAAACTTAAATCCAGCCCTGCTAATAGCGGGTATACAACAGCCCTCACAAACTTGAAAGTCACAGACTTTAATCGTACTTCAGTCCTAAATTCTATTTTCACATTCTCTGCCATGCTGTATAAGGCATCACTTGTCTATTCAGGATCGCATTTCACCACAGACACTAGCCATTAGAGTTGCCATATGTGTGGAATTTCCAAGACATAGTTGGGATCTGGCCTTCAGAAACAGTGCCCAGGCAGAAATTGCTAAAAATGTATGGCAAAATCTGGACGTATGTCAACCCATGTCGGCAGTGTCGTTTTTGTCTATTTTCCTTAAAAATAGCTCAGCAACCTTTGTGTCCAGATTTTCACTTTTTGAAATATGGAAACCCTACTAGTAATCCAAGGCTGTTGTGCTGAACGTAATCAAGCTAAAAGTCTGGAGAGATGGTGATTCCTTTACTAGATACAACACAAGAACATTATTCCTACATTTTAAAAAATGAAACTTTTTTTTTTTGCAAGGAAAGATGAGGGAATGAGCAAAAATACCACATCAGTTTTAAAAGGGTAACCCAACACATTTTTTTTAAAATGATATGTTGTTTTTTAAAAAACGTGAACTTGGTAGTGTTTCTATTATGTATAGAATTACAATGGATGTTTGCAGAATTCTTTGTTCTTATATGTACATTCGAACATTTTTTAAATGCACAAACTATGGCATTTTGTTTAGCAAGGTACCAGAAATATTTGTGAACTGTTCACTTATATATAAGGAAATGAATGTGCATTTAATGCCCACGCTCCGCAGTGGATCGTACAGAAGGGCTCTTCTGTTTCTCTTGCTGAATTTTACAGTGAATTCTTGCTGTTCCCTGAATTATCCAGCCATCGTGTAGAATTCAAAAGCTTATCATAATACACCATAAATAAACGTAATAAAACCCACTTATTTGAATGATGTTTACCAATATGACAACACATCTATGAAAATTATTCAAATGGATGTTGCAAATCCAGGACCAGCATTGAAGCAATTTTGAGGGGGTAATCTAATGCAATCACACACCTGGGAAAATAGTAATTTAGTTGTGAAGCTGAAGTGCAACACTTTAGAGTCTTCATTGTAAAATAAAAATAAAAATAGCACTACTTTGATATTTAATAGAGGATGAAAATTCAAGTTCATGTCTTGGAGTCAAATAACAAGAAAAATAAAGTGAATGTGGGTGAAATTCCTTCCCAGAATAATAATAATAATAATAATAATAATTATTATTATTATTATTATTATTTATTCCCTGCCCATCTGGGAAACCAAGCCACTCTGGGCAGCTCCCAATAGAATATTAAAAACATGATAAAAACTTCCCTAAACAGGGCTGACTTCAGATGTCTTCTAAAAGTCAGATAGTTGTTTCTTTCCTTGACATCTGATGGGAGGGCGTTCCACAGGGCAGGCGCCACTACCGAGAAGGCCCTCTGCCTGGTTCCCTGTAACCTCACTTCTCACAGTGAGGGAACCGCCAGAAGGCCCTCGGAGGTGGACCTCTGTGTCCAGGCAGAATGGTGGAGGTGGAGACGCTCCTTCAGATATACTGGGCCAAAGCTGCTTAGGGCTTAAAAGGTCAGCACCAACACTTTGAACTGTGCTCGGAAACATACTGGGAGCCAATGTAGGTCTTTCAGGACTGGTATTATATGGTCTTGGCGGCCACTTCCAGTCACCAATCTAGCTGCCGCATTCTGGATTAGTTGCAGTTTCCAGATCACCTTGAAAGGTAGCCCCACGTAGAGCGTGTTGCAGTAGTCCAAGCGGAAGATAACCAGAGCATGCACCACTCTGGCGAGACAATCTGCGGGCAGGTAGGGTCTCAGCCTGTGTACCAGATGGATCTGGTAGACAGCTGCCCTGAACACAGAATTGACCTGCACCTCCATGGACAGCTTTGAGTCCAAAATGACTCCCAGGCTGTGCACCTGGTCCTTCAGGGGCACAGTTGCCCCATTCAGGACCAGGGAGTCCCCCACACCCACCCGCCCCCTGTCCCCCCACAGTACTTCTGTCTTGTCAGGATTAAACCTCAATCTGTTAGCCACTAGTGAGATAGGTAGGTTAGGCTGAGAGGCAGTGACTGACCCAAGGTCACCCAACAGGCTTCATGGCCAAGTGAAGATTTCAACCCTGCTCTCCCAGGTCCTCTTCTGACACTCTAATCACTGTGCTTCACTGATTGTCTTTGCATGACAAAGAAATACTCTGTTTCCTTGGTTCCTGCCCTCCCACACAAGTAGCAAAAAATAGGGTTCCAGTCTTGTGGGCTACAGCCCAGTATGTCAACTGGGGAAAAAAATTGGCCTCATCATTCTCACAGAACTACGTGGGAAATGACTTTGGAAACTGAGGGGGCTTTCAAAGAAGTTTGTGAGATGGCATGGAGGATGGCCTCTCAGGTGAGCATCATTGCCATTACAGTGGTACCTCGGGTTACAGACGCTTCAGGTTACAGACTCCGCTAACCCAGAAATAGTACCTCGGGTTAAGAACTTTGCTTCAGGATGAGAACAGAAATCGTGCGGTGGCAGTGGGAGGCCCCATTAGCTAAAGTGGTGCTTCAGGTTAAGAACAGTTTCAGGTTAAGAACGGACCTCTGGAACGAATTAAGTACTTAACCCGAGGTACTACTGTATAAGAGAAAAAGAGAGACGTTCATGGTGAGTTCCGGCACCTCTTTTTTTAGAAAAATAGCACTGGGCATGCCATTCACATAAGTCCCACTGGACATGACTTATAGCTCAAGCCTATTCATAAGCATCTAACTCTTCACCTCGTTTTTCAGTGGTCCCATCCTGATTACATGCCTGACAGCACTCATCACCTGAGTCAGATATTACAAGGGCCAATGATTAGGATCATTTGGGTTCCAGACAACCAAAAATCCAAATTTTCTCAACCATCAGCCCTCCATACCACAGGGCAAATGAACCTGAACAGTGTTTTGTTTTATTATTATTTAAATGTCATGTTGGGAAATGTCATGGAGTTCAGCTATTCAAAGGGATGGGGAGAGCCAACATTTCCACTTGGCTACCTAGCACCTTGCAAGACTCTAAGCAAAACTTTGGATCTTGGCTATTCATTAAGCAGTTAGTTAATTCAGTTTTGTCCAGTCAGTTGTATCTCTCCTCACATCCGCTGCAGTGATTCATTCTTAAACAGTTATTTCCCAAAGACCATAAAAGTCCATTTTCAGGTGCTCTAACAAATATGTGTCTCTAAGTGAGACATTCTGCTGTCTTGCTCCACCCTAGGAGTCTTTCCCAGACCATGACTTTAGGAACCGCAGAAGCAGCTGAGAAGAGAGGGAAAGAATTCAGGGATATTTTTTTAAAAAATAATTTAAAAAGTTTTGTGTCTTTGTTTCTCAATTTGTATTGTGTTTTTTTATGCACTGTGAGTTGCTGTTATTTTTACTTTTCTTGATTATAGTTCATTGTAATTGTTCAGAGCGAATTTCTGTTTAATTATTATTTGCTGATATTTAATTTTATTGCGTACTATTATATTCTAATGGGTTGTTGAATATTGTTTTATTTGATATAAGTTGTTTATTTTAAAGCTATGTCTTTATTATGACATTTTTGTATTGGACCAGATTGTTAAAAGGTGTATGATCTTTGTTGTTTCTTCAGCTTGTAAACTTCCTTGTGTATAGTAATATAGAAATTAAAAGTAAATGACATGAAAATGAAAGTGGGCATTCAGGGTTATGGCAGTGGGCCGTGACTCTGATCTGCACACATTCATTGTGCTCCCTTCAGGGTGAGATCTCACACATACGCTGCCTCCCTCCACAGTCGACACAGTGATTCTTCTGAAGACTGGAAACCACAGGAGTGGTGAAAGCTCTTGTGCTTGGGTTTCTAGAAAAAGAGGTGCCAGAACTCTCCAGGAATGCCTCCCTTGTTCTCTTAGAAGGCATTGGAGAGGTTCTGGAACCTACCCAAGAGGTGCCAGAACAGAGTTCCTGTGCTCCTGCTTGCTGGTTTCCCATAGACATTTTAGTGGCCACCATGAGAACAAGATGTTGGACTAGATAGGACATTGGGCTTAATCCAGAAGGCTCTCTTCTTATGCAGATGTGGAAGGCTCACACCGCATGATTGGGAGCCCTTCAAAAGCAAGGGGTCCTCATTTCTATGCAGAGAGAACAAGGGCTCTCTACCGACATTATAATAAATGCATGTTGATAGTGGAATCTGCTACCACAATTACACACACACACCCCACCCTCCTGTACACAGACAAACTCATTACAATGTCTTTAGGTATGTGGCCTCAAATAAATTGCAAATTACCAAATAGCACTTAATGTGTCCCAGTTGGCCAATAACAATTAAAAGAAGCATCTGTGAATCTAGAGGAATTAATTACAAATCCTAGGAAATTAACCTTGGATCTCTTCGCTATGTGGATTCTATGTGAGTGCAGGTTACAGCCGCCACAACAGAAACCGGTGTTTGATTTATATGACAGCATCGCTGTCATGGAGGAGAAAGGGAATGCAATATTGGAAAAAGCCACCTGTTTAGATTTCTAAATCAGGGTGTGTGTGTGTGTGTGTGTGTGTGAGAGAGAGAGAGAGAGAGAGAATGTATTTTCTTTTCCTATATATATATACACATACACACACATACCTTTTCTTTTGACCATGAAATCAAGGGTATTTTCATACATTTTCACATGATAGCCAAATCTCAAGGCACAGACTGATTCCTATTTTATCAGGGAGGTATCTAACATTGCGTTGTTGTGTACTTTGACTACATTTTACCTTAATTCTTTGTGTTTACCTTAATTCTTTGTGTTAGAATTTTACCTTAATTCTTTGTGTTAGAATTTTGGGAAGCCAACCCAGCAGCAGCTTGAAATTTCCTCTCCTTTCAAGAGGCTGAGGCAATCCCCCCCGTTTAGTCTAACAACAGTCTTGTGAGGTGGGATAGGCTAAGAGATGTTGACTTGACTAAGGCTAGCCTGTGAGCTTTATAACTAAAAGGGGATTTCAACCCCTTTTTCTCTGGCAAAAAGTCAAACATTTTGCCCACTACATCATAATGGTTCTCAACTCGGGTACGTTTGTTTGTTTTTGAAATTACTTATGCCACATATTTCTGAAACAGGCAAGTGCACCTGAGGCAGCAAATAACAGCATACAAAATGTAAAAAAATATAACTTAAAATCTCAGCAATACATTAAGCGTACCAAAAGTAAAGAATCAACACCCCTCTTGAGAGACTTGAGAAGGTTTGCTCGGGGTTTTAGTTCACTCTACAAAAACCACAAGGCATTATTTATTTATCTGCCTTTTATTTATTTGACTCATTAGTCGCTTGCTACAAAAACAAGTTTTTGGCTTACAAAAAGGCATAGCAAAAACAACACATGTTTACATCTAATAACCCACAAACGAATCCAGTAGGAAAACAACAACTTCAGAAACAAAAGCAACAACTTTTAAGTAGCATACCTTTAGCATACCAGGGCTTATATTTCCAGATTATACCTCATTAAATGGCAGAAACAAAAGATCAACATGGATGATGTACTCTGCTCTATAACAGGATGTGCAATGCAACAAAATCCCTTTTTCTGGTTCTTCTTGCCTTGTGTCTGGCTGGCTGGATGTTATGGACCATTTCATCTGTATTTCTGCTGTGTGGTTGCTTCTTCCATGTGGTTGGGATCCAGCTCTGCAACAAAAATTTGAATTAGGAACCACATTAAGTACATGGTACTACGACTTTCCATGTTACAGGGTGATTTCCCTTTTTTCCTAGACCTCATCTGGTGAGGCCTTACCAATGCATCTATCGTATTGGGTCACAGAAGTACTAATAATGTGTGAGGCATCACTACACTGGACTTTGGATTCTTAGAACTCATTGCAGCAAGGGGCAGCCCTTTCCAGCTCCGTGGTGGGTTCCAACGATCCCACTCCAGGAGTTATCCCAAAATCTTCAGCAGAGAGTTGCAGAAGTGATCACTGGACCCTTTGAATTAGGAGACAACTCTATTCAGAATCTTATTTTCAAATTCTTAAATTCTGGAAGAGTGAGCCATTGCTCATGTCACATTCCACAGAGGACAAACATGGGCAAGGATCACATGTCCTCTCCAAACATATATTGCTAGGATCTGTATGAAGAATGGTCCCTTGAGGAGGTGTGTGAATTTGTAGTGGCAAAATGCACAAAATGTTGTAATATCTCAGAGTCTCAGTAAAAGTTGATCATGTGAAGCTATCTTATACTGAGGCATCATTGGTCCATCAAGCCCAGTATTATCTACTTTGGATCTTTGGGATCTTTTCAGATACTGCTATTTTGGGATCCATTGAAGGGGAGACACTCAGGATGGAGTTTGCGACTTTCTTAGTGCAATTGAGCTCTTACTCCACTGTGACATAAACTGCTCCATCTGATACAAATGAACAGGTTTCACCCTTTATGTTTCCATGTTGTGGAAATGATCAAGTAACAAAAAGCCCTACGTGTGAATAGGCCCATATACCAATATGCCAAACACTTTTTCTTTCTTTTGTTAATGAAAGGGCAACATGTTTGAAGTCCTTAGAAGCTTCCATCTAAATCAGGGGTGGCGAACCTGCAGTTCTCCAAGTGTCACTATGCTACAACTCCTAGTTCTCCCTGCCCATTGATCATGCTGGCTGGGGCTGATGGGAGTTGGAGTCCAACATCTGGGAGGTCACCAGTTATACAGCTCTGATCTAAATTCAAGCTTTTGTCAAACCACACCTTCTGGCTTCTCTTTGTTTCCTTGCACATCTCTTCCAAGGGTGTTTGGGGAATATTGTGCGCACGTTTTCTTCCTCACAATGTAAGCCTTCACTATTCAGGTTGGCCAGGAAAACAAGGCATTTTCCAGCAATTGGACCCCTGAGGACAATTAGTGGGGTGCCTTAAACTCAGTGCAGGTGGGTTCCCCACCACATTAAACAACAAAATGGCTCACAGAAGTTTCTCTGTATCACAGGTCACCGCAGATGGGTTCCACTTTAGTCCAATTCAGAGATTGGTTAGCAGATGTCTTTGGACAATTAGGACATTTTTAAGCTTCCTTGATTTTGACAGAATGTTTGGTGCACTGCCTTCAAAGTCTTTTTCTATTTTCTTTTCTATGAAGAGAGAACACACTGAAAAAAGAGCAGCCAATACCTTCAAATCTCAGGCAACTATTCATCAGGTAACTCATAACTCATTATGATTCCCTTCCTCATTCCCAGTGGAAATCCAGCTTGCTGATTTCAGGCTGCAATCCTATTCCCATTTACCTGGAAGAAAGCCCCACTGAACCCAGTGGGACTTAATGGGGCTTACTTCCATGTAAGTGGGTATAGGATTACAGCCTGAATCAGCAAGCTGGATTTCCACTGGGAATGAGGAAGGGGGTCCTGAGGTCAGACAGCAATAGCGACAGCAAATAATAATAATAATAATAATAATAATAATAATAATAATACTATAAGGATAGTCAGCTGTGTGTTTTAAGTTATTCTTTATCTAGCTTTAGTGTGGTGTGTGTGTGTGTGTGTGTGTGTGTGTGTGTGTGTGTTTACTTTCTGAAACCACAACTATCTGAAAATAAGTGGTGATACCTTTATTAATTACAAATGTTTCTTTCAGCCAAACATGTCAGGGCTATAGTTTGCCTTTCGAACGCAGAGAGAGCCAATGAGCTGCCCTAACTCCCATTGGCCCCAACCAGCATGGCTGATGTTCAGTAATGATGTGAATTGTCATCCAACAACATCTGGAGGGCAGCACATCAGCAACCTCTCATAAGCATTACCATTGAACCATTTGGAAACTGAGAGAATGAACCAGTTCACAACCAGTGCTACTTTTAAGCACTCTTTGCTATGCTCTTTTCAGTACCTGCTGAAAACCTTTTTGCTTGGGCAAGCCTATCCAGATACATAGAATGTTGACAGGCTTATCACTGATTCAATTATTTTTGAATGTTTAAAATAGTTGCTTTTAACTATTTTTACTGATAATTTCATTGTTTTATTCTTTTTGTAAACCGCCTTGATCCTGGAAAAGAAGGAAGAAGAATGAGCATTGGCCAAAGGATTGGCCCCTGTACCTGTCCCAGGCCACACCCCTGCTGGCAGCCCATTAGCCTGCCAGGCAGGGGCAGGCCAAAGACACCCCATTACCAGGTGGTTCTCACCTGGCCAGGTAAGCCCCGTACAGGGTAGCAATCTCCACCCACTTGTTGGGAGGGGGTGAGTGGGAATTGTTTATTTGTTTTACAGTCATGCAGTATATACATTTTATGAAATAAGTAAGTAAAATAATATATATGAAAAAAATAAACCCCTTTCTGCCCATTGAAAACTAAATCAATATCAGAAGGGTGGAATCTCCCCCATTTATTTTAAGCATTATAGAGGCAGGATCACTTCAACAGCTGCTGGTGCCTTGTTGAAACAGTGAAATGGGCAACCAAATCTATGGGCAGACACCTAATATATGCTAGAATCCTTGGTTACTTTATATCTACCCCAAAAGGGAGACATTAATGAAAACCTAAGGAAGCCATTGGGTTTTCCAACTCAATGGCTTTAAGCTACTGTGGAAGTATGGCAATTATTATTACTTTCCCCCAAACAGGTAGGGAAGACATTGACTTATACAGTATTGAGATTCCTCACTGCAGCGTTCTTCCACCTGCCAGTTTCTATGCCTTTTGTGGTTTCTTTTGTAATGTTGAAATCGTTTGCTTGGGTGAATGTATCCAGTAGCCAATGAAGTGGAAAAAAGAGACAGGGCGGTGAATGGGCACTGAGGCATCTAAGCGATTCTGTGTCTTTCTGCTAAGAAATGGGATGGTGAAGACAGCTCTCCATCACCGCACTCTTCTCTTCAGTGCAGTTAAGGAAAAGAAAGTCCCCATCGCACATTTCCTTTCTTATTCTTCAAACGGAGAGCTGTTTACCTCATGTCAGCAAATGATTAGCTTCTGCTGTTGTTGTTGAGCTACCTGCTGGAAAGGGTGAAGAGGTTATGTTTTGATATCTCCCAAAGATGTTGAGTAAAGGATGAAGGAGGGGGGAACAGCTTCTTAGCACCCCTAACAAACAAGGAGGGGAGTATCAAAATAATATAATCTCAGATACAAAAAAAGGGCCTCTTACTGAACAGCAGGAGAAAGAGAAAGGAGTATTGTAAGGCACAAAATGTGTGAAACACAAAATGCCGAGAAATATTTGATTTCAGATTTGTTTTTGTTTAAACTGAGAGGCCTCCATTTCCGCTGATGTACATCTGGTATTGTCATTGCATAGTTTCATCACCTGCTAAAGACGGACATCTTGCAGGGGGTGGACTTGGGTCCCTTCCAGCTCTATGATTCTATGATCTTACCCTGGCCTTTTTCACGTGAGATATTTGGGACCCACCCGATTCTCCTGATTTGCTTCAACTGATATAAATATTGTAGTTTTATGTGGATTTTATTGTTCTATATTTTTGTAAACCACTTTGATGTGAGTTTTCTCACTCTTTACAATCAAGCGGTGTATACAGTACATTTTATGAAACAAACGAACAAAGAAAGAAAGAACCTGTCCTGAGACTTTATGATAATGATAATAATATAATCAAATCCTACATCGCAGGGTGGTTGTGCAGATGAAATGAGAAGGGGGAGAAGCATATAGTTGCATGGAGAGGGGAAGAGGAAGTACACTCACTCAGTAGCAGGGAGCAGGGCTGCATGGATCCACACATCCTTCCACAGTGGGTTGATCACGGTGTGGATTTGCCAAGTGTGCCTTCCTCTTAGCACATTTCTCCCTTGTGTCCTGAGTTCGAGTGTCTTCAAAGCCCATGACACATTTGGTGAAGGCTGTTCTCCAATTCTAGCGCTCGCAGGCCAGTGTTTCCCAGTTGTCAGTGTTTATACTACATTTGGCACGTTTGGCAAATCCACACCATGATCAACTCCCTCCCAGAAACCAATGTCCCCACTGTGGAAGGACTTGTGGATCCAGAGTTGGCCTCCACAGTCTCTTACAAACTCATTGTTAAAACCTTGTTTATGGAAGACAATCTTACTTGGCTATGAGTGATTGCCAAAGAAGGAAGAAGAAGAAGAGGAGGAGGAGGAGGAGGAGGAGGAGGAGGAGGAAGAAGAAGAAGAAGAAGAAGAAGAAGAAGAAGAAGAAGAAGAAGAAGTTGCTCTCCTCTTTTCCCATCATCATGTGTCACTGCCAGAGTGGGAGGGGAAAGGCAGCCAAAAGTACTGTGGCAGGGCCAATCCAACACTCTTGATGCTGCTGCCACACTGAGATCTCAGCTGCCTTGCCCCTTCCCTTCTTGGCATTCAGCAGCGACAAGTGTTGGGAAGAGAACAGTACAGCCCCCACCTCCACCCCACTGTACATCCCTGCTGACTGCTACTGCACCCAGGGGCCCCACTTCACTGCCAGCCATGCTTTGTGGAGAATGTCTGTAAAGGGAAGCTTCCTCTATGTGTGAAAGTTCTCTCGCAGATTTAAAACCCTGTGTGCTGTGGAATTGGGTGCAAAATAAAGAAGAAGAAGAAGAAGAAGAAGAGTTTGGATTTGATATCCCGCTTTATCACTACCCTAAGGAGTCTCAAAGCGGCTAACATTCTCCTTTCCCTTCCTCCCCCACAACAAACACTCTGTGAGGTGAGTGGGGCTGAGAGACTTCAGAGAAGTGTGACTAGCCCAAGGTCACCCAGCAGCTGCATGTGGAGGAGCCAAGACGCAAACCCAGTTCCCCAGATTACGAGTCTACTGCTCGTAAAGCCCCAAAATGGTTGAAGGGAATTCAAAATCTGTCACCGCCAGTGTGGAATTTTATTCAAATCACATAGGAGGATCCTGAGTCTTCAACAAATGTTCTTGTTGTTTCAAAACTGCATTGGCTGCTCTAAGAAGTGTGTTGCTATTATTTAACTTAAAGGAAAAACCCCACCAGTTCCTGTTGCTTGGGAGGTGACCCAGAATGGACAGCAGGCTTTGGATTGTCCCTTCGACCCCTTAACTCAGCCATCATGATCTTGCCAACAGCAGCTTGGTAGGTTCTTGGTCTGAACTTATGCTCTCAAGCCAGAGCCATTATGAATTTGGTTGGTCACGGCAAGGGCTGAATGAATCTGTAACCTCCCATCTTTTCAAATCCTGTTTTTTCCCAGACAGAATACAAGTAGGCAGTTATATCACCATCCCCTGCCACTCCAACTATCTGTTTCTGTATGTTTGCTCAGCATATCTCACTTTCCTTACATTCAGAACAGACCAGGCCATTCCAGTTTATACTGCAGAAAGGGTTAAATAATATTGAGAACATTCAGCTGATTAGAGCAGGGAGTGATGGCTTTATCTCAGCTTGATTTAAATGAATAAATTTGGATCAACAGAAATCAACTGCCCATTCTGTGAATTAGCCTGAAGATTTGAGCTTGTACACGTACCTCTGGGGGAAAAAATGTTCCTGGGAATGTTTAATCATGACAGGTAGTGAGTGTGTGGCTATTGAGAATCATCAGAAAGGATACGCTTGGATGACATTTCACAAAATAGTTTATTTTATTATTGAGTTGTCTGCCTCTGAGATGTCTTTCATCTTGCATCTGATTTCATTGCTTCATGCATGCATTTCATTATTTGATGTAAGGGATTTTACCAAACATCATGTGAGGAATGCAAACCTCAGAAATACCCACAGTGTTTTGATCAAACATGATTGCAGACACCATAATATTGAGCTAAATAGATATGCTGAACATGAAACTGGTTGCGTTTACAGTGTAATCCTAACTCATGTTTGCCGCAAAGCCCTTAAATAACCTTAAATTGCCTACAGACTGGCAGGCTTTTCATTAATAAAGACCTATGTTATTTGGCTTTTTTGGGGGGGGGGGTTGCTGGTGTTTATAAGATTTTCATTTTGTGGAAATTGTCTAAAACATTGTTCTGTTTCTCATTCGAAATCTCAGGTGCGCATTAACTCTCATGTAATGCTGGGACTTTTGCTGCATAGGAACTTGCAAGGTTTTATTGCAAAAGGCTTAGGTAATTCACACCGCAGACTGCCGACACTCCGTATGGGCAGTGTAAAATGAACACATGATTAACTTTAACAAAGTTGCAGACATTGACAATAAAATGAAAATGGCAATTTGTGCTGTATAAGTTTGGGTAGTTAAAGAAGTCCCTGTTAAAAATGCAGTTGTCCTGATTCCCTTGGATATTTATTAAAAGACTAATGGAAAGTACTTAAAGTATATGATGCACATGCATGTTGCATATGTGGATATATGGTGTGTGTGTGTGTGTGTGTGTGTGTGTGTGTGTGTAGGTGGCTGAGTTTCAAAGAACTGTTGTACAATTTTAAAATTCAGCTACATCAAGAGAGAAATACTTAGATGCCAAATGACCTCTTAATGAGTGTACAAAACACTTCCACATCTGGAACTGGTATATCATCTGAATTAAGCACAGAGTTTGGTAGTTTTGGATTCCTGACAATTTTCCTCTTGATATACAAGCAGAAATCTCACCCCCTCAAAGCTGCTGGGCTAAATGACAGTTGAGGGGTTTTTATTTCCTTGAACACTGCCTGAAGAAAATGTTTCAGGAGAGAGAGAGAGAGAGAGAGTTCCTAACCTAGCACTGGCAGATATGAGTTAATTCAGTTGAATGATCACAGTGGGTCTCCCACCTCAGCAATGTAAATTTGCCTTTAAAGTCACTTGCTTGCTGAATCCCAATCAATAATGGCTTTGACTATCATAAGTCTGTGGCTTTCTCTCAGTGGGGCTGTATGTTTGAAAATGATAAATAATTCTTGCAAAGCAGCAGTACCACTGAAAATTTAAAGCAGCCTATATTTTGTACGGATGCATAACAAATTCTGTTCAGCTGAACATGGTCCTCCCTAATTTACACTTGCTGGAACAATACACAAACTGAAATGAAGCTATCTTTCCATCAAAAATTGCCCTCTTCCAAATTTTGCAAGGCAGTTCTCCAGCCTCCATACAAAATATTGGTGAAAATACCATACAAAATTGCATTATTGGAAAAGTGCTTGCAAACATGTATTTCAGGGACAGTGCACATAAAGCACTGACAGACTTTCACAAAGGGGAAAAAACCCACTTATGAGGAAATGTTATATGAGAACCTTTAACTTGAGAATGGTGAACCTTAACTACAAAAAGCATATGCTCTACCACGGTGCAATAACTCCTACCCTTTAAAATGCACTAAGGGAATGAATTCACATGAGTCTGTATGAAGTTCTTCATACAGCAGTTGCTAGATACCACAGGAGGTGAGAGTCCTCTTGTGCTTGCAAGGTTCCCATAGGCTTCTGGTTGGCCACTGTGAGAAAGTAAGATGGACTAGATGGGCCACTGAACTGAGCCATCAGCAGGGCCGGATTTAGGTTTGATGAGGCCTTAAGATACTGAAGGTAATGGGGCCCTTTATATGTCTAGCTGTCCTTTGTCAACAAGAAATTGTCGCTGTTTTTTTGTTGAATATATGCTATATGGTAATTTATGGACCTAATAGGTATCTAAAGCCATTTGCACATGCAGAATGTAGGCACCCTATATATAGAAATGAGCAAACCAGAGATATTTTAGGGAGCAGGCTAGCAGGCGGGGTCCATTACTTACATCATAGGAGCCCACGCAACACTGTTGCTGTATGTAGATTTTATTTTATTTGTTTTTTATCTTCTTTTTTGGAAATGTGCATTCAGTTTTTTTCCCTTTTAAATTTTTTTGGGGCCCCCAAGAAAGTGGGACCTTAAACTATAGCTTGTTTAGCTTATACGTAAATCTGGCACTGGCCATCAGGCTTCCATTATGTTCTTTGCAGACTTTGAAAATACAGTGTTTTTATTGGTTGCAAGTTGCCCCCTGCCCTGTTTGTCATATTTTAGATGGACAATTAAAACTGACTTGGAAACAATCTATATTCATAGAAAGTTGCACTCCCCACTTTTTCTTTTCTTTTTTGGGGATAGACTTTGAAGATGAGGCAACACTCTGTGTGGCAGGAACAGGAGGTTGATTTGGACAGCTGGGACACAGAAGCTAGGTAAACATAGATGCAATAATATTGTTAACTGCCCAGCATGGGTGGTGGCTTGGAAAACAGTAGAGTGTTTAGGTAGAAGTATTGGGATGCATCAGAAAAACTGGTGTAAAGCTTTAGCAACAGGGAGCACTCAAGAAGCACTTTGATGGATGGGGTGGTGAGACACAGGGATGGAATAACACCCATTATCTTGGGTGATAATGCTATGGAGTTAGGGCTAGCACAATGTAGTGGCTAAAAATGCACTTAAAAAGTGTAACTACCTAAGTCGCATTCTTCGAAACACAGTCATAATTAGAAATTTACACTCCTACAAATTTTGCAATGTAGGTCTCCAGCCAAGTAATGGGAACAATAATCCATGTACTGAGGTGCATATAAATGCACATAGTAGTAAAAATACCCCCCACACAAATGCATTGTATTAGGCAAAATGGTTTGCACAAATGTGTACGTTAGTCAAAATTGCATTTGAAAAATCTGTATATTAGGAGGAATTAGCACTAAAATGCTGTTCAATAGTCTTTCTGTGATCTGCAAACGGGAACTTTGATTCTGAGTTGAAAGTTGTATCAGACATTAGTGGATCATCTGAATCAATTGCAGGTTCAAGTTTGAGCCATCTAAGGAGTGACGCACAACCTCTTTCCCCTTTATTACAATATTCTTACACAAGGTCTCTAATACCACAATCCTAAACATGTCTACTCAGAGCACAATGGGGCTTGGTCCCAGGTAAGTGTGTATAGTAGGTTTTCCCAAACTTGGTGTCCTCCAGATGTTTTGGACTGCAACTTCCAGCTTCCCTGACCAATTGTCAAGCTGCATGTGGACTGATAGGATATTTACAGACTTCTTATATAAAAGGGTTTGGAGGGGAAAGGTTACTAACTGGTGCTAACCACACTGAGTACCGTATTTTTCGCCCTATAGGGCGCACCGGCCCATAGGGCGCACCTAGTTTTTTTTGGGGGGGGGAAATAAAGAAAAAAAAATATTTCCCCCCAGGCCCGAGCTTCCCCTGACCCCAGCCCCCAGAACAGGCTGCTATCCGCAAGGTATATCTGCTTGTGGATATCAGGTTTGTGGATATCTGCCCGAAGCCCGGGGCACGCTGCTCAGCGCGCCCCAGGCTTCGGGATGCAGGCAGCTCTCCGCAAGCCTTGGGAGACGGTGGGAACTCCCATGGGCTCCCAAGGCTTGCGGATAGCTTCCTGAAGCCTGGAGAGCGAGAGGGGTCGGTGCGCACCAACCCCTCTCGCTCTCCAGGCTTCAGCGAAAGCCTGCATTCACCCCATAGGACGCACACACATTTCCCCTTCATTTTTGGAGGGGAAAAAGTGTGTCTTATAGGGCAAAAAATACAGTACTTCACTGATTCAAAGGAATACCTGTTTTACTCTTCCTGAAGCTTCCAGGCAGATAGATGAGAGACTCTTGCACTGTGCTGCTTGAAGCAGTCTTTCTTCCATGCAGCAAATGCATTTACTCTCCTTCATGGATTAATTTCCCTACATAGAAAAATGTCACGATAATTCCTTATGCAAGGAGCAGTTTCATTCACACTTCACTGTTATATGATCTCACTGAAAACAAATGAATTAACCTTCAGCCAATGGGTCCATTAATATACACCCATCTGCAAAATAAGTGGGGGAAGCCACATTGGAAGAGGGGCAGTTTAGGTTAGAGAAATGGCAAGCTAGGAAAGGGTCAAACATCCACTTCTCCTATTTTCAAGTTGCAATCACCAGCAACCACTAATACTTTTTCATGTTTAAGAAACAGTGATGGCCTACTGGTAATTATTTGCATGTAATATATTTGTCTCTACCAATGAAATCCTCACCATGTCCATTCAGAAGCAAGCCCTGTAAGTGGGGTTAGGATTTCAGCAACAAATGGATTCCTTTCCAAGTTGTTGTTGTTGTCCCACCCATCTGGATGGGTTTCTCCAGCCACTCTGGGTGGCTTTCAGCAAAATATAAAAAATAATAAAATGGCAAACATTAAAAAAAAAAAACTTCCCAATATAGGGCTGCCTTCAGATGTCTTCTAAAAATTGTGTAGCTCTTTATCTCCTTGACATCTGATAGGAGGGCAGAAAATGTCTTGGGCCAGATTATATCAGGACCTGACCCCAGTATAAAGGCAGCTTCATATATATTCATCTGGTCATAGGATATGGCCTTTAGACAAGCCAGAATTCTAATATTTCTCTCTTTTAGAAATAAACCAGTGGTGGGAAATGTTTTCATACATATTTATTCCAAGGAAGCGCTGAAGGCAAACAGCAAATTATCTGCACAGATCTAGTTCTCATTAAAGCATCCCCACCCCTCCTCTTTTGCCGTCTGGTAATTATTTTGCCAGCTGTTGAAAAGCGCTGAGGATGCCTCCTGATCAAACTCTTTGTATGTGACTGTGAATATGAAATGACAGGTAGATTTTTATTTCATTTGTCGGTCTTCTCCCAAACCTGCTATATTTGAGATGCCAAAGCTGTTTGCACAACACAGATAGTCTCCCCCAGGATAGTTACACAGGGAACACCTTCAGTGTGAAGTGTGATATTCAGTGTTTATGTTAACAAGAGCCCCATTATAATAAGCAGATCCCTCTGATCTAAAAGGTGATTCTGAAGAGGCAATTTCAGAATATTTCTATTGAGCCAATATTTCTATTCAGGCTTTTAAGCAACTGAGTGCCTGCCACAGAACAGGTGCTCAAATAACTTTGTGTCTAAAAGAAGAAAGAGATGGGAGGGAGTGATGTTTACATTAACTGGACCGTACTTTACACACATAATGCACCTTTTAGTACCAGCATGAGCTCTTATAGAGTTTTCCTTTTAAAACTGTGTACTGCTGATGGAAGTAACTTGGAAAGATTACGAGTCAGGGTTTTATTTCCTCTTTTTTGGTTTGAAAGTTTAATCTACTGTAGCTGCTATTTGAATTTTTGCCTGTTCTTTGCATTTTGTAGACATAGCATGAAAGGAATGGAGAATCTTGACCCTTTGTGGAACACAGGCAATACAAGAGCATATTATTTTTGAAGGTAGAGTGGGCATTTCGTTACACTGACTAGGTAACATTTATTGTGTTAAGTGTTTCTGGGCCAGTGCGAAGGGACTTGGTTTACCTGCTGCCTTGCAAAAGTTTCTAACATCCTCATAAATTGGGAAATTTTGCATGCTTGGAAAGTGGAAAGTTCTGCCCTTTTGGAGACAGTGATCAAATGGACTCAGGAGGGGTAGATGCAGATACTTCAAAGCAGTGGCTGGAGACAGTGGTTTTAATCTGAAGGTGGTATGATGATCAAAGCATTAGTTCCTTTCTAGGGATGGAGGATAAATTCAGTGCACTTCACATTTAAAGCTACCTACCTAATCCCACACTATTAAATACAATACAGGTGGCGCTGTGGTCTAAACCACAGAGCCTAGGGCAGGGGTCTGCAACCCGCGGATCCGGAGCCGCATGTGGCTCTTTTACACCTTTGCCGCGGCTCCAGGGCGGATACTAGCGAGGGGAGGAGGCGCATTGTGCACCCCGACACTCCCCACTGTGGCGGGCACTGTACTGGCTGTGACGTCGCATGGGGGCGGTGCGTGCGTTAGTCACGCACCGTCCCGACGTCACCTTCCCGCCCGCCCGCCCGCTACATTGTAAGGGGCATGTACGCTGGTCACTGCATTGAAAGGGGGCATGTACGCTGGTCACTGTTTTGAAGGGGAGTGAAGAACACACACACACAAAAAGGTAACTTGTTAATTTAACGTTTATTTCTATGAGGAGGAGTAATTCTGAGGGGCCAAACAAAGAAATAATAAAAAAGTGACAAAAAAGTTATTTTTATAATGACGAGTTTTGCGGCTCCCAGTTTTTTTTCCTTCGGAAACGGGTCCAAGTGGCTCTTTTTGTCTTAAAGGTTGCAGACCCCTGGCCTAGGGCTTGCTGATCAGAAGGTCGGCGGTTCAAATCCCCGCGACGGGGTGAGCTCCCATTGTTTTGGTCCCTGCTCCTGCCCACCTAGCAGTTTGAAAGCACATCAAAGTGCAAGTAGATAAATAGGTACCGCTCCAGCAGGAAGGTAAACGGTGTTTCTGTGCGCTGCTCTGGTTCACCAGAAGCGGCTTAGTCATGCTGGCCACATGACCCGGAAGCTGTCTGCAGCCAAACCCCAGCTCCCTTGGCCAGTAAAGCGAGATGAGTGCAACAACCACAGAGTCGTCTGCGACTGGACTTAACAGTCAGGGGTCCCTTTACCTACCTACCTAACCCCACACTTTTCAATACAATACAGGAACTGAAACTCACCCATCCTTTGAAATCCACACTTTTCTGAAATTTGCAATGCATTTCTTCAGCCAATATGCACAATAGTTATATGCTTGCATAAAGAGCGCATGGAAATACATATATTAGTGAAAATAACATACATAAAAGTGCTATGGTAGGGAAAATTGCTTGGGCAAAACCTGTTTATTAAGCCAAATTGCATACAAATGTGTACATTGGGAAAAAAATCCCACTAAAATTCTTATGAATTTTCATGAGCAATATTAAAAAAAAAAATTGCAAACACGTGTGGAAAAGTGGAAAAATGAAGTTAAGATAGGGAAAGTGGGAAAGTAAAAGCAACTAAAAGTGACAGATTTACCCATTCCCAAGTACAGTGGTACCTCGGTTTCTGAAGAATGTTTCGGTTTTCAAACACCGTCAACCTGGAAGCAACTGCTTTGTTTTTCGAACACTTTTTGGAAGTCAACATGCCACGTGGCTTCTGTATTGAGTTTTCCATATTGTACTGAGGCTCCCATTTCAGTTTTTGGTTTTTCGAACGTTTCGGAACACGAATGGTCTTCTGGAACGGATTACATTCGAAAACCGAGGTACCACTGTACTACGTGCCCATTTATTTTGTTTCACTATTGCTGAGGATCAAAGAGATACTGCAGGCTTTTATTATTAACATTTCATTCACACATACACACCCCTATATATACACACACACATACAGCAGAATTATGGTTGTTTGCTAGACTTCAGGGTTTATTGAAGCCTTAGAGGCCTTCTTTCTCCAATTTGCTTTTTGATTGGCTAGAATTGATCGGGACATTTTTTAATGGCCTTTTGATTTCAGTTGAATTGGATGAATTTTATTATTTTTGTTTTGATGATGGCTTTTTATACTTTTTTTTTACTGTATACTATATTTTTTACTGTTTTAAGTTTTGTGAATTGATATTTCCAGGAAAAGTAGTCTAAAAATATTTTAAAATAAAACTAAACAACAACAACAACAACAACAACAACAACAACAACAACAATAAAACATTCATGCAGGCCAGGAGTGAGGAACTGGATTTGACCAATTGGTGAGAACTGCAACTGGAGAGGTATTCCATTCTGCAGATGGTGTTTGCAGTTGAACAGATACCATTGGATTCTAATAGTATGTGCTCCACTGAAATGCAGGGCAGGTGATTTGAGGAAAATCCATTTTCTAAGTTTGGATAAAGTTATTTTTAAAATCTGATTTTTCAAAGTTGTGTAGTAATCAGAGTCTCCTGGGTATATCCTTTATCAAATTGGAACTTTGTCTCTTCTACCTTTCCATTTTAATACCCAAGCCCCCAAAACATTTCTAGCTTATGTTGTTATTTACACTGTCTTCTAATCGAGTCATGAACCTCTTGGGAACCCAGAACAATCTCTCTGTATAAAATTACTGCAGCTCTCTCCTATGCCCATAGACCTGGACATGCCTTGCAATTTAGCTGCTGTTTATAAAATTACAGAAACATTATGCAACACTTTAAGAGAAAACTTCAGACATAAGAGTACAGTAGAAGGAGACCAACACTGGACCAAAAACCCATCTAGTGCAGCAATCTGCTCCTACAGAGGCTAACCAGATGCCTATGGGAAGCTCACAAGCAGAACAGGAATGTAGCAACCTTCTTCAGCTCATGCTCTCTAGTAACTGCTATTCCGAGGCATATTGCCTTTGACACTAGAGGTAATATAATAAATCACCATTCCTGTTGTTATTTTTATCTTACATTTATCACCTGCGCTTCACCGTGAAGGGCAGCAGTTGAAGAAGGAGCAAAAAGGGTTTTCTTGTGTGTGTGTGTTTCTTTGTGGCTGATTAGCTGTTCTCCCTGTGCAAAGGTCAGAGGGGGCAGGGTTTCTGTTGAGGCAGGTGATTAGCTGTGGGAGGAGCTTATCAGAGCTTGCAGGGCAGCAGTTGAAGAAGGAGCAAAAAGGGTTTTCTTGTGTGTGTGTATTTCTTTGTGGCTGATTAGCTGCTCTCCCTGTGCAAAGGTCAGAGGGGGCAGGGTTTCTGTTGAGGCAGGTGATTAGCTGTGGGAGGAGCTTATCAGAGCTTGCAGAGCAGCAGCTGAAGAAGGAGCAAAAAGGGTTTTCTTGTGTGTGTGTTTCTTTGTGGCTGATTAGCTGCTCTCCCTGTGCAAAGGTCAGAGGGGGCAGGGTTTCTGTTGAGGCAGGTGATTAGCTGTGGGAGGAGCTTATCAGAGCTCCTTATGATGGAGGACCGCTGTAACCACCTCCAATGACACGTTCTCAAGATGGAGGGGGAGGGAACAGCTGCAGTCGCCTGCGGTTCCTGCGCAATGTTTGCCATCTTGCCAAAGGTTGCAGGCAGCTTTACCTGCAGCAATTGCATGTTGATTGCCCTCTTAAAAGACAAAGTCCAACAACTGGAGGAACGTGTAGCTACGCTCCAAACAATTAGAGAGCTGGAGCTCTTCTTGGAAGCAACAGAGCACACCGTCTCCACCAAGGAGGAGACAGGGGACTCCCCTGAGAAGGAGGCTAGTTCACCAACACAGGAGCCAGATATATGGAGAAACGTGACTTAAAGAAGTAGGAGGCCCAGGGTTCGCTCTGATTGTTTAGAAATACACAATCGCTTTGAGGTCCTCTCCCCTAGCATGGAAGACGAAGAGCAGACTCCATTTGAGGATCTCTCCCTCATTACAGTCAATCAGGTATATGAAGACGAGCAGCAAAGTCAGTCCTCAGGGAATGTGCAGGTGACCTTGGAACGGATAGCTCACGGAAGAACCCCGACCAAACCTAAGAGGAGGCGTGTAGTGGTGATAGGGGATTCCCTACTGAGGGGAACAGAAGCAGTGATCTGTGGGCCTGACAAGATGTCTCGGGAAGTGTGCTGTCTCCCCGGGGCTAAGATCCAAGATGTAACTGAACGACTGCAAGGAATTATAAAACCCACTGACAAATACCCCTTCCTCTTGGTTCATGTGGGAACCAATGACACTGCAAGCAATAGCCTCCAGAAGATCAAAAGAGACTACGAGGCTCTGGGCAGGAAATTGAAGCAATTAAATGCACAAATTGTCATCTCATCTGTCCTCCCAGTTGAACGACGTGGCCCAGGGAGAGAGGGAAAAATAGTGGAAGTGAACAGCTGGCTTCGCAAATGGTGTAAACAGGAACGGTTTGGATTCTTAGATCACAGACTGCAATTTCTTGAAGATGGACTTCTGGCAAGCGATGGGCTGCACCTCACAACGGTTGGGAGAAATGTTTTTGACAAAAATCTCAGAAACCTCATCAGGAGGGCTTTAAACCGACTAATGTGGGGGAGGGAGACAGTGCTCCTGAAGGTAGGAGTCTATCAATTGATGAAGATGATCATCCAAATGTCATAGACCAAATGCAGCAAACAGCATGCAGACCTAGTGGTGGGAGGAAAAAATCCTTAAATAAGAGACACGGGGGAATGATTAATGGACTTCAATGTCTGTACACTAATGCGCAAAGCATGGGAAATAAACAAGATGAGCTTGAGCTCTTGGTACAGCAAACTAAATATGACATAATAGGCATCACTGAAACCTGGTGGGATAAGTCCCATGATTGGAATGTAATAATGGAGGGATACAATCTATTTCAGAGAAACAGACCAGACAAGGAGGAGGAGTGGCGTTATATGTCAGGGATGTGTATACCTGTGAAGAGATCCAAGATTTAGAACCTCAAAGCCAAAGTGAGAGCATTTGGGTCAAAATTAAGGGAGAGAAGAATAACAGTGACCTCATTGTGGGAGTTTACTATAGATCCCCAAGCCAAACGGAGGACATAGATGATGCCTTCCTGGAACAGATGGCCAAGCATGCAGAAGGAAGGGAGATAGTAGTAATGGGGGACTTCAATTACCCAGATATTTGTTGGATGTCAAACTCAGCCAAGAGCATAAAGTCAAACAGATTCCTCACTGGCCTTGCAGACAACTTCATTGTCCAGAAAGTGGGAGAAGCAACAAGAGGAACAGCCATTTTAGATCTGGTCCTAACCAATGTTGATGACCTGGTTAGTGGGGTAGAAGTGGAAGGATCATTAGGCGCGAGTGATCATGCTCTTCTGAAGTTTACTATTCAGCGGAAAGGAGCAGCCAAGCATACTAGGACTCAATTTCTTGACTTTAAGAAAGCCGGCTTCATAAAACTTAGGGAAGTACTGGGTGAGATCCCATGGACAGTAATACTAAAAGGAAAGGGAGTTCATGATGGCTGGGAGTTTGTTAAGAGGGAGATACTCAAAGCACAATGTCAGGCAATACCAATGAGACAGAAACATGGAAGGTCCCTAAAGAAACCAGGGTGGCTATCTAAAGAACTTTTAACTGAGTTAAGATTAAAAAAGGATGTGTACAAAAAATGGAAAAGGGGGGAAACCACCAAAGAGGAATTCAAACAAATAGCCAGCACGTGTAGACACAAAGTCAGAAAAGCTAAAGCACAGAATGAACTCAGGCTTGCTAGAAGAGGTTAAAAGCAACAAAAAAGGTTTTTATGGGTATGTTCGTAGCAAAAGGAAGAACAAAGAAACAGTGGGGTCACTCAGAGGAGAAGATGGTGAAATGCAAACAGGGGACACAGAAAGGGCTGAACTCCTCAATGCCGCCTTTGCCTCAGTCTTCTCCGATAAAGAAAACAATGCCCGACCTGAAGAATTTGGAGCAAATGATTCAGCAAAGGAAACACAACCCAGAATAACTAAGGAGATAGTACAAGAATACTTGGCTAGTTTAGATGTATTCAAGTCTCCAGGGCCAGATGAACTGCATCCAAGAGTATTAAAAGAACTGGCAGATGTGATCTCAGAACCACTAGCAGTCATCTTTGAGAATTCCTGGAGAACAGGCGAAGTCCCGGCAGACTGGAGGAGGGCAAATGTTGTCCCTATTTTCAAAAAGGGGAAAAGAGAGGACCCAAATAATTACCGCCCAGTCAGTCTGACATCAATACCAGGGAAGATTCTGGAGCAGATCATTAAGCAAACAGTCTGTGAGCACCTAGAAAGGAATGCTGTGATCACCAATAGTCAGCATGGATTTCTGAAAAATAAGTCATGTCAGACTAACCTGATCTCGTTTTTTGACAGAATTACAAGCCTGGTAGATGAAGGGAATGCAGTGGATGTAGCCTACCTTGATTTCAGCAAGGCATTTGACAAGGTGCCCCATGATATTCTTGTAAAGAAGCTGGTAAAATGCGGTCTTGACTATGCTACCACTCAGTGGATTTGTAACTGGCTGGCTGACCGAACCCAAAGGGTGCTCATCAATGGTTCCTCTTCATCCTGGAGAAGAGTGACTAGTGGGGTGCCACAGGGTTCTGTCTTGGGCCCGGTCTTATTCAACATCTTTATCAACGACTTGGATGATGGACTCAAGGGCATCCTGATCAAATTTGCAGATGACACCAAATTGGGAGGGGTGGCTAACACCCCAGAGGACAGGATCACACTTCAAAACGACCTTGACAGATTAGAGAACTGGGCAAAAACAAACAAGTTGAATTTTTAACAGGGAGAAATGTAAAGTATTGCACTTGGGCAAAAAAAATGAGAGGCACAAATACAAGATGGGGGACACCTGGCTTGAGAGCAGTACATGTGAAAAGGATCTAGGAGTCTTGGTTGACCACAAACTTGACATGAGCCAACAGTGTGACGCGGCAGCTAAAAAAGCCAATGCAATTCTGGGCTGCATCAATAGGAGTATAGCATCTAGATCAAGGGAAGTAATAGTGCCACTGTATTCTGCTCTGGTCAGACCTCACCTGGAGTACTGTGTCCAGTTCTGGGCACCACAGTTCAAGAAGGACACTGACAAACTGGAACGTGTCCAGAGGAGGGCAACCAAAATGGTCAAAGGCCTGGAAACGATGCCTTATGAGGAACGGCTAAGGGAGCTGGGCCTGTTTAGCCTGGAGAAGAGGAGGTTAAGGGGTGATATGCTAGCCATGTTCAAATATATAAAAGGATGTCACATAGAGGAGGGAGAAAGGTTGTTTTCTGCTGCTCCAGAGAAGCGGACACGGAGCAATGGATCCAAACTACAAGAAAGAAGATTCCACCTAAACATTAGGAAGAACTTCCTGACAGTAAGAGCTGTTCGACAGTGGAATTTGCTGCCAAGGAGTGTGGTGGAGTCTCCTTCTTTGGAGGTCTTTAAGCAGAGGCTTGACAACCATATGTCAGGAGTGCTCTGATGGTGTTTCCTGCTTGGCAGGGGGTTGGACTCGATGGCCCTTGTGGTCTCTTCCAACTCTATGATTCTATGATTCTATGTGAGTCCCAGGGCAGGTTTCAACAATTCAAAAATACAATATTAAAATCATTTAAAATAAATTATGTTGAAGAGAATACTAAAATATCATCTATCTATCATCTATCTATCATCTATCTATCTATCTATCTATCTATCTATCTATCTATCTATCATCTATCTATCTATCTATCTATCTATCTATCTATATCTATCATCTATCTATATCAATTGCCATCATGACCTGTGGCCATAAGTAGCCATTGAAATCTGACTAGAAAGGCTGAACTATCTTCACTCAGCTTCATCTTTTAAGTGAAATTGGCAGAGATGCCTTCACATGATCATCTGGATGGCTCAGTTAGTGAGACCATGGTGCTGATAATGCCAAGGTTGCAGGTTTGATCTCTGTATGGGACAGCTGCATATTCCTGCATTGCAAGTGGCTGGACTAGATGATCCACAGGGTCCCTTCCAACTCTACAATTCAATGATTCTATGAAATATGGAGTGGGACCATGGAAGTGTGCTGAAAGTTTTCAGACTAATTCTGGTGTGTGGCGTCTACCACCGCCAGCTTTATCCCTCCCGGCTTGTTTTAAAAACCAACTCTGAGGGGAATAGGCAGGTGGGCAGCTCTCTCTATTAAAAAGTGAGACCTGCACAACCAGCACCAAAACTCTGGTTAAAATATGGTAGCTTAATGTGAGGTAGGCCCAAAATGAAGAACTTCATCAGCAAAAAAAAGGAGACCAAATGATCCATAACAAACACCACCTGCTTTGGAAAGAAGAAGGGAGAGCAGGAGGCAAAGAGAATATCAAGGCCTGATTCAGTTTGACAGTCTCTTCTCCACAGGGCCAACTTTACATCTTATATTGTTTATTTGTTTTTGCATCTTTTCAACTGTAACTTGCCTTTGGTGCCTCAACTTATAAATGAAATAAATAGCAGGGCTTCTGGAGCTGTTGCCATTTTTGCCACTGTCCCTTGACCACCTGTCCCTTGTTCAGCACTTTTGAAGAATCCAGTGCCATTCACCAACATGGTGAGGCATCTGAGAATGGAGTTGGCTTGAGGGAAAGTGGGGGACCTGAAGCGAAATGGGTGGACTGCATATGGCCAGGGTTTGACTGCAGCAGTATGGTGTAGGCTCCAGGAAGGCCATCCAGCCTGCCCTGGTGTTAGAGGCCTTTGAAGAGGGAGGGAGGGAGGGGTGGGAGCTAGAAGAGCCCCCAGGGAGGGCAAAGGTGAGGCCATATGGATGGCTGTAAGAGATCATTAGAATATCTATCTATCTATCTATCTATCTAACCAAACTAACAGCAATGCCACACAATTCTTCTGATGGTAAATACTTTTGAACTGTTTTTAACACTATGCATTATATTGTTTTGACCTACCCTGGGCCCTATGGTGAAGGGTGGGTTTATATTATTATTATTATTATTATTATTCAGACTTTATAAGTATGGATGTGAATGAAAGAATAATACATATAATTAAATTGAAATACAATGCATCCACATCATAGTGTGAAAGACTGTGACCAGGTGCTTTTTCTGTTTGTGCTTTTTCTACCTGCTGTTCAGGTGCTCACCATCCATTGGCATCTTCAAGGTCCCTGCTGCAGTCCCTCCTTATGGTTCTTTATCTTTCAAATGGATGTGGACTGGACGGCCCTTCAAAGAAAAGTCTGTCATCTGACTGCCTCGTCTAAAGCTATGTTTCCCCTTCCACCTTGAATGTGTCCTTAGAATGATGCTGTATTGGTGTGGAAACATGAACCATGTGGGCTTTGCTTTTAATGGGAGAAGAGAAAGGAAAGGAGCCAACTAGCCTTCTTACCCCTGCCTTCACAGGCTGTTTTTTTCCTGAAAGGAACAAGGAGAGAGTGTGAAGTCACTGCAGGTAAGTTCAAATCTAGTAAGTTCAAATGAAGCTGTCTCTGAACAGTTTTATTGCTTTTGGTCCATACTTCAAAAATAATCAAAACTCCTGCCTAGTTCATGTCCTGTTATTGAGGATATTTTGTATTTGGGGGGAACATTTTGGTTCACCCTTTTTCAACACATGGTAGAATTTAAACGGCACTGCAGTTCCCACCTCCACACTTATAAGAAAAGGAGTCGCATGATCTGTAATGACTACAAATAGCAGAACAATCAGTTTGACATTTTATCCAAGAGACAGAGATGTCCAGCTATGCAGGGTTCCACTTAAATGTGGAGAACTGAGCTGGGCAATGCTGGTTTATGCTACCTTAGGAATTTGACACCAGTCCACAGGAACTATAAGAGAAATATCCAGCAGACTGGGTAACCTTGCCTTATTTATTACGTGGAGGTAACACACATGTGAGATCCATTCCCAGCTCATTCATTTGGCATTTCCAGAGCAAGGTAGAAATCGTTCCAAAATGCTGCAAATCACATGTGTTTTGAGCCCAGAGACCTTAAAGCAAATTCATTCGCAAGCATATAAAATTTTCTGTAACCTGAACTAAGATTGTTCAGGGGAAGATCCTGGGCTCCTTTCTCGAAGCTATGTAGCTTCCCTGATGTTATGTTAACTCTGACTCTATTTGTTGAAGCTGTCCACTGTGACATAGGTTTTGACCATATCGAATCAGAGCTGCAACCCCAAAGCAAATATGCCAGTGTTTGGGTTTCTGAAATTTCAGAAGACTCCATGGCTTGCTTTGTATTGGAAATGAATTAAGCCAGAAAACCATCACGTTCCATAAAACACAAAGACAAAATGTGGTACGCTAATGAATTTTATTGGGGTAACCTGATACTTTGACAAACTACCCTAACTTGACATGATGGAAGATGTATTGAAACTTGGGAAGGGCTAACACATTCAGGCTGCAATTTTATACACCCTGGGTGAGGAAAGCTTTTTCTCTCTTAAGGGCTGAAGTCTGTCCAGCCTAATTTGTATGGGGACAAATGCCAATGGTAGATGAGGCCAAAGTCTGAGGTGGGCAAGGAAAGAGACAAGGGGACAGGGTACCACATTCTATTTCCCCTTTCTCTATTTCTGTTTCTCTCTGCCACCCCTCCCTGCCTTTTTCTCTTTCCTTGCCACCACAAGAAATTACATTGAGGTGGACAAAGGTTGCCCAAACCCTTGCATATACTGTATGCTTAACCAGGGAGTAAGTCCTATTGAAGTTACTGGAACATATTTCTGAGTAAACACACGTGCTCAGCATCAATCAAACTGTGGTGATCTAATATGTGGATCACTGCCTTTTAGCATCACACAACCAAAGTCCTCTGTTGCCATATTTGCTTTATCTGTGATGAATTATTGCACGGTGACTGGAAGCTGAGTAATGAAGTCAGTCCAAGTTGACTTGTACAGTAAAGTCTGGTGCAGTGGAAGGGTCTTGTGAATGCTTGGACACAGGTTCAGGTCGAGACTCACCATCTCTTGAATCATTCCGGTTACAGTAGTTTTTCACAAGGCATTATTTGAGATAATCACAAGACCATTCCAATACACCAAAATCCATAGGAAAACAATCAAGGCATTCACTTCTTCACGTGTAAAATAATAATAATAATAATAATAATAATAATAATAATAATAATAATAATAATTTATTTGTACCCCACCCATCTGGCTGGATTTTCCCAGCCACTCTGGGCAGCCTCCAACAAAAATTAAAAATACATTAAAATGTCACACATTAAAAACTTCCCTAAACAGGGCTGCCTTCAGATGTCTTCTAAATGTCAGGTAGTTGTTTATCTCTTTGACATCTGATGGGAGGGTGTTCCACAGGGCGGGCGCCACTACCAAGAAGGCCCTCTGCCTGGTTCCCTGTAGCTTTGCTTCTCGCAGTCTGTAAGTAGAGGTACCACTGTAAAACTGTTCAGAGACAAATTCATTTGAACTTACTAGATTTGAACTTTAGCATCCATGTTCACATCTTATGGCATTTGGGACACTGAAAAATAGCTAACATTATCACACAATTATTATGAACTCAGCTTTGCTGCTCCCCCCCCCCACCCCAAGATGGGAACCTTAAAAGAAAAGGGGAAAGGTTTTTACTTACTCAAGGTGGTACCAAAAACATGCTATCGGCTATCATAAGATGTATAAATATTCTAGTTCTGCATATTTTTGAAAATGTTATTCCTATCATTAGTAGTAGTAGCTCATGACATGTCTTTTGACTTGAAACAAATACGCAGAGGCTGGAAGGGAAAGAGGGATGTGAGAGGACTGGAAAATGGGCAAGGGGGAATCTGTGGAAAATATTTAATCACCATTACCAACACCAAACTGGAAATTAAGAGTTATGATTTGGGGAAGAGATGGAGGCTTTTCAAAGTTCATTTAATTCTAGAGTATTTGGCATAGCTTAATATCAATGTTCACATTTAATCCACAAACACTGAGTAGATTATTTTACACATGAAACAACAGCTGTCATCTACTCTGGATATCAACCCAGTGAGCAATTTGTTTCTCTTTTCCGTAAGGTAGTGTTCAGTTTTATGAAAAACTTTTACTGTACTATTGTCCCATTTTCTGTGGATTTTTTTTAGGTACACGGCTTAGAAATGTGTTTTATTAAGTGGTATAAAATGTCTTAAATAAATAAAAATAAGGCTACATTCGTTATTACTTTAAGGTAGACTCCCATGGAAACAATTAAAAGGTATTTCAGATTGTAGCCCTATGGTTCCCATTAAAATGAAGGAGGATGGAGTTTGGAGCTCTGTTCATTTTCTCAAGCAGGTGGCTGAACTCATACAGTTGTCGATCGTTAGATAACGATTCCCCCAGACTTTTAGTTATTGCAACAATTCATTAAATGGGTAAGATGAAAAATATGAAGGCTATGATGGCTTGGGGAATTGGTAATGGCATATGGAGTCTTTCAACCTGTACATTGCTGGTGTAAATCCAGAGTGGGTTAACAGTCATCAACTGTTAGTTGTTCTCCACCTAATGACTCTCCCGTGACTCATGCTGATAGGACTTGGTGGTTTCAGGCCAAACCTCGGGAGTCTGGATCACAAAATCTACTGCAACATACAGCACCTGTGTTGGCAGTCTATGCATAGCAGTGGTGTCATGAAAGAACATACTGACAATGCACTCCCTAGCTGCCCCCTCCACCAAGAAAGCAGCAGGATATCAGCCTCCATTTTTGCAGGGAGAGAATATTTTCAGAAAACTTAACTGGTCGATGGGGGGTAGAGAGAGATTGTAGCCTAGCCTTTGTTTGTGTGCACAGGCAGGCTGTTTTATTCAAAAAGCGGATCAACGTAAGCCCCCTGGCAAAACAGGCAAAAGATGTGGCATATAGATATATATACATATAAAAGAAACCACATCTTAGATTGTGCGGACACCACAGCCCATGCTGATCTCATTGTTTTCACTTTTCGCCTGACAGCTGAAGATTCAGCTGAAGTGTGAGCATGTGGAATCAGATGCATTGCATGTGCTCAGGGGATCCCCCAAGGTTATTACTGCAAACCCGCTCCATATTTAAGTCCACTATTAATCCACAGTAGGAGAAACATGAAAGAAAATATGTTAATATGAAGAAAGAAAACACATGCAAGCAGGGGAGGGTTCGGAAGCACCCTTATCATCTGAAATGAAGCTTTTTCCAAATCTAAATGAATTGTAACCAAAGAAGTGCAAACGATTTGCAAGTCCCCTGTACCCTGTAGAAATCTGAAGATTATTTGGAAACATTTGTTACATATATATATATATATATATATATATATACACATACGCTATTCTAAATTCACTGGCAAGTCTTGCCTCTTCAAGTCCTGCTGTCATTCAACTGGGATTGGGCCTTCAAGCCTTTTAGATGTAAAATAGCTTCTATGTAGCAGGTGGTCTTTCCTGCTGTTTATGATGTAGCCTTGGGAAGCCAGTCAGATGGAGCAGCTCTTCTTTATCTGCATGGAATCTGGATAAATCACAGCCAAGCAGATGGGAAGACAGTCAACATATCATATGAGTCCACTAGACTAGCAGCAGTTCATAAAACACTGGTGGGGGGCGGGAATTAAAAATGAGAGAGTGAAAGAGAGATGGAAAGATGGAGAGGGGGAGACTGGGGTGATTTATTCACCCAACTGCTAGAGGAATGATCACTTTGTTTAAAAGTAATTTTTAAATATGGGAATTAGGAAAAGAAAACCAATCCAGAAAATAGTTTCAATGATCACAGCTGCCCGGCATATAAGTCTGGAAGTGCAGCTCACACTATAGCAGGTATACACTAGGAAATTGGGAATTAGTCCCCAGTCTACCATGTCAGATCAAAGAGGATTGGTGAAACTGGTACCTGTCATGAAGTTGCATCAGCAATATTTTTACAGCAGGCTTTCCCCATCATGCTGTTGATGCGTCAGTGACAGCATTTGCATTTGATCTCTTGGGCAGGAGGGATTCTGGTCACTAATAAGAGGGTGTCTATGTCTGCTGCTAATGTTTCTGGAAAAAAAATATTTTAACATCTTTTTCTCCTTGGAAATTCTCTCCAGATTTTGAAGTTTCACGTTTGCATGGTTAGAGATGAGATTTTCTGAAAATCGAAATGTTTAGCATCACCACATGCATTATTTTTCTAATTTGCATCTGGTTCTTTAATTTTGAAGCAAAGCACACACAAACAAACACAACTGAATTGTTATACTTGTACTATTATATACATATACTGTACACTCCAGTAACAAGTAGGGCCGTGCAGGAGCTACACTATCTGTTATGTGGCCCAGGGTGATTTTACCTAGGGGCTACGCACCCAACTCTGGATCTGTCCTTGAACCAATTCAGGGATTGTGGCTAAGGATTTTGGAAGAGTTTTTGAACCCCATTTTAAGATAAAACAAAAATAGGGTTGTAAAAAGATCAGGATGTATGGAACTACACAAGATCTAATCCAGGAGGATCTGATCAATGTATATAACTGTACAAAAATACTTTCATACTAATGCTTATAAATCTATGCTGCAGAAATGCATGGGAATTGGAAGCATAAGCAGACATTCAATTCAAGAGATAGGCTGATATGGACAGTGGTGGCTCGTGCCTATTCTGACTGTTGGGTTGGAACACAGTGTGCATGGATTTCTGTTTGGGTACAGGGAGCCCAAACAGTAATTTGAGCCACATCCAACTAGTTGAGTCTAAGGAGACTAACGAGGGGGAAGCTGAGAGGCAGGATCACCATTGAACTGGTGGCAAGAAAGAAGGCAAGCAGGTGGGGGAGGCTGGCTGAGGACACACCAAGGTTGGCACAGTAGTACCATATTTGCCTGCAACCAGCCACCACTGGATGCAGGCAAAACTTGACAGAATTGCTGACAGAATGAACAAATTTCCATCTCTTTACTTTGTCTTATTTGTGAATGCTATATTAAGAATTATCCATCGTTCTGTTTGTTTGCTTTTTCATTTCATAGAAGATGTACACCAATAAAACATTATATCACACACACACACACATATGGGTGTGACTGCATGATTCTATCAAGATTTGTTGTTGTTTTGTATGCAGTATTTTACAGAAATCCATGCACACTGCAAGAAAGCAAACTTCCTGTGGTTCTTCCCACTGTAGTATCAAAATCTACCCTTCACAGAGTTTTACCAATGTGCAGGAGCACATTTGTGCATTGCTTCATTACTGCACAAATTGAATTATATGTATAATCACATCAAGATTGCTTCATTCATTCATTCATTCATTATTTCTTTCTAAAGGATTAAATGCTTCAATTTATGTAAATTTCTGATTTCCCCCCCTAGCTAAACTAGACTCAGGAGCTGTGGTGCATAGAAGAGAGAAAGTATGAGAAATAATAAAGAACTGAAAAAATCCTCTGATTTTTGTAAACAATATAGGAATATTAGTCTGGGGCTGTGCCCCCACACTCCCTCCTTCTATTGGATGGGGAAATACCACTGGCACAAATAGTTGTCAGCACAGAAGGTTGCTAGCACAGAAGGTTGCCAACTTTTAATTTCAAAAATTCTGGCCCCTGAGCAGAGCTCAGGGGCAGAGCCTAATGAGTCAAGATCAGGGAGGAGGGGGGAGAAATTCAATTCAGTTTCCATTTAAAGGTAATTGACCTAATTCACACTTTCTGAAACAGTATGGGAACTGAAACACAGCAGTCTTTCAAGATTCACCCTACTCCAAACTTTTCAATGCAGCTCTTCAACCAGTTAATGTGTACAAATATGCATATCCTGGGGAAAGTGTGCATTAAAATGCATATACAGTATTTGTGAAAATAACATGCAAAAAAGTATTATATTATGGAGAAATTGCTTTGAATAAATATATTGTGCAAAACGGCATACAAGTATGTAGAGTAGGAGAAATTCTTCTCCTACTCCAACTTCTGCTCCAACTGATAGTTCTTGAGATATCTGAAGATCACTATCAAGTCTCTTAGGGTGCTATCCAGTGTTCCTGTTTCACTGCAACAGACCACATGCAGAAAAGGACTTTCTCCTCTCCTCTCCTCTCCTCTCCTCTCCTCTCCCTTGCAGTCCTCTGTGCAACTTCAAAATCAGCTCCAGAGGGTTGTGGGGCCGCCCAGCAGGCTCATGAAAGGCAGTAAGGTCAAAGGGGAGGAGCTAGACAAAGAATGAGCCAAGAAGTCCTCAAGGCAGAACAGGAGGAAGATAACAAGCAGTATATTACAATGTTACAATGGCTGTGAATGCAGAAGAAGACTGCAGCAAGTAAGAATCTACCATTCATTGTGATACTCATGCCATCAAACTAGATCCTTACTGCGAAGACTGTGCGTTGGTCTGCATGCACAGATCTACACACATAAAACAAATTCACGCACAGGCATCTTCCAAAAACCCATCCCAAGCCCAACCCCCCAAAAGTCCCATGGTGATCAGCAAATGATAACAGTGGCAGGCCAGGGCAGTGAAATCTGGAAGCCCTTAGTCATGAACCGGCACGTGGGTGGTGGATACATATTCAGTCATTGTGACTCAAGGAAAGAGGCAGTGGTATCCATGACTGAGCAGTTCTATTTAAGATCCACTTTGCTCACCCCGACTTTAGGCCAGGCCACCCATTCTCTCCCCCACAAAAAACTACCACTGCTCTATGTCTGGCTGGCATTTAAAGGTAAGAAAGATTCTGGGTGGCATTCACCAATGTCTTATTCAGAGTAGACCTACTGAAATTAGTGGACCTAACTTAGTCATGTTCATTGATTTCAATGTGTGTGCTCTCAGTAAAACTTATTTCAATAGCATTCACTGTACCTGGCAACCTTGAAATTATTAGCTTGAGGCTACGTGACTGTTTTACATGTTTTTAGACATTCTAGATGTTTTTGTTTCAAAATGCTTAAAATATGTTCTGTTTTTAATATAAATACAAACCAATCAATTAACTAACTAACAAAAAAATCTTTTAAAAAATCTTTTATTTTTACCACTTTGGTGTTAACTCCTTTGGGAAGAAGGATGGGATAGAAAATAATAATAATAATAATAATAATAATAATAATAATAATAATAATGTTCTCTATGCCAATTGGAAAGGGCCATAGCCCACTGGCAGAGTATCTGCTTTGCATGCAGAATGTCCTAAATTCAATCCCAAGAATCTCCAGGTAGGGTTGGGAGAGAAGCCTGTTTGAAACAGTCATTGTTGACGCTATGGCACTAGATCAAGCATAGGCAAACTCTGGCCCTCCAGATGTTTGGGACTACAATTCCCATCATCCCTGACCACTGGTCCTGTTAGCTAGGGATGATGGGAATTGAAGTTCCAAACATCTGGAGGGCCAGAGTTTGCCTATGCCTGTACTAGATGTATCAATGGTCTGACATAGTATAAGGTGGGTTTTCTATTACTACTACTACTACTACTACTACTACTACTACTACTGCAACACTTAGACAGGAAAAACTTATTGGATGTTAATGGGCTCTCAGTCCATCATCCCAAAAGTTTTCAGGCTAGGCGCCTGAGAGGCCTATGAGTTACCTAGTTCCTTTCCATTTCCATTTCATTCTGAGTGAACTTCCTCTTTGTTTCCAACATCTTGCCAATCAGGAGCTGTATTTGAATCATCAGCACTCCAAAGTGTTTCGAGATGAAGTGAAGAGCTTTAACACTATCACAATAATAGCCCTGAGAACTTTGGATTAGTAATAGGAGCTGGTAATGCTTAACACCTTAACATGTTGACAATGCTGCAGAGTGTGCCTGAGGAAAGATGGACCAAGTGGATGTGCTGATTAAGGAACACATTTTGAATAGAAACGAAGTATGTTTTACAAAAGGCTCCGATCTAACCTAGGCAGTGCTTCTGAAGGATAATATGGCAGAACCATGATACAAATGGAAGGAAAGACTCCTTCCCTGCCTCTCTGTAAGGAATGTACTGTTTTCTCTGGCATTGTTTGCCACCCAAATAGCCACCAAACAGAAAGTGCCACAAGGTCTAAATTTTTGCTCATAGTTTCTTCTTCCACTGATTATTATTGTGATATTATTTTTTATGCTGCTTTTAGAGGTTTTCTGCTTATAAATAGGTACCACTGCAGCGGGAAGGTAAACGGCATTTCCATGCGCTCTGGCATCCATCATGGCGTCCCGTTGTACCAGAAGCGGTTTAGTCATGCTGGCCACATGACCCAGAAAGCTGTCTGCTCTGCTTTCAGGCTCCCTCGGTCTGAAAGAGGAGATGAGTGCTGCTCCCCATAGTCAAATTCGACTGGACTTAACTGTCCAGGGGTCCTTTACCTTTACCTACAGCTTAAGAACACAAGAAGAGTCTGCTGGATTAAGCCAATGGGCCAACTAAATCCACCATCCTGATTTCATGCTTGCACAACCTCCGCTTGTGCAGTGAAATTTTCCCTTCCTCTCTTCTCCACTGTATGCCAGCCTCTGGATCAGATAGTGGGGGTATGTGAGGATAAGCAAGTAAAGGAAAGTGGAATTCTGCACATGCAGCATTGGATGCAACCCTATAACCACCTAAACCGTATATTTAAATATAAGGGAAGGACTATAGGTCAGTGATAGAACATCTGCTTGCATTCAGAAAGTCCCAGGTCCAACCCTTGGCATCTCCATGTAGGGCTAGCAATGTCTCCAATGTGAAATCCTATTGTAAATGTTCTTCTTCTTCTTTGGCAATCACTTGTAGCAGAGTAAGATTGTCTTCCATAAACATGGTTTTAACAGTGAGTCCATAAGTGACTGTGGAGGCCAATTCTGGATCCACACGTCCTTCCACAGTGGGGACATTGGTTTCCGGACGGGAATTGATCACGGTGTGGATTTGCCAAGCATGCCTTCCTCTTAGCACGTTTCTCCCTTGCATCTTGAGTTTGAGTGTCTTCAAAGCCCATGACACCTTTGGTAAAGGCTTTTCTCCAACTGGAGCGCTCGCAGGCCAGTGTTTCCTAGTTGTCAGCATTTATACTACATTTTTTAAAGATTTGCCTTGAGACAGTCTTTAAACCTCTTTTGTTGACCACCAGCATTGTGCTTTCCATTTTTAAGTTCGGAATACGGTAGTTGCTTTGGAAGACGATCATCAGGCATCTGTACAACATGACCAGTCCAACAAAGATGATGTTGAAGAATCATTGCTTCAACACTGGTGATCTTTGTTTCTGAACTAGCTGGACCAGGGGCCAGTATATTTGTGGCTTGTTTTGTGAGCACATGAAGCCTGCCATTTTTTTCTGGCTGCATGTGGCCAAACGGGTTGAGTAAAGTTCTTGGTCCTTACTGCGGGGAGGGGGCTTTTCTCATAGTAGAGATATTCATGATTAATAGAGACAGTAGGAAGAGTAATGATGAACAGAAGATAGATTGAGTGATATTTTATTTAAAAAAATTGAAGAGTTACATGTTGTACATACCAAGCTCCTTTTTATTCCCCCACATGTAATCAGCACAATGGACTTAAGGCATACTTCATTTGCCTTGATCCTGGGGAAGAGATTCCTTTGTCAGCTATTTGTGATGCTAAGCCCTAACTTGCAACTCAAATCTTCCCCTTAGGTATCCTTTTCCCTCCATGGGCCTGTTGCCATTAATTAAAGGTAGCACAGCAAAGAGTTATCTTCTAGCTGGGGAAAAAGAGCAAAAATGGAAATGGTGGGGAAGCTGGAAGAACTGCAGCTGCTTTTAGCTCACCTTTGGAGGGCTACTTCCTGTGTTCATCAGATTTCCTCAACCTGGTGCCCTTCAAGTGTTTTGGTCTTAGGGATGGACAGATTCTGATTCTCTCAGTTTCTTGCTGTTCAGTCTTAAATGCAGTTCTCCACATTTCCATAGCACTTCCTTAAATTTTCTTTAAAAAAAAAAAAATCCACATGACAATTCATCACAATTTTAGTGCAAATTTCTCCCAACACAGGGCTTTTTTTGCATGCAGTTTTGATGAATCTAGGCCTTTTTGCAAGCAATCTTCCCCTAACATACTTGCATGCTATTTTCACCAACAGACACATGTTTATGAACACTTTTACCTGACATATGCATTTTTTGGACACAGTTTCAAAGATAGCTTTCAGTTCACATACTGGTTTGACAAATGCTGGCTAGGCAGTTTCTCATTAAAATTAAAACAAAATCAAATTTATCCACTGCCCCTATTTCGACTACAACAGTTGATGGGTGTTTGATTTGTCTGTCCCTAACACCTGAAGGGCACCAAAGTTGGGGAAGCCAGATTTACATTATATATTTCGACTCAGGGAATATGAAGAAAGAAAGAAAAGGGAATCAAAGGGATCACATTCTCAGTCTTGAAGAATGTTGGGAACGCGCCCACAAGCTTCAAAGAAGACTGAATCCTTTGGCACTTTTGGACTTCACTCTCTGAGATCTTCCAGTCCAACTTTGAAAAAACAGAGCTGTGGAGAGAAGTTGCAGCCTCTGCGCCTGCCATGCGATGTTTAATTAAACAGCCTATGAATTATTTAAGATTACTATGTGATGCTCTGGAGGGTAAATAACACCTTCCGCAAGCACTTAATATTTTAATTTAGGGACACCAATCTGGACTGTCATTCCCCCGGACTGATTATTTGCCCTCCCCTCTGCAGCACATTCTGGGGCGGGGGAGGGGGGAAGCTATCAGGAAGATAAGAGGGAGACTGTTGAGTCTAGCACTTAGAAGAGGGTCAAAATAATTGGATTCACTTTAGGTTGCACACACGCTGTTTTCCATAACAGCAGGAGATTGAGAACTAAGGAATAAAGCTCTACATACAGATGCAGATAAGATACGAAGAGGCTCAGATCACTTCAGCTTTGGAGGTATTCCACCAAATATCAGGTTTAAAAATGGAAAAGAGGAGTTCTCTCTGGACAAACTATTGTTGAGGTAACTGGTAAAAAACTCGGGAAGTTTAGAAGTCATGGTGGACTTTCACGGCCTGTGGAAATTCTAGGTTTCCTCTATCAGCTACCAGCTGCGTTCAGTGTTTCTGTGTGTCCTACCTGTGCCACGAAGCAGGCAAAAGATGGAGCTGCCATGATGGTATTTTGGCCTAGCCTGCTGCCCTTACTAAGCATATCAGCCACTGTCTTGGAAACAAGCTTAATTGTTTCATATACACTAAAGAGCTGCATGAGTTACAAACATTAATGTAAAATAATAGATTACAGTTATTTTATAATAATTACAACACTCAGAGCAGGTTTCCCTGTTGAGTCCTGTTGTTATGTTGTACATTGCATTGTTGTATTTATTGAAAGTATAATTTCTGGATATTTAAATAAAATAATCATTGCAGCTGCGGCACTGATGCTGATGCAACGACAGCATTAACATCATTTGTTGCATGCTAGATCCAGGAAAACAATAGAAGCAAGAGAGTTACCATGAGATGTATGGATGCTGGGATGAGAACCAGGATAGAAGAGGTGAGAGAGACAGCAAGCTCTTCTCCCATTTTATGTATCTGGGATTCCTGTTCTCTAAAGATGCCCCCAGATATTTCCTTTGCCGGTCCTCATATACAATCTTCCCATTATCAAACATGATCATGATCAAATACAATCATATGTGTATTGAAGACCGCATCCTGAGTATTAATTCAAAGCTGTAACACAGGGTAGCTAATATGGTTTCCTCTAGAGGTTTTCCCGAGGGAGGCGGGTGGCACTGTGGGTTAAACCACAGAGCCTAGGACTTGCCAATCAGAAGGTTGGCAGTTCGAATCCCTGCAATGGGCTGAGCTCCTGTTGCTCGGTCCCTGCTCCTGCCCACCTAGCAGTTCAAAAGCACATCAAAGTGCAAGTAGATAAATAGGTACCGTTCTGTCGGGAAGGTAAATGGTGTTTCCGTGCGCTGCTCTGGTTCGCCAGAAGCGACTTAGTCATGCTGGCCACATGACCCGGAAGATGTACGCCGGCTCCCTTGGCCAATAAAGCAAGATGAGCGCCGCAACCCCAGAGTCGGCCATGACTCAGGGGTCCCTTTACCTTTTTTAGAGGTTTTACCACTAAAGCTTCCAACATCCCTATAGAATTATAGAGTTGGAAGGGACCACAAGGATCATCTAGTCCAACCCCCTGCAATACAGGACTATTTTGTCCAATGTGGGCCCTGACCATTGGCTGTGCTAGATGGGGCTCATGTGAGTTTTAGTCCAACAAAATCTTGGATCAGGGGGTGGCAGGACACCATGTTGGCTTTAGCACGTAGTGGCTGGGAAGCTTATCTTATCTTATCTTATCTTATCTTATCTTATCTTAATCTTATTTATTTATTTTACTTATTCCTTTTGAAAAGCTTGAGGTAGTCTCCATGGTTTCGCCTTCCCCAGTTATCCTCACAAGAACCTGGTGAGGTAGGCTCAACTGAGAGACAGGGACTGGCCCAAAATAATCCAGTGAGCTTCAAAACTGAGTAAGAATTTGAACCTTGGTTTTCCAGTTACTTGTCCAACACACTGACCATTACACTACATTAGCTCTGATCTCCAAATCCAGTCTCTTCTCACAATTCAGGCAATGAGGTTTGACATGTGTTAAAATAATGATATTGAAAAGCGAAGACTTTGTTATTTCAGTTATCTGTTTTATAATCCTCCAAACCATTTAAAGGGTCTATTCACAAAGGAATGGTTAGAATTGCCTTTCAAAAAGTGTTTTGAAATCTTTGCACGGAAGATTCTGCCTGAGGGCAGAATTTTGTGAAATGACCAAGCACTTCCATAATTACACCACAAGAAGAAAACTTTACAAATTGTTGAGGCCTCCTTTCAGAAAGATGAATGATCATCCACATAATGCACTTGTTGTAACAATAGCTGTGAAGTAGTAGGTTCCATCATTGAGACACACACTCAATATCAATTAACATGGACCAGCTGTCCATTAATCTGCCCTTTAATCCGGAGGTGTGCAAAAAGGTGTATCCCTTGAGTGGGAAAACAAGGAAGAGAGTCAGGCATGGGCATCTGGGAAATCCTGAGTGCTCACAGAAGACTTGCAGAATCAGGCAGAATCAGTACTGCCATGTTGCATAAGAACATAAGAAGACCAAAGGCCCATCAAATACAGCATCATGTTCTCAACCAAATGCCTGTAGGCAGCCCGAAGTAGGACCTGTGCAAAACAGGTCCTTACTTATGATTCCCAGAAAATGGTATTCAGATGCATGAAGCCTCTGACAGTGGAGCAGGAGCGTATGAAGTGGGGTGGGCCGCCCCAGGTGCCACTCGGGGGGGTGACAAGATGGCCCCTGCCTGCCCCCAGCTGTAGAGTGGCCGAGGGCGTGTGGCGTCCGTACAGGCTGCCGCTCTTGTGCGCCATCCATACAGGCGTCCATACGGGTTGCCTCTCGAATGGCGACCATATGGACTGCCGAATGTGCACACTCCGTACAGGCTGCCACACATACGCAGTCTGTATGGGATGTCGCACATGCACACTCCGTACGGGCTGCCCCGCCCCAGGTGCTGGAAAAGGTTCCTCTGCCACAGCAGTGGAGGTAGAACCTAGTCATTCTGGCTAGCAACGACTGATAGCCTTATCTTCCATAAATGTGTCTAATCCTCGTTTAAAGTCAACAAATGTGGTAGCTACCACTACCTTTTATGGAAGCAAATTGCATAGTTCAACTATGTGCTGAGTGAAGAAGTTCTTTCTTCCATCTGCCCTGAGTCTTCTAACATCAGGGCCGGCCTGAGACATTTTGGTGCTTGAGGCAGAGCGGAAAATAGTGAAGCCCCCTGCCACCTGAGATGACCAGAAGTGGTCTGGGGAGACCTCAGCAGGCTGATGGTGGTGGAGACAGAAGGAGTGTAGAGAGCAGCAGTCAATGGACAAGGGCGACAAGCCCAGAGCTGCCACCCCTCCCAATTGTCCCCAGTCTGCCACCTGAGGTGACTGCCTCATCACAGCTAATGGGTGGGCCGGCCCTGTCTGACATTCAGCTTCCTTGGATGACCCTGAGTTAGAAGGCCAGTTTTCCTTGCAAACACCATATAGGCTGTAACATCCCTGCATGGCTTCTGTCCCCGGGTTTTTTCATTCATTGCCTAAACAAGAGAGAATGAGATAACCCTTAATGATGAAGCAGATACTTCATCTTCCTTGGGTTTCATAGGCTTTGTCTTATTAAGCATTCACTCTTGTCAGGCAAAACAAAGTCCATGCAAAAGAATGTTTTATTGCCTCTGTGTTATGTTATGGTACTTTTATTAGAGGGTGACATTCCTGAGACAGCACCTGCTGTGTGCATTTGGGCACTGAGCCAGGAATGGAATATACAAGAAACGTGTGATTTAAATCAAAATGGGTTTGTGTTACTGTGTAATGAATATCTCTAGGTCTGGGGAGCAGGAGAAATCAGAACTGTATCCTTTAGAAGCATTAGAAATTTATACGTCTATATCTCTGTAACTACTGTCCTTTGCACAAGTCACACAGCAGTTTGCCACAGGCAAATAGATGCAAAAATGTGCAAAACCCACAAAATAACACAATTCTTAAAAACTAAAGAACAATCACCCACAGCATCAGCATCAGCCAGGTGTTTTCTCCAAATGCCTTCAAACAACAACAACAACCAACTATAAAGAGATGGGGTCAGACACACATCAATAGAGAGGGAGTTCCACATATGCAGCCAACTCTTCAATCCAGGCATTTTAAGAACATATGTCTTAGAAGCATTTGTGCATGTGAATGAGAAAGAGAGAGAATGCAACAGAACTCGAATCCCTTATGTCTTCGCCGAGCCAGCCACCACTTTACCTCCCCTTAGCTTCCCAGCTTTCATCAGCTTTTTCACAGTGGTGACATTGTAGCCTTCAAACCACATGGCTCTTTGAGTTCAGGGGTGTTGACTTTATAGGATTTGACCACGTGACCCCAAACTGCTGGGAGGTAAGTGTATAACTCTCTGGTGCCTAGGCAGGAGAACCAGCTGTGAAGGAAGACCATCGATTGCCTGCTGCTAGCACAGAAGACTTCACGTGGAAACAAGAAAAGCCTTATTGATCAGAATTTGTTTAAAGTAGCACCCATGATGTGTTTAATACTTTTTACTGAACTTCAAGGAAGACTAATTCTACTGATAGCCCCATTTATTATCCTAGTTCCAATACCCTATTATAACCAGACCAAAGTATGTATAATTGAAATGACCACATATTCTTCTGCTGTTTGTCCCCATCTCCAATTTTTTCTCTCCCTGTCCCCAACTCAATTGTTTCTTATCAAGTGTCCATTTTGGATTCTAAAACCCTTGGGCCAAGGACCTGTCAAGTCTGTTCTTTGAAGTGTTGTGCATATAAATGGTACAAATAATAATTTTGATTGGCTAAACTTAGATGTCATGAAGTCAGAAAGGATGGTTTCACATATTAGCTTTGCCCATTGATTGTTGTTCCTGTGTGACTGACAGGCACACTGAATCAACATGCCTGACACCCACAATCTACACCAGGACAGACCAATTGTTGCTAATTCAAATAGGCTAACAAAACAACATCCATCATACAAAGCCAATCACAATAGCAGCAGGTCCACATGGCATCTGAAAGCGCCCTAAAGAATTAGTTTAAATGAAGATTAAATCATCAACACATGTAAATGCACAGACCGCCAGGAATTTTAACGGAGTGCAAATTCTTGGTAAGAGTCAGTGCATCCAAGATCAGTAAAAGGCTAACTACTCATGCATCAAAGTGATACAATAATCATGAGAATATATTAATCACAATCTTATTGTTGACCTCTTGCATTCACATAGGCAGTGTTAACCCCCAGACTGAGCTTAATACCTATTGGGTCTCAGACACCATACATTTACATCACATGAATTCCCCCAACGAATCCTGTACTGGGAATTATAGCTCAATGGAGGATAAACTACAGTTCCCAGGATTCTTTTGAAGAAGCTATATGCACAGACTGGGATGAGATCATGGAGTTTGAAGCATCATGCTCTTAGGCTCAGAGTGCCAAAAGATTCTATCTTCTAAGTCCTCTGATTTGCCAGGGAGACTCACCCCAATTGCTACGACTTTTTACTATATACTGTATTGAACAGAGGAGGAATGACTGCTGGGAAACGCCATGGAGCATCTTCACCAGTGAAACCAGATGCATTCATCTGCCTCACCTGCAATAAAACATGTCTCTCCCATATCGGTCTCTACAGCCACAGCAACTCTCCAATGGCACACCCTTCCATTGTCTCTTGAGACAGATGGATGACAACAATAATTTTAGTTTTAACCCACCTTGTCAGGGGAAAAGGTGGTTTATATAAACAACAACAACAACAACAACAACAACAACAACAACAACAACAGACTGCAGCTTCCTCTCAGCAGCTAGTCCCGTCCCTGAGGAGTGGAATCTCTAACTTTTTCAAAGGGCCCCTGCCTGTTTTGGAAGTCATTGACTTTGGTGTCCTTGAAAATCACCTCATCTTCAGGCCAAAGAGATGCTGACATCACAAGGTGTGAGTGTGCTGAACTTCTGATGAGGCAGAGACATCAAAGGCTGATTCTAAGGGTATATCGTCCTCTTGGCCCAATACATCCCCCTGGCTTCTCCTAATACAGAGTCAGAGTCATCTGCAAATTATATATATTTGATGAGTAACCTATATTTAGGGAGGAAACCAAAGTTTAATAGGAAATCAAAGCTTTCTGGCCCCAATTATCCCCAAATAAATTTCTGGATAAAGCTTCCATAAATGTATCCCAACCGCATTTGAGATGCTAATGAGCCACTTGGCTCCCAGGCACAATGCAAGCAGAACATTCCAGAATGTTATACCTCCACCAAGCATTGTTGCCTTCCATGCAATTCATAACCTTTTATATGCAAGCTCGCTGGATGGAGCTCTATGGACGTTTTTGGCCTTATTCCAGAATCCAACAAGAAAGGACAGGAACACAAATGGAGTTGGGATGATTGATCTATGAGGCATAACTCAATCCAATGGGGTTGTTTCTGGAACTGGATCAGATGCTGAGAATATTAAAAGGCCACAAGTACATTTATGAATCACAAAGTGCACACAACTGAGCCTTGGAATTGAGTCCATTGATTCATTAATTGAACTCAACCGAACTCTAATAGCATTTAATGTTCATTAGCCCCTCATTAGCATAATATAGTGGGGCCTTGCATGTCTCTGTGGGAGTCTTCATGGTTAGTTGCTAAACTAAAAGCTTCCTCTTTCCTGTTTCTATAGGGTAGCTGTTATAGGAATTAAAAGATATGCCTCTCAGACCACTTGCCTCAGCTGTCTCAGAAGGTTCTTTCTCTGGCTTTGGAATTTGTATCCAAGCCTCTTTCATTTACTTCCAAGGATGGCTTTGTTCTGAAAGGACAACAGTAGAAACTATGAGGCAGCCATCTTGCATATCCGATGTTGGTAATGTGTTTAATGGACATCCACATTGTGATGCACAAGCAAATCACTCACATTTCTTAATAAGTCAAAGACATAAAACTTCATTGTGTTTGAAACATTTGCTTGGTTAAGCCCACAACACCAGTCTTTACAGGATGGAGCGGCCAGCTTCCTGTTTTCAACCAGCTATTTCCACCCCACAATGAGCTACTATTAGAACAAGAAATACAAGTCTGTGTCCTTGGGCAGGTAGGTGGATAGGCAACCTCATTCTATGTAAAGTTGCCAAGAGAGAAGCAGTGCTACAGATCTGGATCTTTGTGGCCCAGCTCAGGTTGACTATTTAGAATCACCTTATTTCAAGACCACGAGGATTCAGATCTGTAGGGGTTGTGTCCCAACTTAACCTGCCTTCAATTTTAACCCATAGCTCTGGTGGAGCAGGGAACCAAGGTCTGACTAACAGGATTCCTGGTTCCAGCTTTACAGTGTTGGAACCCTATTAAGTTATACTCAAAGCATATGATATATGTGCGGAGAATGGAGGACTGCATCTCTGTCTGCACTTGCAATTATCATGTGCTTTGCTGACCACACCAGTGGCATAGTGTGGGTTGCCAGCACCAGGGGCCATACAGCGGGGGTGGGGGTAGGAAAGAAAATAGATGGAGTACAGATTTGCATTCACCTGCATGACAGCATCTGCATCACCCAGGAGATAGCAGCCACAGAGATAAGAAAGAATCATTCCTTTGTCTGGAGAAATTCACTTCCTGGTTCACATGGAGAACCCATTTTCAATGGAGCCCTGCAATGGAAGCACACAGCTGTACTGAGGCAGCACTGGGTGTTGAAATGTTGTACCCCTAATAATTCTGCATCTGGGGCAACCACCCCCGTGGCCCCCCACACTACACCACTGGACCACACCACTGGATCTGGCAGGTAGAATCTAAAAGCCTGAAATGGGGGGCATGTATGCACATGAAAACATAGATATGAAAGCATCCCATTCCAGATCTTCTGGACCTACTTGCAAGGGGCAGGGGCAGAACAGTGCTTGCAATTCACAGCAGGGATATTGATGTGTTCCTGCTTCCCTCTCCCCTACACATCTCCCATGCACACAGACATCTGAAAAAGCCTTGGATTTCTATAGCTTTGACCCCTCTTCCTTTCCAAAAGTGACAGTTCCCTAACACAACAGGTAAGGAACATTAGAAACTGGAAGAGAATCACTAGTATTATACCCAGGAAAACTAATGCAACAAATCCCGTGTCTGAATGCACCCTACGTAGCCACTGTTTTTTCCAGTTTCCGCCGAGGCTGAATTAAATCAATTTAACTAAGGCCCGCAGAAAAATTGAAATAGATTTTGTCTGAGTGTTACAAGCAAAATCCAGGAAAAAATCAAAACTTTTGGGAACCAGGTCACACCTTTTTCTTGATCATTATTGTTCTCTTGTCTGACCATGCAGTTGCAGGAGAATGTCAATGTGCAAAGCCTTGCCTTCTTTTTCTGCTGCTTCCCACTGACAGCTCTAAACTCTCTATGAGAGAAATTAATTTACTCTTCCTTTGTTTACTTTCCGACCGTGCAGTTCTTTATGCACCCAGGCGTTCCAATTGCTATTGGCCACCTAACCTGAAGGTCTTACCCTCCTTCACCTCATTCTTGCCTCTGCCAGAATTCACAATCATCATTGCTATTCCTAATTGGACAAAAGGGACCAGACTATTTACTTCCTCACAGGTAGGTATGCACCTCATAACAAGGCTGAACACTTTTTCTGACACCGAGTTGCCTCAGTTTCGGAACAAAATCTCCTGTTCTCCAACTGTTTAAAAGTGTTAGAAGCAAAAACAGTAGAAGTTGACATCAGGGCTGTGGAAAGGCTGTGTCGTGTCCTTGAGGCTAGAGCTGTGCTTTTGCCCCCCTCCCCTTTTTGAACCCTTGATGCATATTTTAAAAAAATAGTGCCAGGAATTATTATCTTTTAAATGAGGTACCTGGTTTGTCTAAAGCAGGCATAGAAGGCAAAATTGATTATAAGAATTTAACCTAAGAAGAGGTCTTGTTAGATCCAATCAAAACCCATTTAGTCCAGCATCCTGTTCTCACAGCGACAACCAAATGCCCATGGGAAGTCTGCAAGTAGGCTCTGAGTGTGACCACATCATTCCCACTTTTAATTCAACAACTTGTATTCAGAGGGGTACGACCTCAGACAATGGAGGTAGAACCTCGCCATTGTAGTGTGTATTGGATTGGCTCTGCTCTGACCCCTCTCTCTCTGGAGAGAGTGACGCACTCTGTTGGGAAGCTGGGAGAGCCATGGTGCCCTGTCCAAACTGACTCACCGGCCACTACCACCAGTAGCCAACTGAGAGCCTTATAACCCATCCCCTCCAGCAATATGGTCTAGGATTTGGATTGCCTTGTAATTCATCTGCTTTAATTTAAAATAAAAAATGTTGAGCTATAGGTTCTGAACTTATTTGGTGCGTCTGTTTTTTGTTTTTGTTTTATCATTATTAGTAGTAGTAGTAATAGAATGTATACACTGCCCTATACCTGGGGGTCTCCGGATGGTTCACATAATAAAATCAAGATCTAAAACTACAAAATACCTAATGAAAATAGGTACAACCACCCAATAGCCCCCCTCCCAAACACATTTTAAAGGGGCATAGGATGTAAATCGGATCAACCAAAGACCTGGTTTAAAAGGAACGTTTTTGCCTGGCACCTAAAGGTGTATAATGAAGGCGCCAGGCGAACTTCCCTGAGGAGAGCATTCCACAGATGGGGAGCCACTGCAGATAAGGCCCGTTCTCATGTTGCCACCCTCCGGACATATCAAGGAGGAGGCATACGAAGGAGGGCTTCAGAAGATGATCTCAGGGTCTGGGTACCCACAAGTTGCAACAATGAGAGCCGAAATCACTGGTTTCACAATGGTTTCACTTTAAATTCCATTGTATCCCCAGATCTCGCTGTCTACGCTGCATTGTCACAAGGTCAAGTCAGAGTGGAGACAGAACCATGACAATGGACAGGTGCATAACAATTTGCTGTTGTTGCCACCACAGTGAAGGCTCTTCTAGCTGGTGTTCTGTCAGAGTTGTCCCAAGTCTTTCAGTAGCTGCTGCCTCACAATTTCATCGTCTGCATCTCCTCATCATACCAAGAAGCAGTGTAGGCTCCAACTTGGGAATAATTGAGTAAATCCCCTGAGTGATCATGGCCATGTTGGCTGTGGCTGGTGGGATTCTTAGTCCAAAACATCTGGAGTTGGGAAGGCTGCCTCAGATCCACCACGGTGGTGATAGGGCCATCTTAATCAAAGAATCTCTGAGGACATTTTGGATATCAACTGGGATCACACTGAATAGGTCCCCCTACCTTGTAGGACTTCGTAGGACAATGGAATCTTGAAGGACAACTGTAAATGCTCATGGCATGACTTTGGAGTAATTGGACTATAAATCCCAAATGTTTGATGACAGTTGTTGTTAGAAATACAAATAAATAGAGATGGAATCATTATATTTTTGGATGGCTTTCTATTAGTTGCATTGAACAAAGGAAAGAAAATGAGGAATGCAGGTTTCTATTTAGTGGTTGAGTGTGTTGCTTAAAAAAGTGTGTGAGGTTTCCTGTCCTTCCCTTTATGAAAAGACCATTGGTTCAGGGGATGGAAAGCACATGTTCTCATTATCCTTTCCTGTTCATCAGTGCTGATCTGTCACATGTCACATTTTCTCTCCTCGGAGGCATATGGTGAGTGTTAGTGATAATAGCTGCAGCATGTCGATCCAAGCCTGACAAGTCCTATCTGACACACAAGATGGGTGAGTGACATCTACCTTGACAGATGGAAAGGGGTGTGTGTGTGTGGATAGCTTGACACCCCTTCCCTCTACTTACAGGATGCTTGGACCAAATACAGATTATTGTCCTTGGAATTCATTTTTCCTGCCACTGCTTCAGTATTTTTACTGTATTTTTATTTTATTGTATTTTAAATATTTTGTTGGAAGCCACCCAGAGTGACTGGGGAAACCCAACCAGATGGGCGGGGTATAAATAATGTGTTGTTGTTGTTGTTATCTCAAGCTGCAGTCCTAATGTCACTTGTCTAGATGTACGCCCCTTATATTCAATAGAGCTTACTTCTGGTGGTAAGGATTGCACTGGGTAAACTATCCTTATCATCATCATCATCATTTTATAGATTTTTCAACATTAAGGCCCTGGCTGGATTGTCTCTCCATTCCATGAATCTTGATGCTTTTCTCCTTTGCTTGTTTGCTTGCTTTTTTGCCTTTAAAATAGTGTTTCATTTTTAAAAAAACACCTCTTAAACTCTTGGAGACACTGCTGTTCCACTCCTTGGTGCTGTAGCACTTGTCTCCCCTGGAAAGCACTTAAAAGCTTCAAAGAGGCTATCCCTCTGGCAGTACGACTACTTCTCCCCCATGCATAAATATAGCACAAAAAGTGCTGTATCAGAACCAGCTTTAAGATAAAATACTTTTTAAAAATCAAAAGTGTTGCTAACCTTGAATGGCTTTTTTCTCTTATTTGGTTCAGCAGTCAATCTTGAAAACGGTTTTGGGGTGGAAGATACATTAGGGTGTCTTGGTTAGAGATGTATTGGTGGAAGGCACATTATAGTGTACTGGCAAGCAAGAACTATCGCTGGAGTTCAGTGACACCTTCCAGCCAGGGGAAAATACTCCAGGAGGGTCCATGCCATGGGTTATTCAGGGACAGGGTGTCAGGATAGGAAGGAGAGTCAATCAGCACTGGTGTCTTACTTTCTCCTGGGATGAGGCAGCCAGGAGTCAGATAGGTCTTGGCCTTTCCACAGCATTTTCCCACCGGATGCCTGCCTCTCTTTCCTGCTTGATGCCCCACCACCTGACACTCCCAGGTCACTCTGGGCTGTCCAACCCAACCTGTAGTGATCTATGGCTATCTCAGTCAGACTCGGCTGATGCCCAAGTCCCTCAAAATAGAACTGATTTGGCTTGGGGCTTGGCTGAGTCCAGTGCACAGCCTAAATAATAACCTGATCCAGTGTTTGGTAGCTTTGCAATAGTGTGACAAACGTCATTCACCTCTGAATTCATTCTATTTTTAGGCGGCGGGGGGGGGGGGGATAGGAAGAGCATTTTGCTGAAATTTCTCCAAGTGGTGGAGAAATTCAGAAGCTCCCCACCTCCGAAATGCTGGGGACCAATGTTTTTCCCTGCAGAAACAGAACATAAAAAGGCACTGCTTGTGTGCTTATCCCTGGCATCTGGCTGACCAATGTGTGAACAAGATGCTGGACTAGATGGACCATTGGCCTGATCCATTGGCCTCTTCTTTTGTTCTTACACCTATGCATACGGTGAAGAATGTCTTTTTGATTTCAGTAGGATTCAAGCTGGCATTTTGGGGGGCTGCAATGTTAGCATCTCATACAAACATTCTGCAGGTACTGAGGTGTCCTGGCTGCTTATTACACCTCTTCGTTGCCCCACAGGCATGGGCTCCTGACTTTTCTATGGGGTTCAGCAGTGGGGGTGGGTTCTAGAAAAAGAGGCTCCTCACCTCCTTTGTTCTCTTAGAATGGCAATGGCGGCCACCTGAGGGATGCAGGAACTGAGTTCCTGTGAGTTCCCCCTTTTAAAAAAAGCCCCAGGGTTCAGCCTGTCATTGATGTGAAGGAATAGAACACTTTAAAAATATATATCTGCACTCCCTCAGGGTAGTAGCAGTTCAAATTAATTGGCAAGGAGAAAACCTAATAATAGTGGGGATATACGCACCTAATGATAACAAATCGGAGTTTTATAGGATGTTAGAGGGAAAGCTATTTGAATACATTGATCAGAAAATAATACTATTGGGAGATATGAATGGTGTGGTGTCGTTAGAGATGGACAGGTTAAGGGATGGAATGGGCAAAGAAGGAAAGCTACCCAGAACCTTCTTCTCATTGGTTCAGAACTGTAATTTGGTGGATATTTGGAGATTTAAATACCCTCTGGAAAAACAATATACTTTCCACTCAGAACCCAATGACTCATCCTCGAGATTAGATCAGATATGGACCTCGGCAGAACTAGTACCAAGATCTATACGGGTGGGGATCCAGGCCAAAACGATTTCGGATCATAACCCAGTAAAAATGGAACTGAAAGGGCTGGAAGAAAGATCATACAGATGGAAAATGAAAGATTACTTGTTAGATGATTTAGAGATAGTAGAGAAAGCTCAGAAAAGGTTAAAGGAATACTTCGAGGATAACTTAGGTAATGATACAAAACCAAAGGTGGTGTGGGATGCAGGCAAGGCGGTGATGAGGGGTTTCTTCATTCAACAGAGTGCAAATAAGAATAAAAAAAGAGAAAAAGGGAAAAATGAAATTCTACAGCAAATAATGGACAACGAACAAAAATTAACTAAAAACCCCAAAAATAAGAGAATAAAAGAGAATATTAAAGTTTTACAATCTCAGTTTGCAATGTTGATAAATAGGGAAATAGAATGGAAAGTCAAAAAATTAAGACAGAGAAGCTTCGAATATGCTAATAAATCAGGAAAGCTATTAGCTTGGCAGCTTAAAAAAAGGAAGGAACAGAACACAATAAATAAAATCGAGGTGGAGGGAGAAGAGATAAATAATCCCAAGGAAATAAGGAAGGCCTTTTTGGACTTCTACAGAGGACTTTTTAAAAACAGTGAAAGGAATAATCTGAGAAAAATAGAAAGATTTCTAAAATGTAAGAATATAAAAAAGATTTCCACAGTGGAGAAAGGAAAATTGAGTGCCCTAATTGAGGTAGAAGAAATCAAAGAAGCAATAAAGGAATTAAAAAAAGGGAAAGCCCCAGGTCCAGATGGGTTTACTGGTAGCTATTATAAAGAAATGGAGTCAGTCTTGCTGACTCCATTGCAAGAAGTAATGAATAATATCCTTAAAGAAAGAGAAATACCAGAGACATGGAAGGAGGCACTAATCACACTAATCCCCAAACAGGATTCAGATTTACAACAGATTAAAAACTATAGACCGATCTCCCTATTAAACATAGATTACAAGATTTTTGCGGGAATTCTGGCAAGGAGACTAAAAAATATATTGGTAGAAAGTATACACAAAGATCAAGCGGGCTTTTTGCCGGGTAGGCAAATGAAGGACAACATAAGAAACATAGTAAATATTATAGAATATTTATCTGACAGGTGTGATAAACAAGGTTTGTTGTTGTTCGTGGATGCAGAGAAAGCATTCGATAACATAATCTGGGATTTCCTGCTGAAACAATTGGAATATATGGAGGTTGGCACTGAATTCTATAACGGGGTAAAGGCAATCTACACGGAACAAAAGGCAAAACTGATAATAAATAATGTGGAGACAGCAGAAATAAGAATAGCAAAAGGAACAAGACAGGGATGTCCACTGTCCCCATTGTTATTTATAATGGTGTTAGAAGTCCTCCTAAATTCAATAAGAGAAAATAAGGGGATAAAAGGAGTAACAGTTGGGCAGAACGAATACAAAATTAAGGCATTCGCAGACGACCTGGTTGTAACAATGGAGGATCCAATAGATTCAATAAAAGAGGTACTCGAAGAATTTGACCAATTCGGAAAAGTGGCTGGCTTCAAATTAAATAAAAGGAAAACAAAAATTATAGTAAAGAATATGAATACAGATAAAACTGAAGAATTACAAAGAGAAACGGAAATAGAGGTGGCCAGAAAGGTGAAATATTTAGGAATATGGGTAACGCCAAAAAACATAGACTTAATCAAAAATAATTACGAGACAGTATGGAAAGGAGTTAAGAAAGATATTGAAACATGGGGCAAGCTAAAACTGTCATTTTGGGGCAGAATAGCCACAATCAAGATGTGTGTGCTTCCAAAAGTGTTGTTTCTGTTCCAGAACATTCCTGTAATTAAGGGTATAAAGATATTTAAAGACTGGCAGAGGGTGATCTCAAAATTCGTCTGGCAGGGCAAGAAACCAAGAATAAAATTTAAACTGTTGACAGATGTGAAGGAAAGGGGGGGCTTTGCCCTGCCAGATTTGAAATTGTACTATGAGGCGTCATGCCTATGCTGGGTCAAAACATGGATAAAACTGGAAGATAAGGAAGTGCTAGACCTAGAGGGATTTAACAACAGATTTGGGTGGCACGCCTATCTATGGCATGGGAGGAGAAAAGTACACAGGGGCTTCGAAAATCATATTTTCAGAGGCCCACTGATTGAGGTATGGGAGAGGAACAGAGATATGTTAGAACCTAAAACACCCCATTGGCTATCGCCACTAGAAGTCATGAGCGTTAAAAAGATTAACATGAGGGACAATTGGGCTACCTATGAACAACTGTTAATGAAAGAAAAAGGAAAGTGGAAAATGAAGCCGTACGAACAGGTCAAAGAGAAAGTCTATGATTGGCTGCACTATTTCCAGATAAACGGAATGTTCAGGAAAGATATTAAAGACAAAGGATATGCTGATAAAGATTCTAGATTCCAGATTGAGATATTGAATAACAACTATAAAATTTTGTCTAAAATGTATAATCAGTTATTGGAATGGAATTTAATAGACGAGGAAGTAAAGTCGGTAATGATATATTGGGCTAGAGATATCGGTCATAACATATATTTTGAAGAATGGGAGAAACTTTGGAAAAAACATCTCAAGTTTACAGCTTGCGTGACACTAAAGGAGAATTTAATGAAAATGTTTTACCGATGGTATATGACTCCTGCAAAATTAGCCAAAATGTATGGAACTTGTAATAAATGCTGGAAGTGCAAGGAAAGGGAGGGGACCTTCTACCATATGTGGTGGGAATGCCAAAAGGTTAAAGGGTTCTGGGAGAGTGTATATAACGAAATGAAGAAAATTCTAAGATATACTTTTGTTAAAAAACCCGAGGCTTTTCTGTTGGGATTGGTAGGAAGGGAGATAAAAAAGAAAGATCACAAGCTGTTCCAGTATGCAACAACGGCAGCAAGAGTCTTATTAGCTCAAAATTGGAAATCAGAGGGCCTACCGACAATTGAGGAATGGAGAGCAAAACTATTAGATTATGCGGAGATGGATAAGATGACAGGGAAAATTAGATATTCAAAAGACCAGAGGTTCATTAAGGATTGGGAAAGTTTTACGAAATATCTGGAAAATTTAAGTGATGGACAGATAACACTAGTGGGCTTTAAAGGAGCTCTGTAAAAAGAAAAGAGTATTGTCTAAAGAGAAATGGAAGAACTAGAATGATTAATGGCATTACAAATTAAGAAATGCGAACTTTTATAAAAGATTATTACGGATGATTTGTGGAAAGGTTGAAGGAAGTCATACTTAAAAACCTGTGAAAATGAGAATCGAACTTTTATATTTTGTTTTTGTATTTTGTATTATGCAAATTAATAAAAATTATGCATGAAAAATGAAAAAAAATATATATATCTGCACTCCCTCACTTTTGCCTGCAGAGCCAATCTATGAAACCAAACGTTCCAATGTTTTAAGGAAACCTTATGATCACTCACTACTAAGGAGGAAATGAGCTAGCTATGCAGGGGACTAATATCTGTTTGTCTGATGTGTCATATTCTCATTGCCTGGCAAGCTTGAAAGAAAGGGCCCTTCTAAAATATAAGGACACATAAATTGGAGCTTAATAGGCTACCATATTAGGCCCAGCTTGTTCTAACCACTGACATTTTCCCTCTGTAATGGATTTCCTTCATTTTACCAGCAAATTTCGCATTTAAGACACGTACACCCCCCTTTTCTTGGAGAGGGGAGGCTTCATCTTGATCTCCAAATTGCAGCATTTATTTCTGCTAGTTTCCAAATACTGGGATAATTCCCATTTATTACCTTTCATGTGTCTGTAAATTGCACTTTTTTTAAAAAAAAAAAAGGGACATATGTCAGTTTCTTTTAATTTCATTTTCACCAAACAGCCATCTTACCCGAGTTGTCCAATAGTTTTCCAGGAAAGACTCTTTTTCTAAGTTGAGGAAAGCAGAGGATTTTTAAATCTCCAAGACAAACTGTACACGTTAACATGAAATGAAATTCATTTTCTCTAGTTCCATGGCCCTTTGCGAGGTATGGACATGAAATAAGCTGATCAGGCCAAGCGATGGCTTCTAATCCAGCCGCATCCCTACAGAGGGATGATTGTATTGAAGAGCAAAGTCTGATATCAAAGCTTAGCTGTCCCCCCAGTAAACACCAAGCAAGAAAGGATAGGGCGTATGATTGGATCCAAAGCTTTCGAAACCAAATGCCTACTTCTGAAATGACTTTCAGCCTTTTGAATCCATACTTCCCAAGACAGATTTAATATCTTTCACAAAGCGTGGCTTTCCGAGGTTTCTCAAGCGATTTTACAGTGCCTGTCAAGAGAGGTAAATTAAATGCAAAAACAAACTTCTTTCTTTAACCATTGCATCCCCAGTTATTCCCCCCACCCCTTAAAACACACACACAAACACACACACAAACACAGAGAAAATAGAAAAAGTGTGTGCGCGTGTGTGTGTGTTTTAAGTGACAACAGAAAAGAACTTGCAGTGCAGTCTTATGAGGCACTGCTTTCATGACATAGCTCAGGGGTTGTGAACCTCAGGTCAAGGAGTCAAATGTGGCTCACAAGGCTTTTCTATGAACCCCTTGGGACTTTCCTCTAGGCCACACTTCCTTTCCAGGTCACAATCTTTTCCCCAATCTACATTTTGAACCAGCCAGGTTGTGTCCTTGAACTGATAACCCAAATGGAGGATGCTGATTGGTATATGTGTCTGTGGAAACCTCAGATAGGTCACTCCATCCACTTTTTGCCTTAGTTCCACCCACCATTGACAGGCAGCCCTCAGAATGTTGCCTACAAGGAAATGTGGTCCTCAGGCTGAAGATGGTTTGAATGCGAGACTGATGTAGAACTCTGTGCCCTCAGCAGTGGGCTGCACCATCTCTAATAGAGCTCTTTCAGACTGCTAACTGCTTTCAAGTGTTTGGCCCAGCAGCCAACTTGTGAGATGGCCCTATATTATCACCATTTCGCAGATGTGGAACTGAGACTGGCAATGGAATCTTGTGCATGTTTCCTGAAAAGGAGGGGGGGGGGAAAGAACACCTATTATGTCATATACCTCCAACTTATATGGTATTCTAATATTTTCATGTTTCTGTGTGCTCCTTCATTGTCTACATTTTAAAGCAATTAAAAGAAGTGATTTCCACTGTGTTCAGTTGGGCTTACTCTCAAGTAAGTGTGCATAGGATTGCAGCCTAAGAGCATGACTTTCCACACTGTGACTACATGAAACAGATCAGAACTGTAATCTCCCTTATTTAAGTTGGACACATGGCATCAGTGTGGCACTTGAATGTTACTGAGTATAATTCTCAAGATTCCATAACTGATGTGTTTATATCCTGAAGGCTGAGCTCTTTTCTTTTCCCCAGCAGACAATTTGGCTGACAACGCTTTTGCGGGCTGCCCAGAAATTGATCTATTTCTGGTTGCTTTTTTGACATTAGTTCTTTCTGCACTAAAAGGCATGTTTCTACCTGCAAATGAGTAGCAATCATAAGACTGCCACCTATTAGTTTCTCTTCCAATCGCCGTGCAACACAGAAACGGGCAGATGGACAATGACAGTTCTCCGTTTCATGTGGCAGATCCGATTACTCTGGAAAACACACTAGTACAAACCCCAAATGTTAGGAAAAACAGATGGTGTGAATTCGTGCACCATATACCAAGGGGGGATCCTTGGGCACTGAACAGTTGTCTCAACTCTTTTGCTCAAAGCAAGAAATTGAGACTTTGTGCTTCCCTCTGCCCTCCCCAATATTCTTTGTTGAGCAATTATAAGCCTAGGATGTGTGTGGAAATGCAGGCGGAATTGTTGGTCTTTGGTTTAACTACTGGCCAGTCAACCTTCTGTTTGGAAGTCTGGTTGAAGGTTTCAGGTTCAACCCCACTTGGAAGGATCAAGTAAGAGGTGGTGCAGAACAAACCCTGGAGAGCAACTGCTAAGTGAGAGAGGACAACACTGGGCTGGATCAGGGGATGGGGAATCTGCGGCTCTCCAAATGTTGCTAGACTGCAACTCTCATCCCCCCCTGACTACTGGCTATGCTGGCTGGAGCTGATGGGAGATGGAGTTCAGCAACTTGAAAGGGCACAGTTTCTCCACTACTGTGCCAGATAAGGAAGTGGCATGCTCTGTTGTATGACAGCACTCTATGAGTTGACTCTAAGAATGGAACAGAGGGATATAAATGAGGCTGGGCTGAGACAATTCCCCTGCACCTGCTTCCAACCTCACTTCTGTTGTACTTCAAGTTCCTGTAACAGCAATGGTTGTTGCTGCAGGTCCCCCTGCTGCGGGGAAGCCTCGGACCATCAGCTGGGTGAGGACTGCAGGGCCTGCTCCCTTCCAGGGCCTTTTCCAACTGGCCCAGGGGGCGTGGCCCAGGCCCTTATTTAGAACAAACTTTTGGGGAAGTGTGGAAAGTGTTCTGCCATTGCTTCCCTGTTCCAGGTGGTTAATGTGCTTTAAAATGTCCTCAAGCAGTCGGTGGCAATTTAAATTTTTATTCCTTTTTTCCCTTTTTTCCTTTGTTGGGGGTGGGTGGGTGGGATGGATAGTTGGTTGGGGATTAATTTTAGTATAATTGTTCTGTTCCTTTTTGTTGTTGTAGTTTTATTGGTTCTGTATAGTTTGTGTTTTGTTTTTAAGGGGCGGGATCAGGGCTGCCTGGGAGTGGCTCCCCAGCCAACACGATGGCTGGGACAAGTTCCACAGGGGCGGAAGCACTGGGACATCCGATCTCGGTGATCATGGGCAGGAGGCGGAGTTACGCTAAGACCAGACCATGTCATTACCGAGGAGGCAGGTTTAGTCATTGTTTGAAGACTATCCCTGCCTCCGGGTCTGGCCTTGACCGGATGGATACTGGAATCAACAGGGGAAACCCACATGACCTGAAAGTGTTGCTGTGCAATGCCAGGTCAATGATGAATAAAACCACTGCCATCCACGACTTGATTGTGGATGGAGGATTTGACCTGGCATGTGTGACAGAGACCTGGTTGGAGGAAGCAGATGGGCCTGTCCTTGCCGCTGCTTGCCCACCAGGTTTCTCTTACGCACAGCAACCCAGGTCATGTGGGCGGGGAGGGGGGATTGCAGTGATTTTTAGGAAGTCACTAGCTTGCACCAGGCGTCCTACTGGGAAGATCCAGTTCTCTGAGTGCATGTTCTGGAAGCTGGACAATAGGGGCAGTACAGGATTCCTTTTGGTGTACCAACCTCCCCGCTGCACCAAGGATTCTCTGTCCGAGCTGCTTCAGGTCGTGGCGGATTTTCTCCTGGAGACACCTAGTTTGGTTGTCCTAGGGGATTTTAACATCCATGCTGACACGACCTTACAAGGGGCCGCTCGGGACTTCGTGGAAAGCATGGCCTCCATGGGGCTGTCCCTGAATAAGTTTGGCCCAACTCATAGTCATGGACATGCCTTAGACCTGGTGTTCACCTCTAGTGACGTGGGTGATCTAACACTAAGTAAAAGTGAAACAAAAGAAGTGCCATGGTCAGATCACTTCCTGGTGCAACTGGACTTCTCCACGACCCTTCCCCTCTGCAGGGAGGTGGGACCAATTCGGATGGTCCGCCCCCGCCTCTTAATGGATCCAAATGGTTTCCAGAGAGTGGTAGGGGATGCTTTAGCCCATGTTGATGGCCTTTCAGCTGATTCCCTGGTGGCCCGCTGGAATGCGGAGTTAACCAGGGCTATCGACTGTCTGGCTCCGAAGCGCCCTCTCCGATTGCATGGAGCCCGGACAGCCCCGTGGTTTTCTTCGGAGCTGAGGGTGATGAAACAATTGCTGAGACGGCTAGAGCGTCGGTGGCAGAAAACTCACTCCAAATCTGACCGGACACAGGTTAGAGCTCAACGTCGAGCATACCAAGTGGCGATAGCGACGGCGAAGAAGACTTTCTTCACCACCTCTATTGCATCTGCAGAAAATAGTAGCAGGAGACTCTTTCAGGTGGTTCGCAATTTAACGGAACCACCTTTACCACCGGGGCCTTGTAAAGACCCCAAGATCTCCTGCAACGATTTTGCAAAGTCTTTTGCAGATAAAATCACTCATATTCGGAAGGAGCTAGACACCACCGTGGGAGCAGGGCCGGGGCGGGAGAGTGCTAGAGCTCTGTCTGGTCAAGTTGCATGGAATCAATTTCAATCCGTTACCCCCGAGGATGTGGACAGGCTGCTTGGACGCGTGAAACCTGTCTCCTTGATCCTTGCCCATCCTGGCTAATAAAAGCAAGCCGGGAAGGGCTGGGCGATGGGCTAGACTGGTGACTGGGGGCGGCCGCCGAGACCACATAGCACCGGTCTTGAAAGACCTACATTGGCTCCCAGTACGTTTCCGAGCACAATTCAAAGTGCTGGTGTTGACCTTTAAAGCCCTAAACGGCCTCGGCCCAGTATACTTGAAGGAGCGTCTCCACCCCCATCGTTCTGCCCGGACGCTGAGGTCCAGCACCGAGGGCCTTCTGGCGGTTCCCTCATTGCGAGAAGCAAAGCTACAGGGAACCAGGCAGAGGGCCTTCTCGGTAGTGGCGCCCGCCCTGTGGAACGCCCTCCCATCAGATGTCAAAGCGATAAATAACTACCTGACATTTAGAAGACATCTTAAGGCAGCCCTGTTCAGGGAAGTTTTTAATCTGTGATATTTTACTGTATTTTTGGTTTCTATGGAAGCCGCCCAGAGTGGCTGGGGAAACCCAGCCAGATGGGCGGGGTACAAATAATAAATTATTATTATTATTATTATTATTATTATTATTATTATTATTATTGGCATTTGCCCTTTGACTCCTCACCCCCATCCTGTTCTTAGCTCAGCAACTTAGCTATCTCAGGCTGCCTATTTTCAAAGGGGCATCTTCAAGGGAGCCTTTGAGGGAATCCCTTGTCAGTTCCTGTAATGGATTTTTGATGTGAAGATGAGTCACTGGCCATATGCTTTAAATGTTTATTACTAATTGCACCGGTAGCATTTTTTAATGTACAAAGTGCTGTGAAAATGGGACCCAAATGACCTAGTGAGGGTAAATGCTGATTTACAATTTGAAATCAGTTGCCATTTCAGTTCCATCTTTACAGACTGAAGAATCTGAGGCTGGGAGATCAATGTGGTAGACTACTTCGGTTCTGCATGCGATATGGAGCAGAAATCCATTTGGTCCACATTTTAGAGTGAACTGAGTGAATCTGTGAGCCCCAGGTTTATATATAGATCAAAATGATGTGATCAGTTGGGTTGCACCCTTTCAAGATGTAGCTTTGTTTTGTTTTAAAGAAATGCATGCATACAAAAATGCATATTTTAGGGAGAAATGCATTGCAACGCATACAAAAAAAGTGTATTTAAGGGAAATGATACATTCAAAAATTGTGGTTCAGGGAGAAGCACATCTAGTTTAAATACAAATTCTTTTATTTTCTTAAATCCACAAAATATGAGAATTGACCTATTATTGAGTACAACCTCAATAATATTATTATTAAGCACATGTAAAACTGTCATGGAACAAAAATAGTCTGAGCTGTCCATCCCTAATAAACCTAATAAACCTTCCCTTCAACTGCAGTGTGGATGTCCATTAAAAATAAAATAAAATTACATTGTAGAGCCCCCATGAATGGCATTTTACTGCCTTCCTGAAGTCAGTGGAAATTATACAACCTTCCAACACATTCCCATCACCAGCAGTTACAATGAATTGCTCTTATGGCTGTATGTGGTTGTTGTTTTTAAGTCACTGTGGATTAAGAGAGAGAGAGAAATGTGCTGTTTAGCAAGCGGATGAAGGCAAATGTGTGAGAGAGACACACACTGTATATTTATTTACTTATGATGATCCCAGCCATGAGCCATCAGCCTACAGCTTCGTTTTACAATTGCCTTCATTGGCTATTCACAAGCAAGCCATGAATAGCGGGATTATATCCAAATTCATTCTGTTTTTGCTTCCCAAATAGGATCTATTAAATAGTTACTTCTCAGGATGGCGGGTGTTATTAACTGTTTGCGAGTGCTACGTTTTACAAGTGACAGTTTCCTTATATATGCATGAAGAACTGGGAGTGCTTTGAGAAGTGGAAAGGAGATCAGTTACACAGACTTGGAGGAGAAACAGAGAATCCATGTTAGCATGTGTAACTAGCCCCAAATGATTTCAAACCATCCTCCTCCAGGGACCAGGAAGTTAATTAGAAAAACCTGGATCTCCAGGATTTTTAGATTCCTGAAGTCCTAGGCACCATCTACTTTCCTTCCTTAGTGTTCTTTGTTTTTGAAAGTTTCTGCAAGTATTGTTGTGTGATGGAGTGAGACAAGATTAAATATTATGTTTATTCATTCATTCATTCATTCATTTTATTTTTATTCTGCCTTTCTCCTAGCAGAGGACCCACTCACAACATGAATTTAAAAACAGATACCGCTAAAAGCCACACTAATATTTCATAAATACTTTAAAAAACAATTAAAAATTTAAATAGTCTAAATATGTACATGCCAAGTAAAACTGAAATATGTATATGTTGAACTGAAATATGTATATGCTGAACTGAAATATGTATATGCTAACTTTGTGCCTGAAATATGTATGTGCTAACAATTCTGTTCCAGAACCGTGCAAATGTCAACATTTTCAAAGCTAGCCTAGCCTAACACCAATCAGAAAATACTTTTAAAAAGGGCCTCAATCCTGGCCCAAAATATACTCTCTTAACTCAATGGGCTCAAGCACACCTCAGTTGAATGGTTGCCCACTGTACTTTCTACCTGAGGGCAACTTTGAAAATCCTTACTGGCTTGATAGTTCACTTTGAATACATTGCAATGTGAAATACAACAAAGCCATATGCAGACCTAAAGGTAAAGAGGTAAGACAGGTTTGTTTAGTTGTTAATAAACAGGCGTTTATATATAAGTATTAACTTACCATATATAAACACCATCTACACCTCCTTGAAAGATTCCATCAACAGTGTCTCCCCAAAAAAATTTACACATCACTTGGGAACACAGGCAAACTAATGCCAATGTACTGGAAGAAGCAAAGATCACCAATGTCAAAGCAATGATTCTTCAACATCAACTTTGTTGGATTGGTCATGTTGTTTGGATGCCTGATTATCATCTTCCAAAGCAACTACTGCATTCCAAACTTAAAAATGGAAAGCGTGATGCTGGTGGTGGTCAACAAAAGAGGTTTAAAGACTCTCTCAAGGCAAATCTAAAAAAAAATGTAGTATAAACACTGACAACTGGGAAACACTGGCCTGCGAGTGTTCCAATTGGAGAACAGCCTTTACCAAAGGTGTCATAGGCTTTGAAGATGCTCAAACTCAGGATGAAAGGGAGAAACGAGCTAAGAGGAAGGCACATTTGAAAACCCTCACCATGATCAACTCCCACCTGGAAACCTATGTCCCTAGGCAGTGGAAGTCAGGAGTGCCTGGCATGCTCTGGTCCATGGGGTCACGAAGAGTCGGACACGACTAAACAACTAAACAACAATGGAAGGGTGTGTGGATCTAGAATTGGCCTCCATGGTCACTTATGGACTCACTGTTAAAACTATGTTTATGGAAGACAATATTACTTGGCTACAAGTGATCACCAAATAAGAATAAACAAGCAGAGGTTCAGTATTCCATGGAATAAGCAGTTAGTTTTGATCTCTTGTTCTGAATGTATGCCTTGGTTGTTGAGTCTAAAAAGGATAACCTCCATGCTCCATTGGTCACTCTTGTGTATAATGGAGAGTGCATCATGTGTCCTATGTAAAGGCAGATTCCCTTTCCACAGGAACTCCCCAATGCCCACCATGGGAAGCCAGGCCTGTGGCCTGAATAGCCTGTGGGCTATCTGGACCATGGGATTTTCAAAGTCGTTGTGTGATATTTTGTGGAAACAAAACACTTGCTGACCAAATTTAAGCCATCTGGTTCTGCTCTAAGAGGGCTTACCTCTCTTTATACAAGTGGATAAAGAGAGCTCAAACAAAGTGTCTTGTTTGAGCTATGTTTGTTCAGTTGCACCGTGAATGAAGACATAACTCTCTTTTCCATGCCAGTGGGATCATTCTTACAGTCCTTGTGTGAGATAAAACAGGTTGCTGGGTGGGAGAAACATGACCTCTCCTTTGCTTGCTCTTATAACCACCCTAGGGTTTCAGAGTCTCCAGAAATAGGTCAGTGGGTGCAGAATTGTATTCAAACAAGACAGCAGCACTTGTCTGCTGCCATGGGGTGAACTGGGATTGCACGTGTATTGCGCATGTGCAAGGATCCAGATTCTGCTCCTCCCATCTCTATCACCCAACACACACTCCTCCAGTGTGTACAAAACAGGTGATCGGCAGGGCAAACTACAGCCCAGTTGCCATGGTGACAGAGATGCAACAGGAAGTCCAAGGAAGGAGGAGCCATGAAGAGCCAGTGAACTCTCTCATACGTTTTTTAAAAGCTCTCACCATATTGTGCTGCTCGCTGCAGGTTGTATGGCAGATGAGAGGAGATTTTGCCGCACTGCACAGCTGAGTAGGATGAAGAGGAAATGGGTGCTTGTGAATACCTTTCTTCCACTTGGCCAACAATTGAGCCAACATAGAGGCAGCGTTTTAGCTGCTTTGCCATGACTGGAGGAGCCCTATGGAACTACTCTTAGGAATCACACAGTTGTTACAGACACTTTGGAACCCCCCCCCCCCGAAGTTAGACTGGCCTGTTGTCATTTCACTGGCAAGTGAAGACAGGTTTTGGGAAACTGATTGCTTTTAATTAAAGGGTTGGTGCCATGCTGTTTTTATTGTAATTACAGTATCTGTATGTTTTTAACATAACATCACACACACACACATCTAATTCTATTAATGTTTAATTGTTTTTCTAATCTATATTTTTAGCTATTCTTATTTTATCTGGAAGCTGCCTTGAGTTCCTGTCAGGGAAAAAGGAAGGGTATAAATAAATAAATGAAGTTGATGTGTGGGCTCCATGGTCCTGGTGGTCCATAGATAGGGCTGATCAAGTCACATTATTTCAATCTTAGTTCATTTATTTCAATTATATCCCACCTTTTTCTCCAGGGAGCTCAAGGGGTCAAACATGTTTCTCACTCCTCCTCAATTAATCCCCCCAGCAACCCTGTGAGGTAGGCTGGGCTGAGAGGCAGTGACTGGCCCCAGGTCACCCAGCGAGCTTCATGACCAAGTGGGGATTTGAACCCTGGTCTCCCAGGTCCTAGTCCAACATTCTAACCTCTACTCCACACTGACTTTCAAACACCAAGTACTCCTATCTCTCCCTTACAGAGTAAGGAACATTTCTGTCATTGTGAACTGAGAGAATTCTTGAGAACTGGAGAAGCAAATGACATAGCCTCCAAGAGATCTTTGCTTTGTTTGGAATTTCTCCCTAGATCTCTATTACCTTAATGCTCTTTGAGTAGAAGCTTCAGATTCCCCCCTTTTCTGAAATATTGCTTGACGTGCTCCGGCAACAGGCTGCATTGTGTGCAAGGCACACAGCTGTGTCAGTCAGGCTTGCTCATAAAATTGGAAGAGCTCCGTGTCAACTCCATATGCTGTGTGCAGCACAGCAGAAGGGGGTCTTTGGGGAGCGGAATTAGCGGGTTTATAGATGAGCTCAGGAAGTTCAGTAGACCATGCATAGGAGAGAAGGCACTTTGATAACGGTGCCAGAACTCAATGATCCTAAAAGCCCAGCGGGCCTTAGAAACAACATTCTAGATACGCAAGTAATCCAGAAGGAGGACACAGGTGATATGAAGACCTATAAGGATGAAGAGAGAAAAGAGGCAGAATTCTGCAGAACTCTGAAACTAGGAAATTGGGTGCATTTATTTAATTCAAAGAACTAATGCTGAATTTACAGACTCTAGAGCAGTTGTATCCATTTATTTATTTTTTTAAAAACCTACCAAATAAATAGTATAGCTTCTAATTGATTTTATTTGTAGGCTTCTTTTCCTCCAAAAAGCTCAGAACAACATTTGCTGTTGTTTTTTGCTTTGCGCTGTCCTTGTAAGGTAGGCAGACAGATAGAGATTTGGTCATGTTGAGCTCTGTAGGTCAGCAGGGTCAAATTCTAATTTCTGTACTGAACTAGGAAATTTTGGGTCCCATGATTGGTTTATCATGATGGGTATGAGCCACAGAGAGTCATACAATCATAAGCTGTAATAGTCGCCTTAGTTTGCCCTCAGTGGCGTAATGATACCAAGTTAGATGAGCTACATAATGTTGTGACATTATCATTCTGGCTGCATGTTCCCTGATTGGCTAGGACCATCTCATGAATGGGAATGAAGTTGCTTGCAATTGCGGGGTAGGGGCTGGCAGCAGAGCAGTGGCAAACTGGGCTGTGAGCAGGCATGAGAACGAAAATTAAGAGAGGTAAGACATCTTCTGAGAAGATCCGCCTCCTCTGAAAGTGAAAATCTGAATGCACAAACATTGTCTGCAGCCTTAGTAGGGGCCTACTAAAGAAGTGGGCCATCAAAAGTTGTGGCTCTACCTCTCCATCCACATGAAGCTCTGTTCCTGACAGTTGTGTTCTTTTCATACATCTAAAGCATTCCCCCCCTTCCCCCTTTCTCTTTTGAAGAATAGTTTTTGAAAAGGAACACAGGTTGTCAGGTCCTACTCCCTAACTGTGCCACGGCAAGCAAGCGAAAACAGCTTGACAGCGCATTGCGCCGGTGTCTGATCAGATGATCTATTAGGGGAGCAAAACAGCACTCTGCAGGAGTGAGACAGAAACATCCCCTTAGGAATGAAGCTGACCATTCATGCTCTGCAAGCAGCCTGACTAGAGAGCAGGGGGAAAGTTTAGATAACAAAGCTGCTCCCCCCCCCCCCCCCACGTCAGGAGGTTGAGCAAGACTGCAGACAGGATGATTTGCACAGCGTGATTGATAAAGGGATGACACACTAGGCCAGGAATTTCTGAAACGACATAGTTCAAAAGGCAGCAGTTTCTCTTCAATGTGGTGATGAGAAGGATAAAGATTTGTGGAGGATTTCATCCCTCCCCCCCCCACCTTCTCCATTCCCAAAGGCATTTTGACTGGAAGTTGGCATTATAAAATCACAGGGATAAATATATATGGAGAGAGAGAGAGGAGGGAGGCATTTTCTCTGCTTCTGTTATTTGAAGGCACCAGGGTTTTGTTTTGTTTTACCTGCTAATGTTCCTGCTTCTCCAGGCATGAGGAGGAAGACAGAGAGGACATTAACCATTTGCATATGGCAAGCCTTTCGAAAGAGAACCAAATGGAAGTTTGGCTCGGATTACATAACCAACTGTGAGATGATGAAATGACCAACTGCAAGACTGGCTGTGATTAAATAAACAGGGGGAACAAAGGAAACTAACAAGGGGCGTGTGACTTCCTGCCTCCAGCCCTCTCCCCCGAAAATTAATTGTCCAGCAATTCAGACTAAAGTAGCTCATAGCAGAGACAAGAGAAGAGGAAAGGGCGTAGATCGTCAAAATAAATTACAAGAACTCAACATAAGAAGAGCCCAGCTAGATCAGGTGAAAAGCCCATTTAGACCAGCATTCTGCTCTCACAGTGGCTAGCCAGTTGCCTCTGGGAAGCCCAGAGCACTCCACCTGTCATTGCCTGCCATTGGTATTAAGAACCAGCCCTGAAACCAGCCATAATGACCATGGCTAGTAGCTACTGATAGTCTTATTCTTCATTAATTTGTCTAATTAGATATTAAAGCTAATTAAGTTGATGGTTATAATGTATGTAGGGTACACCAGTAAGATGAAGCAATAAAGGTAAAGGTAAAGGGACCCCTGACCATTAAGTCCAGTCGCGGACGACTCTGGGGTTGTGGCGTTCATCTCGCTTTACTGGCTGAGGGAGCCGACGTTTGTTCACAGACAGCTTCCAGGTCATGTGGCCAGCATGATGAAGCTGTTTCTGATGAACCAGAGCAGCACACGGAAATGCCGTTTACCTTCCCACCGGAGCGGTACCTATTTATTTACTTGCACTTTGATGTGCTTTCGAATTGCTAGGTTGGCAGGGGCAGGAACCAAGTAACGGGAGCTCACCCCACCACGGGGATTCGAACCACCGACCTTCTGATCGGAAGCCCTAGGTTCTCAATCTGGCAACTATCTTGGAAACTCCCCCTTAAAGTACAGGCATATAGCATGCTCGGTTTCAACTTTTCCAAAGAAACACTTTTGCCTTTGGGCCACTAGGTGGCAAAGACAAGCATACCTTACAGTGTCCAATAATATATCTTGTGGGAGTAAACTCCAGGGTCCCCAATTGTGCAGAAAAGCCTACAACATAATTTTGTAAGGCATAGAGAGACTGTAGATGCAATCTAGTGGATGAATTATTATTATTATTATTATTATTATTATTATTATTATTATTAATTGAATTTATATACTGTCTTATACCCGGAGGTGAGGGATAATGATGTTGAGGGAGAGGACCTGCAGCAATGATTCAACTTCACTCTACCACATTCACAGTGCGTAGGGTTTAGTATAGAATGAGACATTTATAGCATCAATTCAGTAGTTGGAAATACCGTATGTTTTTGTTACCACAGGGCGTTATTTGTAATGACTCAGGGTGCACCATGCTACTGCTCAAAGTCAAACTCTGTTATCCATTGTTAGGAGCCTACATCTTTCCTAGCTTTCTAATTTGGGGTATTTTAACTGAAGATGCTAGAGCAGTGATCACCAGCATAGTGCCCTCTGGATGTCATGGACTTCAGATCCCATTATCCCTGAACGATGGCCACACTGGCTGAGGTTGATGGGGCACCATATTGTGTACCCCTGTGTTGTAGAATGAAGTCATTCATGCAAAAAAAATATATATATATACATAAGCTTCTAAGAACTGCACTTGTAAACAAAAAATTGTTTCATGTTGATTTGCAGAGAAGGGGAAGTCCCATGCAAGGACCTTCCACTATTGCAGTAGAACCTTCTCTCCTTCTCCTCCCCCTGCATGTCCCCTCCACAAATTGGCAGGGGGGCATCTGGAGAACCCATGATATGTTTCTGAGCACAATTCAGAGTGTTTTTGCTGACCCTTAAAGCCCTAAACAGCTTTGGCCCTGCATACCTGAAGGAGCATCTCCACCCCCATCATTCAGCCCAGACAGTGAGATCCAGCTCTGAGGGCCTTCTGGCAGTTCCCTCACTGTGAGAAGTAAGGTTACAGAGAACCAGGCAGAGGGCCTTCTTGATAGTTGTGCCCACCCATCAGAAGTCAGTGAAATAAACAACTATTTGACTTTTAGAAGACTTCTGAAGGCAGCCTTGTGCTGCATATCACTGGGTCCAGAAATAGGGGATGAGGCTGACCATTAGAAGTAAAAGAGGTATGTGCCATTGCACCTAATTTCTGCCTCATCTCCATGGAATCTCTCTGCTTATCCATCTGAGAGCTACTACAATTTGGCCATTGTGGGATGCTTCTATATTCCCCCACCCCACCCTCCTTATTTAATGAATAATCTCATTGTTGAACATTTCGTGGTTAAGCTATTACATCTTGGCTGTCTCCAGAGTTGTAGAAACATGTTGGCAACGTCCGAAAGGAGGGTTCTTTTCATGCGTTGTGGCAAGACAAACAATCTCTCTGTATTTTTGTTCCGCTGCCAGCTCCATCACAGATCATACCCATCCCAGTCATGTTTCCTGTGGTTTAACTTCTGTCGGCTGGGTGCCTGCCCCAGGGAGACTGATTACAAGAGATCACAACATGGGTTGCACATCCTTTTCAAATCAGAAAGTGGGATGAGTTATTTGAATGAGCCGGCATCTGACTGGACTGGAGGGGATTTCTTCACACTCAAAGGTTAATTGCTTATTAGAAAAGGAGGTATGAGAATTCAGAGCACCTGAACAAAAACCATTTAGTACTTAGATTTCTGGAATAGAAACTCTGTGCTGCCTTATTAGAAAATAGCAAAGGGAAGAAGAAGAAGATTTTTAAAAAAAATAAAAATAAAATAAATGAAAGCTGCAAGAGTTTGGCTCTTGACCAATTAATAATCCTTTCTTTATTTTTAATATTCCCTAGGTTAAGAGTAGTTTGGAATGTCTAAACTTAAGACTGTGCAGGGAAAAAAGCTCCATTTTAGGAAGTGTTTTGAGTGCACACTACTTCAATAGGGAGCAAACTCCTTTTGGCTGCACTAGAGAATAGGGGGTGCCACCTGTTGAGGAACAATCAGGAGCTCACTTTAACTCCTGATTATTCCTTTGTGGCCACCCCCATAGTTGCATCTCTCCTGGAATCATATATAACATCAGGTGCAGGGCAGATGTCAGTACTTTGTGGAAAATGACTTTGCAAGCCCAATTGGGAGCTATGCTGAACCTTATTAAGCCTGCAGGAAGCAAGTTCCTCACTACTGATCTAAAGTACAGTGGTACCTTGGGTTAAGAACTTAATTCGTTCTGGAGGTCTGTTCTTAACCTGAAACTGTTCTTAACCTGAGGTACCACTTTAGCTATTGGGGCCTCCCACTGCCACTGTGCCACTGTGGTGCAATTTCTGTTCTCATCCTGAAGCAAAGTTCTTAACCCGAGGTACTATTTCTGGGTTAGCGGAGTCTGTAACATGAAGTGTCTGTAACCTGAAGCATCTGTAACGCGAAGTACCACTGTAATCCTAAAAACTTTTTAAAGTATGGTAATACACCCCTGCCCCAAACTAACTCTTACCCTCCTTCTTCTTATAACATGCATTGCTATTTATAGTTTATATATTCTGTGTTTCTCCCTTTCACAATACTACAACTCAAGACCATCCAATGAAGCTGAATGCTGGAAGATTCAGAATAGACAAAAGTACTTCTTCACAAAGCACATAGTTAAACTGAAGGATCGACTCCCCCTAGAGGTAGTGATGGCCACACACCCTCCAAGTGTCCCAATTTCCCCTGCAGCTAGAGAGGCCTCCTCACTCTGAGTATTTTCTTCCAACACAAAGAGATTCACATCTATCTCCTGTTATTTAACTTGCATCAGCTAGCCATTTTGGGGGGCTATTAACTACCAATCTGCCTATCAAAGGACTGATATTCTATTACAGAGTATCTGCATTAATGTGCATGGAACCATCTGCTTTGTATGGTGGAACTGCATCTTATGTATCTTATTGCACCAGTGAAAAGTAAAAGTCAATGCAATGCAAATATAAGTGGAACTGATCTTATGCTGAGTAAATGGGAAAAGTTCTTCAAGGAATCATAAACGTTGCTTCAATGGACATAATGGGCAATCGGTTATACTTGGGGAGTGGAGCAATGGGCTGTGAATTGAAGCCTTTTAAGCAAAGGGGAGGGGTGAGAAACACCTGCACACCCATCACTTTAACAAAATAATAATCACATATCATTATGTCCATGATATCTTTTGGATTGCTACCAGCATAGAGCCATTCGTGGGGGAAGGTGAGCATGAGCTAAAATTCCAGGGAAACAAATAAACCTGATGAAAGTATTAATTGATTCATTGATGTGGTCATTGACTATGGGCTTCATCCCAGAACACAAATAGAGCAGCTTGCCTGGGCTTTCTGCTGCCCACCAAGTGGCTCTTTCGCTGCCCGTTCCAGCTTTGTCTGCTCTCTTTCATCCTTCTCCGCCGCTAAGTAATTGACCAATTAATTGGTCAGAGCGCAACAATGAACTCTCTTAAAATCTCTACCCAGCTTGATCACATGGCAAGTTGTGATAAGTTCCCAATTTGGTTCTTTGGGGAGATATTGCAAGGTTATGATGATCTCTCTCTCTTTTTCTTCCATTGCACAATGGCCTGGAAAAAGGCCTAGGCCAAATCTCTTCTACCTGCTGGCTCTGTGAAATCTGATTCACCGGGTTTGACATTCTGCTTGCTAGCAAACTGCTGCTTTGAATCTTCTGAAGCTGGCACTGCCTGCAACTTTCTAGTTTGATAACAGCTCCATATGTTCCAGGTTGAGACTAATGATGTTAACCACTGCACAAGTAGTTAACATCTACTTGGTTAACTACACAAGGTTGTTTGGTGAACTCTGCTTCGTACAGTAACCAATCTATGCCTACAATTAGTGTTAAGTATAATTACACCATATCCCTAAGATCAAGATTATAATTAACTTCTTTCTCCCATGCCCCAACATATTCCTCCTATGTTTGATTTTTCAGAAACATCATTTCCTTTACCCTGCCACCATTTATCCCTCCCACCCCGAATCCATAGTAACCATACCTTTTTTTCATTTGATGGATAGTGTTTCTATCGGCTAATGGTGAATAATATAAGAGCCAGTATTTTAAAATTAGCTCCGATGAATACATCTGTCTACAGCTGTTAATCCTTCTTAAGAGATTAATGCAGCCCTCATTGAAAATCTCTAGGCACAGACAGAGTTGATTCTTAAATACATTATAATGAAATCCAAATGGAATTAAGCAAATACTCTGAGATTAGCACTATAGAAAATGGCTGCTGTGATGACCCCAAGGAGATGTTTTATGGCTTTGGATTGGCAGAAGGCATTAGGCAAAGTCAGAAAGGAGACAGTGTGACCCAGAGCACAAGTGGGAAAAGTGCTGTTGTGCTCATGTCTTGCTTAGGGGCTCCCCATAGGTATGTGGCTGGACTCTGTGAGAAGAGGCTGGCACCTTCTGCCATGATCCTGTAGATCAGAGGACAGAGAACTTGGGCCATTTCACATGTTTGTATTGCACAACTATAAAGTGGCTTTAAGGCAGGTGTGCACTCAACAGAGAGATGCAGCTAATCTCAGTTTACTTGTATAATGTACATCATTTCAAACACCAGTTTGCTGCATTCACATTTTACATGTAAAGCTGTACTCTTAAAACAGTGATGGAGAACCCGACTATTTTGTGTTGGTCAGAGGATGGCGTTCTGGCAGGCACAACTTGTTCAGCATCCAGGGGTAGGAAAAGCTTCAACACCCCAAGTTATGCACAGTTAACAGTAGAATGTAACAGATGCTGTGGACCCTAGATGTGTCCAGTCCAAGCAACCACGCTTGGAAGCTCAGCCATATTCTAGAAATCTGTGGATACAAAACAGTGTCATGAGAATGTGGGGCATGGGAGGATCAAACCCATGCTCTTTACACCAGTCCAAGGGCCATGTTTTCACCATGAGCAACTTTTGAGAAGATGCATGCAAGTGGCTGATGGGTCCAGAGGTGAAAAGTGGGTGGACCAGCAGATGCAACATTTACCTTTGTACAGTAGGTTACATTCCACCTGAGCAAAAGTCAGAGGATTCTGGACACACATGTCTCTGTCCTCCAGCTAGGCAAGCAAGGGGCATTATCTGTCATGGACTGGTTGGAGCTGGAGAGCCACCGGGGGGGGGGGGGAGAGAGACGATTCAGAGCCCAGGAAGTGGTAGTGGGACAATGATGAGTGGCCACAGGGAGAAGAGGGAGAAGATTGGGAAAAGGAGGTGTCAGAAGCTGAAGGGGAAACAGGGCTTAGTGAGCTGGGTGGCAGTGGGAAGTGCAGACTCAGAGGCAGAAGCCAAAGCGGGAAAGTGGGAGGAGGGAGACTAAGTGGCAGAGATGCAACAAGCTCTTCCCCAATCTCCTAGTACCAGAAGAGGGCTGGAATGGGCACAGCAGTGGCAGGCTGGATGTAGGCACTCTCCAATTGCTTGGGGAAAGTCCTGGAGAGGAAGGAACTTAGATGGCTGTGGGGAGGTGGGGACTTTTAGTTTCAGCAACTGATTCCTGGGGCACGACCTACCAAGGATGAGCTGTTGTGCTAATTAGATCTGACACTGAGCCAAAGCTGTGTAGATTGTGTTCTTGCTAATAAAGAGTTAAATCCAACTTTGAATGGTACAATTTACTGCCACTTTTTGACATTATCACAATGCGAGGACACATTTCCGCCCGGCACAAGCACTTGAGGAGGCTGCAGAGCAGTTTCATTGAGGCACACAGCTTGGAAAGAGTCGTGAGGGCCAGACAGAGATAACTGGAGGGCTGCCTTTTGTCTCTCCCTGAAATTTTCCACGATTTACATCATCACCATTGCACGTGAGTAGGCGTCTCTTTGTGTGCCTTCAAACTCTGTGGTTATATGATTCTAATTATTGCTACTCCTGTGGTGATTTCCTTGCCCATTCGCCACCAGAACACACTTGCAGATGCAAAGAAACATCTGAGAGGGACTAGAGGTGTGCTGGGCAGAGATGTACAGGCCAGGCCAGCTGGTCCCATCCAGAATGCCACTACACCTACAGCACTCTAACCCCTGCTTGCCTGCTGGAGTAGCTACAGGAGGGGATGACAGGATGATGTTGCCAGTTCTAATAGGCTTTTAAGTGACACCGACTCAGTACCACTCTCCGTGCAAAAGCTCAGCAGAAGGGGAATCTCAAAGATTCAACTTTGACTCAGATAAGGTCGGGAACATATAATGAATGGTTAGTGACCCACTTTCCTACTCTTTAGAGGTCTCTGCCCTAACTCTCAATGATCTACTACTTGTTCTCTTAAGGGATGTAAAAATATATATACTGAGCTGGAATAAGGGCAAGACTGTGGTGAATGTCAAAAGGGGAAAAATATCTATATTACACTGTATAAAATTCTGGTATAATAGTAATTCTTTCTCCCCTCTTTCAAATGGAAGCAGTAGGGGGAAAATACCCACGACTGCAAAACGAAACAGTCAGCACGGGGCACTGACTGTTCAAATGTCAGATGGAGAGGGGTTCTTTTTTATTTTTTTAAATCCCACTAGGTATTGCTCCAAATTCTCTTTCTTTGTGCTTTGAAAGTTATTTCAAGCGGAATGGCGGCCTTTCAGCCCTGAGAATTGTAGTTCCATCACACAAAAAGTGACCCAGTTTCAGCAGGGCGCTCCATGTCATAGAGATGGGAGTAAGTGTAACAAAAAAAAAAGGGTCTCCAGGCAGAGACGTGGCACACTGGAGTGGAACGTGCCAAGATCTGATGGAATGAGGCAGGTCTCAACTTTTCTTTTCTTTTTACAAGGCATTCAGAAAAACATCTAGAGTCCACCGACCTTTTGAAAATCTTCTCATTAAAGATAACAGCCTGCTGGAGGACTGGAAATGTGGTGAAATATTAGCGGTCAGTATCAGCTTGGGTCAGTTCAAGTTCTTAGCAGCACACATCCAGTTAGGAAGACAAAGGATGAGTTGTTGTTTTTCTGAGCATGGTCACGTTTTTCCACTGTTTTAAAAGCAAGTCTTTTGTGCATGATTAATATTATGAATTTTTATAAACCTCTTTCTTGATAAATATGTATGAGCCGTTCCAGAAGGACATAGCCCAGTGGCAGGCTATTTATGTTGCCTCTTAAAGATTCCAGGTTCAATTCCCAGTATGTCTGCATAGGGCTGGGGACAGGGCCTGTCTTAAACCCTGAAGAACTGTTGCTGGCTGTGTAATCTAGGGGTAATCAATGTGGTGCGTACCCTCTAAGTGTCCCTATTTTCCAGAGACAGTCCCGGAATTACAAAAGCCCTACGCGGCCTAGGACACACATACCTACAGGACCGCCTCTCCTGGTATGCCCCGTAGAGGACCTTAAGGTCCACAAATGACAACACTTTGGAGATCCCAAGTCGCAAGGTGGTTAGATTGGTCTCAGCTAGGGCCAGGGCCTTTTCAGTACTCGACCTGACTTGGTGGAACGCTCTGTCACAAGAGACTAGGGCCCTGCGGGACTTGACATCTTTCTGCAGGGCCTGCAAGACAGAGCTGTTCCACCTGGCCTTTGGTTTGGACTCAGTCTGATCCTTATGTTTTCCCTCCTCTTACGGTTTTGATCCATGGGCTACTTTTAAAATGAGGCTGCATTTTAAATTGCATTTTAACCTGTATTTTAAATTGTCCCCCCCCCATTATGTTTTTATTGTAATTTTACTGGTGTTAGCTGCCCTGAGCCTGGCCCTGGCTGGGGAGGGCGGGGTATAAATATAAGTTATTATTATTATTAAAAGCCACCACAGGTTCCAATTCGATCCCAGGATGTCCCTATTTTCCCCACCAGTGCCACCACCACCAAGGAGGAGGAGGAGCCAACACTTGTCCCGAGCAGCAGTGGTGGCTGCGAGGAAGCATCCTGTGGCCTCTCCATAGCCACCACCAGCCTCCTTTCTTGGGCAGCTCAAAGTGGGTGCTGGAGAGGGGGAAAGAGGAAGAGAGGCTGCTGCCACCAACCACCAACCCCACGTGACGGAACAGCTCTGAGGACTAGGGCCACCCTGGACGGGAAGAATGGGGGAGTGGAGTGGAGTGGAGTTCAAAGAGTCTTGATTTTTTAAAAAATGCTTTGTTCATCAGCATCCAAACTTGCCCCTTTCTAAAATTTATTTATCGGTGTGTGCTTCTTTTTGTAAATCTAACAAAACATAAAATAAAATTGTGATTAAAGAGGTTTATCAGAACAGTGGAGGGTGTTATGTGCTATGTCCTGTTGATGGAAATGTTTGGGGGGGACAAAAATGGGGGGTCAAGAAGGGTCAGTTGCAGGGTGGGAAGAGTGAGAAATGTTCCAATTTTTATCTGAGGAATATTGGAGGGTATGGTGGTGCCCTCTGGGTGTTGTTGGTTAAGTGTCCCACCAATCTCAACCAGCATGGCCAATGGAGAGTGGTGAGGGGACATCTTTTCCAACAACTGCCAAGTTGGCTACCCCTGGGGTGGACAGTACTATGCTAGAAGAACCAATGGTCCAGCTCAGTAGAACACAATTGTTCCTGTACATTATGTTGAATGGTTATGATGGTGCAGTCATATGTTTGTTCATTTATGTATTTATTTGAAGCAATGATATCCCTAAACAGAAAAAGATAAGGCAATGAGGAAGGAAGAATAAAACAAGCAAACTCTGAATTATTGCTGTTATGAGGGTTTTTTAAAAAATATAATAATACCTACTTGGATGTAAATAGGCTACTCTTGGTTCAGAAAAGCCATTAGACCCTTGAGAAATAATCTGGCAACTTGACCTTCCTGAAAGTTGCTGTAAATCAGTCAGAGGTTGTTGACCATAGGGTTTGGTCCATTAGCTTTCTGTGGCCTACTTAGAACATGTTGGCTTCTTTTCACTCCTGCCACCCCAGAGTCCCTATGAGCCACTCCTGACACACATGAGGGCCCAGGTGACACCATCACCTTCCTGCTCTTCCTCAGAGAGCCACTGTTTCACTGTGTGAAGCAGGAGGAAGGGCCCAATCCAGCAGGTAAGAGCAGCAGTGAGTAGCGGTACCAGTTCCATGCTAACCAAGGTGAGGCCTGCAAATTTTGCTAATATTAAAATATAGAAGAATTTAAGTGTCTCAAAAGAGGAAGGGGGAGAAAACCCAAACAGCCTATTTTACATGAAGCACAGCTAATCTAGAAATCTGAGGACTGGATTCAGCACTACCCTAGTACAATCTCAACATAGCTCAGGTTTTCCATGAGCTAATGCTTAACATAGAGACCAATGAAACTTCCCTACACTTACACAGATTCAAACAACGGAGAGCTGCTAGTTAATGGCTCATTAGAACAGGTTCTGTGCATTTTATGTTCCCTTTAATGATTTGGTGCTGGTAAAATGTATTAGATTGACAGCTCTGAAAACATGGAATCGTCTGCTTACTTTCAGGTGAGACACAGTCTGGTCACCCAGGGATGTAGAGCCAGTGGGGTGGGCTGGGCTCCACCACCCCAGCTGGAGCACACATTTGTCTCACCTAAAGTCCACCTCTCCCACAAAAACAAAAATCCCAGGCCTTGTTTTTAATTTATGACATTTCCAATTAAAGAATTCCATTCAACGTTTTCCTTTTCGAACAAGAAAAAAAAGTTTTAAAAATTCATTGTAGGTTGTAGGCTGCAGCTGTTTCTCCCCACCAAAAACTCTACATTTCTGACATGCCCAGTTTAGGGGTAGAGAGATCAGTGTATTCTATGTTAGCATTACATGTCCACAATAATACGCCTGTCTCAAATGCTGGTCCTACTTAGAGTAGACCTGTTACAACTAGTGAATCTAATGTCATTTCTCTCAGTTTTTCAGTTTTTCCTAGTCTCAAGTTTCATTCTCAACATTTCTTCATTGATTTTTTTAAGTCCTCACAAAATATTTTTCAAGCAATTTCCCATAATATATTTTTGCACACTGTTTTCATTAATATACACATCTTGATCCATAACTCCCCTAATATATTCGTTTTTTTTAATCTATTGCTTGGCTGGAGAAGTGCATTGCAAAATTCAGAGTACAAATTTTGAAGAATGGCTGCTTTTCTGTTTGCTTATCATTTCTTCTCCATTACTGCCTACAATGAACATGACCTTGTAAATAAGAAAACATATTTAAAACCCATATTAAATGACCACAGGCCATGGGTATGTTTCTTGCTTTCTACAGAAAAATTATTTAAGCACACGACATTTAAATTGGTGCACATCTACACAACCAGACAACCTTTACTATCTTGTTGTCTACACTTTTTCACCGTGCATTCCTAGCAAGTTTAGCTGCTATAAACTCAACTCATTGATCTGCGCTGTCATAATAATCACTGCGGGTAATTCATAGGCATACTTATTAATTGCTCAGTGTTTTCTATTGAGTTAATTACGCATATGACCTACCTACAACCAAGGAATATTATGACCACACAGATCAACAAGCTTATCCACGTTGAACTTCCTAGGAATGTGTAGTTCAAGACAATAAGAAGGATTGTTAGGTGCCCATATGACCCTCACATATGAACGTTTGATCCTTGCACCAAGTTCAGTACCCTCCCAATGCAAGCCATCCGATCAAGTAGGAGTTATTAATTTTTGCTTAGTGCTCTTGTTATCTGGTTGGTGGCCTAGCATCGACCTTAATAGAGGGAGGCCCAGAACTGCTGTGACTCATTCTTAACAGGATTACTGGAGCTGCCTGTGCTTGAAGCTTAAATGGGACTGAAGGCAATGCTAGGTCTGATGCTGGCCAATGATGCATTTTCATCAGTTCATAACAAAATTGAATCATTTGGACAGCTTGTAGAAATGCATTTAATGCCGTTTGGAAAAGGAATATACTTGGTTTTGGCAGCTGAATTATATGCATACTCAGGATTGAAGTTAATATGGCAGCAATTTGATGTGTCATGAGATTCCTAAATCCACGGCCTTTCTCCTCTTCGCTTTGGCTCCCCCTCATCAGCTCTCCTTCCCTCCCATGTCATTTTGCTCCTTAATCCCCCTTTGCTCTGCAAAATAGTCGCGAGCTGTGTCTTTTTCAACATTTCCAGCAGAAAATGCTTGGTAAATTCAGGAATACTCTGCACATTGCTAATTTAAGAATACATTCTGCTTATACTCCACAGAACCGAAGAACCCACCCTGTAACACAAGTCTGATTCGACATGATTAGGAGCATTGGAAAAGGGAGCAATACAAGGAAAGCTGATTTTAGCATGTTGAAAGAAGAACATGTCTCTGTGTGCCCAGGCTTGGAAAAGTGAATTTTACCAGGGAAATGGTAATTCATCCAAATTATTCCCGAACCCTGCACTGTAATATGTCATAACGATGACTGGAGGTTGCTACTTGGTGTGAGAGTTTCTATGCCAGTATCAATTCAGCTGCCAGAAACGCATCAATCCAAGGCAGAAGAACCATGCAAGGGGGGAAGCATGAATTAAGCAACCTGCAAAGCACAATCTGAAGAGGACTTTTATATGATGGCAGCATTGTAGCTTCTTGTGACCAAAGTCTGACTGTGCTTCAAGCAAGTAATGAATTGACTAAGTGTATTGTGGATAGTGGCAATTAAGAAAAAGCAAATCTATAATATATCAGTACTGCATCCCTGCATTGGAAAGGACCACATTTATATTATTATAGGATTGTGCTACCAGTGCCAGTCCTACCATTAGGCAGACTGACACCACTGCCTCAAGCAGCAGCAGCTCCCCGGATGCTTTTACCAAATCCCCTGGCTACCCCCTTCTGTTGGAGGACAAAGTTGTGCATGCTATGTAGTCTGTCCTGCATTGCCATAACTAGTTTGCTGCCCTCAGGTGCCCTTGAGGATACTCCTCTATTCCCAGTACTGAAATAAAATATAAGTGCCAGTCCAGGCAGCTCCTATGCATGGGAAAGCGAGCATGTCGTCTTGTCTTCTGCATCAGGCAGCAACATTACTCTAAGAATGTTTTTGTGGAATAGAAACAAGTTGAGGGATTGGTATGAAAATCAAAGTAAAGCAGTTGACTGTTCAGCACACTGGTGGAGTGTTCCTCGCTGGTGCCTGGGTTGCACCGTGAAGGCGGGGTGCTGTAGGGGTGGAACACACCCACTGGGGCTAAGTGGGGGGTACACTGCACTGCCAGCCCAGCCACGCCCAACCCGACTGGCCAACGCTGCCCTGCTTTGAGGGGTGCATTCACAGTGCCCTGTGAGCCCAGCGTTGCTTTGTGAGACTCACAAAAGTGATGTGGCACTGGCAGGGCATCTTGAGGAATGTGCCACCCCCGAAAACTTGCACCCGAGGCAATGGCCCCCCAACCCTGCCCACATAATGCCTCTGGTTCAGCATACCTCAAATATAGTTCTTATAGGAATATAGGAAGCTGCCTATATTGAGTCAGGCCATTGGTCCAATTTGCTCAACATTGTATCTTGCGCAACATTTTGCATGCAAGGCAGATGCTCTACCTTTGAGCTACGGCTCCTTCCCTGTCACAGTCAGTAGAGGGCATCTCTCTCCAATAGTGCTGCAGCCGGCTCAGACGAAATCACTCCTATCAATTTGCTTCAGCAGCCAGAGATACATCATTGCCATATGAATGCTCAGGGAAGTGATCCACTGGCCAGGTGAAAGAGTGCTCTTCTGAGCCTACAAATCCTTTCCTTTCCAAAACTCAGAGATAGAGCACCTGCCTTGCATACAGAAGGTCCCCGTTCAATCTCCTGCATCTCCTGGAACAGCTGGGAAAGATGCCATTCTAAAATCCTGCTGAGGTTGGACTATACTGAGCTGCACGGACCAGTGATCCTATTCTGTCTAAGGTGGCTTCCTATGTTCACCTATTCTGCACATGCATGGATCCCTCATGGAGAGAATATGAATGAGTAGATTATCATCCTGACCTCAGCAACATCCCTGACAGCATCCCTATTCCTTCTATAAATCAAAGTGAAGCTTTAACACAACAGCCATATCTATCATGCTCTTTCTTTTTCTAGCCAAAGAATAAATGCTAATGCATCGTCTGTAGTAAAATAAAGAGCTACTTATAATGAGTTTTATGGTGCAGCGTAAAGATGTTAGAACTGCTTTATTGCAATGCTGCACTTCCTAATGTTTACACTGTTAATTACATAATGCCTTTAAAAGCAATATGATATTAGAATGCTACCCCAATTGATAGATTCCCCCACCATGTGCCATTAACTACCATGTTTTTATTTGCTTTCATAGCAGCAACATGTATATCAGAGTAATACAGTGGGATGGCATCAAGTAACGCCTGTCTGATTCATTTCCCCATGGCATTATAAAATGACTGATCTCATGCTAGAAGCCATTAAATACTCTCACCCCATCACAGACCACAAACCCCAGATTTCATTTTGCAGACACTCTCTGGTTGTTACTTAAGAAAAATTGGGTTTTGTGTTGTTTCATGTCACATCAAACAATGCCTGATAATCACTTCAAGGGCACTTCATTTCATTTGTATTGGTTATCTTGGGAGACAGTAATTAAGGATTTTCCAGAACTGTGGACATATGTCACACATCTACACATTAAATTTGGAAAACAACATTGTTTCTTTTTCAATCATGTAAAAATGCCAAAACTTCAGTTTTCAGAGAGGATGCCTTTTCTGTGCCCCTTTCAACATGTTTGTTAATTTGCCTATTTATCTGATGTCAGATTCTGCTTGCGCCAAAGGATTCTGGAAGTAGAGAAAGTGTCAGGATGAGATGAGGCATTAGATACTAAGTGCACAAACTACCAAGTAATACAACCTTGAACAAATAGTTGGTAGGGAAATCAGCCAACCAGGAGCAAAGTGACTTTTGAAGTTGTTGGCTGCATTTGGGTGTGAGGATGATAAACAGGAGTGTTTTTCTCCTTCGCATGATTTGAACTGCAGCAAGGCCATAGCAATTGTGGCTGCTCTCTTGGAAATTAGCAAGTTTATTTTCCTTGTTTTTGTTCTTATATTCTTGTTATTGTCTGTTGTGTTGATTAACACAAGATTAATAGCTTACTGTGTAAATATAGATACTACTCATTTACTTACTCATTTGCAAGAGGAACTCAAACTTTTCCCAATTAACTGCTTCTTTCAAGTACTTAGTGACAGTAAGGAGGGGGAAAATCTGTTTGGGATCAGGCCACTCAGAATTTGCCACTTGGGGCACTCAGAAAATCTTGCTGCCGTGTTTCCCTTGCTCTAACATCTTCAGCTTTAGTCTTCCTGTAGCACTAAATTTCAAATATATAACCAAAGGTGAGGGATCTATTTCCCCTCACTAAAAGAGTCAGTCTCATAGTGACAGCTTTCACTTTGGGATTTGCCTTCCAGAAACCACTTCCACTCAACCTTCAAGGAAAAAATGAAAGAAAGAAAGGCAAAAGAAAATACCTTTAAAAACATCCTGCACTAGATTGGTGAGCAAACATCATTCAGCTTCAAGCCTCAGAGGGTATTAGTCTAAAGTGTGAATTTAATATCCTTTATTAAATAAAACACCTTCCTCAGTTCACACAATGCCGGGCCTCAATCATGGCTTGTCATAATTTCTCATTTTTTCAATAACTTTGCCTTTAGCCGAGAGATTGGGAATCTGGCCCCTCAGATGTTCTTGGATTCCAACTCCCATCAATCGCAGTCAGAAGGGCCAACAGTCAAAAACATCTGGAAGGAACTAGGTTGGAAGAGGCTGTCAGAGCCATAACCTCTTCACCTCCAAAAGTGTGGTCAGCTGGAGAATGGCTGGAGATTTCAGTGCTGCCACAGGCTCATATGGAAGTAGATGGTGTAAAAATACACCTTTCTAATTAGCAAAACGCTAATGTTGATTTCAGAAAACATATAGTAGATAATGCCTTGGTGCTGTGGCTGTCGCTCATTTCAAAGCAGCCACAGCCTTTGTTGTACATTGCAAGCTGACAAAGGTTCCTACTGGCTGGTTGTGCTGTGATGACAGTAACATGGCCTCTTTGTTTATTTTAATCTATTTAAGTCATTCATCATAAGGAACATCTCCACTGGAACCAATAAGCATTCCTCTTGATGAAAGACCACAGTGTTTTGGCCACAGTTAATTGTGGCAAAGATGAGCTTAGGACTTCCAACATATTTATAGCACTCACAGCTGGAATGATGCTTCTGTGTGCTGGTTGAACAGACAGGGCTAGATTGTTAGTGAATCAAAGAACTTTTTTATTTAATTAAAAAAAACCCCAAAAGATATGTTGAGATATGAAACTGGAATACTGGCTGGCTGGCTCAATATCTTATTGGCAATCCCAGACCTAAAGTCTCCTGCACAAATTGGCTCTGAGGACGTTTCAGTGACACATTTCATTGCTGTCTTAAAGCCTGGCAAGAATTTAGAGGAAATGAAAGGGAAATGGAACAATGCCAAGAGTAGACCTCCATTATTCTTGATTTCTTCCATTGTTGCTTCTCCTTCCCCAGCAGTGAACACAGGTGGAGATGTCATGAATACACAGTCTAAATAGTGCCCCTGTTTGGCTGCAAAGTGTGCAACTAGAGTTCTGTGCACATGGAAAAAACATGGTCTAGAATTGGAAGCAGCAGCCAGCAGTTGTGGACATTTGCATCCATTAACTTTATTGAGGCTCTTTGAGAGGGAAGGGCTGTGGCTCAGTGGTAAAGCACATGCTTTGCATGTGAGGGGTCCCAGTTTTGATCCCTGGCATCTCCAGATTGGACTGGGAGAGACCCTTGCCAGCTACTTCCAGTCAGTGTAGGCAGTGCCGAGCAAGATGGACCACTGGCCTGACTCAGTATATGCTCCTCTGATGATGATATGGGAAATAACACAGAAAAGCTGTGGCAGCCACAGGTAAGGGATGTGTGTCTTTACAGCATATATGTCAGGAATTGGCTGGCCTCTGATGTGTATGTGGTGGAGGCAGTCAGGTTGGAGGCCATCCTGGAGAGGGGGCCATCAATTTATGAGATTTTGTGCCAATGAAGCAGGAGCCAGGGTGGGAGGAAGGGGAAGAATCCAAGCAGAGGAGGGGGAAGGGTGCAGGATGGGTCGGAAGTAAACGAGAAAGAGCTCAGGCAAGGGTCAGGCCAGTCGAATCCTTGCCACCTCCTGCCCCGCTGTCTCCTAGAGCCAAGAGGGGCTTGAAGAGGCAAGTGCAGCAGCAACTTCTGGGTACGAGAAGTTATCGGTTGCTTTCATGAACTCCGTCCATCAAAGGTACATAACAGTGGGAGTAGTCCCACTGTTACTTCAACAGTTCAGGTGGGGCACAAGCCTTGGAAAGTTAATGCCAGCTATGTAATTTCTAGAAGCGTGTGTGTCTATATTTGGTGCACAGCAGGAACTGCTGTAAATGTGTGCTTTTGTCAATAAATAATTAAACTACTGGCTGTTTGTCCTCCTTGGCTGGGTGTGCTCAGGATAAAATATTGCAACAGCCATTGCAGCGAGAAGGTTAGGAAGTTAGGCTTAGACCTCAGTTCAGATTGTTGCCCATCTAGAAACTTCCCTGGGGCCTGGAGCAATGCCACAAGCCTTGCTAGTGGAGTGGGATTTCAAAAGCATAGTTTTCCTCCCTTCCAACATCAGTGAATCCATCACTTCAGATGCACGGTTGTTTATGCATCTACCTCAGGCCCTTCCACTGTGATCCTGTCCCCAACTCCATACATTTGTTCCATCCAGCCTAGGCCTGCCATACACAAGGAAAATTCCTGTTGTGTTCTGGTTTTCAGGTGTAAAAATGGCATCAGGATGTATGGCAACACGATGGGAAAACCAGCAGAAACAGCTCCAAAAGCTTGAAATCATTATTCTTGGGGGAGGTTTTCCCCCAACAACTTTGTGGGTATCAGGAATATGGCAACCCTAATCCAGCCTATTTTACCGTGCTGTTGCAGAGGAAGAAAACAGATTCCTTTTATGCCTCTTCTACATTGAACGCGGGTGGCGCTGTGGGTTAAACCACAGAGTCTAGGACTTGCCGATCAGAAGGTCGGCGGTTCGAATCCCCGCGATGGGGTGAGCTCCCGTTGCTCTGTCCCTGCTCCTGCCAACCTAGCAGTTCGAAAGCATGTCAAAGTTCAAGTAGATAAATAGGTACCGCTCCGGTGGGAAGGTAAATGATGTTTCTGTGCGCTGTTCTGGTTCACCAGAAGCGGCTTAGTCATGCTGGCCACATGACCCAGAAGCTGTACGCTGGCTCCCGCGGCCAATAAAACGAGATGAGCGCCGCAACCCCAGAGTCAGTCACAACTGGACCTAATGGTCAGGGGTCCCTCTACCTTTACATTGAAGGATGGGAGGTAATGGAACAGTAACATTACAAACCATGCTAAGTAAGAGTGTATTTTGTTTTATATGTGCAAGGAGTTGCAATGTTTAGGGATGAGTATCCTCAGTGCGATGTTGGGAAAGATTGAGGGCACAAGGAGAAGGGGACGACAGAGGATGAGATGGTTGGATGGTGTTCTCGAAGCCACAAACATGAGTCTGACCAAACTGCGGGAGGCAGTGGAAGACAGGAGTGCCTGGCGTGCTCTGGTCCATGGGGTCACGAAGAGTCGGACACAACTAAATGACTAAACAACAACATCTTCAGTGCAGATGGCTTCTCTGTTTCCCCTCAGGACTCTCTCCTGGCTCCCACCTCAAGTGCTTTTGGTTTTCTGGAATGTTTCCTTGAACTATGATAATACTTCTTCCTTTTCTAAATGTGGGGTGAAGGAGAGAAGTATGTGTGGGAGTGTAAATGCAGTAACATGTGACTTTTGCATGACGTTGTCTATTGTACAAAGCTCAGATTCACATTTATTATTCCACACACTTTTAGCCACCACCAATGTGTGACCATGGAAGGTTGTCCATGAGGGACTGCAACCTTGGGTTTGAGGTAGGTTCTGCCAGTGTTGAAATGTGCTGTGTGCCATGAATAGCATTCAGGCCTATGGAGATAAACCTGGCGCTCTGATCACTCCCAGATAATTGATCTGATGATGTAGTCTTCTTTTATTTACCTGTAAACCAATTGATGTCAACAGTGATATATCTATTGTTAGCCATACTAAAGCCCTGGCTTTAATTAAGAAAGCCCTGGGCTGGATCTAGACACATTTAAAAAAAAAAAAATGTTTCAGGAAAACACGTTGTAAACCTCATAATGGGAAAACACATTGACAAAAGATGGGACTCTACAGCGCCATCTGGTGTCACAGTGTTATAACACATTCAAAACGCTTTTTCTTTACTAATGTAGCTCAGCCGCCAGTTATGACGACAGTGGATCTTGGTTGTGCAATTATATTGCATACCTTAAGACTGAGCTGTCTCCTCACTGGCTGTTAAAAGTACAATTCCAACACAAACAGAACTGCTCTCTCTCTTTATCTCACCACTTAACATGAGTTACTTCAAAACAATTTTATTTAATGTGTCTAGCTACCCAGAGACGATACAAAACAATGACAGATTTATTTGGCAATCTTTTTTTTTTTAAATCACTCTACTTAATGAATACCCCCCACCTCTGCATCCTTTTGATTTCCTCATGATATTCAGTAAACAGAGAGGAATGCAACTCAACTTTCCATGTGAGGGAGTACAGCGCTCCGTGAAAACGCCGACTTTGTAAGTTGAGGTTAGAAGACTGGAGAGTTAAACTAGCTCATCACAAATGCATTTCACTGCGTTCCAGGGAATATTTCTTGAAATGCCAAAGCAGGTGTCTTAAAACGTGTCATACCTTTTCGCAGTAACCCTTGGCCATAAAACTACTGCTGTGCATGTTAAAATGTAATAGCTGGAGTATATCATATTAACACACCAAGAGCTATGTTAAAGTAACATTATGGGCATGACCTACAGCCCACCGTAAGCTGGGGAATTTGCAGTTAGTGCTTCCACCCTAACCATAACTTTCCCTACAGCATTCATCGGCAGAAGTGTGAATTCATTGAGTCAGCCTGGTGCCGTAATACAAAGGATGATCCCTGAGGGTGAGTGAATCCTTTACAGTCTAGTAAACAATATGAACGGGTACACATGGAAAGAATATATAAGATCTCACGAGACAGGAGGTGATGTGCATGACAATATTACTCTACTGTGTGGGGACTCCTTTAAATGCATTAAGATAATCATCATAAATCTGCAGCCCAGTGTCAAAATACACATGAGGGTGGTGGGGATGGTGGGGGCAGAGAGGAGGATAAATGCTATGTGTGCTTTCTGATCTGGGCATCTAGTGAATAGTAATGGAGAAATCAGAGCAAGAGAAGGAATGCATAGTTGCAGTCAGATACAGAAAACAATTATATCAAATTTATAAAAGAATGTATGGGTTAGGGTAATTTTGTATATATTCATATAATGGTCCCCCCCCCCCCCACTTTACACACTTGTGTATTTTGTTCTTGTGTTCTTTTTTTCTTTTTGTAGCACTTTATTGCTTTATATTTGAAAATATTTCAATAAAAAATCAATGAAAAACAAAAACAAAACAGCCATATTAAGTCATATCACATGGAGACCTGTAGCTAAGTAAAGGTAAAAGGTAAAGGAGCCCTGGATGGTTAAGTCCAGTCAAAGGTGACTATGGGGTTCCGGCGCTCATCTTGCTTCAGGCCAAAGGAGCCGGTGTTTGTCCACAGACAGCTTTCCGGGTCATGTGGCCAGAATGACTAAACTGCTTCTGGAGCCACGGAACACTGTGACGGAAACCAGAGTGCACAGAAATATTTTTTACCTTCCCACCACAGCAGTACCTATTTATCTACTTGTACTGGCATGCTTTCAAACAGCTAGGTTGGCAGGATCTGGGACAGAGCAACAGGAGCTCATCCTGTCATGGGGATTCGAACTGCCAACCTTCTGATCAGCAAGCCCAAGAGGCTCAGTGGTTTAGATCACAGCGCCACCCGCATCCCTGTAGCTAAGTACAGATTTGCCAGAGGGCATCCTGAGTGATAGTGCTTGTGGAATAGAGTCCCTTAGAGCTGGGATGGGGAATCTCATGCCCAGGGGGTGGCTATGCCTCTCCAGTCCTCTCTATGTGGCCCTTGGGATTCTGCAAGGTCATGACCCCTCCATAGGGCAAATCTCTTCACATCCCTGCTACAAAGCCTGCTCAAACCCTTTTGCCTAGTTTGAAAGTAGTTTTAAGTTGTGATCATGCCTGTTGCTCACTTGGAAGGAAGATGGAGCGCTGAAATAGGGCAACTGCCCATGTGCCCCCCCCACTGTACCCTAGGCAGATGCCTAGTAAGTCTAATGATAGCACCAGCCCTGACTGTACATCAAAATGGATGACAAACAAGCTGCCCTAGGTCTTAGAAACCAGACCTGAATAATCAGATAGTGACCTTCAAAAAGTCACATCATAAAGGGACAAAAAGTCAAGTGCTAATTTGGGGGTCCGATAAAGGAAGAAGTCTTTTTGATGTCTGAGAAGAGGTACTTAGCATATCCATCAAATAGCCTGAGGATTTATCGCAAGCAAAAGTTCTGTTTTGTATGGACTTAACATTTTATGGAATAACTTGACCATTCTCAATTTAAAAATTGAGCTCGGTTAAAATCATTAAGCCCATCTACCTGGAGTGTGCAGCTGGGAGTGATCCACGTTTCAGCAGTGTGTGAACTTTTATGGCCACATTATAACCCCCTTGAAAATACTTCAGGGGGTTTATAATGGAAAGAATGACAGACAGACCCTTAACTATTGTAATGCTAGTCGTGCGGCTGTTCCAGCACGGCACAATTATGACAGAGCTCTGGAGAATTGTGAATACTTTTCAAGGTACATAATATTATTCTGTTAGGAGGAGGAGAAGAAGAAAAAAGAAAACTTTTGCCCCCATCTCAGTCAGAAAAAAACAACATTTCTTTCTCCCAGCATGGAAAATGAGCATCCTAAAGTGGCGAAAAGGTCCAACCCTGGAAATACATATTTGTGAAGTTCTCCTAAGCTATAGATGTGGATAAATCGGTCTTCTTCTAAGTCCAGGCCAATTTCATATGTGTTCGTACATAACTCCATTGCATCATATTACAACAGCAGCAGCAGCAGCAACAAATCTGTACAAAATTCATACCAAAAATTTGTTTTTTCATAAATACTATGAGTGTGCAGTAGCTTTCTTTGTGCACTAAATTACAAGGTTAATTGGGATTATTTGGGAAAGGTTCTCATATATCTGAGTTAGATTGAACTCAATCTGAGTTAGATTGAACTAAGTGGCTCTGTAACCTTGGGTGTCATTCCCCCCCCCAAAAAAAATGCTTACAAAAAAAAAAAATTGAAACCAAGCTGACTGGCCAAATGCTCAGATCATGAGAGGTAATGGAGTGAGGGGAATCTTTCATTTTGATGGACATGTTTTAATCACAGTGAATTGTTTCCCTAGGGTACTCCAATCACAGTGATTTGGAGGAGGAACTAAAAACTGTGCTTGTTCTTTCACATAGATCTATGTCTTTCCTGACATCTCTCCACTGTCTCTCCAAAAATCCATGGGGAAGGTGGCAGATGCCCACCTCCTGCCAATGACTCTTGGAGTTACAGAGTCCTTGCTGGTGGGGTGAAATTTCAACTACCCCAATCTTCCCTAGGCTATTTCTCCTCTCAAGTGTCTTTCACTCAGAGAGAAAAAGCTGTACAGTGTTACCTTGGTTTTTGAACACCTCCGTTGATGAACGTTTCAGAACTCGAACAAAGTAAACCCAAAAGTATATGCTTCAGTTTTCAAACATTTTTCAGAAGTCGAACATGCCACATGGCTTCTGTATTGAGTTTTTGGTTTTTGAACGTTTCAGAACTCGAAAGGTCTTCCGGAACGGATTACATTCGAAAACCATAGTAATCTAAGTAAGATTAGATTACTCCCACACCTCCCTGGTAGATATGTACAAGTTATTTGCATTTTATGGGAGTTATTTTTCTTTTCTCTTCATATTATTATCATGAATAATGGACATCTGAATTGCAGTTGGAACTCAATACTTATTTTCTTTTCAACAATGCAGAGATTCAGGAGGAGCCATGGTTTAATTGCAGGTCAAAGAGATTCTAAGGACACTTGAACTTCAGAGTTCAGAAGTCAAATAGCTTTAGACTGCCATCTGGATTCCAGAAAACCAAGAATAGATTGAGACATACGGACATAAGGAGGTTATTATCCTCCTTCTCATCATGAAAGTGTGCTGTCTTTTTTAAAAAAGGAATTCAAATAATGTCCATAATATCTATACTTATTTCTTTAACTTTAGCTTTCATCCACTTATATTATCCATATGATCAGGACTGTATTTAAAGGAAATTCTAACATTTTAGAGTTAGCCTTATTTCATCAAAGTTTAGGCTGCAATCCTGCACACACTTACTTAGATTACATCTGAGGGGATTGCACTAACTGCCCACTGGAAGAAAACGCTAGGTTTTGATGGATGTGAACAATTCTGATTGATGTGGAAGAATGTGATGATGATCTAATAAACCTCCCTCCCCACTCAACCTTCCACAGCCTAAACACATTTAAAAGGGGTATAATATGTTAATCACCCAAAGGCCTGGTTGAAGAGGAAAATTTTTTGCCTGGTACCTAAAGGTGTATAATGAAGGTAGCAGCCAAACTTCCCTGAGGAGAGCATTTCCTGTAGAAAAGGCCTGTTTTCGTGTTGCCACCCTCCATATCTCTTGTTGACGAAGCACACAAAGAATGGTCTCAGATGAGGATCTCAGCATCTGGGTAGGTTCAAATGGCATTGCAGTCCTGAGCTGTTTATGGCTTTAGAGGTCAAAACCAGCACTTTGAATTGGGTCTGGAAATTAATTGGCAGCCAGTGCAGTCAGTTTCAGGATCAGTATAATATGCTCAAACCATCCTGCCACCAAATTCTGCACCTGCTGAAGTTTCCAAACCATCATTAGAGGCAGCCCTATGTATAACTTAATGCAGTAATCTAACCTAGAGGTTACCAAAGCATAGACAACAGAAGTTAGGCTATCCCTTGTCAAATAGAGGCACACCAGAATTCCTTGAAATGTCCAGAGGATATGTCTGGGGCACAACTCTTGGTCAAGTGCAGTTACATGCACTCATCACAGCATGAGTGGCACTGAAAGGAATTCTAGACGCACAACTCAAAGTGCTGTGTTTTTGTTTCTGTTCTTTTAAGGCAGAGGGGAAAGTATAGATCATGCCTTCCTTTGAAGGGTCTGTCTAGCTTCCATAGACAAGTCTCATAGGCCTGTGTTCTTCAACCTTTGGTCTCCAGGTGGTGCTGAACAACAACTCCCAACACTCCCCCAGGCAACATAGCTAATGATTAGGGATGATGGGAGTTGGTCCAACCACCTCTGGGAACCCAAGGTCATAGACCCTTCATCTCCATTACTATACCAGCCTCTGGGACCAGGCCATGGTCTTCCATGTGAATATCCACAGGATTAAGAGCTTGGACATTTTGCTATGAATGTGCATAGCACTTAACACTGTATTTGTATAGTGATTGCTGAATTATAATTGACTGTTACCTAGGGAAATTTCCATATGTAAATGAGAGTAGGAAGAATATGTGATATTAGTGGAGGTTGCTGCTTTCATTGATAATTATTCAGTGTTAACAGCACTATCCACGTAAAAAATGTCCATGTAATCTTCTGTTTGGCACTTATTTAAATGAGGTTTGTTTCTTTAATAACCAGTCACTATAATTTCTTGCAGGATTCAGAGTGATAGAGTTTGGCCAGCTCCCATGACTCATCAGGCGCCCTCATTTCAATGCAAAGTAGAGTTTATATTCAATATATTAGAGGAGAAAATTAAATGTCAATCTGGTTACTGGCTGGTTGCAAAGGATTATATGGATGGGTCATATAATGCAGAAAATGTTTATAGAAGCTGAGAACTGAAATTAGAGTAATTGAAATTAGTGCGGTTTTTTAAAAGTATTTCAAATACTGGTTTGATTGCATTATAAGCCAATTACCTAGTATTATTATGCAGCTAATGTCTTTATTAGCAAATGCATACATAAATCTGTAGGGTAAATGTTTATAATAATAATTATTAGTAGCAGCAGTAATATTTATCATCAAAAGTGGAATGTGCCCAACTAAAACCAGTTTACCGCTCTGTTCCACTGAATATAATGAAAGTGGCTTTTTAAAGATGTGTTTCATAGGCCAGATTTTCCCCATTTATAAATGGAACACCCCTCTGCATCCACTTCTTCCCCTTCCCCATTTCACAAATATAAAGTGGTTGGGGTGGGAGGGAGAAAGAACCCCTGCCTTGCCAGCAAAGAAGATGTGCCTTCTTATAATGGCTTAAAGATGCAGCTCACACTTTCCTCTGTGAATCCCATTACACCTTTGCTTGCAGCATTCCATTAAGACTCTCCAGATCCTTTGAAATCTAATACCACCTTTGTGTTGTTGTTGAGTGATTTTCTTTTCTTTTCTTAGGACGGGTTGCACTGGCTCTCTTATACACAACCAGGGAATATTGGTTTCAGTGGGACCTTTTCCCCAGTAGAAATGCCACTGAGGTCTAAAATTATTGGGTTTGCTCCATCCTCCGTGTGGCAGCCCTTGAGATATTTGAAGATGGCTATCATATGTCCTCTCACTCTCCTCTTTTCCAGGCTAAACATACTCTGCTCCCTCAACTGCTCCTTCTAAGCCTCTTTTTTCTAGATCCTTGATCATCTGGGTTGCCCTTCTCTGCACATGTTCCAACTTGCCTCAACCTTCTTAAATTGCGGTGCCCAGAACTGGACACATTATTCCAGTTATGATCTGACCAAGGCAGAATAGAGTGGTTCTATTACTTCCCTTGATCTGCACATTATACTTCTGTTGATGCAGCCTAGATGCACATTTAGAAACAATTACTCTAATTTGAAATAGAAATACAATACACCTCAGCACGGCAGGAAGAACTATGACATGACATGTAAGGATATAAAAATAGCCTTGCCAGTTCAGGTCAGTGACCTGTTTAGTCCAACATCCTCTTCTCCCAGTGACTAAGCAGATGCCAACCAGATGGACATGACTTGGCCAAATTGGTCTTGTGGGTCAAATGGGGAGACTTAGTGTGCCCAGTAGTACTGCAGGTCAGGCGTTCCCCAGTGTAAGCATTATGTTTCCAACAACAACAACAACAGTGTAACATATGTGTAACATTAAAAAGCATTCTTATAAGACATTTCACAGGAAGTGGTCAATTAAATGAATAAATAAAAGCTCAAAAAGTGCAATATTATGCCTACCTGCTCAGAAATAAGCTCTATCACTTACTCCAAGGTAAGGGTGTATTGGATTTTGTTCACCAAATCATTTTTATTTTTTTTTACCCACAAAAGTGTCCTATTTAAATAAAATGAAACAAAATCCTGGGCTCAGCACCATCCTCTATCAACAAATTTTGCATTTAATTGACATGTTGTAGGGAAAGGGGGCTCTTTTCTCTCCGTTTTGAAGTTGACACCTTTCAGATTCCCTGAATGCCCCTTTGTCTCTTAAGTCGTGATGAAACTTGGCAACATTAGCTTGCTGTCACTAAATGTTATTTAATGTCAGTTACACCATCCATACCAGTCACTGGCACGTTGTTGCTGTGGTGGTTTTTTTTGTGTGTGTGTTTTTTAAATGTAAGGAAAAATCCTGACAGGAATAATTGATGCTTTAAAAAAGAGAAAATAATTCAAGCTAATATATTTGCTCTTCTTTTAAAAGCAGAATGAACGGGGCTGGCGGGGGTCAACCAGTCACATTTTTACTGGATAAGTGTGCTGTATATTGTTGACCTGTAGTGCCGAGAAATTTGTGGCTTAATAATTTGTAGTGATTGAAATGCAGGCTTCATGTTTTAAATCCCATCAGTTGTTATTAAACTATAATCAGATTCTCTAACCTTTAGTACCTGCAATATTTAAAATCAATTAAATGTGAGGAAAAAGGGGGGGGGGAACACCATACATAATTACTCACAGATGTGAGTGTTTAATTAGACAAATGAAGAGGGGGGTGGAGTTAGCTGCAATGCATGTATACATCCAGCATTTAGTCTTTATGACATGCTTCTAAATGTCTTAGAAAACATTACATTGGCTTCTCCTTGCTTATGGAGGAGCAGAACAATTTTATCCCTGCTCCAGGTTCCATGCAGTCAGGCTTATATACACTTATATGCTCAAACAGAAAGGCAATAAATGCCTTGGCCATTAATGTCCTGATGCATGGAGCCCTAATCAGATGTGCAACTAAGACATAGTGAATTCAGCAGAATGGAAGGTGAGAGGCAGGAGTGCCAAATTTTGGCCTCGCACAGGTACGACTGAAATCTGAAAGACCAAAGTCCACCCCTGCTCTAATCTACATGTTGGGATGTTTTGGACCTTTGAAACTTGTGAGATTTAAAGGTAAAGGGACCCCTGACCATTAGGTCCAGTCTTGGCATTTGAGAATAGTTTTCTATATTGTAAACCACCCTATGATCCTCAGATGAAGGGCGGTGTAGAAATTTAATAATTAATAATAACATCATTTCCTTTATAAGTCTATTCTGCTGTCTTCCCCCTTCACTTTGAAAGATTAGCTTTTGTTCCAGTAGCATACTGTCAATCCAAATTATGAACAGCAGAAAGAACAGCTTTAGATATTCCTTCACAATTAATCTCTGCTGAACAGGATCAAAACTGATCCAAAATAAATGATGGGAATGTTTTAACTTTGTTTAAAGAAGCTTAATGTACCATACTGTATCAACAGCTTTGCAGTCTATATTGTGGACGCGATAGTTCAGAGCAGAACTCTGATGTTTTTGTTCCTGCTGTTGCTCTGTGGTTCCCTGTATGGCTGCTGCTGCAGAATATTAACCATGTTTAAATAGAGATAATGATAATAAACAGAGCAAGAACAGCTCCTCAGCTCTCACAGTCACAGTGTTGTCATTCCTTTAGCGGCTGTACAAGGCAATCACCAGTCACAAAGCAACAATCCTACATCTCCATCAAAGCTTGTCCTTCTTGCAAACCAAGGCCTCCCTTCTGTGACTGCCGCACAGGTCTCATATTAATAGCCAGTTAAGCATGAATGTTGCAATGGGAATCAAGAGGTACAAGTTCAACATTTTGCTTTCACTCAATAGTACAAGAGAATCACCTACCAGATCAGACCAAAGACCCTGATCTAGTTCAGCATCCTTTGCTCATGGAAGAAGAAGAAGAGAAGAAGAGTTTGGATTTGATATCCCGCCTTATCACTACCTTAAGGAGTGTCAAAGTGGCTAACAATCTCCTTTCCCTTCCTCCCCCACAACAAACACTCTGTGAGGTGAGTGAGGCTGAGAGACTTCAGAGAAGTGTGACTAGCCCAAGGTCACCCAGCAGCTTCATGTGGAGGAGCGGAGACCCAAACCCAGTTTACCAGATTATAAGGCTACCGCTCTTAACCACTACACCATGCTGGCTCTCTCATGGAGACTAATCAGATGCCTATGAGAAGTCCACAAGCAGTACATGAGCAACTCTTCCCACCAGTGGCGTAGCGTGGGTTGTCAGCACCCGGGGCAAGGCAAGTAATTTGCGCCCCCTAACCCGTGGATTTTAGCACTCGAGTCTCTTCCACTAGATTAGTTAAAGAATCCATCTGGTCAGTTCAACATGCAGAATGACCAGTGTGCCCCCTTTCAATGCAGAGAGACCAACGTGCCCCCTTTCAATGCAGAGAGACTTACCTGCAGCGGTGGCTTCTACTCAGTTCCCCGCGTCTCCTCGAGTCCTCCCGCCTCCTGCTCGGCAGCTCAGCCAATTGCATGCATTCGCCTTTCGGCCAATGAGGAAGTGGATCCCACTTCCTGATTGGCTAGGAGGAGGATCCGTGTGACAATAGCGATTTTTTTGCGAAATCTGTGACAGCGCTGAGAGAGAGTGAGTGAGCCAGGTAGGGGCAGAGAGCTGCGAGTGCGAGCGCCCCCCCAGATGTTGCGCCCGGTGCGGCCGGCCCCCCTGCACCCCCACGCTACGCCACTGCTTCCCACTTGGGATTCTCAGCAGCTAACATTCAGAACCATGCTTCCTCCAGGTAGAGTATAACGCTCATGGTGAGCACGTTCTCCTCTTTTCTCAAAGTTTAATAGTGTTTTGATTCTTTGGTGTATACTGCTTTGATGGGTTTTTTAAAAATGTTAAACAGGGTAGAAATTTATCTAATGAAGAATAAAATACAATCTTGCCCCATTTGTGTTTGACATGGACATAGCTGTCTATGGTCCCAAGGATGTTGAGCAAGGGGTTGCATGACTTGAGACCAGAGGAGAAAAGGTGATAAACAGGAATGCAGTTGTAGGGTGTTAGGCATGTTGGTGTTCAGAATAATTTTTTTATTTAGTTATATCCAATTTGTCTACTAAGAGTAACTAGAATGGCAGAATGCATCATCGTCATCATTATAACAGGACCATATAATAAAATAATGCCACTAAATATGCAAGTATAATAAACAATTTGAAAGCAAAAGCAATGATCATTAATAGCAATGGTCACCTTTCTTCTTAGTTTGCATTCACTGTCATTCTCTATCATTGATTCCTGTTCTCTCTTTTCCCCCTCTTGTGCTCTTGCTAATAGTCTCCTAGCTGTTGGGAAGGCTGATGCCACCATATGTCTCAAGAAGCACCAGTACTGGTTTGTACTACTTGGAAGCTTTGTGTCAGAAAATTTTGGACCAGGTTTCCCCTTCTTCCAAATCTTTTGGACTCAAACTCCCATCGGCCTCAGCCAGCAAATCCAACGTTCAAGGATGGTGGGAGTTGTAATCATTGTGCCCCCCCCAAAAAAAACCACACCAAAAAAACAACAACCTGGGTTTTAGATCCTATTTAGAAGAGAGGCAAAATGGCTACATTGATGTTCATTTTAATATGCTGCTCTTGAAGGAAGAAAAACCCTATTGTCCTTTAGTAAAGAAGCAGTGCGCTGGGAGTGAATACAGGGCTTTATGCAAGAAGACACCAACGAATGTAAAAAGATTGGATCCTTTTAAGAGTCTCATTGCTGATTTCTTCTAATATATAAAGTTGATCTGTTGATTCACACCTGTAGGAAGCTTGATGGTTTCCATATCTAAGAATAGCTTGTTTCTTTTCAAACATGATAATTTAAAGCTAAACTCGCTAGGCTGGTGGCATAAATGAAGTAACTCAGCAACAGCGTGGCATATATTTATATATATGGAAACAGTATATGATTTATGGGGAATTTCTTCTCCGCTCCCTCTTCTGTTAAATATATTTGTATTCCACCTTTCCTCCAAAACCTTAGAAGCATTTGCATACAATGATCCCATGTCATCTTCACAACAACCACCTTCTGGGGTGAAGGAGCTGTGACTTCCTGAGTCACACCTCTTCCCTAAAGAGCTTCATAGCTGAAGTTAGAATCTGGACCCAGGTCCAAATCCAGTACTGGCTCTGGAGTTCTAGGATGCCCACACGTGCTGGCTTAATGAACCTGTTCGACATGTCCTTCAGACCTGATGTGGCTGAATAAATCCTGAAGCTAAAGTCCACTGATCTGAAAGATCAGGAAGAAACATAAGAGAAGAAATGCTTATGCCAGAGCATTGATGGCCACCAGCACTGCTCAGCAGCTGTGTATTATGGCTTGCTGAATGCTTAAGAGCACATGATTTTAGCCAATCTGGGCAGACAGCAAGGACTAGAGTTCTACTGAGTGCCAATGGGTGGTAAGCCATATTTGGCTTGTGGGGGGCAGGGGGAGGCAGCATCCCAGATTGTGCAGGTCTGCTCTATCACATAGACTTTAATATGCTGTTTAGGCACCTTGGTCAAAGCAAGCAAATAATACTCTTAAAAACCAAATACAGTGGTACCTCGGGTTAAGAACTTAATTCGTTCTGAGGTCCGTTCTTAACCTGAAACTGTTCTTAACCTGAAGCACCACTTTAGATAATGGGGCCTCCTGCTGCCGCCGCACCGCCACCCCATGATTTCTGTTCTCAACCTGAAGCAAAGTTCTTAACCCGAGTGTCAGGGAACTGCCATCGGAAGGAAGGGAGGTGAAAGGGCTCACACAGGTTGAGAGAGACTCAGCAGCTGAAGAGGGAACCAGTAGGGGGAGAGGAGCTGAGCTGAGGGAAAGTGATCTGGAGGGATGGCTCAGAGACACTTCCAGCGAAAACAGTGGGGAGGTTTCAGGACCTCCCGTAGGGACACCCACTCCTCGCCGGAAACTGTCACGCAGAGAGTCCAGAAGACGTGTTTCCGTTAAGGAGCTTTTATGTTGGAAGCGATTCCGAAAGCAACCACTGTCGGAATCTGCTAGTGACTAGAGGAGCCATGTCTGAGGGGCTCCGTCACAGACAGAGGTTTGTGGACTTGAACAAACTCTGAGGGGATACGATTTTACGCACAAGCAGCTCATCATCCCATCACAGCATTCCGACAGTCTTTGAAAGCAGCTTGTGCAGGAGAAGGCATCATGAGCAACCCAGCCGGAACCGGAGAAGCAGGAGCTGGAGCGGGTCCAAGCCTGGAAGAAAGGTACCGGGTGTTGGAGGTCCAGCTAGCGCTGCAGACGGCGAGGCTTGAGGAGAGGAGGGCTCAGGATGCAGACAAAAGGGGGAAAGCCACCCAGCTCGCCAGAAAGGTACCAGGATTGGTGCAGAAGTTTGGGGGGGAGCCCAAAGACTATCATGGCTTTCGGACAGAGATGCAATATGCCCTCAATCTGCAGTTTGATGAATTCCCTGACGAGGAATCACGAGTGGCTTTCGTGATTGGGCATCTTGAAAAGGGGGCGAGAGACTGGGTTAGACCCCTGATGGCAGCGAATAGTGACGTCCTAAAGGACACGATGAAGTTCTTTCGCGCCATGGATCTGATGTTTTCCAGCGATATTGAACAGGGAGTGGTGCGCAGACAGTTAATGGCTTGCAAACAGGGGAGCACCCGAAGAGAGACATGTCATTCCAGAGGACCGCTGGGTGTGTGGGGCGGCATTGGTGGGACAAAGAGAACTGGTAGAGGAAACAGAGAATGATGAATACGCCCAGAATAAGCTCAGAGGTCTTAGGGGTGAGGGAGAGGAACCAGGGGGTTTCGAGGAAAGAAATGGAGCTTTGTATTACAAAGGGGCACTGTATATCCCTGAAGGAGACTTAAGGGGGAGGGTACTCAAGCAGTTGCACGACAGCCCCACGGCGGGGCATTTTGGACAACACAAAACCATGTGGTTGGTCACCAGGGAATTTTGGTGGCCTAAGGTGAGGGAAGATGTACGGGAGTATGTAAGAGGGTGTGAGCAATGCCAGCGAGCCAAAGGGGAGAGGCGGGCGCCGGCGGGGCTATTAGAACCCTTACCAACCCCAGAACGACCTTGGGAGGCAGTGTCGATAGATTTTATGACTGATCTGCCGAAGTCCAAGGGGAAAACAGCCATCATGGTGGTGGTAGACCTACTAACAAAGATGTGCCACTTTGTAGCCTGCTCGCATGCAGTCACGGCGGAAGAGACAGCGAAGTTATTTGTAGAACACATTTTTAGGTTGCATGGGGTGCCATTGAGGGTGGTCTCAGACCGAGGAAAACAATTTACTTCCAGGTTCTGGAGGAAGCTCATGAGCTTACTGCAGGTGGAGGTCAACTTTTCGACTGCCCGGCACCCTGAAACCAACGGGCAGGCGGAAAGAGCAAACGGTGTCCTCCAGCAATACCTGAGGTGTTATGTCAATGACAGAGAGAATGACTGGGTAGAAAAGTTGGCGCTGGCGGAATTTGCCTACAACAATGCCGAGAATGTGTCCACAGGGATGAGCCCCTTCTTGGCTAATTATGGGTGTCATCCCAGGGCTTTCCCAGGGGGAGAAGGGGAGAGATGGAGCGTCCCGGCAGCCGAGCATTTTGTAGAAGAAATGGAAGCAATCCATCGTCAGCTCCAACTCAACTTAGAAAGGGCGAAGGAAGAATACAAGAGGCAGGCAGACAAGAACCGAAGGGAAGGTGAAACCATAAGGGTGGGAGATAGGGTGTGGCTGTCAACCCAAGGGTTGCCGTTCAAAGGAGGTTGTAAGAAATTAAGACCCAGGAGATTGGGTCCCTTTGAGGTCATTCAACAGGTCAACCCAGTGGCTTTCAGGCTCCGGTTACCCAACCACATGAAACTGCACCCAGTATTTCACAGGTCGTTACTGTCACCGTATGAGGGGGGACGAGAAGGGATGGCCACTCGGGGACCGGTCATAGAAGAAAGAGAATGCAGCAGCCATGTGGCAGAAATCCTCGACGCCAGGTGGAAGGGGGATCAGGTGGAGTATTTGGTAGCGTGGGAAGGAGAACCGGAGTCAGAAAACACTTGGGTAATGGCAGAAGATATCAATGACGAGGTATTGATAGAAACGTTCCATCAAAGGTTCCCAAGGAAACCTCAGCCTGTGGAGAGGTTCCGGAGGGAATACTTTGGGACCACCGATGAGGAGGAGGAGTTGGAAGGATTCCCGGACTCGGAAGGGGAAGGGGAGATGGACTCTGAGGAGGAGGAGTACTTCGAGACCAGGAACCGCAACAGGTGGAGAGAAGTGTTCGAGACATCGGAAGATGAAGGAAGTTCATTCCGGGGTTTTGCCTCCTCACCGCCCGTAGAGGAGGGGGCGAGAGGGGGTGAAGGGGGCCCTGGAGGGGAGGTGGATGTCAGGGAACTGCCATCGGAAGGAAGGGAGGTGAAAGGGCTCACACAGGTTGAGAGAGACTCAGCAGCTGAAGAGGGAACCAGTAGGGGGAGAGGAGCTGAGCTGAGGGAAAGTGCGCTGGAGGGATGGCTCAGAGACACTTCCAGCGAAAACAGTGGGGAGGTTTCAGGACCTCCTGTAGGGACACCCACTCCTCGCCGGAAACTGTCACGCAGAGAGTCCAGAAGACGTGTTTCCGTTAAGGAGCTTTTATGTTGGAAGCGATTCCGAAAGCAACCACTGTCGGAATCTGCTAGTGACTAGAGGAGCCATGTCTGAGGGGCTCCGTCACAGACAGAGGTTTGTGGACTTGAACAAACTCTGAGGGGATACGATTTTACGCACAAGCAGCTCATCATCCCATCACACCGAGGTACTATTTCTGGGTTAGTGGAGTCTGTAACCTGAAGCATCTGTAACCCGAAGCGTCTGTAACCCGAGGTACCACTGTACGGTGCTTTCTCCTGCCTTCAAACAAAAACAAAGGAACTGTATAGAAAAGTTTGAAATGCCTTTGTTGGTATATTGTCTCTCCCTCACTCCCTCCTCCTCCTCCTCTTCCTTCTCTCTCTCTCTCTCTCTCTCTCTCTCACACACACACACACACACACACATTCTTGGGTGCATGTGCATGCCTGTGCACACAAACACAGAGGCTGCATATATAGTATATATATTTCACCCAAAAGGATCCTGGGAAATGTAGTTTACTCTTCATAGAGCTACTCTTACTCTTACTCTTACTCTGTCCCTGTCAAGTGAATTCCATATTTATATATAAAAAGGTAATTCATTAATTGTCAAGAATGCTGTGCACATTCCACAGTTTACTGTATTGTGACTCTATATAGGAATGTTGTCTACATTTATATTCTATTATTTCCCTCTTAGTCGGTACCCTATTAAAAAGTTCCTGGTGTTTTGATCCTCGGTGTGAATTTTAGCTGTTTCTTTTGTCAGCCTTCACCATATTCCGAAGCGTGTTCCTTAGAAGACACCATCTATTTAAAAGAAGAACAACCAGCCAAACAAACGCTAAACTCCTGAAGACTCATAAAAGGGGAAAATAAAAAGCAGGCCAGTATCAGAGGATGGGTGAACAGAGGAGCAATGATCTCACTAATGAGCTTTTAAACCCTCTTTGGAGATAACAAAATGTCATAACAACAATGGATGAACAGTTTCAGGATATGAAACATGGTCAAAAAGCTTTAGCTTTGGAAGATAAAAAGGGCAGTTGCACAAGTTGCTTGAGATAATTTCTCCTCGTGTAATAATAGCAATCCCTCCTAATGCCTCAACCTTGAGGCAAATGCGATAAGATTTGGAATGGAATATTTCCCTGGTTGAAGGCCTCTCTTTCGCTCATACTCCTTCAACTCACTTCAAAGGCCACCGTCTTATCTACTCGTCAAGTGGGAGACAAACCGAGGTCCTCTCAACTGACGTTATCACTTTTTTCCTTTCAAAGAAGATAAGTGTGTGTGCTGTGTACACACAAACACATATACACACCCCTCTGGAATTTCAGGCTTATGATTTAGAGGTTGGCTTGAACTATTATCACCTGCAGTCAGTAATATTGGGAATTCCAAAAACTTCCTCTTCAAATGATATTTCCAAAATGAGAAAATTGAGATGTTAACCAACACAACACTTACGGATCAGCACTAATCAATTTTTTCCCTTCATCTTTTAACAACGTTAAGCCGGGAACAAAGCCTTGGGATGTTATAGTCGAACAAGACTAGAATTCACTTACTCCCCCCCCAGAAACATCTGGAAGCTTTGCTAACATTGCAATTAGCATGTCAAGCAGAAATAAGAATTGTCTTTAACAGGAAAGGAGTGGGGGCGGGGCAAGGACCAAAGTTCTCTCTCTTATGTAGGATTAGATTGAAATGATAATAAAAAACTGCCAAAGAAATCTGGATGCTCCTGCCCCAAGGGTGATGCCCTTCCTGCGTGACTGGTTTTCTACTAGGTGCCTGTCATAAGTTATGAAGCATAATCCACAGAGCAATCAGAACAAAGAGACATCCGACATGACAATGTTGATAGAGTAACTCGGGGAGACCTTTGCTAAGTATGAGTAATGTCATGGGTCGTTCAAGACTGGTGAGTTTGAAATGAATGGCAAATGCTGGTTATAGTATAAGAGTCTTCACCCTCCCCAAATGCTGACTATGCCCCAACGTTAAAGCTTATTTTGATTTGATTTTGATTTTTTTGCAGGCGCTCTTGGGTCTTATGAACCAAATTTTAGCTGCTGTATTGATTGGCAATTTGAAAGGGTTAAGGATCCAGAACTCAAGGTAATATTTATTTTACTGTCTTCTGCCAAAATCCTGTCTTCAAAAGGATTCACTGAGATTCACTGCCCTAGCTGGTATTTGGGAAATGCTGGAATCAGCCAAAGGTATAGATAGAGAAAGATAGATGGCAGGCAGAATAAAGAATGTCTTCGCTGGTCCTATCTAGGAGCAGGTGGAATAAGGGTGTATGTGTACAAACATTTGGGGTGGGGGGGGAGGAAGGGGGAGAAAGCATTTTTTCAGTGAAGTCACTCAGCAGCTGACACTCCATCCTGCAAAAATAAAAGACTCTCTTTTACATAACCTTTCTTCATCTGCATCTACACCCACGTTTATTTTATTTTTTTCATTTTTTTTAACAGAAGCAAGAGCTTAAAATAACTACGCTGGCAAAGTCCTTTTTACGGGAAAACTTGATCGCATTAATGATTCATGCATGTGCTTAAGTGGGTAGATAAGATACTGTAGGCAAAACCCCCCAAATTACTTTTCCTAAAAACTGCCATGTGCTCTGAGATGGCAGAATTTGTAAAACACAATATTATGTTCCCAATCTATCAGATAAAAAGCACTGGAATATCTGTCACACAGTCCAATTAAACTTCCAGAATCCATGTTATTGAGTATGAAAGCTGTTCTGTATTTTGAAATTTCTACATATCCTATATAGATGTTGTTTTTGTGTGTGCTTTTCCCAACCTTTAGTTTTTACTTTGGCACAGCTAGTGTAAACATTCTAGTGCAGACCCTCAAAGTGCTGAGGGAAAACTCACTGGGGTTGTACAGAGACCAGAGCAGGACATGCTCTGAGACTAGATGAAGTAGCCACCTTGTTGAAGCAAAACAGGCCTAGGTTTGGTAAGTCACTGGATGGGAGACTGCCTAGGAACTGTTCTGATCCCAGAAAAATATGAGCTGTCAATATGTTAACAGAGTGGTCCCATGCAACCACTCCAGAAAAGTTCTCTGCAGCACCCCTATGGCCAGCTTTCTCGATGGTCATCTTGCTCCCCAATTCATAGGCCCTCCCTCAGAGTGCGGCATTGTAAGGTGGCCCCAGAGCAGGCGTGCATCACTACCACTTTACCGCAGTGGAAAAGAATAGTTCTCGTTTCAATAGTTGAACTATTTTTCCTGCTGTAGACAAGAGCCCAGTGACACTGTACAGGGCACTCTGAGGCCATATCACCTGTCACCCCATTGGGTCACCCAAGTGGCAAAATATCTTGGCTCAGGCCATGGGAGTTGTAGTTCTGCTGCAGTACCCAATAATCAATCTTTGATAAAAGGAGGCTACCTTTAGAGGAATTCAGATCATTGGTCCATCTCAATCAATGTTATCTCCACCTTTTAGTAGCAATCTTCCAGAAGTGTTTTGCAGGACAGCTTTGAGGATTCCGGAAACTGAACCTGCGACCTTCTGCATGCAAAGCATGGGCTCAGCCACTCAGCAACAACTCTGCTCCCATTTGTGGCCACAGTCAAATGTTTTAGAGGCTGCAGAGAGAATGGTGTGGAAAGATGCCAACATTCTTAGATATTTGGGTCAATTGTTGTTGTCTCGGAGAGTGACTAGGCTCTTGGGATTTTCCCAGCCTTCTGTGAATCTCAATTGTTTCATTGTCTGTTTCTAAGGTTCATTTTCAAAACCTTTTCCTGAGGTTTGCAGTCTTGCTAAATGGCCTTTTGTCCGGTGAGTTCACATGAGTCATGTGAGCTCCCTTTTAGATCAAGAGAAAATGGATTTGAATTGCAAGGCATTTTATTTTCTAACAGCTTTACTAACCTTTGATCAAATCTCTTAAGTACCTTCTGTTTATCTTTAAAGCCCAGACACTGGATCGTACAACTCATTTGCAACAAAATATCCTCCTAATAGGAGGCAGTTCACACCTAAACATTGCTCAGAAATTGCAGAAACTCCAGAACAAGAAGTGGTGAGAAAGAATGTACTTCATTTTCTGAGAGGAGAAAGAGAATAAACTACACAAGGAGAGGTTTAGAATTAGATTCATTAATTACATCCAAAGCAAACAGGATTCTCGTGGTTGCAAAATTGATATGTTGTGGGGGGAGGAAGATATTTGAAACACATTTGGTGTGTTTATTGAGCCACATGGGAAACAGCTTTCAATAATAAGTTTAGAGCATGTTCAAGGGTTGTCTCAATGAGGGTTACTTGATGCCACGGGGGTGAAGGTCACTGTGCCTTTAACAGTTTTGTAAAAGAGGAGATCTGGCAGGTGCAAATTGTGAAAAGGCAGACAGAAATCTGCATCTGTCTGAATTCTCCCTTCTACATGATCACTGGAGGTGTTGAAGCCCTGTCCTCCTCTGTACTTGGTCACAATAATCTCTGTTCCAGAGTCCCAATTCCTGTTTGGGTACATTTCTCCCATGCAGATGCTACCCACAAGCTGAGCAAATAGGGATGAGCATGCTAAGCACTATTCCTCTGCATCACTGTGCACATTGACCTCCCCTGTTTGCGTGGGATGTAAACACAGGAGCAGTCAATGACAACATTCCTAGAGTGTACATGTTATAACATGGGGAGGGATGTCTGTCCAGCAAGCAGGTAAACTTCCTGGGGATGGACTTCCTCCGCATGTGACCAGAGGTGGGTGTGGCCTCACCTGTGCAGGTAAATGATAAAAGCACAGGGCAGGCAGCCATCTCTCTCTCTCTCCCATCTTCCTTCAATGAGGAAACATCTAAGGATGCTCCCAGCCAAGAGAGGAGATAAGGACTATCTTGCTACAAGATAAATTCTGAATGTATGTAACCTTTTTAAGCTGTCTGCCTTCTGGGATCATATTGTGAGAAGAACGTGAGTAAACTCTTTTATACTTTTATAAAGACTCTGTCGTGTCTTGTATTTTAAGAGGGAACAAAGGGGAAATTACCAGAGTAATTATTATAGTGGTTCTAGCGAACCTGTGCAGACGTTACCGTTGCGAACTAAAAGGGGAATGTCATAAACTCTGCTGATATTTTGGGAACTTGTTAGCATAAGTTGGATTAGGATATAATCTCACAATATATCCTCTCCTGCACCCCTGAACATTCCCACAGTTTGGAGGGTGAAATCCGAGTCGGGGAGCCTTCCCTGCACAGCGAGGTCCCCAGTGGGCAGGGAACATCTAAAGGAGACTCTCCAATGCAGACTGTGCCGTCTAACTCATAGAAGGTGCCAGGCACAGAAACATGGGGTGGGGTGGGGAGAGCAGAGCTTAGTCTGCACCCCCTGCCCTCACCCTGTTCAGCTGCTGGAACTGCACATGAGCAGCATGTCTGAATAGGGATCCAGTTTCCTCCTGAAGCCAGCTTTAGCACCAAGGAGTGGCCAGTTCCCTATGGACTCCCCAGATACAGGACCTTATGGAAAGAATTCTAGAAGAGAGAATGAGGCAGGTGAAGACCACCACAGAGCCAACTTCTGCTGGCAAAAAAGGGGTCTACATTAGGCAAAAATGCATACAAATGTGATGGAACATTGCATTACAGTGGTACCTCGGGTTACAGACACCACGGGTTACAAACACTTTGGGTTACAGACTCCGCTAACCCGGAAGTAGTACCTTGGGTTAAGAACTTTGCCTTAGGATGAGAACAGAAGTCGTGCGGCGGTGGCACGGCGGCAGTGGGAGGCCCCATCTGCTAAAGTGATACCTCAGGTTAAGAACAGTTTCAGGTCAAGAACGGACCTCCAGAGCGAATTAAGTTCGTAACCAGAGGTACCACTATATAATGCTGATGAATTATTGTGAGGGACATGTTTTAATTGCAAACTGATGTGGAAATGTGGAGAACTAATTCTGGAAAGTTGAGAAACTGAAATTGACAGATTTGCCCAACCCTACCCTGAGGAGATTTCACGCGTCTCCATCCTCTTTGACAGCAACATGCCACCAAATTCTCTTCCGTCGGTGCCTCTCCATCCTGCCCAAACAAGTAGGAGTTGAAAGAGTTATTTCTATCAACATAATGCGGAGCAAGAGGGTGCCAAATTCTGTTCTATCAACAAAGCTATCACCCAAGTTCCAACTGGTGAATATTTATAGAGAGGAGTGACCAGATATCCCATTTTATGACGGCTACTGTTTTTGTAACCCGGTTGTCACAGTATCCCAGCTGATTACATTTACCATTATCACTTCTCCCCTTCCCATGCCAATAAAAATTCTAGGATTTCTCCCTGCTTCCAGCCGTCTCGTTTTTTACCAGGGTCTATCAGTTGCCACTATTTTTCGCTTCGTGAGCCCAGGCACTTCACACAGTTGTCGTGCTTCATTCTCTCATCATTGGCATGGCTCCCTCAGCAGTTATATGTTATTCTTACAACAGCTGCTTGGAAGAGTTTAGCTGACAGGGTTTATTTTTTCAAAAAGGAAGAAATATCACAAGTTATAGTTCCAATTTCCCAACCCCCCAACTCAGAAGATAGCTGTGAGAAATTGCAATGGAGTTAAGAGTTGAAAAGAAGTCTATTTTAGGAATGGGGTTGAAATTCCATTTTGTTTGCATTTTAACAAGAAACTACCTGTTTCACACTTCCCAGTGCAATATGTGAGCTGAAACACAGCTATCCTTCACAATTCACACTTCTCAAAATTTTGTGATGCAGTTCTCCAGCCCTACAATGTGTTCAAAAATACATATATTAGGGGACAGTGCACTTAGAAATGTATGTATTAGTGAAAATACAATAGAAAATACATATTTGTAAAAACTGCATACCAAAATGTGTTTATTCAGATGAATTTGTACTAAAATGCTGATGGATTTTCATATGGATTAATGTTGATGTTGATGATGCAACTTGCCATAAAAAATGTGGAGTACTGAATGTTTAGGGAAGTTTTTAATGTTTGATGTTTTATTGTGTTTTTAATACAGTGGTGCCCCGCAAGACAAATGCCTCGCAAGACGAAAAACCCGCTAGACGAAAGGGTTTTCCATTTTTCGATGCGCTTCGCAGGACGAATTTCCCTATGGGCTTGCTTCGCAAGACGAAAATGTCTTGCGAGTCTTGAGATTTTTTTCGCTCCCCCCCCTTTTTCTAAGCCGCTAAGCCGCTAAGCCTTTAATAGCCGCTAAACCGCTAATAGCGCTAATCCGCTAATAGGGTTGCTTCGCAAGACGAAAAAACCGCTAGACGAAGAGACTCGCGGAACGGATTAATTTCGTCTTGCGAGGCACCACTGTATTCTGTTGGGAGCCATCCAGAGTGGCTGGGAAAACCCAGTCAGATGGGCGGGGTATAAATTATTTATTATTATTATTATTATTATTATTATTATTATTATTATAAGTTTTTTTAACAAAAGAGAATCTGAAAGAACCAAAATTGACTGATTTGTTGATCCCTACTCTCTCTTGATGATATATCTCATGGAAGAAGACCGGACAGAGAATATTGGCAAAGCTTTATGAAGCTTGGGCAAAGCATTTCATTCACTGCGCATTTCATTCACAAATCCCTGAGTGCAGAGTTCTGAAATAACATTATGAGAGTTAAAACAGCAACAAGCAGAAAACCACTCACAATTCCTCATGAGATCTAATGTGGTGTAGCCATTAGAGCATTGTATTAGGACCTGGGAGACCAGGTTCAAATTCCAATTCAGCCATGAAGCTCACTGGGTGAGTTTGAGCCAGTCACCATTTCTCAGCCTAACCTCCCTCAAAGGGCTGCTGTGAGGATAAAATAGGGAGGGAAAGAACCATGCACACCATCTTGAGCTCCTTGGAAGAAAAATATTATATACATGCAATAATAAATAAATGAACTCTTTTTTGTTCTCTGACTTTACTGCAGCCATTGGGTTGTGTGTGTCCCAGTATGATTGTGGCTGTGTTGCAGAAAGGGGTGTTTAACCATTTCCCCATGGGCCAATTTTCTTAAACAAAATTCCACTGCAACCCTGAATTTCTCCCATTAGGAAAATGAATTTTAAGGACATGTCACTGAAATAACAGAATATTCTTGGCTGTGGGTCCTGGAAGACCTGCTCCTTGCCTTGCAGGCTTTTCCCTGCCTGGATTGGGAGGGTGGAGCCCTGACTGACTCCAGCTACAAAAGCTGAGGCTGCTGAACAGACTCTTGTGCTAGGGTATTGCGTGCAGTGGAAGGGGTTGTTGCCCTTATTGATTTTTATTTATTTTATTTTTTGTATCTTTAAGATCTTATTGTGATTTATGTGGAAATTGTTTCCATTTGGATGTGTACTTTTTGGATGTTTAATTTATTGTTTATGATCACCGTATTTTTCGCTCTATAAGACGCACCCAACCATAGGACGCACCTTGTTTTAGAGGGGGGGGACAAGAGAAAAAAAATCTCCCCCTCTCTGCTCAGCGCCCCTTCAGCGAAGCGGCAGGAGAAACGGAGCCCCTTCCGTTTCTCCTCCTGCTTCACTGAAGGGGCGCTGCGCAGCTCTCCCTCTCTGCTGAAGCCAGGAGAGCCTTGCTCTCCCGGCTTCAGCAAAAGGAACCCGAAGCCTTCGGAGTGCAGCGTGAGTTCCCGCTGCGCTCCAAAGGCTTCAGGCGGCTATCCCTGAAGCCTGGAGAGCGAGAGGGGTCAGTGCGCACCGACCCCTCTCGCTCTCCAGGCTTCAGTGAAAGCAACGCGTAGCCTCCGGAGCGCGGAGGGAGCACTCCCTCTGCGCTTTGGAGGCTTCGCATTGCTATCGCTGAAACCAAGGAGCCCGCATTTGCTCCATAGGATGCGCACACATTTCCCCTTAATTTTTGGAGGGGGAAAAGTGCATCCTATAGAGCGAAAAATACGGTACTTTTGTTATATTTGTAATTAGATGTTTCCCCCCATGTATGTATGTATTCTTTCCCCCATCTCAACTCTGTTCATTGCACATTTCTGTTCACTGCACATTTCTGATCTTGTTTCCCTAAGGCCCTTGAGTCTGGGAGCTCTCAGCTTGTTGTTTTCAAAATGCCATGTAATACAGATGGAATGATGATGATACAGATGGAATGATGCTCATGAAATATTGTGACATCTGCCCTGGAATTCTAGACTCAAGATTTAATGCTGTGCTTTACTTGAACAAAGTTTGTATTATACAACCTGCACACCCCTTTATTCCATTTTCAGAAATTAGGAGGCAAAATTCCAGACAACTGAAGTGTATTGATTCTTTGTTCTCCTTTGCTAAAACCCTGAGTCAGAATGGAAGAACATTCTATAATGTCAACACATGGACTTTTTCGGCCCTTGTAGAGTTTGTTCATCTCACCTCGATGTCAGCAGGTGCTTTGTTCCTGCGCTAAAAATGGCTCTTAACTGCAACTACAAACTCAATAAAGCTAGTTTCCCACTCCTATAAATGTATTTATGAACACAGACTGTCTTAATGGCTCAAGTATTTAGTCAACTGGGAGATAGCTCTGTCCTCTTTTGACTTCTTGGTGTTATTCTTTTGAACAGTTAGAGGTGAACAAGCTTGTACTTTATCAGCCAGAATAAATTCTTGCTTTTACTGATGTCAAAAGGCCTGCCTCAACATCAAGTATATTTCCCCCAAAATGGGTCATCGGCTTTTCACATTTACCTGGATGGACAATATTTTGTAGGGGTGTGCAGCAATCACCAGATTTGCCTTGCATGTATTTCTGAAGGATTTGGTAGCAGCTGAGTCTGTTTTGGATCTGCTCTGTTATTCATTATCAATCTGAAACTCTGTTTTGGCCCCATTGGCTATAATACAGAAATCATTTTTAAAAACTGTTACTACTTCCCCACCCCTTCTCATGTGAGTGAATGAAATCTGCAGGCAAAGGACCCCCCTTCCCAAGTAGATTAAGACTTCCAGATTTTCAGTGGATGCATCTAGGGTGTTTTCTGCAGAGGACTTTTGATTTAAAAAATCTCTTTTAATTTTTATTTTAAAAATACTTTTAAATTTTCTGTCAGAACTGGTTGCAAATTGCAGGCCAGGTTGACCCTTCTGAGGGGCTGAAACCTGTCATGAAGGAGTTATCCCACAGAGGGAGATATCACCATTTTGGGGATGTATATGTGCAGAAATCACACTTCCAGGGGCTAGGCGATTTTACTTTCTTTATTTTAAAAAGCCTGAAAAATAGAAATAAAGATATATATTGCCACTTTCTATTTTAAAAGTTTGTTGTTGTTTAGTTGTTTAGTCATGTCCGACTCTTTGTGACCCCATGGACCAGGGCACGCCAGGCACTCCTGTCTTCCACTGCCTCCCGCAGTTTGGTCAAACTCATGCTGGTAGCTTCGAGAACACTGTCCAACCATCTCACCCTCCGTTGTCCCCTTCTCCTTGTCCATCCATCTTTCCCAACATCAGGGTCTTTTCCAGGGAGTCTTCTCTTCTCATGAGGTGGCCAAAGTATTGGAGCCTCAGCTTCAGGATCTGTCCTTCCAGTGAGCACTCAGGGCTGATTTCCTTAAGAATGGATAGCACCCTCCTTTAAAAAAAGAGAGAACACAATATGATTTCAATTGCTTGTTAGAAAAAGTGATTGGGAGAAAGCTGGGCACTCCAATATTTTCTTTACTGCTTAAGCCCTGCTGGTCTCACAGCCAGAACCCAGAGAAGGTGGGCCAATGTATTTTAATTTCCAGTAAACTTTTCTTCAACCTCTCTAGCTGCCCACCCTTCCTAATCTGAAAGAGCCACATGGCACCTCACAATGTATTTCCCTGAGCCATGCGTGGTGCCTTATGGGGGCCTAGGGCCACATGATGTCAGCACACCCCACACCCATGATCTAGAAAGAGAGAAGGAGAGAAGAGAAGGAGAGGAATAAAATGCAAGGTGGAATAGGTGGCATGATAGAAATTTATGAAATTATGCATGGCATGGAGAAAGTGGGTAGAGAAAAGTTTTTCTTCCTCTCACACAACTCTAGAAGCTATGGGCAATCAATGAAGCTGAACACTGTAGTAGTAGTAGTAGTAGTAGTAGTAGTAGTAGTAATATATTTATAATCTGCCCATCTGGCTGGGTTTCCCCAGCCACTCTGGGCAGCTCCCAACAGAATATTAATAATATTAAGGTTCTGCACAAACGAAAGAAAGGACTTCCTCATACAGTGCATGGTTAAACTATGGAACTCACTCTCACAGGCAATAGTGATGACCACCAACTTAGATGGCTTTAAAAGAGAGTTAGAAAAATGAATGGCGCAGGATATCAGTGGCTACAAGCCATGATGGCTATGCTCTGCCTCAACAGCTGGAAGAAGCAATGCTTCTGGATACCAGTTTCTGGAAACCAGAAGAGGGGAGAGTGCTCTTGTGCTCTTGTGGGCTACCCACAGGCATCTGGTTGTTCAGGAGGCTGGACTAGATGGGTCATTGGCCTGATCCAGCAGGCTCTTATGTTCTTAAGGTGCTGTTTATAGAAGGAACTGGGTTTTTTTAAGCTGCAATTCTAACCTCACTTAACAGGGGAGTAATCTGAATTTGATAGGACTGAGCAGACATAGTTAGGACTGCAAGGGTATAGAAATTAAAATGTACGTGACATGTCTTCTTCTTTCTTTCTAAAATAATCAAAGTATAGAAAATATTTCATTCAACAGACAAACCCTGTAGTTTGGTTAATAAACCTATTGGCTACAGGGATGTGAGAGAAATTCAGTCCAGTTCACATTTCAATGAGAACATACCTATTTTACATTTCCAGAAACTGAACAGGGCCTGAAATGCAGCCTATCTTTCTGAAATCACATTTCTCTGAATTTTGTGATGCGCCACTAACCAAAAATCTGTTATATCTAGCTATCTATATCTATATCCATATATCTATAGATATAAATATATATAAATATATATGGTAATGTGCTCACCCAAATGTGTATGTGGCTTGAAAAATGCCTAAATTGAGCAAAAATGTGTACAATAGTGTATGTATTAGAAGAAATTCAAGTACAATTTTGTACAATATTGTAAACTGCCCTGTGATCCTTGAATAAAGGCTAATAATAATAATAATAATAATAATATTTAAATTCACAGACTGATGCAGAAATTGGATGCACTAAGATTGGAAAAAAAGAAAGAAACTGAAATCTACATATTTTTGCTTCCCAAATTTGATCTCGAAATTGACATGCTGACAGGCTACCACTATGCATTGTTCTAAATCTTTCCATTCACTTTTGGAAAATTTCCATTGTTTAATGGAACTGCCCTCTTAAATCTCTATTACTCCACTGTGAGAGGATCTATCAGCTATAGCAAATGAAAAATAGTAGCAGACAGTGCTTCACACATGTCTTCAGATAAGGTCAAGGTAACCCAGGTATTAACATGACTTGATAAACAATTGAGTCCTCCCACCACCCTTTAAAATGGATGTTTTGGTTCAGTGCCAGATTGCAACATAGTGCTCAATTACGTCTACATAAGGGCCTACTTGGTGGATATGTAGTATTGTACCACTCCGCACCTGGAGATAGGTTGATGCATTCTACAGCAGGCCTGGAGGCCAACCGAATTTCCACCTCCTATTGGCTGCAATCCAGCATGATAGTTTTATTTATTTCAAATGCTTGTCCCAATTTTGATCTACAAAGCTGGGCATGGCCTAAGCATAACAGGAATGAAAAGAAAGTCTCTCACACACAAAAATCACTAAAATACAGACAATTATATAAACATTTCACTGTGTTTCTAAGAACAGTTAAGTCTAGTGTTGGTTGGCTTCTTGGGAAACAGAATTCCAAAATGGTGGCTTCACTACTGAAGAACTCCAACTTCATTTCCTGCACACTGATTGCAATTTGTACCTTTCTGGTGAATGAACCCCATTTGCCACAACGTCATCGATGAAAACTCTAGCCACTTATATTTCATGTTAAGATGTTGCTATGGATGGCAATATTTGCAAAATTATTTCATGAAAATGCAGATACAAATCTACATATTGATATACTTATAAATGATGGGAGGTGTGCAGCAAGTAGTTATGCAGTATGTGTATTGCTCATTGTATATCTCCCTCCCCACAAAAAACACATTTTGTACATTTTGATTGTCAGCGTTTTAATCGTACACTGAAAGATGAAAATGAAAATGGAAGAATAGGGGAAAGAGAATAAAAGAAACTTGATAGCCAGTTTCTCTGTTAATACTAGACTCATCCTTTGTCAGGTGTTCATATGTTAAGCTATCACTCAATGTATTTCAGAAGTATGAGGAACTGTATCCGTACACATGAACAAGTAATGCAGAGCTCAACAGTTAGCAGCCCTTCAATTAAATTAGGCCCCAGAACATTTATCCTTAGCAATTGCCATCCACAGATAAACTGGATTATAGCTAGAGCAGGAAGTATGGCAGTTCAGTAGTACAATGTAGTATATATTGACTTCCCATATCAATACCAACACACACAAACATTTATATATATAGTGCTTTTTCTGGGGGTATGCAGGGGTACGCATACCCCTAAACATTTTGTGGGTAGCATTTCAATATGAGTAGGAAAATGAGAGTGCCCCTAAACATTCTTTTTAAGAAAAAAAAGCACTGTATGTGTGTGTGTTATAGATAGCTAGATGATAGATAGATAGATGATAGATGATGATGATAGATAGATAGATAGATAGATGATAGATAGATAGATAGATAGATGATAGATAGATAGATAGATGATAGATAGATAGATAGATGATGATAGATAGATAGATGATGATAGATAGATAGATAGATAGATAGATGATAGATAGATAGATAGATAGATAGATAGACAGACAGATAGATGGGGGGGGGGGGATGAATTTCTGGTGCACTGCAAAATCCAGAGGTAGCACAAAATCTGATTTGCAATTGGATTTGATCCACAAATGAGCAAGTTCAGGAGCATTGAATCGGATTGGTTGTCTGCTAAAAGCCTACTGAACTAATTCATCTTCCATCCCTAGTATTGGCTCAACACTTTATGCTCTAACCAGGGAATGGAGAGTTGCATTTTTTCCTTGCTGCAGTCATCTAGCTTCGGCCTAGATGAACCAGAAGAGAGGATTCCAGACCTTCCAATGGTATTGTAGCAGGGGCAATTTCAGCTTTCCTGACTCCTGCATGACAATCAAGACCACACAAAAATCCCCCTTTACACAACTATTTAAGACACAGTAGCCCTCTCCGCATGGTGTGTCACTGTTACATCTAAAGCCCTGCCATTCACAGTGGCTAGGGTGAATGGCTAGGGGCTGGCAGATCAATGAGGCAGTTGAGCCAGTGCAGCAGTCAGGCTGGGATTGGGCCCAAAGACATCATCTGATGACAGTGGGAATGGTTGAGAGCCAATGGGCCCCAGAATGACTAAACACCACCCTCATGAATATCACAAGTCTGGCAGGAAAGAGAGGGAACAGTTGTGCCAACAGAGTGGTGTGGTGTCAATCTCCAGGCAGCCAGTGGGAAGCCAGCAGAGGCCAGCAAGACTGGGAAGAGGCACCTCCTGCCCAAGTCAACCTTTCCTCCCCACCTCTAGCCCAGTGCAATAGCAGTTTCGATTGTAGTAGCTTTATGTCCTGTATTGATACATCATATTCATTGTCATGCCAATTATCCAACAGAAAATAAACTGCAAATAAACACCCCAAACCAAGCAGCAAACAATGGGAAGCTAAATGAAGAGGAAAATCCTTTTCTGACATCTCTGTCTGTAATTATTTTCTTCGGCTAACACATAGAAATTCATTAGCAGCTCTGGTGAGAGACAGTATTCCTTCCAAACTTGACAAGCCAACTCAACATGTGGTGTAACTGGCTAATTAGTAATTTATTTTTGTCTTCTGGAGTCTCATAGATGATGTTGAGTTGGTGGTTGGTGTTCAAAATCTTCTGATTCATTTCCAAAAACGATGCTGTCAGAGGCAAATCCCATCCACATCTGAATATCATGAAGAAAAAGAAGAGTCTGCCCCCCCTCCCCAGTATCTCTGGGATTGCTAACAAAGAGTTGATTCAGACCTTCAGGATTTTCAAATGATACAGCTTTCTTGAAATTACACCACTTCTGCCTTTGGTTTGCCTCCCACATCAAAGGCCGTGTGCATCAAGAAATGTAGTCCACTAGGATCAAGAGGGATTAGAAACTTCCTGCTTAGTGTGTTACATTTCAATCTGCAGGGGGTGCCTGCTAAAAATGTTCTTGTTTAAACAAGCCTAGCCAGATGCTGAGAAAGTTGAGGTAATTTTAATCTGTTTTAGTCTTTTAACTTTTACGTATGGTTGTGATTTTTGCTTGATTTGTTTGTTTTATCTTTCTGTAAACCGCTTTGAGGTGTGTGTGTTTTTTAAAAAACACAACAACAATCAAGCAGGGTATAAATTTTATGCAACAAACAAACAAACAAACAAATAAATACCCTCACCCATTCCCAACAGAGCTGCCATAAGGAATTGGCAAAAGAAGAAGAAGAAGAGTTTGGATTTGATATCCCGCCTTTCACTCCCCTTCAGGAGTCTCAAAGCAGCTAACATTCTCCTTTCCCTTCCTCCCCCACAACAAACACTCTGTGAGGTGAGTGGGGCTGAGAGACTTCAAAGAAGTGTGACTAGCCCAAGGTCACCCAGCAGCTGCATGTGGAGGAGCGGAGACGCGAACCCGGTCCCCCAGATTACGAGACTACCGCTCTTAACCACTACACCACACTGGCTCTCCCAGCCAATCAGAGAACCATTACAAAATTCCCTGCTTAGCCCCCAAAGAGGCCTGCTAACTCCCATGCTGTATACAATAGGGTTGCCATACGTCCAGAATTTCCTGGACATAGCCAGAATTCTGCTCAACAACTTTTATGTCTGGATTTTTACAGTTCAGATATGACCACCCTAGAGGGGTGGAGGTGCCAAGCAAGATACTAAAAGAGGCCTAAGACCCTGATGTTGGGAAAGATGGAGGGCACAAGGAGAAGGGGACAACAGAGGATGAGATGGTTGGATAGTGTTCTCGAAGCTACCAGCATGAGTTTGACCAAACTGCGGGAGGCAGTGGAAGACAGGAGTGCCTGGTGTGCTCTGGTCCATGGGGTCACGAAGAGTCGGACACGACTAAACGACTAAACAACAACAACAACAAAGAGGGATGGGGCTGGATAATAAAGCCAGATAAATGCACACACATTAACATGGTGGCATTGCTGTCATGATGACTGGCCCTCTTGAATGTTTACTTCGGAAGGCAGGTTGGAGAGCAAAGTGGTCCCTAGCAAAGTGGTGGAGCTCAATGATCTGTGTAGAGCTTTTGGCTTACCTACAGATCTACAGTTTTTCCATTTACCTTGAACATATAATGTTCCAGCATATGATGTCCAACGATTGGTCCATCTGGCCCACCATTATCTACTCAGACTGATAGTTTCCTGTCCTGGACCCCAAGCAAGATTCTTGTGATCCAATTAGCTGGAGATGCCAGAACCTTCTGCACTCAAGCTATTATTCTTTGTTCCTCTTAGATACTGGTATTGATTGACCCTATTCAGGCACCCTGCTCACATATAAAGCCTAGAACTTAGCAGGCAGAGTGGGGATGAGTGTGTCATGCTCTGTCCCACACCACCACCACCATTGCCTTCCAACTCACTGAAGGGAACTCTCTGAACTGAAGAGCCTCCTCCTCTGTTTGTGAAGGTTCCTACACAATCTAGAACCCAAATCTGTGCATGGAATCTCCATGTGTACTGGTGGCTCCTCACTTCAGATCTTCAACTTCTACAAGTTAGAAGACAATAGGGGTAGTGGCCTGGGGTGCTTAGCTAGGGATGGGTAAATACAACAATTTTGGTTTTTCAAGGTTTTTTCAATTTCCCAGCCTTTATAGTCCTCGTGAAAATTCTTCAGCATTTCTGTGTGGATTCCTCCTATTTAGGTTTAGGGAAAGTTTAGGGAAGTTTTAAATGACTGATGTTTTAATGTATTTTTAATCTTTTGTTGGAAGCCTCCCAGAGTGGCTAGGGAAACCCAGCCTGATGGGTGCGGTATAAATAATAGTAAGTTGTTGTTGTTGTTGCTATTATTTTATTTCTTCCCTAATACAGGCCATTTTTCTATTTATTTTCACTAATATATGCAAACTTTATTCTAGTATATGCATTGGTGTATACATTGCTTGACTGGAGAACTGCATTGCATAATTCTGGGACGTGCAAATTTCAAACAATAACCGAGTTTCAGTTTGCATATTGTTTCCAAAGGTGCAAATTAGGTCAGTTCTCTTTTGAATGGAAACTCAATAAAATCTCTACCCCACCTCCAAGCCTAGTACACCCTTCTCCAGGTTATCCAACTAGGTCTAATGCCCAAACAGGGTACTGCTTGATGCTTCCAGTTTGCCATTATTATTTCTTCTGGCTAACACCAGCTCATTCAATACTCTGCGTCTTGAGGCTCCGGAGTCGTTCCAGTTGGCTCATGGGATGGATTTGAAGGTCATGATAATTAATTTCAGTCTTCTGCTGTTTATATCTTTGTTGCATCCAATTTGTCTGCCCGACATTCTTCCGGGGTTTTCATGGGTGTAAACTGGCAGTCCTCAAATCGGGATCCCACTGAAGCCAATTCTCCGCACTTGTAAGCATTTCTCTGAAGCAAACACCATAAGGAATGCAGCCATCATTGAATGAATAGCTGTGCATTGGAAGTTCCAAAGTGTAATTCCTGACCTTTCGGAGGAAAAAGGCCTTTGTGTGTGCCAAGCCTGTGGGGGGAATGCCAGAGAGAAGGACGAGGTGGCAAGGAGCCAGTTCGGGTTCTAAAAATGTAAATTCTCTGCTATCTCTCAGTGTCTCCCATGTTCTTTGTGGAATTCATATATTGCCTCTGGGAGGCCGATTGTCAGAGCACCTGTATGCAAATTGAACATGAACACAAGTTGATGCCAGAATCCTTTGCTGTTAAATTGCTACGGCAAAACTGAACTAATGTAGAGGGGGGAAATTCCCTCTGACTTGCTAAAGAGAAATGTTCTTAAAAACCACTATAGCAAAGTTCAAACACAAGTCACCCTTGGTTTTCTTATCATTTCCTACATCATATTTAACTCAGAACACTTCATTTTTTAAACACCTGATTTCAAAATGCATTAGAATAGTGTGCTCTAGGCAACTGGATGCAGCAGCCACTCAAGTTTGATTAGGGCAGAGTGGTGCAGTGGTTAGAGTGTCAGACTAGGACCTGGGAGGCCAGGGTTCAAATCCCTGCTCAGCCATGAACCTCACTGGGTGATCTTGGGCCAGTCAGTGTCTTTTAGCCTAACTTACCTTATGGGTAGGTTGGGGAATTAAATGAGGAGGAGAAATATGTATGCCACTTTGATCTCCTTGAAAAAAAACAGTTGAATATAAATGCAATAAATAAATATTTGTATGCCACTTTCCCAGCAATCAAGATGAGCTTAAAGCGGCTCACAGCAAAAGCCAAACATTTTAAAATAACCCTTTTTTATTTTGACAATGCACAAAAAGATTGATCGAAACATTTTTCTAACCATGAATGATAAAATGGTAAGCGCAACACAGTTGAAATCCACAACCCAAATTAAAAAGAAATCTACATAAAACCATCATATATATTTTTTAATGAACTCAATAAAACTTTTAATACAAATACAGGTAAGTAAATTCTATATCTGGATAGGTAGGCTTTCATTTATTTAAATGAACGAAATAGAAGGGAGAGTGATTTGGGTACAGACAGGGTTCCTTATGGACAGGTGACTAGTGATTTAAAAGTCTGTGCTGGGATAGGGAGGGGATCCAAGCTGAGGAAAATGCTGCTCCGTGCATTTTTCTTGCATTGCCTCTTTTCCAGGATGATTACAGCTGCACCTTTTCAGCACCTTGGAAGTCAGCCTTGGAAAGTCATCCCATTTAAGCCTGCCAGAGGCTGTCTTGGCCATGCATCATGTCTGCAAACACACCCTCCACAATGGCCTGTTCTTAAGCTAAGTGTGTCAATTAGCTCACTTAGCTTCAGGCTTTGGAAATGTGTTTTCTGGCACACAGGCAGGCAACATGATGGAGAAGCTGATCTAAATAAAGTGCATGTCAGCAGGTTACAGTAGGGGACTCTAAGTCAGCCTTCCCACCCTGGGCACTTGCCAGATGCTTTGCACCACAACTCCCATCAGCAATGCCCATTCACCGTGCTCTCTGGGGCTGAGGGGAGTTGCAGTCCAAAACATCTAGAGAGTTGAGGATAGATGTGCCATGGGGTTCTGTGGTGGGTTATAGCAATATAATTAAAAGAAAACAGAAAAACTCGAAACAAGTGTCTAAGTGAAATCCATATGATCATAAGGCAAATCAAATGCAAATGCATACCGTCAACAAAAATCGAGGCTCAAAATACATTACTAAAGCAAAATAGTGAACACTGCAATTGAAAGGAAATACTGTCTGGAAATGCCTGAAGAAAACAAGTAAGTTTTTAATAGGCATCTTAAACAAGTTAATGCCCCTCAAACAGCACAGGGAATAATATTCTGGACGTTCAGTGTCACCAGTGCTTTTTTCCTAGATAAGTAGGTGTCAGTACTCACCATGAAGTTGTTATAGTAACAACTCTTTAACAACAACAAAGGTGCTGGCACTGCATACCCCTGAGTACCCCCTGAAAAAAAGCACTGAGTGCCATAGACCTCTACGTCGCTGTTGGATGAGCAAGTACAAGATTTTGATCATCAGTGCTTTCTCAACTAGGGTCAACTGAATTAAACTGAATTAGTTGAATTATTTTTTTTTTTAAAGCAATTTATTAGGTTTTACAATAAAAATAAACATAATAAGCAATATAACATTGATCTTAACATATTTTCACATTTTCTTTGGACTTCCTCACATCTCCCGCTCCCACTTTCATCGTTGTAACGTTTTGTCAGCAATTTATCATCTTATTTAAATTCTTATATCCCTTCTATATTTCATAATATAATTCTCAGAAGGAGCTAAATTTCACAGTCTTACTTATTTTCTTAAAAACTTCTAAATTTAGTGGTGCTCAGTTATTTTGATCTAGCATCTTATTTAGCATTCACTCAAATTACAATACTTTTGTAAATAGTTCTTAAATTTCTTCCAGCCCTCCTCAATCCTCTCTTCTCCCAGGTCACGGATTCTGCCGGTCATTTCAGCCAGTTCCATGTAGTCTATCAGTTGTATCTGCCATTCTTCCAGTGTGGGTAGATCTTGAGTTTTCCAATGTTTTGCGAGAAGTATCCTTGCTGCTGTTGTTGCATACATAAAAAATGTCTGGTCCTTCTTTGCCACCCCTTGGCCGACAATACCCAAAAGGAAAGCCTCTGGTTTCTTAGTGAAGGTATATTTAAATACCTTTTTCAGTTCATTATAAATCATTTCCCAGAACGCCTTCACTTTAGGGCAAGTCCACCAGAGGTGGAAGAACGTTCCCTCACACTCTTTGCATTTCCAACACTTATTATCAGACAGGTGGTAAATTTTGGCAAGTTTGACTGGGGTCATATACCATCTATAAATCATTTTCATTACATTTTCTTTCAGGGCGTTACATGCAGTAAATTTCAATCCATTACTCCACAACCTCTCCCAGTCCTCAAACATGATATTATGCCCAATGTCCTGTGCCCACCTTATCATAACCGATTTAACCGTTTCGTCTTGTGTATTCCATTTCAACAGCAAGTTATACATCCTTGAAAGTACCTTAATCTTTGGTTCTAACAATTCTGTTTCTAATTTCGATTTCTCCACCTGGAACCCTAGTTTCTTATCATTTTTAAAAACTTCTTTAATCTGAGCGTAATGTAACCAATCTCGCACTTTGTCTTTCATTTTCTCCAAACTCTGCAATTTCCAATTGTCTCCATCCTTTTCTAGTATTTCCCAATATTTTGGCCATTTAGCCTCCATATTGGGTCTTTTTCGGGCCTTGGCTTCCAAAGGTGAAAGCCACCTTGGTGTTTTATTTTCCAGCAAGTCTTTATATTTTGTCCAGACATTAAACAATGATTTTCTGACAATATGGTTCTTAAAGGCCTTGTTTGCTTTAACCTTGTCATACCATAAATATGCATGCCATCCAAAGGTATTGTTAAACCCTTCCAAATCTAACACATCAGTGTCTTCAAGAAGTAGCCAGTCTTGAATTAGTTGAATTAAAACATTGTCTACAGGCAGGTTAAATCAGGATTTTGTCGCTGTTGGGTTATCTAAAAAATCCTTTATAATTTTTGAGAGGAAAATATTCAAGGAAGAAAATGATGCTCTTCAAGTCTTAATAAGTTTGCTATATTTTACTTTTCCCCTTTAAAAAAGCGAGATAGCATAAATTTACTTTAAAAACTTGACACTAAATCTTAAATCATTAGTATACCTCATTTGTGGAACATAAAGCCTGGTGACTTTGTTAATAGGATTTAAGATGCTGAATTTCCTTATTTCATTTGCATTACCATGCAAGCTCCCCCCCCCCCCCCTTGTCCAGGGAAACATGCCTATCTCCTTCAAATGTCTGTGTTTTTTGGAAGCTACAAGTGGTCTGGTCTAATCGGTGTCTATGAGACAGGGAGAAAGCAAAAAAGAGAGTTTCTCCTGGGGGAGATGGGGCTGATTACCATAATGTGCAGGCTCTTTGTGTGGGTAGTCAGCTCAAGAGGAGTTTTTGAAAAGAGACCAACTTGCAGATCTGGTCTATATTCACTTCATCTTCTAAGGCCAGCGTGGAATGGATGGAGCCTTCAAAATAGTTCAGTGAATTATTAAAACAGGGTGCAGACAAAGCACAGAGGTTGCCCCATCAGAAATACATTCCATTGCATAGGGCAATATATAATAGACCAAATTAAGAGATCCTGGGTGCTCCATTTTGTCCAGTATTGTCTACATTGTCTGGTAGCAGCTCTCCTGTGCTACAGACTGAGGACATTCTCAGCTCTATCTGGAGATGCCAGGGATTGGCTTGGGAACTTCTCATGAAAAGGAGATGCTCAGGTACAGGCCTTCTTAGTGTGTCATGTTCTCCTCTCACTGCTGTTGTATAAGGTTATATTTAGTGAAACAATGAGGATTAGCTAAACAAAACTCAAGCAAGTGCAAGCAGTGGGGAAGCTTGTGCAGACAGAAAGACCTTCTGTCTGCCACCTAGGCAAAACCCACCTGGATTGGGCTCCATAACCCTAAATATTGCAATGAGAGACAAAGTTCTTCATCTCCCCTCAAGGGAAGCAGTGGCTTTGCATGACAATCACACCATCCAATTAAAGTGCTTTCATACCACTTTAAACAGCTATGGGTTCTGCCTGAAGAATTATGGGAGCTGTAGTTTGTGGAAAGATGCTCAGAGTTGTGAGGAAACCCATTTCCCTCTCAGAGCTACATTTCTCAAAGAGTTTCCTGTGAAGAAGTGATTGATTGCTCAGTCGGTAGAGGATGAGACTCTCCATCTCAGGATTGTGGGTTTGAGCCCAACATTGGGCAAAAGAGTCCTGCATTGCAGGGGGTTGGAGTAGATGATCCTCATGGTCCCTTGCTTTCTGTGACTGCTAAAGCATTCTGGGAATTGTAGCCCTGGGAGAGGGAGGGGGCCTCCTAGCAAATCTCAGCATCCTTACTGCTCCTACTGCTCCCAGAAATATTTGGGGCAAGTAATGACTGTTTAAAGTTGTGTGGTACTGCTTTAACTGTATGGTGTGAATGTGGCTCTGATTAGCTGCCCACCACTACTGTTTGGCAGGGGGCATCCATCAGGCCCAAGAGCACCAAACCAGTTAGCAACAGAAAAAGAATGGAGATGTGTCCTTCATCCAAACACATCTTGGGGTGCTCACCAGTGTTCCAAGCTATTAATTTGCCTATACTAAATGCCAAATTATAACCAACAGTCAAATCAACAAACCCCAATGAACCAATAGGGCAGTGCGGAGTAAGTGGGGGGGGGGGGGGAGAGATGCACAAAAGACCAACTGGGGAACACCTATAAAATTCCTCCTCAGCCCACCAAGCAGACATGAGGTTGCTCAGAGCTGCAGCATCAATTTAAAAAGCCAACAGAACCCCCTATTTGTTTTTTCCTTCAGGAGGGAGATGCTTCCTTTTCTAGAGGGTGGGGCAAATTCACTCCCATCTGAAGGACAGAAACAACATTTTCCTTTACTCTTTTTACAATGCCCTGTGCTCTAGAAGTTCTGATCAATAGACAGTTCTTACTGCCTTCAATGATTTACTTTGAACTAGTGTTTCCTAATAAAGAAATGTTTAGTTCCCATTTTCTTCTACAGTACCCATTTTGGTTAAGAAGACATAAACATGATCAGTAAAAAAAGAGCCTGTAAACATATCTGTAGCAAAGATCCTGTTTTGTAACTGCTGTCATGTCCTGGATTCCTTTGTTAAAGCAAGCAATATTCACAGCTAATTAGAAGCATCTCTCCTAATTCTATGTACATCCTTGAGAACTGCTTTCAGCTATGTCAGGTAATTGTCTCATTTGGCCTGGCTTCTCTATGTTTTTAAACAATCCCATTCTCATCATTAGTCAGCGTTAGTCATTAGCAGCAAACATTTTCTTTTCCCATCCATTATATTACTGTTGTCTGCCTTGTTATGAAAATGTAATTGTTCTCCTTCATTTTCATAAGATTAAGAGATGTGTTCACAATAGTTACTGGGTTTTGTTGTTGCTATTATTGTTGTTGTTGCTATTCTTCAAATGACCCATTAGGATACTGGCATATGATGAAGACAGATGATGGTTAAAGGCTTGAAAATTAACAATCCTTTTTACAAATGTCTTCAGTTTCTAAAGGGAGGGGATTGGATCTTGACGAACAAACATTTTAGGGGCGTCTTTGGTTTTAACTGCCTGACCTTGTTTGTTAGAAGGCTATAATAGTGCTGTTAGCATTTCAAAATAAATTTGAACTTTCCAAATGAAGAATTTGAAAGTTCCAGAGGTAGCCAGTCCTTTATTGGTTTTCTTCTTAAAAAATAAGCAACAACACAATAACCGTAAAGTTGGAAGAGACACGGCCTTAATGGAGTGTCCGTAAATGACTGTGGAGGCCAATTCTGGATACACACGTCCTTCCACAGCGGGGACATAGATTTCCAGGCGGTGAGGATTTGCCAAATGTGCCTTCCTCTTTGCATGTTTCTCCCTTTCGTCCTGGGTTCAGGCTTCTTCAAAGTCCATGACACCTTTGGTAAAGGCTGTTCTCCAATTGGAGCACTCACAGGCCAGTGTTTCCCAATTTTCCGTGTTTATACTGCATTTTTAAAGATTTGCCTTGAGAGTGTCTTTAAACATCTTTTGTTGTCCACCGGTATTTCGCTTTCCATTCTTAAATTCAGAATAGAGTAGTTGCTTTGGAAGACGATAATCAGGCATATGAACCACATGGCCAGTCCAACAAAGTTGTTGTTGGAAATCATTGCTTCAACACTGGTGATCTTTGCTTCTTCCAGTACATTGACATTAGTTTGCCTGTCTTCCCAAGTGATATATAATTTTTTTTGGAGACACTGGTGATGATGGAGTTGGAGATGGCATTTATAAGTGGTCCATGTTTCACAAGCATACAGTAAAGTTGGTAGTACAATAGCTTTGTAAACAAGCATTTGGGTTTCTCTGTGAATGTCCTAGTCCTCAGACACTCTGTGCTTCAATCAGGAGAAAGCTGCACTCGCAGAACTCAGATGATGCTGGATTTTGGTATTGATGCTGGGCCTTGTGGAAAGATAACTGCCCAGGTAGGAAAAGTGATCGACATTTTCAAATGTTACACCATTAAGTTGGATTTGTGGCACTGCAAAGGGGTGGATTTGTGCTTGTTGGTGCAGCACTTTGGTTTTTTAGATATTGAGTGATAGGCCAATCTTTCTGTTAGTGTCTGTGAATATATTTCAGATAGTTTGGAGGTCGTCCTCTGAGTCTGCACACACTACGTTGTCATCAGTATATTGAAACTCTATGATGGAAGTTATGGTAACTTTGCTTTCAGCCTACTAAGGTTAAATAGCTGTAAGTCAGTGGTGGGAAATTTCTCGCCCATGGGTCATATAAGGCCCAGCAGGTTTCCTAATTTGTCTCATGAAGCCATATTCCCAAACCTGGCCCATCTAGGAAGGTAAAGTTACGGGAACAAAGGAATGATTGGGAGCCTTAAAGCAAGGCTTGATATAAGCATCAGCTAGCTGACTGGTACTTGCAACAAATCCCACTGGATTAGATCATCAGGGAACTCTGCAGGCAACCAATCCCTGCCCAGATCAGCAGTTGCTCTCAGTGCCTATCAGCTGATTAGTGCTTGCAGAAAGCCCCAAGGAGAAACACATACTTTGAAATCAAACCACACAGGCAAGAGAAACAGGGATTGCAACATCTGATAATCAGCTGAATTGAGATTATCAAAAGATAATGCTTCACCTAATGTCATGGTGAATGAGATTTTGCAAACCCTGCTGTTCTCATGATATATGTATGGGGGGGGGGATTCCTTTCCTTGTGTCGGGTAAAAATAGGGAAAGTAGCTGGTGTTGTCTAGGACCAAACTGGGTTAACAACAGATGCAAGAAAAATATAACAGATGGACTAGGTGGGGTTGCCCATATTTCTTTCCTCACTTGAGAGGAATGTGAGCAAGGGAAAGGTGAAAAGAGCAAGAAGTACATTCCTGTACCAAATGGTAATAGCAACCTGCTATGAAAGGCTCAGATATAATTAAGCATTAAAATGGAAATCTGCTTGACAGCCCACGTTTTGGCACATTTTAAAGAACCTCCTTAGGGTGCATTCGGTTAAATCAGAGGTTGTGGGTTTTTTTGGTTTTTTTTAAAGGATCCTTTAATTTTTTCTGGATACACCCAAGTGATATATGCCAGGGCAAGTTAAAAGAATGTAGGAGTAGCTGCTAAATAGATTAATCTCTTAATGTTAACATCATCTGCTGAAAAGGGCAGACTGGCTGTCTCAGGTTGCCCTCTAAATTCCAGTCTCCAACTAACACCTGAGGAAAATGAAGTGATGCTGTCCAGGTGGCAAGCTGCTCTTTCCATTTTCAAAATAAAGGATGCTAGGGTGGTTTTAATAAGGGTATACTCTCTGTCTTCTTGACCTCCTTGGGATCCCCCCCCCTCCGCTTCCTGCAATGGTGTGAGAACATCTGACCATAGTGGAAGGAAGGCTAATTTGCATCTACTAATACTGGGTTTTAAAAGTCAGCTACCTTTAGCAGGAAAACGCTGAAGAGGGAAGGCCTATACAGTGATACCTCAGGTTACATACGCTTCAGGTTACATACGCTTCAGGTTACAGACTCCACTAACCCAGAAATATTACCTCGGGTTAAGAACTTTGCTTCAGGATGAGAACAGAAATTGTGCTCCCGCGGCACGGCAGCAGCAGGAGTCCCCATTAGCTAAAGTGGTGCTTCAGGTTAAGAACAGTTTCAGGTTAAGAACGGACCTCCGGAACGAATTAAGTACTTAACCCGAGGTATCACTGTAGTAGCATAGTTTTCAACCTGTTTCTGCATGAGTAAGAGGATGCAAGGATCCGTTTCCTGGCCCAAGTAGGAGAACTGGTGTGACCATTAGCACACTAATAAATGCAAATATACCCCAGGCTGCTGTATTAATTGAGGAGAGGGGATATGTTACTTCTGGCAGCAAGCATGAGAAATATCATGCAATATGTTATGTATTGTGGGTATTCCTGCCACTGTATTATCATCATGACCATCATTTCATGGGTGCCTGTTTCTGAAAAATTCTGGGTAGAAGTCCTCAAAGAAGTGATCTCACTTTGTGTCCTTGCATGTTTATAAATTGAGCAGGGATAACTCCCTTTGTTTTTGTTTGAAGGCAGGAGAAAGCACCGTACAGTGGTACCTCGGGTTACAGACGCTTCAGGTTACAGACTCCGCTAACCCAGAAATAGTACCTCAGGTTAAGAACTTTGCTTCAGGATGAGAACAGAAATCGTGCTCTGGCGGCACAGCGGCAGCAGGAGGCCCCATTAGCTAAAGTGGTGCTTCAGGTTAAGAACAGTTTCAGGTTAAGAACGGACCTCAGGAATGAATTAAGTTCTTAACCCGAGATACCACTGTACTCTTGTTCCCACTGGGGCATTTTTATTTTGTTTTAATATTTGCAAATTAAAAAAAACACAAACATTTCCACTCCCAAGGAACTTTAATTGCCTCATTGCCCAAGTGCATGGGCCGTTTAACACTAAGCCACAACTTCATTTTAAATGTAAAGAAAAGAGGAGCAGGGTATTGGTTCCCCTCGCCCCCCGCTTTTCTTATTATTATATTAGTTATTTTGTGTTGTGCGTTGTAAACCAGCCTGTGGTCTCTTGGTGAAGGGTGGTTTATAAATTTAATAATGATAATAATAAAAATTAGCTAGTAAGTCATGGATAGTCACAATCACCCAATCACCCAATAACTGCCACAACCCAGAATGTTCCAGAATTTCTTCACCCACCCTCATTTTTCTTCAAAGGTCTGATCACAGTGTGTATACTTAGGTTGTATACAGACTTTAAAGCACATATGAAGCATATCCCCGCTGATCCCAATAATTCTGGGCACTGAAGTTTCAGGGTTGTTGGGAATTATAACTACAGTGTCCAGAATACTTTGAGGGGAAACTGTGCTTCAAATGTACTTTAAATATATAGTGTGTATGCAGCCTTAGTATTGACCTGGTACATAAAAATGTAACACTGGAATTACCTTTAAACTAACTAGGGTTTGCATCATTGCACCTCAATGAACTTTAGTAGCAGACTGTAATACAGACCCTTAATTATCCTATAAAGCACCTGTGGGTCTGCAAATTTATTTGTCATATTTAAACTCAACATCTCCCCCCATCCCCCACTTAATTTCATCCTTTTGCTTCATCCACTGCACCAATATATAGTTGCCATTCTTCCTTACATGCTTAGAATATTTGTAGACTGCATCACATCTCATTATGCAATTAGCAATTCATGACTCCACACATATTTGATATTCCAAGTCAATTCCTCCAGTGCCATCATAATTTTTGATGCCATCATCTAGATGCCCTCCAGTTTTGTCAATATTTCCTTAGAATTCTAATATGGCATTTTTCTTATCTGTTACAATAATTATCATCCATTTGCATCACCTACTGGGGAATTTCAATTGGTATTATGGAGTCTAAGAAGTCCCATTTTTTTTAATTTCCAAGACTTGAAAAGAATAACATTAATAAATGCTTTAATAATCTCTGGACACATTAGAAACCCCAGCTTGTTTACATAATATAAAACTAAATACATTCCTCTATTAAGAATACTAAATAAATACTATTCATTCTAAGAAGCCTTTCAAGTTCTTTAAATGGTCTGTCTTATGATTTATTTAAGCATCAAGAGACATTTTAATGTTGGCATAGCCAGATGTGTGATAAGAATGTAAGGCTTACTGATCACAAGAAATTAAGATATATCCAGTTTAAGCTTCTACATTAGCGTTAAGGCTCAATAGAAACATCTTCTTCTTGAGCTATGATTTTCTTTTAAACCAGTTTCATTGTGTACTCTCTCTCTCCCTCCAGAAGTGGGCTTTTTCAATTTGACTCTTACCACCCTTTCGTTCATCCTGAGGCTCTCTTAATAATATCTTTCCCCATCCAACAAGCTCAGCATCCAACCATGGTCCTCCCCCCATTCTATACAGCACCAGATGTGGGAAACTTTTGGTCATCCAGATATTGCTGAACTACTCCCATAATCCTTGGTCAGTGGCCATACTTTCTGGGGATTGTAGTTCAGAAACACCTGGAAGTCCAAATGTTCCCCACACCTATCATAGAACCTGAGATCCCTGTAGTCCAATCCACTACAATGCAGGAATCTCAGCAAAAGGATCCATGGCCATCTAACCTCTGCTTAAAAACTTCCAAGGAAAGAGTCCACCATCTTCTGAGGCAGTCTGTTCCACTGTCAACCACCAGAAAGTTCCCCCAATGTTTATTTGGAATCTCCTTAGTTGTAATGTGAAGCCAGTGGTTCAGGTCAGGTCCTACCCTCTGAATGAGGAGAAAACAAGCTTGCTACACCTTCCATATGACAGCCCTTTAGATATTTGAAAATAGCTATCATATTGTCTCCCAGTCTCCTCTTTTCCAGGCTAAACAGACTCTCTCAACTGTTTCTCATAAGGCTTGGTTTCACTTGATCATTTTGGTTGCCTTCCTTTACACATGTTCCAGCTTGTCAATATTCTTCTTCAATTGTGCCACCCAGAACTGGCCAAGGCGGAATAGAATGATATTATGACTTCCCTCGATCTGGACACTATACTTCTGTTGATGCAGCCTAGAATAGTGTTAGCTGCATCACATTGCATCACACTGTTGACTCGTGTTAAACTTGTCATCTATTAAGACCCCTAGATCCTTTTCACAAGTACTACTGTCAAATCAGGTGTCCCCCAGCTTATATTTTTGGAGCTGGTTACTCATGCCTAAGTGTAGAACCATACATCTGTCCCCACTGAAAGAAGATCTGGAACTGCTTTTGGCATGTATAATCCTGCTGTGTGTGTGTGTGTGCGTCAAAAAATGTTTCATTATTCACATTCCTTTGGGTTCAAACAACAGAGAAGCAAAGGTTTTACCTCAGGACCTCTTCCTGTCTTTTAAATAATGCCAAAAATCCCTACCTGTAAATGTAGGTATCCTTCTGGGTATACAGAGATAGAGGGGCTTTAGTGTGCATTAATCCCAGTTGGAGTTCAGTGGATTTCACCCAAGAGTGAAAGCTATTTGCAAATCCTTGGCGTTGCTTCCCTTTTCACCAGCCTATCAAAGGAACACAAAAGAGGGACTCAGAGGAGCTAAATACTGAATTACATTTCACCAAAAGGCTAGCAGGATTTCCACCGCCTCCCCTTCATATTATTCGTGCTTTGACAATGACAGAGCACTTGTATCTGAATTGTTGTGTCCCCTCTGGTTGTTGAACTAATCCACTGACTTGAATTGCGCTCCCCCAGAAGACAAGTTTCTTGAAATTTTCCCTGAAAGGTTGAGCCTCCAAGTCTTCCCCTGCCTCTGGCCACAGTTGCTACAGTCTCAGCCAGATGCCTGCCGCGTGCTTGAGTTTGAAATGCCCAACCTAATCCTGTGATCCTCTATGCACCAACCCCTTGGTGGATTGATCAATCTATCTCCAACCCTTACAATTTCCTCGTGTGTTCATTCATAAACCTCTCATGCACATGGAGGATAAGGCAGTTGCTGTCCAGTAGCTCATGATGGCTATGTTCTACCTACAGTGTCAGAGGAGTATACTTCTTAATACCAGATATTGGGAATCATAGAATTGTAGCAATGGAAGGGACCTCAAGAGTCACTTAGTCCAACCCCCCTGCAATGCAGGAATCTCAGCTAAAGCATCCATAACATATGGCCATCCAACCTCAGCTTAAAAACCACCAAGGAAGGAGAGTATAATTATGTCAACTCATCCAAGATGTTTTGCTTTTGCTGCAGCTCTTGCCATTTCTATTTGGAGTTTTGGATAGTGTTTCACACATATTTGAATAGAACTAATGCTAGTGTTATGTCTAAAATGTAACTAAAGTGAATTCCGATGTTTTTTGTCAGGTGAAATATCTGAGGAATGTGGCAAGCAGTCAAAAAGAAGTAGGACTAGAGGATGGGGAGGAGCAATATGGAGGTACCCTTGTACGGTTCTTCTTCCTCACAGTTTCCTTGGATTTCACATAATGTGCAATTCCAAATTAACATATAGGATCTCCCTCAAACAAAACATGCATAGGGTTCTAAAAGGAAACAGAAGAGTTTTGATAAGAAGAATGAACTTTCTTGTGGGCTTCACCAACCCTAGTTTTGAAAGATAAAGCTGGTAGTCTCCTCAGTCTCCATGTGTTTGATTGCTGTAGAAAACCTCAGAGCATGTGTAGACCTGTTTTCCACACTGTGCCCCTGGACTTAAATAGGGTCCGTGTCCCTTACAAAAATACTGGAATAAAGAGAAATATTTTTTGCTGTTTAGTGAACCAAATAACTAAATTTATAGGATCTGTTAGTGAATCTATTAATGTTCTGGTATGCTTGTGTGTTTTGAGAGGAGGGAATCCTCTCAGTTACTTCTTTGTTTTTTAAAAATCCAAAGCCAAAATGTGTACATTTCAAACCCTCCCATATACACAGACTGTCAGGAGCACAGATTTTCACTAAGGTTAAGCAGACACAACATTTGACTTTTGACATTTAAGACTGAATGAAAACAAGCCATTTTAAATTGCATGGTTATTACTCAATACATTTTTTCATGTTTGGAGATGCAAAGTTCATTTTGATCATGTGGGTGTGGGAAAGGGTGGCAAATAAGATTGTCTCATTTTTAATGTCAACTCTATCTTGCAATGAGGGATTAACATTCTTTGGTCCTTCTCCCCAAGAGCAGACCTGCTTGTAATCTCCAAGACCTTTTTAAGGTGTACTCTTATAATGGCAAAGCTCAAAGAAAGATGAATGGAGCTGCCATCTTGGGGAGCAAGGCTGTTTTCTCGTCAGGAATTGTAGAAAACAGTTGGAAAACGTCAATCCCTCTTTATGATTGCAGATATGGGAGGTTAAACCTTTAATGGAAGAAACAGGAACTGACAAAAGCTGCCAACTAAATTGAAGTCAGTATCAATGTGTGTTATGGACAGTAAGGCAGAATGAAAAATTGGGGTAATTATTTTTCCATTTTTAATGGCCTTTTATTTGTGGCTTTTTGTGCTGATGTTTGTTAACTGTAATTGCCTTTCTCTGCACTGTTTATTTTTAATGAGTCCCGTTAAAGTGCAGCATAAATACTGTGAGAGTGCAACAGTTGCTATGCCGGATCTGCTCTCAAAATGAATAACACAGCACAGAAATAGAGCAGAGTTGAGTTGTACATGCGAAAAGTGTTTGCTTTTCTGGTTGAAAAATGTGGTTTTTGTCTCAGGTTAACCTCACTGCATGACTGCTGATTTAGCCTTTGCAATCAGCTAAATTTTTAGATTAGTATATCATGGCAAACAGCAAACCCTAAGCTTTTTATGCACACATACAAATACACATTAAAGTGTAAGTGTTACCTAGCATTGTGTTAGTTAAGCCATAAATGCCAGAGAGGGGATTACTTACAGTGTAAGTAACAATGATTCAATGTATACAAGGCCACATTCACATCCTACATTTAAAGCATCTTTAACAGTCATGACTTCCCCCCAAAAAATCCTGCTATTAGAAGTTTATTAAGGGTGATGTAAGGAGACCCCGGTCTCCTCACAGAGCTACAATTCCCAGAGTTCCCCTTCCCCAGTGAACTCTGGGACTTGTAGCTCGGTGAGGGGAACAGGAGTCTCCTAACAATTCTCAGCCCCCTTAACAAACTGCATTTGCCAGGATTAATTGGAAGAAGAAGAAGAAGAATCGTTTGGATTTGATATCCCGCTTTATCACTCTCCTTCAGGAGTCTCAAAGCGGCTAACATTCTCCTTTCCCTTCCTCCCCCACAACAAACACTCTGTGAGGTGAGTGGGGCTGAGAGACTTCAGAGAAGTGTGACTAGCCCAAGGTTGCCCAGCAGCTGCATGTGGAGCAGCAGAGACGTGAACCCGGTTCCCCAGATTACGAATCTACCACTCTTAACCACTACACCACACTGGATCTCTAACTGGAGGAAGTCATGGCTGTTTAAAGTGGTATTGTAGTGCTTTAAATGTATGGGGAGGATATGGCCTAAGAGCATACCTCAGTATCCAGGTTGGGGCATATGGGTGTGCCAGCAACATAGCTAGGGGGGTGAGGAGGGGGCAGAGGGCCGCAGGTGGCATTTATCTTTGGGGGCAGCACCAGGCACTGGGCTTTGAGCAAACATCCCCTCTCTCATGGAGGAGATACCATTGGGCAAGCACAGGAAGGGTGCCCAGGAGGGAGGCAGCAGCCTGGGCGCCCTGCTACCCAGCACTGCCTGTAAAAGCAGTGCAAGGCTGGCACATGCCCCCTGCCACCGCACCCCCCTCAGCCACCCTCGAACTGGAGGGCACCCAAGAAGGTAGTCACTCTGGCGGTGTCCCCTGCCCCCATGGTGTTGCATGTGCGCCCTGGGCACTGGGGGGGGCAAAGTCCACCAGTGGGGTGTGCCTCCCAACTGTGCTTTGTCCTACCCCAGGAACTGGTTCTCTGTTTCAGTCACTTAGCCATGTCCTCCCAAATGATGCTCCATTCCATCCCATCCTTTTCCCTCTCTCCATTTTTTATTTGCATCCCCCTGAGCACTCAGTCAGCATTCTCTTGCCACTGAGCATGGCTGGTCCCCACTGGGCGGTTTGCAGCATTTCCATCCCCTTAAGTCCTCCACAAAGAGAGGCTTTAAAAAAAAAAAAAAAAACACTTCTTCAAACCTTTGAGTTCTCCACAAGCTTCCTAACTTTTCCCTTTGGGCATGAATCTCACCATGTTAGCTACAAAAGTGATGGCATTCATACAGGGTGAGTCTTTTAAAAGAGGCCCCATGGAACATGTATACTCTGTATCCATGGGGCCTCTTTTAAAGGACTCACCCTGTAGCTTGAATATGGGGAATAGATAGGGCTGCCATACGTCTTGATTTTCCAGGACATGTGCTGGAATTCACTTACGGAAATGGCGTCCTGGATTATTTTTCGAAAATTGGGCAAATGTCCTGGAAAACCGGCAACGGGGGCTAAATCATGCCGAAAATGCCTTTAAAAGCTCCAAAACTCAAAAATTCTTGTGGCTTTTCCTAAGAAAAGCTCAACAACTTTTGGGGTGTCCTGGTTTTTAGTTTTTGAAATATGGCAACCCTAGGAATAGAGAGAAGTATTTTATTATAGAAAGGGCAGGGATGTGACACTAATCCAGAATGTGGCTGCCAGACTAGTGACTGGAGCAACTGCTGGGACCATATAACACCAGTCCTAAAGGATCTACATTGGTTCCCAGTACATTTCCAAGCACAATTCAAAGTGTTGGTGCTGACATTTAAAGCCCTAATTGGCTTTCGCCCTGTACACCTGAAGGAGCATCTCTACCCCAATCATTCAGCCCAGACCCTAAGATCTAGCTCTGAGGGTTTAGCTCAGAGAGCTTACAGGGAACCAGACAGACGGCCTTCCCAGTAGTCACTCCCACCCTGTGGAACGCCCTCCCATCAGATGTCAAGGAAATAAACAACTATCTGACTTTTAGAAGGCATCTGAAGGCAGCTCTGTTCAGGAAAGTTTTTAATGTCTGATGTCATATTGTGTAGGAAGCCACCCAGAGTGGCTGGGGGAACCCAGTCAGATGGGCAACATATATTATTATTATTATTATTATTATTATTATTATTATTATTTCCCATCAGTGCAAGGATTTCAGCTTGAGGAATGGGACTTCCTCCCTCTCCTTTCCCCATATCCCTCCTCAAAGAAAGAAAGAAAGAAAGAAAGAAAGAAAGAAAGAAAGAAAGAAAAGAATTTGTCCCCCTAACCCTCCAGAGCAGATTTAAGGAGGGAGGGAGATACACAGGGAGGATGATTGGGTGGGGGGAAGGAAGCCTGCTGCACAAGCAGAAATCCTTGCAGTGACAGGACATTTTAGCTGAATACTTCCCTCTGTCCAGTTCTGGTCATCCAGAGCCAGGCTCTAATAAATCTGAACAATAGTTAGAACAAAAAATGCAGGAGGGAATTATTATCTTCATTTCATTGTATTGGTATGTTTGTATCCTGCCTTTCTTTCATCATTGAACTCCAGGCATAAAAGAAGTTGATTTGAATTGGCTAGCTTGAAGGGGAAGCAATATGGTTTTGTTCTTTAAACAGTGCTAACAAGGCAGAAAAGGAAGAGCGCTCTTTCGGTTAAAAGAATATCAGAATGCACTCGCTCCACAAGCCTTGGCCTTCTGCGTGTAATCTAATCTCGAGTTGTTTTACAGAGCTGCAAACTGGTAACAACTTTGATATTTTCCAGTAGTGCACTTTTTATCTCCAGCTTACAATGTGACAGAAATAACAACTCCTTAAATTGTTGGGTGATGGATGAGGGGGAGTGAGACATGCATGCATGTTTCAGATATTGTTTCATTAATGCAGAGGAAGAATAAAAAAGCAGAATCCATTGTGCTATGATAAGAAGGAGATGCGGGGAAGCTCTGGCTTCTCTGATTAGGACTGTGGTGGCAAGCCCATCATTACATCTCCATGTGCGAGAGAGACATTAGCAACTGCATTTAGTTTTCCCTGCTTCATATGGCTTGAGCTGCAACCCCATGCACACTGAATACAACAGATTTACTTCTGAGTAAACAAGTGTAAGACAATGCTCTTAGACTGCCATAACCAGAATACATGTTTTTGCCAGCCACCAATGGTCACATTATTTCTATCCTACCTTTGCTCCAATGAGCTCAAAACAGTGTGCGCACACTTCTGCTTTTATTTTATCTTCACAACATCCCTCTGAGGTAGCTTGGACTGGGTGATGTTTTGGACTACAATTCCCATCAGCCACATCCTGTGTGGCGAGTTTTCAGGGCTGATGGGAGCTGTAGTCGAAAACATTGGGCAGACACCAGGTTAGAGAAGACTGTGCACCAGTGTGGTGTAGCGGTTAAGAGCGGTGGACTCGTAATCTGGGGAACCGGGTTCGCGTCTCCGCTCCTCCACATGCAGCTGCTGGGTGACCTTGGGCCAGTCACACTTCTCTGAAGTCTCTCAGCCTCACTCACCTCACAAAGTGTTTGTTGCGGGGGAGGAAGGGAAAGGAGAATGTTAGCCGCTTTGAGACTCCTTCGGGTAGTGATCAAGCCGGATATCAAATCCAAACTCTTCTTCTTCTGTAACAATAGAATTGCAGAAGAAATGAATCTATAGGTTTTACATACAGCATATTACATACAGAACTGGACCTACATTGTTGATTATTAGTATTAGCTATTAGTATTGCACTGGAAAGGCTTTCCATAACCAGAATACATTTTTTGTTGTTGTTTAAATTGCAGTTTACCTTAGGACCAGCTTCTCTTACAAGTTTCTGCTTCTTCAAAATGGAGATGGTTATTTTTTCAGAAACCATTTCTCATAAAATAATATTCGCTTTCGTTGTCCTGCACTGTTGCCTTTGATACTTATTGATCTCAGGAAAACGTTGCTATATAGAAAAGCATGGCCAGCAGTAATCTGGTCTGAGGTCTCTCAGATTGTTGGTAAAGGTCAGTCATGGCATTTTACTGCCTCGGTCTTATTACTGTGTGGTGTGTGCTTCATTTTATATGGTATCAAATGATGAGGCCAAAATTCACTGATTTTCAAGATTGGATTATATGGGGTCACATCATGTTAGGCCATCTGAGTGATCTTTTATACAAGGCCAAAGCATTTTGCTGCATGAGGCAAAAGGGCAAGATAGCACACACACACACACACACCACAATTCTGTGTACAGAAGTCAAACATACTGACACTTCACCAACAATGGCAATCTTCCTCCACCATATCTGGGGGGCAGATTTCATGGCACACGGATCATACCGCTTAGCCTCTGCTGCCTGAAAGTAGCTTTCTCACTCTGCCTATTAGTAGAGCTGGTTATGCTACAAAGGAAATGATGTATTTCTTTCCACTCACCTCACAAGTACTTTCAAAGTACCTAAATGGCCACCCATGGTATGTATTATTTATTTAGTTAAAATAGTTGCATTGCTTCCATATTATATTGGTAAACAATTGAAATCATGATGGGTCGTGCTCGCAAAGCTTCTGAGATCATCAACTACTGCCAGAAGATATTTTCCTAATTGCCTGCATAGGCACACATATCGATTGTTGAACTCTGCACTAAACTTGGGGAAATGCAAACTTGGCAGGGGCATTTGGCAGAAGCAGGATGACCTGGGCACCCATGAAGCTACTCTGAGGGACTTTGAGGGCCCCATACAATGCATGGTTTGTGGGTTACCCATATGTATGCTAGAATATGGTGAAATGTTAGGAGAGCTTCAGAGCACAGCAAGAGAGACATCTGTTTGGCTGCTTTGAGGACAAAATGCTGATGTAGATAGGTCTTTGGCTTGTTTTTAGGAGGAGGATGTTGGGAAATGATTAATACTGACTTCAAAGCTTGGTAATAGCACTACAAGGGCCAGCTGGATGCTGCTTCTAATGTCAAAATTCAGGAATACCGTTCTTCCCTGGTATAATTTCCTGGTCCAAAGGAGTGTTAAACTAAAGGTCACTTGATTACTGGGCAGCTGAATAGAGATCACAGTCAGTCATTTCATACAGAGTATTGAACAGTCATTTTACAACATTGACCTGAAGGTGAAAGGGATCCGTAAGCCTCTGCTAATCTCCTGGTGTCCTTTAGTTTTCTGATTAAGAAAGAAAAGAAAAGCAGCCCCCTTATCTGCCTTCCGAAGAGCATGCATTTATACCCATCATGAGACAGATGTTTGGGGTTTAATAACTATGACATAACATAAAAGAAACACTGTCTTCAAACAACAGCACCCTTTATCTCACCTTGTCAAGTTATTTTCTGCCAGCTAGCAATGAAAGATTAGGAGAGATATTTAAAAGCACAGATGTGGATCTTTAGACTTGGGGAGGGTAAGGAATGGGGTCCCCACTTCTTTTTATGTGTCTTAAATTGTCCAAGAGTGGCAAAGAGTGTAGAGATGAGTAATCTTCCCTCTGAAGAAAGATGCCCAAAGCGTTGGGGTTCTTCAAGCAAGACTGCCTGTTGTATGCTTAAATATTGACTTGAGAATACTGCAAGTGAGTATAGATCAATTGTTCCCTCACTTTCTGCTTTCCCACCATTCTGTAGCTCCCACACTATTCTTGAGATTGGAGTTCTTGAGACTGAAGTTTTGGCTGGGAGCGGGGAGCACATCTTGGCTGAAAAAAAGAGAAATTCTTAATCTCAGTCCTGTCACAGCTAGATACTCTACCATACTTCCTTACCAATTCCACTTCCAGAAGGGCCTCTTCTCCCTTCTCTGGTTGCATTTCATCTTGACATTGGAGGCTTCCTTTATGGTCTCACTTGCCACATCCTGTACAGTGGCACCTCTAGTTGCGAACAGGATCCGTTCTGGAGGCCCGTTCGCAACATGAAAAGAGCGCAACCCGCAGCGGCACATCTGCGCACGCACGGGTTGTGATTTGTTGCTTCTGCGCATGCGCGTGATGTCATTTTGTGCTTCTGCGCATGCCCAAGCGGCGAAACCCGGAAGTAAACCTTTCCGGTACTTCTGGTTCGCCGCTGGACGTAACCTGAAAAAACGTAACATGAAGTGGACATAACATGAGGTATGACTGTACAGCGTACCAACCCTCTCTACTCCAGTCCATAACCACCCCAGTTGATTCTTTAATAACACAGTGCTGAAGCTCAGGTCCAGCCCCCCAATGTCATCTCCATCTCAATTGCAGTGGAACTATAGGTGTGGTCAGGTGTTCATGAAACTTGTGGATTGGGGCAGGGGCACATGGGCAAGACCCACCCTGTGCACATAGGCCTCACCTACTTAGTTCCTACTCTTCCCATATTGAGTGTGTGAAACATACAAAAGGGCTTTACTGACATTTGCTTGAATGCAAGGAGAACCCCCTGCATAAATAATAATGGTGACCAACACTTTTTTCTGGGGGTACTCAAGGCTACACAGTACCAGCACTTTTTTTTTCCTGGAAGAGAAACACTGATTAAAAATGTGGCACCTACTGTAAGAAATCCATTGAGAGTACCAGCACCTTTTTTTTCCTAGAAGAAAAGCACTGATGATGACAATGATTACCAGGGATGCTTCTTTACCAGATTGTGCAGTGCAGAAGGTTCTGCTCATGTTCAAAGGAAATGAAGTGCATGCCCCCTGCAGACTTTGCCCACTCAACACTGGGAGTTTGGGCTGGTATGCATGAGAGACACGGGGAATGTAGTCCTTCGTCCACATTTTGAGCTGCCGTGTGTCCAGGTGAATGCCTGAGCACAGGTTTAGACTCTGGCTAAACTTCAGACTTCCACACTGCACCCAGATGACAGTGAGTAGAGGGCCAAGCATCCCACATCAGATGTCATACTGCATTACTGTTTGTAGGTTACCTGCAAAAGAATAGCACTCATGGGTTGGCAGAATATTTGGAGGTTACCATGATGACATCTACAACCTACTGGTCAGATGGTTTGTCGACACATTGTGCCTGCACCTGCTAAAATTTGTCCTGTTGGCTAGCTGGTTTGAGAGACCATCGCTCAGTGGTAGAGAATATGCTTTACATGCAAAAGGTCTCAGGTTCAGTTTGCAGCTTTTCCAGGTAGAGTTGGGAGAGGCCCCTCTCTGAAAACCTGGAAAGACATCACCCATCATTGTAGACAATACAGAGTTGGATGGGCCAGAGTTGGATTAGAAGACAGCTTCTAATGTTCCTAGAGCACTAGCTAGCAAGAGCATTGGGTTTGGATGTGGGAATCTTGGCTGCAAATCCCTGCTCAGCCACCAAACATATGGGGATGGGCTGTGCAACTAATTGTCTTTCAGTCTAACAGCTGTGAGTTGCTGTGAGGATCAGGAGATAAATGTAGCTAACCATACAATGCTCCAAGCACTTGTCAGTAAAGTGGGACACATAAGTTGAAGATGTTAACTAATATCTTTAGTTGTTCTTAGCTGTTTGGACAGACATTATGATTTCTAAGCAAGGAATGATATGTGCTAACAGTAACTAGAAATTATTTAGTTTGTTGGTATTCAGGAGCAGCAGCTATCTGCTAATAATTTTTGGTTTGCTTTTGTTTTCAGTACTCCAGTTGGGGTTTTTTTGATTCAGTTTTTTCCAGTGGTTTTTTTCTCTCTGATCTTTTTTTCCTTAGTGAGGCAAAGAAAAGTTGTGAGCATGCCCAACACTGTGCTTCTCAGATAATTCAACTGAAAATAAATTATATACATTTGAATGGATGGGGGTCTGGATCACAGTCCTCATTTGGGGACACACCTCCTGCAGAAAACTATGGATTGCATCAGACATTATGTGGGCAGAAGATAATTCATGCAATAAAACTTTCCCTTCCCTTCTTTCCTCCCCCAGACCCCTGTTTCCCAAATAACCCTGGCCAGGGGCCTGAGGGAGATCAACCAAACATTGTGGGCTGAGTCATTTGGTGCTATATTTAGCATCTGAAATCGGTTGGAGGAATCTTGCAGCAGCAGAGCACAAGATTCCTTTACCCCATTTTGTTGGGTACAATCCTGTGTTTCATCAGTTATGTACTTTTACATTTTGTGCTGAAAGAGAACTAGGTTGTAGTGATGATGTCTCAACTCACTCTGTGTGTGTCTGAGCAGAGCAAGCTTTTGGTCAATATGCAGATATGCAACTGCTATTTGTGCATTTTAATTGAAGAACATTGCATTATAGTTAATCCTATCAAAACAGCAGATATATCAACTTAAATGATTCATTAACAGCAATAGCTAGCTTCGCATTTCTAACTCTACCCAATAAAGACAAATTTATATTTCACAGAGGAAAATTATACGTAGAGAATTTATAGGTCCCACCTGGTTTACTTGACGGGGTCACCTTACAAGATTTCACAAATTCCTCTTCTTTAAAAGAATGTAAAGCCATACACTGAAATCTCATGTGTGAAAAGGGCCTGATTCATTTCAAGGGGGGGGGGACCTATGCTCTCTCACGTCAATTTGCACATGCAAACTGCTCTCCTCCATTGAAATGACTAGATATGCTCTATGCATTTAGCTATGCTTTGTTATCTGGCATAGATTGCTAGGTTAGAACAGCTCTCAAATTCAGATTCCCGGTGCCTTTTATTTACAATAACATGGGCAACTTCACACAATAACATGGGCAACTTCACACTGTAAATATTTCAAATTATAGTTCCTTCCAGTCCAAAGTATACCATCTACCTGGATGCTATTTCTGTACTGACTTCTTTTTTTGTATGTTCAGCTTTATACAGCTTTATACAGCGGAAAGGAGCAGCCAAGCATACTAGGACTCAATTTCTTGACTTTAAGAAAGCCGACTTCATAAAACTTAGGGAAGTGCTGGGTGAGATCCCATGGACAGTAATACTAAAAGGAAAGGGAGTTCATGATGGCTGGGAGTTTGTTAAGAGGGAGATAGTAAAAGCACAACTTCAGGCAATACCAATGAGACGGAAACATGGAAGGTGCCTAAAGAAGCCAGGGTGGCTATCTAAAGAACTTTTAACTGAGTTAAGATTTAAAAAGGATGTGTATAAAAAATGGAAAAGGGGGGAAACCACCAAAGAGGAATTCAAACAAATAGCCAGCACGTGTAGACACAAAGTCAGAAAAGCTAAAGCACAGAATGAACTCAGGCTTGCTAGAGAGGTTAAAAGCAACAAAAAAGGCTTTTATGGGTATGTTCGTAGCAAAAGGAAGAACAAAGAAACAGTGGGGTCACTCAGAGGAGAAGATGGTGAAATGCAAACAGGGGACACAGAAAGGGCTGAACTCCTCAATGCCTTCTTTGCCTCAGTCTTCTCCGATAAAGAAAACAATGCCCGACCTGAAGAATTTGGAGCAAATGATTCAGCAGAGGAAACACAGCCCAGAATAACTAAGGAGATAGTACAAGAATACTTGGCTAGTTTAGTTGTATTCAAGTCTCCAGGGCCAGATGAACTGCATCCAAGAGTATTAAAAGAACTGGCAGATGTGATCTCAGAACCACTGGCAGTCATCTTTGAGAATTCCTGGAGAACAGACGAAGTCCCGGCAGACTGGAGGAGGACAAATGTTGTCCCTATTTTCAAAAAGGGGGAAAGGGAGGACCCAAATAATTACCGCCCAGTCAGTCTGACATCAATACCAGGGAAGATTCTGGAGCAGATCATTAAGCAAACAGTCTGTGAGCACCTAGAAAGGAATGCTGTGATCACCAATAGTCAGCATGGATTTCTGAAAAATAAGTCATTTCAGACTAACCTGATCTCGTTTTTTGACAGAATTACAAGCCTGGTAGATGAAGGGAACGCAGTGGATGTAGCCTACCTTGATTTCAGCAAGGCATTTGACAAGGTGCCCCATGATATTCTTGTAAAGAAGCTGGTAAAATGCGGTCTTGACTATGCTACCACTCACTGGATTTGTAACTGGCTGACTGACCGAACCCAAAGGGTGCTCATCAATGGTTCCTCTTCATCCTGGAGAAGAGTGACTAGTGGGGTGCCACAGGGTTCTGTCTTGGGCCCGGTCTTATTCAACATCTTTATCAACGACTTGGATGATGGACTCAAGGGGATCCTGATCAAATTTGCAGATGACACCAAACTGGGAGGGGTGGCTAACACCCCAGAGGACAGGATCACACTTCAAAACGACCTTGACAGATTAGAGAACTGGGCCAAAACAAACAAGATGAATTTTAACAGGGAGAAATGTAAAGTACTGCACTTGGGCAAAAAAAAAAATGAGAGGCACAAATACAAGATGGGTGACACCTGGCTTGAGAGCAGTACATGTGAAAAGGATCTAGGAGTCTTGGTTGACCACAAACTTGACATGAGCCAACAGTGTGACGCGGCAGCTAAAAAAGCCAATGCAATTCTGGGCTGCATCAATAGGAGTATAGCATCTAGATCAAGGGAAGTAATAGTGCCACTGTATTCTGCTCTGGTCAGACCTCACCTGGAGTACTGTGTCCAGTTCTGGGCACCACAGTTCAAGAAGGACACTGACAAACTGGAACGTGTCCAGAGGAGGGCAACCAAAATGGTCAAAGGCCTGGAAACGATGCCTTATGAGGAACGGCTAAGGGAGCTGGGCCTGTTTAGCCTGGAGAAGAGGAGGTTAAGGGGTGATATGATAGCCATGTTCAAATATATAAAAGGATGTCACATAGAGGAGGGAGAAAGGTTGTTTTCTGCTGCTCCAGAGAAGCGGACATGGAGCAATGGATCCAAACTACAAGAAAGAAGATTCCACCTAAACATTAGGAAGAACTTCCTGACAGTAAGAGCTGTTCGACAGTGGAATTTGCTGCCAAGGAGTGTGGTGGAGTCTCCTTCTTTGGAGGTCTTTAAGCAGAGGCTTGACAACCATATGTCAGGAGTGCTCTGATGGTGTTTCCTGCTTGGCAGGGGGTTGGACTCGATGGCCCTTGTGGTCTCTTCCAACTCTATGATTCTATGATTCTATGATTCTAACTGCTGAGCACGCTAATCTATGGGCCTTGATACTTTGTTTATCACAAAGATCAAAGCAGATGTATTCTCCAGAGTCACAAATGTTGGCAATTATATCTAGCTGCTTAGACATTCATCTTGCACTATATACAGTTAATTTATAAACTGAAGAATTACCGCAGGATTTCCATTTTTTTTTAGCTTATGTAGGTTATACACTTACCCGGGGAAAAGGTTCCTGTAACTGAAGAATGCAAGGCAGAATGATTGACATTTGGGGAGTGTGATAGAATGGTGGGAGAGAGAATTGGTTGAAAGGGCTAGTTGGAGACTTAAGATGGGGAGGAGAGGCAAGACGATATGACGTAGGATAGTTGCTTGTTTATTTGTTCAGAAAATGTATAAACCACTTCCTTTAAAAAAAAAATCTCCAAGTGGTATACAAGTCCAATTATATATTAAACATTACTAAAATAAATGAACCAAGAATAATAATGAAACAAATACACATAAAACCAAATGAATTTGATTTCTGCCCTCTCCTACCTCTACACCTTCCATGCCCCCTAAATCTGTTCCAGAGGATTGGGAGGGAAAACCAAAACAGGTTTAGGGGGTGCATGGGGGGGAGCGTGAAAAGCCTTGTTGCACCTCATTCCTCCCATGTACATTCCTCATTCCTCCAACTTAGTGCCACAGTGAATTCCACCCAAAGCTAAAATAGGGAAGGCACCTGCTTAATGCATTCTCCCAATTCTTTCTCTTAAAGTTGTGTAATCTGACACCATGCTGCCATCAGGTGATTGGCAGGTGGGTGGCACCAGCCACCTGTGAAAGTAGCCCACAGGAGATGACAAAGCTCAGGACTGCGTCCATTTGATCACCACCCCTTCCCCAAAGCAACACTACTACATATGGGGCATGGCAGGAAATCAAAATGGCAGCTGGACGCAACTGGTGAAAATGCTGCCACCTTCCACTGTCACTACCAGGTAAGCTAACCAAGAGCTTCCAGTAGAGGAGGTCGAACAAAAGAGGTCTCAGCTTTGCCCAGAAAATCTAGAACTAGCACTGCCTGCTCACTGCCTTCCAGGCACACAGCATCCTTGGTACAGAGGTTCATGGACATCATAGTTCCAGCTGTGGCCCCAAACTGTGTGTCAGTGGCAAAATCCTAGACTTGAATTTGGGGGGAAATGACTGAGACATCAAGTGGTCCAACACAGTATAATGGTCAGCCTGAATAGCTCTGTTGATTAAAGTGTGGTGTTGATAATACCGAGATTCCAGGTTCGATCCCTGTATGGGACAGCTGCATATTAGGAATTTGGATTAGATGATCCTCAGGGTCCCATACAACTCTACAATTCTATGATTCTATGAAACAAGGATGTCCTCGCCTCTTCCAACCCACCATGTTTATAGCCCTCCCCCCCAAAACCCCCAAAGAAAAACACTTGTTCTCCATTTGCTTAAGATTTCTGCTTTCCACCCTCCTCTCCACCCAGAGGCATTTTCAACTTTTCATCTGCTATATGCTAAGTGAATGTATTAGCATAACAGTGTCTCAAAAGCAATTTCAATTGGCATTGATTACATGCTTAGGGTGGCATAGGAGGGAAAGTGAATTGCAGCCCTGGATTTGTCTTTCAGTGGATGGAAAGTGAACTTTTATCCTGTTTGATGCCAGGGAAAAAATTCTCAGCATTTTGATACTATTTTGTTTTGTTTTTTAACAGAGCACGTCATTTTGGATATTAAAGTATGCAGAATGCTGGATAGTACATTTTAAAATACTGTTCACTATGAAAACGTATAAAACCCCTTTCCTTTATGCTACTTGCAAGAGGAGCATTTGAAGCACAAAGAATATATTTGCAAACAACAGAGGTGCAAATGATGAGGATTAGAGGGGGGGAGAAGAACCATGTTTAAAACATGAAATTACTCATTATAATAAAATAATTATCATGTCTGTTACCATGAATACCAAACACATTTCAAAACAAAGGTCTTCATCAGTGGCATGTTATATTGCTGTGCCAAAAGTTTGTCCTGCATTTTTTGCAATAAATTGCAGTAAAAAAAAAAAATCAAAGGGGAGAGAAAATTTCGGGGTGGCGCCATCAGCAATGGCGGACTCCCTCTGAACTGGAGGGACTAGCTCCGCGGGAAACGGGTCTTCTCCGCTACGGGGAAGTGGGGACCCTTCTAAAAATCACAGGCGGATGAAGCCTGTGACCATGGGACTAGGCGGGCACCTGTAGCGCCCCCCCAACTCGCAAAGGAACCCATTAACGGGCTCCGAAGTGAAGAGGGGGAAGTGGCGCGGTGCTGTGAGTCAACTGCTATTTCCGTGGAGCGAAGCCGCATAGCCGTTGCCGGAGAGCGATGCCTTTTTCCTGGGACAATTTGGACTCTAAAATAAGCACCCGTGAGTACTTAAACTTTGAACAACTGGACCTTAAATAAGGACTTGCGAGCAGAAAGGAATTGGATTTAAAAATTTATTTCAATTTGGTACTGAACGGGAAGGTCTAAACAGGAAGTCAGCCTTCCGTTCTTTTGTAGACAGAATAAAGCAAAGACAACGTAAACTAGAGCTTAGAAAATTGCCTTTAAAGGATTGGATTTCATCATTTAAAATTGTGGAACCCCCCTTCGACAGCAGAAGAAGAAGGGGGATCTTTTTCGGACTGTTTAAAGTGAGTTTAAAGTAAAGTAACTTTCCACCATCCTGATCCTGGAGCGGGGTGTCAGGACTGACGTTTGAAGCTCATTGACCAGAGACAAACGTTTTTGACAGATAGCTAAAAGAAGAGAAACATAGTGATTCCACTGTTTCCCTTCGCATTTTAAAGGAACAAATATTGACAAAATATCTCAAAAAGGGAAACTTTGTTGCAAGAATAAATAGAAGCTTTCCCCCTAGAGGGAGACTGTGAAACTGTAACCAATTCCAGGGAGCCGGCAGCTGTTACAGATTACAATCGTGGGAATAGACATTTGACCTTGCAGGACAATGTATTCAGAAGCTCTGTTGTGCGCTTTCTATAAAACAAATGCCCTACTGGAACAGTTACATGAGAAGATGAATTTGATGGCGATTTCGACTAGAAATTTTGAACAGGCAATGGGAAATTTTGAACAGACAGTGGGGAAATATGTGGAGCCCACCCAGGAATTAAATCAGGAGTGTGTCCTGACAGAACAGGCCCAACAGGAATATGAGCTTTCGGATTTGACAAATGAACTTGGAAAAAGCCAGATTTGGAAAGAAAAAGTTTGGTTTGGCTTGGAAATTGGGGGCTGGATTGACCCCCCTATGCTGGGATGTTTGGACTTTTCAAATCTGGCAATGGGCTGTGAGATGTTTGGGATTGTGGGGGCCTTTAATTTTGGAGGGTTTTTGAAACATGTTTTTAAATATCACATGGAATTTAGTGTTGAATATGGAAAAGGGGCTGATCTGTCGAGAAGGGTCAAAAATATTGTCAAGCTGGAGTTACCACGGGCAGGAGACAAGGGAAAATACAGTTACAAATATGAAGAAGAGCTGCGGAAGGGACATGGAAGAGACTTGAGGGCCTCGGATATAAGGTTGCCAGGTTAATGCGCTAGATCGATGGGATAATAAGGACTGACAAAACCCGGGACCAGGAGGAAGGGACGCTGGATGAAGATTGGATTTGTTTGTATTTCTTTTTTTTTTTTTTTTACTATTAGGACTGTTTTATAAAATTGATGAATGTTAGAAAAATGTTGGAATGAAATTACTCGGCTTTAGTAAAGATGCTTAAAGAATTATGAAAGAATATTATGGTTATGAGAAGTTGGTAAGGATAAGATTTAAGCTTTAAGTTTTAAGGTGTTTTTTTATAAAAAGACAAGATTAAAACAGTTTAAGGTAATGTAACGACAGAATATTATGAAATATGGAAAGGATTTGCTGGGATAATTAATAACTAGGATACAAAGAAAGGGAGGAGGAGGAGGTCAAAGAAAGAAGGTAATGACAGTTGAGGATGTGAGAATAATGAATTTGTTTTTAAATGTTTTTAAATGTTTGTGGTGTATTTTTGTTTTTTTCTGGTTTTTTATCTTAATTTGAATTTGTATTCGTATTGTTGGAAGGGTTTGTTTCTCTCTTTGTTTACTTTGTTAACCATTTTTATTTTGTATTTTCTTTTTTTATTATTTTTATTTGGTAACATTTTGAAAATCTCAATAAATAGCTTTTAAAAAAAAGAAAAGAAAATTTCAATGAAATTATCATGGGTAAAGGAGACAGTAATGCCTCTCAATGGGACGTGGGTTAAACCACAGAGCCTAGGACTTGCTGATCAGAAGGTCGACGGTTTGAATCCCCACGACGGGGTGAGCTCCCGCTGCTCGGTCCCTGCTCCTGCCAACCTAGCAGTTCGAAAGCATGTCAAAGTACAAGTAGATAAATAGGTACTGCTCCAGTGGGAAGGTAAATGGCATTTCCGTACGCTGCTCTGGTTCGCCAGAAGCGGCTTAGTCATACTGGCCACATGACCCAGAAGCTGTACGCCGGCTCTCTCGGCCAATAAGGCAGGATGAGCCCCGCAACCCCAGAGTCGTCCGCGACTGGACCTAATGGTCAGGGGTCCCTTTACCTTTTTACTTTATGCCTCTCAATGCCAGTTGCTGGAAACCACAGGAGGAGAGAGTGGTTGTGTGCTCAAATCCTGCCTGTATGTTTCCCAGAAACATCTGGTTGGCCACTGCGGGAACAGGGTGCTGGACTAGATGGGACTTTGGCCTGATCCGATAGGGCTCTTCTTATTGTCTTACAATCATTCCTTATGGTATCTTCTATATGCAGCATCCAAGCCATAAAGACATATTGGGAGTTACAGTATTCTCATTGGCTGCCAATGACTGTAAAATTCCTTGTCACCAGGGGAGCTGACTTGGGCCCTTGGCAAAGTGATGTCATGATGTCATGGACGCCCCCAGGCCTCAGAACCTGACTTCCGGTGCCACCGGAGATGCTGTCTGAGGCCTTGTGAGACTTCAGAAGTTGTGTCGGGGGCCCTGTGGTGTGGGTGTTGAGCACCCACAACAAAATATTTGTGGGTGCTCGGGGACCCAGAGCCCCCTATAATTGGTGCCCCTGCTTGTCACCCAATCTATTTTCAATGCTGAAGCTTGAAGGTTTTCCAGAATCATTCCACATGCAACTTTCTTCTTTGATTAGCTTTTAATGGCTGGAGCTGAGTAAAATAAAAAAATAAAAAATCTCTTTGCATAACATCCTACGTTTTCATTTCATGTATCTAGCTTGCTAGTTACTGATTGAGTTTTCCTTACAACATTATCTTCTTCAAGCAGTTTCTAGTTCTGACAGCTGTTACAGGCAGGTAGAGAGCACCATTTCAAGTCTTCTCAACAATGTTTGGCTCCTGCCACCATGTGCCTACTTGTCCCACCCAACAGCTCCTGGTTTCTTTGGGGAGCAGAAAGGTGGGACACGAATCACCGTGGGAAAAACTTTAAAGTGACAGCCATGCCTAGGTTATCTGTTTCCACCTTCTGTTCAGATAAACTGAAAACTTTGAAGCTGTTAAAACAAATTAGTTTCCATCCTCACTCTGGATTGGCTTTTGGCATCTAACTCTTCAGTCCGACACATTGCTCTCCTGGTAGTTATCTCAAACCTATGAACTCTGTCTTCCTCTCTGTCACAGTTGGATGGTTCCCCTCATCACAAGGCATCCATGAAGAAACAAAATAATATTCTGCTGAAGGCTCTGGCAATCCAGCAGTCTGCAAGCATATGTGCACTAAACTTGCAGTGAGTCCCATTGAATTCATTGGTACCTACTTCTAAGTAGAAGTGGGTAGAATGGTAGACATATCTAGAATTGTGCTGCTAATATCCAAAACAACCTCTAGTGATGAAACAGATGACCCTTCACTCTCAATTGCATCCCCTTTCATCAAGTGAACTGGAAGAAAACAGCCTGCGGCATTTCCTGTACTTTAGCAAGTTCCTACAAACCATCCAAGGCATTCCTCTGATTGGCTATGAATAAAATACACAACTCTTTTAAGTGGCTGAAAACAGATAAACAAGTGTAAAATGAAGTGAGGCAATGAATAATGAAGAAAAAGGAAAGCCAAAGTGTTGTAGTGCTGATGAGGCAATGGACTGAACGCTGAATTATTGAAGCAATCAAAATTTGTAAAGTATTAATTAAATTAAGGACTAAATGGGGGGGGGGGGAACGGCACCAGGTATATTCAGTGTCTTACTTAAAGATGAAGGAAAACCTCTTTCATTTAGAATTTGTTTGGAAAATTCTAATCCCCCCCATGCTGCTGCTGTCACATTTCTTCCTGACTCACAATTACACTAAATTAATGGACATGCTACAATGATAAATCCATGACAACACATGGGTACCACATTATGCCAACCTGAATAGCTCATTTGGTTAGAGCATAGTGCGGATAATGCCAAGGTTGCAAGTTCAAGCCCTATATGGGACAGCTGCATATTCCTGCATTGCAGGGAGTTGGACAGTACCCCTTCCAACTCTACAATTCTATGATTTTAACCTGTTTATGGCAGACTTGAGAAAAGTCCCATACTTTGCAAAAGCCAGCCATCAGCAGATCGCCAGAGTCTGCAAACCTGTGCTTTGCAAGTGCCTTTGTCCACAGTGGATTGATATCAACTTGCATTGGCAAAGGAAAGCAGGTCACATGACATTATTGTGCTGTCAAATGAGCAGGCCTGCCTCCTGCCTCTCAAAGTTGGCCCATGGGAGGATGGAAGGATAAGGATTAGATGCATCCGGTCAGATACAGTTCCCCACCTATAATATAAGACATTTCCTAATCTGGACCCAAGGAGAAGAGTCGCTGAAGATTTTCCCTCAGGATTTTAATAAATTTCACCTTGCTATAAACCTGAGCATCACCTACTCTATATAGCACACACATCAATTTTCAATGCCTTTGGTTACTTTTTGCAGATCTCAATTAAAGCTTTTATAAAAGGCCTACAACCAATTCTTGAAAATTATTCAGCACTCGCGAACATGAGTGGAAAGAGACCATTTTCCCTACAGGGAACACTTTCTGTCACCTTATGTTTGGGCTGCTTACAATGACATTTTTTTTCTACACAAATAAGAGAATCTAGTCCTCTTCAAGCATTCTACTCATCACAGATAAAAGCAACATATGAGTGACCTTAGTGGAGCCAAACATGCTAAGTTCCACCTTCCTCTTCTTGTTGGATGGACAGTTTTTGAAGGTGGAAATATTTTCTACTGAGGCTCCCTGTGTGAGTTAGAGCCCTGATCTCCCCATGTGTGTTCTGATTCGTGCAGGAAGCCTCCATGAGTCCAGGAGTTGCTGATACTCGTTGGCAATGATAGGCGAGAAGGCAAGGAGGCCAACTGTATGTGGAGCCAAAGTCAATGATGGCTGAGCCAACTAATTCTAGTTTTGTCCTCATCCACTTTCTGCAAAGACAACACTTGGACTAAGGAGGGGGAAGCAAGAAGGTAGAAGGGTGGGGATTGGTGACAGTTAACTTGAAGATGTGGTGCTTTATTTTCCCAAATTGAACAGCCTTCACTGAACTCTTTGGAAGTTAACCCTCCAACTCATGAAGCATGATTGGGGTAAATCTTCTGCAGTCTCATCCCTTCTCTCCCTGCTTGCATTTGGTTTTGCACACAACTAGAATGCCTGGATTTATGAAGTGGAAGCCTATTACCCAAGTGTGGGGAAGAATAGGCCAGATTTAAAGATGTGCTTGGGTGACAGGGCTTCCACCTCTTCCCTCCAACCATACACACACCCCACAATCAGTCCTGGGGGAGCTGGGGGGGGGGGGAGAGAATCCCCAGAACAGTGGGCAGAGGGAGGAGAGGAGAGATCTTCTGCCCAGCAAGCAGAAATGCTTGTACTGACAGAACCATCAAATTTACATGATGTTGAATTCCTCCCAATTTTTACAAGAATCAGTATATAGCCACTTAACATCAAAGCAACGGCCAATCTTATAAAGTGATTGTGTAGTTCTACAAAATGGCTACTAAAGACCAGAATGATGGGGATATCTTTCCTATCATGATAACTGTTCAGCTTGAGAAAGTACCATTTAGAGGCAATATTGAAGTAAACAGCTTAACAGTCACCTAGATTGAGATCCATGCATGATCTTTCTGCCTGAAAATCAGAAGGAAATGCTCCAAATGATGACAGACAGGGTTGCCAACTGACCAGGATGAATGGCCATGCCTCTTCATGTGCCTTAATGATAGGTCAATCTGTAGATATCAGCAGACAAAGCTTCACATGGCATTGGAATGAGCAATATTAACTGAGAGAGTCACATCAAGCTGGCTTGTTTCAAAATCTGGCAGTCCTATCCTGTTCCCCCACCCCTTTCACTGTTTTAGCATTCCTTCTGTACATTTTAAAAGAAAACAATTTAAAAGAAAAGAATTTCACATTCACATTTCGAAACTGATGCACGACTGTAAGAATCTTACTCACGGCTTGCAGCCATAATTGATGTTTAGTTACCCTGATTTCAAGAGCACTTCTTGCCAACGACAAAAGAAGAGACAAAGCCAAATTTCGCAACAGGAGATACTTATGAGTACCAATCGTTGAGATGGCTGAAGTATGGAATTGGGGAAAAGGAAGTAAGATCACACAGGGATCTGGGTCAAGGGGCATGGCTGACAGGATTGATGGGAAGATACCAAAAGCTAATACAGGAGTATCGATAGCTTGGACAGTAGTGTCATGATTTACATAGGTCCAAAGAGGTGGCATTGACAGAATTTTATGAGATAAAAGAAACAAAGGTAGGATGCAGAACTGGTCTTCAGTCCCAAAACTACCTCTTCTGAGGTTAAAGCTGCAGCATCAAACAGAGGATGATGCTATTGCTGCTTTTAAACTTTAGCCTCTATTGGGGAAAATCTATCTTACAAATACAGTTCTATATTCGTAATCCATTTCTGGTGTCTTCTGGTCTTGTCTGAATAGCTGCCACACCCCAGACACCCTAAACTGTGTGATAACTGAAGAATCACCAACAGTTAGATGTTACAATTTAAGGTCACACCCTCAGAGAAATTAACTAAAAATAAAACTCTTTCACCAATACTCCTGTTAGCAAGGGGTTTTAGGGTTGGTTGGTTGGTTGTTTATAAAATAAAAGATATTTGCTCCAAAGGTACCTAAAGCTATATAATTCACATATCCTTTTGAGCTTCCAGGGATTTAAAAGGATTCATTGTAGTTGATTTCATATTAACTTGGTTATTTCTTTCAAAAAGGGAGGGAGGGGAGTGAAACAAACACCAAAGTTATATACAAGCATCAAATGGCCCCTTGAGTCAAGAGAAAGTCAGCTGTTCTGTGCAGCATTGAACAAAATCTTCGACAGCTGCTGGTCAATTACGGCTGCTGAAAACTTCAAGTACTAATAAAGATCAGGATTTGTTATTATCTTCTATGGGTTTCAAAGCAAACAAAGCAGTTGAATCCATCTGCATGAGCAGGAGTTTGCTGCATGCAAAGCCTAGGGAATTTAATTACTGTTTCCAAATGAAGGCAACATTTTCTATGATCACCCAAGGGTTTTGTTTTTTTTTTAAGAAAAAGATTGAAGCATATTTTGTACCTTAAATTTATGGTGTACTTTCATTCCGCACACCCATCTCTGCAGAAACTTTCCTCATTCTCAGGTCTACCCAGTGGAGCCTACCTCCTCCTTTCAAATTCCTACATGAAATTGTATCTTATTCCCAGCACTTGTCCAGAATGCTTAAAATGATGGAGGAAACGTTTCTCTATGATCTAACCTGAAGAGTTTATGACTGCAAATGTTTGCAATGAGCTTCATTTAAAACTTGGATTAACCAGCTGCCACGCTTGGCTCCAACCATCTATCGGAGGCGGGCGAGATCTGGGAGTGTGTATATGTAAACACTGAAGGCTACAAAGGCCTGGGAACTCTAAATCAAATTTATTTTTTAAAAGGAAAAGGGGGGGGGGTCTTAATTCAGGGCATATGGAACACGGTTCGTTGCAAAGAAACAGCTTTTGGTTTCTGAAAGGGAAATTTAAAAAAGCGGCCAAAATGTAGTATGGTAGCTTCTGTCTTTTGTAGTTCTTGATCGTTTCAGTGCATACAAGCCCGGGAACTATTTCTTCCTATATGAGTATACTTCTGTGTTTTTCATTTATGCAGGAGCTGAGAGCATTTCTCCCTAGAATTTATTTGACTGTGAAGGATCAAATCACTGTAGGATGGTTAAAAGCAAACAAAAACTGGAACTGGGGAGTTGACACTCTTTAAAATAAACATGAAATGTTTGTGCCAAAAAGTATGCACAAATATCTAAAAACAGAACGAAATGTGGTACAAGGATGCCAGACCCTTCAAGTGTCCCTATTTTCCAGGGACATCCCTGATTTAGAGAAGCCGTATCCGTTTCTGAATTGATCCCAGAATGTCCCACTTTTCCTTGGGATGTCCCTATTTTCATTGGAGGGTATGGAATTATCTGACCCTTGAGCCATCTAAAGGCAATCCTGTGCAGGGAAGGTTTTTTTTAAAAAAATGTTTAATGCTTTATTATGTTTTTTATATGCTTTTATACATGTTTAATTAAATTATTTAATTGAATTTATATACCGCCCTACACCCGCAGGTCTAAGAGCAGTTCAAAACATTTGGCATGATCAGTGAGAACCATACAACTCTCCATCACATGTATTAGTGCACAAATGGGGAACCTGTGGCCCTTTGGCCAATGGTTAGGGATGATGGACGCTGGAGTCCAGAAACATCTGTGACTTCATGGTCCAACTCCTGGGACCTTGGATTATGCCACTCTGCCTTCTTGCACAAAGGCAGGGTGGAGGCTGGTTTTTCCAGTCAATCCTTAAAGCTGCTGCCAGAGCTGTTCACAAGAACTTTCTTAAACATAATCCAACACAAGCTTGTATTTCATTTTAATGGCAGCGCTGGGAAGCACAAATGGAGATGTAGGGCTAGAAATATATGAGGTGCAACTGAACAGAGGGGTGTTTTGATCCTCAAAATAGATTATTGCCAAAAAGAAGGGGGGGGGACACCTGAAAAAAGTACTTACCTGAAACTGTTTCCGTATGTTCTCTGCCGTTCATCTTTCAATGTACGAGGCACAGCGGAATGACGATTAATGCCCTCATAAGTATATGATGAATGGGATATGCCGTCCTCTCTGCCTTCCTGCCACCTGAGATCAAATCTAACATATTTCATTTTGTTCAGAATGTGTATTGTGGCCACGGTATCCTTTTGGCCAGCTGCAGAACACAATATTAAAGCTAGAGGAAAGCTTTGAGCTTTCCCAAAAGACTTGACAACAATTCATGACAGTAATGGTGGATTTCTGACACTGTCATTCTCAGTATCACAGCCGTCTCCCAAAGTTTGCGAATAATTCTGGAGGCAATCTGAGAAAGGATTTGAGATACATCAGGCACCAAACACATAAAGGCTCCAAAGTATGTGCAGGAGTGGAAGATAGATTTAAAAACACCAACATAGAATCATAGAATCATAGAATCATAGAATCATAGAGTTGGAAGAGACCACAAGGGCCATCGAGTCCAACCCCCTGCCAAGCAGGAAACACCATCAGAGCACTCCTGACATATGGTTGTCAAGCCTCTGCTTAAAGACCTCCAAAGAAGGAGACTCCACCACACTCCTTGGCAGCAAATTCCACTGTCGAACAGCTCTTACTGTCAGGAAGTTCTTCCTAATGTTTAGGTGGAATCTTCTTTCTTGTAGTTTGGATCCATTGCTCCCTGTCCACTTCTCTGGAGCAGCAGAAAACAACCTTTCTCCCTCCTCTATGTGACATCCTTTTATATATTTGAACATGGCTATCATATCACCCCTTAACCTCCTCTTCTCCAGGCTAAACATGTCCAGCTCTCTTAGCCGTTCCTCATAAGGCAACGTTTCCAGGCCTTTGACCATTTTGGTTGCCCTCCTCTGGACACGTTCCAGTTTGTCAGTGTCCTTCTTGAACTGTGGTGCCCAGAACTGGACACAGTACTCCAGGTGAGGTCTGACCAGAGCAGAATACAGTGGCACTATTACTTCCCTTGATCTAGATGCTATACTCCTATTGATGCAGCCCAGAATTGCATTGGCTTTTTTAGCTGCCGCGTCACACTGTTGGCTCATGTCAAGTTTGTGGTCAACCAAGACTCCTAGATCCTTTTCACATGTACTGCTCTCAAGCCAGGTGTCACCCATCTTGTATTTGTGCCTCTCATTCTTTTTGCCCAAGTGCAATACTTTACATTTCTCCCTGTTAAAATTCATCTTGTTTCTTTTGGCCCAGTTCTCTAATCTGTCAATGTCGTTTTGAAGTGTGATCCTGTCCTCTGGGGTGTTAGTCACCCCTCCCAGTTTGGTGTTGTCAGAGCTGCTTCCAGATCCTAGCTCACAGAGGATCACGCTAGCCAGCGATCATTAAATAAAAGTCTTTATTGAGTTACAGTTTCCATTCTCAAGCTGCTGCGTGCAACTCTACGTCTCATGGTTAGATCGGCGAAGCTCCATCTGAGTCTCCGCCCCTTGTACACCAACTTAATATCCTAGCCTTGCTCCACCTTTTCCGCCTGACTGTTCTTCTCTGGGTCCCTCTGCCCCCCGGGGTCTCTTCCTTCCGGGATTCCTCTGACGCTGACGCTGACCCCCCTGACTCTTCTCCCTCCTTTCGGCGGGCTTTAGGACCTGGCTCCCTTTCCGGGCTGCCTACTGCGCCACCTTCCTGTGCATTTGAACTTGGCTCGCGCGCCCAACCTTCCACCTTCCGTCTGACCGTTTCTTCGCTCCCCGATGGAGGTGTGGCCACTCCTGACTCGTGCCCTCCCCCCTGTTGTGAGCTGCCAGCGCTTGATCCCTGGCGCCCTTCCTCTTCCCTGCTCTCTGGCGGTGACGCTGGTCCCGATTTCCAACTGCTCCCCTCTGAGTCCCCTCTGGCTCTATCTTCCTGGGGTGTCCCCCTAGGCTCCCCCCTTGCCCTGGCCACTGGTGCTCCTTTCTGTGAATCTTCTGATTCACTGGAAAGACTCGGAGATCTCGGGTCGTCGTCATCACTCATCTTTTCTTCTGCCTCCTCCCCCTCGCTCTCTGTTTCCTCCCTTGCCCTTGCCTCTGCTCCTGAACCCCTGACATCCATCCCCCCCTCGAAGCCCCCTCTTCCCCCCTCCCCTCCTTCCGGTGCGGGATCTGGGTGCTGCTGTGTCAGGGGAACGAATGTCGGATACAGTTCGCTTCCCGTGGCGGGCCGCCATCCGAAGTCTTCCGGTTCTTCCTCCCTGCTCTCGTTGACGACGGTCACCTCCGCTTCCATCTCTGTGCCGCCGTGCTCGAAACCCGGGTCGTCCCCGAAAACGTCCATGTCCGTCTCTCCCTCGTTGCCTTCTGGAGACGTTGCTCGTCCTGGACCCTCCAGCCACCTTCTGCGGAACTGCTCCTCTGGTCGATCATCCCACCAATACGAGGGTTCTGAAGCAGATCCCGAGGGTGACCCCTCTGGGGAACGGGCGTCTCGTGTCGGTTCCTCGTCCGAGTCGAACCCCCGGAACGTGCTGGCTGAAAGCGTGGGCGTGAAAAGCCAGTCGTCGAAAAAGTCTGCTGGCATTGGCCTATGTGGGAAGAGGGCATGAAACTCTTCTTTGAGCAGAGGTTCGTCTAAAGCGTAGCCCGGCACCCAGCTGTTGGCACTGGCCGGGGTGCCCTCCTTGGCGAGAAGGTATTCTACCCCCTCTTCCCCCCATCTGGAGTCCAAAATCTCCGTGACTTCGTTGATGCGCTCCTCCTGTGCCACTCCCCCTTGCCCGGTTCTCTCTCGGAGCGGACCCGGTGCCGTTCCTGGTTCCTGAAACCTGTGAGGTGCCTTGTAGGGAGTGAGCACCGATCTGTGGAACACCGGATGCATTCTGGAACCCTCCGGAAGAGCCAGCCTGAAAGCCACCGGGTTGACCTGTTCGTCGACTTGGTAGGGCCCCAGTTGTTTATGCCCTAGTTTCTTCTTCGCCAACGACCTGGCCGGCACTGCGTGGGCTGCTAACCAGACCCAGTCTCCCACATGGATCTCTTCGCCAACCCTTCTGTGTTTGTCCGCTTGTACCTTGTATGCGTGTTTAGCCAGCTCCAGGTGCCGCCGCAGCTGATCGTGGACCTCCTGCAACTCCGACGCGAACGCATCTGCTGTCTGCAGCTCCCCCTCCCCCATTCTTTCCAGTCCCGGGAAGGTTCTAGGGTGCCTCCCGTTGTTGGCGAAGAACGGCGTGACCCCCGTGGACACGTGCTTCGTGTTGTTGTAGGCGAACTCGGCGAGAGGCAGGTAATCCACCCACGTCGCAGGCTGTTGATTCGCATAACATCTCAGGTACTGCTGCATGATGGCATTGACCCGCTCCGCTTGCCCGTTGGTCTGCGGGTGTCTAGCCGACGCCAGGTTGATCTTGACGTTCAGGAAGCCCATCAGCCTCTGCCAGAAGTTTGAGATGAACTGTCGCCCTCGGTCGGACAGAATAGACCGCGGCAGACCGTGAACCTTGAACACGTGGTCTATGAACAGTTTGGCGGTTTGTTCCGCCGTGGCCACCTTCGCACACGGAATGAAATGTGCCATCTTGGAGAACAAATCCACCACCACCAGCACAGCCGTCTTGCCCCTCGAGCTGGGCAGATCCGTGACAAAGTCCAGGGCCACTCTCTCCCATGGCTCGAACGGAGTTTGCAGCGGTTCCAGCAGTCCGGCCGGCGGTCTGTGCACTGGTTTGGACCTCTGGCAGGTGTCACACCTCGCCACGTAGTCCGCGACTTCCCCTCTCATTCCGGGCCACCAGAAGTCTCTGGCTACTAATTCCACCGTCTTCTCCTTGCCAAAGTGCCCGGCAGTGGGCGCGTCGTGCAGCTGCTGCAGTACCTTGGCGCGAAGTTCGTCTCCCGGCACGTAGATGGCCCCTTTACGGATGAGCAAACCATCTCGCAGCTGGAACTCGTCGGTCGCTGCCGTGCCCCTGTGCACCTCTGCCATCTTTGCTTGCGCGAAGGAGTCATCCTGCAACGCTCGTCGCACCGCATCCAGGTCAACTGTTGCCGCCGCGCACGCCCACACTGTCGGTGCGAAGATGTGCATGGCGGCCGCTGGCGTTGCCTCCTCCAGATACTGTGGCTTACGGGAGAGAGCATCCGCCATGATGTTGGTGTCCCCCGGGACATACTCTATTCGGAAGTCGAAATTCGCAAAGAACTCAGCCCAACGTATCTGCCTCTGGTTCAGGAACTGTGCCGTGCGCCAGTGCTCTAGATTCTTGTGGTCCGCGCAGACCTGCACCGTGTGCTTGGCGCCGATCAGGAAGTGCCTCCACGCTTTGAACGCTGCATGAATGGCCAGCAACTCCCTGTCCCAGATGGTGTAGTTCTGTTCGGACTTGCTGAGCTTCCTTGAGTAAAACGCTCCCGGCCTCCAAACCCCCTGCGGGTCTTTCTGCAGCAGGACTGCTCCCACGGCTCTGTCCGAAGCGTCTGTCTCCACCCTCATCGGCCTGCTGGGGTTGACATGAAGCAGCTGCTCTTCCGACGCGAAGAGACGCTTGAGTGCCTGAAAGGACTGCTCCGCCTGCTCTGTCCAGATGAACTTCTTTTTCTTGGAGCTGAGCGTGTCCGTGATGGCCGCTGTCTGCATCGCAAAGCCTTTGATAAACTTGCGATAGAAGTTCGCGAAGCCGACAAACCGTTGGACCTCCTTCCGGTTGCGTGGGCTTTTCCAATCCAACACTGCTCGGACCTTGGCGCTGTCCATGGCGAGCCCTTTATCAGACAACTTGTAGCCCAGGAAATCCACCTCGGTCACGTCGAATTGGCACTTCTCCAGCTTGGCGTAAAGCCTATGTTGCTGTAGCCTGCTCAGCACTTCCTTGACGTGTCTGTCATGCTCCTGCTGCGATTCCGAAAAGATCAGGATGTCATCCAAGAAACAGACGCACGTCTTGTAGAGGAGCCCCGCCAACACGTGATGCATGAAAGCTTGAAAAACGTGGGAGCCATTTTGCAATCCAAAAGGCATAACTCTATATTCGTAGGTGCCCAGGGGCGTGAACATGGCTGTCTTCCACTCATCTCCCTCCCGCATGCGAATGAGGTTGTATGCCCCTCGCAGGTCCAACTTGGTGAACACTCTGCCCTTCCGTACCTTTGCGAGGAGGTCGTCGATTCGGGGCATGGGGAAGTCCGATGGCTTGGTCACACTGTTCAAGATGCGAAAGTCCACTACAAGTCTTTTTTGGGGCGTGTCCCGCTTCTTAACAAAGAATACCGGACTGCCCCCCGCTGCCTTGGACTCTCGGATGAAACCGCGCTCCAAATTATGATCTATGAACTCTTTGAGTTCCTGCAGTTCGTCCTCAGACATGGAATACAGCTTCCCTTTGGGCAGCGCCGCCCCCGGCAGCAGGTCAATTTTGCAGTCATATGGTCTGTGGGGGGGTAGCCTGTCTGCCTCTTTCTCGCAGAAAACCTCCAAAAATTCTGCGTACTTGTGGGGAACTGCTTGCAGCGTGCCTAGCTGCAGCTGTGACTCCTCTTCCCCTCCTTCCTGCCTGGGCACGATGCAGTGTTCAGCGCAAAAGGAAGAGCCGAAGGTCAGCTGCCTCTGGTACCAAGCCAGCGTCGGGCTGTGCTTGTCCAGCCAACTCATGCCCAATACAATGGGCGTGTCCGATAGTTGAGTGACATTGAAGCTGATGATTTCCCTGTGATTCCCAAGTCGCATCACCATTGGTGGCGTCTGCTTCACCACTTGCCCCCCTAGCAGCTCCCTGCCATCCACCGTGACAACCTGCAGGGGCAGCGTGGCAGGCAGCAACTGTATAGCGTGCCGGTCGACAAAGTCCTGCCCTATAAAGTCCGCATTGCTTCCGGAGTCAATGGTGATTGGCACGTCCATGGTGATTCCATTGGGCAGCTGGAGCGACGCGGTGAGCTTCACTACCGGTTTGGGCGGGAGGGGGTCCATGGGCTGTAAAATCTCTGGGGACTGCTTCACTGACACGTCTGGCTGGGCCCCAGTGCCTCTTCTTCCAACCAGACTCCTTCGTTTCCCTGCTGTGGTTGTCCTTGCTGCGTTGCTGCAGTTACCATTGCTGAGGCTGCAGTGTGCTTGTGGAGCCTCTGGGGACACTCTTTCGCCATATGCTGTGGATCATCGCAGATGTAACACTTCCTGTTCCCTCTAGGAGGCTTCGCTTTCACTGCTGCCGGTGCTAGGGCTCTGGCTGCTGACTGAGCCCTTGCACCTCCAACCTCCATAGGTTCCGCTCCTCCTCCTGGCGGAGGCGTGGATTGCGCACGCGCTGCTTCTCTGGGAAGGAAGGAGGAGCCCCTGGCTGGTTCGCGCCCTCCACGCCCTTCGTCCCTGCTCCACGGACGTCCTTCCAGCCGCACCCCCACCGCCAGCGCCCTCTGAACGATCTCCTGCGTGGTCCGGGGTCTCTCCCCCCTCGCAATTTCATCTTTAACCGAGCCGTGCAATCCCTCCCAAAACAGGTCTCTTACAGGAGCCGAATCTCTGTCCCATTCCAGGGCACTGACCAAAGCGAAAAAGCGGGCATGGTACTGCCTTACGCTGGCCCTCCCTTGCTTCAGTCCATGTATCTCCTGCCGAGCAAGATCCACGTCAATGCTTGATAAAAAGCACCCATCCATCGCTTTAATAAAGGCATCCGCATTTTGGAGCGCCGGATCCTTATCTCTCCACAAATTGCGCAGCCATGCTTTAGCATCTCCATGCAAATGGGACATGATGAATCCCACCTTCTCTTGCTCATCTCTAAAGTCTTTGTTCAGCAGTTGCAGTGCACACATTACATCTGCTCTAAAGTTGGGGTACTGTTGCAAATTCCCATCGAAGTGAGAGACCAGACCGCCTGTTCGTCTCCCCAACCCAATCCCCTCCGGTTTGGGTGTCAGTTGCCCTTGCTTCGTAAGCACTTCCAACCTGACCTGGAGATCCCTGTAGGCGGCAGCTGCGTCCTCCTCTCTCTTCCTGGATGCAAGAGCCTCGGCATTCAGTCGTGTCACTGCTTCTCTGAGTTCCACTATCTGCTGTTCGGCCGTCATGTTGTCTGCCGTTCGTGAGCTCGCTAGTAGGCACCCGCTTTCTCTCCTCTCCGCGAGGACGTAGATGCCCACAATCTAGAGATGGAGCTTACTGTCAGAGCTGCTTCCAGATCCTAGCTCACAGAGGATCACGCTAGCCAGCGATCATTAAATAAAAGTCTTTATTGAGTTACAGTTTCCATTCTCAAGCTGCTGCGTGCAACTCTACGTCTCATGGTTAGATCGGCGAAGCTCCATCTGAGTCTCCGCCCCTTGTACACCAACTTAATATCCTAGCCTTGCTCCACCTTTTCCGCCTGACTGTTCTTCTCTGGGTCCCTCTGCCCCCCGGGGTCTCTTCCTTCCGGGATTCCTCTGACGCTGACGCTGACCCCCCTGACTCTTCTCCCTCCTTTCGGCGGGCTTTAGGACCTGGCTCCCTTTCCGGGCTGCCTACTGCGCCACCTTCCTGTGCATTTGAACTTGGCTCGCGCGCCCAACCTTCCACCTTCCGTCTGACCGTTTCTTCGTTCCCCGATGGAGGTGTGGCCACTCCTGACTCGTGCCCTCCCCCCTGTTGTGAGCTGCCAGCGCTTGATCCCTGGCGCCCTTCCTCTTCCCTGCTCTCTGGCGGTGACGCTGGTCCCGATTTCCAACTGCTCCCCTCTGAGTCCCCTCTGGCTCTATCTTCCTGGGGTGTCCCCCTAGGCTCCCCCCTTGCCCTGGCCACTGGTGCTCCTTTCTGTGAATCTTCTGATTCACTGGAAAGACTCGGAGATCTCGGGTCGTCGTCATCACTCATCTTTTCTTCTGCCTCCTCCCCCTCGCTCTCTGTTTCCTCCCTTGCCCTTGCCTCTGCTCCTGAACCCCTGACAGGTGTCATCTGCAAATTTGATCAGGATTGATCAACAAAAATTTGATCAACAAAAATGAAGTTGTTTTTTTTAAAAACTATGTCATTTTCAAAAACCATTTGTAGGCTTCAACCAGAATTGTAATGATTTTTGAAAACAATTTCCCACCAGACTGTATCTATTTTAAAGTGAATTCTGTTTGGTTTTAAAAATTCAGAAGTGTTCGAACATTCACTCACTCATCCCCCCCCCCCATGGGTTCCTTTTCACAGAGATTTCAGCTTAATCTGCTTGTTTTGGCCCCTTTAATCAATGGCTTTACGACATGTCAACGTTGTCAACATATGAACAGACAGCTTATAGACAAAGGCTTTTTTGGATAAATACATTGATATTTGGAATGAGTTTACACATAATATATTAGGTTATTGAAAAGTATATGTGTATTAGGATAATAAGAAATACATATCTACATATAAATGTATTGTAAGGTAACAGTATTGTTTATTTTTTAAATTCTCATTCACACTTTCCTTTCCTTTTTCGCACTCTGTCTTAATAAAATAATAATAATCTGCTTGTTTTGGAGCTATTTTTTGCAGATGTACATTTACGGCAAATAATATGAGTAGCTTCTGCTAGCCCATTTTAAATGGCTTGTTGATGTTTTTTCTGTTGGAACAACTTCCAAACAATGATAAATACCAGATTTTAAAATATATGTACTTTTGAAATACCTCATGGTATTTCATGCCTCAGGAAGTTCCCACTGCCTCTGAATGCCCATTGCTGGGAATCAGAGGTGACAAGCGTTTGGGTGCATTCAGGTTCTGCTACCGGGCCTCTTGTGGGCATCTGGTTGGTTACCATGAAAACCTAGGCCACTGGCCAAATCCAGCAGAATCGTATTTTCTTATGTCTTACTCCCCCTGAACTGCTAAGGAAATGACAGGCCCAACTTCGTGATCCCTGCCAAAATCCATCTCTACAACCACTCATTCCACCCAGAGGTTGACTTTTTTGCATGTGACTTAATCTTCTGAGTGTTGGTTTCCGACCCATTTTAGCTTGACTCAGCTTTTCATAGATCAGCCAGTTTGTGGAATATCTGTTTAAATATTTCATGCCTTCTTGAATGTGGTTTCAATTCTACTGTTGGGTATCTTGCAGAACAGGGCAGGGATTTATTTATTTATTTTTGTCTGAGAGCCACATGCCCTTGTGGGCAGCCTTGCAGGGGCCACCTGCAAGTGGTGGGTGGGGTCACAGGCAAAAGTGGGCGAGGCAAAATATGTGGCTATAAGCTTTCAGCAATAGTCTACATAAGAGCCACATAAAAGTGTCAGAGGTTTCCTCCTTGAGGAAAGGAGTTGCAGTGGATAGCTCAGTGAAGATGCCAACCCAGTGTATGGTAGCTGTGAATAAGGCAAATTCCATGCTAGGGATAATTAAAAATGGAAGTGAAAACAAAACTGCCTATGTCATAATACAGTGTGACTGTATTTGGAATACAGTGGTACCTCAGGTTAAGTACTTAATTCGTTCCGGAGGTCCGTACTTAACCTGAAACTGTTCTTAACCTGAAGCACCACTTTAGCTAATGGGGCCTCCTGCTGCTGACGCGCCGCCGGAGCACAATTTCTGTTCTTATCCTGAAGCAAAGTTCTTAACCTGAAGCACTATTTCTGGGTTAGCAGAGTGTGTAACCTGAAGTGTATGTAACCTGAAGTGTATGTAACCTGAGGTACCACTGTACTGCTTATAGTTCTGGCTGCCTCACCTCAGAAAGGATATCATAGAGTTGGAAAGTCCACAAAACATGCCTGCTATCCTGTTCCACTGACAGATGGCTCCGGTGTCTTCCATAAGCATTTAAACCACCGCTGGATAAAAACCATTTCCTGAAAATTTATTTTTCAGTGCATAGTGTATGTTCACCAGCTGATGCATTCCCTGGATATTACATAGTTGTACTCCACCCGAGTTGTTCTCGCACCTCCAGTGGTTCTTTTTAAGCTTTTGCTGTTGAATCATTTAAAGTGATATCTCTTTCCTAGCTCAGGAGCACAGCACATTTCAAAGGTGTGAAAAGATTGTTTCATCTCTGCAAAAAGTAACCAAAAAACAGAATGCGCCTTGTACTCTGTTTGGCTTTTCTGTTCTTGCTACCTCTGGCAGATACAAAATCTAAATTTGCACTAATATATTTTTCATAAAGAGGTTAACAGCTACCAGAGGAAAACACAGCAATGTCTTGACCTGCTTTTCAGAAAAGAAAAGCTCTTTGGAACAGGTGATCCGAAATGAAGAAACTGTTACTTCAGTTTTAGCACTTTCGGTGTGAATATTATGGGTGGGATCTAATGTATTTACCCCATTGGTGTGGGGTAGTAGATTCACATATGCAAGTTCTGCTCCATGCTTATGGAGTTGCTTGTAGAGAATTCCATGTACACATGCTCAATCATGCATAGATTTTCTATGTGGGACCATACAACTGCATTCTGCACTAGGCATTGCAGAGAAATTCAGAAAAAATATATATATTTTCAGTTCAGAGTTATAGGTGATTTACCTAATTCGTGCTTTCTGAGACAATACTCATATCAAAACACATAGTTCCTTTGAAATTTGCACTTCTCTGAATTTTGCAATGAAGTTATCCAGCCACATAATGTGTACCAAAATGTCTGTAGTAGGGAAAGTGTGCATATAAATGCATATATTGGGGAAATAACATGCCCAAATGCATTATATTAGGGGAAACTGCTTTGTATGCTGCAATTCATAAAAAATGACAGCAAATCAGTTTATAGCAACCATACTTATAAAAACCACGTAAGGTTTAGGCAAGAAGGAGAGGGTAGAAAAGTCTCATTATGAAAGCAGACCTCATTTCCTGCACATAGACCCCACTGATTTCCACCATTTTGTTTAAGTTGGCCGTGGGAGTATGCATGCTTTTGTACCTGAACAGCTGTTGTTGTTTTTTGTGGATCCGACCACAATTCACAAACCTTCTGTCTCTTTGGGAAATTGCCTGCAACAAATACAACAAAGGTTCTTGTGGCTAACAGTTATATTGTAGAATTGACTTGGTGGGGTGGGACAAGCCCACTTGGTCAGATGTGGTATACTGTAAACCTCCCTGCGATCCTCGGACGAAGATCCTTATATAAATGTAATTAATTAATTGATAATTTTATTATTTCTACGCCACCCATCTGACTGGGTTGCCCCAAGCCACTCTGGATGGCTAATAGACATCTGCTTGACCATTGTGAGAACTAATTGTTGAATTCTTGTCTGTTGGCACAATCCAGTAGGGCTCTTTTAATGTTATTTTCAAGTAGGGTGGGGCAAAGAGGCATACATTATGCCCAGGGGGAGTCCCAGTCCAGACTGCAAACACATTATTGGGGTGTGAAAGAGATTAAGCTGTAGTTTACATGTGAATTCTCACCCATTAACACTGCATCTTGCTTGGATCAAGAAAGAACAGTACGTTCCATACCTCTTGCTAATTCAGATGACCGCATTACTTTTTATCTCCGTACTTAGGTTTCTAAAAGATGACTCAAGTGTTAAAGAGCAACACATGAGAAAGCCTTTTTTTCTTTCTTTCATTCTTTCTCTCTCATTTTCAGGCTTCATCTAGCACTGTTAAAATTTCATGATTGCATTGACTCCCTCCATTGACCTGTGCAAAGTTGTTTGTGCTTGGACATTGCTTCAGCAGTCACCCCTGAAAGGCAGAGGGGAGCCATGTGGCAGCATGTTACAGATCACAGATCACTCATCTGGGAGGCACAATTCAGCTTGCGCTTGAGCAAAATGGTCATTCCACAGGGGAGGGGGGACAGATATGCCAGGAGCGTGATTTGTAGCAGAAAAGCTAGGCTATGATGTGAATGTGAGTCCTTTTTCATGTTTAAATGGCCAAACTACCTATGACAGTTTCCTCTGGTAAAAAAATTAAAAACCCTGTTCCTGACTAGATGAATCTTCAAGCTAGAGAGCACTTATTCACAGGGAAAAAATAATTAAAGCTGTTCAGAGAGAACCGCAGCTTACGATTCTAGCATTTTTGTCACTGCATGAAAACACAATGAGAAGCTCCTCTTGGATCTGCCTATCATACTCTAGGGGATGTCCTGGTTTTCTGGTTACAGACGATACAGTTCTCCACCAAAGTACACCGCGCTGAGGCTGCAGATACAGCACAGTCCAAACAAACCAAAGTTCCACGCAGAGAATCAGCCGAGGTCCAATGGTTATCTAGAAGCAAGGTCAGTATAACAGAGAGGTCAGACAAGTTACAACACAGCAAGGCTACAAACGAGGAACGAGAGGCCTGTGCAGTCTGAAGGATTGGGAAGGCTGAGGATGACCTCCATTTTATATCAATGATCATTGTCTTAAACCTTTGCAGCCAAAGGCAGGCATGCTCTTAGAATCATAGAATCATAGAATCATAGAGTTGGAAGAGACCACAAGGGCCATTGAGTCCAACCCCCTGCCAAGCAGGAAACACCATCAGAGCACTCCTGACATATGGTTGTCAAGCCTCTGCTTAAAGACCTCCAAAGAAGGAGACTCCACCACACTCCTTGGCAGCAAATTCCACTGTCGAACAGCTCTTACTGTCAGGAAGTTCTTCCTAATATTTAGGTGGAATCTTCTTTCTTGTAGTTTGGATCCATTGCTCCGTGTCTGCTTCTCTGGAGCAGCAGAAAACAACCTTTCTCCCTCCTCTATGTGACATCCTTTTATATATTTGAACATGGCTATCATATCACCCCTTAACCTCCTCTTCTTATTACCTAACTCCAAGTGCAGGGACAAGTTTAATAATAATAATAATAATAATAACAATAATAATAATAATAATAATAATAATAATAATAATAATATCCTGCCCTCCCTGACCAGAACTGGGTGAGGGTGGCTAATGTCAAAATATATAATACATTAAGACATAAAATTCAGCAATTGACTGAAATACAACTTAAAATCGGATTAAAAGAACCACCAGAAGAAAAAGCACCAAAACAATTTTATTTATGCAAATGAAACATTTTCCAAGTAACCCTGAGAAAACACAAGGGTTACAAGCAGAAGGTAACTCGCTGGGCAAGAAAAGGGTGGCTACCCGGGGGCCACCAGGTGGCGCATTGGAAGATGGCCGACAATAACATCTCTCCGACCCACACGAGGTAATAAAGAGGCTGCTATGGGAAGTATGCAGTCTTCCTACCCCCCCCCCCCAGGATATGGGGGGGACAGCCTTGCCAGCGACGTCCATAATGCACCCCCGGATTCGAAAGAAGGGGGTGCAGGACATTTGACATCAGCCCTCGGTGGGTTCGGCGCTTCCTGACGCTATCTCCAATCAGCGCCCTGGTTCGCTTCAGCTCGAAAATATAATTGGAAATATATAATTGGAATGAAGCTGAAGCACTTACATCAAGCAAAGTTCGAGAGATAAGGCTACTGATTAATGCATCTCTGTGTTTGGAGCGACGGGAGGAGACAAATAAATCAAGCGATGAACCACCATTACGAGACTGGTATGTGCGGAGCGAAAAAAGAGGGGGGGTGGAGGAAAAAACTTTTTTTTTCTTTGCCTCACGTGAGTATTTATAAACCTCCACCCCAGAGAGATGAATCATCGCCTTTTACTAATCGCAAGCAAGAATTTAAGAGCTGTGTGGAGTGAATTATTGATTGAAGAGAGGACTGGTAAATATGGAGTGCAGAGGAAAAATTCTATGACGCAGTTTTTAATGGCGTCTTGCTAAGACAGGCTTGTTGAAGAAAGACGAGGGGAGGAGGACCAGGGTCATTGGAATGTAAATGATGGATTGAATGTGATAACCTGGCAGAGCCCCTTTGTGATATATGTGGCAAGCTTGGGAAAATTACTAGGACGGACCGAGGATAATTTTTTTGAAGAAGGGGAGGAATGGCGGCTGTCCTTATGAGATATGACTTTTGGAGTGTGCAAAATCCACGCAGATGTTGTTTGTTCCTAACCTGCTTGCGAAGACTATCAGAGATTGCAAAGAAAGGAATACATGATAACAACAAGAAGATGAAGAAGCAATAAAGAGAGTATCTGGACAGATCTGGATAGAACCGTTTGATAAAAGCAGTAACAGAAGTGATGTTTTGATTCTCGTTCGGAGCTTGATGTAAGGGTACCCCCAACAAAATTTAAAAATCTGGCTGTATAATTTGGAAGTAATATGATTTGGAAATAATGTGATTGGATTGGCCTGTTAATAAAAATTATGTTTAAAAAGAAAAGAATAGGGTGGCTACCCAGGTGTTTCCAGCATTTGACTAGTCTCATGGTTTCATAGATGTGTTGCCATTGTTGTTAGACAGAAGTGCAGTTAGGAGACTTGAATCCAACCTACATACCTAAAAACGTTTGGAACAATAATAAAGACAAAAACGTCTTGTCTTATTATTAAATAAATAACATTCAATAGAGCATTTGTTTGCCCCTGCCATATAAGTGTCAGGTAATGTGGCCTAACGGTTGGTTCACATGACAAAACCCACAGGTGTTACAAGACAAATGAACTACAAAAACAATGTTTAGAAAGAGGCAAAGTCTGAATGTGGTCAATTGTATCCCTTACAACGAGTTTTTATAAAGCTCCTGCACAGAAGCTATTAATTCTATAGTTCAAGATTCATGTTTAAATTTGTACTTCAATATTCAGTGTGTTACAGAAACAGTCCTCCATTGCTGGCTGACAATCAGTTACTGTTCTCCACTGTATGCTGGTTTCTTGAATTCTGAATTCAAAACTGTCATATATTTACACCCACACCCACACCGACACCCCAAAGCCTCTAAACCAAAGTTGAGTTTAAGTGAGAATTTAAACACTGAGTCTGCTTCTTCAGGTTTGACTAAACCATAGAGCTGATTAAGGTAAAGGTAAAGTCCAGTCGTAAACGATTCTGGGGTTGCGGCGCTCATCTCGCTTTACTGGCCGAGGGAGCTGACGTTTGTCTGCAGACAGTTTTTCCGGGTCATGTGGCCAGCATGACTAAGCCGCTTCTGGCAAAACCAGAGCAGCGCACAGAAACGCCATTTACCTTCCTGCACTTCGACGTGCTTTTGAACTGCTAGGTTGGCAGGAGCTGGGACATAGCAATGGGAGCTCACCCCATCGTGGGGATTCGAACCGCCGACCTTCCAATCGGCAAGCCCTAGGCTCAGTAGTTTAGACCACAGTGCCACCCGCGTCCCATAGAGCTGATTACCATATTCCAAATGTCGTTTTCAGCACTGTATTTGTATATTTATGTCTAACATGGCAGTGATGACTTGCTGTTCATAATATGATATTGCAGCAAACATTCAGCCTGTTGTAGGGTGATTAGATGCAAAGGAGGGCAGTTCCATGTGAATACAGGTTAATTGTTAAACCACTATGGGAACTGTAGCTCTGTGAATCAGAAACTCACTAAAATTTGTAATCCTCCAAATGAGGTAGTGGCCATTGTTGTAGGCAAGAATAAGGTGACACATTGTTTCTATATACCGTATTTTTTGCACCATAGGACGCACTTTTCCCCCTTCAAAAATGAAGGGGAAATGTGTGTGCGTCCTATGGAGCGAAGACAGCATAGCCCCATGACCCTCTGCTGGCTGGAGAGGTGACACTCAGCTATTGCAGCAGCCTCTTTAGCCGCGCGCCATCTCTCCAGCTGGGAGAGCGCGCGCGGGGCTAAAGAAGACCCCCGTGACCCTCTCCCGGCTGGAGAGGTGATGCACGGCTATGGCAGGAGCTTCTTTAGCCGCTTGACACCTCTCCAGCCGGGAGAGCACACGCGGGGCTAAAGAAACCATAGCCCTGCAACCCTCTCCCGGCTGGAGAGGTGATGCGCGGCTATGGCAGCCGCCTCTCTGCTGCGCGCCTTTGCACTGCTCCCCGACCTGCTCTTTGGGGCTGGTGGTGGGCTTCCGCCCACCAGCCCCAAAGAGCAGGTTGAAAGGAACCTGAAGCCTGGAGAGTGAGAGGGGTCGGTGCGCACCAACCCCTCTCGCTCTCCAGGCTTCCAAGGTAGCCACCTGAAGGCGATTGAAGGCACCTTAAACGGCACCTTGTTTTAGAGGGGGGAAACAAGAGGGGGGAAATTCTTCCCTTCTCTGCACAGCGCCTCCTGCCGCTTCGCTGAAGGGGTGCTGGGCAGAGAGGGGGAGATTTTTTTTTCTTGTTTTCCCCCCTCTAAAACAAGGTGCGTCCTATTGTCCGGTGCGTCCTTTGGTGCGAAAAATACGGGTAGTTTTGTGCTACATAGTTGTCCCTCCTGCACAACTTTTTATGCGAGCTTTGAGAATCAAACTTTTTAAAACCAAAAAGTGACTTTCTAGTTCTCAATACTGGAGTTTAATCTTGTAAAAATTGGGAGAGAGCATTGCGAAAAGTTGGAAACAGAAACAAGATTATTAATAACCTATAATATGGCTGATTTTGGTTTTATTTTTTTTCTTAAAAAAAGAACACCCCAAAATAAACTCTCTCTGTGTGCGTGCACACACATGTGTGTATTTCTATCTATATGACAGCAGGTAGTTATAATTTGTTACAAAATTTATAAAAGTAATAATAATAATAATGAACAATATAATGATGATGATGATAATTATTAGAGCTCTAGCCATATGCATAAAAAAATAACGCTACAGTACAAAAAACCTACAGGGTACAGGTTGATGATTGACATGACCAGTTAATTGAGATGATCCAGTGTTAAATAATTCAAGAATTATCCGAATATTCATCAGTTTTGACATTTGATTCAAAAATGGGGATTTCGATGTTGTCATTTTTCTATCTTTGAAAGAGCACCCGGTGGTTCTGTAATTTGGGGGAGTGGGTGAGCTTTTTTCATAAACGGGAACATTTTTGGCAGCTTGGCTGATAGACATTCAACAACAAGAAAGAATCCCTTTAGGCTTCTCCAAACTGCTGAGTGCCAACGACATGTGTAAGTCAAGGATTTAACCCTGTCACTCTCTGTCAGGCACACTGAAAAGGGCAGGCCCTACCTTCCACTGGAAGACTGGCATGAGAGAGAATGGCCTTGGGCACTGAGGGGCAAATCTTTCACACTCTTAATATGCCTGTAATTTCCCCCTTACAACAGTCAGGATGGTCTCATTACCATTTTATTTTACCAAATAATTAAGAGCTTGAGAATTCCCAAAGAGCTTGGCAGCCTAGTCAAGGAGTGATATGGAAAGACCTTTCAGGTTGTTAATTTCTCCAGTCCCTGACATCTAGCTAATGATTTTCCTCTTTCCTCTTCCTTTTTTAAGGTTGTGAGTAGAACAGAAGTCACATCCACACTCTACATTTTTTTAGCACTCTTATACTACTTTTAACTGTTATGGCTTTCCCCAGGGAACCCTGAGAACTTTAGTTTATTAAGGATGCTGGGAACTGAAGCTCTGTGAGGGGTCTCCTAATGACTCTCAGCACCAGGACTTTTTTCAGCAGGAACTCACCAGAACTCAGTTCTAGCACCTCTCAGGTGGGTGCCATTGCCATTCTAAGAGAATGAGGGACATGTTCATGGTGAGTTTTGACACCTCTTTTTTTCTAGAAAAATAACACTGCTCAGCACCTTTAACATACCACAGTTCTCGGGATTCTTTGTGAGAAGGCGTGACAGTTAAAGTCGTGCAAGAGTACTTTAAATGTATGGTGTTTATGCATCCATAAGTTCACTGAGCAAGACGTCTGCAAATAATTTAAAGTTAAATCTATCATACCAATGAAGCTATCCACATATCAGTGCCAGTTTGTCTGATCTGAAAGAGAATTCCGCTCCAACCTTTTGACTTCTTTTAATGGAGCCTGCAGTAGCAGAGAGGGCAAGGTGTGCCCACAGAGGCCTTCCCTGGCACCCACAGGATCCCATCTTCTCATTGACCAGGCCCTCCAGTTTGCAATTGTGGCTGCAGTGTCATGGCCTAAAAATGGCCTAGAATGTTTCTTAGATGCAAAATGTGATGTAATGACACAGCAGTCCTTTCTCATTAGTATTCATTGTTTACTGGAAAGTTCCAGGCTGTCTGTGTCCTCCTTATATAGAAGCATGCAGGTGTGAGAATCAGTCAGTCTTTCTTTTGTTTTCAAGCTATGTAGTTCAATGGTGTCTCTCTGCAATTGCTTCTTGAGCTATGCATCCAGTCAGGGATCTGGCTGAGGACTTGTGATGGCTATGCTTATTGAAATCCTTCCGTAAAGTGTATTTCCTGGTGAAGTGAGCTGTTTGTGTGATTATGCAATTTGCTGCCAACACCCTGCTGAGTTACTCTGCTGAACTCTTTACATGCCCTGGGGTCTGATAGACCAGGCATGCATATCAGGAAAGTCCTGGGAGTGTCAGGACCCTAATGTTGACATGTAGGTTCAAAAAGATTGGCTACTTCTATTCTAGAACATGGTTCAATGCTGCCGAGAAGCTGAAACTTCTAAAAGCATTTGCTTGTTTCCAAATGCCTCAACACACACCCTCATCAGAATGTGGAGATTCAATCATGCACAGATCCTTAGAGAAGGAACACTATAGTAAAGGAAAACTTTGATTTTTTTAATACAGACAATTTGGGGAGAGAGGAGAAAGAGAGAGAGAGAGAGAGAGAGAGAGAGAGAGAATGAATAACAAAAAGGAATAATGAAAAAATAATGCCAAGACACTGCACATCTGATGTAATGCTTTCTTGGGCTCAGTCAGATATACATATGAATAATAAACCCATTAAGCAAACTTCCTGTTAGCTGGAATGCATTGTCACTCACTGCATATTTATCCTGATAATATATGCGCTCAGTTACACTCTACTTCCTGACAGTCTTGCAAAGCCGTCAGGTTTTAATTAAGTGGAACTATAAAAGCTTCCATTGAAATTTGCTCTTTCCCTCTTTTCAAATGAGATGAAGGCACAACAATTTGCTGAATCCTTGAGTGGCATTGCAAGGGTCTTTGTGGAGTCATCATTTTGCAGTTTTCATAAGCCAGCCCTTTTCTGGGTCTCTGGGTCTTGGGGGGGGGGGGGGTGGCTCCTGGATTTGCATTTGACTGAATTGCAGCTATTTTGCCAGCATTGATTGGCTTGATCTAGGCTATCTCTTCCAGAGATTGTAATTAACGTTTGGCACAATGTGCTAGCTTTCCACATGGACAAAGGTCTACGGATGAGACAGGCTCCCATTCTAAACCTGATGCATCCCTTGCCAGCTGCTCAATTATCACCTAGCCCCAATAACAGTGCTCCTGTGATCCGAGAATGTGATACATCCAAGCAGAACATGCCATCTGTGCTCTGAAATATGCCAGGCAAATTCTCGAGGTGAGGAATATAGATGATAGCAAATTTTCAGGTGCTGTAGACTCAGGTTGTATTCATCACCTGCGAAGTCCTATTTCAACTAGCAGAACTGGAGTAAAGAGCACAGTTAATGTATTAAACTGAATGTAGGCTACAGGTGGCGGGTGGCGCTGTGGGTTAAACCACAGAGCCTAGGACTTGCCGATCAGAAGGTCGGCAGTTTGAATCCCCGTGATGGGGTGAGCTCCCGTTGCTCAGTCCCTGCTCCTGCCAACCTAGCAGTTCAAAAGCATGTCAAAGTGCAAGTAGATAAATAGGTACCGCTCTGGCAGGAAGGTAAACGGTGTTTCCTTGAGCTGCTCTGGTTCGCCAGAAGTTGCTTAGTCATACTGGGCACATGATCCGGAAGCTGCATGCCGGCTCCCTCGGCCAATAAAGCAAGATAAGCGCCGCAACCCCAGAGTCGGTCACAACTGGACCTAATGGTCAGGGGTCCCTTTACCTTTACCTTTACAGGCTACAGGAGGTGGGGTCCTGGTGCCTATTTCTGATGGTTTCTCAGCCATCCACTAGACAAGGTGTTTTACAGAATGGTGCACTATGGCGTTAAAATGAGTATGCTAGCTACTGAAGCTAGGAGTTGCTCATCAGGACATTTCCTTGCTTAGGGGCATTGAAAACTCCTATAGCACCAAACAATGCAATTGCAACTAACAGTGCCCAGGAGATGCTCCTGCTCCCAGGCTTTGCACACTGACATGGTTTCATCCCGCGTACCAGGGCAATAGTGTGTGTGGTGGGGACAAAAGCTTATCCTTTGACAGCTCCACTGCTGATCCCATCTTGTTGGTAAGGAGATGGGAGGACCAGGGCTGGCCATGAAGACAAGCAGCAAATTTCAAAGTGGGTGGTCTTTTGCAACATATAACATGTTGCATGAGAAGACAATCCCACTGGTTTATTAGAAAACCTATACATACATATTATATATATATATATATTTGTAAAGGTGTGAGGGTAAACAAGTACCTGTGTGCCTGACCACAAGAGACCTTAGGCTTCCTGGCTTAGAGCAATACATATTTCCATTATTATTATTTACTGCACTATGGAGCAAACCTGATATACTTGAAAACTTGCATTTCCAAAAATAAAATAAAAAGGTGTCCACGTACAGTTAAACAAGTACCTTCCTACATGGCTGCAAAGTGAGGAAGTACTAATTGAGGGGAGGTGACAACAACACATAATCCATTCAAGCCATATACCCATTCAAGCAGCACCCACTAGTGTGGATGGGAAATATCAAGGTAGATTTCAAAGGCATAAAATTTAGAGCATTCATGTGTGGACTAAGCTGCACAAATGTGCGCATGGAAACAACATCCCGTGTACATATGAATGCCCTGGTGTGTACACAACCCAAGTCTTTGGTTTGTTCCAGCAAAGGTCTTCTTGAGAGCCAGTGTGGTGTAGTGGTTAAGAGCGGTAGTCTCGTAATCTGGGGAACTGGGTTCGCGTCTCCACTCCTCCACATGCAGCTGCTGGGTGACCTTGGGCCAGTCACACTTCTTTGAAGTCTCTCAGCCCCACTCACCTCACAGAGTGTTTGTTGTGGGGGAGGAAGGGAAAGGAGAATGTTAGCCACTTTGAGACTCCTGAAGGGGAGTGAAAGGCGGGATATCAAATCCAAACTACTCTTCTTCTTCTTCTTCTTCTTCTTCTTCTTCTTCTTCTTCTTCTTCTTCTTCTTCTTCTTCTTTCTTATGTTCATAGGGCTGAAATTGCTTGAGGAAAGGCTAATGAAGCATACTGTCCACAATTGCACCCACTAGCAATGCTTCTTAGACAACAGTATGTCAGCTGTTGCGATCATAGGAATCGCTGCAGTCGTATCCATATCCAAACCTGTTCGTATTACCATTACTCATGTGAAACTAGCCCCAATAATGCAGAAGAGATGGCGCTCTCTCTCGCTCGCTCTCTCTATATATATATAATTTAAATGCAGGAATTTTCATTAAGCCAAAGATTTTCATTTCTTCAAATTTTAGTGAAGGCCTTAAAGGAAAAGGAAATTGTTATTATTATTTCAAAGGTATGGTATTTTAAGGAATGGACAAAAATTCAAGAAGATTCAGCATTGCAGTGGTTTATGATGTTGGCTTTAAATCTTTATTTTGAGAAGAAAATCGTTCGGCATGGTAAAGACATTGCTCCAAATTCTCAGTTTCTCCTCTTTCCCTGTTTTGTGGAAATTGGCAGTGTTCCACCTCAGGTGGATCATTGCTTCTTGCCTTCACACTGTTTGCTTTTGAAAAGAAGAAATTAATTTTGCATATGTTAATAACTCTCCAGTGCCCGATATTATAATCTATGTTCCATTGAAGCTTTTTTCATGTGTTCTTCTCTGTTATAGCAATATGTCTTTGTTAGGAAAGTGGGGACAACCATTCTTGCCCTACCCCCTACCCCATCATTGTCCCCATTGCCCTCTGTGTGAGTAGTTGTTCAGTTTGTTTAAGCACGCCTGGTGATGTGGATCCTTGAAAAATCAGGATTCTACATTGTGAGGAATCATAGAATCTTAGAGTTAGAAGGGACCTAAGGGATCAGGGAGGAGTAGAAAAGTATCTCCATTGCAGAAAGCCATTGTCCAATTCATGAAGGTAGACAAGAATGCATCATTCCCAATGCCACTAGCTAGCATGGTCATCCCCACTCATCCATCTCATGTGTTTATTTTACACAGGATAAATGCCTGGATAGGGCTTTATAGAATCATTGAATTAGAAAGGGACCTCATGGGTCATCTAGTCAACCCCCAATGCAGTAATATCAACTAAAGCATCCATGTGATGACATCGCCATCCAACCTCTGCTTAAAAACATCCATGGTTTTTAAGCCCAACACCAAAGTGGTGTGTGCTGCTCAAAGTCAGGCTACACAATAACATGATGTCCACTCTGATCTCCTCCATGAAGGCACCCTGAGTGGCCTGTGCTTTTTTTTTAAAACCATGTGGCATTCACAAGGCAGCAGCGAATATGAAGTGGAGCCTAGCAGCCATTCTTGATTCCGTTGTGAAGCCTGAAATTACCATGCTAGGAAACACCAGATTATTCAGAACGGAACCCAAAAGTTGTAGGTTTGCTGCTGCAAAAGGTTCAGTGCATCTCCAAACCTGAGTACTCTTTCTTCTTCTTCTTCTTTTATTATTATTAATTTTCTTTCTTCTCATTACAAATATACTTATAACATACAATTTACATAAGATTTCCCCCTCCCTCCCTTTGGACTTCCTTCAACTTCCATTTCTGATTTATTATCATCATTATTATATTCTGCTATTTTCTACAAATATCATATTTTTCCTTTTATTGCATTATTTGTTCCCTATCCATAAATCGGGTCCTCCCTTAGAGGGCACGTATTGCGGTGAGACCTGGAAACTGACATCCTGTGTTGTGGGTGGGTTCAATTGGTCAGCCACAACACCCAATTGGTAGGTCCCTCAAAGCTGGGTGCAATCTGGCCAATGGGACGCAGTCCAAACAGTTCAAGGGACCTATTTATACCCATGAACATGACCCAGAGCTTCCTCTTTTGGCGCGTGCATTTGGAACACCTGCCCACCTTTCCCTACTTTTAGCGTTTTGCGCTTGACCTTGCTATGCCGTCATGTGTCGTCTGTCATTGGGACAGGGGCACGGCATGAATTTTCCCCACTTGGCTGATTGGTTGTTGCCATTTGGGTATTGCCTGCCACGTAGCAAATCGTCACAACTTGCAAGGTTGCGGATAGGCTCTGGTTCAGGTGATAGGGATGGGAGAACACTCTCGCCATCCCTATGTGAAGGGTATTCCGTTAAAGGAATCCAGAGACTTGATGGTTTGGTCAACCCCTGAGAGGGGGATTTGCCTGTGCCTGAGTCCAGGGGGACCTTTGGGTGGCAGAGATAGCCTGTTCTAAATTCTGCCAAAAACCAAAACCAAAATTTGAGTCAAGTGTGAATTTATTTAGGGGGCTGGTTTCTGGGTCTGAACACGCAAAGTTGTGAATGTTTTTTAGTACTCTTTCTTCTTGTTCCACCTAGCCATGACGGCCTGTTGGTGAAAGGGAATTAATGTAAGAGAGGTTGCCTTAGCATTGGTTGATTCAGCTTTGTGAACTTTGCACTCTACTCCCTAAAGCAGGAATGGGGAACCTTTGTCAGATTGAAGGCTGCATTCCCTTCTGGGCTACCATTGGGTAATAGACAGGGCCAAGGCAAAACTGGGCTCTCCACCCCAGTCATCTAGTGCATCTGATGAAATGAGCTCTCCTCTAGACCATGAACACTTATGGGATTATAAATATACTACGGTGGTACCTCTGGCTAAGTACTTAATTCATTCCGGAGGTCCGTACTTAACCTGAAAATGTTCTTAACCTGAAGCACCACTTTAGCTAATTGGGCCTCCTGCTGCTGCCGCGCCGCCGGAGCACGATTTCTGTTCTCATCCTGAAGCAAATTTCTTAAACCGAGGTACTATTTCTGGGTTAGCGGAGTCTGTAACCTGAAGCGTATGTAACCTGAGGTACCACTGTACTCCTTAAGATGCCACAATCACCGATTACAACAGGATGCATTTGGTAAGCAGACGCTGGCCTGCTTCTCCTAAACGTGTTTTAGGAGAAAAATAAAAGCTATTTTACACTTACATTAAAATATTATTTTTTAAAGAAAAGAAAGAATGTTACTGTGGCAACCCTCACCTGCAAAGTCAGGTGCGTGCAAAGAGCTCTGAGGGAGAAGAAAATTATAACTCATGACATTTTTGAAACCTTTCAATGAGCTAAAACAGTATTTCCATGCATAATAAACTTGTGGTTTTAAAGCCAAAGTGAAGGGAAGCCTTTCGAGCTCGCCACTCAGCTGTGTTATATCTGGTTGGGGGAAAGGGTCTATTTTTGAAATTTCCAGCACTGTAGTGCTCTTTTTCTTTAGCTCTCCTGTCACAAGGTAGCAAGCAGGACATGGGCAGTCATGTATAATTAGGTATAATCTGAACCTTTTAGTACAATTCAGAGAAGGAGACAATATTTGGCCACTCAAATCAAGCTATCAGCAGTTGCAAAGCAAGGTCAGGAGGTACCCAGTGTGAAAAAATTCTTGTCACCCCCCCCCCAATTGATTTTTATTTTATTTTTTGCCTGCAAAAAATGGTTTGACTTTATTTCATATTTTTGGGGGGAGCCAGAGTTGTTGAGCTATTTTGCAGAGACCATGTACCTTGCAACGAGGAGCCTGACTGCCGCCCTACAGCTGAGGGAGAGACGTTGGGCGGACCGAATCGGGAAGCCTGTGCGTGTCAAACCAACATAATCTCTCACAGACATTTAGCAGCGCACAGCATTTTGTAACCCCCGTCGGAGGTGACACCCGGGGCAGACCGCACCACCTTGCTCCACCCCGGCTATCAGTTGATCCATGAGGAGTTAGAGCCTGTGTTCTGCATGGAGATCTGGCGCATTTAGCCAAACCAAGCATAACTGAATCCCCATCAATCTGCTGGTGTCACCTGCCCATTTTGTGGCGTCACCTGATTGGCATAGTATCAGGTAGGCATAGCTTTAGAAAAAATAGCTTTGCAGGCCAATTTAGAATTATTGGTGAACCAAGGTTGGTCCCCAGGCTGTAGTTTCTCCACCCCCATTATTTGTCACCCCATTAAGGTTATGTCCAGCTCTATGATTCTTTGTCTCTGGGTTAGATCCTCCAGCTATTTAAAAGTTATCAGCAAAGTTTCTGCTCATGGTTAAGTCTGCGTGGATTCTACTTAAGTACCAGTTATAGAAGGGTATATGGAAAGTGGACATCATTGTGTATACATGCAAGTAGGTCTAAATCTGTATTTATCAACTTTGGGGGTCCAGGTGTTTTTTAGCCTAAGGCCCCCATCATCTACAACCAATTTATTCAATTGTCAGGAAAAATAAGTTGTAGTCCAACAATATCTGACGGCCCAAAGTGGAAAAGCAGTGGTATAAATTGATGGGGATGAACTGATCAACCAGAAGCCATAAGCACAATAAGATCACAGAGACTAGAATAAATTATTCTAATTAAATTATGCCTTTAAAAAAATCATGCAGTATTTTAAGTTATCAACTGGTTTGTCTCATGGTTGATTTCATTTTCCTTTCCAAGAGAGTAGTAGTAAAAGTAAGGGACACATGAGGGTATTTCAGGTGCTTGAGCAAAGACATGGAGAGCAATCAACTCCTGGGATGTTTCTAATTGTGAAATGGGCATACATAAAGAGCAATGGTGTATATCAGATTTGACTAATAGCAACCAGAATATTTCTCTTGGAATTAAGTTTGCTAGCAGCTGCTAATGCTTATAAAAATGTGAGGAAACTCCTTGCTGAGGTGTGGAAATATATACGGTAATAAGCTAACCATACACTCTGTTGGTTTGTTCATCTGTTCAATTATGTGTGTATGTTTGTGTGTTGCAACCTGAGGGAACAGGTTCTAAAGAGTGGACATATCTTTAGTGTTGAAAGTTGCTTGGGGGTGATAGATGCAAAGGCAGTCAGAGGATGCATGTGTCGGTCACATAGCTGTTTAATAGCCAAGAGCACCCAGGTCAGGCTGATTACCTATTTGACCTATGCTGGGCACTGTTGGCCATTCAACAGCCACATGCTCCATGGAGGTGTTGTGTTTCCTCTCCCTTCCCCCCAGTGATCAAAAGCAGGGTGGTTCAATTCTGCAGGATGCTTCTTCACAAGTGGCTACTCTCTGGGGAAGCTCCTTGTAGGTGATCAACTTGCACCCTTCAGGATTTCTGCCTCCACTCAGCAGCTGTTGAGCAGAGGCATCACTCCCACAGAATGCTGCCTTGCAAGGGGCTTTCTTGCAGGAAAGAAAGCAGTACCTCTACGTCTGCAGGATTTGCAGGATCTCTAAGTCTGCTCAGCAGGACGCGGGTGGCGCTGTGGGTAAAACCTCAGCACCTAGGACTTGCCGATCGCATGGTCAGCGGTTCGAATCCCCGCGGCGGGGTGAGCTCCCGTCGTTCGGTCCCAGCTCCTGCCCACCTAGCAGTTCAAAAGCACCCTTAAGTGCAAGTAGATAAATAGGTACCGCTTTATAGCGGGAAGGTAAACGGCATTCCGTGTGCTGCTCTGGTGCCGGTTCGCCGGAGCAGTTTCGTCACGCTGGCCACGTGACCCGGAAGTGTCTGCGGACAGCGCTGGCTCCTGGCCTCTAGAGTGAGATGAGCACATAACCCTAGAGTCTGTCAAGACTGGCCCGTACGGGCAGGGGTACCTTTACCTTTACCTTTTTAAGTCTGCTCAACAGCTATTGAATGGAGACAGTCATCTTGTGGGACAGGGCATCAGGCAGGAAGGAGAGTCAGGCAGTACCAGGCTCCTACCTTCTCCTGGGCAGACACAGCTGACGGTCATGTAGGTCTTGGCCTTTTCACAGGTTTTCTTGCCTGATGCCTACCTCTCCTTGCTGCCTGATGCCTTGACTACTGATATGTCCAGATCACTTCAAGCCATCAAACCCAGACTCAACCAATGCCCAAATCCCTCCAAATAAGCTTGGAACTCATAAGAACATAAGAAGAGCAAATGGCCAATTTGGTCCAGTATCCAGTTCTCACAATGGCCAATCAGATGCTTTTGGGAAACTCACAAGTGGGATTTATGCACAAGAGCTCTCTCCCCTCCTGTGGTCTTTAGCAACTGGTACTGAGAAGCATTACTGCCTCCAGCTAGTAATGCTAGTAGTCATCAACAGCCCTGTTCTCCACAAATTTGTCCAAGTTTTGTGTTCATCACTGCCTCCTGTGGGACTCAGCCATATCCAATGCACAGCTCTCATATATGCTACATATCTAGGACTTTGACTCATACTTATGGCACATGATCCAGAGTTCTGTAACACAGCACGAATCTGATGGCTTTTGATTTCAACCAAAAATATTACTGCCTCTGAAGATAATTTGGAAACTTCAGCTAGTGCAGAATTCAACAGTCAGGTTGCACACTGGAGCAAGGCAGCTTCAGCATATGACCCCGATCCTGATTCGACTGCACTGGCTACCACTTAGTTTCTGGGCTCAATTCAAAGTGCTGGTTTTGACTTATAAAGCCTTAAATGGCTCAGGGCTGCACTACCTCAAGGACCACCTTGCTAATAATAATAATAATAATAATAATAATAATAATAATAATAATATTCTTATTTATACCCCACCCATCTGGCTGGGTTTCCCCATCCACTCTGGGCTGCTTACAGCATATATAAAGGTAAAGGGACCCCTGACCATTAGGTCCAGTCATGACTGACTCTGGGGTTGCGGCGTTCATCTCGCTTTATTGGCCGAGGGAGCCGGTGTACAGCTTCTGGGTCATGTGGCCAGCATGACTAAGCCGCTTTTGGCGAACCAGAGCAGCGCACGGAAATGCCGTTTACCTTCCCACCAGAGCGGTACCTATTTATCTACTTGCACTTGACGTGCTTTCGAACTGCTAGGTTGGCAGGAGCAGGGACCGAGCAACGGGAGGTCACCCCGTCACGGGGATTCAAACCACCGACCTTCTGAGCAGCAAGTCCTAGGCTCTGTGGTTTAACCCACAGTGCCACCTGCGTCCCATACAGCATATATAAGACATAGTAAAATAGCAAACATTAAAAACTCCCTGATACAGCACTGCCTTCTGATGTCTTCTAAATGTTATGTAATTACGAGCCTACCAAAACCCTAAGATTATCATCTGATGTGCCTCCTCCAGGAGAGATACAGAGGGTGGCAACACGAGAATGAGCCCCTTTTCTTCAGTGGTTCACCATTTGTGGAATGTTCTCCTCATGGTGGCTCACCTGGTTATTCATTATAACCTTTAAGCGCCCAACAAAAACATTCCTCTTTAACCAGGCTGATTGACATCCAATGCCCTTTTGAAATGTATCTTGGAAAGGGGAACAACTGGGTTGTTTTGTTTTTGTTTTTATTATGTATTTTCTGGGTATTTTATATTGTGATTTTATGTTGTGAACCACCCTGAGATCTGCGGGTATAGGGTGGCATACAAATTTAATAAATGAACAAACAAACAAATGAATGAATGAACAAAATAAAATTTAACATGTTAAGCCAGATTAAATTTGAAGTGCATGCATGGGGGGGGGGAGTATATATATTTTTCTTTGCAATAAAAATGCATGAAATGCCAAAGTGTTTTTTATGGGGCAGAGGGCAGAGCCACAATACAGACATGCACTTACTTTTAATATATTTAAATAGGATCTCTCCCCCCCCCCCGCCATCTCTCTTTCCCCAGTGAAGATAAGAGGGAGGAGGTAGGAATGGAGGAGAAATGTGCATGCTATGGAAAAGCGATTATAATGCACCACGTAGGAGGAAGAAAATTATGGGGAAATTATCTATAGAAATTTGCTGATAATTACTTTGCATAGATTATAAGAGAGTAACGAAAAGGATAAATGTAAATTTCTCTCTGATTTTAGCACAGTTCTGGAGATGTTCGACATTGCCTGAAATTTGTGGATTAAGGAGACAGATTAAGACAAGTCAATTTAGTTCATTTGATGTGCCTCGTGATGCATATCAGATGCAGGGATGATTGGTTTGCATATGTACGATCCTTGAAATATGTACATGTAGATGACTTAATGAACTGATGAAAGGAAACACAACAGGGAACAGTCTCCAATTTGGAATAGATGAAGATAAAGCCTAATAATTGCATCTGGATTTTTCACTTTTATTTTCCTAAGAGCTTCCCCTATTAAGCCTTTAAAATTATTTTTACAGAAGTGGAGTGATAATTAGGGTATTCATCTGCTTACGCGCTACAGATGGGAAAATGTGCGATTTCGCCATATTTAGCATACACATATATTCATCTCCTCTGTGTCTGCTTACACACCGGGGCCTTGAGAGGTTCTATTTATTTAAGCTGCTGTTGAAGACAAATAGACATAAAAACCCTATTAGGAGAGCTGGATGAATGCATATCCTCCTGGCTTTCTGCTCTGCTTTGATCACTTGGAGCTGATTCTGTGATTAGGAAGTGACTGGACTAAAATAGATGGGGCACACAAGTAAGGATGGATGAATCTGTCAATCTCATTTTCTCTTTTTTTCTGGTTTTTCCATTCTAGGTTTGCTCCATTTCCACAAACATCGGTGAATGTTAAAAACAAAAGTCCACATGATAATTCATCCACATTGCATTGCATGTTTATCCTAATATACATTTTTCTGTATGCAATTAAGCAAAGGTTGGATGGCCATCTGTCATGTTTGATATGGTTGAGTTTCCTGCATCGCAGGGGGTTGGACTAGGTGACCCTTGAGGTCCCTTCCAGCTTTACAATTCTATGATTCTGTGCTTCATGAAATTGTAATTGCTCCAAGGTAATGCTCCCTGATCACTGTGAGCTACATCTTTGTGTAGGCTATGCTCCATCACAATTCCTTTAGAGTAGGCGTGGGGAACATGTGGCCCTCCAGATGTTGTTGAACTTCAAGTCCCATAAGCTGCAGCCAGCATGGCCAGTGGTCAGGGATGATGGGAGTTGAAGCCCAGGAACCTGTGGAAGGCCACGAGTTCCCCATCCCTAATTTAGAGGAAGTCATGCAATGGATAAATATCAATTGCAGAGCTGAAAACCTGAAATGACTCTTAACCAACCTTCTTGAAATATAAATTTATGGTGAGATCTTCATATTCTAAGGCTGCAATCCTACACGCATTTGCTTGGGAGTAAGTCTAACTAAACACAGTGGGAATTGCTTTTGATTATATAAATATAATCCTATGGTCTTTATTACAACTTGCTTTCTAAAGACAGACAGGCCACATAAGAATATATGTGAGAAGAGAGTTTTGCCATAGCTATTCATCAATCACAATGCTGCCTGGATTTCCTATGTTTAGGAACATAGAAAACTACCTTACACTGAGCCAGACCACTGGTTCATTGAGTTCAGTATAGTCTACGCTGACTGGATGCATCTCTCCAAGGTTTCAGACAGGACATTCACAGTTCTACCAGGAGATGCTGGAAGTTGAAACTGGGACCTTCTGCATACAAGACAGATGCTCCCCCAGTGAGAGCAATTCAGTTGCTTAAGGTCAGGATAAAGACACAATGTGAAGGGGATCTAATTTCGTGCAAATGATATGGTGGTGGCTAGAGAAAGAGAAGATTTGTGAGAACCGTCTGATAAAATTTAGAGGTGCAACTTTGAAAGTGGTTGAGATCTGGAATACCGTATCTGGAGAACTAATTAGTGGAGGGCTTTGGGAGGAAGGAAACAATCCGTAACCGGATAAAGAAGCCCTTTTGCAGGGATAGGTAACTTCACAGTTCCCTTCCTACTACTCTTAAGACACCTGAGAGGGCTATTTCCTCCACCACCCATTGGCAACCAGCATGCTTCCACTTCTTATATTGAGCCACAAATTACTGAAACAAATCCTGATGCGGTCCTATGAAAACAGCTGGCTTTGTGGTGTTGGGAGCTGAGTGCAAGCTAAAAGCCATAAAGCTGTAACTCAGGAAAGTTCAATAGGCAAATGGAAAGCTTGGAAAGCGCACACCAATCAACACCTAGTGCCACAATGTAATGCAATGATCTTATTCATACCAGATAATAAATGTAACAAAGAAATGCTTTCAAAACCGCCGGTTGACTAACATTGACCTAATCAGCTCAGAACTGTTTAGGCATAAGAGGTCATCTATCCAAGAATTAAAAAGGCTTTTAATGCAAACCACAGACCACCTACTTCACTTGCATTCGGAAGGAGGGGGGAAAAGAGAAGTGCAAAAGTTTGAAAAATGAACACTACAGAATTCCTGCAGTCTGTGGAAGGTTAGTTCTGTTGATTGTGGTTCCCTGGAAAACCATTCTTAAAAAGAAATCCAAGTGGATTTAATCGTTTCTCTTCCTCTTGTGACTTCTATGTGACTATGCACGGCTATGGCAATGTAAGAGTATCATTTGTAATCATTATTATGTATAAAACTATGAACACATGGACAATTTGTCCCATTAGCTGTTAGCTTCTTGATTCCTGCAATCACAATAATCCATGATTTCTTGACAATACAGATCTCTGACACTCTTCACACAAACCCCACTCCTGATTATCAATCACAGTCGTATTTTTCTATTCTCAAATCAAGGAAAATAATGTTGCGATCTGTGTAACATTAACCAACATACCAAGAAAAGTTTGACCTTTCAAAACAATATAGGAAGCTATCTTATAATGAGTCAGACCACTGGTCCAACTAATACAGTATAGTTGTACCTTGGATCCTGAACGCCTTGGTACTCGGCTGTTTTGGCTCCCTAGCGCCACAAACCCAGAAGTGAGTGTTCCGGTTTGCAAACGTTCTTTGGAACCCAAACATCTGACGGGGTTTCTGAGGCTTCAGATTGGCTGCAGGAGCTTCCTGCAGCCAATCAGAAGCCGAGCTTTGGTGTACGAACGTTTCGGAGTCAAACAGATTCTATTCGACCTCCAAGGTACGACTGTATTGTCTACATTGAGCCACACTGACTTTCCAGGGCTTCAGACTCTGAGTCTTTCTCAGTCAGACGCTGAAACTGAACATGGAATGGTTTGGTCTACTACAGTTTAGACCTTCCTGTACTGTGCAGCTCAGTTTTAACGTCCTTCATACAGACCATTTTTTTTACTAACTCCCTTCTCAAAACACAACGTTTCAAAACACAACGAAACCAAAACATCTCAATGTAAATGCCAGCGATTCCCTTCTGGCTTTGATTTGGTTACTAGTCATTAGAAATGTCCAGAAATGCAGGTTTAGCTTTAGGTCCTTAAATTCTTCCCCACTTTTTTTTTTTTTTAATGGGGGTAGGTTTGCTAAATGTGGTGCATATTTTGTCACATTGCAAGATGTAATAACAAAACTTGCAGTTGAATTGTTATTAAGATCAGGTTAAAAAAAAATCACTGAACTCAGCTGAAAGGGATTCAGAGTGGATCCAAAACAAGCCCCCTTTGGTCCTGCAACACAGAAATTGCAATATTTAGAAGTTGCTGACCTTCTAATGTCTGGTCTTGCTAGGTGGCCTTTTCCATTAAGCAAGCAGCCATATATCCCTCCCCTGCCCCCATCCTCCCTTGACTACTTACCATTATCAATTAGATATTTATTTTCTGAAATTAGAATATGTGTACATATCTATATATTTATTGTCTTTAGGTGGAGGAATTTAGCTCCGAGAAGCTGCTTTTTGACAATTGATACCAAACCTCAGTAGAGACCACCCACAGCCAGGGAAAACATTGGATCTGATTGCCAAACAGAATGGAACGAATTAATGATAGCTTACTGGATATTTTTTATGCCTACCGTCTTTTATCACGGTGAGTGGGGGGGTTTGAGTTAGTGTTTATATCAAGTAAGTAAATACAGGATGGGGGGGGGGGCTGCCAAAAAGAATGCTGATCATTCCAAGGATTATTTGAAAATCTGTTTCAGATGACAAAGTACTGTGCCTTTATTGATAGTGTGTGCCTTCCTTTTCACACAAAAGCCAGGAAAACCAAAATCGGCCCCAAGCTCAATGTGTTAAGTGCTGAATTAAAGGCATGCACAATCTGTGTCAAATTATATTCTGGGGTTTATATCTCAGTGACCCAGATGCCTTAGCATCTCCCTTGCTGGAATTGTAGTTAATGTGTTTTACCCTGCTTAATTTTATTATAATTTGTAGCTTATCTCATTCCAAAGAGATAGTAGCAGCAGATTCAAAGGCAAATCTAAAATAAACAGATAAACTCTCATTTAAGCTGATAAAACATAGAAGCTAAATCCTCAAACCCCTCTCTTTTAAACATATCCCAAAGGTGGCATCTGCCTCCCTTTTTGAACAGCAGTTGTAGCCAGTGGTATAGCATGGGGAGAGCACAGGGGCAGCCACCCTGGGCATAAAATTGTTAGGAGGTGCAAAAATACAACACCTGCTATTGTCTCAATACAGCTGTGCACTTCCATCACTGAAAATGGCTTCTCCATGCAAACCAGGAAATGACCTCTCCAGACAACAGAACAACTCTTCTTTTCTTATCTCTGTGGCTGCAATCTTTTGGGTGACACAGACACGATTAGGCAACTGAATGCACATGTGTATTCCACTTGTTTCCCTCCCTCCCACCACCCCTAGGCACTGGCAACCCATGCTACACCACTGGTTGTAGCTACCACAGGCCCATCATTGCTGGTGGTGAGCAGAGGCCATCTCCACCTACTGTCTATATCTGTAAGAATAGTAAGGAGAGGAAGAGTCACTGGCAGGAGGGCCCACTGGAAGGCATAATTCCTCCTCCCCTCCCACCAAAAAAACAAAAACAAAACAGGATTTGGAGTTAGAATGCAGTAATTGTCGGCCAATTGGTGCCAAAGAAGGATAGAACTTTCTTTATGTATGCTACAACAGCAGCAAGAATACTTATCGCAAAGCATTGGAAGACACAAGATCTACCCACCAGGGAAGAATGGCAGATGAAGCTGATGGACTACATGGAACTGGCGGAAATGACTGGCAGAATCCGAGACCAGGGAGAAGAGTCGGTGGAAGAAGATTGAAAAAAATTTAAAGTATATTTACAGAAACATTGTAAAATTAATGAGTGTTAGAAGGATGCTGGAATGAAGCTATATGGTTTTAGTAAAAATGTAACAAAGAATTAAGTAAAAGCTGATTGATAATGGGCCAAAATGAAAAAAATTTAAGGTTAGATCGTTAAGATAAATTACAGAACAAAAATTGAGAAAGATGGAAAGAATTTGCTGAAATAGTGAATTGAACTAGAATACAAAAAAGGGAGGTGTGAGGAGGTCGATGAAACAAGTAAAGGAAAGGTAAAGATATGGAATATTGGATGTGTGTTTTAGTCTTTTTGTTTCTTTTTGCTGTATTGTTGTATTGCTTTTCTATGTTTTTCTTTTTATGTATTGTAAGGTATGTTCTGAAATTTTTTTATTGTTGTTTTCTTTTCTTTTTTCTGTAATCTTTAAACTTTTAATAAATATCATTTAAAAAAAATAGAATGCAGTAATTGGTTGATTATGTATGGGGGTGAAGAGACCTTTTTAGGAATCCTGGTCCCAAGTTTTATAGGGCTTTGTACATCAATACTAGCACCTTGAAACTTGCCTGATTCACAGCAATTCATTCAGCAGCAGCGTAATATGATGATGACATTCTGCCCCAGCGAGCAGTTCAGCCACCACATAACCTCCAATCTGGAGGTTAACAAAGAATGGATGACAAAGGTTAGTCTATTCCAGGGTTTCCCAAACTTTCGGCTGTTTGGGTCTCTGGCTGCTTTTGGACTACAGTTCTCATGAACCCTGACCACTGGTTCTGCTAGCTATGGGAGCTGTAGTCAAAAAACAGCTGGAGACCCAAGTCTGGGAAACCCTGGTCTATTCCAATGCAAAAAGTAAAGGACCTGAATGGTTAAGTCCAGTCAAAGGTGACTATGGGGTGTGGCACTCATCTCGCTTCAGGTTGAGGGAGCTGGCTTTTGTCTACAGACAGCTTTCTGAGTCATGTGGCCAGCATGACTAAACAGAAATGCCATTTAGCTTTCTGCTGCAGCAGTACCTATTTATGTACTTGCACTGGTATGCTTTCGAACTGCCAGGTTGGCAGATGCTGGGACAGAGCAATGGGAGCTCACCACCGTCAAATGGATTTTAACCACTGACCTTCTGACTGGCAAGCCCAAGAGGCTCAGTGGCATAATAATAATAATAATAATAATAATAATAATAATAATAATTCATTTATACCCTGCCCACTTGGCTGGATTGCCCAAGCCACTCTGGGCAGCTTCCAAGACATAAAAACATAATAAAATATCAAACATTAATAGTAGCAATCTGATCCAATATAAAAGTCACAATAACTTTAAAATAAACAACTTATATCAAACAAAGCAATATTCAATAATCCATCAGAATCTAATAGTAAACAGTAAAATTAAACATCAGCAAATACTAATTAAACAGTTCAACCACAATAAAGAATTTCCAATCTATAATCAATAAAATTAACAGTGCCACCTGATTCCAATGCAGAAACAGCTATAACTGTATTACAAGCTAAAGCTGGTAAAAGGCCCTCCTAAATATCAAGGTCCCCTGGGCAACTGGCAACATAGATGGGTTCAGAAATTCCCCCAAATGACAAACCTGCTCCTTCAGGTGGTGTCAAGCCCATTTGAAGCAGGCAGTTGACCAATTATCTGGATTTGAGAATCGCTATCCCACAGTCTCAGAGTTATTTTATTGGCCCTCATCCAGCCCACCACTAAGTCCAGGCAAAAATATTTAAATATGCATTTAGTGGTAATTTACATATTTAAATATTAATGTCTGTATTTTGTTGTTGTTGTTTTTGTTTTAAAAAAGCCAGGCAGCATCCGCAGGTCTCAAACTGCTGGAAGTGATTAGGGGAGCTAAGCAATGCTTTGGTTGATGGAACCACTGGGCTGAGCTGGCTCATATCTCAATGTTTTTTAAACACACACACACACACACACACACACACACACAAATGTGGAAAAAGGACTAGAACAGCCTTATGAATGGATGCATGCCACATTGACACAGATCAGTACTAGACTGTTCCATCCATCCCTAATATTGTGTTCTACCACTTCATAGATGTTCCGCTGCCTCGAGATAAATGCAGTTGTTATCTCATGCTTGCTACAGTAAGTAAGGAAATGTCACATTTTCAGCAATTCTTTGGGTGAAAAGTCTGAATTCAGTCTAAAAACAGATTAGATATTATACAAATGGCATTTCAGATGTAAACATATGGAAGACAGTAATGACCTTCATGTAACTGGATTTAGAAAAGAAATGTGTGCAGTGTAATATTTTATTCTGCACTCCGTAAGCATAACTCTAATTATAGTGGAGGCTATAATTAGAGACACAAACACAACCAACAGCATTTATCCATATACAATAACCAACGTTATCCACCTAGGATGGGGGTATTCTTGCTTGCACAACAGTGGCCATTCAGCTTTGAACAATCAAGTTTTATTCAAACAAAGTGCAGTGATAGGAACAAAGTGTGTACCGTACAAGGAGCATGAACAATGCCAAAGGAATTTTATGCGTAACAATAAATGCAGCTTGAGACTTCCGGGGTGGCGCCATCGGCAATGGCGGACTCCCTCTGAACTGGAGGGACTAGCTCCGCGGGAAACGGGTCTTCTCCGCTACGGCGAAGCGGGGACCCTTCTAAAAATCACAGGCGGATGAAGCCTGTGACCATGGGACTCGGCGGGCACCCTTAGCGCCCCCCCAACTCGCAAAGGAACCCACTAACGGGCTCCGAAGTGAAGAGGGGGAAGTGGCGCGGTGCTGTGAGTCAACTGCTATTTCCGTGGAGCGAAGCCGCATAGCCGTTGCCGGAGAGCGCTGCCTTTTTCCTGGGACAATTTGAACTCTAAAATAAGCACCCTGAGTACTTAAACGTTGAACAACTGGACCTTAAATAAGGACTTGCGAGCAGAAAGGAATTGGATTTAAAAATTTATTTCAATTTGGTACTGAACGGGAAGGTCTAAACAGGAAGTCAGCCTTCCGTTCTTTTGTAGACAGAATAAAGCAAAGACAACGTAAACTAGAGCTCAGGAAATCGCCTTTAAAGGATTGGATTTCACCATTTAAAATTGTAGAACCCCCCTTTGACAGCAGGAGAAGAAGGGGGATCTTTTTCGGACTGTTTAAAGTGAGTTTAAAGTAAAGTAACTTTTCACCGTCCTGATCCTGGAGCGGGGTGTCAGGACTGACGTTTGAAGCTCATTGACCAAAGACAAACGTTTTTGACAGATAGCTAAAAGAAGAGAAACATAGTGATTCCACTGTTTCCCTTCGCATTTTAAAGGAACAAATATTGACAAAATATCTTAAAAAGGAAAACTTTGTTGCAAGAACAAATAGAAGTTTTCCCCCTAGAGGAAGACTGTGGGGAGACTGTGAAACTGTAACCAATTCCAGGGAGCCGGCAGCTGTTACAGGTTACAATTGTGGGAATAGACATTTGACCTTGCAGGACAATGTATTCAGAAGCTTTGTTGTGTGCTTTCTATAAAACAAATGCCCTACTGGAACAGTTACATGAGAAGATGAATTTGATGGCGACTTCGACTAGAAATTTTGAACAGGCAGTGGGAAATTTTGAACAGACAGTGGGAAAATATGTGGAGCCCACCCAGGAATTAAATCAGGAGTGTGTCCTGACAGAACAGGCCCAACAGGAATATGAGCTTTCGGACTTGACAAATGAACTTGGAAAAAGCCAGATTTGGAAAGAAAAAGTTTGGTTTGGCTTGGAAATGGGGGGCTGGATTGACTCCCCTATGCTGGGATGTTTGGACTTTTCAAATCTGGCAATGGGCCGTGAGATGTTTGGGATTGTGGGGGCTCTTAATTTTGGAGGGTTTTTGAAACATGTTTTTAAATACCACATGGAATTTAGTGTTGAATATGGAAAAGGGGCTGAACTGTCAAGAAGGGTCAAAAATATTGCCAAGCTGGAGTTACCACGAGCAGGAGACAAGGGAAAATACAGTTACAAATATGAAGAAGAGCTGCGGAAGGGACATGGAAGAGACTTGAGGGCCTCGGATATAAGGTTGCCAGGTTAATGCGCTAGATCGATGGGATAATAAGGACTGACAAAACCCGGGACCAGGAGGAAGGGACGCTGGATGAAGATTGGATCTGTTTCTATTTCTTTTTTTTTTTTTACTATTAGGACTGTTTTATAAAATTGATGAATGTTAGAAAAATGTTGGAATGAAATTACTCGGCTTTAGTAAAGATGCTTAAAGAATTATGAAAGAATATTATGGTTATGAGAAGTTGGTAAGGATAAGATTTAAGCTTTAAGTTTCAAGGTTGTTTTTTTTATATAGAAAGATAAGATTAAAACAGTTTAAGGTAATGTAATGACAGAATATTATGAAATATGGAAAGGATTTGCTGGGATAATTAATAACTAGGATACAAAGAAAGGGAGGAGGAGGAGGTCAAAGAAAGAAGGTAATGACAGTTGAGGATTTGAGAATAATGAATTTGTTTTTAAATGTTCTTAAATGTCTGTGGTGTATTTTTGTTTTTTTCTGTTTTTTTTTCTTATTTTGAATTTGTATTCGTATTGTTGGAAGTGGTTTGTTTTTCCCCTTTTTTACTTTGGTAACCATTTTTATTTTGTATTTTCTTCTTTTTTTATTTTTATTTTGTAACGTTTTGAAAATCTCAATAAATAGCTTATTAAAAATAATAATAATAATAATAATAAATGCAGCTTGAATTCTGCAAGCATAAAACACTCCTGGCTACATGCCTCTTCCTCACTCTGAGTATTTGTAAAAGATGTAAAGCAAAATATCCTATGAAAACGAGGCTTCTTCCATCTTTAGTGCTGTATTTTGGGATTTCATTGAAAATCCAGTCACTTCTGGAGTGAGGCTATTTCGGAATTCCTGAAGATTAACATTTGATACAGCCTGGAGCTTGGGTGGCCATTTTTATTACTATTTATTTTAATAAATAATTGGCTAACAGAATAAACCTCTATTTTTGAATACAATCTGCTTCTATATGTAGATGCCAGGACAGATGGGTGGGCAGCGAAGGCAAGGCAGGGCCAGTCCTTTTGGACAGAGTGAGGCAGCTGCCTCAGGCAATAGATGCCAGGAGGGTGGCAAGTGGTGGTAAGTTGTTGGTGGACAGAACCATGTGTGTCACACGACCCAGAAGGTGCTCCTTAACTATCTGCCACCCTGCCACCGGTGTTGAACTGTGAAATGGAAGGTGCTATCCTGTCCCAAATGACTTCCAATTGTTTTAGCAAAGCATTATCTGCTCCCCAAGGACACATGCCATCTTCCTGCCAGGCTATTGCACACCTAGGCATGGATGAACAAGCCAGTGCTAACACCTTTTAATGAAACATTTACGTTGTGAAAACGAAGTATTTAAAAGGTTATTGATTTGCACCCGCAGCAGGGAACAAGCCAAAGAGGAGAAAGAAAGGATAAAAGGAGACACCCAATTGGGCTAAAGAGGCTGTAATTTTCTTAATAGTAACCTGAAGTACATTTTGGTGTAAAAATGGCAGGGAGCCCTGAGTCTAACAAGCTGAGGGCTGATAGTAGCATCGCCAGGCATAGAACTGGGGAGGGAGGCTGGATTAGGGGAGTCAACAACATATGTCCCACCTCCCCATCCCACAGCCACTGACCAGAAAGTGGGGGTAGGTTTCCTGGCTCAAAATTGGTTTGGTCCCTTGAACTGTTCATTAACCGTTTGCTGGTGAACCAACCTGCCCAGCAAAAACAAACTTTTCAGTCAAAGTCCCACCTCTGAAAATCATTGTGCAGACAAGGTTGCATATACCAGCCTCGATGCAGCAATGGGCAGGAATTGAGGAAAAAAATTGGGGTTTCTGTTTCAATACGCAAATATACTTTATAATACATTTAAATCTGCATTTCAAACAACTACATCTCAATCAAATAAACATATATACTGCATGATTGCCCCTGTACTTATCTAAAGGTTTCGTGACAGGGCATCCGCAATTACATTATCCTTCCCACTTTGCCCCATTCATAATAGGGTTTAAGTATGTTTACATGGAAAACTTTACAATGTCCACCTTCCGAATTTAAACCAACCAAATAGTCTACATTGGAGATTCTACCAACGACATGGAAAGGACCTTCCCAGGAAACCTCCAGCCTTCTCTTCTGTTTGGGACGCAGCACCATCACCCGATCTTCTGGCTTGAACTCTTGGTTCCTGTCTCTTCCACATGCTGTGTTGCCTTCTTTTGGCTGGAAGAATCAGTGTCTTTATTTACCCCACCCCCTCCTTTGCAGGGTAACATCATCATCATCTTGCCCACCCATCACCATGAGGTCCCAGGGTGGTCACAACAATGTACAATTTTAAAAATGGTTTAAAACAAATCAGTCAGAAGAATAGGTAAGGTAAAGGTAAAGGACTCCTGGACAGTTAAGTCCAGTTGAATTTGACTATGGGTGCAGTGCTCATCTGCACTTCCAGCTTATAATGTCTTGGCACAGGGGGCACATTTGGGAAGAGTTGCTCCTTGTGGTATCTGAGATACGGGCCACTTAGGCTTTTAAAATTCAGAATCAGCATACTGAACTGAGCCTGGAATCTAATGGGTAACTAATGCAGCTCCTTAAGGATCATGTGCTATGTGGTCTTTTAGGCTCAATTAGAATCAATTAACTGAATATCAGCTGGCAATAAATTCTATAATAAGAGGGAAAGCATGGAAATTCAAACCAGAAGTGGGGGGGGGGGGGATACTGGGCTTAACAGAAAACCAGCAAAGCGCAAAAGACCAAGAAGCAGAATATACAGAGATCAGAGATGAAAGATAAGCATGAGCTGAATGGATACATTTAAAAGTAAATAATGTAATTTTAGTTTGGATGCAAACTGGGGAAAGGAACCAGTGCAAAGAAGACCAAGAAACAGAGTAATATGATCATATCGTATTTGTTTGCAGAAAAACTAAAACAGGCGGTTGAATGAAAGATAGAAGTAAGAGGCTTAAGATAGGAATAGGGAAGATTGACTGAAAAAAGCATTACACTAATCCAAATGAAACAAAATAGAAAATGAACCAATGTGGCTGGAGTCAACAGAAAGGAAAGTTTTAATTTCAGGGATTTTAGCAACTGCACATGATAGGACTTGCATTATATTCAATGCTTCTGTGTTTTTCCTCTTAAAATTATGTCAAAGTTCTAGCACCAGCTATAGTTTATGGAATTAAGGCCAAACAGGAAATGCCCCCTCCATTTACTGGGCCGTTCATCCCCCCATTAAATTCAAAGTGTTGGTGTTGACCTTTAAAGCCCTAAATGGCCTCGACCCAGTATACCTGAAGGAGCATCTCCACTGAGGTTCACCTCTGAGGGCCTTCTGGTGGTTCCCTCACTGCGAGAGGGTCTTCTCCATAGTGGCACCCGCCCTGTCGAACGCCCTCCCATCACATGTCAAGGAAATAAACAACTATCTGACTTTTAGATGACATCTGAAGGCAGCCCTGTTTAGGGAAGTTTTTAATGTTTAAGGTTGTATTCTGTTTTTAATCTGTTGGGAGCTTCCTAATAATAATAATAATAATAATAATAATAATAATAATAATAATAAATGCGTGTCTCTGTGTGTGGCATTTTCAGAGACTTTCAGCAGTTTGGGAGAAGTTTCTTAAATTTGGATGGGAAGTAACAGAGGGGGTTTCAATTAGTCTCAACTATTTCTCCAGCCCAGAAACATTCCTCACTGAGTATGGTCAAATAGGAATGGCACCACTGCCCCCCCCCCCAAAAAAAACCCTGTCTGTCCCCATTGGCCTGTAGTACTGCTGCCTTTGGTATCAAACTTGATCTGGAATATTGAGTAAAAAATACAGATCTGGACCTTTTCACTGGCTCAATTCCTGATAGTTCAGATCAGTAGAACACTTTCCAGTTTGCAAAGGGTGCCTCTAGCAATGTAGATAATGCGATTTTAGCTGAGATAGCAGTGGTACCCATAAACATTACACTTTTTAGTACATTATTTTAGGATAGGCACCATGGTATTTAGGAACGTGTAAGTGAAAGCAGGTGTTGTGCATTATATCTTGCTCTGTCTCTGTAAAAACTGCAACTTTGCTTTTATGGACTACCTTTTGTACAAGGAAAAAAGTATACACCATGACATAAAAGGTAATTCTTTGGATACCTGAGACTTCATATTCTGTAAATCTTATCTATAGCAGTTTCATCCCAGTCTCATATAACTAAAAACTCTGTGTTAAATGAATCCTGCAGGTTTTGTGATACAGCGTTTATTAGGAGTTACAGATAACGGCACAAATCATGACTTGCTGAGATTCACCCCCCCCCCCTTTTTTTACACTGTGGTCTGATACCTGGTTTGTTTATCCTAGACTAGTAAATCTTGTTTTCATGAGAAGGGAATGATGGAGAGTTTTTGACTTTACTTTACCTTGCATTGAATTTGCACTGTATTGTGACTTCCGCTCATCTGCATACTCAGGATAATAATAGTGCAAGCTGGCTGAATTATGCTTTAATTCCCCACCACTCTTTCAGTTTACTTCAGCTCTTAACATTCGTTCAAAATCTGCCAGAACTACCAAGGTAGATCAAATCTGGATGCAGTGAGATACATGTAGTAGCTACTATTAATCTTTACTGCATCAACCCAATGTGCAGGATCACTGGCAAATACAGCACTGTACAGTACAGTTTTCCCACTGTAATATTTAGCCAGAGTCAATTCTATTAAATTTTTTAAAAAATCTGGTGTAGGTCTTTTCATTTGATGCTCACATTTTAATGGATACACTAGTTGGACACCCAGATGAGAGCTGCAACGAGCAGCTCTGTGAACAATCATAATGGCGACTGAGTAGTTTCCCACACCATTGACGTTGTTGGGTGAATCATAAGAACATAAGCAATGCCCTGCTGGATCAAGCCAATGTCCCATCTAGTTGCCAGACCCCATTTTGTGCCCCTATTTTCCAGGGACAGTTCCGGATTTACAGAAGCCATCTGTTAGGGACAGGGCAGAGGAGGAATGGTGGAGACCGCTTCCCTAGCCTGACCCTTCCAGAGAAGAAGAAGACCATTCAGAATTACAACAGGGGTTTGAGGGAGGTCACAAGTCAGAGGCAGATGGGTGGGAAAGCTGGGAAATAATGGGAGAGGAAGAAGAAGAAGCACCAGAGAGGGGACAGCTGATGAACACAATGTCTTTAGAAAGCATTCCAGATCCCCCCTCTCCCAGAACCTGGCGAGCATCGAGCAGAGAAGTCAGAGGCAGAGGGCACATCTCAGCACCCATAGTGATGACACATGAAGGGAGAGAGGGAGGGGGTGGAGACTCACTTGGAGCAGCACCATTATTCCAAGAGGTGGCATTTCCAAGCCCCTCTCTGTGAATATTGAATAAAAAGAAGTTGGTAAGAACTTTTCATTGTCTTATCTGTTCCTGGTGACCTGCCATGGGGGCTGCCTAACACCATTCCAGTTTCTGATTTGATCCCAGAATATCCTGCTTTTCCTTAGGATGTCCCCATTTTCATCACAGAAATGTTGGAGATATGCAGTTATGCTACCCCCGAGCCAAGGAGATAACTATATGTCTTTTAGAAGACATCTGAAGGCAGTACTATATAGGGAAGTTTTCTTTAATGTTTAATGTTCTATTATATTTTTCTATATTTTGGAAGCTGTTCAGAGTGGCTGGGACAACCCAGTCAGATAGGTGTTGTATAAATAATAATAAAATTATTATTATTCTTAGTATTGTTGTTGTTGTTGTTGTTGTTGAATAGGCCATTCCTATTTTCATCTGTAAAATGTTGGAGGGTATGCATTGGTGGAGGTGGCTTAGGGTGTCATACCCTCAACATTTTTTGGTCCTGTATCTACCCTTTTAGATATGGCAACCATTTTGTGTTATGCACACTCCCACAGCACCCACTTTGTGTTACATCATACACTTCAAATGGTGGCCATTTTGTAACTGGCACTCTCATAGCTTTCTTGAAATTCCAAATTGGCCCATTAATCCAAAAATTAGGAAACCCATGGGCTAGATTAACATTCTTTCCCATTCAACGATTCCATGAAAACACCCTCAGTTTCCCAACTCAAAACCAGATGGTTTGTTCAAGTCAATGCCAATTAAAGATGCAGAGTACTTTCAGGGAGGCCTCAGCATTTTTTGGTATCAGCACCTCTATCTCTGCAATATTTCAGGGCTCCTTATCGCCATCTGCCAGCTGATGTAGCCGGATCGTCTCTTTTCTCAAACCAGTTGCCGTGACCAATGTGTGCTGCATATCATCAGGCAAACGACAAGAACAGAAGCGCAGCATTCACTTGACAGATGATCTGTAATACTCTTTATTTGTCTTGACTGTATCTTTTTGTAGCAGAAGCATGACTATAAACATGACTGTTATTTATCTGCAGATTTAAGGAGGTGGCCCATTACAATATCAGGGAGAAATCTCTCTGGGTGTATTAAACATTCCTGAAAAGACTTCATAGGAAAGTGCTGAGGAAACAACATTTTGAGTGAGAAAACTATCTGTACCCCAGAAGCTCTATTTTCTCACAAGTGGAGAAATGAATTCTGCCCTGTGTTTTAAAAGAAACAGATGTGCTTTCTTCTTCTTTATACCCAACCCAGTGCTGAAACTGATCATTTCCCCACCACCACTGTTTTTTAAAGGGTATTGAATGTTAATCAACCAAAGGCCTGGTTGAAGAGAAAACCTTTTATCTGGAGCCTAAAGGTGTATAATGAAGGTGCAACCTGAACCTTCCTGGGAAGAGCATTCCACAAATGGGGAGCCACTGCAGAAAAGGTCCGTTCTCATGTTGCCACCCTCTGGACTTCTCATTGAGGAGGCACACAAAGAAGGCCTTCAGTTGATTATCTCATGGTCCAAGTAAGTTCAGATGAGGAGAGGTGGTCCTTGAGGTATTGCAGCCTGAGCCGCTTAAGGCTTTATAAGTCAAAAACTTTTGAATTGAGCCTGGAAACTAATCTGCAGCCAGTGCTGTTGGGCCAGGATCAGTGTAATATGCTCAAACTTTCTTTCATATCACTCTCTTCCTGCCCAGTTGAAAAAACAAGGTCCAGAGTGTGGCCTGCCACATGTGTTGGGCTGGTGACATGTTGAGACAGCCCCATGATTGTCATGGCAGCCATGAAGTCCCCCAGAACTAGCAGTCTAGGAGTATTCAACACTGCCTCCAAAACCAGCTCTGTCAGATCAGACAGGGAGACTGCTGGGCAGTGAGGCAAGCAATAAACCAGCAGAATCCCGATTACCCAGTGCCAGGAATACACACTCTATATCTCCCCACAACTGGACAGAGAGCCGAGAGAGAGAGCATCTCTATAGACCACAGCAACTCCACCTCCCCAACCTTCAAGTCTGCCCTGGTGCTGCACCTAGTACCCAGTTGGGTATAGCTGAGTGAGACCCACACCACGCTGATCACCCATCCAGGTCTCAATGATACAGACCAGGTCAGCTTCCTCATTCACAATCAAATCATGGATGAGGAAGGTCTTACTCCAAGCTGACCTGGAATTCAACAATAGCAGCTGCAGACCTGAGGGATGGCTGATAGGACAACTACAATTCCCCAGGTTGGAGGAGGGGCTGGCACACAGCACAGTCACCAATTGGCTGTATCATATCCAAACACATGTTTAAGGAAGGATTGTCAATGAATAGTTCAGATATATCCTAGAGAGGAGATAGAAAAAACCCACAAACCTTAGCAGAAAACTGTTTGTGAAGATTTTTTAGTCCTTGTGTCAGAAAATGTAATTATATAATAATGACTTTTTTCTAGATGTTCTGAACCTTAATTTATCCTCAGGCATTACATGAGGTAATGAGCATGTTTTAGAGACACAAAAAAAGGGGGAAATTAAAGGAAGGTATGTAACTTGCAATGAACCACTGAAGGTATTAAGAATAAAATGTCAGTTGTGTATATATGAAAGTATGAATGATATAAAACATCAGCACTTCTTGGATGAGGCTATATACTTTAACAAGACGGGTGGTGCTCACTGCTCATTGGGTGGAACTTAAGCAGTTACGGATCTGTAAAACTCCATATGGAATGAAGACAGTTTGCTACATTTATTAATGAAACTTTACTGGTTTATGTAACCATATAACAAAGTCTACTCTTGTTATTTGTACACTTGGAAAGCCTACAGCTTATTACACTACAAAAATTAAATCAAGACACCGGAGATACTAAGGAAATACTTTGCCTTTATAGTCAGCAGCATACAAATGACTACAGGGTTCGTTGGCATCCATCTGTCTCAGAAGACAATGGAAGAGTGTGTCTTCCGGGATGAAGTCAAACCACTGGAGAGACCAGTTTGGGAGAGACATGTTTTGTTGCAGCTGCAGCAGATGAATGCACCTGGTTGTGCTAATGAAGAAGCACCATGGCGTTTCTTCTCTCTGTGCTCCTCCCAGTAGTCATTCTTCCTCTACAGGGTTGTATTTAAGAAAAGCTGCAGGAATTAGGATATTGCAATTATATCACGGATGTACCCAACCATATCTCATAATATTGTAAAACGTCTTCCTTCCTTCCTTCCTTCCTTCCTTCCTTCCTTCCTTCCTTCTCTTAAATTTCTGTTCATGCTTTGGTCAAAGGTCACCTTCAACTTTATTTTGACCTATAATGTATCCCTACTAAACTTAATTCAGTCCTGCACAGTGTAAAATAAATTTCACTTGATTAGAAAGCATAGTTACAGTTACCATTTTACTAAAATTTCAGACACAGATAATTGAAGTTGGGTTTATTTTTTAACAAAAATTCACCTTCATTAACTAGCACCTGCTTATAAAATTGGTGAAAAGACGCAGATTTATGGCTGCTGGCTAACAGAAGTAGGAAAAGAATTGAGTGTGAACTTTGTAAAGGAAACTGCATGACTATCTAGCCAAACAAATGACTACAATTCTCAACAACGTTGAGGAAAATTCTTCACTTGAGGAAAATTCTTCAGCAGGTCAGAATGGATATGCCCCAACATTAAGTCCCCTTCCCCCTTCTTTTTAATGTGCATTTTGCAAAATAAGTTTTTTAAAAAATATATATATTTACTTTACTTTTGAAGGCTTTTCTATGAACTCACCTGAGCTCCATGTCAATATTAATTTTGAAGATTTATTTCAGCTTCCCCACACAAAACATAACCCTAATCCGTCTAGGAATTTTATAGTCAAACAGTTAGTTGCCTTTCTGCATCACAGTCCTTATCTGCAACCCAGTGAAGCCAAATTAAAGCAGTCCCACTAACTTCAGATCCAAGCGCTTTGGCTGAACCAGGCTGTGCCTGTCCCTTTAGACCAAGGAGTTGCATACTGGCCCGAAAGTGAAGAGCAAAAGAGAGGTTATCTGCTCTTGTCCAACTTGGATGGATTTCAGCAAGTGTGACACTGTACTCAGCCCAGGGTAGAGTGAGGAACAATTTCAATGGTGTTCTGTGGATTAACATAGGTTTGGTGGGGATGTGAGGCTTGGATGGGTGATTTTAGCCTGCACCATCCCTGGTTAGCTCTCTCAAGACTGATCTCAGAACCCAGCCATCATCCCTGAAGTTTCAGTGTATGATTAGCAGCTGGTCTTGTATATTATGAGCCAAATAGGAATCTGTTTACCTGTAACCAGGTTGGCATGTGGGGGTGACAGGGTTTTCATTTGCCAGCAATTAGAGATGGATGTCCAACAAAGTAAGTTAAATGCTCATTAGAGCAGGGTTGTGTTAAGAAAGTAACACAGATTTCTAGGGCTATAGATGAGCTCTCTGAAGCACTTTTAAAGTTGGTGTGGGCATGGAAGTGGATTAATAAGGAAAGCCTCCCTTAACACTTGAACAGACATGGTCAGATTGGGACATGGTAACTAATCTTATTGCCTCCAATTCACAGCCATGTACAGTTTGGCTGACTCAAAGCTGATATAGAAGTTTCTGCTGTAGTTCTTCTCTTCTTCTTTGGCGATCACTCATAGCCGAGTAAGAATGTCTTCCATGAACACAGTCTTCACAGTGAGTCTGTAAGTGACTGTGGAGGCCAATTCTGGATCCACATGTCCTTCCACAGTGGGGACATAGGTTTCTGGGAGGGAGTTGTTCATGGTGAGGGTTTGCCAAACATGCCTTCCTCTTAGCATGTTTCTCCCTCTTGTCCTGAGTCTTTGAAGTCCATGACACCTTTGGTAAAGTCTGTTCTCCAGTTGGAGCGCTCACAGGCCAGTGCTTCCCAATTGCTGGTGTTTATACTACATTTTTCAAGATTTGCCTTGAGACAGTCTTTAAACCTCTTTTGTTGACCACCAGCATTAAGCTTTCCATTTTCAAGATTGGAATAGAGTAGTTGCTTTGGAAGGTGATAATCAGGCATCTGAACAAGACGACCAGTCCAATCAAGTTGATGTTGAAGAATCATTGCTTTGACACTGGTCAATCTTTGCTTCATCCAGTACACTGGCATTAGTGCACTTATCTTCCCAAGTGATATTTAGAATTTTTCGGAGACATCGTTGATGGAATCTTTCGAGTCTTTCGAAGAGAGATTCCTACTGCTTTAGTAGGATTGCTCTGCACAGTGTTAGGAATGTTGCTGGTCTTGCTCTGTTAATCAAAGTTGTGATCCTAATTAATCCAGTAACACATGTCTTGTTTTATTATTGTGGGTGTGGTCACAAATTGATAACCACCTTATATATTTCAGAAAGCTACTCTGATATCACGGACTGGTTGGACACAAACAAATGGTGAAAGGAACCAGTTCTTACAAATGTGGAATGGGTATTAAGTGGCAATTGTAGTAGTGCCAATTCTGCTGAGTGGGCAGATGTGGGGTAAGATGATCTTGTCTAGTAGGCAATACTGATTCAGACAGACTGATGGTCTGACTCAGTGTAAAGCTCCTTTTAATGACTTAGATATGGACTCAAAGACTATATTCTATCATTTCATTTTGATGTGGTAAAGTCAGCACATAGAGTTGTTTATGTTTTAATGTGACAAATATTTCATCTGAATGTGCCCACCTATTGGAGCATCATGCAACTTCATGATGAACCACATTTAAGACTTTATTGAATTACCACAGATTGTACTTTTTGGATATCGCTACCATTTCATCCCCCTGCATACAATTTATTCCCCATATATGTCTGACTCTAATCCTGAAACTTGTTCCTTATCAAATTTGTTAGTCTTTTACAAGACTGTGTTGTCTTCTCTGCAGCAAACACAGCTATCTCTCTGGAAGTTGTCCCCTTTTGTCCCCAAAAGCAATCAGATGAAATATTCAGCACACAAAATTCCCATTGTAAAACCACCTCACAATTGCACTGCCACATCAAAAGAAACATAACAACTGGACATGAACAAGTAGCTTTCTCTTGGAAAGAAGTGGTCCATCTTTGAACTAGAACAATTCAGCCATGTATACTTTTCACCAGTCATTTTTCACTAGAGCTCCTGAACTGAATTAATTTGAATTGCCCTTCTGAGATTACACAATCACTCAGAAATTGCACTAGGCACATGTTGTTTACTTTCACGGAGAGAAGGCAAAAGTCTGAGCAGAGCAGAACACATCACGCTCAATGGTATCATAAAACCTGCTACAGTTTTGAATCTGTCACAATAGATGCACTTAATGCTTTTAATATCAGATATTGTTCCCTCCTGGTGTTTTGACAAGTAATTTCGACAACAATGCACATTGGGCCACCTCATGCATGTCCTACATCTCATCGCCTGAATTGTGCATGGTTTGCACTATGCTAAGAATGACAACAATTACAGAACTCAAATGCATCTGCCGAGAGAACAGATGGTCTTGTACACAGAGAACAATGACAATGGCAGAGAGAGAAAATAAAACAAAATCCAACAACACAAAAGAATCAGATACCCAAAAGGAATGAAATAATGTCCATGTATAGCTGTTAGAATGTCATGACAGACATTAAATGAGTGCCATCAGTAGAACAAAAGTGTCAGGTTTAAAAATGCTGCAGTCTACTATTTCTGAGGCTGAGAGCAGGATGAAGTGGGAGAGTCCTGCACTTGGAATTGATTGTAGCACTTCAGACTGGAGGTAGAAAATGCCTTTTGTGTGTGTGTGGAAAACTCTATTATATTTTCAATTTAAAACAAACAGACAGACAGACAGACAGACAGAAACACCTTAACATATCAGGAAGAAAAGTTCTAGCCTTGTTTGCTGTGTTCTGTTTGCAATATTTGAAATGACTGGGTCAGGAGAAACATACAGTGGTACCTCAATTTACGAACTTAATCCGTTCCAGAAGTCCATTCTGAAACCAAAGCCGTTCTTAAACTGAGGTGCGCTTTCCCTAATGAGGCCTCCCACCACCGGTGCCCTTCCACTATTTGGCTTCCGTTCGCAGACCAAGGTAAAGTTCACTAACCAGAACACTGCTTCCGGTTTTGTGGAGTTCGTATACCGAATAGTTTGTAAACAGGGCTGTTCTTAAACCGAGGTACCACTGTACTTTGCTTGGCAGTGTGCTACTACCAAACTACATAGAAACTGAAACTAGTCAGCTCTTCTTTGTTTCCTTCAGCAGCAGCGTACTGATTACAATTTGCCCTCAAATGACCACACGCAGTGGCTTCATGTAGATGTTAAAAAGCATTGGCGACAAGATTGTACCCTATGATGCACCATAGTGCAAGGACCATGGAGCCCAAACAAAATTTCCCAACGAGGCTCTACTCTTTAGTTAGGAGCAGCAACACAGTGCAACAGTGTGTTACATGGATTTTGCACTGTTTTCTAAACCCACCCTGTTCGATATGGGAACACCATCACTAGACTCTCCTCAACTTGGATTTTATTTGTTTCATTTTGAAATGTTTGGAGACACCTCATACAATAACAGTCTACAGATGAAACCATTTTGTTATACTTACACCCATACTGGCACCCAGTGTAAGTCTTACACTTATACTGGCACCCAGAAAATATTGGGTTAATTGCTATACAAGATTTAGTTCTGCCTCCTCCAACCTGATACACTCCAGATGTTTGGGACTACAATTCCCATCAGCCCCAGCCAGCACAGCCTGGAGGGCACCAGGCTGTGGAAGGCTGAATGAATGCAATCTCCAGTGGATTGTCAAGCAGAGCCAGAATGTCGTCTTCTAGTTAGGGGTGTTTGTGTCTCTGCAAGCTTTGGACCTTAGGGGGAAAACTGGGTGAGGGTCCAAAGTCCCCACCACCCAGTAGAACTTCTATTTTAAAGGTCTTTGGGCATCCTTGAAGTAGCTCTTTGGATACTGACCATTGATTTTAGAGGAATTATTATACTAGTGATTCTTAAGTGACTAGAACTTTATATGACCATGTTTAACCTTTCAAACAGAATGTAAAGTGAATCCCTTCGCTTCCCTGGAAAATGGAATTCAAGGCATTGCTGGATCTGGTGAATGAATCAGGCTGTTGATGGACCAAACAGGTGTGGCATGCACGAGCCACAGCAAATAAAGTTTCCCTGTGCAACATCACTAATTATTGCAAGGCTCAACTTGAAGCAAGGCAATGACCTATGCATAAAAAAGGTTGAACACATATAAATGCTTTGGTCCACCCATTCCCTCTAGGCAGGGATTATTTAAAGAAAAAAAATCCAGCTGGCTTGTGTTGAGACAATGTGTCCCTATCCCTGAGTAACCTCAGAAGTAGACTATATGAATACCAATCCCTGTATGTTGTCAAAGAGGAATAATAATAATAAAAATCACAGGATCGGTTGTGAAAGATTTCCTCCCTTTTCCTGCCACTCTTATAAGAATCAAAGCTTGCCATAGGCATACAGTTGAAAAGAGCCGCTTCTGAGGTATCTGCGAGGGATCGTGGAAGAATTCATCTTTTATGTTGGGGATAATCTAGATCAGAGTGATCAATCTGCACAGATTCAATTACACTTTGAATGGAGGGAAGCACTGCTTGGAAATTGCACTTAGATCAGCATTTATCGTTACAACATGTCTGAATATGTCTTACTGCATTTCGCTGGGAAGTCTTCACTGCCACACACTGTTTATCAGCTGTTATTTCTGTATTATTGATCCCGTTCCACATCAGCATCGTGATTTGCAGAGAGATACAGTGACTTCCTCAATGCCTGGGCTCATGATGGTTTACATAGCAGTCTTACCGTCCTCCTGTGCCCACAGCTGCTATGTCATGGGAAGATGGGGAGCTGCTTTATACTAAGCTGGATGGCTCATTCAATACTGTCTACACTGTCTGGAAGTGGCTCTACCAGGTTTCAGACAGGGGTCTCTCCCTGCCATGCCTGGAGATGCTGGGGACTGAATTCATTACCTACTGCATGTAAAGCATTTGCTCTACCACTGAGCCATGCCCCCTTCCCCCACTGTCCTGGATCCACTGGTGCCATGTTGATGGGATGCAGTCACAATCCTGTGCACCCTTAGGAGCAAAGCAGGAAAAGAAGGCTAACAACAATAATGCCAGCTAGAAGGAGAAACAATTCAACAAAGCTTCCATTGAGAGATGTGTTGGAGTATCATTAGGTGAGGGTGAAGCCGATTGCCACAATGTTGTCACCTGCAAGATGCATGCATGGAGCTCCAGTTGTGCTTCTGCAGTGGGCTCACACTGTGCATCAAGACAAAATGCATTGTAAGAAAGAGGAATATGTGCATTCAGCATGTATACCTAGTACGTAACCATAGTTAACCCAAGAGCTTTTGCTGTGTGAGGCAAAGGACAAGGGGGCACCCTTTCACCATTCTGCACACAGAAGCCAACTAGATTGTCTGCTGAACGTCACTTCAACACTGCTGAAATGATAGCATCCTCCATCACATCTGATCCAGGAGGCTGGATTAGTGGAGGCTAGGGCAGGCTGTGTGGCAGTAGAAGGGAATTGCTGGGAGTGGGAATTGAAGGAACTGTTTTTAGGGTGGCTGCTGCTGCCTCTCAGTCCCAGCACCTGATGCCTGAGGCAGCTGCCTCACTCTAACTCACGGTACAGCCAGCCCTGTGCACAGCCCCTGTAAATATTTGGAAAATTAGTGCTTCAGGGTCAAGAACCAGTGAGTTGATCTTTGATGAGTTAGAACTCAAACATCAAGTGCTTGAAGACTAAAGAAATGCATGTGTGTGTCTCTGTGTGAGAGTGGTTCCCACTGCAATAATAATTGCCACTTGAAAAGTCACCCATGTGGAGTCATGCTTATTAAAAAATGGGATATCGGGGAGCCTTTATTATTTTTCTCCAAGGAAACCTATGTAGCTTTGAAGGTCAAGTGTTAAATGATGGATGGTGTTGATTTATTGATAATAGTCACTTCATTTCTGCAGTGGGAACTCTGAGGATAAGCTCGGTCTCCAGTCTGTGATAAAAGACTTTGTAAGTGTGCCGTTTATTGGATGAGCCCTGATGATTAATTGATCGTTTGAAATGCTGATTACTTAATCATTCGAAATATTAATCAGCGGCCAGCTAAACAATAGTGTAATCCCAGTGTCCAGGTGGACATGGAAGGGGGGGGGGGGATCCTAGCAGAAATTCAATAGTGATTTCAACACTCAGTACTTCCTAACAAGTTCACCTCCCTTGTTAATGTTTTCACGAGCTTAAGACTCATACCTTTCTTTGCTAGTCATAACTTTCTTCCTTCCTTTCCAAAAAATAATGTTAAGAGTACATATCTATGGACTGGTTGCAAAGAGGAATGCTACAGTAAGTCTCGTTTGCCTCTAGAAACCGAGTTCTGTATTATCTGTCTAGGAGGTCCCACTTCCTGTGTCATCATCTAAAGGACAGTATATAGGACCAAAGGCCTTGTATCCAGTCAGATCATTAGTCCATGTCACTCAGTAATATCTGCACTCCCGGGAGTGGCTTTTCAGGGTTTCAAACAGGCGTCTCAAATAGGGGTCTTCCCCAGCCCTACCTGGAGATGCCAGGAATTGAACCTTGGAAATCAAATCACTATTTGGTTCTCTGACTTTTTTGTATGGTTTACTGTTAGACAGCCACAGTGTTGTTTGCTTGTTTGTAGGGGTTAATATTTATGTAATGACAACAAGCCAAGTGCTTTCGCCTCTTTGCTGGGTCTTTATTACTGGAATGAAACACTGTGAAAGAGTGCACAGATCAGATGGTAAGTAGCTCACCCTATGCATAAATGGTTTCTATTGTTAACGTCTCTACCCCTTTTCCTATATTACTGTCTTACAATGAGGAAGGAGTGGGGGGTTTCCAGCTGTAACCTGATGTTGTGCTACTTTCTGCTTGAAACTGTGCACTTTCGTAATGTATTTATAACAATTCCCGGATTAAGAGTAAAATCCATAGACAATGACCTTAAGCTACCATATAATTTGGCATATTTGGCAAAATGTACTCAGAGGATGCTCAGCAGTGTAAAAGCAAGATAATTCCATAGCTGGAGCGGAGAGCCCATTGCTAGGGCGGCATGGGGGACCTGCAAGAAAAGTGCAGGGTTTAGAAGTGGAACAATAGAATTGCACTGATACAGATGTGTGGGAGAAACATGGAGTGCATCAATCCGAACTATTCTTGGCTCAAAGTAATGCGACATTAGTCACCTACTGTCACGCACAATGTTCCCCCATGGAATATATTTAGAGCAGCAGAAAAGTCCTTTTTAAAACACAGAGTATATATTGGTGAATATATTATTCAGATAGAGTCTGGTTCCCCATTGTTATGGAACTGGACATGCCCTCTGAAAAGCTCCAAAATAAGGAGCACATTTGTGAGGCTTTAAGAAAATGGTATTTGTCAGAGTGTTAGTGGTGCTTTATTAGAATACGTGGTGCATGTAATATATTAAATTAATGGGGGAAGGGGAGAGTTATAGTGCATCTCTTGTTTTCCATGACAGATGTCATGATAGGCAGCCTGTCCACCCTCTTCATAAGTTTTACTCAGAGTGGACACTTTAAATAAATGAGCATGATTAAAGTATGTCAATTTCAGCAAATCTACTCTGAGTACTACCCCATGCATCTAAAGAAATGGACCATAGACCAGAGGAGTACCTGTGGCCCTCCAGATGTTATGGGCTTTGACTCTCATCCACCCTGTCCATTGGCCATGTTGGCTGGGGCTGATGGGAGCCAACCTGTTCCACTCCATAAAAGCTTATAGAAGCCTTCCCCAACTCTCCAGATGTTTGAGACTACAAATCTGTCAAGGAATGAGCTAGGTAAAACACACCATTAGAAGTTGGAATTAACTGTTCATTAGCAAAAACACAATCTTCAAAGACTTGGCTGAGTGTCAGGCCTAATGAGCATAGCAAATCATCTCCCCATGAATCAGTTGCTGAGACTGAAAGTCCCCACTTCCCCACAGCTGTTTAAGTTCCATCCTCTCCAGGGCTTTCCCCAAGCAATTGGAGACTGTGCCTGTGTGTGTTCTGCCACTGCTCTGCCCTTTTCAGCCCTCTTCTGGTTCTGGGAGACAAGGGGGGATGTAAGCTTGTTGCAGCAGAAGGGGGAGACACCCATGACTCTTCACCAATCTGACTCATCTCTGCCTATTGGCCTCCTTCCTCCCACCTGCCTGCTTCAGCTTCAGCTTCTGAACTTTTCTCTGCCACCAACTCTCCCAGCTCACTAAGCCTTGTTACCCATTCAGCTTCTGACACCTGCTCTTCCCCATCTTTCCCCTCTTCTCCCTATGACCATTCATTGTTGTCCCACCACCCCTCCCAAGGCTCTGACCTTTCTTCCCTTGCTGATTCCCCAGCTAGTTCCTTCCATCATTCCTCTGTGTCTAACCCATCCATGATAAACTCTCACCAGCCCTAGCCCATATGCCTGATGAGCAGGAATGATGGGAGATGTAATTAAAACCATCAGAGGAGTATCAAGCTGAGGGATGCTGGCTTATGCCATAATATATATCTTAGTCTTTAAGGTGCTACAAGACTCTGGGGTATTTGTTTCATTTGCTAAACCCTTTAGAGAGAGACTGTCATTCTTAGAATGAGGCTTCAAAGATATGAAGCTTTTCAAGGCCTAGCCTCTCTCACACACATCCTTTGAAAGGGTGAAAGAAAAGGTTTGGTTTAAAACAACAGCAGCAGCAGCAACAACAACAACAACAACAACTACTACTACTACTACTACTACTTCGCATGGTGGGAGTTGTAATTGTTGGAAAACATGCCCCCTCCGGAGAATCTGGCCCCTCTCCCTGCTCCTGGGGACTTGTTTACCGGTGGTCTACTCTGGCTGCAATCCCTGCAGTCCAGGCAGACCTTGATAGGCGACATTTCCCAGCGTGGAAAATGCACACCCCCTTCTCCCCCTTGCATACCAGCAGGAGAAAAGAAGATAGTCAAAAAGTCTACATCTCTACAGTTTATTTCTGACTTTACAGCTGTACAAAAATCATGACTGTACAGTTCAGTCTCCTTCAAGCAAGTGACAAAGACTTCCTTCACATACGCAACAGGAAGGTCTCATATTACACACAGAGCAAAGACTTTTGAAGCCTGTGAACTTCCGGGAAGATTCTTTCCCACAGCTAGTCACATCATGTGATGTAAACAAGCTACCAGTTTGCAGCTGCATTGCTCTCATATCGTAACAGTAATCTCCACCACAATAGTCCAATATCTATCCTGACCCATGGGGCTGAGGGCTGCTCTGTAAAAACTTGCCCCCCTCTGTCACAATGTAACAATTATTATTATTATTATTATTATTATTATTATTATTATTATTTATACCCTGCCCATCTGGCTGGGTTTCCCCAGCCACTCTGGGCGGCTTCTCTTTGACATCTGGTGGGAGGGCGTTCCACAGGGCAGGTGTGAGATGTGTACTGTAGTGAGTAGGCAAATAAAGTAAGTAAGAAAGAGAAACAAACAAATGGGACAAACGGCATTCCTTATAATCAAACTGGGAACAGTTCCTTGAAATAAGGAACAAGAGGGAAGCCTATATGGAACTGTTACCATCTCCTCCCTACCTTTAGAAGGCAGAGTATACCATCAAACTGCTGGAGAGACAAGGCACATAGACATTTTTCACATACATCATCTGCCACAGTCCTGCTTGTCCACACAGTTGGGATGGAACTTGGCTGAAAGCCGCACAACCAATGTGGCAAGGGCCTCCAAAGCCACCACACCAGGAATTCAGACAGGTGCAATAGGGACCCCAGAGGAACTAAAACCCCAGAGGAACTATCCCATTCCCATGGAAATCATAAGTCATAGGAAGGCTGTCTATATAATGTCTTCACAAAAACCTGTGGCTGTCACATCTGAAATGAAGTAGAATCCCTGAACTCGCCTTTGTATAAAAAAGAGTGTTTTTGGCAGAGCAGCTGCTACAGGATCATGAATGGAAAAACGAGGCTGTTAGACAATGACTTTCTTTTCCCACTGATGCATGAGTAAGGGGCCCTGTTCTATATTAAATCAGGCAGTCTTTTTTCTACATACCAAGGCATCATCTCCTAAGTGCTTATCAAACCACCCCAAAGATTCCTCTTCAAACATAACTAACGTTATGGTTCCTTCCTTTTTTGGCCAGCACTTTCTTTATGAGCCATTGCTCATATCCTAATGAAGATCTGAGAAGGAACTTGCCTATGAAATCACCTAGTGTTCAGCCTTTTGCTGAAGTCATAGCACTGAGCATAACCCCAGAGAAGAAGCTGTGTCGGAAAACAGCACCTATATATCATCAGGGCCATTCTAAAGTCATAAGGTTCAAAAGTTCAGTCTAGACTGGAACTTCTCGGCTGTAGCTTACAAATTAGACTTAAAATATTATGAGAAGAGGCATTCCAATTACATGCCCAGCTTTTCAGGATATGGTTTCCCTGGAAGTAGCTCAAGAACATCTCTTCTTTTGTGGTATTTTCATTTCCTGATCCAGCCACATCCCGAGCATTGGAACTCCAGCCAAAAGAAGAAGAAAAAAAGTAAAACGAATTTTTCAAACAAAAGAAAAAGGCAAACTCAACTGTAAGTGAAATCCCTCAGGTTTGGCAGTCGCTAAGTGAGGTCAGGCCAAAGTTACAATTCTCCATTGTCCAAGCAAGGTGCATTGGGCTACTGAGACAGAATTCAAAAATAAAGGACTCCTTGGTACGTATAGTAGCTTCTGAAGGCAGGGATATCCATTATGTTCTACAGACTTCTGAAGTGTTATTTGAGGAGATGCCCCTTTATAAGAGGGGCATCTGGTAACCCGATTTTGAACTGAGAGTAGGATTTCTTTGTAGCCATTGTAATGTTCCACTATAGCATATAGGGCCAGGGATTGTTCCACCTTTCATAAGCAGTAGTCACTATTACATAGACTGAGAAGAAATATGTCGAGCAGGGATGAGTAACCTGTGGCCTTTCTGATGTTCTTGGACTCCAGCTCCCATCAGTCTCAGACAGCATGTCCAATGGTCAGGGTTGATGGGAGCTGTAGTTCAACAACGTATGGGAGGGCACTCATGCTGTAAAGCTTAATGCCCCCTTCGGAACTGTGACCACTTATTACAGAGGTTTTCCATGTGCTAACTCAATAGGAAAGTAGCCACAGTTCCATTGTCATGCTTCCATTTCATTTGTGTCAATGAAACCCAAACTAGCAGCTGTGCCTCTGAGTCCTCGGAAGAGAGAATGGTTTGCAAATTAGTTGGACAACCTGTTCTGGGGGTGCAGGATAACTTGGCCACAGTTATCTATGCTCCCACTTTGACTTCTGCAACATGCTGGATGTGGGACTGCCCTTGGAGACAGTCTAGAGGGTGCGGGTAGTGCAGAATGTGGCTGCTAGGTTGGTGAGTGATGCAGTTTGATGGAACCAAGTTTCACTGGTTCTGAAAGTGCTGCCCTGGCTGCCACTGAACTACGGGGTCCAGTTCAAAGTTTGATTTTATTAAGGTCACATTCACATCACATATTTAAAGCACATTTAACAAAAATGTATTTTGGGAGCTGTAGTTTACTCCTCAAAGAGCTTCAATTCCCAGCATCCTTACTGAACCACAGTTCCCAGGATTCCTTGGTGGAAATTATGTGATTTTAATATGTGTCAAATGTGGTTTAAGCATATGGTATGAATGTGACCTAAGTACAGTGGTACCTCGGGTTACATACGCTTCAGGTTACATACGCTTCAAGTTACAGACTCCGCTAACCCAGAAATAATACCTTGGGTTAAGAACTTTGCTTCAGGATGAGAACAGAAATCGTGCGGCAGCAGCGGGAGGCCCCATTAGCTAAAGTGGTGCTTCAGGTTAAGAACAGTTTCAGGTTAAGAACGGACCTCCGGAACGAATTAAGTACGTAACCAGAGGTACCACTGTATATAAATGAGAGAGTAGAGGCCCCAAATACAGCAGCAAGGAATGTGAGTTTACAGAACTCCTAACAGCAAAAATGACTTCACATCAGAGATCAGTGACTGATATCTTTGGAACTCTATGCTACACACTAAGGAATCTATGAAGAGAAACAGAATTATCAGATGAAGCACTGACCTTCATTTTTAAATAATAAAGATATGTGCCCCTATCTCAGATCTCTTCCAATTAATTTCAAATTAATGGCCATTATTTGTACCTCTGGTGTTGGAAATGTCACTGGCTGAAATCATACAGAGATGATATTGGTTCCAGTGAGGGCTTTAAAAGGGTTTAATGAAATCTGAACTAAAGCGAGACTTTTCTCATCATAAACCCTTTCAAATTTAGCAAAGCAAATAAGTACGTACTATAATGGTCTGGTATTATAAACGACAACTTTTACTGGTGTACAGATGGTCTCCTGCATCAGTGTTGTTGTTTTACAGGCTATAACGTGCCCCAGTGGACATAACCAAATGGCTCTCCAACCAGAGACTCATATGTCCCCCAAGAAGTATTAACTCTTCAGGAATCCATGTCATTTTTTCAGTCTTTCCTTAGACGAATGACAGCCAGATGTCACCAAGAGAAAAACACACATAAAATGACCCATGAAAAGCAGCATTAAAAAGTAAAACTGGACCCCACCCTCTACGAAATGTACCCCAAGCCCAGTGAGGTCAACGGGCGTAGTATGTGAATATCAAATAAATATCCAACATAAAAATTCAGCCCTAAGACGTGTTATTACAGCAAATGAATGTGAGTAGGAAAATGTCACTGTCCGTCAGTCTGGTACAAAGATTCTGAGTGAATTAAGACCACAAGACCAGTGGCCCATCTACTCCAACATCCTTCTTTTTATTGTGGCCACAGATGCCTATGGGGAGCCCATGGAATTCTACAGAATATGTATCTGCAAATCATCTAAGACACCGTGAAATGTTTTGGTCAGGATCTAAAGAAATAGACAAGTAGTTCTATACACCTAAGGACTCTCTAGGATTGCATTTCTTGAATAGAAGGACCTTGCACTACATGGCAAATCACCTTTGAAGCTGGGGAGATGTCCACAAAATGGTTTATGATCCGACGAGGATTCACAATTCAAAGCAAAATATCCGAATGGATTTGGGTGTGCCAAAATCAGCTCTTTGGATCATTCAGTTCTCCAAAACGGTTAGCTTTTTAGTCCCTAAGACAGGTCCCTATGACAATTGTTTACCTCATCCCACCCCAGCTACAAGAAGCCTCTTTCATCCATCATGTTGGTCCTTGTGTATACCTGACATTTCCACACACAAGACAAAATTGCCTACATCAGTTTTCTTCTGCGTTGTCAATTTGGTGTACATCACATACACCACATACACCAGAATAAACAAGTTGTCTGAGGAAGGACTTTGAGGGAGCTCAGTAGCAGAGTCTCAGCCTCGCACGGAAAAGGTCTCAGGTTTGACTCCAGGTAGGGATAGGAAAACTCCTGCCTGAATCCCCTGGAGCTGCTGTCAGTCAGAGGAAGCAATACTGAACTAGATGGACCAGTGTCTGACTCATAAGGTACCGTATATGTTCCTGTATTGAGACTCACCTATTTCATCACATTGGTCAGGAAGACACAGTTGGTGGCAGCCTCCTGTAATAAGTTTATACATATGTCAAATGATTTTTTTTTTTTTAAAAAAATTGCTTTTCCCATGTGAACTTGAAATGTGCATGCAATTGTCTACTTGAAGGTAGTATCATTACTGAACCAATTGCAACCCTTAGCTGATTCATAGAATCATGGAATTGTAGAGTTGGAAGGGGCAACACTGGCCATATAGCCCAACTTCCTGCAATGAAGCAATCCATATTCACAGTTTACAGTGATACCTCAGGTTACAGATGCTTCAGGTTACAGACTCCGCTAACCCAGAAATAGTACCTCAGGTTAAGAACTTTGTTTCAGGATGAGAACAGAAATCGCACAGCGGCGGCACAGCAACAGCGTGAGGCCCCATTAGCTAAAGTGGTGCTTCAGGTTAAGAACAGTTTCAGCTTAAGAACGGACCTCCAGAATGAATTAAGTTCTTAACCCAAGGTACCATTGTATTATAAATGGGGACTGAGGCTGAGAAATGGTACCAAATCCAAGAGAAATTGTACCAAATCCTACAAAGTCCTTGGCCAGGCTAGTATTTAAACATCTTTCCTATAGGCACTGAAGTCAAGAAAAGTGCATGGATGCATTAATTGAAGAAATAGGACATTCCTGTTTTACTATTATCACAAATAGTTCCTTAAAAATATTCAAGGTGTGGTATTTGAATAAGGGTTACTGAGAGCAGACCCTTTGAAATTAATGAACACAACTAAGTTAGGTCCACTAACCCCAGTTGGTCTACTCTGAGTATAACTTAGCTGAATACCATCCTAGTTCTTTAATTATGAATGTTTGCTGCGGCTTTTTGTTTTGAAAAGAATAATCCACAAGCATTCTATTTTCTACCAGCTATACTCAACTCCAAGATTTGATCATAATGGGGGGGAGGTCATGATGGGTGGAGGCTTCTAAAATGCACAAATGCATTTTGTCCTTCCTTCCTTCCTTCCTTCCTTCCTTCCTTCCTTCCTTCCTTCCTTCCTTTCTTTCTTTCTTTTACATTCTGTACAAATGCAGTGGTCATCAAGTCTGTAGACGGAACTGAAAAGAGGGAAACAGCAAAATGACAGAGTGACTGCATTGAACTTCCAAAGGACCCTGAATGATGAGAGCAGTTCTAGCTTCAGGCAATGAGGAGCAAGACTGTATTAATTAATGTAAAGTTCTTTAGCCAAGTAGGAGAAATAAATTGCACAGACACACAGCACTATCCTAGGCAGAGGATGCAAGGCTGTAGCAGAGACCACGCAATGAGATTGATGTTCATCTTGTCTCCTTAACTCCCTAAGTATGCAGCAAAACAGTTGTACATAAGATATCAGGGATAGTGAATGTGGTACCCCCCCCCCCATATGGTGTTGTTAGACTACAACTAGGGGAGGAGGAGGAATCCCTTTTAAATGGATTTATACACAGAATTTTGTGGTGGCAACACAATCAAGGTTTGCTGACATTGGACCACCTTTTAGAGTCACAGAATCATATAATTGTAGAGTTGGAAGGGACCCCAGGGTCATCTAGCCCAACTTCCTGAAATGCAGGACTCTCAACTAAATCATTCATGGCAGATGGTTATCCAACCTCTGCTTTAAAACCTCCAAGAAAGGAGAGTCTACTACCTCCCAAGGGAGTCCATTCCACTATCTAACAGCTCTTTTTGTTAGAAAGTTCTTCTCAATGTTTAGTTGGATTCTCCTGTCTTGTAAGTTGAAACCATTGGTATGGGTCCCACGCTCCAGAGCAGAAGAAGGCAAGATTGCTTCATCTTCCATGTGACAGCCCTTTAGATATTTGAAGATGGCTAGCATATATCATCTCAGTCTCCTCTTTTGCAGGCTAAAGATACCCAACTCCCTCAACCATGCCTCATAAGGCTTGGTTTCCAGACCCTTTATCAACTTGGTCGCCCTCCTCTGCTCACATTCCAGTTTGTCAACATCCTTCTTAAATTGTGGCACCTGGAACTGGACACAGCATTCCAGATGTGATTTGACCAAGGCAGAATAGAGTGGTACTGTTACTTCTGTTGGTGCAGCCTAGAAGAGCATGAGCTCTTTTTTTGCTTTTGCATCATATGGTGACTCATGTTAAGCACACTAAGACTCCGGTAGATTCTTTTTACGTGTACTACTGGTAAGCCTTTTTGAATGGAATTACAAGCTTGGTGGATCAGGAGAATGCTGTGGACATAGTGTATCTTGATTTCAGTGAGTCCCCCATGACATTATTGTGAGGAAGCTGGTAAAATGTGGGCTGGACAAGGTAACTGTTTGTAGCTGGTTGACTGACTGAACCCAAGGAGTACTCTGAGTAGACATTGTTAGGATTGCTACTTTAGTCCCTAATGCAATCTGTAGGACTTGAATTAGCCATGACTAAATTGGGACTGTAATTCAACTAACATTATAGCCATCTTCGTCCTTTAACATCACCTGTACACTGCATCAACATTCCTCAAAGATGTCCTATTCCCTCAGGTTGAAACTGCACATTACTCTTTCTGATTCATTTAGGAAAGTGTAGTCCGCTCAAAATAAACCAGACACATAGTAAGAAAAGCCTCTGGCAATGCATACCTTCTTGATTTTAACTGTGCGTGTGTTGAAAAGCTTCCCATGTTTCATCTGTTTAGAGAAAAGGGAATACATGTCAAGACCTCAAACTGATACTTTTCACTAGAGTTCTTCCTCTGCTCCCCAAATGAATATAAAATTAATACAATTAACAAACCACTGGCACAGCTATGACTCATGGTATGTGAGTCAGAGCCCCACAGGCACAATTTGTACAATTCAGCTTCCCTCAGGATGCCATATATTTGTTGTTAAGAAACAACTTGCAGCATATGTGAGATTTGACATCTAGTGAAGCCATGCTCAGTATCAAGTGTCAGTTATGAAGAGTTTTGCTCTAACTGGGCACTAGCATTTTAGCTTCACAGCATTGCTCACACATCAACTGAATAATTTCATTTATGATCCAGAAGTTTTCAAATGTGGTGCTTTTATACTATAAACCTTATGAGTTTCTTGTTACAGCTGGATTCATGCAGAATAAAATGCACTGTTGGAAATATATGAGCAGTGAGTCATTTGATATCAAATATACGCTGTTGTTTGTTTTCTGAATTGTGAGCACTGTGTTATTGCTATGGTTTAATTAGTAAAGTGTCCAGGCGAATTTCATAGATCCCCTAAAGTTTTGTGCGACGAGATGGCTAGCTCTTGAAATTGAATTTATTCTAGAGACTTTTTGTTGCTGTTCCTAACTTATGTGCCACTTTTAAGCATGTACTGCCCCACAGAACATAGACAGAAGTTGAATTCTTATGGGGAAAGGTTTTTTTTTTTTTTTTTTTTTTGAGGAATGTCAGTCCCATTTTTTGGCCTTTGACTTTAAGTACTAGATCCACAGAAAGTGTGGTTGTGTCATTAGTACTAAAAGTTCTTGACTCTCAGGGAATAAGTGCATTCCTACAAGGCCAAAGTGGCTGAATGGAAGGGAATAGGCTATATACAGGGTTAAATTTGATATTTAGTCTAGCAGAACATTTATGTGCTGTGATGCTCCATTTTTCTTGCCACACTCCACCTAATTGGCTGCCACAGGACAGTGATTCCTCTGCAAGTCTCTCAAGCTCATCATCGAGCTTACAACTCAGTGATACTTCCACAGGAACCTGTCTTCATGGAAGGGATACATCTATGTTGCAGTAATTCAAAAAAGGGTTCAGGTGGCAACCCAAGTCAGAGGTGAACCAGCCCATTTTCTTTGAAATCAGTTCCATGTCAAATTGAGGTGTCATCAATTTGTCAGAGACATCCAAATCAGCACACTTTGGACCAGGCCTCCCAAACTGGGAAGAACCATGGCCAGCTGGGTGATGATATATTCAAACTGGTGCAGTTTGGAACTGTCATGCAAAACTCATGATATCTTCAGAAATGTCCACATGTCCAAATCACTGCAGCTTGGACCCATCAAGCTAAATTGGGCGAAGATAGAATAGAATAGATGGGTGTCATCTAACTAAATGTTACTCAGAGTAAACTCGTTGAGATTAACACACATGATTATTAATCTCAGTAGGTCTACTCTGAGTAAAACTTAGTTCAATATCACCCTGTGTTTTATATACAGATGGATCGATATACATTTCAAAATACATATAAATAACACACGCAAACACACCCATATAAATCTATCCCTATCTGTCAGTCTATCTAGACACAGATACTGCACAACACCAGCCTCTGGGCACAGCAACCCACAGGACTGTGTGCTTTCCTGTTCTATTTCACATGCTTTTTATGCTGACATCCACCCATATAAGCAATACTGATGTAAACAAATGCTTAGCCTGCAGCAAAGATGGGTTTTCAGATATGCTGACAAGTCTGGCTTCAGCAGAAATCAGAGGAACCTTTTTTCTACAGCGTTGCCAGAAAGAAGTTTGCCAAAGGGTCAGTATAAAAGAGGTGATTATGTTCTATTCTGCATATTCCCTCTCTCTTCCCCACCTTTCTGGTGACCAATTCCATTTCCATTATTTATTCAACACAAAGTGACTGGGGGTGAGAAACGCAACATTGCAATGGTTCATTTATTCTCTCCCCCAGTACTGACTCACTGACAAAAACAAAGTGGTTTGCTAAGACAGAGCTAATGCAAAGGTAAATATGATCCTCTAAAGGTCTAGCCACATTGGCAGACATCTCATGGTAGAGCACATTACCTGCTTGCAATAACCTAATGTTTAGGGAGAAATCTAATGTTTTTGAAATTACAGCTTTTGACCCAGCAAAGTTGTTTGTTGATGTAAGAAAGGGAGAGAGGTTTTTGTTTTTGTTTTTTGGCTGATTTTCTCGTTCCCTGTACCCCCACAAAAGAAATATGTTTCCGAAGGTTGACGGGCAGTCGAGAACAAAGTGAAAAGGGGGTGTGGGAATCAGTGAAAATAATCTCCCCTTTCCAGCATTCTTGGAAGCCTTTGGCGTATCAACAGCCATTTCACAAGTGGGACAGAAATATGGATTTTATTCAATTTCTCCAGCATCTCCAGTCAGATATTTTTATACTTTGAATATGTATGTGTGTGTTTTGTCATATGGCTCCTCTGGGTGCTTCAGTATGAAAAGCGGGGTATAAATATTTTAATAAAGAAACATGTTATGCACATATTTTATTTATTTATATAAAATATACTTATATACTACAATGTCTGCCCAATCTTCTGAGACCAGTTAGACAACTGGCTGAAGATCACCCAGTGATCACCGTATCTTAATAGAGACTTAAACCCTGATCTACCAGGTACATCAAAAATATTTCTGATTTCAATTGTTTTTATTGGGTGGGTGCATATATCAGATACCTGGAAACAGAATGTAACCACTTTATGTCAGTTGGGAATGGAAGCAAGGGATCAAATTTTTGAAATCACTGAATTCACAGCCCCCACCCTTTCCCACTGGCATGCCTTTGCCAAAAGGTATTTTTTATGCCCACGTTTCTGTAGGCCTTTTCAGAATCCTTCTTTTACTCTTTAATCAAGGTGTGTGTGTATTGCAATTTGTTACCAGCATAGGCTGTAACTTTGCAGTCCAAACCAGCATTTTTATTTATTCTGTCACTTCTGTTTTATATAATAAGCCAAGCTTGATTTATTTCTTGGTGTGAGAGCTTCTTGTGGGCAAAAGGTTAAGGGTTAACACACATCCATAACAAGTGCACGACATAACTCCAGCAAAACCTAAACCTCTCAGCAGTGCATATATGAACATTGTTGTTGTTGTTGTTGCTGCTGCTGCTGCTGTTGTTGTTTAGTCGTTTAGTCGTGTCCGACTCTTCGTGACCCCATGGACCAGAGCACGCCAGGCACTCCTGTCTTCCACTGTTTCCCACAGTTTGGTCAAAGTCATGTTGGTAGCTTCGAGAAAACTGCCCAACCATCTCGTCCTCTGTCACCCCATTCTCCTTGTGCCCTCAATCTTTCCCAACATCAGGGTCTTTTCCAGGGAGTCTTCTCTTCTCATAGCCAAAGTATTGGAGCCTCAGCTTCACGATCTGTCCTTCCAGTGAGCACTCAGGGCTAATTTCCTTAAGAATGGATAGATTTGATCTTCTTGCAGTCCACCGGACTCTCAACAGTCTCCTCCAGCACCATAATTCAAAAGCATCAATTCTTTGGCGATAAGCCTTCTTTATGGTCCAGCTCTCACTTCCATACATCTATATGAACATAGGTAAAGGTAAAGGTAAAGGACCCCTGGACGGTGCAGTCAAATGTGACTATGGGGTTGCAGCGCTCATCTTGCTTTCAGGCCAAAGGAGCCGGTGTTTGTCCACATGACTAAACCGCTTCTGGAGCAATGGGACACCGTGATGGAAACCAGAGCACACGGAAATGCCATTTACCTTCCCGCCACAGCAGGACCTATTTATCTACTTGTACTGGTGTGCTAGGTTGGCAGGAGCTGGGACAGAGCAACGGGAGCTCAGCCCGTCGCGGAAATTCAAACCACAAGCCTTCCAATTGGCAAGCCCAAGAGGCTCAGTGGTTAGACTACAGCGCCACCCATGTCCCTTTACCTTTACCATATGAACATACGTGAGTGCTGGTTGTGCACATGGGAGTCCAGGCACACACTTGCAACACTGTGTGAATGCAGCCCAAATATGAGCATTTGGTAGCTGACTGTGAAAAATTGGAAGTGACTGTGTGGAAGAGGGGACAATTAGGACATAGCCACAAAAGAGCTTTGCAGAAATAAAGCACTAAATATTTCCATGCACATTTTGATTTAAGCACCAGGTGGGTCACTGTTGCTTATTAGGAGGGAGAAGAGAAAAAGAAAAACAGCAAGGAGGTTAGGGCATATGGACTGCAGCATCTTCCCTCTCTTCCTTCCTCTTCCAGGAAGCTGATATAGTGGCTCTGTCCTGCCCAGCAAGCCATTTCTAGATTTAAGTATTTTGCATCAATTCTCCATAATGTTTCAGACAACAGTTCCCAAAAGTAAAATGGATGCCTATCATGCTTATAAACCTCAGTTTTATATTGTTTCCAAATCATCAAACTGTCTTCATATTTGGAAAATAGTTTCAAAGACAATATTCCCATGGTAGAAACATTTGTCTAAACTTTGCAGATGCATTAATGGATGCATTGGCACTGGCTGAGTCCTTTCATCTAAATGATTTCCTTACTATCACTCATGAAAGCCCTTATAACCGACCCAACATATTCCAATTCACTTTGGATATTATGGAATTTGTCCACTTTGCATCTAGCGCTGTCACTTTTCGTTTCTATGACAGACGTGGCATCTCCATTTACATTAGAGAGGTGGCGTGCAATTATCAAGATTAGAATTTGACCAAATACACTTTCATCGCATTAGAAATGCTTTGGGATATTTCACAATAATTTCTCTGGATCTGTGAATGTGGGCTTTCTGGTTATTAAAAGCCCCAGACTTGACTACACCTCAACATTTCTCCGCAGTATTCATTATACTGCTGACTTTGAGGAACAGGATGAATCTTTTTGCATTAGCATCTTTCGCCTCATCAGCCACCTCTGCTTCTGCCGGAGGTTTTCTGTTCACATTATTGGGCAACTTCAAAGCTATGAACATTTTGGGAATAGATGCTCAGTTTTGTGAAACACATTTAAATGTGTATGATTTGCTTTTACAGCATCTACCTGTCCCTATACTTGGGAGCAGAGCTCTGTGTGAATAATACCTATTGTATGCAGTTCGGTCTTCAGATCCACATATGCTTGCATCATAAAACTGTTGCACAGAGTCATCTCATGTAGGGGAAAAATATACAGGGAAGGTGGTGTGAGTTAAGCTGTGGGCTGTAAGAGCTGACCACTGAAACGACTGATGTAGCTAGGGGTACAGGATGTTGCATTCAGTTCATATTTAAAATTAGCCTTTGGCTAATCAAACAATCTTTTAAATTAATTAAACCATCTTTTAAAAACATCTTTTTAAATGGTAGGGGTATTATTTTTGTTTGTTGCTAAGTTATGCCTTTTGTTATTGTAAACTGCCCTGGGATTCTAGGATGACGGGCAATATTTCAAAGAAAGAAAGAAAGAAAGAAAGAAAGAAAGAAAGAAAGAAAGAAAGTTATTGAAATTCACATTTCTCCAAAAATTTCACTGTAGTTCTCCAGCCCAGTAATGTGTAGAAAATGCATTTACCAGAGTAATGTGTACATTTAAATACAAATATTAATGAAAACAGCTCACAAAAATGCATTCATATCAAGGAAGACTGCTTTTCAAAAAAAAAAAAAAAAAAAAGGTGCATATTAGGCAAAAGTGTATCCATTTCTGGAACTTTTGAAGTTCTGCATCACTCTGATTTTTTCTTTCAATTTTGCAAAAGATTTGTGTTCATATACATAGTTAAACTAATTTTTCTCTCAAAATATGCATACCGAAGCATGCACCTTGTCAAAATACACATTTTTCATTTTAAGCAGAGAACTGTATGGGAACATTTGGAAAATGTAAACACCAGCAGCCAAATCACATACATGCATTAGTCCATGAGGATCAGTTCAATTCATATTGGAATTCACCAAGATCAAATTCCTCACACATCCCTAGGGATTTGTAATCAGATGAATTGCGGCTCTGAGAAATAAAGACTATAAGGATACAAACAGTTTTGCTCCTACCAAAGTGAGCTAAATGTCCCCTCACAGCTTCACAGCCTAATTGCTCTGTGTCACATTCTGTTATATTTAGAAATATATTGTTGCTGCTCGGTTTAGTTTATCACATTTGTTCATTGCTCCCCATGACCATCTGAAGCCCCAAAGCAATTAACAAAACAAGAAAAAATACTGAAATTAATGGACCTAAGTTAGTTCAATGAGTCTGCATTGGGCTAAGACCCAATGTCTAAAATATTAGGCTGCAAAATAGCGATAGATCTGCTGTCAACATTGTTATTCAATTTAAATTTAATACAAAATATAGAATTAGCTTCAGCAAGAATGCTGTTTGCTTAGAAATGGAAAGCCCAAAATATTACCTCAAAGTAATGATTGAATTACAAATGATGGGCTCTGTCATTGATATCAAAAGTCAGATGCTATCTAATATATATATATTAAAAAAACCTAAAGACAATATGGACAAACTACAGAAATTTGTTCCCTGTTTAGAGCCTTTTGTCAAAGGATTTATCATCTCCCAAAAGTTCAGGACAATTTTGAAATGTTTAAAGTTGAAAAGCACTGACCTGAGCAAGAGACCTTTTATTTGTCTTGCTTATATTGTATGTCAAAATTAATGTTGAAAGCAACATTTTTAAACATATTTATATGAAACAATTGTTATTCCAGTAGTAAAACATTTAACCATTTTGTTGCTCGTTTATGATATAAAACCTGAAAAGTTCAAAGTAACCAACAGTAATGCAGCAAACTTCCCCTTGTCCATAATTGGGAGGCATGAGCAGAGAGGAGAGGAAGTCCCATTGTGCAATCCAAACTCCCTTTAAGCATTGAGATAACCTGTGGTTATCTGAATGTACTATGTAGTACTGTTTTGTTGAAAATAGTTAATAAATTGTGTTTCTCTCTCTCTCTCTCTCTCTAAATCCAGAAAGCATTGAAAATACAATGTAAAATAACAGTACTCAAAACAGTGCAATGCAGAACAAATACTAGTACTACTAATTAAATAATAATAATAATAATAATATATTTATACTCTGCCCATCTGGCTGGGTTTCCCCAGCCACTCTGGGCGGCTTACAGCATATATAAAACATAGTAGAACATGCAGGGTTTATTCAGAAAAGCTGCACTGTTAAATTTTTTGAAATGCAGCTCCCTTTTATGTACACACAATGTTACGACTATTCTTTCCATTATCATGATATCTAGGAATTGGGGGATATCTAGGGAAATCGATGTATGCACAGAAAAAAGACGGGAGGGGGGGTATGGTCCAGGTGTCATTCTGTTTTCATCAGTGTGATATGAAAAAGCGACTGCTCTTGCTCTCATGCTCTGACCCACTCCACAGATATGCATCTTTTAAGAAGAAGGGGAACAATGAAGAAGCAAGTAACCATCTGACTGAGAAATCAATTAATCAGCCCAAGCAAACTGAATGTGTCAGATCCCAACAGTAGAGACAGAAGCAAGATTTTTAAAATGTGCTCGCAGCAATTAAAGAATACTCAGCTGTTCATGTGAGGGATGCATTCCATAACATAACACCAAATGCATCTTTCTCTCTTGTGACATATTCACTGAATTCCACCTTACCATTTGCAGTCACAAGAGGAAATCTGGCACTCGGAGCGTAAGCTCCAGCAGTGATGAATATGCCACCAACATGGCTACTGATATCTCCATCCAAGCCCTCTCTGGTTCCTAGACATTCAGGCTTAAGAATTCTTCTTTGCAGTTAGAAAATTGCACTTTATTTAAAGCAAAGCTCCGAAGTACAAGAACATCGATATAGGATGCTGGATCACGTGCATAAGGCAAATAATTATATTGGGCTGCATTTTCAAGTGGGATGTGGATTGAAACTCCACTATCATCATCATCATCATCATTATTATTATTACTACTACTATAATTATCATCATCATCATCATCCCACCCTTCACCCTATAAGGTCCCAAGGCAGGTTGCAACAATTGAAAGACAATATTAAAAGCAAGTTCAAAAGCAATATACAGTCACAGAAATAAGTTGGGTCCTGAAAACACACACCCAAACACACACATTTGGGAAGCTCATGTGAGGCAGGGGAACAGATCAGCTGATTTGTAGGAGTGTCTGTTTCTTTCCATTGGAAGCATTTTCGTTATTTCCTGGCATTTTTAATAAGCTCCTATATGGCTTCCTGTTGTGTTGCAAATTATTCTCTTAAGATATTGTTACCATTTTCTTTTTCCAATAAGGAAGAGGCCTCTTTTCAGGGCGGTGCCATCTTGGCTGTGGCCTGCATTCGTGTCCTTGTTGAAGTGAGCCTTCTTTCGCAGGGCAGGAAGAACTGAGTGAGGTGTTTTATTTTCAGCTTTTCTTAATCCTTTTGCATGCCCTTTTCCTTTCTTCAAGGTTTGGGCCTTTGGAAAAAAAAAAAAAAAGACAACATGGGCTTTTGCTCCAAGCTGTTTTTCTGGGCCTTGGAACGAAGCTTAGCGTTCAAGTGTCCATCTTCTTTCCTTCGTGGCCACGCCCCCTCATTGCTCCACCTGACTGGGGATTTGTGGCTTCTGTACCTTTTACCAGATTAGGGTGCAGTCCAAACCTCTCACCACTGGGGAAGGGGAATTGGCTAGGGCAGAGGAATCCCTCAGCTCAGCCCAGAACAGTTCTGCTAGGTTTCACTCATAGCGTGATGCTGGTATCACTCCGCTGGTGCAGTCCTTTTGCTTGCATCCTCCAAAAGTCCAGGCATGTGGAAGTGGGCTTCTAGTTGGCATTACAGTGGTACCTCGGGTTAAGTACTTAATTCGTTCCGGAGGTCCGTACTTAACCTGAAACTGTTCTTAACCTGAAGCACCACTTTAGCTAATGGGGCCTCCTGCTGCTGTCGTGCCGCCGGAGCACGATTTCTGTTCTCATCCTGAAGCAAAGTTCTTAACCTGAAGCACTATTTCTGGATTAGCGGAGTCTGTAACCTGAAGCGTATGTAACCTGAAGTGTATGTAGCCCGAGGTACCACTGTAGTGGAGCTTATTCTGTTCCATCATGCTTTGCTACTGCCCAGCCAGGATTTGCATTGCTTTGCTAGCTATAACAACTACAATTGTCCCTTGGTCGCTCTTGCATAGTTCTTTGAAAGCCCGGACAATAAAGGGATTGCCTGGGCTCCAAAGCACCCGGGGACAGCATTTGCGTGCGCGCGCACACACACACACACACACACACTGATTTCAAAAAGAATTGGTGAAAATTGACCTCTCAAATTGCTCCACTCACCTCTCATACTATGCCTGTAGGAAGTGGGGGAGATAAGGATCCAGCCTACTGGCCAAATCCAGTTCCATCTGGGTCTATACCAAGGCAAGGCAGTCTGCCAAGTGTTCTGGTCTCAAGGTGTTTGTTTAGGGCTTTATATAGCAGCAACAATATCTTGAAAGTTTGATTCTTTCAAGGCAGATGAAAGCGGGCTTACCTAGGGGGCCCACTCAGTGTAGCTGCTGAATTCTGCACAAATGTAATTGCAGACTTCTGCTTTCAGACCAGGGCCATTAACAAATGCACCTCCCAGAAGTCAGGAAAATTTTGCTTAAGGGGAGTTTACATTTAAATCCCTGCCCACTGAGACACAGGGCATTTATCTCAGTAAGCACGTGTTCCCCAAACGTACATTTGACTCCATGCTTAAGTTTGTCTGTCAGATGTGATATTGTTTCTTCATGCTGTTTTGTGGGGATGTGTTAAATTAAGCTTGAAATTGCATGAGAAAGCTGGGCACAGGAGCAGTTTACAAATATTATGACAATGAGATTGCAGAAGAATTCAATGAAATGTTTTATTTGTCTGTTTTGGGGGGTGTATGTGTTTTACAATGGAGGAATGTATACATATAGTCTGAGAAACATCAGTCCATGTGAATGGATCCTAGATTGTCATATATTTTTCAGCTAGAGAAGCAATTTCTATGCTGAAATGCACTAAAATATTCACATTCTATAATTAAACCGTTAAATTTGGAATATTGTTCAAAGAAATTCCATTCTCTTTTGCAGAACCACTGTGACTATCAATTTTGAGGCTCATGTATGGTATAATGAATGGCTACTTCAAGCCCAAAATCATTTTGGTCAGTGACAGATTGGCAAAGACGACTGAATTTTAGTTGCAAATTATTATGCTGGCTCGGCTATCTATAATTTCCTCCAATTGGTTTTATTCAAGAAAAGGAAGCTATTTTATGTAAACTCTCCCCTTGCAGCTGATCTCTAGATTAGGGCTACAGAATATGAATTCTATTATACAGCCAAAGAAAGGGTGACGCTGATCTCGCACGTCACCCAATCTCACCCAGCTGTCATGAGCCTACAAGACAACCTAGATCCTAGGATAAGCCAAGCAGATAAACGTCTGTGTCTATTATCCATTTATTTGTCACTATTCTCTCTCTCTTCTTCAGGGATCAATAGATAGACAAGATTCTATCTCTCATTTAGGCTATATGGCAAGCGCCTTTGCAAGAGCTATTTTCACTTCACACATTTTTCCTCTTGAGTTTAGGCTTCAATTGGTAATTTATGTTTTCTTTCCTTTTTAGTATGAATGGTAGTCAAGTTGCTAAAAGAAAGAAAGAAATCAAATCTTGTGGTTGTGGCAATTCTAAATTATATGCCAAACTTTATATGACCAGGGCTACTTCCTGATATTTAGATTAGGCCTGCATTCCTACTGCCTAACAACTGGAAGGTCTAAAGCAGTGGTCCCCACTAGGGGCAATGGGATTACCTAGACCTAGGGAGTGCTTAGGGGGCAGCTGTGGAGTGCTGAAAGTGTAAGACTTTGAAAAGCTTATTGAGTTCTTATGTATACCTCTGTGCTGTTGGTTGGTTGGTTGGTTGGTTGGTTTTTGTCTTAAAGTGGGTGGGTATATCTGTACAGTTGTACCTCGGAAGTTGAACACCTTACGATGCGAACGTTTTGGCTCCTAAATGCCGCAAACCCAGAAGTGAGTGTTCTGGTTTGTGAATGTTCTTTGGAACCCAAACATCCGACGCGGCTTCCGTGGCTTCCGATTGGCTCCAGGAGCTTCCTGCAGCCAATCAGAAGCTGCATCTTGGTTTCCGAACATTTTGGAAGTCTAACGGACTTCTGGAACGGATTCTCTGCGACTTCCAAGTTACGACTGTATATCTAAACATTTAAATAAATAAGCAAGCCCTGAAATGTTCTTGACCATTGAATCAACTTCAAGCTTGTGTCCTGTCCTCACTTCCACCCTGGCCGGTACGAGTTCCAGGGCAGCAGATGATGGCACTAGGCCCTGCTATTGTATTACACCCTGTGTTACCCAGCTGGGGATTAGGATTGCAGCAGTGGTTTGTGGAGCCCACCAAGTAGGTGGAGCCAGAGTCAATGATGGCCAGAACCAACCGATTCTTGTTTTGCCCCCATCCTCCTCCCGTCTGTGCTTTATGTGGGAAAACACAAAAACTGAGGGAAAGGAAGCTAGCAGGCAGTGCCATCCTCTGAACTGGATGCCGGTAAGATTGCAGGCAGGTTGGAGCTGGCTAAGTGCAGTCTGAAGTTGGTGGGGAAGTGCCCCTCTTGCACTAATGGAGCAAAATTCACTGAACCGCACAAGCCCCAATATACACATTTTTCGGAGAGGGGTGGAGCTGGTCAGTTTGAATGGGAATTTGCAAAGTTTGAATCCTTCAAGCATCTCTATTCCTTTCAACCATTCCTACATTCGAAGGAGCTTATCCTACTGATCTGGCAACTTTACCCATGCCCAGCCCATTTCCAAATTAATTGCTAGAAGGCATAGAGACATAGGAAGCTGCCTTATAGTGAGCCAGACCTTGAGTCCATCTAGCTCAGTATGGTCTATGAAATGACTGGCAGCAACTCTCCAGAGTTTCAGACAAGGCTCTCCCTCCTAGCCCTACCTGGAGATGCCAGGGATTGAACTTGGGACCTTCTGCATGCAAATCAGATGCTCTACTACTGAGCTGCAGCCCTTTTCCCCAAGGCATGTTAGTAGGCTTTTGTGTGTGCAGGAGCTTATCATACTGATATGGGAATTTTACCCATGCCCCGCTCGAAAAGAATCAATTTGCAGCACCTTGAAGAAAATAAAACAATAACAAACCCTCCAAGTGTCCCCATTTTCCAGGGACAGTCCTGGATTTACAGAAGCTGTCCTGGTTTCTGATTTGATTCCTCAGGACAACCCTATTTTCATCGGAGAAATGTTGGAGGGTATGAAGTTGCGTGACCCCTGAGCCAAGGGGATAAGTAACCATTGCAACCTTTAGAAGACATCTGAAAGCAGCCCTACATAGGGAAGTTTCTTAAATGTTTAATGTTTTATTAAGTTTTTATATATGTTGGAAGCCGCCCAGAGGGACTGGCATATAAATAATAAACGTATTGTTATTATGGAATAGGATGCCCCTATTTTCACTGGAGAAACGTTGGAGGGTATGCAATAACTCACTCTGCACAGTGGGGTGCCCCACACAGACAGCAAGCCATACAGAGACCAATTTTAAGCAAGGTACACAAGGCAACTCATATACGCTGGTATGTGCTGGCTCTTACTATATTCCCATGTAGGTATTATTTGTTTCCCTGCTGTATAAAAGCCAGGGAAATGGCCTTTCTTCATATTCAGCCCCAACAACACCATGTCCCACTGCCTGAAGTCTTCAAGTGTGTTTCCTTTCCAATCTGCTTCAGTTCTCACATTTCCAACCGATGGAGGAATACTTAATTGAGGTAACCAGAAGAAGCCCTAAGCTCTGCCTTAGATTTTCTCCTAGCAGCGGTGATATCTTGTTGGGTCAGCTCTGAGTTTCCTGGCTTGTTTCTTGTTGGTTTCCTCTTTCTCTCTGAAAACTGGGCACTGGGAAATGAAACTAATGATGTTTTTGTGACCTTGGAAATCCTCTTAGATTACAAGAAACATGTACCACATTGTGATGTTGAAAAGAAGATTGATGTCCAAAGGTCTCAATTTCCCATGCTCATGTTTGTCTGATAATAAAATATGAGGAGCACTGAAGTTAATGCCCCCAGGCAAGTAATTTACGTCTCACTCAACAAGTCCCTCACAAACAAGTTCTGAGACAGACCCCCAAAGAGTGTTGGCTCACATCTTTTCAGAGGATATCATTTCATTCCTAGAATTCCCTGGGAATCACCAGAAATGAATTTCAGAGGTTAATGGCCAGTACCCTAGATGTCAAGCACAAATACCGGGGCTGAATAGTTGTTGTTTTTTATGCTGATCAGTTTGGCAATGTATACATATAGCAGCGCACACAATCAAACACACACATAAATGAAGGAAACATGATTTTTTTTAGGTATTTCTCCTCTGGAAACTGATTGGGCCTTTGTAAATGAGAACATGTTATGCATTTTTAAAATATTCTCAAAAGCATAGCTTTGGGATTTATTTATTTTTAATAAATAAATAAATAAAGAGAATCCTGAGTGAAACAGGAGGAATTTTGCCATCATAGATAATAAAAATGCTTTCTTGCACATAGATGTTGGTCAAAAAAGTGGTTGTTAATGGCTGGGTGGGTTGAGGGTGATTTGCAATGTCCCCTTTGTTGGTGGAAAGAAGCAGGAGGTGTGGTGGTTGGGCTCTGTTATAGGAAAGGGTGCAGAAATGCCTCCAAATGGGGCATTTGGGGAAGGTGCGCTGTAGCCTTGGGGTCCACTGGATTCTAAGCCCCAAGGATTTCCATAAAGGTCCAATTTTTAACCCTTTTTTGTTATGCCAGCCTTGATCTGGTGAAGCAACCTTCTACCGTACTCTGGATAATAAGAGCCAGCAGGACTTTGGATCCAAAACTTCAAGTCTCCCTGGTCTCTCAACAGGATTTATCTGTTAGTCATGTTTAGAATAGATCATCTGAAATCAATGAGACTACCAGCATCTCAACTTAAAACGCTTGTTGAAGAGGAAGGTATTCAGTCGGTGTCAAATATACAACAGGGGTGGGAATTTACCATGTGATCCTGTGCTTGTTTACTTGGAAGTCCAATTGAGATGAATGTTCCTCTCAAGTAGGCGCACATAGCATTGCAGGTTTAGACTGTGGTAGTTCTCAACTTGTTCACATGGGTGGCACTGAGATATCGCAGCATAAACAAAAGGTTTGCGGTCTGCATAGCCAAATTTTCAGTACTGATGTGGAGATATGATATCCCAGAAGGAGGAGGTGCTTCCAATCTTGAGTCACAACAATGAATCAAACATGAGAGCCATTCCTCCAAAGACATGTCCAATGTCTACTGTTACCAGGAAGGGAATAAAGAGCTCTCGGTGTCACTAGCTGATTAAAGACTAGAGAAAAACTTCATTACTCAGCTTCTTAATAGCTTCAGCTGCAGCTATTATTGGCCAACCAGTACAACCCTATGTGTGCATTTTAATACCTCAGAACAATAAAGTTTGAAAGGTGCCTTGTTAGTAAACTTTGGAGGATTATAGGTTGCTAACTGTGAGCCCATGTTGCTGAAATCATGTCATACACCAGGGTGGCCATTATAGTGCCAAACTACAGTTCCCATCATCTCTGACTACGGGCTATGCTAGCTGGCTGAGGCTGGTGAGAATTAGAGTCATTGGGGCGCTATATTCACTTTGCTGCCATACACTTTCTGTCAACAATATTTCACATCACCTACCATGCTTTGGGCATCCTTATGATTTGAACTGTGGTGGGAGGAAGAAGTCACCTGGAACAGTCCATTCAGCAGAAGCACTAAGACTTTTCATTTCTACTTCTGTCCATTCCTTGCTGGCCTTATGAACAGCAAATCAAGGGAGATGCATTTCAGAGACATTCTGATTCTTTGTATAGCTCATGTCTCTTCTGCTGATGCAGATTTTGCTGCTAAGCTGTTGTGGTGTGTTCTTTTTGTGTGTCCGTCCAAATAACATTGGTTATTTTTGCCATCTTCAACATAGAATAACATTTTGACATAGAATCATAGAATCATAGAGTTGGAAGAGACCACAAGGGCCATCGAGTCCAACCCCCTGCCAAGCAGGAAACACCATCAGAGCACTCCTGACATATGGTTGTCAAGCCTCTGCTTAAAGACTTCCAAAGAAGGAGACTCCACCACACCCCTTGGCAGCAAATTCCACTGTCGAACAGCTCTTACTGTCAGGAAGTTCTTCCTAATGTTTAGGTGGAATCTTCTTTCTTGTAGTTTGGATCCATTGCTCCGTGTCCGCTTCTCTGGAGCAGCAGAAAACAACCTTTCTCCCTCCTCTATGTGACATCCTTTTATATATTTGGACATGGCTATTATATCACCCCTTAACCTCCTCTTCTCCAGGCTAAACATGCCCAGCTCCCTTAGCCGTTCCTCATAAGGCATCGTTTCCAGGCCTTTGACCATTTTGGTTGCCCTCCTCTGGACACGTTCCAGTTTGTCAGTGTCCTTCTTGAACTGTGGTGCCCAGAACTGGACACAGTACTACAGGTGAGGTCTGACCAGAGCAGAATACAGTGGCACTATTACTTCCCTTGCTATTGATGCGGCGAAGAATTGCATTGGCTTTTTTAGCTGCTGCGTCACACTGTTGGCTCATGTCAAGTTTGTGGTCAACCAAGACTCCTAGATCCTTTTCACATGTACTACTCTCAAGCCAGGTGTCACCCATCTTGTATTTGTGCCTCTCATTTTTTTTGCCCAAGTGCAATACTTTACATTTCTCCCTGTTAAAATTCATCTTGTTTGTTTTGGCCCAGTTCTCTAATCTGTCAAGGTCGTTTTGAAGTGTGATCCTGTCCTCTGGGGTGTTAGCCACCCCTCCCAGTTTGGTGTCATCTGCAAATTTGATCAGGATGCCCTTGAGTCCATCATCCAAGTCGTTGATAAAGATGTTGAATAAGACCGGGCCCAAGACAGAACCCTGTGGCACCCCACTAGTCACTCTTCTCCAGGATGAAGAGGAACCATTGATGAGCACCCTTTGGGTTCGGTCAGTCAGCCAGTTACAAATCTGAACATAAATCTGAACAGTCTAACCAGTGCCGGATTCCAGGTATTTCTCTCCACTCTTGAACCACTTAACTCATCCACATGCCTTGGATCACAACTGATTGGAAAGCAGGACTCTAGCAGGCAGGGAGCCAGCTGAGCCAAATTCAGTAGCAAGTGCTAAGCTCTAACACATTACTCTTGAAAAAGCACGGAGACGCGAATAAAACCCCAATTAGTCTGCCGCTGCCGAATGCTTTGGGGGAGCTAATTATGACAAGTGTCTCAGAAGTGCAGGATTATCTCTGTTCCAGCCCACTGCTTTTAAATGGTAGGTTCTACAATTTATACTGCTGTATTTCCTTCTGAGGGCCCAGCAGAATAAGGTCACTTTATGCCAAGAGGGTAAATGTCATGGATGAGGGAAAAGCAGGCATGATACTTACACAGGAATTCACTGTTCAGAGTCTGACTGGCACATGCCCACCCTATTTTATGTGTCTGCCTCTTGCAGTAGCAACAGCAACCTTGATCATATATTGAACCAGTGTGATGCAGTGAATAAAGTGTTGAACTAGGACCTGGCAGACCAGGGTTGAAATCCCCATTCAGTCATGAAGGTGACTGGGTGACTAGGGACCACTCTCAGCCTAACCTACCTCACTGGGTTGTTTGTCAGGATGAAATGGAAGAGGGGGGGCAATGCCACCTTGAGCCCCTTGGGAGAAATATGGGATATAAAAGTAGTAAAATAAATGAATAAATGCTATCCACCTTACTGTTTCAGAGGAATAATTAGCTGCCCTGACTTTTCTTATTGTGTTGTTGCTGTTACATTTTATTATTTTATGCATTTTTAAAAAACACCACCACCTTACATACCATCCTTCTAAAAATGAAGTGGTGAATGGAGCAATCACAACAAACTGACTGGAATACTGTGTGTGTGTGAGAGAGAGAGAGAGAGAGAGAGAGAGCGCACACACACGCACAGTTTTAAAGAATAGCAGAAAAAAATATTGTAGACATAACCACAGCAGAAAGTTGACACCAGAAAGTAAAGTCAAATTCCTTAAACACACTCACACTAAAATTCCTGATCTGAAAAGAGCAAGCTGCCTAAAATTAGATGTTGTTGTTGTCCAGAAAGCTTTTCAGCTGGGTGAATTCCACAACCTAAATGTGAGGGAGAGCAAAGCAGTTGTCTGCTTTCAATCTCCTGAAACGCTCATAACAATTGAAGAGATTCCTGCTGGATTCATAAAAAAAATATTAAAAAATCGCTTGATAATATTTTAATGTTGATTTCATTATTTATTGTTATTGGCTGTTAATTTTTTTAATAAGTCAGTCACACACATACACAAGAGGGGGGGAAATGCTCACCCCCCCCCAATCTATCCTGTTATGGACAGAGGGCTCTGCCATCCACCAGCACAGGCAGACACTCTTTCCTCTTGCTGTTTGCTATAAACACTTCAAAGTTCAGCCTAGACAGCAGATTAAGGCAAAGTGGGCAGTAAAATTCAAATCAGCACACTTTCAAATGACTTGAATGGGGTTCTGCTTAGCTCCCTTCGAAGAAAATCCCTCACATTTTGAAGGAAAATCTTTAATACTTTGAAAACATTTTGTCCCTTAAGGGAGCATGCTCTTTTTTATATAGCTGTTTCATCTACAGCCAAACAATACCTGATAATATACTTTTCAAGAGATAATTCTCCCTTGAGTCACTTAATCAGACTCCACTCCCCAAAGAGAAATATCCATCTCTAGCTTTAAAAACAAATATACCTGAGCTTGTTTGAGCTGATGTGTTCTGATGCGTACATGTAAAATTACCAGGGGCTTTAATTATGACAGCTGTGTTTTGAAGGCTGTAGATCCATTTCCCTTCTTTTGTCAGGCAGTTCTTCATGAAAACTTGGCCAGTTTATTGAAGAGTGGGCAAGCTGCGTCTGTCTGTGGTCACTTTTCATTACTGGGCTGTCCTGCAGAGTCACCCTGAGCACAGGCATCTTTACATTATAAAGAACTCCAAAAAAGGATGGACTGCCTATGATGCAGAGAATCCAAATGATCACACGTTGAGAAAGATCAAAGGCAATGTCTTAATACTAACTAAAAAAATCTGACTCATCAAAGCTTTGTTTCATCTTAATGCTTACAAAACATCAGCTCATTTATTTTTTACTGGTCAAAGAAAGCTTACTATTTTTCCCCCTCCCAACAGCACAGCAGCAGGATAATAAGACATCTTGTTTTTTATTATTCTTTTTTATTCAAGGGACCTGCACATTCCCAGTGGTGATTCTATTGGCTAATGAACCTGGGATCATTAACTCCTAACACGGGAGACTTTAATGGCATTATCCATTCTATTTAGGGGTATAGATTCATGAATTTAACCTTAAGGCACTAACCTGCACTTTTTGACCTTAAAGAACTTCTGGGTTAATGGCAAACAGCAAGCATTGCCAAAATGAACAGAATGAAAAGTCTACGAGCAAAAAGGGCAACCTGGAACCTGAGAGTTCACCACAAAGGAAAAGGAAAGAACACAGAAAGGCAGACATTTTTGTTGCAGCTTGGTAGGATAATCGAATTACCAGTCTGTCACTCTATGACGGCATTCACACCATGCATTCGAAAAAGGACTCCGATACCACTTTAAAAAACCATGGCGTCCCTCAAAGAATTCTTGGAGTTGTAGTTTGTAAAGGGTGCTGAGAGTTGTTAGGAGACCCATATTATCCCCTCCCAGAGCAGCATTTCCTAGGGTGGTTTTATTATTAATCACTCTTCACAAGGATTTGTGGGAATTATTGCTCTGTGATGGGAATAAGGGTCTCCTAACAACTCCCAGGACCCTTTACAAACTACAACTCCCAGGAGTCTGTAGGGTGTGAAAAAGGTAAAGGTAAAGGACCCCTGGACAGTTAAGTCCAGTCAAAGGCAATTATGAGGTTGCGGCACTCATCTCGCTTTCAGGCCGAGGGAGCTGGCATTTGTCCACAGACAGTTTTCCAGGTCATGTGGTCAGCATGACTAAACCACTCAGTCTAGCAGTTTAGCTCACCACAGAAAAAAAGCTGTTAGCAGCATTGTCTTTACTAGATCAGCACCAACGTGCACTGTGTACAGATGTTACAAGTAGTCTTTTTCTCTGAACCCGGAGCGGGTTCTCTGCTTCAAAGCCCTTGCTGTGTTAAAGTCCACAGCCAAGTCTCAAGTTCAGTTGCTTGCAAAGCCTTCATGAGGCTTGTTTTCCAGACCCTTGATAATCTTGGTTACTCTCCTCTGCAAACGTTCCAGGTCATCAATACCCTTCTTAAATTGTGGCACTTCCCTGTTTGTTTTAGTTTTTTAACTGATTTCAGTGGGAGACCAGTCCAGTCTTCTGATGCCTGCAGCTTCCGTATTTTCCATCCAAATGGCATGACATTTGCAGGGCTTCTGTCCCACCTTGATCAAACCTGCTAAATTTTAAAGACCCCGTTTTATATCTATCAATTCAATGCTTTGCCTTCCTGTACCCTTTCTGTAGCCTGTAGTTAATTGGCATATAAGATATGCATTGCATCCTCCCCAATAAAAGCCTTGTATAGATTTGCCTTAAGTGTTCTCATTGCCACTTAGATGTACCATTATAAAAATGAAACCCAAAGCACAGAAAACATGTTGCTGGGTGCCTGATTTTTCTGACCTACATAAGATTCACAGTCTGAAAGCCAAGATTAATTGCCGCTCTCCTAAGCCACCTGGCTTTTCCACACCTAATCAATGGGAGCTCAATTAGAGCATCATTCCCTGTTTCCTCACATTGAATGAATATGGATCAGTTCATTACATCAACACAATGTCTGCTGTGAGGCCAGTCTAAGTGCAAAAGTGGGTTTCTTAGCTCAGCAAAATGGCAGGGGAAGATATCAGGAAACTCTGTCAAGTACTTTTCGGAGGGCAAGAGAGGGCACACATGAGGCCAGCAAGAATCCTGTTTGTAAGTCTCTGGTTCTGTTCTTGGCATGGGATGCAAAAAGGTGCAATCCTGCATGACTGTCAACACTGTTTTAAGTTATGTTTCATCAGGTTCAAAAGTGCAAGATGGAGCATGATCTTCTGAGGGTTGGAATTGTGTTTACTCATAGACTTCACATAAACATACGAGGAAAATTTCAGGTCCGATGGAATGTCTCTTTGTACCATGTCACTTTGCAAAACAACAGCAGCAAAACAGCCTCATGGGATATGTGTGGGCATAAATAATTATTCAAATATGCATGGATAGAGGCACTACTTGTGTAAAAAAATGTGGTGTTATGTATGATCAATGAGCTTGCAGGGCAGCAGCTGAAGAAGGAGCAAAAAGGGTTTTCTTGTGTGTGTGTTTCTTTGTGGCTGATTAGCTGCTCTCCCTGTGCAAAGGTCAGAGGGGGCAGGGTTTCTGTTGAGGCAGGTGATTAGCTGTGGGAGGAGCTTATCAGAGCTCCTTATGATGGAGGACCGCTGTAGCCACCCCCAACGACACGTTCTAAAGATGGAGGGGGAGGGAACAGCTGCAGTCGCCTGCGGTTCCTGTGCAATGTTTGCCATCTTGCCAAAGGTTGCAGGCAGCTTTACCTGCAGCAATTGCATGTTGATTGCCCTCTTAGAAGACAAAGTCCAGCAACTGGAGGAACATGTAGCTACGCTCCAAAGAATTAGAGAGCTGGAGCTCTTCTTGGAAGCAACAGAGCACACCGTCTCCACCAAGGAGGAGACAGGGGACTCCCCTGAGAAGGAGGCTAGTTCACCAACACAGGAGCCAGATATATGGAGAAACGTGACTCAAAGAAGTAGGAGGCCCAGGGTTCGCTCTGATTGTTTAGAAATACACAATCGCTTTGAGGTCCTCTCCCCTAGCATGGAAGACGAAGAGCAGACTCCATTTGAGGATCTCTCCCTCATTACAGTCGATCAGGTATATGAAGACGAGCAGCAAAGTCAGTCCTCAGGGAATGTGCAGGTGACCTTGGAACGGACAGCTCACAGAAGAACCCCGACCAAACCTAAGAGGAGGCGTGTAGTGGTGATAGGGGATTCCCTACTGAGGGGAACAGAAGCTGTGGGCCTGACAAGATGTCTCGGGAAGTGTGCTGTCTCCCCGGGGCTAAGATCCAAGATGTAACTGAACGACTGCAAGGAATCATAAAACCCACTGACAAATACCCCTTCCTCTTGGTTCATGTGAGAAACAATGACACTGCAAGCAATAGCCTCCAGAAGATCAAAAGAGACTACGAGGCTCTGGGCAGGAAATTGAAGCAATTAAACGCACAAATTGTCATCTCATCTGTCCTCCCAGTTGAACGACATGGCCCAGGGAGAGAGGGAAAAATAGTGGAAGTGAACAGCTGGCTTCGCAAATGGTGTAAACAGGAACGGTTTGGATTCTTAGATCACGGACTGCAGTTTCTTGAAGATGGACTTCTGGCAAGCGATGGGCTGCACCTCACAACGGTTGGGAGGAATGTTTTTGCCAAAAATCTCAGAAACCTCATCAGGAGGGCTTTAAACTGACTAACGTGGGAGAGGGAGACAGTGCTCCTGAAGGTAGGAGTCTATCAATTGAAGAAGATAATCATCCAAATGTCATAGACCAAATGGAGCAAACAGCACGCAGACCTAGTGGTGGGAGGAAAAAATCCTTAAATAAGAGACACGGGGGAATGATTAATGGACTTCAATGTCTGTACACTAATGTACAAAGCATGGGAAATAAACAAGATGAGCTTGAGCTCTTGGTACAGCAAACTAAATATGACATAATAGGCATCACTGAAACCTGGTGGGATAAGTCCCACGATTGGAATGTAATAATGGAGGGATACAATCTATTTCAGAGAAACAGACCAGACAAGAAAGGAGGAGGAGTGGCGTTATATATCAGGGATGTGTATACCTGTGAAGAGATCCAAGATTTAGAACCTCAAAGCCAAAGTGAGAGCATTTGGGTCAAAATTAAGGGAGAGAAGAATAACAGTGACCTCATTGTGGGAGTTTACTATAGATCCCCAAGCCAAACGGAGGACATAGATGATGCCTTCCTGGAACAGATGGCCAAGCATGCAAAAGGAAGGGAGATAGTAGTAATGGGGGACTTCAATTACCTGGATATTTGTTGGATGTCAAACTCAGCCAAAAGCATAAGGTCAAACAGATTCCTCACTGGCCTTGCAGACAACTTCATTGTCCAGAAAGTGGGAGAAGCAACAAGAGGAGTTCAAACGCTAATGAGTTCAATGGGACTTACTTCCAGGTAAATGAGTATAGGATTACAGCCTAAACAAAGTTATTGTAGAGCCGGTGTAGCTAAACTGTGGCCCTCAAAGGTTCTCAGATGCCAACCATTGGGCATGCTGGCTGGCGATGACAAAAGGGGAGCCACTCCTGTTATAGAGGACCAACAGAGGTATCCATGCTCAGTTGCAAAGCATTCCATTTTACCTTTTCTATACAGGTGTTTACATTTCTGTTTGCAGTTTCACTGGCCTTTGATCTCACAGACATTTTATTTAGATGACCTGATGTGTGTCTAGTCATATATCCATGCAGACAACTGAAACTAATGATACTATTTCTATTTCCAGGTAAAATTTAGTGTTGTGACAAATCTTTTAGAAAGGCCCAAGTTTTAACCTGCTGCCGCTTCACCACATTTCTCTCCCTCTTTTCTAGGAAGCATTTCTCCCCTTCCTAGCTGATCTGCTATCCCAAAATGAGCATAAAATGCCAAGACACTAAGGAGCCAATCAGTTGTGACTATATGATAATATCGCTAAAAGCAAATTAAACTGATTTAGAGAGAGAATAATGCTTCCTGGACTAATCACATGGGTGATCACAGCCCCTCAGGGATCACATAATGAATGTGACAGTGACACTGAGAGCCAACAAAGTCTATCTTGGGCAACACTGATGATTTTTGCCCGCTTTTAAGCAATTCTAAAAAGAAATACTGAAAGGGGACAGTGCCTTTTGATGATAAAGAGTTTATAAGAAGCACATCCCTTTGTGGGGTGAGGGTAGCCTAATACACATATTAATATCATAGTCATTTATGTAGCATTAGCTAATTCCACAAAATGTGTGGAAATACTGTGAAAAGCCATAAAGGTTAAATCAAGATCTGCCCTGTCCCTTGCGCATCTTCTAATCTTGTTTTCAGTGGCTTCCAAGTTTATTAGGACGGTGTGAGTTTCCACTTGGCTTCTGCTATCTTCTTTTTCTGCACTGTGTCATTATCAGCGATCACACCCACTCTAAGCTCCCTGTCATCCATTCATTCCTTTCAAGTGTTTTATCTTGCCTCTATTGTAAAGCAATTCATCTTTGTGCAGCTTTCAAGGTAGCATTCATATACATAATAATGTGGCACTTAATGGATTATGATGCGATTGTATCTGGACTGGTATGAGGCTGAAATAAACGTGCCTGGTCATGATACCTTTTTGGGTAATCGGGCTGCTACGGTATTATGAGCAACGGAATGGGAAATGTCTCCCATTTGTTTCATGATGACAGAAATATAATGACACTACCTCCGGTACATATTAGGTAATTACTTGGGAGGAGTACCAGGAAGTGAATCTTGCACCATGTATGGTAGACTCAATGATAAGGTAGACAGATGGTAAACATCTTTCTTTAGCCAGTGAAACCACTGCCACTGGTGTTGTCAAAGTATGAAAATTCATAGCTTAAAGCTTACCTCTGAAGTGGAGCTCATGTTGTTTGGCCAGGTGACAACCAGTATGACATAGTAGACATAGTCCTGGAGTAAGACTAGTGATACCTGAGTTCAGATTGCCATCTCTCAGCCTAGCCACCATCACAGATTTGTTGTGTGAATGGAGCTCAATTGGTGCAATAATACAGTGGTACCTCGGGTTAAGAACTTAATTCGTTCTGGAGGTCCGTTCTTAACCTGAAAATCTTCTTAACCTGAGGTACCACTTTAGCTAATGGGGCCTCACACTGCCATCACACAATTTCTGTTCTCATCCTGAAGCAAAGTTATTAACCTGAGGTACTATTTCTGGGTTAGCGGAGTCTGTAACCTGAAGCATCTGTAACCCGAGGTACCACTGTATAAGCCTCTTCCAAAATATCAATTCAATCCCAGGAAGGAGTCATTTAACTTCTCTGATTCCTGTAATGTGATTTGACCCTCAGATCCACCTGTTATCATCATGATTTTCTGCCACATAAGTATTTGTAATTTCTGGTTGTGAGCTTCCGATCACGCAGTTTATTCTTTCTGAATGCTCATCTCTGTTGAGCAAATTATTATGTTAATCACCATCTTTGACTTTCCAAGATAGCACCCAGCCCAGCTTGTGGAGCATGTAAATATCGCAGCCTTGCTTTTCTTTTAAATGCGAGAGGAGGTTTGCCCCACAGAATCATTGAAACCACAAAGGCATAATCAATGTCATAAAAAAGATACACATTAACATCCAGCTATGTAATTACCTTACAATTTAGAGGCCCTCATATACATGAAGATAATATGGCTCTGTAATGTGGCTGAAATGATATTTCTGAAAACAGATGCTTTCTCCAGCCATCTGTGATAAGTCTGTTTGTGCTCTAGCCTTACTCCTTGCCTGCAAGCCAAAATAAATAAAACAACAACCTAAAAACGCCTCATGAATGGCACTGGTGAAATAACTTCATTCATTAATGTTCATATCACGTAATTTTCCTTTTCTCTAGGCATACAGCACTGTTCCCTGTATTACACAAGATTTCTCTAATTAAAGCTGCCCTGATCATTCTTTAACCCCAGTGAAATTAATCAAGGTTAAACTGAATCTGACCCTAGACCAGTGGTGTTTGTTGGTGTCCCTTTTCCCTTAAAAAAGAAGATGGAGCCACTGTTCCAGATGCTATTAGACCTCAAATAGGCAAGAATTTTATTGTCTGTGGAATGAATCAAGCGAGAACTCATTTGTCTAAATGTCCAGGGAACATCCAAAACATTGTGATGATAAAAAAGTTTGCTTAAATGCATAGGTTGGCTAACCTGGATGGAGTAACCGGACAGCTTCTTGCTTGGCTAACAGTCATCTTGTCAGTCCCAGAAATACGTAATAAAAAGTTGTAGGCATGTTGTTGGGCTCCAGCAGCTCCAACCAGCATGGTCAGCAACATCTGGAAGGCTCAGGTTCCCCATCCCTGACTTAGATGGACTCTTGAAATTTGAACGGAATTGTTTTTGAGACCTTGTGACTTGCATAATAGTGCCTTTTGCCCAACCAAAAGTATTATTTTGCCCAACCAAAAGTGTTATTCATGCAATTAGTAATTTCATGATGTTATCCCCCCTCCCCAAGTAAATACCTGCTGTGGGGATCAGGTGCATGGTGGGTTGGATGGGGAGAAAACCCTTTGCCCTGCCAGAGTCCCAATGGGGAGAAAGGATCCTATATGCCCTGGGAGGTGAGTTGATACAGTCCCTAACAGGAGTTTACCTCTTGATGCAAATAGAAATCCTGGGCCCCCCAATCTGAAATCACAGGGAGGCCAAATGGTTAAACACCCATTTTCCGACATTGTGGCCTGACTACAGATCAGGACATGGTTTGTGGCTCCTATTAGTTACCTGAAAAGAAGGCTTACCATATTTTTCCATGTATTGGGTGCCCCCATGTATAGGATGACCCCTATTTTTGGGGACTCCAGATTAAGAAAATGGGGGGAGAGTGACCTGAACTGTTGACGAAAATCACTCATCTGCCGGACCAACGCTGACAGCCACGCACCACTAATAAGCTGCCTATCAGCTGTTCACTCGCAGGCAGAATCAGACAATCACTGAGCTTTTCTGGGGGGGAGGCTCAGAGATGTTGAGCTTTCTTGGGGGGGGGGAGGCGCCGTTACCCAGGACGGGCACAAGGTGCAAGGTTTCTATGATGGGAAAGGCGCGGAGAGGTGGTATTACTTTGATCGCCATGGCCAACTGGAGCTGCAGTGATGCTCACGCGTAGCCGATCACAGACTCCGTGTGGCACAAATGGACCACCTTCAGCCTCCCTCCCTACTGTAGGGCGGGCTGAGTGGGAGGAGGCAAGCAGACTATGGAGGCCCCGTGGCTCGCTACTGTGAGGAGCTGCAACTGCCAGAGCATGTATGGCGGCAAGTACCGTATTTATTTATATATTTAATTGCTACGGTATATTCTGTGTATAAGACGACCCATGTTTCTAAACTTAATTTTTTTTGGGGGGGGGACCTTGTATTATACATGGAAAAGTATGGTAACATGATTTCTAGTGGTATGAATGATGTCACATCTCTGAGTGAGTGAACTGAGTTGCGCTTGGTATAGACGTCACCAAGGCTTAAATCAACCCTGCACCCGGATCAAAGGAGCACACATGCATATTTTAACTGCCTCCCTGAGCTGTCTTGGTGGAAGGTGTCCTAGAGAACATTTGAGTTTGTTTAAGCAACAACAGCATAGTTTAGTAACGCTGTGTGAAAGGATTTTGAAAAGCAATACTGTAGGGAAACACTGTACGAAACATATATAGTCAACCTTTCTCTTTTGAAAATCTCTGGGGGTTATTCATCAAAATTCTTTGCAATTCCATAATCAGATGTGCACAAATAGCCCCTGAATTGATCTAATGTTACTAGGGAAGTGCCATTTTAAATATGCCTTTAGCACAGCCCTCCCCAACTTGGTACCCCACCAGATGTTTCAAACTACAACTTCCATCCCTCAGATTTCCACATATCCAGAAAACTGCTGGATGAGAAAGACCATCCTCCTGGTAGGGATGGAAAAGACTAAAGTTGCTCAGCATAGGGACTTCCGGGGTTAGCGCCATCGGCAATGGTGGAGTTCCTCTAACCAAGAGGAACCCGCTCCATGAAAATCGGGTCTTGCCGCCGCGGTGAAGGCGGAGACCCTCTAAAAATCCCAGGCGGAGGAAGCCTGGGAACGTGGGATTCGGCTGACACCAGGAGTGCCTCCCCTACTCGCAGGGAAACCCTTTTTCGGGGATCCGAAGCGATGTGGGGTGAGTGGCGTGGTGTTTTGAATCAACCGCTACTTTTACGGAGTGGAGCCGCACAGCCGTTGCCGGAGAGCGCTGACTTTTTTCCTGTGGACAATTGGACTCTAAATAAGTACCCGTGAGTAGAATGGAAAATTGGATTAAGAAACATTTTAATTTGGCACTGAAGCGGGAAGGCTCAAAACAGGAAGTCCGCCTCCTGTTTTTTGTAAATAGATTGAAGCAAAACTTTGTAAGCTAAAGTCTGGAAAGTCTATAAAGGTCTAAATTTCCTTCAGTTATCACCACCAAAACCCCTCTTGGAAGCAGGAGAAAAGGGGGGGAATTTTTGACTGTTTAAGCCTGCGGGAGAGAGAGTAAAGAAAGATAAATTTCCACCATCTCAAACCTGGGAACGGGGTGTCAGAGACAGAAATTTATGGGGAAGTTCATCGACTGTGAATGGAACGTCTTTTGATAGATAGTAAAAAAAAAGAGAAACAAATTGACTTCAATGTTGCCTCTTGCATTCAAAAGAAACAAAATATTTGAAAAATGAAAGTAATTTCCTTTTGTTGGTCCTGCTTTCAAAAGATGGATACAAATAGAAATTGTCTCCTCTAGAGGGAGCTTGTTAATTTGTTGCTGGAGTCGATCTGGGGATTTCACAGCTGTAAGATTAGGATCGTGAGACCAGACTCTGACCTTGAATAAAAATGTGTTTAGAAGAAGTTTTGGTGCTTGCTTTTTGCAAGACAAGTGCTTTGCTGGAGCAGATGCATGAGAAGATGGATTTGATGACTGTTGCAGTTAAAAACTTTGGACAAACGGCGAATACCCATATAGAAACCATTCAGGAACCAGCCCAGGAACTTGTTTTGACAGGGCAAGCGCAAGTGCAGAAGATAATGGAGGAGGTTGCTGTTCAACCTCAAGTAACACAAATGGAGAGATCCGAGGCCTTGCAGGAGCATAAGCCGCTGTTTTTGAAGTTTGAATCTGGAGTGGACCGGGGGGGGGGGTCTGGAGTTGTGAGGGCCCTTAATTTTGGAAGGACTTTGAAACATGCTTTTAAATATTTCCTGGATTACAGTGTTGACTGTGGGGAATGGGACTGTGGGGAATGGACTGATCTGCTGAGGGGAGATGGAGATATTTTTGGATTGGAGTTCTCCCGAGACCTACCCCCCCAATGAGAAAGGAAAGAAATTAAGAAAAAGATCAACAAAAGACAAAGTAAAGTACAGGTATAAACAAGAAGAAGATCTGCAGAAGGGACATGGAAAAGACTTAAGAGCCTCAGACATAAGATCACCAGGTTAATGGACTAGATGGAATGGACAAGAAGGACTGACAATACCCGAGAGCAGGAAGAAGAGACGTTGGATGAAGATTGGAAGAAAGTTTTTTTTTTTTTTAATTATTTTGAGAATTAGTGTAAAATTAATGAGTATTAGGAAAAATGTTGGAATGAAACTATTTGGCTTTAGTAGGAATGATATATGTACAAATAAGTATTAAGTTTTAAGTTTTAAGGTTTTTTTTATGGTAAGATAAGGTTAAATAAATTAAGGTAAATTGAATGACAGAATATAGTGAAAGATGGAAAGGATTTGTTGAGTTAATTAAAAGGTTAGATCGTTAAGATAAATTATATAACAAAAATCGAGAAAGATGGAAAGAATTTGCTGAAACAATTAATTAAATTAGAATACAAAAAGGGAGGTGTGAGGAGGTCGATGAAACAAGTAAATGAAAGATAAAGATATGGAACATTGGATGTGTGTTTTAATGTTATTGGTTTTTTTTTGCTGTATTGGTATTGTTTTTTATGCTTTTCTTTTTATGTATTGTAATGTGTGTTTTGTTAATTTTTTTGTTGTTTTCTTTTTCTTTTTTTCCTGTAATTCTTAAACTTTTAATAAATATCATTTAAAAAAAAATTAAGTTGCTCATCATATACAATTTAAGAGGCCTGCAGGTGTGGACTACTCTGGTCTAATTCAAATGCATGGAAAGTGGATTAACAGTTAATAATACTAAAATGTGGACAAGCCCTTAGACATGCTTAGAATAAACACTTTTTTAGGGGAAAGACTAACTTTGATTGTAATTGTTTTTCATGAATTTTCATGGATTGATATGGATCCAAACACCCTTTTGTTAACTTGAACTAACTTGAAGTTGCTTGAAATTTATTTGCTGAAATTAACAGTTTAGGCTCTCAGTCAGAAGCCACATTCAGATGAACCATGGTTTGGAAGACTGGGAATGAATCTTGTATTCACATTGCCACTTCTCCTGTTCCTTCACATGTGTAGCTCAATTCAGTGTTTCTTATTTTGAGCACCAGACGGGGAGAATTATGGCTTGATGGATCAATGCTCTCAGGCAAGCAGGCAGCTCTCTTTGTTAAACTGTTAGTATTTCTGGGCCACCTGATTCTTTGCTTCCTCACCAGTTGCTGTGTTCGTTATATCAAACTAATCATTAGTTCAGTGTCTTCTAACACGTCCCTTGAAGAGCCACAGACCACACTGTTACGCTACCAGCGATCTTAATGGCATTGAAATCCATTTTAAGGTTTTCTTTGCTCTGAGGGAGGGAAGTTCCTTGCTGGCACTCCTGTCTGGCTGCTTAGTGGAGAACAGAAGATGAAGACTCTAAGAATTAGAGACTTCACCCTTTAGCCTTCCACAAGGCTCATATTTCATTGCAACAAAATGGATTTCATGTAACCTTAGTTGTGTAAATCCACAGCTTTGTGGTGAGCCTGATATCTCCCCAAAGGGCCTGGAATGTGGTGGCAGCTGTTTTGCTGCTATCCTCTATGTCTTTAAGAGATCCCACAATTTTCTCTATTATACCTCCCATGTATTTGATAGCTGCCATCTGCTCAGTTTCTTATCTGGAACTGACTAATACTGAACCAGGGAGCTCGGTGGTTGAGGCTGTTTAATGTTGGCGACCTTGTCAATAATCAGACCAGTATTTGTTCGTACTTAGCCCGCCAGAGTCATCAGCAGTTGTACTCATTTCAAATATTAGCCAACGGAACAATGCCTTCAGAGTATTTGAGGCCTGACAACAATATTGTACTCATTTAGCATAATAATTTGTCATGATACTTGCCCATCATTCAATAAATATAGATTCAGGGCACAGAAGTATCTACTCCAAATCCCCTAAAAAACTCCATAAATCAGTTGCCATTTTTTTCAACTAAAGGAAGCCACAGCCTCTTTTTTATATTAAACAATATGGATCAATAGGGAAATATAAATAAGAAGCACATACACATAGGGGGAGAGAGAATAATAACAATAATTATGCAGACTAACAAAACTATATTAGATGTTTTCAGGACCCACCCTATTCCTGTGATTGTAATCTGTTTTAACTGTTTTTAATTCTGAATTTGTTGCTCTGCTGCTGAAGAGCATAAATTGATAATAATAGAACTCCTTCTCTTGGAGACAATAAAAAACCTAGTCTGGATAATAAGAAACATGAATACTGGGGTTTGAGTAGAAAAATGTATCATGGGACAGAGGGGTATCAAAGGAGAGAAAACTTGTAGGAGGAATAAAAAAGAACATCTGAAGTATTTGTGGAGAAAATGTGTTATAAAATCTACCATAGTGAGATTAAAATTTTCAAAAGTAGAGGCTCAGTGCCTTTGCTAATAAAAAATAGGGGTTCCATAGTACGGTACTTAGCTAACTGGGAACCGCTGCCACAAACAGTTTAGGATCCAAAAAAAACAAAGGAAGGCCACTCCTGAGAGTGGCCTGCTATGCTTCAAGATTGGCAAAAGAAGCTCTTAATTATGTGCCATTCATATGAGAGCTTCGTTCAGTACAGCATACAGCATTCTCTGTACTGGTATCCAGTTTATGCAATGACCTCTCCTCCTAAGTCTAACAGAAACCAATATTTATGATTGGGGAAGAAATTTGATTCATATTTAAAGGTGAGCCTAGTTAATTCACACTTTCTGAACCAATATGTGAACTGAAGCACAGCTATCCTTTGAAATTTGCACTTCTCTGATTTTTGCAATACAATTACCCAGTCAGGTAACGTGTTCATGAATTCATATATTATGCTAAAGTATAATATATGCATAAAATGCATGTTTTAATGAAAATAGCATTATTTTAGGGGAAATTGATTTGCAAAAAAAAAAAAAAAAAAAAAAAAAGCTTTGCAAAAAATGTGTGTGCCATACTAGGCAAAATCGCATTCAAAGATACGTATATTAGAATAAATTCACCCTAAAATGCTCCTGAATTTTCATTAGGGCTTTTTTTTTTTTTAATGCAACTGATCTGGAAATGTGGAGAACTGAACTTAAGATGGATGTCTCTCAATTTCTCATTTTCCCAAATAGACAGATCCATCCATCCCTATCAACACTGCTATCATTTCACCACCAAGTTAAGACACATTTGTTTGCTTAGGCATTTTAATTGTCTATAGTGTCTTTTTGTGGAGACTGTTTTTAGCTGCAGCTTGTTTTTAGCTTCCCCTCTTTGGATTTTTAATGAATTTGTTGTTTGTTCCATTGATTTGGTTATCACTTGTTTTATGTTGTTGCAACCCCCCCCCCCCACCGTCAACACCTAGGAAGGGTGGGCAATAAATTATTTGTTAAAAAGAATAATAAATTGTGCAGATCAGCCGATTGTGCTTCTATGGCAACTCTCCAGACAAAGAAATAAAATGGAAGTATTCTGGTTAGCAGTTCCTCTTGTTAACCTTGCTTGTGTGGAATATAATAAGGATCAAAGGGGTGGTAGGTAATGAGGGAAGACATTTCTTTTTATATTCCAAAGCCCCTTTATTTTTCCATTTTGTGCTCTTTCTCGCATCTGTTATTTGAAGTGAGGACAATGAGAGATGAAAAGTCAAAAACAGGGGAAACCACAAAGGTCAAGAAGGAGATTGGCTGTAGCCACCTGAACTTGCAAACCAGCATCAAGCACTTAATTTCTTCCGGTCCATCATGTTGTCTTGAAGGAGCGGTTGAGGCTTTCTGTTCAAGCTTCTTTTCCATTTCTTCTTTCATGGCAAGAACACAACTACTGCCCAAAATTTCTTTCATGGCCAGAAGTGCTGCTGTGTCTCTGACTTCCTTCCCTTAATTATACAGCAAAGGAATTGCTCTAAAATGAACTCAGATCAGATCAAAATAACAGCTGGGGAGGGGGAATAGACACAGAAGAAAACACTTGATCTTCTTTCAATGTTGCAAATGTAGATAGTGTCCTCCTAGTGATTCTGAAAATGAACGCAGTAAAGACTCTCAACAGGCTGGCCACTTTTAAGAATTCAGTTAAATGGGAACCATTCTTCCATTCTGAGTGCTCACTGGAAGGACAGATCCTGAAGCTGAGGCTCCAGTACTTTGGCCACCTCATGAGAAGACTCCCTGGAAAAGACCCTGATGTTGGGAAAGATGGAGGGCACAAGGAGAAGGGGACGACAGAGGACGAGATGGTTGGACAGTGTTCTCGAAGCTACCAGCATGAGTTTAACCAAACTGCGGGAGGCAGTGGAAGACAGGAGTGCCTGGCGTGCTCTGGTCCATGGGGTCACGAAGAGTCAGACACGACTAAACGACTAAACAACAACAACATTCTTCCATTGGATCTCACATTATACAAAGCACTTTGCCACTGTTTAATCAAACTCAATGCATGGTGTGTGTGTGTGGGGGGGGGGGAATCTCTTTCCCTAGTCTCTTTTCCATGACTTCAGAGATGCCCATACCGTTTTAATTACAGGTTGAAAGAGATTGCCTGGATAAAGATCAAATTCTTCACACCAAATATTAGCAGTAAACTTGATTGATTGAGTACGAAGGTCCTCCAGACCCATGAACGGTGAAGGTGCTATTGACAGAGGTACATTATAAGCATTCTAAAGTTTGTGTTGGCATGCATTTGTAAGAGTTGGCTTTCCCAGTGTAGAATTAGCTGGTTTATAGAACTTCAGCTCCTTCCTGTCCCAAATTGGGGTCATGGTAATCTTGGCTGGATGATGTTCAAAAATGGATTGTTCTTAGGTCACCGTTTACTCCAAGATAACTATGTTTTGGTCTGCTGTAGAAATGAAAGGGAGAAAACCTATTTTCTAAAACATTGTTGGATATGTTCTTCACATGACAGCCCTATACGATTGCCAACAATGTAAAATAAGTTCAACTGAAAAGCATTTTGTTTGGGGAGATATGAAGATACATGGAAGTTCTGTCAATGGTGGGGGAGGAGAAATTTGGTTCAATTCCTGTTTTGATGTGAACCTACCTATCTAATTTGCACTTCCAGAAGCAACTTGCCAACCAAAAACACAGCTAACCTTTCAAATTCATGCTTCTCTTAATTTTGTGATCCAGTTCCCCAACCCTCCAAAATGTGTGTATTAGGAGAAAGCTGGCATGAAAATGCTTAGTGAATAAAACATTAAAATGCACCATGTGAAGGAAAACTGCTTGCAAAAATATGCATAATAGGCAAAATGTTGTTGTTTTTTAAAAAATTGTGCACTAAGAGAAATGAACTCACACAAATGTGCAGTAAAATAGTGATGAATTTTCAAATTTTAATGCGAACTCATATGAAAATATTGCAAATTTAATTCAAGATTAGAAGAACAGGCAACGAGAGAACTCAAAGGTAACAGATGCATTCAATCTTATGGTGGTGCATCTGTGATGGCCAGGCTCAAGCATATATTGATATTGCCATCAACCAGTGAGGAACATATTTGCAGCTCTCTCCAATAGCTTGAAAAGTGGAGGGGGTGGGAACCTCTGGGGCCAGGACCTACGTTGACCTCTTATCGAACTGGTGGCAGAGGTTCTCTGTCCAACAACCCTCTGAAACTCATATTTCACTCATCTGCTATTTCTACCTTTGGTGCTCTGGTCCCTGGCAATAATATTATAGGAACAGACATTATGCTCCTCTGGTGTAATTCATCCAGCTCTACAAGAAGCATGTGAATAAGGTCAGGCAGCTGCCCCACAAGTAGTTGAATAAGGTCAGGCAGGTTAAATTTTCTCAGTTCTAACTCTCAACTGGGAAGTACTGGTGTTCCATACTGGAAGGTAATGCTGCTGAAGCAAAAAGATAGACTTTTCATTACTACCTGTAAAATTAATCATAAAACTGTAGAGTTGGAAGGGAACCCAAGGGTCCTCTTGTCCAACCCCCTGCAATGCAGGAATCTCAGCTAAAGCATCCATGACAGGTGGCCATCCAACCTCTGCTTAAAAACCTCCAAGGAAGGAGAGTCCACAACCTCCTGAGGGAGTCTGTTCCAGTGTTGAACAGCTCATACTGTCAGAAAGTTTTTTCTGATGTTTTGTCAGTTTCTCCTTTCTTGTAACTTGAAGCCATTGGTTTGTGTCCTGTCTTGATAGAGAAGGATGCAAACATATAGGTCTCTGGGGGATGGCATAAGGTAGAGGGCCTTTCCGATGTTTCCACATCCCCCATATTCCTACGGACATACCCTTCAGTTGTGTGGCTTTGATGTCTGCACTCAGAGTTGAGAAACAGATGCATATATTTGTTCATTCTTGATGTGTATTTATACTATAACCAAATGAAGGTGCACTAAAAGATGAGGAAAGACTTTTAACATCCAAAGACATATAGACAGGTCTTTTTTAAAAACCAAAAAAACACTGCAGTTAAAATAACAAAATTCAGTGAAAAAGAGAGCAGGGCTACAAATCTGTCTGGAGGAAACAAATAAAAAACTAAGCAAATGAAATTTAAGACAGCATCCCCCCCCCCCCCCACTACTTGCTACCAGAACCAAATTAGGCCATCTCTCTCTCTCTCTCTCTCTCTCTCTGCATTTATCTACAAATTTATTCCCCCTTTTAAGCCTGAATTAATTGGGCGGTCATTCCTTTTAACAAGAGCTATAATTTTCAACATTAGGGTCCAGCTTGCCTCTGTTTTTCTAGAGCTGAGATCATCCTACAGTGCATACATTGCAGTATGAGTTTTGGCAGAGCCAAGCACGGACAGCATAAAAACGCTTATCCTTTATTTTCATTTCACCCCAATTTTGTAAAACAAATTGTGAGCTTTCACAGAATTTATATTCCAGATGCAACTTGAAAGCCCATCTGGATTAACTTGGCAGCTATAATAAGACAAATTGGGCTAAGTCCACCCAAAGTAATGCACAGCAACAGTGTTATCCTAATTCTGCAATTGAAAAATAACTGCAGAAGCATCAGAATTAATCCTAATGCTCATAATGAACCAAACAGTTCATTTAGCTTAAGGCACCCTTGGTGAATAGCATTTTGCTAAGATGAAGTATTTAACAAATGAAAGTCTACAAAACCAGGAAATGGAAAGTTCAGACACTCTTAAAATCAGTGTTTAGATTACCAAGGGACAGCTAAAGAACAGGTCCTTTCAGTGGTGGCTCCCTGTCTATGAAATGTTTTCCCCAGGGAGAAACACCTGGTAGTTTTTAGGCACCAGGCTAAGATTTTCCATTTACTCTGCCCTTTGCTTAGTTAATCTTGCCTCTGGTCGTGGTACTCATATTTTAGTGGAGTGGATAGATTTTTTAATGTATTGTTAGATTGGCATTTTATGTATCTTGCATTGTTAGTGTTTAAAAAAATTCTCTTTTAAAAATAATTAATAATTTTAAGGGTCTTTGGGCTTGGTCAAAGAGCTACAAATCCATCTAACAGCTATTCCTGCTATTCTCTGCAGGAACACCATGGGGCACAATCAAAAGCCTTACTGAAATCAAGATGCACTATGTCCACAGCAATCCCCTTATCGACCAAGCTTGTAATTCTATGAAAAAAGAAGAAGAAAGATTTGTCTGGCATGACTTGTTTTTGAGAGAACCATACTGGGTCTTAGTAATCACAGCATTCTTTCTAAGCGTCAGTCATTGGATCTACTTCACCCCCTTTTAGAAAATGAACAAGCTAGGTCTTTCCTTACCACCTCTTTTCCTGTCTTGGGCTGCATCTCCCTCCTAGCATCATTTACGGTATTCTACTATCACCAGTTTGGGCAGTGCTTTCCTTTTGGTGAAGACAGATGCAAAGTAGGTGTTGGGTAGTTCTACCTTCTCTCTGTCACCCAATAGCATTTGTCTGTTTTCTCCACCCAGAAGACCTACTGCTTGGAACATAGCCAAAGAAACCTCTGTTATTATTTTTAACCTCTCTTGCAAGCCTGAGCTCATTCTGAGCTTCGGCTTGACTGATCTCCCTGTAGCAGTTGGCTACTCATTTATATTCTTCTTTTATGATTTCTCATTTCTTCCATTTCTTACACATACCGTTAAATCTCAGCTCATCTGTAAGCTCCTTGTGTAGCTCTACCAGTTTCTTTAGATGCCGCCTGTTTTTTATTTCTTGTTGGAATTGTCTACATTTGTGCCTTCAATTATTTTGCCTTTCAGAAACTCTGATCCACCTTGGACTCTCTTAGAGTATTTCTGACCATGAGATCTCACCCAGTAGCTCCTTCAGCTTTTTGAATTTGGCCTCCTTAAAATCCAGAGTGCCTGTCTGACTCAGCTTTCCCTTGCCTCTGTATCATGAAACCCAGGAAGATATGATCACTTCCTTCCAAGTTTCTGAGTACTTCCACTTCGTTGATCAGTTCCTCTCTGTTGGTGAGGACCAGGTCCAAGACAGATGATCTCCTTGTTTCTTCTTTCACCTCTGGCAAATGAAATTGTCAGCGAGGAAATGGAGGAATTTGTTACCCATTACATTCTTGGCAGAGTTTGAGTTTGAGTTTGATCCCATGGAGAAAGGAATACTGATAATTGGTTATTCCTTATGATAAAGAAGTGGGGAGGGAGCTTCACATGATTGTATTCCATCTAGGCCCCTCATTCATAAAAGACGAGTATCGATCCTACACACTTAGGAGATGTAAAGGTCTGGCTGGGAGCTTGTACATTTAGTTTCCACAGTGTATAATTTTGATATTTATAGATTATATTTGAAATTATACCACAAGCTACGACAGTTCTTCTTCCAAGAAAGTTAATGAGACGACGAGTTACAGCGGTGGTTTTATGCACTTGGAACAGTGGTCCTGAAAAATCATTGATGTTATAGCATTACATTAATTTTATTTCAACTTGCTTACTCCCTTGTGGGTGCTTTTCCACATCTCTTAGAATCGGCAAAGAATTAGCAGCATCAGGGCAAGTATTTTTCAACTGAATATATGAAAGGAATTGAGATGTTCTAGCTATTTAAAAAATAACCAAAAGTGTAAGATTTCTATCTCTTCCTCTGATGTGCAAAAGATGAAGTGAGGAGGGGAGAAAGCATGTGGATCTGATGTCCATATAGACTCATTGAAGTTGTAGGCAGCTTCACATCTGATACAATTTGTTATCGGTGACGTCAGCGAGTAAAGATCTATACAAAATGAGCCACCTTATATTGATTGAGTCAGGCCATTGACTCATCCAGCCTAGTACTATGAACTCTGATTTGGAGTGGGCCTGCTACACAAACCAAGATCCCTTGTACTGAATGCTATTAATGGTGGCTGTGCTCCACCTCTAATTTTTGAGGCAAGGTATTTCTGAATATTAGTTACTGTGAATCACAAGTGAAGAAAGCATGGTTTGAATCTGGTCCATCTTGTAGGCTTCCCGTCGGCAAGTGATTGGTGACTATGAGAAAAAGATGCTGGATTACATGGGATTTGGGCCTGATCCAACAGACCTCTTCTTTTGTTCTCAGCGGAAGACTTAGACTACGTCTAAGGAAAATCCATATACATGCACATACTCACTTTCCTGGTGAGCTACAGCTCCCAGTGCCATATCTGTGCATGCTAACGTCTTACTGTTTGCAATAGAGGGCAAATTAAATTAATCTATATAGTGGGCATTACCATATTTTGGGTAGAAGACATTGATAACATGACGGCGTCGATGGATTTAGCCCTGTGAATCAAAGCCCAAGGAGGGATAAAAAGCAGATACACTAACTAAACATATAGCTCCAGTGTGTGCAGTGTGTGTGTGTGTGTGTGTGCACGCGCGCAATTCCGAATGCTGTTTAATTATCAGATTAGTTTTGTCGGCTCAAGCATGCAGCCATTTTTGACATAGCTGACGTCTCTGGGAATCACTTAAATCTAATTGTCTGTGCTTGAGGTAACTGGCGTCTGCCAACGCACAGCATGAGGAAAGGCAATGACTTTCCCTCATTGTTTCCCAGGGATTGTCATCTTCCTGGAAGTGTGTGAGCTCATGGACTCCTCTAAAGAGACTTTCTTTTTTGAAGTGAAGCCATAGTTTAAGGACTCAACTGCTCTTTGTGGGGATCATTTGTATGTCGAGAGGCCTGGCTGTGGAGTTTTTGAAAAGGATGATATATATTTTCCTCCAACATAGCAATGACTTCAAAACAAAACAAAACAAAATGAAGGCAGGAAGCTGCTGCAATCCCACAGGAGTGAAATCAACTAATGTTTGAGGGAATGCTTTTTATCTTACTTCTTTAAATAAGGCTGCCATACATCCAGATTTTCCCGGACATCACTGGGAATTGGCATCTGGGGGGGGGGGGGATATGTCCTGGATCTTAGGCAAGTCAACTGAAAAAAAGAAAAGAAAAAAGCTCAACAACTTCCAGAGTGTCCTGCTTTTAGCTGGTTGTTATTTTTCCACTTCATCCCAGCATCCCAGACCATGTTCTGCCTTCACGATACAGATGTAAATTCAAGCCAACAATTATGAAATATAAGTGAGGATTGTGTGAACTGATCCTTGTGTAGCTGGGAACTGTCTGCTTCTTTAAAAACACACACACACACAGAGAGAGAGAGAGAGAGAGAGAGAGATTTTTAATGTAATTATGAAGGCCTAAGTAAACATAAATAATACAGATTCGAAACAGAGCCAATTTTAAATTAACTCTAGAATTGGAAAGGGCTTGTAACCCCCCCCCCCCCCAGCCAACCCCCTAGCTGAAGGCAGGAAATCCACAGTCAAGGCATCCCAGGTAGATAGTTTCTAATTTGGAATGAGGGGAAAATTCTATTTCCTTTGCATTTAAAGGAATGTGAAGTGCATTCACACTTTCTGAAACAATATATGAACCAAAAAACTGCCATCCTTCAAAATTCACATTTTTAATGTATCTTGCAATACAGCTCTCCAGACAAGTAATGTGTATAATAATTCACTGTCGTTATTCATGATGATGCTGATCGTCATCATCATTCTCACCCTCCCTCACCCTAAGGCCCCAATGTGGGTTACAATTTAAAATATTTAATATATTAGGGTAAAGTGTGCATCAGAACATGTATATTCATAATATCAACATTAAAAATGCACAATATTAGGGGGAATTGTTTTTCAAAATTGTTTTATTATAGGCAAAGGGGTCTCCTGGAAAGAACTTGGAGACCATCTCTTGGTTTGAAGTCATAGATAAACATGATGCCTTATAAATATATGGTGGCAGCCATGTTTTTCTCTGAGCAATGTCTGTCACATGAAGCAGCCTCAGTTTCCAAAGTGCACACTTACAGATGAACTTGCTAGCTGTCCCTTGTTCAGTTTTAGCCAGGTGGTCGCCTCATGTGCCTTCAGAAAACACGATGAAGGCACTAATCTTTATTCATACAGTGGTATCTCGGGTTACATACGCTTCAGGTTACAGACTCCGTTAACCCAGAAATAGTGCTTCAGGATAAGAACTTTGCTTCAGGATAAGAACAGAAATTGGGCTCCAGCGGCGCGGCAGCAGCGGGAGGCCTCATTACCTAAAGTGGTGCTTCAGGTTAAGAACAGTTTCAGGTTAAGTACGGACCTCCGGAATGAATTAAGTACTTAACCCGAGGTACCACTGTAATGGCACTCTTATGTCCTAAAGCTTAAGTAAAACAAAAACAAAAACAAAAAAATCCAGCTCTACATGCACTCATTTTATTATTTTTTTAGAAGACGGACATTGGCAACCCTGTTCTGCCTCATTCTGTACTCTGAAGTGACTTGATCTGCATTCTTTGTGGGGCCTAGAAAATTGGTGTGGATTACCTCACAGAGCTGTGTTTATCAAATGCCAAGTGTTCCCAGAGGACAAGAACTGAAGGTGTGTGAACTGAGATGGGAAGGCCTTGTGGCCACTTGGAAATAAGATGGCAGACGACAGAAAGGGAGAAGGTTCTTTTTTCTCTAAGAGATTTAGCTTCATATTTGCAGCAGTGGTGGAGGAGATATCTGCTTCCAGGAATGTGATTATTTCAAGCGTCGCCATATGTCACTGTATTTGTTTCTTTATGAGGGTGTCATTGTTTAGCTACTTTATTAATTTCATTGCAGATAGCTCCCATAATCAGTCATGGTTTGAAGGAGTCTCCGGTTTCCAGCTTCACAGTGCAGCTCATATTCACTTCTTCATCTCTTGAAGAAAAAAATCTTTCCTAAGCAACATTGTAACTGAGCAGCCTAAACACAACTTTCAGGAAGCAAATGGGGACATTTAAGTTTGATTTGTTTTTTTTTTAAATGGGCTCGGTTTTTCTATTTTTTTAAAAAAGTATTGGGTGTCTAGCTTCCTGTGTTTGTAAAGACTTCTTTCTTTTATGACCCACATACTGAAGCAAATACATACACAGTGGTACCTCGGGTTACAGATGCTTCAGGTTACAGACGCTTCAGGTTACAGACTCCGCTAACCCAAAAATAGTACCTCGGATTAAGAACTTTGCTTCAGGATGAGAACAGAAATCGCGCGGCAGCAGCGGGAGGCCCCATTAGCTAAAGTGGTACCTCAGGTTAAGAACATTTTCAGGTTAAGAACAGACCTCCAGAACGAATTAAGTTCTTAACCCAAGGTACCACTGTATCTTTATCATTCTTTCTTTTACTGCAGATTCTAGATCTGTACACCTATTGTCAAATATAACACAGAGTCTTCTGGGCCTCTGGTAAGGGCAGTGTGATGGTAGGTGGGTGGGGGGCAAGAGACCTTTGACAAAATCCTGACAATTTATCACTAGAACCCAAACATTACATTTAAACATTGTTTAAGGATGCTAGAGAAAGCAACGGCTAGAAGGAAACATTCGGAAAGGGTGGAAACGAACCATATGTCCTCAAAGCCTATGCACAATGGGGACCCACCTTAATGGGCTTGTCAGGACACCCCATTGTGCCTATGTAGTGAAAGACATATGGCACATTTCACCCTGAACTATAATGTTCTTTTAATGTTTGCAGATAATTACATCAATGCTGAATTCCTAATGCATTTTCCTCTCAGAGGTATGGAAAGCTCTTTCATAAAGGAAATCCATGCTCTGACTAATCACTAATGCTTCCCTCCTGATTAACTTCTCTTTTCAGCAGGGTGGGAGAAAATAAGTGCATATCATTTATTACACAGGTGCACTGACTATGCTAGAGGAAGTTGCAATAACTGATGTCTTGGGGTGGGGAGGGTGGCAATCCGCCATCCCACTTTTACTGCCCTCCCCTCAAAAAAATCTTGAACACTACTCATACAGAGTGCTTTCAGCATCATCATTACTCAGCTTTTGTCATACAGGGGAGATGCACCTGTTTTTACCCTGGACTTTAACACCTGAAAAGTACTTTTTGTGATCCTCCTTAAAGCTGCGTATTAATCTGATGACTTGTCTTGTGGACCTTGTGGTGAAAAGCGGGTAAGAAATCTTAAGAACAACAGACAAACAAGTCCAGTTTATTAGGCAATCACATACAGGTTATAGTCAAAGAAAGAAGCAATTGAGGAACAACCAAGGAATACAAGGGCTATTTAACATAATCACAATCAACCACCAACAACTGGAGAAAAGGAACTCTGTTCCACTGAGCTATCTGGGGAAAGTCCATATCTATTATCATCACATTTCATTTTATTTATACAAAATATTTATACACTACCAACTCATATAAAACACCAAAGTTTAAACAGCTGCATAGTCCTGCTGGCATAAAAAGAGGAGCCTGAAGGTCAGGAGTGAGGATGCTTGCCAAATCTCTGCTGAAAGATCGGTCCGCAGCATGAAACTCGTGACACTAAATGCCCAACTTCTCATTGAAGTCAGTCAAACATCTGTAACATGGGTGAGAGGGCAAGTATATGTAATAACCACTTACCTGTGGTGACGGCCACCAGCAGTGCTTTTTTTTCTTAAAAAAAATGTTTAGGGGTACTCTCATTTTCCTACTCCTATTGAAATACTGCCCCTCAATGAGGCCAAACTTAGATTCATAAAATGTTTAGGGGTATGTGTCCCCCCAGAAAAAAAGCACTGGCCACCAGTATTTGGCTGGTAAGGCTGGGTAAGACTTGTGAGTCAGATTAAGTTCTCAGTGGGAGCTGTGTTCTGTACTCATAGCCAGACCTGAGGTCCCATCAATCAAGGAGCAATACTTCTTAAGTCCACCCTCTCATCATTTCATGGACTAAGCATGTCTCTTTAAAAAGTAAGAAAGCTGAGATTCTTAGGATGTTGAATTGCATGCCAGATACCATATTATCTGCTAGACTCCCAAAATAATACACTTCACCACACTGACTTGACTATAATGCTTACCATTGATACCCTTTGCTCTGAAACATCAGGCCTGAAGCTATTTTTCATGTACGGACAAACTAATAGCTAGGAAATGGCATCAAAATCCCCTTTTAATTTCCTCTTTCTCTAAAAGGCCAAGTCCCTATCTTTATGGACAGCTTTTGTCACTTGAGGAACCAGTCTATATCAGGCACTGTATTTAAGAAAACCATTTAACAGGAAAGCACTTCTACTAACTGCAATAAGTAAAATAATGGGCTGCGAATGTATTATTTTAATACTCTGCTATGACCTTACTTTATTCTTGGTGATTCCCCCCCCCCATAACCACTTAGAAAGTTGAGGCCACATCCCCTACACATACATTTAACGAAAAGAGAGAGTAGAAAACGGATTCATTTTTGACCAGTTGGCAAACGTTATATGGCCGAGAGTCTTAGAAACCTTTAGGAGAAATGCTGATTGATGCAAAACTTTGAGAATAAAATTTTATAGACTGTTGTTCCTTTTTATTGCTGCAGCTTTTTGTGTCTTTTTTGTTGTTGTCCTGTTATCACTTTCTTTATAGGAGGATAACAATGTTTTTACCTCCTTTTGCCAATGACTCCACAAACTGCAACAGACTTCCTTTATCAGTGTGCTACCAGAATCCAGAATTAACTGAATCTTGACCCACAGTCCAGTACAACTTTGTATAGAATGCTCCCCTCATCTCTCTACCCAAGATTTCACCAGGCTTAACATGGCTCAGTTTGTTGTTGTTGTTGTTGTTGTTGTTGCTGCTGCTGCTACTCTCAAATAATAGGGGGTAGGTCTCTCATTTTTGGTAGAGTGACATTTTGGTTGGGCCTCAACTCTTTTCTCATACATAGGTAAAGGTAAATGACCTTGGACAGTTAAGTCCAGTCAAAGGCTACTATGGGGTACTGCACTCATCTTGCTTCAGGCCAAAGGAGCCGGCATTTGTCCACAGACAGCTTTTCAGGTCATGTGGCCAGCATGACTAAGCCGCTTCTGGCGCAACAGAACACCGTGACAGAAACCAGAATGCACGGAAACACCACTTACTTTTCTGCTGCAGCGGTACCTATTTATCTACTTGCACTGGCGTGCTTTCAAACTGTTAGGGTGGCAGGAGCTGGGACAGAGCAACGGGAGCTCACTCTGTTGCAGAGATTTGAACCATCAACCTTCCAATCGGCAAGCCCAGGAGGCTCAGTGGTTAGGCCACAGCGCCACCCGTGTCCCTCATACATACACATTTCATTTCATTTCCTACCACTCCCTTCACTTTTCCTGCAATGTCCTTTTCTTTTTCTGTATCTTTCTGATACCTCCTTCTTGCTCCTCCTCTTCCTCCCTCTTGTTCCCCACTCTGCAGACTGTGGGTTGAGAAACAGATCACTACTGCCAGAACTCTGGACTGATTGCCTGCATAGAGTTTTAAAAATTAGGCTGAAGACTGCACAGATTGCCTTAGATCAGGTGTGGGGAACATTTGGACCTCCAGGTGTTGCAGAACTGCAGTTCCTATCATCCCTGGCTATTGGCCATGCTTGCCAGGGCTGATGAGATCTGCAGTTCAGCAGCATCTGGAGAGCCCAAGGTTCCTCACACCTGCCTTAGATCTTTGTGCTCTGATCTACACACCTTTGATAAGAACCCCCAAAACATTAGATATAAGGGTTTTGCCTTCCTAAATGAAAGCCAAGCTTTTCAGCTTTGCCTCCTCTTATGCGCAACAACCTTCGCTGCATATGCTAATTCTGAAGTCTAAAAGGACCTGTCATGCGTGCAAACATTGATTTGAATGGGAATGTGAGAACTTCAATTGCAAAACAAATGCTACAGTAAAAGATTTATGAACACAAGAGAATTTAGGAGGCTCTTGAAGCTCAAAGCAACTTCTTCCAAACTTCCTGTTACCAACTAACCGGCAAACCAGAAAACTCAATAGTTGCCTGTGGCGTGGAGATTGAAACAAAAGAATTCATTAAGTGAAACCCATTCAGAAATTCAGTTTCATCTGCAAAGATGAAGAAAAGGAGCAATTCTGAATAAATAATCAAAAGGGAGTGGTGCCGGTTAGAGGGAAAGGACAAAAATGTTTTCCTCTTATTACAGTGCATGCCAAACATTCAGGTTTGCCTGTTGACCATTAGAGAAGGATGTCGTAAATGCTGTATGTGGACTGGGCAACCATGGAGAATAGTGAAAATGGGACTGGGCTGCTTGACTGATCAGTGAGAGGGGATGATGCATAATGGTCAGAGAATGTACAACATGTGGTGGAATCCAGCATATTGCTGAGGTGAACATTCAGTCAGTGTAGGGATTTCTCATTGTGCAATGGAATGTTCTCCCATTGCACGTCTATTAAATCTGTCCTAGGGGTTCCACAGTACCCTAGAACAGATTTTTGAAAGACAGGGGTCTGCGTAGGAGAAGAGGGGCTGAAGTTTCATTGTGCAAGTGGAAATCCTTGCACTGATGGAACTCATTAGCCCATGGTAAGTAATGTGTGACTTCAACTCCCATCAGCCTCAGTTAGGACAGCCAATGGTCAGGGAAGATGGGGAATACAAGCCAAAACCTCACGACTCTCCCTTCTCTACATGCAGTGGAGAGTGGCATGTAAGCCTGACACACATTCTTATACTATTTGGTTTGCAATACCTAGATACTGGTGACATATATGGAATAAATTATGAATGGATGATTTTTCTCCATCATTCTTCTATGGCAAATTTCCTTGTGAATGTGTCAGTCTCATATAAAGTGACAGCCTGAACAATGATAGAAAACTATTTCTTTCTTGGATATATTTAAATAGACTGTGGTCAATTCTACCCACCCCGTCCCCATGTTAGGATTCAATGACTTGATGTGTCAGTGTTCTCTAAAAGAGAAAAGGGATCCTCCATTTAGAAGAGATGCTAAAATCCTGGAGTCCAATTGTGCCATCATTTAAAAATAATATTCCATTGTGAGTCAATTTCCATGCCCACAAAGGGTCTTGACCCTAATGTAGAAATAAAGCAGGACCTGAGTTATTTATAAATCAGCAGATACATCTGTTCCCCATCTAAGAAGTTGCTTGACTTAATTCAAGCATCCACTCAGGTAGTTTAGCAGGGTAATCCTTAAATTACATTATTGTGCTTGGTGATCCTATCAGTCTTACTGAAGAGCATAAATTGGCATTTTTAAGGGTTCATCTGCTGAACGTGCACGCACGCGCGCGCGCACACACACACACACACAAAATAAAAGCACCTCTTTTCAAAATGACCAACATCGTCTGACTACTAATTCACAGTTTTGATTTAGCAGCAGCAACTGTAACAACAGCAGCACCTGCACTGTGTACAGACAAAAACTGTAAGAGTACCTCACTACTGCTTTAGCTCAGGTATATTCCACTGGGAACTTCAACATACAAACAATATATATTTAATAACTCAGACATCTATTACTTAAAATAATCTCTCCCCCCACTCTCTCTCTCATTTCAGTAGTATGTGTCTGAGTTATTAAATAAATAAGAAAACAGTAATGGGGTATGTGGAGTTCGTCAGCTTGCCCTCATTTTCCCCTCACTTGATCACAGTCCTGAAGAAGACTTAAAGGTAAAGGTAAAGGCACCCCTGACCATTAGGTCCAGTCGTGGTCGACTCTGGGGTTGCGGTGCTCATCTCGCTTTACTGGCCAAGGGAGCCGGCATACAGCTTCCAGGTCATGTGGCCAGCATGACTAAGCCGCTTCTGGCGAACCAGAGCAGCGCACGGAAATGCCGTTTACCTTCCTGCCGGAGCGGTACCTATTTATCTACTTGCACTTTGACATGCTTTCGAACTGCTAGGTTGGCAGGAGCAGGGACTGAGCAATGGGAGCTCACTCCGTCGTGGGGATTCGAACTGCCGACCTTCTGATCGGCAAGTCCTAGGCTCTGTGGTTTAACCCACAGCACCACCCGCATCCCTTGGGTGTCTAAAAATTAGACAAATTCAAATGTCTTCCATCTGGGCCAGAAGAATGCCTTTAAACTCCAACATTTAAACTTCAGTTATTATTTTTTTAAACTCTAAACTCCATGTAAAGTTTATAGTCCAACAGACGAGGGGGAAACAAGGAGCCAGTCTAAATTCATGTTGGATAGCCAACTTAGGTGATGACAGAGAATAGCTTTGGCAGATTGGCTCCTAGATGTTATCCTTTCTTGAGTGTCCTACAAAGGACATCAGCTAAGCGAGCTTTCGCTGAGCCTTGGATCAGACCCCATATACTCGCTGTAAAGAACAGCCATGTCAATTGGCACATTTCCAAGGAGATTAGCATTCCATGCCCAAAAAAGGTCCAGGAGGACTGAAATAACAAAGAGTGTCATGGGTCAGGAATGAAGTACGCTGGCAGACATCGCATAGGCTCATCAAGCCATGTAATTTGGCAGGTATCCTGAAAAGCAAATTTGATCGGCTCCTACACAATGCACCAAGTCTGCAGCACAGATAAGCACAGAAATCACTCGAGCCTTGTAATTGTGTCTTTTATGCCAGCATTATCCTGTGGTTTTCTTCCGTTTAAGCTTTTTTCTTGGAAAAAGAAAACACACACGAAAATAAAAGCACCTCTTTTCAAAATGACCAACATCATCTGACTACTAATGTACAGTTTTGATTTAGCAGCAGCAACTGTAACAACAGCAGCACCTGCACTTAGCAGAGAGCTGCAAGGTTGGCACCAGAGGCCAGCATCACTGGACACTTTCCAAGACCCACACTCCAGTAGTCCTCCCTCCCCCCACTGCTGATCCCTGGAGCCCCCTGGCTCTGTTGCTTCTGCTCCCTGTTGCTTCTTTGTCACATGTTCTCTCTGTGTAAGCAAGCAGTAAGAAGAAGGAGAAGAGACGTCAACCTCCATATACCTTGCACTCTGCCTCTCTTAGAGAGGTGATACTAAATGGACCCAGAGGAAGAGACAAGCAAAGAGAGGGAAGAGGGAGAGGACCATTTCAGGGAGAGGGGTGCCATTGAAACTTTGAGTTACCCAAGGAAGTGTGAAATGGGTGTCCCTTTCCCTCCACCTCAGCAACAATACTAAACCTCACCTTCCTTAATGTTCCACAGCCCTGAATCTTGTCGAGCCTCAATGGTGATCTTTTCACCTTATTCCTATAGCTGTGCTATGCTTTCCTTGCACCCTGGGCTTGATATCTTCTCCCTATGCTTCTCAAGAGAAAAAAAATACAGTGGTACCTCGGGTTAAGTACTTAATTCGTTCCGGAGGTCCGTTCTTAACCTGAAACTGTTCTTAACCTGAAGCACCACTTTAGCTAATGGGGCCTCCTGCTGCCGTCGCGCTGCTGGAGCATGATTTCTGAAGCAAAGTTCTTAACCCGAGGTAATATTTCTGGGTTAGCGGAGTCTGTAACCTGAAGTGTATGTAACCTGAGGTACCACTGTAAAGGCTACAATACAAGAGGATTAGGTTAGTAGGCATTTGTCAGGGGTTCAGGGACAGAGGCACAGGGTAGGCAGGAGATGGAGAGCGATGGGGATGAATCCCAGGACAGCGAGGAAGAGGATGACAATGACTCTAGAGATTCCATGAGTCTTTCCAGCGAATCAGAGGATTCCCAGAAGGGGGCGCCGGTGGTCAAGGCCAGGGGAGCCCCAGGGGGGACTTGTCAGGAGCAGGGGGCCAGCGGGGGATCCCAAAGTGGCAGCTGGGCGTCAGGACCAGCCTCCCCGCCAGAGTGCAGCGAAGGGGGTGGAGGTTCCAGTGTATCAGGGGAGGCGGCTCCGGCAGTAGAGAAAGGAGGGAGGTCGGAGCAAGCCACCCTCCCGGAAGGGGAGGGGAGTAGTGAAGGGAGTAGCGTAGCTGTCAAAAGGAAAGTTAGAGGTTGGGGGCGCGCGCCAAGTTCAAATGTAGAGGCGCACGGAAGTACAGGGAGCCCGGAGGAGGGGCCAGGTCCCAAAGCCCGCAGGAGGGGGCAAGAGCAGTCTGATTCCGCGTCGGAGGAATCCAGGAGGGGCGAAACCCCAGTGGGCAGAAAGACCCTGCGGAAAAGGAAAGAGAGAAAGAGGTGGAGCAGCGCAAGCCTCTTAAACTGGTGCAGGGCAGGGACAGATTCAGAAGGGACTTCAGCGGTCTAAGCCTAGCAGACGTAGGGCTGCGCGCCTCGGATCTGAAGCAAACAATGAACTGCAATCAAGACTTTTGTATATAAGAAAAGAAAGGCGTTGGTCTTTTGTGAGCTGAGACTTGAGGCAGCCCTGACAGCATTTAAGAAGTTGATTAGCCTCTTAGTAGCTTAACATGGTAGGATGGTTACATAGAGATAGAGTGTGGGGTCTACTGCAGCCAAATTATATTGAAGAACACACACCTTCCAATGTGTGGAGGATTTAAAGGACACACCACCTCTGTGACAAGTGCTGCTGGGTTGAAGAAGTGAACTGAACATCTGAATATATGATGAATTGCTTTGATCGTGTGTGTGTTAGACTTCAGGCACATTCAAATAAGGGGGAAATTAATCAATGGAGAGCAACTAGTTATATGGGGCAGACCCCATATAACTTGATCAGGTGTTGATCAGCTGTGCAAGCACATAACCTATCCAGGCACAAGTTAAATTCATGTAAGGCACTCTGCAGTGTCCCAGATCACGCAGTTTGTGCATATGCGGCATGTACACGCATAAACTCTGTACATGCTGAGCAAATCAGCATGATCAACGTGTAGAAATTGCAGGTAGAGCCCCTGAGTCAGTCCCCATCCATGCTCCTGATGTTGAGTCTATCCATATTCAGAAAGTCTGTATAGGACTATGAGCAAATATACAGAGAAATAAAATAAAATAAATAAGAATAAAATAATAGGGGAAGCTTTCTGTGGCGAGTCTCAAACATAATTTCCAAGATTTACCTTTCAATAATGAAAAATCTCTGCATAGTTGGCAGCAGGTATTGCTTAAGCCTTTTTTTCCTTCCAGTGTGAGATCATGCTAAAAGTCCCCAACAGGACGGCTGCTGATATCTATTAACAAAGATTAAAAGCCAAGTTTGCACATCAGTGAAAGTCTTCTAAGCACATTAAAGTCAGAATAATGCCCCTGAGAAAGCCATTTCAGAATTTTCTATTAGACTTGGGACTCCGTCGTTTGTAAATAATGCTACAATTATGGTTTAAATGTGGGGGGAAAACTTAATACAGTTGGACAATATGCTTTGATATCTTTCCTTGTCGTTCTAACATGTTTATGCTTTTATTTTCACCCACTCTGCAGAGGAGGAAGCAGAAGCTGTTTCGATGGTGGGGAGGGGAGGGGCAGGACTCTCAGAACTTTGAAAAGAGAAAGTTTTAGCCTCCAAGCGAATCCTGATGAATGATTCAAATAAAGTGCCGATTTGATACCTGAATTTGAATTGCTAATAATAGTGAAGATGCTTCCCATGCTGCTTCAGCTACTGTTCATTCCTGCTAAGCCAGATGTCTATTATTCATCCTTCTGCACACAAATTAAATTGCTATCTTCCAGAGAGTCTTTTTCCTGTTGTACTACATTGATTTCTAACACGAATGGGCCAAATTTATGCCGGACTTAAGTTCCGGAGCATCCCTGGGATTTGGGCTAGGGATGGATTGACTCGAAATGTTCAGGAAGATCTTATCAGGAAGTGCTTAGGTGTAATCAGCAAAATGTGTCTGTGCATATGCCGGATCTATCCACACTTGGGTATTTAAACCTAATCTCCCAATGACTTCAGGCTTCAGTTGATTTCACTTTCCAGTTGTGAGCTCCGCAATGAACTTACTCTCAGTTTGACAGATGTAGTCTGGCTGCACAGAAGTACTGCACCTCAGATCTGGTATTATAATGCCCTGTCTGCCCATTTACATTATATACACTCTATCTATCTTTCTGTGTGCATTTCTCCATCGCTCCTGCCTATATCATTTTAACAGAAGTACAAGCACATAAAGGTAAAGGGACCCCTGACCGTTAGGTCCAGTCGTGACCGACTCTGGGGTTGCGGTGCTCATCTCACTTTATTGGCCGAGGGAGCCGGCGTACAGCTTCCAGGTCATGTGGCCAACATGACTAAGCCACTTCTGACGAACCAGAGCAGCGCACGGAAACACCGTTTACCTTCCCGACAGAGCGGTACCTATTCATCTACTTGCATTTTGACGTGCTTTCGAACTGCTAGGTTGGCAGGAGCTGGGACCAAGCAACTGGAGCTCACCCCGTCGCGGGGATTTGAACCACCGACCTTCTGATCGGCAAGTCCTAGGCTCTGTGGTTTAACCCACAGCGCCACCTGCGTCCCTTCAAGCACATACTATAGAAATTAATTTTATTTACTGGATTTACCGCATTCATATCCCACCGTTTCCCATTATGGACTTCAGGGTGGCATACAAGGGATTTCCATGTCACCATCCATTCAAGCATTTACCAGGCCCAGGCCTGTTTAGCTACAGCACAGTCGCTTCTGTCACTGGGCTCTCTTGAAAATGGAAGTGACCTCTCCAGACAATGGAACAGCTCTTCTTTTCTTATCTCTGTGGCTGCAATCTCTTGGGTGGTACAGATGCCATTAGGCAGTTGAATGTGCATGTGCATTCCATCCATGTCCCTCCCTCCCCCCCTTCTGCGCAGCCCCAAGCACTGGCAACCCACGCTACACCACCGGAGGGGGAAACATATTTTAACCCAAGGGCCACATTCCCTTCAATGCGACCTTCTGGGGGCCACAAGACAGTGGCAGAGCAAATTCAAAGGCAAAGGTGCCAGGAGCAATGAATGTAAATTTTAGGTCTGTTGTTGTTGTTGTTGTTTAGTCATTTAGTCGTGTCCGACTCTTTGTGACCCCATGGACCAGAGCACGCCAGGCACTCCTGTCTTCCACTGCCTCCCGCAGTTTGGTCAAACTCATGCTGGTAGCTTCAAGAACACTGTCCAACCATCTCGTCCTTTGTCATCCCCTTCTCCTTGTACTGTAGGCTATATTTCTATACACATTCACACACTCCTCTCTGGCCTCCACCCGGACAAGCAAAAGGCATTATGAGAGTTCAAGGGCACATTCCAGCCAGGTAAAACATTTGAGAAGGGTGCAAAGCAGAGCCAGCATGGGTGTGTGGCCTGAGGAGAGTCCAGAGGGTCAGATGGAGAGGCATGGAGGGCAGTATCCAGCTCGCAGGTCTGAATTTCTCCATCTCTGCTGTAGTCATTCCCAAGGAGATCTTGAAGCTTCTAAGGCATATTAGGTACACTAATTAGGCCTTAGAAACCTGGAACTTAGTAGAGCACACTAAGGATTGCTTGCAAAGACACTTTCCCTACTCTTCAGTGTCCTTATTGGGGAGCAGTGAACAGAATTGCACGCGATATTGCAAATGGTAAAACCAAAGGTTTGCTTAACAGAATTATGATATTGACAGTTTTATTTTCATTCATTCTCTAATGATCCGCTATGTGGAACTTGCTTAATTAATTAATTAATTATAACAATAATATCCCGCCCACCTGGCTGGGTTTCCCCAGCTACTCTGGGAGGGTCACAACATATATCAAAACATACTAAAACATCAAACATTAAAATTTTCCCTGCCTTCAGGTGTCTTCTAAAAGTTGTGCAGTTCTTTATCTCCTTGGCATCTGAAGGGAGGGCATTCCACAGGGAGGGTGCCACTACCGAGAAGGCCCTCTGCCTGGTTCCCTGTAACTTTGCTTCTCACAGTGAGAGAACCAGCAGAAGACCCTCGGAGAAGGACCTCAGTGCCTGGGCTGAATGATGGAGACACAGCTGCTGCTCACTGGGTATATGTGTTCATTAGGCATAACCCCAAAATTCATTTTCTGGTCAGTCACTGCCACTTCAGACCCTGCTAGTTCATATGCAAAGTAAGAGATCTTTTTATCTCAAAGTGCATCACTTTACAATGGCTTATTCCTGATATCAGAGCATTTGGGGGGCAACTTTGGGGTTTGTCTAAAAAACAACAACTCTTGGAGTGTCTTGGTTTTTTACTTTTTGAAATATGGCAACCCTAGATTAGAGGACTGGTTAGACATAGGGGATGAAGAAGGTATATAGGATATTTCTATATTCACTGTAGAATACAAAGAGAGTTTAATATTTGGAAAACTTGTACAGGTTTGGAGCCTTAGCTTTTTCTACAATGAACCCAAGGATATTAATATGTCTTTTATAGTGTAATGGCTCTTTAAGTACTTCAACCATAATAGAACAAGCCACTGAAATTTCCATTTTCAAATTGCTGCAAAAAACCATTTCCTGAAGTCTATAGATCCAGCTAGGCTGGAAGTGCCGAAGGGGTCCCAAAAGTTTATATATATATATATATATATATATATATATATATATATATATTTATCTCCAATTAAAGTAAGTTAAAGGTTAACTCTACACACATACCTCTGCCATTATAAATAGATTTGGATGGGGCAGGGGTTATGGTTTGGTTACTTTCCCGTCTGCGCCGGTTGACACTTGGCATCAAAGTTGACAGCCCAGATGTGATTTTCTTCTTTTTTTCAGCAACTGACTTACAGTTATTATTAATTTTTTTTTCCTTCAGCTTTTTTACTCACAAAAGTGATCCTTCCACACAACATCTGGCTTGCAGTGAGGACTTGCTGTCCCTTTAAACCAATTTCCTAGCTTAGCTGATTGAGAGACAGAAAGGTCAAGGGTATTGCCCAAGGTTTTCTAGAAGGCTATCCTCACATGTTTCCTTCTTTCTTTCTTTTATCACAATGAATCCTTTTGCCTCCAGTTTACACGGTTTCACTTTGCCCCATATGTTTACAAGTATTACATGTTATGACCATGGCTGTACATAATTGGCTGCATGCACATGTAACATTAAATTGTGGTTTAGCTCTATGTGGATGGACTTCCACAAACCCAGGCACCTCCTCCCCTTCTCCCACATGGTCATGAGAGGATGACCTCTCTGAAGATCAGTTTAGATTTCAACGGATGCCAGCTTGTCACGTACTATGATCCAGGAGTCCTTCTTTGTAACAGACTTTGTTATGTTCCAAAAGAAGCAAACTTCAAACCACAGGCTGCGAATGTGCCTTGCTTAATGAACTGTTTTCTTTTAAGCTGGGGTCCTGTTTCATAAGAGACAGCAAGCTGACATTTGCTGAGAGTCAAACTAGCCTTTGCAGAACTCCCCAACAGTATAAAAGGTGGCAGGGGGTAGAATAACCCAGGTATTTTACTCAGGCTTAGTAAGGTTAAGGGAAAGGCTTACTTCAACCTATCCACCAAGTACTAAGCCATAGTTTACACAGGGGAAGGGAATCTCTGGTATGGGGAAAATATGCATTCCTCCAGGCTCTTTTGTCTGGCCCTCTTCCACACCACCTCTCCAGGCTGACTTTTCACCCTCCTTGGGTATTTTTGCCTGGCTTGAATGTGTCCTTGAACTGTTATAATGTGATTTACTTGCTTGGAAGAAGGCTAGGAAGTGATGCGTATATGTAAAGCTAGTCAGCCATAAAAAGGTGAAATGTATATTTGTTAGCACCGAGGCTGCAGGTTCAATCCCCGTATGGGACAGCCACATATTCTTGCAGTGCAGGGGGTTGGACTAGATGATCCTTAGGGTCCCTTCCATTTCTATAATTCGATGATTCAATGCTGTTCTTTATTGCCTGTGGCTCCACTCACTAGTGGAATGTGGCACCTGGGATGTTACCCCAAAGGCAATGTAGTCCTCAGTATGATGAAGGTTCTCTGCCATCACTGGGTTATTGTCAAGTGTGAACCTATCCATTCTTTCACCAGATTTAACAAACAAACAACCTTTAAAAACCCCAGACAGCTAAATTCCCATGAACTAAATTCGGAAGTGGAAAACTGCACGTCTATCCCTATTATCACGCTGCAGCTATTGATGTTGCTATTTTTATCATTATTGCTTTCCACTTTTTAAGCAGAAAGGCCTGAAGACGAATTAGCGATGAAACGGGGAGGGGATGAGTTGTGTATACAATTAAGCATTCAGATGGCTGAACAACAGTAATTAGCTGAAGTTTGAGTGAGGGGAACCAACTTCAAATGTGAATGTCTTGATCAAGCCTGTTCTCAGTTCTAGCTTTGCGTCCATTTCACTTTATTAAATGCAGTGGTGATTGGATGAGGAATCCAATAACTTGCATGTGACCCCCTCTGACCCAAGTTACTTTAATTAGGACATAATTTAATTACCTTATATATGGAGCATGCTAAGCTGCATTTAAGTACCAACAGAAGAATAATACAATAGACCCTAGTTTTTCAAAGGTGCTGCCAATGGCAATCCTTGTTAGACATTTTGATATCATTGCGGCTTTCAGTTTTTCTTGGTTGGGGGTCAGCTTTAATCTCTTTTCCTTTATTCTTTGTTTTCACTGAGGGTCAAATTTATGTTCTGCCACAGGAGGAATCCTATGTGCCTTTCAGAGGGCATATGTTGCAATAAAATTAATGGAAGCCTGGGTAGACTTAACTGCCTGTAGAAGTGGCAGTAATTTGATTTTGTTGTGTACCTGCTCTTACTTGCTTTCGTGTTTTGTTTTTTGAGATACAATGGTTATTATTAGTTAAGGAAGAACCCACTTCAGCTGTGCACACACAGGGTGGGTTTCATTCAGATTTATTTATCATGGACAACTGCAAAAGTTCATAGAGATGACCTACGGTCCTCGTCTCATTTGGTTTGGATACCTTCTTTTAAAGCTTAACATTATTCCAGAAGCATGGGAAGTGCTTCTGAGTTGATTCTTCATCTGGTCTCACAGGTAATGTGAGAAGCTTGACCCAGGTGCTCATCCCCATACCAGAATTCGACCAGGTTATAAAACAGAGTTGGGGAACCTGTGGTCCTTGAGATGTTGTTGAACTAGCATGGCTAAAGGTCAAGGGTGACCATAAGAAGTAGTGGTGACCATTTTGGATGGCTTTAAAGGGGGATTAGTCCAATTCATGGAGGATAAGGCGATCAATGGCAACTACCCACAGTGGCTATGTTCTAGGTTTGACCACCACTGATGAAGGCAGTATGCCTCTGAATATCAGTTTCTGGGAGACACAAATGGAGGGAGGGCTCTTGTACTCATGTCTTGCTAGATGGGACATCATGTGGAGGGTCACACCGATTCCCATCCCTGTTCTGAAAGATTAGCAATGGCTGTAATAGGCACATCCCATGTTGCTGGGATGGCAAAAGAGGTCAGAGGGGTGGTATAGTGAAAGTGAGATAGAAAGATATTTTGAACACCTGCCTAAATACTAAGTAAATCAACACTGCACAGACAGCCATGTTAATATCATCTTGGGAACTGCTTTTCTGGATCAAACAATTTATTATGCTATTCTGCCTCCAGCTAGTATCAGCTATATCAATATCAATACTTCTAATAAACTTATGAGTAAGACATGGAATCACAGAATCATAGATTGTAAAGTTGTAAGGGAACTTGAGGGCCATCTAGCCCAACCTTCTGTAACAACAACAACTAATTTATATGCCACCTCACCACTCACAGGGAAACCGATATTGTAACAAAGCCTGCCTATTTCCTGCTGCTAATGGAAACAAGGAACTGAAACAATAATATTATAGAACTAGGATAGTATAGAGTTTTCCAGAACCTATTGAATATTCAGCTCTGTAGCTGAGTTCTATGCAATACAATATTACTAAGTTTTGCCTACCACAGAATATTTGTATCCCTTAATGCAATGTGTGAACAAGCACTACATTAAATGCAGAGTTCACCTTTAGTTTCTGTGATCCAAAGCAGCCACATTTAATTTTCTACCCTATCTTGATATTATTTTGTTATTTATTTAACATAAGGTTAAAAACTGCTCATCTTAAAAGTTTTGATTAGGTAATTCCAAGTCAATTATCTCTAATTAGGAGAAATTGCTATTATTCTCTCTCCCAAATTAATGGCTTTCTGTTTCCATTACCACACACTTAAACAAAATTAATTATCAATCTGCACTTTTACTCTGAAGCAGAGGTCAGGTGCCATCACACACTGTTAATCGGGTTTAGCCTCTCTTTTACATTTTAATTAGTAGCAAGGAAGCCCTAAAAGGTGTAGTCCAAAAGCATGCTTTTTTAAACGGGGAGGGGTGTTACAATTTATTCATTTATTTCCATTTTAAAATCTCTCTCTTTTTTTTTTTTTTTTTTTTTTTTTTGCTTAGGCAAAATACAACATGATTAAAATACAACACATAGGGATATAGGAAGCTACCCCATACTGAGTCAGACCATTGGTCTATCCAATTCAGTACTGTCTATGCAAACTAACAGTGGTTCTCCAGGATTTCAGACCAGAGTTCTCTCCCAGCCCTACCTGGAGATGCTGGAAATTAAACCTGGAACCTTTTGCATGCAAAACAAATGCTTTACCACTATAAACTGGTTGATAAAATGGCGCCCATTGCAAAAGTTCTAATTCCATACTTCGGTGGGTGGGTGGGGTCAGGTAGTCTTTCTGTGGCATGAAGAAAGACAAGAAACACCAGGATGACAATGGTTGGATGATGACACAGTGTGGATGCCCACATTTTAAAGTGGGTGAACAAATCATGGCAATCCCACACTTAACTCTTAGCAAGGAAGCACCTCGCTTTTTCAGCCTCACAGACAGTTCCAATATGGAGTCTTTTGACCCTGTCTGCACTATACATTTAAAGCGTTATTGTACCACTTTGAACAGCCATGCCTCTCCCCAAAGAATCCTGGGAACTGTAGTTTTGTTAAGAGTACTGAGTGTTCATACAGGACCCTTATTCCCTCACAGAGCTACAATTTCCGGAGTAGTGTAGCAGTGTAATTTTTCTTCCCAGAGAATTCTGGAAATGATAGCTCTGGGAGGGGAATAAGGGCCTCCTAAGAGATCTCAGCACCCTTATAAACTACAGTTCCCAGGACTCTTTGGGGGAAGCCATGGCTGTTTAGAGTGGGATAATACTGCTTCAAATATATAATGCAAATGGGGCCTTTTGACATGTGTTCCTCTTTAATTTTGACACACCATAACCTGGTTGATCTGAGCTAATCTATTAGGAATGCAGGGATTTTGGGGATCCTGTGTCAGCACTGAGAACTGGACAAGATCACCTTCACCTCCCTCCCTGCCTCATGCTTGTCTTCCAGCCTCTTTGGCAACAAACCTCAGTTTTGCAATTAATTATCCCTCACATTCTAAGCCCTTAAGGCTCCGTTGGACCAGAGCTTGCCAATTAGGAAGTTGGGCAACATTAATTTTCCAAAGTGGGCCCATCATGAAGATGAAAACATCAAATTTGTTTTCCATTATAATGCAGACAGGCTTTGAACTCCGCTCTTTCAGGATGAAAGGAGCGTTCCACTAAGCCTCTGCTCCACCAACCTCCCTACGGTACTACCTAATACAGCCCTGAACTAAGCCCTTTCTGATAAATGTCAATGCCAGTCAGCTTGGCAGCTGTAGACACAATTTGGGTCATGGTGTTGGAATTTGACTGTGTGTGTATATATATTCTGTGCCACCTCTGACACCATTATGTCATGTGCCAAGTGCACAAGTGAGTCAATGGTGATCGTGATTTATACTGATAAAAGAAAGAGAATGACCCGAAGGTAATTCTTTGCACACGAAGGACATGGTATATAATCAGGAACATGTATGAGTTTCAGGGTTTCCCTCCATTTCTTTCTGTATTTTCTCAAGCTCATACCCTTGACGACCTCTTCTGTAATTGAAAAAATAGCAAGTCTTTGCTGACGTCCATTCAAGAAAGTGACACTTTGGGAAAAGTTCAGCATCCAACACAATATGTAATCATAATATGATTTTTTTGTATTCTACAATTTATTTAAAGACAACGACCAATTAGTAAATTTATTAAGTTCTAGTGATAAGCAGCTCATCACACAGTCATTGGTTGACTCCAGATGAGAAGGAGCGTAACTCAGAGGTTGACAGAGTGCTTGCTTTGAATGCAGAAAAACCCAGGTTCAATCATTACAATGTCTACTTCCACTGATCAAGTATCATTATATGGAACAATACCTATCTTGATCCTGGAAAGCCATTGCCTTTCAGGGTTAGGGATTGAGTAAAGAATCCAACAAACTAAGTGGATCATAACCTGGATCAGACCATCAACAGACTCCAGAATTCACAGTCCAGTAGCTTCCTTTACAAAGCAGCTGGAGGGCTGTGTCATTGTCTCCTTCATTCCGGTAAAATGTGTTTCCATCTTTTTAACTTCTCAAAAAGTGGTAATCCAGCCACACAGAGCCTGGAGCAGGCAACACGTGAGACTTCTTGCCACCACGTGCTTTGAATGCATACAACAAGTCCCTCTGATAGCAATAGGGTTTGACATTCTGTCACTATCAGGCAGTATTATATGGATAAAATTTGGCTGCCCGAGTGGCTTTGAACTGCTTGAGAAGTACTTTTTAAAAAGTGTCTTTGTGCCAATCTTTAAGGGTTTTGAATTAAAAAGCCACATTGAAATGGGGCAGGATGGACTTAGCCCCATCTCCATGAAGAATTGGAATGGACCACCTATATTTGATCCGAAGAGACAGTACTGAGCTAGACAGAGCAGTGGTCTGACTTGGCATAAAGTAGCATCATATGTTCATATCGTGGGGGTTCATTTCACCACTAGGGTTGGACTGAAAAGGTTTGGTAGAATTGCTTAGGTCATGGTGCCCTCAGACACCTACCTTGGCACCCACGGAGGCCCTTGTACCTCCCCATTTTGGCTGTGAGCCCTGGAAGAGCTGCTCCCTGCCTTGGAGGCCATTTTCCACCTGGCCTGACTGACACCAGCTTTGGGATTTCATATCCCATATCGGAAGTGTCAAATTTTTTGGTGAATATTTGAGAAAGTAACTAAAAAAACAACTCCCTCCCCCCCCCAAAAAAAATTGCTCAACAACTTTTGTGTCTGGATTTTGACTTCTTGAAATATGTCAACCCTACTCCAGCTACAAAAGTTGAGACTGCTGAACAGCCTCTTTAGGGGATTTTGTTGGGTGGAGGGTGGGTTCTTGTATCTTTATTTTAGATCTTGTTATGATATATGTGAAAATTGCTCAGTTTGGTTGTGTATTTTTAAACTTTTTTTTGTTTTGTTGTAGTTATGCATTTTTTTCATGTTACAAGTTGCCTTGAGCATGGTTTGAACTGTGGTATGGTGACATAGAAATAAAATTGTGTGTGTATTTTTATTTTTATTTCATTATATATATAGAGAGAGAGCACTTGATTGTAAGAAGGAAAAATCAAAGTGCTTTAGGAAAAACATTCAAAGCAGTTTTTTGGGTTTTTAAGTCTGTTTTACCTTCCCAGGTGCTGGGTTGGCAGGAACATGTAGTGGAGGCATTGCCTTATTCCCATACTTTGCCCATAATGTTTTTGTGGGTATCCTTTTTTGGGGTGTCTTTTACTTTTTAATGGCTTTGGAGTGTGGATGTGTTTCTCTAAGTATCGTAAGTTTTCTTTCTAAGAAATGGGTTATTTTTTGTGCTTTGTGGGCACAAATATATGGTTTTGCATCTGGAGCTCAAACTCAACACTGTCTTCTGCTTGGTTTCTTAGAAAGTTATTTTGTGATGTGTCAGGAACCCTTGATAGCCATTTTGTGACCAGGCAGGACCCCACCCCACCCAACACACACACACACACACACACACACACACACACCCTTGACAGCCATATTATAGTGGTGACCAGAACTGTTTCTCATATTCCACATGTGCCTCCCATGTCCAAAAAGGATGGAAACCATGGGGTAAGACCCTGAAATGAGGGGAACTGTCAGAAGTGGGGTGATATCTAGAAACATTTCTGGAGATGCTTACCTTTGCCCTGTGGCCCTTCTGAAACAAATTGTTACATATTCCCCTTCTTGGAGAGACAAGGAGAGAGAGAGAGGGAGAGATCTGCTAGCTTACAGACACCATTATTTGTCTCCCAGAAGGTGACAGTGTTGGTGCCACATCTTGATGCAAGGCATAGCTAGGGTTACCAATGGTACTGGCCTTCTGGAAGAATAATGGTGACTGGAATGCAGCAGCTGGAAGCGAGGTAGAGAAAGGATAAACTTGACTTCTAAAATTTGGGTTGACTTTTTCAAAGGATATGAGACAAAAAAATACTAGGGTGTATCTACCCCGCAACAGCTAAAATAGCTATTCCATGTCTAAATGACATGTAATTGCTCATTTACAGAAAGTAGACTTTCAGCCTAACAAGCAGTTCCCACAGAACTGGGTCTGTTTTCAGACTAGCCACCTTAAAAATGGCACCATTAATTTGATGAATATACATATGTGTCCATTTTGTCAAGTATATGCAGTTGGAAACAATATAGAAAAACTGAGAGTTTGGGGGCCTTTTACAAATAGTCTTAAATGGTTATTATTATTATTATTATTAATTGGATTTACTGTATTTTTGATCTGCACTGGGTAGTTTGCCTGGTAAAGCAATGTATTAATTAATTACACAAAGGGCAATAGCTGCAAAGCAGGCAGAATTTCACATTGAACAGCTTTCCCATCAGAGTACTACATATAAGTCAAGAATGAAATATCGTTGGTCCTATCTCCCCAGTTATGATTTCAAGATAAACAGTCTGTCTATAGCAGCTGGCTCTCCTTTTGTTCCAGGAGGTCTGTATTTAGCCCATGTAAAATGAATTTCGTTTGTCTGAGATCAAACTGGCTGCATTGTCAAAACAATGGCTCGGGCTGGCAACCCCCTTCAACAGGAAACTTGTGCGCACATTCTCTCTCAAACACATACTATTTTGACGTCTGCCACACCACTTGTGGTTGTCCTTCAGCGCGCCGGACAATTAGATTAAAAGGTGGTTGAAAAGCTGCTGTGGAAAAAAAAATATAAGGGAAAAAAGGAACCCAAAGTGTAAATCACTCTGGGCAATGTAACCTCTGAAAGGAAGGTTTTGAATTCTCTGAAGGGAAGCACATTCCTTTCCCTTTTCACACAAACATTTGCATGCAGTCATGAGCAGGATATTGTCAATAATGCCGGATTAAAGGTGACTGGGGCCACAGTTGAGATCACTTGAGATTTCAAAGGAAGTTTAATGCTATGAATCTTATTTCTGGCCTGGGTACATTTTGGCCTGCTTCAGGCTTCTTGTGTGAAGCACACATAAGTTGTCTCTTGCTATTTCACAGGCAAATTACTGATCTTCTCAGGCTGGTTGGGTTTCGTTGCAAGCTCAATTTCTTAATGCTGTGCTGCGTTCTAGAACTCCATAGTTTCTCCTTTTTCTTCAAAGTAAGAGCCAGGACATAGGATCACTTGCTTAACAAATTAAAATTGGAACTGTATCTGAGGATAGAAACAGATGATGGTGTAAAATTGAATCCAAATGAGGGGTTCTTATTTCGTTCGTTATTTCGTTTCGTTTTTCCTTTAAGCACAGAGCTCATGTGCTGGTTTTAATCTAGGAGGCTGGATGCCAGTTTGGAACAGCCAGCAAAGCAGATACAATGCAGGCTTCTCTATCTTGCCCTATTACAACTTATCCCTGAACTCAGGTGACCTGCTTTGGGGCAAAAGGACAAATCGAGCCAGGGCCTCATATGATGAAAGGCAGAAGATTGTGATCAAGTACATGTGGGATCAGGGGTAGGGGAGAGGTTGATGTTTTTATGGAATAATGATGATTAGTAAAAGCAGACCTTTGGGGGGGGGGGAGTGGAATCTGTGAACAGCCGTTCAGCTAAGTCTTGGTGGTATCCGCAGATTTATCATCTATGGACAGATATACAGCAGAGGCTTTCAGCACAAAAATATCTCATTTTGGCAAAGTACTGTCAAAGACCTGAGAAGCACCAATGCACCAGCAAAAGGCAAAGGAAGAATAGGTTGCTCAATATGTTTTTCTCCTCATTCATATGTCCCATTTGTGAATAATGGCAAGCACAAACTATTGTAAATATAACTCTAATGTCATCCAAGGAGGAAGAATGTAGATACTTTCTCTTTTTACAAAGCACAAATGAAAAGCCTGACTATTGATCACATAAAGAACTGAGCATTTGGAGAGAGAGAAATCTCCTCTTGGGCTGCTGTATAGAAGTAGCAGGTGCCTTGAGAACCAAGGCCAATGAGATACATCACAACCCCAATGCAAATGCATCTCCACAAGACATGCAAGGTATGTGAGGGATAACCAGCCTCATATAATCAACATGCTTAAGTCCAATAAACACATGAGAGGGTTAATACCATAGACTAAGCTGTCCTGCCAGGCGTAGCTATGTCACTTCCCTTTACCTTCAGGGAAAATAGTTGATCAAGCTTATCGTTTTCCCCCTCCATGATCATTGCAGATGATGACAGCAGTCACGAAATTAAAAGACGCCTGCTTCTTGGGAGAAAAGCAATGACATACCTAGATAGCATCTTAAAAAACAGAGACATCACCTTGCCAACAAAGGTCCGTATAGTTAAAGCTATGGTTTTCCCAGTAGTGATGTATGGAAGTGAGAGCTGGACCATAAAGAAGGCTGATCGCCAAAGAATTGATGCTTCTGAATTATGGTGCTGGAGGAGACTCTTGAGAGTCCCATGGACTGCAAGGAGAACAACCCAATCCATTCTTAAGGAAATCAGCCCTGAGTGCTCACTGGAAGGACAGATCGTGAAGCTGAGGCTCCAATACTTTGACCACCTCATGAGAAGAGAAGACTCCCTGGAAAAGACCCTGACGCTGGGAAAGAGGGAGGGCACAAGGAGAAAGGGACGACAGAGGATGAGATGGTTGGACTGTGCTCTCGAAACTACCAACATGAGTTTGACCAAACTGTGGGAGGCAGTGGAAGACAGGAGTGCCTGGCGTGCTCTGGTCCATGGGGTCACGAAGAGTCTGACACGACTAAATGACTAAACAACAACAAATTGTTTTCCCCAGTCTACCTGACGAGCTCAGCCGCATGACTCTCTTCAGTCATTATTGAGTTCTTATACCAATAATCTAGGAAATTTTACTGCTTTGTAACTAAGCGAAGTTCTACTGCCTGTGCAGCTTCTCTGACTGATGTATGGAAAAGCGCATGAGCCTGACCTTTGGAGAATTTGTAAGTATATCATTTTTAACTAACCAATCTTGTGAGTTTTTTTTCTATGCTGGGGGAAGAGGGAAATTTGGAAGGAACTTGGAAGGGCATATTTTAAAGGTTTAAGCCTATATTTCCACATTTTACTTTTATACATCTTTCTGACTTTAAATCTCTGCTATGGTTCTCTCATCAAAGAGTGCTTGCCCTAAACTTGAATTTCTGCATCCAGGAATTATTTCTATATTTTTGACACCAGCACAAACAGTAATTTGCATGCATTGCATGGAATGGAAACCTATGGCCCTCCAGATGTTGTCAGAGTACAACTCTCATCATCCCTGACCATTGGCCATACTGGCTGGGGCTCATAGAAGTTGGAGTTCAACAATCACTTTAAAATCAATTGAGTAAAATAATGAATTCTTTTTATAGCTCTCAAACTCCAGTTCTACATTCACTTGCCAGGGAACAAAGACCCATTGAAATCAATGGGGATTATTTCTGAGTAGAGTTGGGAGCGATGTTCAATTTTGTGTGGATTTTACTGAGAAACTGCCTAATTCACACTTCTCAAAGCGATACTTGAAGTGAAACACAGCTGTACTCTAAAATATGCACTTTTCATTTTGGGATTCACTTCTCCACCCAGCATCTAGAAAAATACCCATATTAATGGAAAGTTTTCACTAAAAATCTATACCGTCCTGAAAACAACAGATCAAATTGCATTACCATATATCAGGCAATGTTGCTTGTAAAAATATGTATATTCCTCAAACTACACACAACATTCTTAATAGGCGAAAGTTGCACTAAAATGCTGACAAATGTTCATGAGGATTAAAATAATAATAATAATGCAAATTTCTGCAGAAATGTGGAGAACTGAATTTTAGGCTGGAAAAATGAGAAAGTGGGACTGTCTATCGCTACTTCTGCTGAGAGATGGTAACTGCTGTGTAAAACACAATCAATCCCCTTCTAACCTTCTTTCCATCCTCATCTCTCCCCAAGAAGTTAGGAAAAGTTGAACGGATAAAGAAAAACTGGAGGGTGGGGAGAATTGGAGCTAAATCTGCCGCTATGATCTGACTTCAGCTTACTTCACATCTTTGTCCAAGGCGATTTTTAATCAGGAGAAATCCAGACCAAGAGACTTATGGGATTATTTTTAGTGGCTTTGGAAGACAGTTGCTCATAAAACATGCCAAGAATAAAGCTCTCAGTGGCAACATTTAACACCATTGTACTTGATTCCCAGAAAGGCATGTGGGTGTTAGGTTTAAACACACCAAGCTTCTGTTTTTGAATCTGTGACAAAATAGACCACACTCACCCTTGCTCTTTCTGCAGCTCAGCCTAAAGAGAATTAATCTAAAGGACTTTCACACGGAACAGTAAGCAGCCAGACTGACTTGTCAGGCGTTTCACTCATGCTGACATGAAGCGTACTGGAGAGCTGCTGGATAACTGGCTTGTTTTACAGCATTTCCTTGAGGCACAACTAGCCTTGCTCCAGTCTGCGAGGAAAAGTATAGTATGTCTGTTCCATCTATACAACAAAACCCACCATGGGACCTTTGGGTGAAGGTCAAGTAACTTGTTGTTGTTGTTGTTGTTAACAATAACACATATCATGCAAGCAGAAATACAGTAGCAGAAGTCACAAGAAGCTGCCATGTACTGTGTCCATTGGTCATTCCAGCCAGTGTTAGAGTGTTGGACTAAGACTTGGGAGACCAAGGTTTGAATTTCCACTCATCCTGGAAGCTCACTGGGTGACCTTGGGCCATCTCTCAGCCTAACCTACGTCACAAGGTTTTTGCAACAATGAGATGGGGAGGAGGAGAACCATGTCCATCACACTGAGCTCCTTGGGAGGAAAGGTGGTATATAAATGTACCATAATCAGTGCTTTTTTTCTGGGGGGGACGCAGGGGGACACATACCCCCAAACGTTTCGTGAATCTAATGGGAGAAGAAACTATATTTTTTTTTTAAAAAAATAGTTTATTCTCTAGCACGGTGATTGGTCAGTTTCGTTGTTACCACCTCCGATGGCGGCTTCATTTCCTGTCACGGTGTTTCCTGAGTCTCAGACAGAAGCGAGTGTTTAATGTGTGAAGTAGGAGTTGGAATCTAGCACAGTGATAGGTCAGTTTCGTTGTTACCACCTACGATGGTCACTTCATTTCCTTTCTCGGTGATTTTCTTGAGTCAAAATGAGAGTACCCCTAAACATTTTTAAAGAAAAAAAGCGCTGAATGTAATAAACACAAACACAGTATTGTATACAGTGTCTGGCAGTGGCTCTAGGGCAGGGATGGCCAAGCTGGTACCCTCCCGATGTTTTGAATCCACAACATCTTTCAGTATTGGCTATGGATGAGCAAATCTGCCAAATTCAATTTTTCCCAGTTTCTCAGTTTTCCATTCTTAAGTTGAGTTCTCCACATTTCCACATCAGTCTGTGATAGCTTTTTTTTTTTTTAATGTCCTCTTAACAATTCATCAGCATGTTGCTGCAAATTTATTTTAATACACACATTGTTGTATGCAGTTTCCCTTCAGGTACACATCTTGAGAAACATGTTTAGGATTGCAATCAGATATTTTCAGGCACTTTATGCTACCTATGGGGGAGCCTTTGTTCCTCTGGATGATGTTGGACTACAACTCCCATCACACCCAAACACTGATGATCCTCCAGAGCATGCAGAGGGCCAGAGCATCCCCATCTCTGCCTTCTGCCTTCCTAGCTTCCATGCCTGTGTCCAGGATCTCTTCAGCAGTTCTGCATTTAGTACTGCACATGTGCTACACTTTGATTGTCACTCATTAATATTCGGGACCCGAGCTGAAATTTGAGTCTGTCTCTTTTCACGGCTCCAGGCATCCATTTGTTGAAATGAGCATCTTAAAATAATTAACTAGGAGAATCAAACTAGAATACTAGAGCTCCAGATCCTGCATGGTTACCCCCACTGTTTTCTGTTTTCTTCTCACTTGCCCTAGAAAAAAAGGAAAGCGCCAAGAGGCATTGGATACGTCCCCTAACCCTTTGGCCTTCTCCTAACCTTTGGCCGAATCCCAATACATTCAAGAGTCCAGGAAAGCGGGACTAATGGAGCTCTTCCATCCACTGTATGTGGCTGAGGTGACCTTTAAAATAGGAGGGATTTAGCATGAAAAATCATCAAAATTGAAACTTGGTAAGGCCAATGGGATTACCACCCATGACCCTTGAGAAACATCAGAAGCGCAGATTGAATGCCCCACATTTTATCCAACCATTAAAATTGCGAGCTTCATTTTCTACCTCTTAACCTTTCAATAGAAAATGCCGCAAACAATCCTGGGAAAAACAATTTCCCCACAGATAGCATGGAGAAAATCAATTACATTAATATAACAGGTGCTTTAAAATTTAATGAAAGATGGATTAGTTAGCAAATGAAAAAAAAAAAAGCTTATCTTCACATCAAAAACAGCAATTCTAGTCAAAGCTTCTGTAAATCATTTCAAGGAAATATATTTGGCGGATTACTGCCCGATTCCCATAGTTTTACAATACAATAGCATCCATGCATGTAAGAAGTGACATTATCTTTAGCTTAAAATTTTAAGGCGCCATATCTGGCAATGTGAGATGCACTTCTCTGAAATAGCATTGCTATTAACCCACAACTATCACCTCATGACCACAGCTTGCTGTTAACCCACAACCACAGCTTCCTAAGCTTTCTCAAAACAGGTTGAGGGAATATATGTATAGTTTTTGAGAACGAACTTTGGACATTTTATTTATGCATTTTTCTTGTCTAGTGATTTTATTTACCTGCACTGTCTAGGGGAAGGTTGCCTTCTGGCATGAAATAAGGGTGGTATTCAACTAAGTTTTACTCAGGATAGATGACTGAAATTAATGAATGTGCCTAAGTACAATCCCTTAATTTTAAAAGGTTTACTCTGACCCTGTCCAAGGTTTCAGCAATTGTTTGTTCAGGTGAACACCTAAGTAGACTTATGGTGACGTCCTATGCTGGTTCCATGTTTTTGGGTACAGGTATTACCTGTGCTGTGTCATGTGACAGGATCACACCAAATCAGGTGATGTAGCACAAGGGTAAAGTAAGAATCAGGTCCCTCACACTCAGTCATTGAGGCCAAAGCATATTTATACACATGAGGAAAGCAGTGGACTTTCATTTTTGTGTGAGATCATTTCTTTGGTTCACGAGGACTAGTATGTAAATGGGACACAGAGACTGCTACTTAGCTTGGCATTTAGAATAAATCTGTTTTCTGTAAGTGTGGCCTTATAAATTTCAAACAGAAAAACATCTAAGGTACATTTTATTAAAATGCACTTATCCACGCTTGTATCTTTTTTACATCTTTCTTTATCTCTAGAAGCCAACTCTGCTGCCTTAATGTTATTCAGAGCAACTAAATTCCTGGTCAAAAAATATCTAAAAATGAAGGGATTCTAATATGCTGTGTACATGTATAATTATCACATAATTTAAGGCCTGAGGATTTTGCTAAAACTTATTACTTATACTTGGTGTATATATTGTCATCCCAGTGGTGGCTCCAAAGATAAAATAAATTGTTACAAATATGATAAAAAGAATTGCAGCATAAACATTTCCAGCAGAGAGGGACTTGGCAGCAAAAGGTGTCACCCTCTCGTGGAGGGGGCACATGAAGAAGGGCCTCAGAGGATGATCACAGGGTCAAAGATGGTTCCTATGCAGCTCACAGTCACTTCTCATTGAATTAAATGTACCCAGGAATAGCATAAGCTCATGCAACATGCAACCTATCTGCAGGCTCACACAGTAAATGTGATGTTTCCACCCACCTGCACATAGATATCAACTGAATTGTACACCTTCAGCTACCAGACATTCTTCCCAGCCACTTTTCCCCATTGCAAAATGAGGGAAAACTGCATTTGAGAAGAATCTGGTCTCACATTACCCCCCCCCCCCAAAAAAAAGACAATTGAAGGGAACCACAAGAATAACATAAATTGAGTTACAGCATAAAGGTTGTAATAACACCCCATAGATCATCTTCTTCGCCTGTTATTTCACTCTTCTGTGGATCTTTTTTTTTTTGTTAGGTTGTAATTTATGCCTATCTTATGCTCCCGTTCTTACATTAAGAGATCTCTCCCCACTCACTCCAAGTTTATTTTTGATCTGACCTTACGTCACTGCCATGCGTCTGTGCTAAGCCTAACCTGATCTTAATTCTAACTTGATCTATCATGCTTTGTATAAAATGCCATTAGTGGAGTGTTGAGCAAGATATCATGAATCATAAAAATGGAGAGTCTGTATTGGACCTGACAGCTGATCTGCCATATGACCATGGCATAAGCTTCTTCTCCTCAGAGAAACATAATAGGTGAGTGGAGATAATGGATTCAAAGTGCTACACAAATGACAAGTGCCATTTAAAGTCTGTAATTTGGCCAGTGTGCTTTGCAAAACACTTTTAAGAGCCTGGCAAAATAAGCATCAATGCAGTACATTTTGTCTGGGACACATCTAACATCTCTGACCACTGTACAGTGTTTTTAATGCATTTTATCTTCATAAGGTGTGACAACTCCCTATATCACTTTTCTGGGGAGGAAAATTGATCGGTGGCTAGAGTCTACAAAACACTCTGCCAATAGAGATTCTGTTTTAACTCTTAAACGCCTGCTGAGAACTTTTCTTTTCCACTAGGCACATTAACCATTAACCGTCTGACTGAGTTGCCCCAACCACTCTGGGCAGCTGTCAACAAAATATAAAGGAAGACAAAAAAATATAAAAAGATTAAAAGCTTCATGAAGCAAGGCTGTCTTCAGATGTCTACGAAAAGTGATATGATTGTTTCTGTGGGATGTAATCCATTGGTGCAGTCAAATGCAACATTCCTTATTTATATAGCGTGGGCACAAGCATGCCGCCATTTTCTCAGTTTGTCTTGAGTCTAGCCTGTTTTGTCTTGTCTTGTTGCTGTTCCTTTGCTGCCATGCTACTCTTATGCAGCCATTTTGTCTTAAAGTAAATTTTGCTGTCTGCTTGCTCTCAGCCAGCGATTTGATCGGCACAAGGCATGCAAGCTCCACCCCCCCCCCAGTTGTTCTTATACTCCTTATTGGGTGAGCAACACAGCCAAGCAACACAGTTGGATCATCCCTCCTTCCTGGCCAGCAGGGAGGGAGGGAGAGGAGCTGCTTCCTTTGAAACCCGGGAAATTTAAGGGACATCATCAATAAGGGACAGCAGTGGGAAACAGCGCTGGGATAAGGGAGTTTCCTGCCAAATAAGGGACGGTTGACAGCTATACTTAATGCTTCTGAGTTGTTCTACATGCATCTTTAAAATTTAACAATTTTCTTTGTTGTTGCCATCCATCTATCCCAAGAGACCCTGGAGTGCAACTCCAGGGTTGAAGCCAAACTGCTGCATGAGCAGCACCAAAGTGACTTTCCTTATTAGAGGTTACCACACACACACTTCCACTGCACTTTTCTGCTTGTGTTCTGGCACCTCGGTAAAACCACTTCTTACTGTTTATAGCAGAGTTTTCCCTGGAGGCAGAGGACAAGAACAGGAGTCATACTCAGATTCTTCAGTCAAGAGCTTCTTTATTGCTTGGCTGGTTGCACAAGCATTTCTGTTACTATTATATACAAGCTATTTACATTCCATCTTTATCTCTCCAGCACGGTATACTCTCAGTCCAGTAATTAACAATCCTGACACAGCAAAACTCACAGTATCAGCAGCACACGTTGTCTTACTTCCAACCACTGGCTGAGGGGTGTGGGGGGAGTGCACATCTCCTGGCAGTGCGATCCTGGTGGGGTGCCATCGCGCCTGCACCCCCCCATGCGCTAGGCGCCACGCCCCCAGGACATGCGCCAGCCCCACTCCCGCCTGCTGTCCCCCCCTCCCGGCATGAAGCTCTGTCACTGCTTCCAACCTTGTTGTCAGCGTGCATGCTGACCGTGTGTGTGCGTGTGTGTTTTCCTCCTGCAGATATTGCAGCCTGCAACTTCCTCCCTTTATTTGCATCGCCAGCTGACCCCAATCAAACCTACAGTGCCACTTCTACACACTAAAGAAAATCCTGGAACCCTTTTTAAAGCTTCCAGGAACTTTTTATCTGTTTCTTAAATATTTTTCCCCTAACATTCCTGAGGCGCAAGCCTTTGCAGTGTGTATGGAGGTTCTGGAGTGTCTAGATAACAAGATCCTCCTCTCAGCCTCGCTGATGCTTTCCAAAGGAAAGCAGAGCAAAACGCCTGGCATCAGCTAGGCTGTAGGAGTTGCCAGAAGGAGGTGTACAAGGCGGCAGCCGACCATCTTAGGGACTCTACTCTGGATTTGTGTAGGATTTACTCCTTAACCTTTGCTTCTCCTGAAGATATCCCACAAAGAAGGGGAGGTTTAGAATCAGAGTTTTCCTTCTTCTAGATGGGCTACCTTCCAAGGCTGGTGAGCCCCATCTGCCCCTCACTTCCTTCTACAGCGCTTGGAGAAACCACCTTCTTGACTGTTGGACCCACTATTGGTCTTGTCCACTCAATCCTCCAGAGCCTTTAGGGAAGGGCCCTAACTCATTGAGGATTCAAGACCCATTGGCTGCCCTCATCTGATTTAACTGGACAGCCGAAGCTGTTCCCAGGATGTGGCGGCTGTTGAATGCTGACAGCTTCTAGGAGCCACAGCTCTGTACAGGGTGAGGATCAAAGGTGGACAAATAGAAGGAGCATCAGAGGTGCTACCCCGGCCTTAACACCCAAGCTATTTCTAAGCAGGTAGTACTAAGAAACAGAGCCTTGTTGGTTGTACTGCCTCTCAGTTAAACTTATCTCTCCAGGGAAGCTCACCTGTAACCTATTTTGATTTTGATGTATTGTTAGTGCTAGGCAAAGACTTATTTCAATAATAATAATAATAATAATAATAATAATAATAATAGCCCAGACATTTCAGCATGATTTGAATTGCAATAGTATGATTTTCTGGTGTCTTGATTGTTTTTAGATTAATGCTGCTGCTCCTCCATTTGTTTTTTTCATTGTTGATTTTTTAAATTTATTTTTAGTCATATAGTTCTATCCTTTTAACTACATATCACCCTGGGGGCTTATGCTGAAAGGTAGTGCATAAATGCATCCATACAAATTTACAGACTAGAGACAGTGAAACAAACAGGACCAACTGTCTTTATTTGTTGACTGCTGCCATCTCATGTTTGGCAACCATTGGTTTGCATTTTTTAAAAAAAGACATTCTCCCCCTTTTGTAAAAAATAAATAAATACGAAATAATTTATTTATCTAAGAATATTAATGAAGTTAAGAGCTCTCTGAGGATCCGCACATACATTACAAAGTGTAAATCAAGCTTGCAGCAAGCAGTTTCTTAGGACTGCAGTCCCAAACACATTTACCTGAACATAGTGTGGCTCACTTTTGCACAGGGCTGCAAAATATTGAAAGAGCCTGATCACATTTTTGTAGTGAGCATCTGCTGTGATTATGAGATTGCTGAGGGTGTTTGATGCTTGTTCTTTGATCCTTATACAGTGATTTATTTATTTTTTCAAGACACATCAATAGGGCTTTGACAAATGGAACGAATAATGACAGATTTGAAGATAAAAGGTGTTAATAAAAGTGTAGAGAAGAAAAAAAATATAATAATCCTGAGTAACATTTGGTTATTAATAATCTCACAGATCATGGCATAATGTGCCACAGCCCTGAGCAGCCTGCAGCAGATAGAAATTACTTTATTAATATGTTATCTACGTGCTGTCGTGTTGTTATTAAAAATTAAAACAAAGGTACAAATGATTCAGACTTTTGCTATCCTTCTGTAGTCCATCAGTTTGTAATCTGAAAGCTGGATTACTGTAATGCACTGTATTGCCCTAGGGTTTGGATCAGAAGCTCTAGATGTCATAGAACAGGGTGACCAAACTACTGATGTGGGTATCTGGTTCAGAATATGTGGCATCATCTACTACTGAGCCAGTTCAGGGTCCTTGTATTTCCATACCACTAAACAACTTAGGTCTAGGGTACTGCAGGGATCGTCTGAACCTTTTTGTCCCAGCTCAATCATGAAAATAATCTGTATGAACATCACTGGTTGTTCCCCAAGTTGGTGAGTCTTATTTGACAACAACAAGAAACTGAGACTTTAGTGTTGTCAGCCCAGTTCTACAAAACACTCTGCCAATAGAGATTCTGTTTTAACTCTTAAACGCCTGCTGAGAACTTTTCTTTTCCACTAGGCACATTAACCATTAACCGTCTGACTGAGTTGCCCCAACCACTCTGGGCAGCTGTCAACAAAATATAAAGGAAGACAAAAAAATATAAAAAGATTAAAAGCTTCATGAAGCAAGGCTGTCTTCAGATGTCTACGAAAAGTGATATGATTGTTTCTGTGGGATGTAATCCATTGGTGCAGTCAAATGCAACATTCCTTATTTATATAGCGTGGGCACAAGCATGCCGCCATTTTCTCAGTTTGTCTTGAGTCTAGCCTGTTTTGTCTTGTCTTGTTGCTGTTCCTTTGCTGCCATGCTACTCTTATGCAGCCATTTTGTCTTAAAGTAAATTTTGCTGTCTGCTTGCTCTCAGCCAGCAGCACATGAGTTCAGTCTCCCTATGAGATGAACTCACAGTTTGTTGTGTAATTATCAAGTAAAGCCTGCCTTTCGGGGATCATATCGTGAACTGAAATGTGAGTAAACTTCTTGTTACTTTACTCAGAAAGACTCTTGTGTCTTTATTCTTTTAAGAGGGATCAAAGGGGACCCTGGGAAATAATCTTAACTAAGAGATTCAAACAAATCTGCAAACTAGCTTCCAGCTATATTGAGGGAAATCTGCTCTGCTACAAGACTTACTAGCGTGAGTAAAGGAAGGATAATATTTATTCAATATATCTTTTCCTACTGTCCTTAACATTCCCAAAGTTTATCTCTTTGACATCTGAAGGGAGGTCATTCCACAGGGTGCAACTACCAGGAAGACCTTCTGCCTGGTACCCTGTAACTTCACTTTAAATGAGCTGGACCTCAGTGTCTGGGCTGAACGATGGGTGTAGAGATGCTCCATCAGGTATACAGGGTATACTACTGCAGGTATGATCGGACCTGTAACATGGGAAAAGATGAAGGGACATCTGTATTTCAGGGTTCTCAATGCAGATAGGACCATCCCTAAAGGAAGTCACGTGTCAAGGCATGCAAGAAAGCACATAATTGGCTAGGTGCCCCCTCCCATAGATGCACCCTCCTGATATTATCAAAAGTAGCTACTCAGTCAGCAACCAACCACTCACTTGCACAGTATGGAGGTTATTCCTACCTTTGCCACCGACTTCCATTGGTTCCTAATAAGGATGTGAACCTACAAACTCCCCACACTGACTTTGACTGCCCTATAGCAGTGGCCACAAGGCATAGCCTCGTGTGGGATTTGAACCTGGGCCATCTTGCACCCCAATTAAATAAATAAAAAATAAATAAACCACTGTTCCCAGACCATGGGTGTTCGTGTGACATCTCCAGAACCAGTCACATGATTCTTGAGTCACATGACTAGTCACATAACCCTGCCACCTCCATGTGATAACTGGTGCTATGGCTCGTCACAGAGTTGGCCTTTGGTTGTGGAGAAGAAACAGCTTCACCGGTTGACAGAGACAGACCTGCACGCAGCACACCTCTCCTGGGAGCCAAACTCGATGTGAAATTTGTCACATAGCTTTGCATCTGCCTGGTTAGGATTTCGTTTTTGTTTTCTTTAACCAACCACTAGGGCAGTGAAGCAGAGAGTTGCACATGGTCGGGGGGGGGGGGGTTAAAATCCAATAGTTCCAGTCAAACCCTGCCACCCTGTCATCTAGTCAGAGGCAATCTTCAAGAGGGATCATAGTGGAGGGAACCTTCATAAGGGGGTCTTATAGTGCAAAACAGTGTCCAGTTTTTAGGCCTGGTGGATTTATAACTCCTGTAGTTGAAGACAAAGTCAAATGGAGTTTCTTTGAAAGTGCAGATACAACCCGCTTATGGCTTCAGATATCCTGCTGTCCCAGTCAATCTTAAAAAAACCTTTAGGAACATTTTTCTGGAAAAAAATAACATGAACGCTGGTTCTCTTTTTGGCATACAATTTACCAGCTCCTTTCAGAAGCTGACAAATAGAAAAAGTAAGTGTATTATATTGTGAGGCACTACATGCTGTGACTCCTTCAGATTAATGTCAAATATATTAGCTTTAAAAGGACCAAAAAGACAGGCCTGAGGAGCAACACCCTCTATCAGCTGTGTAAATGGATTTCTGTATATATATTTATTGTTCCATGTGCCCCGCTTCCAAGTGGATGTCATAACAGCTAAACAGAACCTCCCAGGATGCCTCTGAACACCAGTCACTGGGGAACAAATATCCAGAGAGGGCTGTTGCCTTTTACACTCCGCTTACAGGAGCCCCAGGAGCATCTGACTGGCCAAAGCTGAAACAAGATTGTTGAAGATGTGCTAGTGCAAACAGTTGTATACAGATTGATTCCACGGCTGATTCCAAAAATCCTTGAACATAAACAGTAGAAATAGCTCTTAAGAGCATAAGAAGAGTCTGCTAGATCAGGCCAATGGCTTTTCTACTGCAGCATCCTGTTCTCACAGTCACCAACCAGACACCTGTGGGAAAAGCTACAAGCACAAGAGCCCTCTCTCCTCCTTCGGTTCCCAGTAGCTATAATTGAGAAGCATTACTGCTTCTGACAGTGGAGGGAGAGCATAGCCATCCTGGTTAGTGACCACTGATAGCTTTCTCTTCCATGAATTTGTCATATCCAGTAAATGTAACACCACTGATGGAATCAGTGAATGCCAGTTGCTGGGAATCACAATTGGGGGGAGCTGAAGCTGTGCACAGTTCCCGCTTGCGGGCTTCCAAAATGCCCCCAAATGTTAGCTACTGTGGGAACAGGATGGGCCACTAGTCTGATCCAGCCATCTCTTCTTAAGTTCTCAGGTGCACAACCAGAGAGATGCACCAGCAGTGCTGGCGGCACTGTCCTGCTCTCCACTGCACATAATCAGTGGAGGCTAATGCATGTGTCTATCAGTGTTGCTGTACAGTCTTGTTTCAGGCTTTTGATACAGTCGTACCTTGGAAGTTGAACGGAATCCATTCTGGAAGTGCATTCGACTTCCAAAACATTCAGAAACCAAAGTGCAGCTTCTGATTGGCTGCAGGAAGCTCCTGCAGCCAATCGGAAGCCACGGGAGCCCCGTTGGACGTTCAGGTCCCAAAGAATGTTTGCAAACCGGAACACGCACTTCTGGGTTTGCGGCGTTCAGGAGCCAAAACATTCGACTTGCAAGGTGTTCGGGATCCAAGGTACGACTGTACTAGAACTGTGGGTATGATTTTACAATGGCCTAGCCCTACTCTCTCTCTGTGTATGTGTGTGTTTGCTTCTGTGCACACCTAACCACAGGAGTGATTTGACATTGATGGGATCTTCTGAAAAAACTGTGTGCCAATGCAGAATAGTAAACCGAGTGTTGGACCTGGGAAACTCAGTGCTTCTTGGGTCAGAAACTGCCTTTCATTCTACTCTCCTGTACACATGGTCACTATGCAGATAGCATGAAAGGAAAACCCATTTACGGTGTCTTGGCCTCCTTGAGGAAGGTCAGGATACAGAGGAGACAAAGCATTGGAGATTTTTTTGGCATGGCTAAATGATATCCCTTTTTAAGGAAGGCCAACTGCTCCCATCTGTTGACTCCTGCTTCTTACATCTGTTGAGATTTATATAGTCACACCTTAAAGGGGAAAAGTTATTCCTTACCACCTGTGGTTCAGCAAAATGACATCCTGGTCCTATACATAGTTGGACACAGCAAAGTTCAGCAGAGTCAAGAGGCTTAAAAATAGATCTAAACATACTTAAAGAGTCCTAAAACTGCACTGGTTCTGGCAACACACAAATGTTAAGTTACGCTATTCTTTCCTTCCTTGAAGAGCACAAAAGACTTTAAATCCATCTGCCCTGAAAATATGCCCAGACCACAAGAATTTTCAAAAGCAGTGTAACACCTGTAAGTGGAGGGAGAATGAAACGGTGAAAGCCAAGAGACAGAATATTCCTTATATGGTTCTTTGCTGTGAAGTTTGTCTGGAAGGGGGGTGGGTGGAGGTTTGAGAGATATTATCAAGCTGCTCACTCAACATGAAAAGGAAAGGCATTCACATATTTGTCTACCGTGCACGCAGGTCTTACTAAATGCACTCCCCATTTCCTTTATGGGTCTATCGACCGGGTCCAGCCTGAAAACAAATTATCTGTAAGTGAAACTAGGCTCAATGATTGCAGGATCAATTGAGCTGTAAGCATTTGCCACGACGTAAATGTTGGAATACATGAGCGTTTTGAAACCAGAATGCTACTAGATAAACAAAATAATAATAATAATAGTAATAATAATAATAATAATAAACAATTCTGATACAAATTGAAGCAATCAATGGTGGAGAAGGAAGGAGAACAGCCTGTCTTCAAAGGACTAAGGATGGAGGAAAGATGTATAACATTGAAGGTTTCTCCCTCCCCGCCCTCACCTGAGGGCCTTTCCTTGTGGGTGTCTCTTAGGGGGTTAGCAGCCTTAAAATACATTTAATGGCATGAGAAGAAGCTGCTGGATCTAGTCCAGCATCCTTTTTCGCAATGCAATAAGTGGATTTAGCAGGTACACAGGAGAGGCAATACCAAGACTTTGGAATCCCTTTTCCTAAGAAGTGGGGTGGAGAGGCAAAATCCCTTCATTTTTTAATTTGGGTTTTGATCTGTCAGTTGCTTTTAATGGAACACCTTCCCATCAGATGTCAAGGAGATGAGTAACTATATAATCTTTAGAAGACAGTTGAAGACTGCCCTGTATAGGGAAGCTTTTAAATGTGGTTTATATATATATATATGTTGGAAGATGTGTGCTTTTTAAAAAGGTGTGCTTTTAATCCATTTTACCTTGTATCTTGATGAATTTCTTTTCTATTGATATTCGTCACCTTGATCAATGGGATATGCAAGTTCTTAATAAATGCACTATTCAGAATCTGCATGTGCCATAATTCTGATGAAATCTAAGATAATTTGCAGGTGCAGTTTTATAGATTTGTAGCACAACCAAGAGCACCTCCAGATAATCTGTTTATTGAGTGTTCCTTCTGATTTGCTTGTGGGGAAATTATACATCTTCTCATCAATCCCACACTTTTTAATGCATTTCCATGCCACATTCCTAACCATAAAATATCTGAGTTTTCTTTTTTAAAACAGGATTCATTACACTGGAGTCCTTTAATCCACTTTAGTTTCATAAACCTAAATTTCCAGTATGAGATTGAATATCTCCTGCAAAAATACTGGAAGTCAGGAGGTGATACTGGAAATTCCTGAACAATTATCACTAGATCAGTCATCCCCAAATTCGGCCCTCCAGCTGTTTTGGGACTACAACTCCCATCATCCCTAGCTAACAGGACCAGTGGTCAGGGATGATGGGAACTGTAGTCCCAAAACAGCTGGAGGGCCGAGTTTGGGGGTGCCTGCACAAGAAAGTGGCTTGGAATATTTGATATCTACCTGAACAAATACCAGAACTACTAAAGTTAGAAATACAGTGCCTCTTTAAAGGGATTGCACACACACACAAACACACACATGATTCCAGACTGTGTAAAATAATGGATGTCATCACTATTTCAATGAGAGGGATACTGTTTTTACCATCGGCATTTAAATATACATATTTTTAATGCTTTTATTTAGATACTCTGATGTCAGCATGTTTAAAGAGGTAAATGTTTACATCCAGCAACAGTGTGTGGTTTGGACTGTTGACATATTTCTCCACAGAATGTCCTGTCTTGCTAGCAATGGGACTAGATTGATGAGTTCGAAAATGTGCATAGACCATTTATATTTTTACCTGCTCATCATTTATTGCTGGCAGACTTTTCACACCACAGAACAAAGCTTTCTTTGAGGGAGATGCTTCTGAAAAGAACCTCCACCTTCCAGGTGTGCAGTGCTATGTTCAGTCATATATACAGTAGGACACATTTTGTGATGGAATCCAGTGCTTCAGGAGTAACATCCTCGGAGTAGAATAAATGCCCTGGCAATGCACAGGAATGAACACCTTGACAATCAGGGGGGTTTAGTGAAGAATCACACAAGCACAGAGTAGAAGCTGGCTGCACTACATGTTAGTATATTTAAATGATATAATTTAAATACTCCTTTATTTTCAAGGGAAACCTCTTTCATATAATGGATTTTTTAAAAAAGCAATTAGATTCCTTGCTGTTAAATCTAGAACTGGCTTTAGCTTTTGTGCTGGCTGAGATTTTCCTGTTATTTCTTGAAACCAAACAAGGCTTTAGATCAGTGGCGTAGCGTGGGTTGTCAGCACCCGGGGCAAGGCAAGTAATTTGTGCCCCCTAACCCGTGGATTTGCGCCCCCTAACCCGTGGATTTGCGTCCCCTAACCCTAATTAATTTTATAATGAATGATTTTAGAGTGTTGTTTGTGCTGTACTTTTCTACTGTTTTATTGTTGTTAGTCGCCCTGAGCCCGGCTTCGGCTGGGGAGGGCGGGATATAAATAAAATGTATTATTATTATTCACCCCCAGATGTTGCACCCGGTGCGGCTGGCCCCCCCTGCACCCCCCACGCTACGCCACTGCTTTAGATGCTATAGTTTTACATTCATATCCCACCATTCATCCCTGGGAATGCAGGCATTTGCTGTCTTGATATATACACAAGAATAGCAAACGTGGAGGCAAATGGGCATTCCTACTTTGGACAGAAGGTTCCAAGAGAGCAATTTGGTTTCAATTAAATCTCATGAAAGCTCACCAGTCTCTCTGATGCCTGCATAGTCTCTCAGATGGCCTGCACACCTTGCAGGCCATTGATTTCAAACACCACCCCCGCTAGTAGATTGTTTGTTTTATTAATTTATATCCCACCTAAGAAGCTCAAAGCACCATAAGGGAGTTTAGCAGTGTCTCATCGCAGCAGCTCTATGTGGTAGGCAAAGCTGAGGGATGGTGACTGGCTTAAGGTCACTGACTGAGCTTCACGGTGGGTAGGGGATCCTACAATAGGCTGTTTACATGTCCATGTTCAAAGGGATTTGCTGTAACCATCAATTGGTGGTCACAATAAACCCCTTAGAGGTCTGCTTTCAGCTGTGGTTTCGATCCATGCCACACCTAAAAAACAGCAGGGCTCACTGACAGCACCCATCAACACCATCAGCAAACCTCACTTAAAGACGAAGCAATGGGAGTTTACCTTAAGCTCCCAATTGCTCCTGTAGAGAGTTGCTGCCCTTGTAGGTAGGTGGCCATGGTTTGGAGGAAACAGCCTCAGGAGCCTAATTCGGCCCATAGGGAAGTGGTTCCTCACTTCTGTCCTACACAGGCTGTTTAATCTGAAGCCACAACACCACACTGGCAATTCCCAGGACTGCTTCTCACCCTTAACTGGGTCCTCCCTTAAAGAGGGCACGTATTGCGGTGAGACCTGGACAACCGACACCCTGTGTTGTGGGTGGGTACAATTGGTCAGCCACAACACCCGATTGGTAGATCCCTCGAAACTGGGTACAATCTGGCCAATGGGACGCAGTCCAAACAGTTCGAGGGACCTATTTATACCCATGCACATCGACCCAGAGTTTCCTCTTTTGGTTCGTGCATCGGAACACCCACCCACCTCTCCCTACTTTAGGACTTGTTGCGCTTGACCTTGCTATGCCTTCGTGTGTCGTCTGTCATTGGGACAGGGGCACGGCAGGAATTTTCCCCACTTGGCTGATTGGCTGTTGCCATTTGGGTTTCGCCTGCTGTGTAGCAAATCATCACAACTTGTAAGGTTGTGGATAGGCTCTGGTTCAGGTGATAGGGATGGGAGAACGCTCTCGCCATCCCTACGTGAAGGGTATTCCGTTAGGGGGATTCCGTTAAAGGAATCCGGGGACTCGATGGTTTGGTCAGCCCCTGAGAGAGGGTTGTGCCAGTGCCAGGTGTTCACCCTTGGCTGACCTATGCTGGTGCCCTGGGTCAGCACTACCTGCAAGGCAGGGAGCTAGTTGAACCAGAATCTATGCAACCAATCACTTTCTGTAATCAATAAAGTTGTGGCCTAAAATCTGCCAAAAACCAAACCAAAATTTGAGTCATGTGTGAATTTATTTAGGGGGGAGGCTTCTGGGTCTGAACACGCAAACAGTATTTTGTCTAAAGCCAGATCCATTCACCCATATAACAATAACAATTATACTGGTCAAACCCATGCCAATATAATCCATTCATCTTTGAATTTATTCATTTTCTCTGTAACTTGTGCCCCCTGAAACTCAAACGCAAAAGAAACCCAGAATATTGACATCTCTCTTTCTGCATAATCCTCAAGGCAAACTGAGAAAATAAGAGAAAGACGAACACAAAGGCCAACTGTGCCCAACAAAGAAGTCGCTCCCAACGAAATGAGATCATCAACACTGGGTTGACAATCCCAGATCACCTAAGCAGATTATCTTACAGAGCGCTGTAAGTGCGTGCCAAGTGGAAGGGAGCCTAATGGATTGATCTCATGAAAGAGAAATGAAGCCACCTGAACCAGGAAATGTACAAAGTTACAAGAAACACAATGATGAAAGCATTTTAAGGAGCTTGGCACTGGATTGCTTTTACCCACGAAGAAAACGGGAGCGGGGGGGGGGGGGGGAGCTAACCTTGCCCCTAAAGACTCCTGCAGATTTTTATTAGCTCATTTTTTCCTTTCCTTTTATTCCTACCTGTTCGGTCTTTGCTTTATGTTATACCCATACCTTACTTAAATTAAGGGCTCCCAAAATGTGATTGCTGAAATATTCCTGGAAACCAAGTAGAAAAGTCACACAAATCAAGCCAAACTCTCTAGGTGTGAAGGACCTAGTCTTTTCTGATAGGGTAGTAGTCATAGTTGTTCAAGCATCCCCTGGCTTTAACACCAATGGGGTAACCAGAGAAAGTTTTATTTATTTATTTGCAGATCTATAATATACTGCAAAACTGAAAATTACCAAAGCTATGCATGATAAAATAAAATGCAAAGATTAAAATGCAAAATATTACAAACTCAATAAACTTAAAACCATGTCTCTGACTGAATAATTATTATTCCATAAGAAGACTGGGCCACACTTCAGGGAAAGCCATTTTAAGCACAACTGTCTTAGCAACCACCTAAATATCAAGGCATTAGGTGCTTGTCTAATTTCAGCTGTTAACTCGTTCAAAAGGGTTGAAGCTGCAACCTTAAAAACACTCTCTGAAGTGCCTGTCCTCCATTAAGCACCTCTCCCAAAAGTGTTTCAGAGAGCAGCTTGCCCAACAGCTCTCTGAAGGAACTCCCACTTTCCCTTAAACAGCTTGCCCGTGCTGCCTGCCACCTGCCCTGGTTGCTTTCTCGCCTGCCTTCTGGTCTGTCATCGTGCTGGAGTTGCCATGGCCTCCTGTTGGCAGCCATGCAAATGGCAGCATGACGACAGCCTTGCAATTTTATTATATAGTAAGATAGTGTAGTACAGTGTATGATATTAGGGCACAAAAGAAAGAAAGAAAGGAAGGAAGGAAGGAAGGAAGGAAGGAAGGAAGGAAGGAAGGAACTGGGGGGAGGGAATCTTGCTTCTCATTGACATCATGGAGCAAGACAGGAATTAGAAAAAACCTGCTCAGTCTAGCTGCCCGATTTTCAGAAAGTTCCATTCCTATATACATACTTTTTCTATAGGTTTTTTTAATAGAACTCTAAATACCAATTTATTATTGTTCACTTGCTGTCATTTCAGCACTTATCCTTTACTCATAAAAACTGAAATTGGTGGCAGCCTCCTGTAGGAAAGGGATGTTTTTGAATGACTTCTAGAAGAGGAGAATCTGGATCAGTTCTGTGCCTATCCATCTCTCTAATTTGCTTTGTGTCCCTTTGAAAGTCACTTAAAGGGCAACATCCCTGCATTATAATATGTATGCAACCCACTACTACTAAGGGGAAGTTATATAAAGCACCCTGCTCTTCAATCAGGATGTAAGCACAGGAAGGAACCTTTCCATTTGATGTCACCCAAAATGTGCCTCTCAGTCTTAAAGGGAACACTGTGGTAGTTTCATGGAAGCACAAATAGAAGCTACCCATTATTTCACCTTATTACTTGACTGCAGAAGTCCAGTGCTGAAGAGGAATATTACTGAAGATGTGTCAAGGGAAGCTATTTATCAGTGTACTCAGTGGAGGACAGGAAGCAATACATTTTTAGCAGCAAGGAAATAGATTTTGGTTTAATATTAGGAAGCTGCATAGATGTTTGAGTAATGGTACAACGAAGCTGTGGAAGAATAGGAAAACACTTGAAAATAACAATCTTGTGAACTCATTTATACGCCACCTTCCTGCCAAGGCAGTTTATGATTTAAAATATTAAAACAAACAAATGATCCAAAATATAGAAGTCCGTCCTGGTCAGGTTCAGGAGCTGATGGCTATGTGTTCCTCCTCTTCCTGCTGCCTTCTATCAGGGTTTTTGTGAGCATACTGGAAAGAAGACTTGAGAGACCAATATTGTGGGCAAACAGGTTATATTTATTAAACATTGCAATTTAGAGGAGCTGGAAAACACCATTATTAACCACTTTAAAAACCTACATGTGCTTTTGCAGGTTGAGACGGGAAGAGCTGGAAAGAATGTTCCAGTATTCAGTAACTGAATTCAAATTTTGCATTCACCTTGGATCAGTCTTGCCACTTTGCTTTGGCAAATGTGTGTGTGTTTAAATCACAGCTGTATGCCACTCTTTAATTGCAAGGAAATCACATGATAAAAGGACAATACAGTGGTACCTTGGGTTAAGAACTTAATTTGTTCCGGAGGTCTGTTCTTAACTTGAAACTGTTCTTAACCTGAAGTACCACTTTAGCTAATGGGGCCTCACGCTGCCGCCACATGATTTCCATTCCCATCCTGAGGTAAAGTTCTCAACCCGAGGTACTACTTCTGGGTTAGCAGAGTCTGTAACCCGAGGTGTCTGTAATCCGAGGTACCACTGTAGAATGCTAAAGGCAGTGCTAAAAACAATCATAGCAGATACTAACACACACAGACACACAGACACACAGAGAAAAACAGACACACCAGAGGTGAACAACCTAGGAAAACAAAATGCTTTAATGTAGGCACCAGGTGAGATTATCTGGGGAGAGAGCTCCACAGGCAGAGTGCCACCACCAAAAAGGCCCTCTCCCCATTACCACCAGCCTGAACATATTAGGGGTGCTAGAGAAGAGAGGGCTTTTGCGGAAGATCTTAGCATATGGGCCAACTGATGTGGAGGAAGACATTGTCTCAGTTATCTAGGTTCCAAGGCATGTAGGGATTAAAATCAAGGGTAGCCAACCTGGTGCCCTCCAGGCTACAATTCATAGCAGCTCATGACATAAATTACAGGTGATGCAGTCTGAAGCATCTGGAAGGCAACACATTGACCATTTGGCTTAAAGGGTAAGGGCCAGCACTTCGAATTGTGCTCAGAAACAGCAGATCTCTCTAACAAAATGTATCCTCAGTGCCTGTATGCGGAGATATACAGAAGTGCATACATGAGACAAGCCTTAAGCTGCCCCCAGTTGCCCTTTCTGTGTGTTTTGCCATGAAAAGTGGTAAATAAGAAGTGGTGAATTACACAAACATACCGTACTTTTCCGTGTATAAGGCTATGCTTTTTCCTATAAAAATCATGCTAAAAAGTGGGGGTCATCGGGTAGTTGGTTACGTGGGTAGTGCATAGGGTGGACGTTTGATTGGTTGCTGCCGAGGCTGTCAGCGGCTATTGCGCGTGTTATTGGTTGCTGCGTCAATGGGTGGTGTTGATTGGCTGATGGTCCGGCAGTTGGGCGGGCGATTGGCAGCTTCTGCCGGCAATGGGACAGATGGGAGTCAGATTTTGTGATGCATGCGGGTGAGCGAAATTCGCCCCCCCCCAAAAAAGCTCAACAACTCTGTGCCATCTCCCCTCATTTTCTTAAATTTGAATCCCCCAAAATAGGAGTTGTCTTATAGACGGAAAAGTACAGTACATCTTTCCCAGCTGACACAAGATGTGCATGATCTGTCTTTGGGCATCTGTGACTGAATACAAAATAGGAACATGGGAAGCTGATGTATACAGAGTCAGGCTACCTAGCTCAATATTGTTGGCTAAGACTGGCAGTATAGTTTCACGCAGGCATCCTTCTCAGCCGTATCTGGAGATGCCCGGGAACTTCTACATGCAGAGCTCCTACATACATGCTGAACTCTTTCCCAATGCAAAGCAAGAAGGAACCTTGGGGGGGGGGGAGAGAAAGATTTGAAGCCAGGTCTCCTCTGCTTGGTTTTACGACTCTGCCCACTGGACAGTATCGGCTTTCCTGCAGGTTAATACTTTTCCCTAAATGTCATTTGGAAACTGATGCACTCATATGGAAATGAAATGGATACCAGAAAGTCCTGAGTTAGAGGGATTCTGTTATTTGTCACTGTCATCATCTCTGTCAAAAATGCAACTATAAGAGGTGAGAAAAGGCTAAATTGTTTCTACATACATCTGTCATTCTGCCCTCCTCCCTTCAACTTTGCATGGAATGGGGGAGGAAAGGGTTGTCTCTGTCTTGCCATTGATAATTTAAAAACTACTATATAGTTACGTGTTATCTTTTGGGAACCCTAAAGTTAATACTTCGAAATCACCCCCAGTCAGCTTCTCTGTTTATAATGTTTTCACAATATGGTTTTCAGTATATTTTATAAGGAAAAGCCACTTCTTGTCTTGACTTATAATTGATATCAGTAAATGAGTAAATTGATATACAGTACGACATACGAGAGTTCAGCTAATTCTGTGTGTGTGTCTCCCACTCAAAAGCAAAAATCTGCTTTTGATTCTGCTCTGCATACTAAAAAGTGCCTGACAATGAGTGCTGGTGATAATAGATAATATACCAGGGAGGGGAGAGAAGGATGGCTTTTATTGATTTAGTGACAGCTGACAAGATGAATATTTCAAGCGAAACTATGATCTCAAAGGAAGCCTCAAATGCGGTGACAAAGGTAACATCACACTGGCCAATTTGCTTCATCAGTTATGTTTCATCACAATTTCCAGAAGCAATGCTCCTTTTTGGAACATGTCCTCTCCATCTTTTAAATTGTACGTGAGGATGGGGAGGAGGAGAGAAAATGAAGCAACACACAAAACACAAGCACCAGCAGGAACTCCGCAGGGGCAAATAATTCACTCTTTTGAATTCACGGGAGATTCAAGATGGAGCAGGAACGTTTTCTCAAAGCCTGAAACAGCTCTGAAGCACACACCACTGGAGCTGGAACCCCTGGATTGATATTGTCTTTATCTTTAGATCGCCTGGTCATCAGACTGAGAGCTGTGGAGCACAGAGGGGGGAGTGCTTGAAAACTGCCAGCAACGAAAGGTAGCAAAATATCTGAAAATAAAACAAGCTGCAGTAAAACACTGCAATGCTCAATGAAGCTTCACTGAAAAGTTTAGATGTATCTTTTGATGCAGCTCTGCATCCCATTAAGGGTGCATTCGGATGTAGGAAATAGCATGTTAGTTTTCCTGATTTATAACACTAGTGCTTCTGTCCTGTTTTCCAATGTTCTTTTCATAAAGGGTTGCCATATTCCAAACAGTGAAAATCCAGCCAGAAAAGTTGCTGAGCTTTTATTCCATTCACCATTCATGGTGGGACACAACAGCAAATATCAGTGGACAACGCTGCTACTCTCTTTTTACGCACGTGCTTCTGTTCCCCCATGATTCCCCAATGAAAACAGCAGGAAAGAACTGTATACTGCCCCAAATTTCATCACTTTGCTACCACCATTTTCTGAGTTAATGGGAATGCCAAATGGATTTTCTTCTGGAAGCAGTTAACCTAGAAATGAGTGCTATGTTCTGGTAGATTTCCAGAAGTGGCTTCTGCATCATGTGAAATCTCAAATAGAAAGCAGAAACTAACAGTTAAGGAAACACCAAGGAAATGGAATAAGCTGCTGTGTGGATGCCACCATGGATGACTGCTAGTTGTTGTGCAATCCAATCAGAACTGACCTGGAGCCAAATAATACTGTAGGCCAAAAGTGCATTTTTCAGTCAGTGACCCTCATTCTCTTTAGGGCAAGCTTGAGAGGGAAAAAGAAGAAGAAGAAGAGGAGGAGGAGGAGGATGAGCTATTGCGAGTTAGCTTGTCTGGATGGAGGACAGAGAAGGATGTGTGAGTGTGACACAAACTTTCCTGTACAAATGTAAAAATTGTTGCTCTGCCCACTTTTACCTTGGTCCACCAGCGGAATGTGGATCTACGAATGTTGTGCAAAGTACAATGCTGCATTAATTTTTGTCTAGTTGTACTAGTTTAAAAATAACTCTAATGCCCCAAAAGGAAAAAGAAACAAAACAAACTTTTTGTCAAAACTGGATGGAGATTTGGTGAGCCTGCTCCTCTTATCTGAAAGCCTTAATAAAACATGAATCCCAAAGGTGGCCTATCAATCTGTTTGCTCAGAGTTATCATTGCACTGTTGCCAAAGTTACCTAATTACATAATGAAGGAAAGAAATCAAAACCAGACAATGAACAGAATTTGCCTCATCGTTTCTCAAACTTGGGTCACCACTGCTCTCTGAACCTTGTATGTTCAGTCTCAATGGCCAAGCAAAAGGCAGCAATAATAATCTGTGAAAGTGATGGTCATTGTTTCCATCACATTGAAAAGAGCTCCATCCAGTTTGGGCAAAAGTTGTGGTTTTTTTTCTGGGTTAATTCACTGCATTCTGGCAGCACGTTATTGATTTTTCCTGATGTTTCCTTCCCTGATAATTCCCCATATTTAAGTGATCTTTCACACAAGATAAAAACCATTTCCATGTTAATTGTCTCCAGAAAAATAAATAAAAGAATGTAATTGCAACCCTGTTAACTGAGAAAATCATGGGAGTTTTGCATTGTAATTTTACAGGGCAAAATTTGGGGTGGCATCCTGGCATACATTTCTGTCCTGCCATTTAAAATTTAGTGTGACATGACAATATATCAATCAAAAAGGAAATGTTAGAAATCAGGGGCAGAAGTGCTGGCTTTGCAACTAGGAAAAATTATGTGATAAACCCCACATCTGAATGCAGCCAGGGTTGTGTATGGATTTTTTCTCTTGTTTTCTGGAAACAATTAACTGGGAAATAAGTGATAAATTTCTGCTAGATTCCACTAGATTTCCAGCAGTGTCTTTTATATCATAAGAAAGATCACCTAAAATGCAGAAATTAGCAAGGAAGGTAGGAAAAATGTTGTCTGAATGCAGCCACCATGTTTTGACACTCATTTTTGTACCTCAGCATTTTTTGCAAGGGCACAACCCAATGCATCATCCATCATTGCACCTAAAACCATTCCCCCCTGGTTAGCCTATATATGTGAAGAATGCCCAGTGTGACTCTTCAGCTGTTTGCACCAAGGGGCCACAAACACATGGAAAGTGAGGGGCAAGGTAAAAAATGTAACCCACGTCAAGGACCACCTGTCCCTATATGGAACAACCTGGACCCTGCAATCATTATGTGAGGGCCTTCTTTGTGTGTCTCCTCCATAAGAGGTCCAGAGGGTGGCAACATGAGAACGGGCCTTCTCTGCAGTGGCTCCCTGCTTGTGTAAAATGCTGTCTCCAGGAAGCTCACCTGGTGCCTTCATTACTTTAGGCACTGGCCAAAAGCATTCCTCTTCTTCCAGGCCTTTAGCTGATTAAACAATGAATGGTCTTTTAAACTGGTTTGTGTGTGTTTCTCCCCCCCCCCCACCATGGTATTTGTTTTTGTGTTTTTATATTGTAAACTGTCCTGTGCTCCTCAGATGAAAGTCAGTATAGAACAGGCATGTCCATCTCCCAAGAGACTGCAATCTACTCCCGCTATAATAATAGTGGTGGTGAGCTTTTCTTGGGAAGCCAAAGTTGCTGAGCTTTTTTAAGGAAGCCAAAGTAGTTGAGCTTGCGGGGGGGGACGGACCAGGAGCACCCTGCGATCAACCGGTAGATCGCGATCGACCTGTTGGACAGCCCTGGTATAGAAATTTAATAACTGGCTAACTACCTGGCTCAAATTCTGTCAATTGCTCTACTTTACTTGCAATTTTCTCACCCTCGCCTATGCAGAATCCCTGGAATTTGTGCCGTAGAAAAGGTAGGATAGAAGGAGATTCAAAAGTTGAAGTAACCCAAATATTGTAAAGCATAGTCTTGCCCTCGTAACAGGAAGTGTTTTTATATAGAGAGAGAGAGAGAGCACAAGAACCCACAATATGCCAAGTACACACTGCTGATCCAATTATTTATGCAATTGCTCATGGTGTTGAGATATAAGCAGGATTTCTCTGCTGGGCCAAAAACATACACCACAAAGAAAGCTGTATTTTATAGGTACCAAGACAAACTAATCTTCAAACAAGCTAATCATGTTTCAGCTATACTTTATTAACTGAAACATGAAGGTTTATATTCTTACCATCAGTTTACAATATATCTACCGATGGGCTAATTTTCATCTCTCCTTTATTTGTTTGTGTTTGTGTGTGTGTGGAAAAAGAAGTGAATGTAATAAATCATGATGTAACATAGCTCACCAGGAGATCATTGTACACACACAAAAAAAACAACAACAACACAATAATGATTATTATCAAAGATTCATCTTTCTGACAGATAGGATTTTCATCTGAAAATAATGCAGAAGAATCCTTTCAAATGATGTATTTTGTTCGTAAAGATATACCCTTTCCTGTGGAATCTTTTTACCATAAATACGCTTGATAGAGTTATGAATTATGTCATGTCACCTTTAAAAAAAAAAAAAAAAGCCTGAAGAGATTGCTGAGTTCCATTAAAAATACCTTTCTATTTTTTTTAAAAAAAATGTTTATGCTTTTCCAGTTCTGCTTATTATGTCCTTTAAATTTTATTAGGTTTTGTTTTTTTCCTTAACAGGTTAGTACATTAATACAGGTTGGCATTATAGGGAAATAAGTCCGGTTGATTTAACTCGGATTCAATTCTATATAATGCATTTAGGATAAGAGTGCAGAATGGGCTTCCAATGCAAGTGTGTGTTGTTGTTTATTGTATTGCAAGGCACACACACACAAGCGGCTGGCAATGCAAATTATAATTCATGTGGAAGATGGTTTTGAAAAGGATCAGGACGTGATGGACCCCTATAAATCTGTTCTCAGAATGTCTGGATGTTAGAAAAGTCTTTAGAATAGAGGTGGGAAAACTGGTTCTCCAGATGGTGTTGGAACTCCAACGCCTATCAGCCCTAGCCAGGATGACCAATGCTCAAACATGATAGAAATTGTAGTCAAGCAACATTTTGAGTACCACAGTTCCCTGATCCTTGCCTTGGAGATGCACGCATGATGAAGTTCCACTGGAGGTCAAATGCATGGTTATTTGCCCACAATGCAAGTTCATTCCAAAAAACAGAGGTGGGAACACAATAGAAGCCAGCAAGAAGTATAGATGTTTTGTCTGCCAGCAACAACTTTTTGGAAGGCCAAAGTTTTGAATCAATTCACCTTCTAAGTGCTCCAATCCTGCATCCACTTTGAATCATAACCTTGTAGAATTGGAAGGGATCCAAAGGTTCATCTTGTCCAACCCCTTGCAATGCAGGAATCACAGCTATGGAACTCACCTTAGTTCCCAGTAGATACATGTCAGGTAGCACTGTGGTTCTCTAATTTTATTACTCTAATGGCTGGAGGAGCACGGGAGGAAGGGAGCATGAGACTCAAGAAAGAAAGAGTCAGACTTTGAGCCTGTAGGTTCTCCAGGTCACATTTAAATGAAGTCACTTCTGGAATATGCTCTTGTGTCCAGCCGGAGGAGAACTTCGCCTACTGGCTGCTCCATAACTCCTTCCCAGAAGACCAAAAAGAAAGCCAGGTTTAAAATTTATCAGCTGTGTGACAGAAAAATATAGTTTTGTAGACCTGTCAGGAGCAACTATGCTGCATGGAAAGGTGAATAAAAATGTGTTACTCTTTCCCTCCCTGGTCTACTATTATAGGTATAAAGTTTCTGTATTTTTGGCCTTGCAGGTTTTCACACTGATTCATACTTGCCATATGCTAGTCAAGACTGTGTATGTATAGTCATAGAACTAGGAGTAGTTTAACCCCATACTTACTATAAATAGGGATGGGGGATACATTTGCATTTTAATGTGGATGTACGAGACAATTTGACATTGTCCAAACCAATATGGAAACTGAAACACAACTGTCCTTGCTGTTCTCAAAATTTTGCAGTGGTTTTAAATGTTGGAGGGGAAGGGGGTAATAATATCAATGCCAGATCCACTTCTTCATCCAAACTAGGATTCCAGAATGCTTTGGTCTAAACCTAGACTAGTCCACCCAGGAAGAAATAACACCTAAAACAAACATCTTAATTTGCTAACCAGAGCCTCAGTCCAGCTTTTTATTCCTAAAAGTCCCAGGCAACTGAACCCAATACATGAGTCATCGGTTTTGACATCAGGACAGCATAGAGCAGAGTAGCCAATATGGTACCCTGCAGATGCTGTTGAATCCAACTCCACCTCCCATCAGTCCCAGGCAGCCTGGCTAATGTTCAGGGGTGGTGGGAGCTGAAGTCTAACAACATTTGGAGGGCATCAATTCCTCCCTGCTGGAAAGGCTGCAGAAAGATGAGTGGTGTGTTGTTGACCAGTCATCCCAGGTCTCTGTGAGTCTTCAGTTACATCGCTAGGGCAACAATATTACCATGCCCTCTCTGCATACCTGGAATCTTGCCTACTCCAGAGATTTGGTAGAGTGGAACAGTTTGACTCATTGTAAGATGTATGTATACTGAATTAGGGCAAGCCTTGAGAACCGCTGCAGCATTGTCAAGGGCTGCTGATGCATAGGAACATAAGCTGTGTCCAGTGACTATGGAAGTCGACGTTGCACCATTGTACCGACAATAAGATCGTTAAACCCAATTGTCAGTGCTTGGTAAGCCTCTTCCTAGATGCATTTTAGCCGAGTGTATGATTGCAAGACCTGGTAATAAAATCAGCATGATGCAAATTATTCTGTTTTGCCAGTCCGGCAGTTATTCTACTGAGGTTGGTATTACGCGTGAGCAAGGAGATTAGGCCGGATGGCTCCTTTGAGCCACATATTTCAAAATTAGATTTCTGAGATGCCTTTTCTGTATGTGCAATTTCAGGAAGGAACGAGAGAGTCACTGCAATTATAATTAATACATCCCTTCCATCTTTAAGCCCTAATCCTACAATTTATCACGTGGAGTTAAACACCAGCTTTCACGCAGACTCCCATTGAAACCACAGCATCAGGGAGCTTTCACCAAGAAGATTGCTCAACTAAATCTCTGTGGGCTTGGCTCCCCATGGCTTGCCATTTTAAAGTGAAGCACAAATGGTCTGGTTCCAAATACACCAGCATCGACAAAGAGATCCCTACTGATTGCAGTTCAGTGCTGGCAAGTCTAAAAGTTACACAAAGGTATTTTGCATTACTCACTATTTGCAGACAAAGAATAACACAGAATGTTTTGAGGATACGTTGCAAGCTCGGTCCAAATCTGAAAATGACTTTTTATAATAAAGAAACCCTCCACCCTCTCTTCTCCCTTTTCCAACAGCCCTTTGGACCTGGATAAGCAAGACTGGTGGGAGGGATGGGAACGAAAATATTTGTTTAGCATGTGCTCTGTGTGCCTCAAGAATGTAAGTGGCCTACTTGCTGTGACTATTATGTTGTATTAAGATCTGCTGAAAACTCCCCACAGTACATGGAAAAGTAGTCAGACTAGATTTCTAAGGCACCCTGGCAGGTCTTCCTCAGTTGGCCTGAAAGTAAGTGTCTGTAAAAGTCCGGGGGGGGGGGGAATGGCCAGGTTTCGCTAAATTATACGGTGCTGGAGCTGCCAATCGATTAATCATCTTGGCTAGGATCCAAAGAAGCCTTTGTGTCCACCTAAGGAGCTTCAATTAAGGCAAAAAGAAAAGAGAAAGCGGGGGGCAGCAGCCAATTTTCCTTCCACCTGCAGTCCTTTATGGAACACTGTATGCTGCTTTGGAAGGTACCCTTGGACTTGAGGACCAGCATTTTAAGAAGGAATGTGGTCTAAGAAAGGTCCAATGCACACTCAGAATGTAATGCAAACCATTTGTCTTCTGTTTATTTCCCCTGTGGGTCTAAGCTGAATTCCAATATATCTTGTGGTACTTGTTAGCATCTGTCTGTCTCAGGAGATGGAGTGCACCTTTGGAGGTGAAGTCAAACAGTTGAAGCACCAAAGGGACACATGCACACCTGGGACACATGCATGGGCAGTATGTATGGAGGTCCTGGGCCGGAAGACAACAAGACTCCCTTCTCAGCCTCGTTGATGTTGTCCAAAGGAAAGCAGAGCAATATGTTTGGCACCAGCTTGGCTGCAGGAGTTGCCAGAAGGAGGCGTACAAGGCACCATCCAACCATCTTAAGGACTCCCAGTCAGGGGGTTGCAGAACTCCCAGACAGGGAAGAAGAGAAGAGTTTGGATTTGATATCCCGCTTTATCACTTCCCGAAGGAGTCTCATAGAATCATAGAGTTGGAAGAGACCACAAGGGCCATCGAGTCCAACACCCTGCCAAGCAGGAAACACCATCAGAGCACTCCTGACATATGGTTGTCAAGCCTCTGCTTAAAGACCTCCAAAGAAGGAGACTCCACCACACTCCTTGGCAGCAAATTCCACTGTCGAATAGCTCTTACTGTCAGGAAGTTCTTCCTAATTTTTAGGTGGAATCTTCTTTCTTGTAGTTTGGATCCATTGCTCCGTGTCCGCTTCTCTGGAGCAGCAGAAAACAACCTTTCTCCCTCCTCTATGTGACATCCTTTTATATATTTGAACATGGCTATCATATCACCCCTTAACCTCCTCTTCTCCAGGCTAAACATGCCCAGCTCCCTTAGCCGTTCCTCATAAGGCATCGTTTCCAGGCCTTTGACCATTTTGGTTGCCCTCCTCTGGACACGTTCCAGTTTGTCAGTGTCCTTCTTGAACTGTGGTCTCAGAACTGGACACAGTACTCCAGGTGAGGTCTGACCAGAGCAGAATACAGTGGCACTATTACTTCCCTAGATCTCAAAGCTGCTAACATTCTCCTTTCCCTTCCTCCCCCACAACAAACACTCTGTGAGGTGAGTGGGGCTGAGAGACTTCAGAGAAGTGTGACTGGCCCAAGGTCACCCAGCAGCTGCATGTGGAGGAGCGGAGACGCGAACCCGGTTCCCCAGATTACGAATCTACCACTCTTAATCACTACACCACACTGGCTCCGAGTCAGGGGGTTGCAGCTTGTGTGGTGTTCGTACGGAGCCCCCGGTCGTCTCAAGGACTATTGACCCGTACACCACTAATCCGCTGCCACCAACCAGGTCCTCCCTGGTAAATCACCCCCCTTGTGGAGAACTTCACATTCTTCAAGGGCCAACCCTCTGGCCTGAAGACAGCTACTCCTCTCTTCCATAACCTCTTGCCTGGTGTGCTCCCTATACTGCTGGACCAATGTTGGAGGCATTTGTCTCAGGTGAAGGTGTCCATGAGGGCCTTGGCTTTAGTTCTATCAATCATGGTAGTATGGGAGAATCTTCTGAGGACTCCTTGTCCACATCCTTAACTGTACACTGCAGCCCCTGACTCTGAATCTTAATTGCTGTTGTCATGACACCCACCCTAGCTGTTCATATTTGATATTAATAGAAATAATCTTAGTAGGGACTGGAGGCCTTCAGATGATGCCTTTGCACATAGCAGTAAGTGCATTCACTAGCTACTCTGCTGGAAGTGGATATAAAAGCAGGTCCTATTCAGTCTCACAGTTCAGCACATGGAGAAGGGACCATAGATCAGTGGTAGAGCACCTGCGGAAGGTCTCACATTCAATCTCCTTTTTAAAAGGTGACAGTAGCAGGAAAGTGGAAAGACTTCTTTGTGAGTCTCTTGAAAGCTGCTGCCAGTCAGAATAGATCTGGGGTAGGAAATGAGCCCCTTCAGACCTATCTATCAACCCTAAGGGCTCTCTCAGGAAACATCTCTCACCAGCCTACTGCTGCACCCTGTTGAGTGCTGCTTCCTGCCTTGAACATGTTGATTGAACTGTGAAGATACCTCTTGCTTGGCTGTATGCATAGAAACCTCTGATGTTTAAGTCCAGTTGAATTTGACTATGGGGTGCGGCACTCATCTCACTTCAGGCCGAGGGAACTGGCATTCATCCACAGACAGCTTTCCGGGTCATGTCGCTAGCCTGACTAAATTGCTTCTGGTGCAACAGAACACCATGATGGAAGCCAGAGCGCACGGAAACACAGTTTACCTTCCTACAAAAGCGGTACAGTGGTACCTCATGTTATGTAACATCCCCCTTACAAATGCTTCAGGTTACGCGCTCCGCTAACCCAGAAGTAGATGCCCCTTGTTGCGAACTTTGCCCCGGGACGCGAGCGGAAGTCGCGCTCCGGCGGCACGACCGCAGCAGGAGGCGCCATTAGCAAAAGCGCATCTCATGTTATGAGCAGTTTCCAGTTATGAATGGACCTCCAGAACGGACCACTGTACCTATTTATCTACTTGCACTGGTGTGCTTTTGAACTGCTAGGTTGGCAGGAGCTGGAACAGAGCAATGGGAGCTCAGCCAGTCACGCGGATTTGAACCGCTGACCTTCTGAATAGAAAGACCAAGAGGCTCAGTGGTTTAGACCACAGCGCCACCTGCTCACCCTATTTGTAATGTACCCTACAAAGACAAGAGTGCTATTGATCGCTCCACCTACTTTTGCACTGGAAAGACTACTCACACGGGGATGCGGCCCTCTGGATGAAAAAAGTATCCCCATCCTGGTGTAGACAAAGCTAGAAGAGGTAGACAAATATTTTGACATGGCATAAGGCAGGTTCCGAGTAGTCAGTCACTTGCTTCCACTTCACACTGCCTCCTGGTGTGGAGTGGGCACTTAGTTAACCTTGAAACTTTATTCTTAAAGCTATTTTTAGGACCACAAATAGTAGAAAAATATTTCTATGATTCCCTCTGTAGATGGCCTATATTTAGTTTTGTTTCCTTTCAAGGCAACTTACTTAAGTGAGATTGTTTTGAATGAACCACACCGCTCTGTGGAGACAGGGGAGGCTTGTTCATGTTTGATTTATTTTCTCAAGATTTACAGGCATGGAATGTGTGAGGGGAAAAGAGGAAGAAGGCAAGAATTTAATAATAATAAACAAGGCACCACATTTTCACACTTCCTTACTTTTCCATTTGGGGTCAGAAATAAAATTTCCATATGAAAGAGGCAGTACCTGATTGTCTACACATGTCAGCTTTAACACGAGTGTGATTCTGAAGAATGAAGTCTGCTCAGTACTAAACAAAATCTGGCCTTGCGTGTCGAGGTCCCCAAGCCACCCCCCAAATAACTCACAACGCACACTTAATTTTTGTTTAAGGTTTTTGGCATAATTTTGGCCACAACTTTATTTAAATACAAAACCTGAATTACAACTCATTACCAAACTTAAAACCATGGAGAGACCTGGCCTGAACAAAGACATTGGATTCTTATCTCATTATACATGACAAAGCCATTTCTCACCTTCTCACCCCTTGCTTTTTCCTGTAAGACCTATTGCAGTCGTTAAGAGTCGTCAACAGGCTCATCTCAGCTATCTGCCAATCACCCATTCCCACCACCCTTCTGAGTAATACCCCTCCCCACCTTCTCACTATATAGAAGGGTCTGGCAACTTCTGTTTCAGTGTATCTGAAGAAGTGTGCTTGCACACGAAAGCTCATACCAAGAACTAACTTAGTTGGTCTTTAAGGTGCTACTGGAAGGAATTTTTTTGTTTTGACTATGGCAGACCAACACGGCTACCTATCTGTAAACAAAACCGTGAGTGGTTGTTTAGGCATTGGATAAGACTATCTGTCCCCCCGCCTGGGGACAGAACTGACTTCCGGGCACCACCGAAAGACAGTGCGGGGGAAAGCAAGTCGGGGAGAAATGGAGCTGAGTCACAGACCCTCAATTCTCATCCGCATGCTCCCCGAAGGCTTGCCGGCCCTAGTCCCATTCCAGGGATTGGACGAAAAGATGGCAAGCCCCAGGATTCCTTTAACGGAATTCCCTTTCCGCAGCAACCATGGAGGGGCAGGCCCAGCCTATCCTAACCCCTCCTCCACCAATTTATAACCAATGCCTAACCGCAACCTTACAAGTTGTGATGATTTGCTACGCAGTAGGCAAAAACCAAATGGCCCAGCCAATCAGCCAGATGGACAAAATTCCTACCAGGCCCCTGCCCCAACGGCAGACGACCCCATGACAGGCATAGCAAGGTCAATGCAACAACCCCTTACTCAAGGGCGGGTGGGCGGGTGATCCGTTGCACGCAGCAAAGAGAAAGCTCCAGGCTGCGTGCAGAGTATTTAAACATTTTACCCCTCCCACCAAAATTGTAACATAACTTTTACCCCAGCAACCCAGTGAACCAATCACTGCCCCAGGCCATCTTTAGAGACCCTGCCTGGTAACAGAGGGGTGGCTCAGCAGACCCCACCGCAACACGTGCTCTCCATGAAGGAGAACACGCTATGTAGAATTATAGGACTTGTTCAGTAACAACAAAATTTGCATAAAACCTCTCATGGTATTTGCTAAACATTTGTCAGTTATTCTAAATACTAGACTTATTCACTCATAGTTTTTATTCCACAGATGGTGCAGACATAGGGATGGATGAATCTGCAAATTTCAATTTATCACCATGGGATGGTTCTTTTTTTGGCAGTATTTACCTGAAATTACAATTCAGTTTGCCACATTTCCACATCAGTTGCTGAATCCTTATGAACATTCATCAGTATTTAAGGAAGCATTTTTCCTAATGTACATTATTTTTCAAGTTATTTTTTGCTAATAGAAGGCATGTGTACTATTTTAACTTACACCTCCAATTTAACACAAACTTTCCCCAAATATACATGCTTCAGTACACTTTGTTTCAGTTTAAGAACTGTATCACAAAATTTAGGGTAGTGCAAATTTCAAATAATAGTGGTGTTTTGGTTCGCATATGATTTCAGGAAGTGCAAAATGGATTTGCATTAAAAGGAAAACAACATTCCAATGTGGGAGTTTCAAGAGTTTATATATTTTCTGTGCATATAATTTGCAGTAGGATTTGCACCCCTTGAATGACTAACAGTGGATGAAGAAACACAAAAATATTACCCTAAGCTACTACCCTATTTAACCATGTGCATGGGCAATGAAGACATTGCACATGCAGCTGGAGATATCTTTAAACTTTTTATTGCAGACAATCACCTTACTGAATGAGCATGCAGATTATAAGTGAAAGAATGGTTTGCCCATCCCAAACTGCACCTTCATGTTCAGCACACCTCTCTGAAGTGCAATAATGGGTCAGTCTATATGGAGATTTTAAGATGGGAGATGCCACAAATACGAGTAGAAGAAAGCTCCAGTTGAATACAATTGAACATTGGTTTCTGAACACAATTCAAAGTGTTGGTGCTGACCTTTAAAGCCCTAAACAGCCTTGGTCCAGTATACCTGAAGGAGTGTCTCCACCCCCATCATTCAACCCAGACACTAAGGTCCTCCTCTGAGGGTCTTCTGCTGGTTCCCTCATGTGAGAAGGGAAGCTACAGGGAACAGTGGTGCTTATTGGTAGTGGCTCCCGCCCTGAAGAACACCCTCCCATCAGATGTTAAGGAAATGAACAACTACCTTACTTTTAGAAGACATCTGAGGGCAGTCCTATTTAGGGAAATTTTTAATGTTTGATGTTTTATTGTGTTTTTAATATTCTGTTGGGAGCCGCCCAGAGTGGCTGGGGAAACCCAGTCAGATGGGAGGGGTACAAATAATTTATTATTATTATTATTATTATTATTATTATTATTATTATTATGTCATCATCAAGTCTGCCTAGTGGCAGTGAAGGCAGCTTTTCTGAGTAGTACAAGGCCTCTTACATTGCAGCCAAAAGGAAGTGGTGGAACCAACAGTAGGTCGCTGTGACTTGTTTACAAATACTCTTTTGAGTATTTCTGACCATGGGATCTCACCTGCAATATATTAAGCTTTTTGAAATCAGCCTTCTTACAGTCCGGAGTGCATATCAGATTTCCCTTGCCTCTGTTTCATGAAATCCAGGGGGACGCTATAACTTCTTTCCAAGTTTCCCACTACTTCCACTTTGTCAATTACTAATTCTGGGCAGTAGCAATTCTATCTCTGGAGATTTATTCCCTCACCTATCTCAGTTTTACTTAAGATGTGTATATTTGCAGTTCAGTCCTATAGGAACCAATCAGTTTAAGAGCATAAGAACGCAAGAAGAGCCCTACTGCGTCAAGCCAGGGTCGATCTATCCCAGCACCCCAGAAGCCCACAGGCAGGGCTTGAATGCCCACTATCTGGGAATAATATGGATTATAGGCTGCCAAGGAATCATTGGGCATTAACATAGTATGACAGTCCCGGCATCCACTTAGAGGATGCTTGTTTTAACTGCTGGGTTGACGCAAGCCATAGGGGAGACCCAAAGGTCACTAGTGCTCTACACTGGAGTTTTCCTGCCTCTCTAAAGAATCCATTGTACTACACTATGTGGCACATCTGCTAACTTTCAAAGCAAAAGTAGAAAGGGAGGGAAAAAAGGTGAGTCAATGGCACCATCCATCTTTCTGTACACAGAGAAAATTGCCCGCATGCCGTTGGTACTTTTCATTACTGAGAACACACAGCAGCTCACTTTCCACCAAGTCTGATTGATTTTCACAGCTGGTTCATAAAAGGCTAAAGATGATGCAAAACTTGAAAGGAACCCTTTACCTCTACTGTGGTGTCTATTGGCAGAGTCATGAAATCTCATCTGGAACTGGAGATGCTAAAATATCACAGAATTATCTCTGGTCACCAGGATACAGAAGACAGATTCCTTTACCCTATCATATCCCCCAACTCACATAACCTCTCTCTCTTTCTCTTTCTATAGATCATTTTACAATAGTGAGGGTATATAAACAATAGATAATTTCAAAAATAAATAAATAAATGCAAATGCATTTATCAAAATAGACTTGATAAGGGACAATCAGTCTCTAGACAAAGGTTGTCAGTTGAACCACAAGCAGAGAAAGCAGAGATTCTTGTTCAGTCCAAATTTTGAAGTAGCCAACCTGTTCTTGCAGTCCCCCAATTGATGTATAGATCAGAATGATCATAACCATCAGATTGCACACATCTTTGAACTTAATACCTATAATGTTCATGTTTAAAAGGGTTGTTGTTGTTTAGTCGTTTAGTTGTGTCTGACTCTTCGTGACCCCATGGACTAGAGCACGCCAGGCACTCCTGTCTTCCACTGCCTCCCGCAGTTTGATCAAACTCATGCTGGTAGCTTCAAGAACACTATCCAACCATCTCATCCTCTGTCGTCCCCTTCTCCTTGTGCCCTCCATCTTTCCCAACATCAGGAACTTTTCTAGGGAGTCTTCTCTCCTCATGAGGTGGCCAAAGTATTGGAGTCTCAGCTTCAGGATCTGTCCTTCCAGTGAGCACTCAGGACTGATTTCCTTCAGAATGGATAGGTTTGATCTTGCAGTCCATGGGACTCTCAAGAGTCTCCTCAAGCACCAGTTTAAAACAGTAAATGGGTATAATCTAAGTACCAACATGTGTATTCTAGGGAAAGGGACTAAGCATACACAAACACATAATTTAAATAAGATTTTTGTGGATTCATCCTACCCCTCCACAACAGCAGCAAGAATCCACAGGAAACAGAATGGAATGGACTATGATTTCTCACATCTGACCCTGTCACAGAATGGAAACAGGCTGATCCAGCCATTCATTCTGTTCGGTTTGCATTTTTAAACAAACCAACCTAATTTGCACTTTCTTGATGGGAATACGTGGATGGCAGTGTAATTGCCCTCTAGATTTCATGCTTCTTCAGATTTTTCAGTACAGACCTTGGTTAAGAAACAAAGCAAAATGTACCAAGATACATATAGAAATCATATTTTAGGCAGAAATACATTTCAAAATGTGTACACATTTAGGTAGTATCATGATAAAGAGATTTTTAAATAACAATATTCATATGGTTTTAGGGTTTTTTAAATCACAGATTGATGCAGAAACGTGAACGGAGGGACTTAACACACATTTAATTGACCAGAAATAGACTGTTCTATTCAGTCTGGCTTCTAAGGAGGATTTGTAAAGCAATAATACTAGAAATCAGAGGATGTTTGTCTAAGAACCACCTTCATACTGGACATTGCAGGCACACTACATTAATAATTGGCTCATGTTGCTGAGGAGCAATTGATTTAACACAACACCCATAAATATGCCATAGAAATGCTGGACACTAATGATGCCGATTTAAAAGAGCTTAGAAACACATTTTATATCTTTCTTTCCAAATACTGACACAGATCAAATGACCTTACAAGGTCTTTACCATTACTAGTTTTGATTTCTTTAAGAACATAAACTCAAATCACAAACAAATTTCATAGAGCTTTTTGGTGTTTCATATCTGTAAGCAGTACATATTGGAGGGAGGGCTAAGAAGGTGAGTTTATATCGCCTCTGGCAAACCTTATTTATTAATTAAAAAAACTACTCATATACCACAATTTCATTAAAAAATATCAGAGCTGCTTACAACCATAATATATACGATAAAAAAACTATAAAAACTAAAATCACAGCTCACCAGCTAACTATTATAGAAACATTATTTCCCCTTAATAGCCTGCATAAGCCTGGCAGCACAGAAATGCTTTCGGCAAATGGTTGAAAAACTAATACAGAAGATACCTCCCCAATCTTTATTGCAAGAGCTTTCCAGAGGGCTGAAGGCTGAGGTTCCTGTTGTCATCGGATGTCCTGAAGTGGGAACGAATGATACTCCTACAGATAATCTCAGTGATTGAGCTGGAATATAAGGCTAAGTTAAAGGTAAAGGGACCCCTGACCATTAGGTCCAATCGTGACCGACTCTGGGGTTGCGGGGCTCATCACGCTTTATTGGCCAAGGGAGTCGGCATACAGCTTCTGGGTCATGTGGCCAGCATGACTAAGCCGCTTCTGGCGAACCAGAGCAGCACATGGAAACGCTGTTTACCTTCCCGCCGGAGTGGTGCCTATTTATCTACTTGCACTTTGACGTGCTTTCGAACTGCTAGGTTGGCAAGAGCAGGGACCGAGCAACAGGAACTCACCCCGTCGCAGGGATTCGAGCCACCGACCTTCTGATTGGCAAGCCCTAGGCTCAGTGGTTTAGCCCACAGCGCCACCCACGTCCATTAAGGCTTAGTTACCCTGGCCCTAAATTGTTCAGGAGTTTGTAAAATAATACAAGGACTTTGAACCTGGGTTCCTACTAGATGGGGAGCCAGTACAGATGTTTTAAAAATAATGCACTGGCAGAGGAACGGGGGTATGGAGGGAGTGGACCGCCCCCGGCACCACTACTCTGGTGGGGTGCCATTGTGGCAGCCCCCCCGGACACACGCCGCGCCCCCCCATGCGCCGGGTGCCATGCCCCCACAGGCGGCGCATCACGCCCCCAGAACGCGCACCACACCCCCGGGGTGCCAGCCACGCCCCTGCCTGCTCACTGCCCCTGGTACCTTCACCACAGCAACAATGTCACCTATTGTCAGCAATGTCTTAACAATTGTAAGCTGTACAGAGTGGCTGGGGAAACCCAGCCAGGTGGGCGGGGTATAAATGATAAAATTATTATTATTAATAATAATCATGTCACATCTGCCCTATCTAGCTGCCACATTCTACAGCAGCTAGATTTTCCGGACAAGGCCTAAGGGCAGCCCCACAAAGAGCTCATTGCAGTAATCCAGTCTTGGGGTAGCAATGTATAGACTACAGTGGTCAGGCTATACCTGCCAAGGAAAGGTTGTAGCAGGCAAAACAGATGAAGCTGGGGTAAGGCACTCCAAGTTTCACTCAATAGCAGTGCGTACCCCAAATTAACATACTTGTTCCTTCAGAGGTGGTGTGATCCCATCCAGAATGAGTAACTTGCCTGGCTCCCAGACATGTGACCCAGCCACCCAAATGACTTCCACCCTTGCCAGATTCAGACACAGTTTATTGGCCCTCCTGCGATTCACTGCTACATATACCATACCAGAGCATGCACTCTCAATTCACATATTATGCTGAAATACTGCTATATCCTCCCTGTGTTTATTAAGTATTTTATCTTAATTATGCATATCTCAATACATTTGACCCTAAAATGTGGAATTGATTTATTGGCGTGACCCCGCTAATTGATTTACGGTCCACAATTAGCTCTTTATGCCCGGCGCGCTTCCTCCGAGCTGCGCCACTCAGCTCCGTCTCCAGTAGCTCTCCAGTCACGCCTCAGCAGAGTTGAACACAGCAGCGAAAACTGTCACGTAGCTTCACTTAGCTTCAGACAAACACACACAGAGACCAGGTTTGTCCATTTCAGTTCTTTATTCCGACATTCCCCAGGGATCTCCTGGGCTCACCGCAGCCATGACAAACCTGCGACCTTCTCTCTCAGAGACCAGAGGGGAACAGAAACGAAACTCCTCCCAGCTCCTCCCAGCTTCGAAAGCTGACGTCAGAATGTTGAGGCATCATGGGAACAACTTAACCAGTTAAGTTCCAAACCCAACACCCCCTCTTGCCGAACCATTCTGACAAGACCTTTTTGAGTTCAACACCTTCCCCTTTGCCTTGTGCCCCTTCCCGGCATCTTTCCCAGGCACCTGTTGAACCCCTTCAACACTCCCAGAATCACACTGTGCGACACTTTTCCACGCACTTGTGACCTGATACCCTACTGACCCATTTGGGCCAGCAGTTGTGTCTTCTCCGTCAGATCCTTCCCCCTCTGACTTGACACCCTGTTTGTGAGCTTTCTCCATTACGCTAACCGGAGATGAAGCCTCACACCTGGACACTCCTTTCACAACCTTTGGAGATGCCCAGACCTGCCCTGAACCCTGATCCTGGACCTGGTCCCCATCACCGGGTTCTGAACCCTGATCCTGGACCTGGTCCCCATCACCGGGATCAGCCTCTGCCTCCCTTTCCTCCTCAGAATCAGACAGACATTCTGAGAGAAAATCAGGACCATCCCTGAGTCTTGAACACCCATCCTGTTCACAGAACTCAGCCTGCTTACTGACCAGCAGCTTGGTTTGATCACCCTCTGGGTATGCAAACTTCCACCCATTGGTTGCAGGATCATACCCACAGAAGATCATTTCCTGAACCTTTGGACCACCTGCCTCAAAGAGCTCAAAGGGCTCTTTGGCTACCCTCCCAAACCCGGGAAAACCATGTACCTGTGCACCCTTGCATGCCCTGCACCCTAGGGACCTCCCACATTTCCAGAGTTTGTACCCTTTTGTGCACCTGTGCAGCTTTTGCACATGACTGGGAACCTTAGCACACTGCGCCTGTGCTTTTCCAGCATTCCCACCACCCTCCAGAGGTGACTCCAGAACAAAGAGATTGTCTTTGCTCTTCACGTTGACCAATTGTTTCCCCCCTCTGAAAATGGAACAGGTGTCATTTTCAAAGCAAATTTTGTATCCCTGCTTCATTAGAGCTGATACAGATAACAAACAACAATTCAGTCCCGGCACAACGTAGACCTCTAGCTCCTCCTGTAAAGGAGAAAAAAACATGTTAGCCACAGCAGAAACCGACTTTCTCATTCCGTCTGCTAACATCACAGTTGTTCCTGTTGAACCAGCCCTGCAGTTCCGCATTTCGCCAGCAGGCTCGCTTAGCAGGTGCTGACCAACAGCAGTATTCAAAACCCAGCGCGTCACCGTGTCCTGGCTGGAGTTGTTCTTCACAGTTGCCATAGAAGCAGTGATAAGAAAACAACCCTCCCCAGCGTCTGAGCCACGTCCTTCCCTTGCGTTCCCACGCTGGCCTCCTCTCCGAGACTGACTCCCATGGGAACTCAGCTGGTTGACCTTGGGACCTTCCTGCCCAGCTGTCTCCACTCTCCATGGGCAGCAACGACGAACTCCAGTGGAAAAACACTGCCCGGGGCTCCTCCCAGCTGGCTTGGCCCTCCTTCTTCCGGAAAAGCACTCCTTGCCAGCTCCGCCCCCTCTGGCCTGGCTCCCACTGCGGCTTTCTGGGAACCTGCTTTGTTGACATTCCACTCCAGCACGCACAGTGGACAAGCCTTTACACTTGCCTTTGGAATCCTTCGCCCCCCCGATCTGCTCACTAGCACTCCTTGAGGCTAAAGCATCAGGAACAGGGGCACCAGCCATCTCTAGGCTTTTCTCAATACTTCTCCAGGGCTCTGGCCTCCTGCTGAAGCTTCACAGCACATCCCAGCACATCCCCAGACAGCCCTTGCTCAACTTCTTAGAGTGAGCCTTTGAAACGCAATGTCCTCCAAGACCTGGCTGCCTGCCATTGTCTTCCGTTCTCCCAAGGGGCCCAAGCTTACTCACAGATCACAAGCTCCTCCGGCACCCATCCGTGAAGAAACGATTTTCCAGCTGCTCTCTTAGCTCCGCAGCTACTCCTTTGCCTCCTAGCAACAGGCAAAAATCTCACCACCTCCTGCCGCAACTTCAAACGCATTCCGGCACTTCAAAGCGTTCCTGTGACAGTTTTACGATCGGTGATTAAGGGTCCATAACCTGTGGAATTGATTTATTGGCGTGACCCCGCTAATTGATTTACGGTCCACAATTAGCTCTTTATGCCCGGCGCGCTTCCTCCGAGCTGCGCCACTCAGCTCCGTCTCCAGTAGCTCTCCAGTCACGCCTCAGCAGAGTTGAACACAGCAGCGAAAACTGTCACGTAGCTTCACTTAGCTTCAGACAAACACACACAGAGACCAGGTTTGTCCATTTCAGTTCTTTATTCCGACATTCCCCAGGGATCTCCTGGGCTCACCGCAGCCATGACAAACCTGCGACCTTCTCTCTCAGAGACCAGAGGGGAACAGAAACGAAACTCCTCCCAGCTCCTCCCAGCTTCGAAAGCTGACGTCAGAATGTTGAGGCATCATGGGAACAACTTAACCAGTTAAGTTCCAAACCCAACATAAAATACACCTGTATTTACACTTGTAAATACACTTGAGCCAAGAACTGTCCATATATATATATATATATATATATATAAACTGCAAAATCAATATAATATTTATGTTCTAAACTGCCTCTTAGTCCAGGTGATGAGAATTAGATTGGTTTGTTGTTGTTTTTATCAAAATGCAGACTGAACAAAATTCCCCTCCATGCCTAAGCTGAAGTTAGTGCACTGTAGCCGGGTAGACAAACGTTACCTAAAGAAATATGCTGCTTGATTAAATACATGTATTTGGGGTGATTGCTCGACTGAGCTGAAATGCCATGATGTGTGTTTTAGTCGTATCTGAGGTTTTCTTTTTAATAGCGATTCTAAAAATGCTGTCATACCCACCCTTTACCTCATGCAAAGTATGATGTAAAACTGAACATCCCTTTCAAAGCACTTCCAGCAAGTTTAGGGTGCTGATACCCACACATTTCACATCCACTGCAGTTGAACCCCTAACCTGTCTGTGAAGTTTAGGAAGAATCCATTAGACTTTTAAAATGAAGCATAAAGAAAAAAAGGCAGATTTTAAAATTCTGGGTTTTAAAAAGCTATAGGTTGTGTTTTTTTAGCTTGCCTAGATGGTTAAGAATTTAGGCATGTTATTATCATCCTACATTTGTAACAGGTTTTATATATAACCTACTATGTTATTCTGTTTATCTCAGTATTTTCAACTATGTGCTTGAAATATCTTTGCTCTGCAAATAACTGGAAATGGTTTCCTCTATCGTTATATAAGTTTCCCTATTCTCAAGTAAAATGATTTAATTTTGATAAATGAAGGAAAATAAAACAACATCTTTATATCTATCATATTCCCAAAGAACGCCAGAAGAATGATGATAACTTAAATAATAATTTGTTCTAATTGTTGAGAGTGAACTTCTGTTTGATTATTATTTGCTGATGTTTTGAGAGTTAATTTGATAGTGTACTATCATATTCTAATGGATTATTGAATATTACTATATTTGATATAAGCTGTTTATTTTAAGACATAGCTTTCACTGTGATTTATTTGTATTGGGTTGGATTGTTGTAAGATGTGTGATCCTTGCTGTGTATTTTGTTGGTTCATCAGTTTGTAAATGGCCTTGTGCATAGAAATAGAGAAAGGTGGTATACAAATTAAAAGTGAAATGAAATGAAAGTCGCATGTCTGACTCATCAGTTTCAGATTAGTAAAGAATCCTTCTACTAATTCCCTTTTTGGTTGTACTTGGAGGCGGAAATTGCATCTTTCGTGTGTCTCATTGTCTCAGGGTGCACAATATACTTCAAATTTCTCCTGAATGACTAAAGGACTGGCCTGTTCCTCCTGGCTTAATAGCACCGCATGGAAAATGTCTACTGCCTCATGCTCTGCTATATGTAGAAACAGTCCTTTTTTTCTTAAAAAATGTTTAGGGTTACTCTCATTTTGATTCAAGAAAATCACCGGGAAAGAAAAGGAAGCCGCCATTGGAGGTGGAGCAACGAAACTGACCAATCACCCTGCTAGATTCCAACTCCTACTTCACACATTATATGCTCGCTTCCATCTGAGACTCAGGAAACACCGTGACTGGAAATGAGGCTGCCATCGGGGGTAGCAATGGAACTGACAATTCACCGTTCTAGAGAAGAAACTAAAAAAAAATATTATTTTTTAGTTTCTTCTCCCGTTAGATTCACAAAATGTTTAGGGGTATGCATACCCCTGTGTCCCCCCAGAAAAAAGCACTGTGTGGAAATATGGCTACCTTTGGAGGGTCTTCTTTTTCCTCCAGTCCTGTGGCTTGTGTGTAGATGGTGAAGCATAGGAGCCAACTGCTAGTGGCTGTGGGAGCTTTGACCCCCACAATAAAATATTTGAGGAGGCTAGGCCCCCACACAGTTGATAGGTATTCCTATTCAAATTGTGTGTGTGAATCGCATCATGTGATCAGTTATGCAGGGCAGGGCTTACCTGGGCTCCCATAATATTTTATTTAAGTTGGCGCCCCTGTGGTGAAGCATTGCTTACAGCTTTTCCAGGATTCTGCATTGCCACCGAGTTTCAACTCCCAGGGTGCCTTGAGCCATTCCATTTTAAAATTTCCATTTACTGCTCCTTACTTTTTCTTACTGCCCTACCTCCTGTGTTACTATGTAATGTTCTCTGTTTAAACGATGAGCAAACAGAGGAGTTGAATAATGTTGCATTCTCTTCTAGTTAAACAGAAATGAATTTCCCTTAAGAAATTTAGAGAGCAATTTAGGGCACCAGCTACCAATTTTGTTTCAGAATGAGCCTTTTATTTCTTTAAATTTTACTTTTTACTTCATTATGACTAGTTCATGATTTACAATGAGTAACCCACCATGCTCTACTCTGTGAATTACTTCCTATTAACAGTTCCTAATAAAATCTGGTGCTACCTATGGCTTTTTGTACTTCTTTTATAGAAAGTGCACTGAATACCTCCTACGACTCAGCAGTGTTTGGCTATTCTCTTCTACCATAAAAATTTATTTTTTGTACCAAACATTCTCTTGTTAGACTCAAAACATTCTACATCAAAATTCATGAGTTAAAAAGAAAGTCACGCGTAGTCTTGCCACTTTCTTATCACTGTGCACAAATCCACCAGAAAATGCTCTTTCAAAACTTCCATTTACTTCAATGGACTCGGGGACGAAATTGCCCTTGTAGAATTGCAATCATTATATTATTTTTATTATTTTTAAAAATCTGTATTGGCTTAATTTTCCATTAAAACAATGGACTAAAATAAAAGGTGTTACAAAAGTTTTTTGGGGGGAAGAGATCAAGGAACTGCTGGGTACTTTTTTACTTTGCTTTGCTGGAATTCCTTCTTCAGGCTAGTCATTTAAATGGCAAGACTGTATTGAAATATTGTTTACTTTTTTAATTAAAAGCTGAACGTTTATCAAGGTTGTGAACCTTGGTCTCCCTAGCCAACGTTCAACATGATAACTATTACATCATCCTTTGCCAGCTCACTCATCTATGACTTGTGAGTTTGTCCTGGGTAGTATGCTACTTACTACTGCCCGTTGGGGTGTGTCTCTGTACCAGGCAGAATAATGATGTATGAAATCCTTCTCTACAATCACCTTCATTCAAACTGCCCACAAGACTACAGATAAGAGCAGGTGTCAGCAAACTTTTTCAGCAGGGGGCCGGTCCACTGTCCCTCAGACCTTATGGGGGGCTGGACTAATTTCGGGGGGGGGATGGGCAATGAACAAATTCCTATGCCCCACAAATAACTCAGAGATGCATTTTAAATTAAAGGACACATTCTACTCATATAAAAACACTGATTCCCAGACCGTCTGCGGGCCGGATTTAGAAGGCGATTTGGCCGGATCCAGCCCCCGGGCCTTAGTTTGCCTACCCATGGATAAGCACATCAGTTCTCATCATCAAATGTTAAAGGCACCTAGCACAAAATAACTAAATAATTGAAACCCCTGCATCAGTTTTGTCTGAGGTATGGCAGACGCCATCCTCCCTGATGTCATGAACACACCAGCTCCAAGTGTAATCTCACAGCCGGCTGCAGAATGCAGTCAGGAACAAGGAGGCTGGGGTTTCATGCTGGCAGAGGAGAGCCCACAGCTTCCAGCGTTGACTCCCCCTGACCTTGGACGGCCGGCTGATAAGGGAGGGACGGAGAGCAGGCTGGAACAGAGCCAAAGCTCCCTGGAAGTCCAAACAGGTGCGGAAAGCCACAGAGACAGCTTTTTGGAACAGGAATTGGCTGCAGCTGACCAAGTAAGTCCGAGGTGTAGGTGTTTAGGAAGGCTGCTAGACAGGACGCAAAATAAGAAATGTAAAGGTTGAAGGTTCAATCTCTTCTGTTGACACAGGAAGAACTCAGAAGGGTCAACTGAGTGTTGGGGGCAGGAGGCTTGCTAGAGCCATCCGGAGATAATTGCTTGGATTTTTTTTTGCAATAAATCCTCCTTTTTAATCACGTACGTTTGCTGTGCTTTCAAGCCAAGAACCTGGACTCCTAACACGTGAAGAGGCTACTAGCCTGCAAATTATATATATTTCTGCCATAAAGGCTAACTAAAATTATAGGTATTTGTCATGTCTCCCTGGCCTTGTAGGCAATGGCAAGGAATCTAAGGATTTGTAAGATAATGCAAAAGGGACCATCTGCTTTGGAATCAAGGTGAAGTTTGCTATTAATCTAAGCCACCATGCTGAGGCAGCTCTCTATCTGAGCCAGTGAGGTGAGCTCAAAGCACATTCTTCCTCTGTGCACAGTCCAAATAGACACTCACATGGGGAAGTAATGGCCACAAACCTGAAATAACTCATGTCAAGAACAAAGATCTAAGATATACTTCCAAAGGAACATGCAAAGGCAGCAAAGAACAGTGTAGGTGGAAAATCACCCCTGCCTTAAGACAGTGATTATGTAAATTGTTATGTATCCATCTTTAAGCACCCTTATATTTCGGGTCTTGACAAGGACATTTCCTCAAAATGTCACACTAGCAAGAAACACTCCAACATGAGCACTGACATCCTTCATTATAGCTCTTTATGTAAGAAGAGATTTTTTTTAAAAAAACCCCTCAACCGCAAAGACTATTTTGAGAGCATTAACACAAAACTTGTGAAAATGCCATTGGCATTTTCACATTGTCTCTCATAGTTCACCAAATGCTTGTGGGCAGGAGATCTGATGCAGAACTAGAACGTACCATCTTGCAAGGACTCATTCTCTTCAAATGAGCTGCCACCCCATGTATGATGCACCTACATGAAGAAGGTCTGAAGTTCAATCCCAGGCATCTCCATGTAGGACTGGGAAAGACTCTTTTCTGAGATTCTGGAAAGCTGCAACTAGTCAGTGTAAACTGAATATGTATGCTAAAAATGCTTTAACCCGGCCTTAGACCACTCCTCTCTCAGTATACCTCCCTCTATGTCTGTCTGTCCATCCATCCAGCCCTGGGCTTGTTGTTGTTCAATGTTTTTATAAAGGACTTGGATGAAGGAATTGAGGGAATGCAAATGACACCAAACTGGGAGAGGTAGCTAATGCCGCAGAAGATAGAATCAGGATTCAAGATGACCTTAACATAGTTTGGGGCCCAACTAACAGAATGAAATTGAATAGGGACAAAGAAAAGTGCTGCACTTAGGCAGGAAGAACCTACTGTACAATTATAAGATGAGGGACCCTTGGCTTACCAGTAGTACATAGGAAAAGGATATCGGGGTCTTAGTAGACCCCAAGCTTAACATGAATCAACATTGTGATGCAGCAGCAAAAAAACAACAACCACACCCTAATGCTCTTCTAGGCTGCATCAACATAAGTACAGTGTCCAGGTCAAGGAAAGCAACAGTACCATTCTATTCTGCCTTGGAATACTGTGGAATACTTGGAATACTGTGTCCAGATCTGGATGCCACAATTTAAGAAGGATGTTGACAAGCTGGAACATGTGCAGAGGAGGGCAACCAAGATGATCAAGGGTCTGGAAACCAAGCCATATGAAGAACAGTTGAGGGAGCAGAGTATGTTTAGCATGGAAAAGAGGAGACTGAGAGGAGATATGATAGCTGTCTTCAAATATCTAAAGGGGCTGACACATGGAAGATGGAACAAGCTTGTTTTTGCCTGCTCTGGAGAGTAGTACTCAAACAAAGATATATAGATATGGATATAAATACATATTCATATTCATGGAACTCTAACCAGTTTGCCAAATCCAGTCATTAACTGTATAGTGCTGAATAGACTGATCTCTTGCTTATGTCTCCTCATTGGCTTCTAGCCCAACTCCTCTTAGGCAAGGAGAGAGAGGCATGACAAAGAAAAGTGATGAGCGCAATGCAATAAACCAACATGGACCTCTGCCTGCCATTGTACTTAACACTGTAATATATTATACTCATAATCATCCCTATAAACAGATATGTCAGGTCATTAAGGCAGCACCTGAAGTACATGCAACATGTCTCAAGAAAGCAGATGGGATCCCATCAGTTTGGCAGCAGCTCGGAGAAGTCAGCTGCTAGGTAGAGAGTTCCATGGCTGCTTTGTTTTGCAGTTGGTTTGCATCCAACTAGGAAACTGAGTGAGGAACAGATGGCAATTAATTTTGGATGGAGCTGCAGAGATTGGCAAGTTTAAATGAGCCTTGCACACACCTCCAAGAAGCATGGATCCTTCTGCTCCTCCTCTATCAATGGCTACTGTTTCAGTATTGGGATACATTGCTTTTCAAATCCCCAGGAAGCCTGGTCCAGAGGCGTCACAGACTTGTATCACGCGATTCACGCGTTAGAAAGATAGGTATATTTTCTTCGTATTTGTGGCACTTCCCTCCTAATTTTTTTACAAGCAGGAAATCATCTGAGTGTGGAAACAGAGCTCTGGAAAATGGAAGAGAGGGATAACAAAGGAGCAATAGCAAGAATAGGTAGTAGTAGCTGCCAGTGAGATGGTTTGTTACGTAAGCAGAGGTGTTGTGTGTTCCACGTTCTCAAGTCCAGGAGGTGGGAAGAAAGCCTGTTATGGATGGGGTTGCATTCCCCTGGAAAGCCAGTTTGTAATTTCATACACTGTCCTTGGAGGCTCAGGTGGCCTCGGGGCTAGGAATGCCTCTTTCCAGCTCTAGCTGTTTCTCCAGTTATGGCTCCTTTTGGACCGAGATCTTTGCAAATGACTATGATAGACTCTTATCCACCCACTCACACACACCCCCACGCACACTTCTTTGAGTGTAAAAGCATTAAACTAGAGAAGTGAACAAACAGAAAGAGCAAACACTGATAAATATTTCTTAGTAATTTGTGTGCCATGTGGAAGATCCCTCATTCTGAGGCTATTCATATAATCAGCCTGGCAGATCATAAGGGATCTGTTGGCACTGTGTTAAATTTACTCCATTTTTTTTATTTTTGAAAAAAAACAAAATGTATATTTTTCTTTGATGAGAGGGAGTTGCCATATCAATCAACATTTCTTCTATTTTCATGGGGTGGGGCCATGAGGGAGGAGTTTGGTTTGAGAAAGGAGAGGGGACAAGGGCCCTCCTGATATCTTGGCCTAAGGGTTTCCAGAGACCTAGAGAAAGATGGATACAACTTGGGGGACAGTGGGGAAAGGAAAACCATAAGTCTTCAAGTTCTTCCAAATCACCGAGTCTTCCAGGTAACCTTCTAGATTCTGGTAGCGACCACAGGGCAATACCCAATGGGTGGATCTTTACTTCATCACAGATAGCAAACTATTGCATGCTTTCTGTTTCCTACCCCCTTCTGTTCTGCCTTTGCTTTAGACTTGCTTTCCTGTTGCTACAGTAATAGCGAAAAGCTTACATTACATGAAATCCCCCGTAAAAAAAAAAGCACTGGTAATGGTTACTGAGGTTCACACAGTGAAATCTTATTCATGATCAATATTTCATATTCACCATGGCCTTAGCTCTAGACCTGAGCTTTTTTCAGTTCCTCCTGCCAAATTCTTCAGACTAATTGCCCCTGGGTCCCTTTATTACAACATCTCTGTTGGACTATAATGGGTTTGCCGAAGACTGGGAAAACGATCAGATGTTACCAGTGAGAACTTCAAATGCTATTTTCTTCAGGGGGGAAAAATAGACAAAGAAGCCTTGTGTTTTCTTTCCTCCTTCATGTCTGGCCAACTTATTTGTTCCAGTATCAGGTGGAATGAGACCCTAGTTGCTGTAAAATCACAATACAAGGTGTTACATAGCTGCAAATCAGTTGTCCTACACCCTCCTGCTAAACATACCTCAGAAGCTTAGAACCACTCTGGACATCCCATGCCATCAGAAAGAACTAACCTATGTATCCCATAGATAGTCTTCTTCTCATGGGGAGAAAAAAAGTGGTGGTCACATAAGTAGGCAATCCTACTTGCCCCTACAGTTTACTTCCCTGCCCTCCGTTCCCTCAGGGGCTTTCCTCTTCAGCTGAAACCTGCCAAGAGAAAAGTGCTTGGGAGCAGAGATTTCAGGGATGTAAGTGGCAGGTAATGCTCAGCTAGCCCAGATGTGGGAAGCCTTCCAGAAACTGCATGCCTGTTGTGGGCATGGTCAGAAGAGCAGTTACATTGAATGATTGACAGTGGAGTGGTCTTGCCCACCAGTCAAAACTTGCCCACAGAAAGTAGGAAATGAGGAATCTATGCAGTTCCCTTACCCTGGAATACATACTATGTGCCATGGCAAACTGACCTCTTTTTCCTTTTTCTTTTTTTAAAAATAATTTTTATTTGGTTTTACAAATTTAAAATTATAATAATACAACAACACATTCACAGTTATAAGATTCCTCTGACTCTCTGGACTTCCCACCTTCCCCTCCATGGGTTCTGTTGTTAAACCTTTTCTACTGCATCTTTTTTCAATAATCCAAGTTTTTTATAACTCCATTAAATCCATCGTTCTCATTACACTACAAGTGTTATTGAGTCTTGCTAATGTTTTCAGCTGTCTTCAAGACAAATTTTGAATTTCCCCCATTCCTTATTAAAGTTTTGGTCCTCCCGGTTCCTGAGCTTTTCAGTTAGCTTTGCTATTTTGGCATAATCCAACAATTTACTTTACCATTCTTCTCTGGTAGGGACTTTATCTTCTTTCCAATACCTGGGCTAACAACATCCGTTCAGCAGTTGTCGCATACATAAAATGTCTTTTCTGCTCCCTTGGAATTTCAGCACCTACAATTCCTAATAGAAAAGCTTCTGGGTTGTTTTTTTTAAAAAAAATAAAAGTTATTTTAAACATTGTTTTCAATTCATTATATATCGTTTCCCAGAATGCTTTTATTACTTTACACGTCTACCACATATGATAAAAAGAGCCTTCTTTTTCTTTACATTTCCAACAGATATTTGTACTTGTCTTACACATTTTTGCTAACTTACTAGGAGTTCGATACCAGTGCTACATCATTTTCATATAATTTTCTTTCAACGTACAGTATGCCGAAAATTTCAGATCAGTTCTCCATAAACTCTCCCTACTGACCTCTTCTTTTCTTAGGCATTGCACTCAGAGAGAGCATCTGGGAATTGTGTGGGTCTTTCGTCTGTTTTGACTGCCACTGCACTGTTGTGGCTGTGAAATGCTGTGTCTATGTCCTCAGTGGCTATAGGTAGGAAATATGACCAATGCAGGTGTGATAGCCAATGCAGTGGCTATAGGTAGGAAATATGACCAATGCAGGTGTGGAGGGAAGGAAACAGGAATATGGACATATCTCAGTACCCTGGATACATTCTTGGTTAAGCACCAACAGTGGGAAGTGTATCATTTGCTGAATAGTTAATATGCATTGCATAGTTTGAAAGGATTGGGGAGACTCAAGAATGCAAGAGTGAACCAAAATGAAAAGTCAAACCTACAACCAATACACTGGTGAAGAGAGATGGGACAAAATAAATGAACAAAAGTAAAGGGGGGGATGAGGAGCGGTTGTCACAACTAAAATTTAATTGGGTGTGAATTATTCTTCTTCTTTAAAAATCATTTTACCTGCAAAGGTTGCACCCAAAATCATGATCCAAACCAATTAAAGCCAACAGGGCAGCTGCTATGGATCTCTAATCCATAACTATAAAATCTCATAGAAAGATAATCACTTCATTTTTTCTTGATCACTGCAGACTTTTTGGTTTGGTGGTAATAAGCTGGATAACGCATAGAATGAAGCTTTAATGTGGCATTTTTATCACTCTTTCTAATCCCTCCTAGACTTCTGAAAATTATGAAAAAGAGCAAAACTGAAAGGCAATTTTCTAAATTCCAGACACTGATTTAAGTTGCAACGACAGCCCTTGCTGGGCTGCCTGAGCTGCCATACACTCTATTTATTTTGACTTCATATGACCTTCTTCATCTTGAATTATTTCTATTTTCATCTCTTTTCTCACAAGTCATTCTAATGGGTTGACATTTCTGATTCTGGGACCTCAGCCCATCAGCTTGGAAGTACAGAATCCTACAAACTCTCCTCGCCAGTCCCATGGCCTTTCATGGATGGAAATAATCAAACACGAGAAATTGCACAGAAGGATTATCAAAATTAACAGAAGTCCTGGAAATAATGAGTGCATGAAAACGTTTAACTGTGCATGCAGACATCAGAACCCAATTAGAAAAGCTCAAAAGAAGGGATAAAGTTAGACAGAACATTGGGGGAAGCAAGTCATACACAGAAGGTTCACAATTGCTGAGTTTTGCCATAACTCCGTTCTCCCCACCCACACCATGCAATTTCGAATGGTATTGTGCAATGGAGATAGGAAAAGAAGAAGAAGCTGCATGCCCAGTGATCAGAGAGACCATTTTCCCATAAACGTGTACAAGGATTACTATAATGGAAGGGAAACATACCAGCCAAGGGTAAAAGGCTGCTGAGTGCAGGTCAGCAGAGAGATTTTTATGGAATGAACAATAGGATACTCACAAATGCCCCTTGGAAGTAAGCTTAAGCGCAAGAACACCCATAACAATTTCTCCCAGATTCTTCTCTTTTCCATGATATCTTTTGAACTATTACACACATTCTTTATTATGGTCCAAAGACCCACGAAAACATTTTCAAAAACAAAAAGCACAGAGATATGAGGAGAAGACATCATTTTGAATTATTAATGAAATCATTACTTGATGGAGAATGGTAAAATAAATAAAAATGTAGGATAAATTTTCAGCTCAATCCTAATTAAAATAGGGATGGGGAATCTGTGGCCCTCCAGATTCCATATGTCCCAGCCATCATTGCTAGTGTCCAGGGATGGTGGAAGTTGTGGTGCAGCAGCAACAACAAGATGGTGACAAGCTCTCTTTCTCTGCATTAAATGTCTCCCTGTTCCTTACTGGAGAGAACTGAATAGTTTGAAAACTGCTCTCCTCCACATCTTCCAAATGGAAGACTCCAGAAAGGTGATTCATCCTGCTCTTTCCATCCAGAAGGGGAGAGCAGGGACAAGCAGTAATCTAAATACATGAAACAATCTCTTGAAACAGTTGTGGTTAATTCCACGAGAATGGTCTAAATAACCACACCAATCATCTTCCAGGAAAATTTTGCACCAGCTTATAGATCAGTCTTTACGTGATAGGCAGAAGGCACTGGGGCCTAGGAAGGTACCTGATACCAAATCAGAATATTGGTCCATCTAGCTTAGTGTCCACAGTGACTGGCAGTCCAGGGTTCTAGGTCTGAGGTATTACCAGCTCTACTTGGAGATGCTGGGGACTGAAGCTGGAACGCTCTGCATGCAGTGCAGATATTCTGAGCTACAGCCTTTCCTCTATAAAGGAAACTGCCAGGCACACTGCCACGAGCTGATGGGAGATGTAGTCTAAACATCTCCAAGGTCCTAGGATGAAGAACGCTGTGATAAGATATCCCTGCAAAGATTAACTGGGACATTTTGAAAGGTTCGGTGGTGAAATGTATCATCATTCATAGTTGGTAGACAGCAAGATTCCTTGTCACAGAAACTATAGGACCTAGCCTGGCTACAAATAATGCAAACGTCAGCAAATATTGTGTATTGTCTCTCTTTGGAAAATCGAGACCTTCCTCTCAGGGGACACCAGTCCAAGACCTTCAGATTTCAAAGCAAAGGCTTGACAAGTTCATCTGTGACAACTGTGAACCGGTGTTGATCATGTTTTGAAGCCTGAGATGGGAACGACCAAGAGTTTTGGCTCCTCTTTGGCCTTTCCCATAGATTTATAAGAGAGTAAACATTGTAAATCTTTCATTATGTCAAGGAGAATCAAAGATCTTCCTTACTTCCTTTCATGTCCCTCTTTCTCACAGTTAGTCTGGCATGTCAAAAATACTCAGAATAGGATTTTTATCTCTTGATTGGTTCACACAAAGCCTGGTGCTGTTTCCGCATGTTCTAAAGATACATTAAGCCATTGCAAAGCAGTTAATGGAATTTGGAAGAGATGCAGAAGGCACTGTGAATAAATTACTGGCTGCCTCTAGAGAGGGTTGTTGAACCCATGGGCCTCTGGATGTCCTTGGGCTCCCAACCCCCATCAGACCCAGCCAGCAGGTCCAATGGGCAGGGGTGACAGGAGTTGTAGCCCAACAACATCTAGAGAGTGACAAATTCCCCAGCCCAACCCTTCAATACTGCACAAGAAGCTAATAATTAATCATGGCAAACAATACAAAAACATTTGAGGTTTTTAAGCAGAGCTTGAATGGCCATCTGTCTTGGATGCTTTAGTTGAGATTCCTGCATTTCAGGGAGTTGGACTTGATAACCCTTGTACTCCCTTCCAGCCCTATGATTCTATGACAGCTATGGGATTGCATACAAATCTCCTGGGAAGTCAAAGGGCAATCATTGAAATTCCCTGTAAGTTTAATCTGTTGATTACTATTTTAGAGCAATGATGGGAAACCCCTGGTTTGGGGAGCGGGTGAAGTTCTCCAGGCTTCTACATCTGGTCTCAGGACTCTCCCCAGGTCACACACCTTTCCGAGCCATATCCTGCTTTGCACCTTCCTTGCCTGGGTCGAATGCGCCCTTGAACTCTGAAAATTCTGGACTTACTTGCCTGCATGGAGCATAGAGAGGGATGTTTAGTGTGGCAAAAGGTAAAATTCACTTGTACTGCTCTGCCCACTTTGGCCTCTTGTTTCAACCATCACAGGTTTGTAGCCCCTGGCTGGTTGCACAGCAGATTCCCCACTCCAGTTTTAGAGGAAGATTTGATGACAAACTGGGCAAGTCAGAAACACACAACCCTCAATGAATTCCCAGTATTTTTCCTGGCTTTCCATAACATTCTTCTGTGCTTCCAAATTTGCTTTGACTTTTATGCAGTGTGCAATTGTGGCAATTTCACATGTGACCAAAATCCCACATCTGCACATGCTTTCCACTCTCTTCTATGCTCCCTAAATGTGGAGAAATTAAACACTGGCTATGCTCAAACACTGCAACTAAGAAGTGGTTTCCCTTTCTTCAAGATATTTCATGCAGAGGCTGGGGTGTTGGACTAGATCAGTGTTTCTTAAACAGGTGCCATATGGCCACCTAGGGGCCCCCAGGATATTTCAAGGGGGCAAAAAAATCATGTCCTATTTACAAACAAAACATTTAAATAGCTACCTTTCAGACCAGTAGGACAGGAGGCCACAGGAAGGAAACAAGGTCGGAAGGGGGGACACAGTCAGAAGAAGGTTGAGGAACACCGGACTAGATGACTGTAAGGGTCCCTTCCAACTCTACAATTCTATAGTTCTATGACACCATTGCACACCAGTCCAATCTCCAAGTGGTGTGAGATTCCAGGGGTTCCAGATGCTTACTCAGGGCCTGTGGTTCCTTTGGAACGAGATACAGCAGAGACTGTGGGGTGTTATATGACATATTGCTTATTTACATATATACACAACCTGAGCTTACAGTGGAGGGGTTCAGAGCATTAACATCCCAAGAGGGCCTTGCTTCTTCCATAGCAGCAGCCTTGGATTCAAACAGAAATAATGCATCACTCTGACTTTCTGGCTCTCCAACCTGTTGCTTACAGCTTCTAGCTCACATAACTCAACTCTCATCTCTCGCATTGCCTTTCTAACTATCAGCGAGTTGAGAGAGGGAGTCCACCTATTTGCTATCCAGCACAGAGAGGCTCCTTTTGTTTCCTTAATGGCCCATTACCTCACCAGGAAGCTAACTTCTGGGGGCCCAGACATTAGAAGGGTCTCAGCATACAGCCTAACTCCACCCCCCTAAAAAACGACAGAACTAATAACAATGTGTATCCTATCTTATCCTACTTGTGTAGTCTCCTGAGGATTGACTGCCATGCTGGACCTTTCAATGTTATTTAGCAAGTCAGTTCTGAAGCTCTTTCCAGAATTTTATGCTTACCATCCAAGAATATTTTCCTCCTTCTGGTGTGTGTGTGTGTGTGTGTGTGTGAATGTGATAAAAGCTATTTTGCCCAGGCAGCAAATTGGCTTGGACAGGCCCTGCAACAATCCATTTGCACTTGTTTCCAGATCCCACGAGTTATGTCTGAGTTCTGCATGGTACTTTTTCAGTAGTCCCTAGAAATTTAAAATCTGTCCAACTATCTTTGTACCCTTTCTTTTCACTCAGGTTTTAAAATGCACATTTCCCCATGTTTGTTCAGGGGGTGCCAATGTATTGAGTGGCTGACATGATGGAGAATGTAAGTTGTTAACTCAGAGCTCATGAACCTGTGTTTCAGTGGTAAGTCTTTTACATGTCCTGTCCATTCATTAATCCATTAAAATTGAGGTTTTGAATTGAAAGCAGTGTGCACCCTGATTCTATATAAGTTTACATGTTCCTCTGAATTCAATGTGATTTACATCTTGAAATTCTGCATAGGATTGTTGACTTACTTATTCACCAACCTGGTTGCCTCCAAATACAGTGGTACCTCAGGTTACAGATGCTTCAAGTTACAGACACTTCAGGTTACAGACTCCGCTAACCCAGAAATAGTACCTCAGGTTAAGAACTTTGCTTCAGGATGAGAACAGAAATTGTGTGGCTGTGGTGCGGTGGCAGCGGGAGGCCCCATTAGCTAAAGTGGACCTTCAGAACGAATTAAGTTCTTAACCCAAAGGTACCATTGTATGTTGGAGCACAATTCCCATCAGACACAGGCATGTTGGCTGGTTCTGATGGGAGTAGTAGTTCATAGCACCTGGAGGGAACCTGGCTAGCAAAAGCTGGGCAAGTGTAATCATTGCTGTCCTGCAGTCTGACAGGCTTGAAGCAATACATTCTGGCTTTGTTTATTTGTTAACTGATCTGATCATTAAATGTAGATCAAACATATTCAGGGTGACATTCCCCCCAAAAAGCTGGCTGCAGCATTTTATAGGTTGTCTTATACTTTCCAAAGGCATCTCCATGAGCAGTGCATTGGGATAATATCCATGGCATGTGACCAGGGAATGTGTGACAATGGCCAATCCGCCTTCTCCAGGAAAGGCTGCCAAAGCTGTGCAAATGTGCCTCTGGCAAAAACTACCTCCCGATCATCTAGGCATGAAACTGGAACCTGGACTAGTCTCAAATTCTAGGCAGTTCCCAAACTGTGAACCGGGCTAAGCCATCCAAGGTAGGCTGTATAACCAATCCCAGATCAGCTTTCCCACTGACAAAAACCACCTGTCTTGAACGAATGAATTAATTTAGTTAGTCAGCATACAGTCCAGCCACAACTCCAGAACCAATAGACAACCTCCACTGCTTCCTGGAATATGGTATCTGATGGAAAGAAGAGATAGCGTTTGGTTGTCATCTTCATACTACTGGCTCCACACTTCAAATCTCTGAATAAATTCTCCCAGAAATTTCATGTAGATTAATGGGTAATATGGAACCCTATGGAAACTCATAATCCAATAAAGAGAATAAACAACTGTCCTGTCCTCTAAGTAGGACTAGAAAAACTACAAACCCATGCCACCAAGCCACAGCTTTGGTAGGAGGACTCAAAATATATATTGTGCAATGATACCTTTTTTAGGTCTATGGCAGGATAAATGCATTAAGTAGAATGTACATGATTTCTAAATTACCCTGTTCTGTTTTCTGCCCCATATCAAACCACTCTGAGAATTGCAGCTCTGTGAGGGGAACATGGGTTCCTAACAACTCTCAGCAACCCTAAGAAACTACAGCTCCCAGAATTCTTTGGGAGAAGCCATGACTGAGCTGGTATCATAGCACTTTAAATGTATGGTGTGGCCCTAGTTTTATTTCTTTTTTCATGGTGCTATATTGAATTACAATTTGAATCTGACAAAATCCATGTGGTAATACAAGAAAATACAATGTATAAGAAATAAAACAATCAATCAACATGCAATTAAAAAGCATGCAGCATCTATCACAGTACACTACAACTGCTGCAACAGGGAGGAAAGTCATGAAGTGCTCAGCCAAGGTCCTCAGCAATATTCAAGTGGTCTGTGGGGGGGGGGGAAGGTTTGGGAACCACCGCCTTAGAAAATACAGCATGCCCACAGCAGAGGAATGACTTGAATCCAAGTTCAACTTATGTGACCATAACTGGCTCTCTCAAAAGTCTGAATTCAGTTGTGACGCGCATGGGGCTCATAGCCTTTCTTCAATAAAAACATGTGGCAGCATCACCATATCTGTCTGTTCAGAGTTTGCACCTAGCCTGAAATGTAAAATGACAAGTTGTTAAGCCCCTGGGGTACCAGAAAAATGGGGGGACGGACCTGTGTGTAGTATGCTAGTTCAGGTTTGCCGTGAGACAGCAGGTTCCCTTGTACACTGACTGACAGAATTATTTTCTGTACATTTCCTTGTTCAGATGTATTCACTGAAGAGGCTACTGTGGAGAAGATAAGAGAACAGCTTTCCCTTTCTCACTAAGGCTTTTCTACCCACTTTTGCTTCCCCATTTTTCTCTGCGAGTTACTTTTCAGCTGCTTTATTCCCCTGTGAAACGGATGCTACAAGGCCTTTGAAGTGACCCTTTGATTCGGGTTTATTAAGAGTGCCTCTGCTGTTAGAACTCCTGCAAGCTTTACCTGAAAGAACCTTTCAGTCAATGCAGCACAATACAGAGGAAGGCCCCACAGCTCAGCAGGCAAGTGAGAGGCCTACCCAGCAAAGACAGTGGGTGAGTCTTGGGGGCGATGCAGCGGGAGGAGGCTCAAGAGGAATAGAAGAAAGCACCTAGGTACAGCAGCCTGTTCTTCTTTGCCAACCACCTGAGGATGTCACCAATAGTTAGCAGTTAAATAGCACAGATAGGTGCTTTTTCTTCCAAACAGAGAAGTGAAGATCTCAAATGTAATGGGGCTTAATTGAGTTACACCTAAGAATTCATCAATGCTTATCTGCCCAGTATGTGTCAAATATATTCTTGGCAGCCAGAGTCAATAAGAACTGTTTCCTTCTGGGTGAGAGGAAGATATTATCTGACTGGTTACTCTTTTAAAAGCTTGCTTTGGACTCAGCTGATCTGAATAATTATAGGTTGGCTTCAGATTTCCCTTATATGGGCAAGTCTCAAGTAGGCTATGGTGGAAGATTCTCAGATGAGAATGAGACAGATTTTTGGACTGAAACCAGTGATGGAATCAGGGCAAAGTTGCGGATGGTTCTAGCCAATATGCAGCATGTAGAAAGACAGAGCATAATTGTGCTTATCTATTTGTGCTCCTCAGCAACCGTTGACACAATTGACAATCTAAACTTTTGGAACTGCTTGGAGCAAATATGAATCAGGTGAACAATTTGGTGAGGGGAAAAAGACGGGGCATGTGGATTTTACAGAGTCTTTGGGGAGGGGGGAGGAGCACAGGCAACAGGACCCCCTTCCCAGTAGATTTCTGTGACATCAGTGACCTCAAAGAGATGTCAGATCCAGACATCCCTCCCTAGTTTATTTTCATATCTGTCCTCATCACCTGCAGAGCAGAGAAGACTGCAAACCAGGCAGGAGCCTGAAGCTATTTGGAAGGAAGAAGAAATTATGTAAGCATCTCCCCGAAAACAGGACCTGCCTAAAAGCCAAAAAAAATAATAATAAAAATAAATAAATAAAAGAGGATGGCATTCACAGTTCTCAAATGTGCTATCAGTCTGAGATGCTTCACTGGGGCAATGGGCTGATTAATATTCTATGTTCTTTTAAATGTGTTTGTGGGAGGTAGGCAGTTATCGGTTTGGTTTGTTTTGTTCTTGTTCTTATTGTGTGTTCTTGTTTTGTATTTTTATACTGCGAACTGCCCTGAGATCTTCAGCAGAAGGGTGGTATACAAATTTAAATAATAATAATAATAATAATAATAATAATAATAAGCAGCTAGAAATGGTGGCTTTCCACCACCACCACCCTTTTAAAAATGCATTGTGATTGCTTGTAGCAACAATGCTGCCCTTAGCTGCATTTCCTGAATGCTGTAAGCTAGTGGCTATTTTGTAGCAGGGATTCCCTCTGATGGTGCACTTCCTTATTCACACAGAGAGATGAAAAGTATCACCCTAAATGGCAATAAATAAAAATTTGTGGGGATTTTGGATGTGATCATCAGCCACTTTAAAATAAGGTTACCGGATGTAGCCATTTCCTGGGGACAGTCCCTGGATTTACAAATCAGTCCCCTGACAAAATCCATTTGTTTAGTAGGAAGTTGAAAAGTGTCCCTGGATTCATTGAAAAAAAATCTGGTAACCTTAACTTAAAATCTAAAGATGTCCATGGCAGTGTTGTAAAATATGGCTTTAGCCAAGGTGGGGGATGTCAAAATCATGCAGACCTACATTTTCCCAACCTTGGCTATGGTTGGAGTCCAGCAAAATCTGCAGAGCACTACCTTGTTTTTGTTGTTTTCTGGATGCTTTTCTATAGGTGCCTTTAAACACATTAGAAAATTTGAATTCCTGCATTAGAAGGGGTTGGACTAGATGACCCTTGGGTCCCTTCCAACTCTACAATTCTATGATTCTGGAACAAAAATACATTGTAAGACAAAAATGCTGAAATTCATTGCATCTCCCCAAGAGAGTTCCATATCACTGTGGCCCCACATAAAACACATTTTATTGTATCCGAATATCTAATTCTTCAAGTGCTCTGAATGACCACCTGAATGCTGTTCACATAAATGAGATTGCACCGCATGTGCAAAGGGGGTCATAAAATGTGATCTTTATAAAGGTCTAAACCGTATTCACAGAAGCAAAAGGCGTTCCTTGAAAATAAGCATATGATGGCCTGCAACACAGCTGAGTCCACATTCACATTCCTACTGAAATGAATATTCATGTATTTCCCCACCCTTCCCACTTTCAATTCACCCAGATCTATGAAAATTCCTCAATGCTACAAGAAATTCTAGAAGAACGTGACTCATTTCCTTTGAAAGGAAGATAAAATGTCTGTAAGATGGTAAACAATTTGTCCTGAAAGATTATGGGCAAAGAAAGCAGATGGTTCAATTACTCATTATTATTATTATTATTAGCAATGACCTTGAACAGCCAATTCTGCCTTTGTAATTCTTCAATCTTTGAGGGTACTTGCATCTGGAGTTTTGATCCGAGGCACTAAAAATAGGCCCCTATTTCCTATCTGACTCTGATTTCTTCTCCAAACTTCTTCTATCACTTAAGCCTAAGGTTTTCATTGAATTTCATCTCTGAAGTACAAACGTAATAAAACTGAAACCTTCCACTGAAACCACAATTTTCTTCATCAACTACACACACATACACACACACACACACACACAGAGAGAGAGAGAGAGAGAGTATATAATGGCTATCAAAAATGTTGGCTGGTATCCAGTTGTGTCCCTTCCTCATGGAAGCATCTCTGATCAGCGGCATAGCAAGCAGATCAGGCACCTGGGGTGCCACACGTGCCCTGTGCCCTGTGCCCAGGGGCAGGGCCAGCCAGGGCCTCCGAGGAGTCTGCCTACCTCCTCCCACTCAGCCGCCCTACAGCTGAGGGGGAGGTGGTGGGCGGACCGTTTGGGGCAGCGCAAAGCCTGCTTGTGCCCAAGCCACTGTGTCACTCCCAGGAGAGAAATCATCATGGCCATCTGAGAGCTCATTTGGTAGAGCATGATACTCTTCATCTCAGGGTCATGGATTTGAGCCTCATGTTGGGCAAAAGATTCCTGCATTGCAGGGGGTTGGACTAGATAACCCTTGCGATCCCTGCCAGCTCTACAATTCTATTATCTATGATCTTCTCAGAGCCCAGAAAGGAGGGGAGTGGCTGTGAGGATGGCTTGTGTAACTTCTGAACCTCATTTCACCTACAACTACTGCTTTTCTACTTGAAACCACAATCCCAGTTCCAAATGACCTGCCTTGAAAAGACAAAAGCTTGGAACCTGAGTAAGTTAGCTGAACTCCAAATGAAATCAATGGGAAAAATCAACAATGCCTTGACTTCAGACCTATTGGTTTCAATGGAAACAAAGTGTAACTAACTCCTGAAACTTAAGTTACGGTTCACTGAAGTCATGTCTAGTTCTCCATTGAGGAAAAAGTACGTTATTGGCATGATCTAGTGAACTTCAAGCATTTAAAACATGTCCCATTGATTTCAGTTGACGAATTACCCACATGCTTATGTTGTTCCCATTGGAATCAACATGACTTTCAAAGTACTTAATTGTGCCTTGATTATGCCAATATTTTATTCTTTCATATGGCAGGAAACACCAACATTGTGCAAGTGAAAAATGGAAGGAAAAAAACCCCAGTTACTAATTTCACTCCTAATAACTACGCAAGTTAATTACACAACTCATCAGCATTTCCCCCCTAAAATATTAGCAAATGTAAGTGAACTCGGTCAAACCCAAATGGCTGCCAAGTAGTGGCAGATGAGGTCATCAACTTTCCATCCATCCCATTATAATCTGCTAATAAAAATAGGGCATATTATGCCATCAATCCCACAGGGTTTTTGGAAAAGGGGGGGGGGGAGTCAGCGAGAGTTCTATTTAAAAACAGATGACACAATATGCCCACAGGCGAGAGACCAATCAAATTACTACATTATCCCAGCCCAGGGAGGCAAGCGAAAGAAAAATGTGTGCTGAATTATAACAGGAGAATGTCCTAATGGCAAAGTCTATTAGATTTTAGAAGAGTCTCCCAAGAGAAATGGGAGAGTTGAACCATTCTGAACTTATTTTTCAACCAAGTCACAGGATGGCACAGTTGAGAAGTGGAAAGGGGTCCTATATTAGGGTTCAGAGGAGGCACCAGAATGATTGTGAACTGTTGTTTTATGTCTGTAATGCACATATTATGGCAGTGAGGAAGGCGGCTATCCTATTGGTTGCTATCATGTTATTTTAAGGAATGCTTTTGGTATACTTCCTGCAGGAATGGGGCAAACAGACTGGCAAACAGATGTTTTTTGTTTGTTTTTTACTGGAAAAATAATAATCTGTGCCTCAGTTTACACTGGGCCTTTTCATAACTGGGCATCTGCAGACAGATAACTGCCAGTAAATGGAAAGTTTATCCTAGGTGAATGGCATGAGTAGCGGGAAGAAAACACACAGACACCCTGAAGAGGCAAAATCGGCCTAATCTTCTATGGAAACAAAACACCCACTGTCATCGTCTCTCACCTCGGCTGTGCATAATCCCTCAAATAGTGGCCTGCTGAGCATATGTTCCTGGTTAGGGACTCATTGTTTGTGAAATGGCTGCTGGTCTCAGATTTCTGTGTGGTAAGCAGAATCCCCAGGCCGCCAGGTCCAGGCAGTTTGGGGCCATTCTGAGGCACATAAACATTGGCAAGAGGAACTTTTGTGTCTGCAGCTCTCAGCTCTAAGGAATTCTGGTCCAGAAAGTGTCACCCCCGCCCTCTTCTCTCTATTTGTATTTTGCTGAAATGGAAAACATAGCAGAAAACTACCTGGCTGCAGGCAGGCAACAGCAGCCCCCTGGCAAGTAATGGCTGTGTGTAAGTTTCCTGTGAACAGGGCAAGGGCATGTTTAAAGAAGACTCTCCAAAGAAGAGGAAAACTTTAAAAGCAGGGGAGAGAGAGAGAGAGAGAGAGAGAGAGAGAGAGAGCGAGAGCGAGAGATGTGTCTGGATGCATAGCAGAAAGAGTTTGCGGGTTGAAATAATTGCCTGGTCAAAAATAAGTGAAGGAAGGAAGGAACATCTATAGATAAGATGAATTGCTCTTAGCATCTGGAAATATCTGAAGGGGAAAAGGGAGACCAGAAAGGGATAAGTTTATCTATTTACTATAGGTTTTAGGAAGTTTCTGTTTGGCTGTTCACTATTGCACTTTTAGATCTCTTAATGTATTGTAAGCAAACACTGCAGAATGATTCCTGAGATCAAGGAGCAGGTTTTTGTCTAGCCCTCAGGACACACTCCACATACCCTCCTGAGCCACACCCTTCACCAGCCCTGCTTTGCACCTTCCTGGAGTGTTTGTGTCCTTGAATTCTGATGCCACTTCTTGTTTCCCTAGGTAGAGGATGGGGGGGGGGGGGGTGAGTGCATAGAAACTATTGTGCAAAAGTGAGATTCAGATTCATTGCTTTGTCCACATTGGCCCAGCATTAGCATGTGCCTAAAAGGGAACTGCTGGAAAACATTTTGCATCCTTTCATAGCCCATTGAATCCTTTAACTCAGCCTTTCTCAACCTGTGGGTCCCCAGATATTGTTGAACTACAACTCCCGTCACCCCTAGCTAGCAAGGCCAGAGCTCAGGGATGATGGGAGTTGTAGTCCAACAATTTGTGGGGACCCACAGGTTGAGAACCGCTGCTTTAACTGCTGATATTCACTGAAACAACACCAACAATAAGATATCAATCAGTAATAAGAAAGCTGAAATTACTCAGCAGTGAGTTTTCTGAGAAAAACTTGGAAAATTTTACCTCCCTCCCCAAATGTTTTACCTTCTACAAAACAGTGCAGAGAAGCTTTTGGAGACTGTACCCTAATTTAAATTGACTGTTTTCTTCTGAAGTATGCATGGATAAGAGAACTGTGTAATATGTATAGAGGGAGTATACTTTCCTTTGGAGGAGTGAACCCTCTGTCTGCCTTTCAAAATGAAGAGGTGAGGAAACTGACTGAATCTTTAAACAAGATCGGAAGTGCTTTGGCCCTGCTACGTAATGAGAGACCTTCTGTGCCTCGAAGAAGTTCTTTACAGCTCCCTGGAGTATAATTACAGAAGGCTTATTGCCTTCCTTTATGAATGGTAAAGAGGACAAAGTTCTATTAAGTTTCTTTCTCCCAAAGAACTTTAAGTCCTGTACTCCAGAAAAGTGGAGCATATTTATTGGGCATGTCTGAGACCTGAGGGGCCAAACCCTTCAAACGTTTGCCCAGTCCTTATTCACTAGCCTACTGCAATACAAATGTTGCTTTGAATTACTTTTTGATTAGCCTTTTAGAAAATTAAAGTGGGGAAAAAGAATATTTATTGCAAACCTCGGTCAGGGTGATACTAAATGCCAAACACGTTATAATTAGTGATGCTGCAGAAACTTGAAATTAGGCAGTTTAAAGCCTCTCACTTCAGTTTTCCCTGTATTGTGTCATTTAAAAATTCATCAAAACTAATGAGCTCTAGTGTTTCCCAATTGTCAATGTTTATACTACATTTTTAAAGATTTGCCTTGAGAGCATCTTTAAAGTTCATTTGTTGTCCACCAGCATTAAGCTTGCCATTCTTAAATTGGGAATAGAGTAGTTGCTTTGGAAGATGATAATCAGGCATCCGAACAACATGACCAGTCCAACAAAGTTGATGTTGAAGAATCACTGCTTTGACTATGATAGGAATGAAGCAATCGTAGTTGTGGTGCCCCTGAGGCTCCGCACCCAGTGTGACCAAACGGGTCGTGTTCCCCTAAACCTGCCTATGACATTTGGATCCGGAGAAGAACTTGTGGAGCATAACAATCATATTTCCAAAGTTCATATTCTGAGCCAACAAAGCATGAATTTTTGGAACACCTGTAATTGACATCCAGTAACATTTGGAGGGCCACAAGTTTTTCACAACTGCCCTACAGAGAGCTAACATGGTATAACGGTTGAGAAATTGATCTGCACACCAGGCTTACCTGGATCAAATTTATTTTTGGCCGTATGTTCTCAGTTCTTTGTTCTCTGAGCCTCAGCCCCATCTCCACCTCAATAGGGCTGAAATAATATTTATGTAACTTGCAAGGCTCTTGTGGGAATTACTGAGATAATGCATGGCAAAACTTTGACTATGCCAAAGCACTAAAGGTGCTAATTATTACTATTTTGTATTCCTTCATTGTTGGATGTGCATTCACCTGCTTTCTACACCATGGTTGAATGTTCATGCACCAGCATATACCCTTCCTACAAAATGTCCATCAAGGAACGCCTCTGTCCTCATGCAGATTTTTGTCATCCAGCTAGGCATATATGTGCAGTACCTATAAATTATTTCATTCTCTAGATGTTTGACTGATGGGGAGCAAAAAACATATGCCTTCTTCCCGCCAGGATTTGTCACTATTCCTGGAAATAAAGAAACAGTTTCTTGTTTGAACAAGCCTCTCCCTTGATAATATTAACCTGTTTTCTTGAAGTTGAGTTAATGGTCCATAGGGAAAGAGGACAGTAGTCATTCTGTTTCCTATTTGATATTGCCTGTGCTTTTGGAAGTTGCCTCTATAGAATACTCTTCATGCTTCTGTGACTCCTAATCATTTTCTAATGATGGGTTTTGTTTGCAATGCTGCCCTTTTCCAGTTCCATACTAACATTCTCTCTCCCCGCCCAGTGATGGTATAACTACTGAAATAGTTTGATGAAAATTAAGGAAGAGAATTAATATTAGAAGCAGGAATTCTCCCAGCCAATGTGGATTATGAATCTATTTTGACTATGAATGTCTTAGGCTATGGAAAATGGTTATTGCCTTAATGCAGAGCCTCAGGAGACCAGAAAACTCAGCCATATCTACACACAGAAACACACACACATGGGCCTGTGGATATGCATCTTCCACATAAATGAATGGGACAGTTGTGGAAGCCAGGGAAACTTCATATAAACTAATAGTATATTATAGCTTTTTCAACTGTCACGTAACAACAGCCATATCATCTAACTTCAGAGTGGAGGGAGAGAAGGGAAGCAGGGCTATTTCATCTATTTTTCTGCAAGAGACCAGCTGCCTTGGCTCATCTTTTTCCTTCTCTGTCATCTAGAAATAGCCATTTCATCTGAACTGTTTCCATCCCAGCTGGTCATTATATGAACTCTGTAACTAGTCTGTGAACCTGCTTTTGTCCTCCTCCCTCCTGCTCCCCTTTTTCCTTTGGTGCCATATCTTTTAGATTAAAAACCAGAGGGAAGGGATTGTTTGTCCCTGACATGTAAATTGCTCTGGGAGAATTTTAGCAAAAAGGAAAAGCAAAAAAAGAGGGTTACACTTTTTTTTTTAAAAAAAAAGCATTGGGTTGGAATAACTTGTGGCATTTAAAAGTGGTCAAATCTTTGTTGTAGGGCGCATGCTTTGCATGCATAATGTCCCTAGTTAAATCACCAGCATCTCCAGGTACTTCCAGCTGGGAAGGACTCATTCCTGAAATCCTGGAGAGCTAGTGACTGTTAACAGTGCTGAAGTAGATGAACCAATGATGGATTTGTTAGCTGCGATTCCTGCCTTGCAGTGGGTTTTGACTAATAACCTTTTGGGTTCCTTGCAATTTTATTGTTGTATGATTCTATGATCTAACTTGGGCTGCATTGACACAGCAGTTGATTCTGTTTTCCTGCCGTTTCCTGAACTGTTAATTTTCACAGAATATTTGAGCTATCACGTGCTATAGAAGACATTTCTGGAAGCATAGTGGAATCTAGTGCAAGTTCCATGTCCATTTTTCTGTTCATTGCTTCCATGGAGGAAAATCCTTTTGCAAATGGAGATATCATTCCCGCCTCTACTGCACTTACATATTTGGTTCACTGCTTCGACCGCCTCAGGGCAAACGAATGCACATCACCCATAAAAACCCCACCTATGTGATGAAACGGTTAGATTGGATAATAAAACACAAGAGCATCAAAAGAGAAGGAGGAGGATCGATAATTTGCAGCATGACCACTTCCAGGTAGGAAACTCATGGTCCTGCATGCTTGCTTCATGAGAGACTTTACTATTCCTTGTTTCCTGGATGAAATAGCACAAGAATCTCCTCTTCTGGCATGAAGCAAAAGAACATCCCTGAATTAATTTTATACCTGTTGGAAAGGCAGTGTCTTGGTGCAGATATAGTGTGCAGAACCTGGTCTCATTTCAAAGCACTTAGCTGCAAGAAATAAGGATTGGATTAGGTGGATGTAGAAAAATTGAAAACACTTCTGAAATTTGCAAAAATTATATATAATCTCACATCACACCCCTATCTTGTTTGATAATAGTGGCAGCCACGTTCTCGAAAATGAGCACTTTGTCAGAGCATAGTGTGGCTACTGAGACTTTATCTGCTCTGACATCTTTGTAAATTTGACAGCTGCTTTTATTATTAAATAAGGAGACGTTCCAGCTCCTGTATAGTTATAGCTGTATCTTGAGGTGTGAGCTTAACAGAAAGAGATCTTATCATAATTACACTACAATAACAAGCCAGGGCTTTTGTAATCTATTGACATGCCCCATAATCTTATCTGATTCCATTGCTAGGGGAAAGCTCTGCTTTTCAAAAGTGCTGCCTGATAAAAAATAAATGAATAGCAGGCCATGTGCACCTCTGGTGTTTTTGGTTTTTTTTTGAGGGGGGGTAGGTTGCTGAAGCTGGGTTTGCAGGAGGCAGATGAAAGCGAGATTTGAGCTCTGCTGCACACATAGATGTGGTTTTGTTTATCTGATTGAAATGGGAGGTATTGGGATAGTCGGATATCAGCACAAGTGTGATCTCTGTAAACAACAGCCAGTGAAGTGTTTCAAAAGTGGGAAGTGTTGGCTGATGTTATAGGAGGATCAAGGGGAGAGGGATATTCCTGCCTTTACCAGTAGCATTCTGAAGATCCTGGTGGAGGTGAGGGGACTTCTGACTGACTGACTAGCCGCCTCTCAGTAATGTCAGCAGGCTGCACATGGGGGAGCCAGCCAGACTGCAAGCACATGCTCCCCAAGGCTTCCAATACAGAAGCAGTTACAACTGCAGCCATGCACATATGGTCTCTCAATATTCTCCACCCAATCTCTGGGCTGGTGTTTTATTTGTTTGCTTTTCTGTTTGTGTGGATGATCATTTCATTAGTGGAGGAGAAATTATAGCAATGAAATTTAGCATTGGGTGGTATCCAATGCTAGTCATGCTCAGAATACATCTGTTGACATTAATAGACAATATAGATTCATTAATTTCAATGTGTCTACTCGGAGTAGGACTTACATCACATTTACAGCACACATTTAAAGCACCAAGAGGATGCTTTAAACAGTTGTGGCTTCCCTCAAAAGAATGATGGGGGCTGTAGTTTTTTAGAGGTGTTGAGAGTTGTTAGAAGATCCCACTTTCCTCTCCCAGAGCTTCAATGTCAATCCCTATTCACAGGAAACTTTGGGAATGTGGCCTTAGTTGGATCCAATCCGTTGCTTCTTCTTTCAGGTGGTGTTAAATTTTTAAAAAATTGTGTGAGGAGGATCACATCCACTTGTGCAACAGGACTCCCACACACCTGCCTTTCCTGTTCTCCATGCCACCCCCAGATTTTCTCTCCAGGATTTGGGAAAACTGCAGAACAAATTTAGAGGGCATTCTGTGGGATTCCATTGTGGAAGTGGAAGGCATTCCACTTGCATAACTATTTAGCTGAATACCACCTGAAGGAAGAAGCAATGAGACAGCTCCAACTAAGCCCTACACAGGGTAGACCTATTGAAATTAATGAACCTACATTCATTAAGCAGTGGTTTGGCGTCTCTGTTTTTCTGGACTTTCATTGCTGCTGCATTTTGTTGGCATTTTTCCTTAGTTCGAGTAAATGAACTGTGACTATCTAATTGATGCAGCCATTATAACAATTGTTCTAGTACAAATGTTAGGAATTGAGCATTTCATCGATCTGTGATATTTAATTTTGATGATTTATAGTCATAATGAACTCAGTTGTTACATCATAGTATCTGTCTATATCTGTTGCGAACCTACGTTGACTTGCAATAATCGCAGGAAAGAGATATATAAGCATACCTTACTTCCTGGCTACTGCTAATTAAGAGCAGAATTTCTCTTCCCTTCTCCAAACGCCTTAAAATGATGCCCAATGGTTCCTTACTTGGCTTTCCACTTCCACAATGGGATCCCCCCCCCCCCCCGTGCTTGTCCCATAGTATGCCCTCTAAAATTGTTCTGCTGTTTTCCTAAATCCAACAGAGGAAATCTGGGCAACCAAGAGGATCAAGGGTCTGGAAACCAAGGCTTATGAGGAATGGTTGAGGGAGTTGAGTATGTTTAACCTGGAAAAGAGGAGATAGAGGAAATATGATAGCCATCTTCAAATATCTAAAGGGTTGCCAAGTGGAAGATGGAGCAAGCTTGTTTTCTCCTGCTCTGGAGGGTAGGACCCAAACCAATGGCTTCAAATTACAAGAATGGGGATTCCGACTAAACATCAGGAAGAACTTTCTGATGGTAAGAGCTGTGGAACAGACTCCCTTGGGAGGTTGTGGACTCTCCTTGCTTGGAGGTTTTTAAGTAGAGGTTGGATGGCCATCTGTCATGGATGCTTTAGCTGAGATTCCTGCCTTGCAGGGAGTTGGATTAGAATACCCATTGAAGGCAGTGGTGGTGACTTCCAAGTCATTACACAGTTTAGGAGGGGGGGATAAGACTGTGCTATTAGGCGGGGGGGAAGTATTCAAAACTGCAGGAATGAGCCGTATGATTAGGAAATGTTTATATTAAAGGGGAAGGAACAGAATCTCAGCAGTCTTTTGAGGCCTGTCCATTTTGCAGTACCCTAAATTTCCATGCCACTCAATATGGAAAGCATTCACACAGAAGGAGCAGCTGCCTTTTGCAATTTTTAACTTTATTTCTGCCCCTAAGATATATTGTTTTATGGAATGAGTTTACTTCAAACCATACATACTTTTCAAAGCTGGCTTTTAAAAGTAGTATTAAATAATGGGTGAAAACAATAGATGAAAGGCATCAAAGAGTCTTCATTTGTTCTCTGGAAAGATAAAAAAGCAACAGACTTTTTAAAAGTGCATAATTCTGGGAGGGAGGTATGGAGGTGAGGCGGCAATTTATTTTTTGAACTCAGAATGGGGTGGCTTGATTGACACATAAAATACAGCCTAAAATTTAAATAACTTAATAGGATAAAGCTTGGAGCAGGAATTGAATTAGATTCTGTGTTCAGTTACATCTACAGCAACCATCATAATGTTCATTATAACAGTAGCAGGCAGCCTGTTTAAAGATCTTGTGGGAGGGCAGATGAAAAATGGGTTGAGAAAATATAATGTAATGTAACATAACATAACATAATATAGGCTGCTCACTTGAGCTTCACTTGAGCTTCCAGCCTATGCATGGAGAGGTCAGCAGGATTATGTCTGCCACGCACCCCATTGTCCAGGCCCTGAATTTCCACTGCCAGGCTTTCTTAAGTCCTTGCAGTCAGATGAACCTCAGGTGATACTCTCCATTGGAGGTTTTTAAAGTGAGATTGGATGGCCATCTGTCAAGGATTCTTCAGCTGTGATTTCTGCATCAAACAGGGTTAGACCAGATGATCCTTGGGGTCCCTTTCAATACTTCAATTATTGTGGGATATATCCAGCCTTTTATAACCAACATGCTTAGCTCTAATTAATGCATCAAAGGAGTTAAGACCATAATGCAAGCTGTCCTGCCTTAGCTAGGGTATGTTGCTGTTGTTGTTGAATGCTATTGTATGTCTATATGAAACCACACTGTAAATGGCTGCAGGATGCTGTAAATGGGAGGTATTTCCTATAGAGCAGAATCCTTAAGATTCAGCAAGAACTTTCCTTCCCCTTCCATTTCAGAGCCTGGGATCGCGCAAGACAGTTAGGACCAGGCTGTTGCAACACCCCAGCCATCACCCAGCTAGACAATGGGCTTCGATTTACCAGGGTCTGCCGAATGCTCAAGCTATGCCTCTCAATGCGATATTCAACTGACATATTTTGTTTGCAAAATATTTGGCTGGATTTCTCATCAACCCTTATGCAAGGATACCTTGGGGTAGGCCAGCTCAAATCCAAATGCTGGAGCCAGAAAACTTAATGAAAGTCTCTGTAGCAAGTAAGTTGCTAGTAAGAAATTCTAGAGCTGGTGGGCAAAATAATACAGCTGGCTAGCGATCAGGACTTGCCTGCCAACTTCATCTCTTGCAGGTAGCAGCTGCTAGTAAACTGCTGCCAATTGCTGGAGTGGCTGTTTGTCAGCATCTGGAGGCTTTAGAGCCCAGGATGAATAAAGGACAGGCCTAGAACCACAGAGCTGAAAGATACCACAATGGCATCTAATCTAAACCTCTCTTTGGCCTTTTAACATGGAGTGACTCTGGCACAGCTGTGGAGGACCAACTCACATTCTGTAGTCTTGCTTGGACCCAGTTATAGATTGAGGCAAGCAAATTGTGGAGCTGGCTGTGGGCAAGGCCCAGCCAGGGCCTGAATGGACAGCTTTGGTTTAAGGCAGAGGATGTAGACATAACCTCCAACATTTCTCTGATGAAAATAGGGACGTCTCATTCCATAATGATAATTTTACTATTTTTACCCCGTCCATTTGGCTGGATTGCCCCAGCCACTCTGGGCAACTTCCAACATATATAAAAATATAATAAAACATTAAACATTGAAAAAAAAACCCTTCCCTATACTGGATTACCTTCAGACGGCTTGGGGGTCAGAAAACTCCATACCCTTCAACATTTCTCCAAGGAAAATAGGGACAAGTAGCTTAAGAAAATAGGGACAATAGCCTAAGAAAAATGGGGCATTCCGGGATCAAATCAGAAACCGGGATGGTTTCTGTAAATCTGGGATGTCCCTGGAAAATAAAGACACTTGGAGGGTCTGGTGTAGATATTTACAAAAATGAAGGAGGCACGAGCCTGATCAGTAGTACTTAGATGGGTAGGCACCCAGGAAACCTGTGTCTGTCATTCTAGGAGCATAGGAAGTTGGCCAAAGAGGTTTAGACTAGAAGGATTTGTGGTATCTTTCAGCTGAGCTCCTGCATTTCTGGCATCCCTGCTTGTTTTCTGGTTTGCCCACTGATCTTGCTTGCTCCTGACTCCTGGCTTGTTCCCCAACTCTTCTTCCCCATTGCTCTATTCTACCCAAGGAATTGCAAATGCAATTGCCCAGCATGGCTCAGAAGAAAACTAAGAGAACATGACATGCATCACAAGTATCTTCCAACTCTATGATTCTATGATTCTATTCATATGTTATGATTTCTGTCATCAGTTCAGTCCCATGGTTGATACTTTTAAAGATCTGATTCCTTAGTTCATGTAATAGGATTTTAAATAATAATAATAATGATGATGATGATGAATATTTGCAAGGGTATAAGACATTGAATCATTAAGGCATTTTGGAATGCAGCTCTAATAGGACAAACAATATAGAGAGTATGGGTTGTTTGATCCTATGCATGTCAACCTTACCCAGAAGTTCAGCTGTGTTCAATGAGGCTTACCCACCCACCTCCCATAAGTATGCAATAGCTTACCATTGCAGCCTTATTTTATTTTGCTATTAGCCAAACTTCACACACAGAGAGACCATTTTTTTGTACTAAACAATGTCAGCCTATTGGATCACTTTTGGAATAAGAATCTTGCCCTGTGTAATTATTTTCCTCAGCTCTCCACTTAATAGTTTTCCATTTTCTGACTGGTTGCTGTGCTGGCTTATAGATGAGTTTTAATATCACTCAGCCATGAAACTTGCAAATCAAAGTTCCAGTCATTCCCCCCCCCCCCCAGCTTAATTTTAATATGTAATTTCAAGTCACAAAAAATTGCCACTGCACAGCCTCCAATTTGTCCATTGTTGAATGCTCCAGGTGTCAATCCACCTTCCTCCAACAAAGGCAAATAAGGTTTGATTTCATGGTGAGCTTGTTTTTGTAGAGTGTTGTGTCCAAATTCTTCATTTATGGAGATGGTGACTCCATGGAAAAAGCAAATTATTGCCTTAGCTGAGTGTTGTTTAGGGAGAGGGGAAATGGCTAAATGCAGAGTGTAATTAAATGAACAGATCATTCGAATTAGAAGGGGCTTATATCCTCATTAGGGTTAAAATATATGATAAGTTGCTGCTAAAATAAATGACAGTGTTGAGATGATCTGGAGACAGGTAATTACATAACAAACAAACAAACACCCCCCCTTGATCTCTGGATCTGATTTTCCTCTTGTAATCATTGTGTTGTTTCAGTGGGATTGTTTTATTGCATTTTTAAATTATGGATGGTGCAATTTTAATGTTTTAATGGGATTGTTTTATTGTGTATTTTAATTATGGATGTTTATATTTTAACATATCTGTTACTTTTTTATACTTTGCAAATCATCTATATAAATATTGTTGTCATTGTGTGTGTGTGTGTGTGTGTGTGTGTGTATAAATATATATATAGCAGAAAGAC